>NC_088106.1:11190000-12435000 GCF_036370855.1 Dromaius novaehollandiae
CTGGACTAACAGTGATTCTGGATTAGGCTGTTAAAATTTCAATTATATTATAAACAAAATATAACTTTTAAATATAAAGCTTTCTCTTTTTTCCTTTGGCTCTAACAGGACTTTGAGTGTAACAGCAGCAGCAGCAGCAGAGACCCGGCGCTCCAGCGGGCTCCACATCTCAACCTTGTCTCTGCCCAGGCTGCGCAGCCCTGGCTCCCCAAGCTGGTGCTGGTTTATCATGTCTTGTACCAAAACTATCGCACGTGCTTTAGCTACCTGTTCAGCACATTTCCAGCGCTGCTGCAGCATTTCTGAGCCCAGAACTGAAGCTATTCACTCAGGCAAGAGACCAGAATAATCTCAAATTGTCCAACTCTCAAGGAATTAGCTGCTGTCATCCTCTTTGCTGTGCCCATTTTGAAGCCTTTTGTAGTAGAGCCCGATGATCGATTTTGATTAATTCAGGAGGGGAGAGTAGGGGTTGTGACTCTGCATCATTTGGTATCATCAAGGTTTGGGGGTTTTGTTGGTTTTTTTTTTTTTTTTTAATTTTCCCTACCCTTCACCTCCCGCCTCCCAAAATCTCATTTATAACCATGCTGCGGCCTGCAGCGCGCTTGCTCCTGGGAGCAGCCCCTTTGTGCTCATCTCGTCCATAAACCCCCACCCCCAACCCCACCACCACAATTTGAGCTGGATCCTCCCAGGGGCTTTGTTTGGTGGCGGCTTCCAGTGGGGGAGTCGCCCCAGTTTTTTCTCAGGCAAACATCCCACGCTAAGACTTCGCTGGGTTTCGTGGCTGTGGCCTCGTCCTCTCCAAGCACGGCTTTCCCATCTTCGTGCTCCATCAGCCTTGCGGGTTTTCTCGACAGCATCCTGCTTCCCGTTGGATTTGAAGTTGTATGACTTTGACTCCTGCTAGTTGTCTTATCAGCCTTTGCAGGGAGGAGGGCTTGGGCTTTCATACTCTGCATATACAGAACTGAGTTTAAAAGGCAAACGGCTCAATTTGAATGTTTTACATGAAATTGTCAGTTTAACGTCTTTTGTTTTTATTTACACACTGTTTCAGCTTTTAGAGCACCCTCCTGAGTACCTTGACCTCGCTGTTCAGCCACCCAAGGTCCTCTTATCCTCCCCTGCAGCAGCAGCCAGTACAGGCTTGCTCTGTGCCTCCAGCATGTCACCCTTAAGCAGTCACCTTGCTGCCCACTGGCATTTATCTCTGCATTATTCCTTTTATAATCCACATCTTCATTTTTGCATAGTTTTCTGTTTATAGCTAACCAGGTACAAATCAGCTCTTCAACACCTCCATGTTTTCAGTGCCATTCAGGATCACATCAAGCTTTGCATCTCACCTTGTGGCCCTGGGGAATCCTGTGCATCAGGCAATGCAGATCACACTAAAAAACTAGCCTCTGTGTTACATACACATCACATCTACCCCACTTCTGTCACCTCAGGCCTTTGACAGCAGCAGTGCAATTTTCACACCAATAGGTTGATTTTTCCATTTGAAAGAAGAGTCAGGAAAGCACAGTGATTTGGAAAATTTTATCGAGCACAAATTTGGGGGGGGGAAATCCTTCTATCAGTGCTGACTTGTTGTCTGGTGGTGCAGTCAGTGTTTCCAAGGATAAGTATTACTTACTATGCCTTGCTAAACAGGGAAAGCAGTTATAACAGAAAGGCTTGAAGAGAAAGAATCCTTGAAGGGGAGTTCGGGCCTAGTCTAGCATTGGCTAAAATAAGACAAAAAAATTAGAAGATGCTCTAGGACAAGAGGGAGCATGCCTTACAACAGGGCAGGGCAATGCAAAGGTGTGTCCTCCTCCCCTCAAACTGGAGAAAGTAACAAGTAATGCAGTGGGGGACATTCGTTACAGCTACCTCCCCACAAAAGAAAAAAAGATGTGGCAGTATCTGACTATTCTAATAGAAAAGAGCAAAGTGAGAGCAATGGGCTGAAAGTCAACCTTGACAGAATTTGGAACTGCAATACTGCATAGTTCATCTGAGGACAAGTTGTTGGAATAACTTTCCAAAACATGGAGTTGATTCTGTACTGGTTTAAAGACCCAGACTTGAGTTAGAGATGTCTATTTGAATTGCAGGGAAAAAAAAAGTCTTTTAAGTGTTTACTCATGCAGATAACTTAACGTGTTGGTGCTGAAACATTCAGCTCAGTATTACACCACAAAGGCCTATTCCTGATACACTGCGATATTATAATTTCATCAGCTGTTTAATGGTGTGGTCAGCTCTTAGCTCAAAAGACTGAATGGCACCATGGGCTTAAGGAAAAAAAAAATTGTTATATTCAAATAAAATCTACAGAGACTCCTGGCAACATTATTAAAATAAAGTGTGAATGACAAAAGTTTATTAAATGCATTCTTAAAAAATTATATCTTTCTTAAATAAGGATTTCTCAGTACGGTTTCATTGTAAAACAGCTTTGAAGCAATTCATAAGTTACTTTATTAACAGGTTGATCAATAAAAAAAAAAAAAAAAGAGTCATTTACTTATGTAGGGTAGTCTTCAACCAACCATATTTAAACAAACGTACTGTGTGTGGTATCTTTCATTGCATACTAGGTAATGTCAATGCAGCATAGCTGGCTAAGTTTTAACTTGTAAACATTTAGAGTAAGTGGCAGGCAAGATGTTACATCAGTTCTTAGATTCCCACCCCCCCCCCCCCCAAAATAAAAAGGCTTGCTAATAGAGTGCACGTTTTAATCAGGAGATAAATATTCATTTTTTTTTTCCCTCCTTAAAAAGACAGTCTAGAAATAAGTCTTACAAACAATAGACTGAAACAATGCATGAGAAGACTTAGTCATGGCAATTTCACTGGAGCTTTATTGCCTCTGTTGGTAATGAGAGGGATTGTAAGAAGTTACATTTGAACTTACAGAGATATGTAAATGATTTTTTTTTTACTAAATATAATCTTGAGTTTAAGTGTTTTATATCAGGGCACTTCTAATTTTGTACATCTTTAATGTATAAAAAACAGGTTACAAACTTCAGGTGTTCACCCTTTTTTCTGACATTTGGCAAAATTAAATTGATCCATTATGGGGAGATCACCAAATTGAGGACGTAAGCACTTATGAATTAAAGCAATCCAAGTAAGCAACTGTCTGCATTAAAAAAACAAAAACAAAAAACCCCACACAAATATATAAAGGAAAAAACACATGGCCACATCTGAGCACTTCTCAATACAAAATATTCCCTGTAACCAGGCATTTTGTTCTTAGAACACCCTGTTATATCAATGTTTCTTTCAACTTCAGTTATTCATTTTGAAAAACTCTTAAGATGCCATCATAGCACAAATAACCCTTTTCTGCAACATAATTAGTCAAAGTTTTATGTCTTTTTTTATAATTACACAGTAATTATAAGCGTATAGTACCAAACTGATGACAACACTATTTTGTTGGAAAGGTCTTGCATTCAAAAGGAATATTCTTTAAAACACCACGGCATTATGCCACTAACCAATATCAGACTTTTGGAGGGATGAGTCTGTACTGGGATAAAAAGCTAGTTAGTTCTCATCTCAAAACACAGCATACTCGAACTAATCGATCTGAAACTGTACCAAAACCCTCAAGACAGAAAACAGCACGCATATATACCTTGTAGAGCTTTTTTCCCCCCCATAATTTCAAGTCCCCATTTAATATTTACACAAAATTGAGAAAGGAAATACTGAAAGCAGCAAAACACACATTTTTGGCATAGCCAATTCCAGTAGCTGGAGTTAAATTTGCAACATTTTTGTAGAAGTGTATTCTTGAAATAAATGCACAACTGGATTTTCTTAAAAGGGCACTGATATGAGGGGAGCTAACCTTATAGTCAACTTCAAGGCATACAAATAAAATTTTTAGCAGTACATAATAGTCAATTTTTTCCTAAAATACTTCTAGCATCTGCATAAAAGTGTTCTGCTCTTTAGTGCAAGTTCCAATCACTCATTTCAAAAATAATTCTGGCCTTAATGCAGGACTATTGAGAGCATGGACTCAAACCTCTATCCTTACTCATAACTATAGTCTTTCTTTTTCTCTCTCCTCCTTTTCCGTGGAGCTTGGCATTTTCCAGAATAGTATTTATCTCAAGAAAACAAATCTCTTCACAGGTAACTAAGCGAGGAGTAAAAGAACACGTTTAGCATGAAAGCAGCTCTTCAAGAGCTCTTGTAAGGTTAAAAATAAAGAAGAATCACGTCTGATAAAACCTGCTTTGAACAAAACAAATGATTTAGTTATATGCAGTGAGAAGTAACGGTGGATCAGCAAAATAATTTAAGCAAACAAAGCCAGTGTAGTACTTTATATCCAACCTGTGCTTTTTTGGGAAAGCTTTACTCTTAATTTCTGTATTTGGCAACCACAGTGATATGTCAATTTAAGGAAAACTCAACAAGATAAGTAATTAAAAATGGGTGTCATCCACAACAGCAGTACCTATATGTTATAAAGATTTAACTTATGTCTCAGGAGAATCATTTCAAAACCTAGATTCATATCAAACTCATAACCTTCTTGAATACCAGGGTCATTTGTTTCTTCATACCTCAGCCATAAAATTTCCATGTCTGAATTTAAAATACTGTATTGTGTAGCAAACATTTAAGACACAAATTCAGTATATTCAAGTTTTAGATTTCCACAGAAATGAAAAACCTTTCCTAGACAGACAGATAAGCATTTCAAAACTGTAATGAAATCTGATTTCTTAGATAATAACCTAGAGAGTATTAGATTCTATCATTACGCACACAGCTCATCTCAATGACGCTCACTGAAGGCTGACTATAACATTACACGCGGGTGCTGTAAGTGCACAGTAGTTGTGTAGTACTTCAACTGTTTTCACAGTCAGTTGATGTACAATCAAACCATTCAGATAGGCACCTGGATACCCCAGTATTAACAATCTTGGGTTTTGTTGGTTATTTCTGCAATTGTTTTTATCAGATACTCCAAACTCACTTAGACAATACCTGCACTTTTCCAGAAAAGAAAAAGATTATCGGACCCAGTACACTTAAATATATCACTCTTACAGGAAGTGCTATCAATACAGTCTTTGCAACTAGCCCCAAGTGTATATTTAAGCATTTTTTTAAAAAGTGTTTTAATGTTGATCTGTATAATTCAGATGCCATATAACAGTTGTCTGATGATAACCAGCGTTGTGCTTTATGTGAAACCAGAAACCTCAAAATAATTATAAAGCTTCTAAGACTTATGGGAGATGAAACTAGGGTGGTCCACAAAAAAAAAAAAAAAAAAAAAAAAAAAAAAAAAAAAAGAAAAAAAATCCATGATGAAATCCACAATGTTGGAATTTTAACGGGCAAGAGTGGTCCAGACTAGAAGAAAAGCCCAAACCACCAGTAGAAGAATGAAATATGATATGGTCCAAGATGTATCCTTTAAGGTTTGTCTCAACCCTCAGCCATATTGTGAGGATTGATCTTCAGTTCAGTCCAGCCAGCAGAAATTGACTGTGCAATTTTCCATTTCATGTATTTGTACAGACTATGTACACTCTAGAAAGGTCCTTTAGTGCTACACTGTCGTACTTTTTGTCCCAGCAATTTGAGGGCGTGCAAATTCCACAAAGTCATCGATAAGAACTGGCCATGCCCCTAAAAGAAAAAAAGCCCAGAACATAAGAAATCAGGTCAAGAAAACATTTTTGCTTAAAAGCTCCAGATCTAAACAAGTTATTTAGTATCCTGTCTTAACTGGGTAAAGTTTCAAGGAAAAAATTATCATTTGATGCAATTGCTTGAAATTTAAGAGCAGGTTAAAGACTTCTCTTTCCCTTAAACCCAGTTAGTACACATCAAGGGTCATATTTCTGACATATTGTTGACCAAAAAATACATGCTAACAGAATTTTAACAGCAAGCTGTCCTGTTGGTGGAGCCGGAACTCAAACTTGGTCTCCAGCTTGGCAATAGCTGCTTACAAACTTTTGAGCATTGTATGAAGAAGGCCTATGCTCTAAGCAACAGCATAGTTTAGCACACTACAACATTTTCAGGTCAAAATATGATTTTATATAAATGTAATGCTCATCTGTTGGAATCAGCACACACAGCCACGTTCAAAAACAGCAAAATGCACTTCTATAGACAATGCCATAGAGAACTGGTACTACGCTATACTTACTCCTTCATATTCCTTATCAAGAGGCAGTTACAATGCATACCGATATTTTACATATTGAGGAATGTGACATCCAAAGAGACCACATGAAGTTTTAAAATAATATTTTTTTTAAACAATCCAGAATAAAAAAAATTGTTTAAAAAACTCTTTAGTCTTTCTAAACTACACTGAGTTATTATGGGCAACAGCCCATTTGCTTGACGATAAGGGGATGTCCATAATTACTAAATAAAGTTGTAAAAGTTCACTTCCCCCAGTCTGGAGGAACCAGAAGTTTACAGTTTCCTCCACTCGATGAAGTGATCTGCTGCCAACAATTGAAGGTAATTAGCTGTTCTTGGCTACAGATGGACTGGAACAGGAAAGATCAATACAAAAGTTTAGAAGAAATACTTTTTGTAAAAATAACTCACGTCTAGTAATCCCCATATACTGCCAGCTTCACTTCAATACTATTAAATATCCAGTATCTTCCCATAAATCAAAACAAGCAAATTTAAAAAATGTTCTCGGCTAAGAAATGCAATAACCAGAAGACCCCTGTTAAAAACCCCCACACCACACATATAGGCCAGGAACCAGTTACTTTGTTGAAGATACCAAGAACTGTGTTGATAAAGAAACTGTGTTTTTAAATGGACAGATATCAGGGTTTGATTCGCAAAGATGCAGTTAGTATCTTAGTTTAGAAAGAAAGGGAAAAAAAAAAAACAAACAGATCTTTTGGAAAGTATCAGCATTTCTTTTTTAAACCTGTGGTAATAAACAGATGATAGCAACATGCATTAAAGTCATTATTTTGACTCTGGACTTTACATCATCACTGATATTCTAATTATGCCATTATTAGAGAACTGTACCAAAGCAGATACACAATGATAAATGCAACATAAAACAGAGTACGAAGTGTAAGAAGTTAATAAAAGAAAATGGAAGTGTTTACCTTCTTCATCATAGTTAGACATATCATCTGCTATCATTGTACTAAAGTCTAGAAGAAGGTTCCAGGTGTCCTTAGGTATTGATCTTTTATGATGCTCCTATGTTGAGGAGTAGAAAGTTTATATTTTTAAAACATTTTAAAAACCTATACAAACTCAATATCATCTTGGACATATCCATATTCCCAAAGCATATTTCTCTTTTGTACACACTATAAACTGTAGTATCTGGGATCCATGTCAAAACAATCTGTCTCATCTATTCAAAGACGTAAACCTATTTATCTTTGACATTTTGAAATTACTGCAGTCCAGTTTATATAAAGATTTAAACTTACCAACAAAAATTTGTTCCATAAGTCTAGAAATTTAAATCTTCCATTAAGTACTAAATTCCAGTAGGCAATGGCCATTTCTAAATCTGTAATATTAGAAATATATTACTGTTAGAGATACACATTTCAAATATATCATCTCCACAGGTATCTAACACTATGATGAACCATATACTCAAAACGGAGAAAAGTCAATCTAATGCAAATATACTCTTGGATCTTTTACAGAAGACAACCATAGAGAAATAGTGTTACACAAATACTTTTTTGATTTTGATACTACCAGTTGAATATAGAGAACTGAAAACTGACCATATTAATATTTAACATATCTAAAGTCACACAAAGATATTTCATACTTTTTTGCTATCTAACGATACTCTAGGTACTATTCAGTAAAATACTGACATCTAGAAATGCTACTGACTCGAGAAGAAAAATTCATAGTATTTGCAGTATGAGCTGCTGAAAATATTTCCTTCTTTTTATAAATTACAATTTGCATAAAACTAGCTTTTATGATTTTATTTTTAGAGTAACTTCGTTGCAGGTTTTAGCTTTGTATGTTTGTATCTTCAGTCAGACTTCCCTCAGAAAAATTCTTTAACTAACTACTACATAGCAGATGGTGGGTTACTCTGCCTCCTGCCCTCTCCCCTTGTTTTTTCGGAGTGACACCTGTGAAGCTGTTGCTTGTTTTGCATCAGCTTCTCAGGGTGACCGAGAAACCTGCTCAGGAACAAGAACAACCTGCTGCCTGCCAGGTACCATGTGCGGCTGTTAGCAGCAGTTGCGGCGGGGAGGGAGGAGAAAAAGAAAAAAAAAAAAAAAAAAAAAAGACTGGTTAGCCTAGCAGGAAGGAAAATGCACTCTGGTGTTGGCCAAAGGCTAAAGTGGCACGCAGATATTGTTTGTTAGTGACATCCAGTAACTTGTTACTTGATAAAAGAAAAAAACAGAACACACACTCATGTATCTGAGCTCTCTACCTGGCATGATCACTATTACCAGGAATCAATGAGGTCCGTTTTAATAGGACGCCTTATGCCTTTCTACAGGCTGTCGAATCTCCTCTTCCGCAAACAACTGATCAATTGCACTTTCAAAAAATAAAACAGACTTCTTTCCTCCAAAAGCCCAACGTATCTTTAAAAAGCAGGGGGAAGGTGGATCTTCTGAGTGAAATCAATAACAAAGAAAGCCCAAATTGCACTGTTAGGAGAAAAAATAGAGGCTGGGGGGTGGAGGGCGGGGGCAGGGGTGTTCTGAATTGTTTGATGCATTTGAAGTTAAAAGTTTTCCTCCAAAAGTGTAATTGCATTATAATGCTTCCTGACCAAAGTAAACAATAAAATGCACGGAGGATTTTCCACTAGCTTCAAGGGTGCAAGATTTCACACAGAAGGTCCAAGACTGAGGCTCCAAGAAGCAGGGACAAATTAAACAGACGTCACAACTAGTCAGTAAAAACACTGTATCTGAAGATGGCAGCTTGCTAAAAAGACAAAGGCTAGGTACTTCTCTTTAACAGAGGATTCGGGTACAAGACATAAGCTCCTGCTTTCAGCAAAAAATAGTCTTTCTAAAAATGAATAGATATAAACTTCAGATTAAGCTGATCAATTCTTTGAGGAAACAGACTGGAAAACCAAGCTTAATTTACTTGTGATGCATTAGTAGTAGATACACCAAACATGCAAAGTCATCAAATCTCTGCATATTTATAGTGCTTTATAAACAAACAGTACAAAAAACCTGTGCATTTTGAAGTGCCTATATGATTACCACGTTATTCTTGTGGCTAAGCAAAGGCCTTAAAACAACAAATTGCAGGAAACTGCAACCTCAAACTCCTTCAAGATGGGGCCAGACATATAAAGCATAAAGACATAATGGCTTAGAAAGACACTACATTTTTTTTCTTTTTATAAAATCAAGAAATTTAAAAGTAAGGATATATTTTTAGGTGTTCATAAGAAAAGGTAAGACTGCTTGGGAAAGTCCTCCTTAACTGATAACACAGAACAAAGTACAGATCAAATATCAAGGTCTTAAAACTGACTCTCTGCTTTAAGTGCTATGCAAAGAGGCGAAAGAGAAGTGAACAATGTTTGAGATGAGCATCAGCTAAAAGGTTTTCTCAAACGATATGCAAATATCACAGGAACTTTTAAGACGTGTGCAGTACTTACATGGTAGTACAGAGTTATGCAGAGGATATGCATTTCCAGAACTGTGCCTAAACCACCCAACAATGTTTAGAAGATTAGAGACCAATATATATTAAAATCAATTTGCAAGTTTCTACAAGCAATTATTTAGACACTCCAAAATTAAGTCCCTTGAGGGTTTCCAGAATAATTCTGCCCTATCCTAAGTTCATGCCTAGAATTGTTTGTTTATTGGCTTTATGAGAAACAAAAGGGAGTAAGCATGTGGGTTTTAAACTTAGTTCTACACCACTTCCAGATCCAGAATAAAATCTCACAGTCCATATATGCTACATGGACTTGAGATAATTATACTTTCTTTGTCACTGTTAGAGCTTAGCCTGCATAAAGAAGCTTTAAGATAAATGAGGAAAAAAAGCAAGAGTCAGTTTTCCTGCTAAACCATTTTTACTGAGGTCTATTCCACCTGGGATACTCAATAGACTCATTTCTATATAGGACTAAATCAATCAGAAAAAGAGCGTAAGTCTTCTTTATACCTTAGAAATACAGAGAAGAAAATCAGAGGTATGTATTAAACAAAACAGGTCTGTTACGCTTATTCTGAAGCCTTGAGAAAATTAATTAAAACCTACACCATTTCAATATATAAAATCATGTATCATTATGATTTCACTTTTACCAAATGACAGGAATTTTTGCAAAAAGATTACTTCTTGTGTAAAGTTGTTTAAAGATTAAAAGTGCTATACAAATGCTAAATGTTACAAGAGCAACCTGAAACAAACTGTAATCAGATTGCAAAACTGATTCCACACTGACACTCTGCACCACCTAACTTCCAGCCTCTCACAATTCAGTTACTGTGCACATTTTCCTTGGTGTGGCAGCCTACTGCCCCCCACCTCCCAAAAGACTTTCTACACAAAGTAAGAATCAGCCCATTCATTTATTTACAGGATTCAGATCTGGCTACATGTATATGCACGTGTATTTTTCAACAAAGTTTAGCAATGCTCTTTTAGCTTCTTCAAAGACAATGAAGCTCACAATTCAAACAAAAACAAAACAAAAAAGCAGGAGTACAGAAAGATGTTAAAGAACGACACAGATTTATTAAGAAGACACGGCGCTTTTGCTTATTTCATTATTTTCTAAAATTAATTTTAAGCCAAAAATTGGTCCACATACACGACGCACAATAAAAGCAAGGCAGAATGCCTGTGTTTTCACAGCACATGACTGCAAAACTGGTGAGTGGCAGCCAGCTCAAGGTGTTTTCATCAGTCAGAAAAATAAATTTGCAAGCTGCCAACAAAGAACCTACAGGCCATTTAGTATTTTATTTCTTCTCAAAAGCAAAACAGTTGATTTAAGTTAATAACTACAGACTCATGAAATACTAGTTATGGTTAACATCTCAACTACACTGTATAAAAAGGACTTATTCATATTTCTGATTTTACACAGGTCTGTCATGAAACAAAGGATACACATTCTCACTAATTAAACATTACTGTTTGAAAGAAATTTTGTTCCTCTATTTTTGCTGTTTTGAATAGACAGATTAATTTACAGTTTGTTAATTTATTTTCCTCAAAACCACTTTTTTTCAAAAATTATTTTTCATGAGCAATTCTTGCACTTCACCTGTTATGCTAATGAAAAACACGATCAGCAAAAAAAGCTCTGAAACAATGGAAAAAAAACCCCACTCATTGAACCAAGGAAAAAAAGGCCATAGGTCAGCACATTTTACCTTATAAAAGAAACAACAACAAAAGCCATCCAGCCCAGGATACAGAAATCTGTTTGTGCTACCCTAATTCTACTTTGCAAAGATATTTACATGCATTTCTGGTCTTGTAAGAGACTTTGCACAAGTGTTTTTACACATTAACCAGTTTTACAGCTTAAATTCATCCTAAAAGTGAAAATTCTACTAATCTGTCCATTGCTGCAAATTTTATGTGATGTAATTACACCTTTAGTATAAGACTACAATCTATTGTCTTTACTTAGAATTGTGCACATTCTTAATGAAAGAATAAACCCTCCCACATAAATTTGGGCAGTCTATTCTAACGATGCAAACATTTCAATCAATTTGAAAATGTGACATTGACATCTAACTTTCACAACAGAGAGATGTGTTTTATCCCAAGGGTGGTTATCCAAATTTCAGACTTATTGGATCATAATAATACTTTCGCTTACTGCTTTAAGCAGAACATTTCCTGCACCTATGCACAAGTGTTTACAAGTAAGAATACATACCTAAACCTTTCTGTCCCGGATTCTTTGCAAAGTTGAAAGTAAACTGATAAAAATCCTTAAATCTTCCCGGCTCTTTTAATTCTTGCTCCATCTTAGGAATCTGGGCCTTTAGTTTTTCTATACTGTCACATCTGCATTTAAAAAAGCAAGTTTATTTGTGTATTAGTCATTCTGCCATAACATACAAGATAAAACTTTTAAAACCTTTTATAACCTTTTTGTGGTCAGTACAGCAGAACTATCAAAGCAAAATTCAAGAAGTCCCTGACTCATCTGCATTTATACAACAATTTCATTTCTTTGTTGTTTTTTCTTCACATTGCTATTTCCATACACTATCTCACAGACCAGATCCTACAATGTACAGTATTTTCAGAAAAATGGGACAAAGGCAAGACAGACACATTCCCAGAAGGCAAAGAAAACGCAGCTATGCTAGACTGTGGACCAACATCCTTGCTTTACCTACTCGAGTAGCTCTACAGCAGCCAACTGAAATGCTCATGCAACTAAGGCAAGTAGCACTCAAACCCACATCCCCTTTCTGGGACACTAAGCATCTAGCGCACAGATAGCAGATGCATTTTTATAGATGCAGACAAGTGATACTAGACTCTGAAAAGTTTCTGAAGTTTGAAAAGACTCTCAAAACATTCTGAAAGGACAACGTGATTCTAAAATCCCCAAAAGAAGATTGTTTCACTGTATGTTCCTATTTTTGATATTAAATTACACTGCCAGTGTCCAATACCTATTGCACACTTACCCTAGCTCAGTCATTCCATCCATGAATTCCAGCTTTGAAAACTCGCACTGTGTTGCAGCTCTGAATTTCCATGCAATGATGAGTACAGTAATGCTGGCTGGATCAAGTGCTAGATCATCACAGAACTGCTGTATACCATCTATACCAATTTTATTTTCGTCTTGAGGATCTTTGAGATATAAAAGTAGTTATCAAGCAAAACTCCTCAGATTTTTGAAAAAGCTAATATTTCTTCAACAAGAGTTTTTAAGTGAAAGCACACATTTTCAACAAGTAACTTCTGGGACAGGCCCATAAAGTGAGTATTTTAAAAACAAAATTTAATTAGTATTTTCAATGGTTAAGCTTTAACTCTTGAGCAAATTACTGCAATAAAGCCTATACAAAGAAGTTTTTACATTATTTTCATTGAGAGACAAAAGCATCACAAACATTCGTTATCTGCCTAACAATATACATGATACTCTTGACTCTTTCTATACAGAGAACAGTGGTCCTTTCCCACCAGTACACTTAATTCTTGGCATCTTTGGTAAGAGTGCTGATATGGGTACCACTACAGAGAATACTATAATATTGACAGGCCCATTACAAGTTGCACTGATGCAAATAAGCAAATCTCCCCATAAACTATTATATTGACATTAATTTTATGCATTTTCTGGCATCACTAGCATGCATGAGATTGGACAGGGTAACCTCCAAGCGGAAAGTCACATTGCCTGATTACCAATTCCAAGTCAGCCAGTCAGTCCTCCTCTTTCCACGAAGGAGTCAACATCTGCTCTGGAAGTGAGATGCTCACATTTCAAGTGCACTAACAAAGATATACTAACTCAAGCCAACAAAGACTTCAGAAAAATGGTATTTGGATTATGCACACACATGAAAACCAACACAAAATGTAGCACTCATTTCTAGATTTTTTTTAAAGTGCTAAAACACTGAATTTGTTTTACTGTATTGAATCCACCTTAATGTTCATGGTAGGATAAAATCAGTTGAGCACTGCTGGTAAAATAGATAAAAGACTTTCTGTTCTGTTTGTAACTGTCTGAAAATAAGCAAAAGGTGAATAAAAAATAAGGCAGAGTCCATCCTTGGTAGCTGACTTTTAACTATGTAAGGGAGAGAGTTCTCAGTAATATGCCTCCCCCAGAAGAGCCACCAACGATCCACATTAACCACTACACTTAGTCGCTGTACACAAAACTCCACTTTCAGACCTTGATCTTGTACAAATGTACATAACTTAAGTTTACATAAAGCAATTGCATGTAATCCTTGCAAAAACAAGGCCTTAAATATACTTAGACTTGTATTATTAGGTATGGAAAAAAACAGTTTGAAAAAGTCAGTTAAAATTTCCAAGTACAAGAACAGAGCCGCAATGAAAGATTGTACTTAAGAACATACACAAGTAGGAAATAAGGCTTAAAATCCACGGTACTCACCTTTATATCTGTTATATAGCTGTTCTAACTTCTTTCTGTCCAATGATCCTTTTACGCTCTCTCGTATATAAAGTTCAGGATTTTGGAAAAAGTTGTCTGTTGCAACATCTAACTTCCAGTCATTCTGAGATAGACAACTCACTGCTGTCTTTTCACTAGATTGTGTGAAGACCATAAACTGACGCACTTTATCCTTCTGTGACGATTTCAACTTGTTCTAGCAAAAAGAGACAACACTGAACTAGAAATGTTTTACTGTAAAAGAAAAAAAATCAGTACCTTACACAACTATTATAATTTTCCCCAGCAGTTGCACCTTTTTTCTACTAACAGACATTCAAATCAACATTTATTCTCTTACTTTACAAAATCAGCTGAATCAGAAGATACAAATCAAAGCAGCAAATACCAACGCAAACTGAAGAAATCGTCACACCGAAGGGGCTGAGGCAATCTAGTAGCTTGCCTCATTCAGTCCCAGCTCACTGAACCAACAGAAGTATATTCCCTCTACCCCAAAAGCGTGGAGGAAGAGGTGCAGGACCACATGCCAGGAACAGGATCAGCCCTCTTGACGGCAGCAAGGCATCAGGCCAGCTCAGCCATTTCAGGGAAGTACACACCAAAGCGTCTTCAGTGACTGATTTAGAGGTTTTTCACTCTGAAGGTGCTCAACTCCACCTACATTCCTGCAAGGAGGCACTAGCATCATTTCACAGGTGCAGGAGCTGAAGCTCAAAAAAGGTACGTAATTTTGCCCAAGAGGCTGACGGGGCAGCGGGGAGGAAGAGCGAGCCAAGGTGAGAACTATGCAATTTCAGGCCTGGTGCTCAGACCAAGAGACACCTACTCTCTTCAAGTGCAAAATGTAATCAAGAACTTGCTGCCACTAAGTTACCAGCATAGAGCAATTCCCAAAGATATTTCTGATGAGGGAAAGCACACCCAATATTTCAAAGATATTAGTTACACAAAACTGTAACTGCTAATCCAGAGAAAGCAATCTTACACAGCACCTGCACTAAATCCAAATCCAGTTCTAAAGTTCATTCCAGTACATTCAAAGGAAAAAGATTCCTAACGTTACAACTTACTAAAAGCTCTGACTTTTTAAGGCAGGATTGCATTTTGTATATGGCACAAATATTTCACTTGCAATTTACCCTGCATTCTACCTAGATTTGTGTATTGCGCTCATCTTTGCAATTTCCAAGTGCATGGCTCTTTCTCAGGGGGACAGGGAAAAGAAAAAAAGAAAATCTCTTAAAATTATGAACTATTCTTAGCCAAAGAATGAATAGTTCTGGGAAAGTATGGACTGAAACCCTTCACTCCAAAGGATGCTTAGTGTCGAATCACATCTTCATTAGGAAAAAGAACCAATGCTGCAGAACACAAATTCATCTGCCCTAAACATCAAAATCGGTTTTCTGCTGCTTGATGACAGTGAACACTACTATTCATAAGAGTGGTTATGTTACCAGATTCAGAGCTGCACATTTTATAAATACAAGAGAGTAAATGTGACTTAAACCGATGCTCACATAATACACCAAACAGCCCAATATCCTTTACTTTAGGATCTTCTCGGGGCAGGGGGGAGGGATACAAAACTCTGCTGAAGCTAAAGTTTTAGCACACACACTGCAGGTTTAAATATAGTGATACTAGTTACAATATACTATTTTTAAAGTTTCAGTGTGTTGCTTCTCTATTTTAGTCTCTTGAATAATTTTCCCATAACGGATCTTTTGCTACAGAAGTTTCTAAAACCTCAGATTTTTCAGGAATGGTTCCAGGTAAAGGTCAGGCCATCTGAGCAGGTCCTGCAAAGGCTCACTGCGGAAAATTGGCACATATCTTCTTGGAGATACTGAGCATCCGCAGTTACCGAAATTAGATTTGTGCAAGCTTTGCATTTCACAGAAGACATTCAGCACCTTACAATACTGAGCTCAAGCTTTCACAAAAGTTAAACTTCATTTATATTGGAAAAAACACGTGAAATTAAAGAAATGAATAATGAATTTTTAGTTGCAGCTTTTACAAACATATGATAAACTTTTTATATAAAGAACACACACTACTGAATGAAATCCTAGAAACCAAGATGAAAAAATCCCACAGCTAATTCTGTGTCTCAATTATTAGCTTCCTCAAAGCAACTCCATGCGACCAGACTGCTGCATCACCACAGATTCAGCTGTACTATAGGACAGAGTCACACTTATGACATGAGCTGTTTTGGACAAAGCTGACAGCTTTAATCATTAGCTCCATTTTTTTTTAAATATACATACATAAGTATGCATAGCACTTCTTATAGTGAGTAGTCTTGAAACCCTCAAGAAAGAGGCTTTTTTCTGTCCTGTGTAACCTCCTCTGGCAAGAATAAACTCTAAAAGCTATGACATAAAACAAAGTAGTCAAGGAACAGGTTTACAAGGGCTTCAGCCCTTGGATGCTGAAAACCACAAGAGGTAGTGGGTTTTGTCATGTAAGGCGAGTATACACTTTATTAGATCAAAAAATTGCAGCTTAAATCACTTTTATGATAAAACTAAAATCCCATATAGGCACATGAGACATTCCTACGCTTGGGGTTCCCTAAATGATAGCAACAATATAAAACCTTTTTTAAAAAAGAGCACTGAATTTGGCAAGAGCCAAGAAGCTGATAATACATAATCAGGAGAGCATTCTGTAATATACTAAGGTACAATACATCACACTGCTCAACCATAATCCTTCTCTGGACTACCTGCATTTTTTTACTGGTCAAACACGAGTTAATTTTTAGCGAAGTGCAAAGCCCTTTATATTTGATGAGCCTTTCCTCAGAAGCTTGCCAATGTGGACAAGACACGGCACACGCTAAGTAACTGGACAACTCTTTGTAGGCCTGCTACGGGACAGCAAGAGATGAAATTACTGCCGAGTTTTTATTATCCTGTTATAGCTCTTATTTCATCACTTTAAAAAGCCACACTTCAAGCAGGAACAGGCTCCAAGCCTTCTGCACTTTTAAGAGCTATTTCTAGAAGCTGAGCTCTAACAGTCTGTTATTGTTTTAAATGTGCCATACAGGCGCCACGGCACCTATAACCTTTAATCCTGTATTCATCAGGCAACAAATACCTTACGCTGCAATTGTACATGCTGTAATACAGTGCAATCTGTTTAAAATATCAAAACTTTAATGCTAGTAAAAAGGGAAGATTGTTTTTTTATCTAATAGATATCTTATTTGCTAGATACACAGATAAAACACAACACAAAACAAATTAAGCTTACTAGTAAGTCTTATCCTTGGGGTAAAGGGAAAGGAAAAATACAGACCTTCTAGACTTTGATCAAGTCTGTGTGACATTCAAGCTACCTTTTGTAATGAGGGTGTCATAAGAGACAGAAGGTGAACTTGCTTTAAAAGTAGGATCAGAGGAAATTCCCTAAACAAAAAGCCACATTATGTAGATTCATAAGACTACAATAATTACATCTTGCCAATGAATCTCCGATCCCAGAATATCAGCTTTAAAATGAAAATTTACCTCTCCCCAACACCAAGTACCAAATTTGATAACTCTAATTCAATAACCTGTCTTTGACAGTGACTAGTACCAAATACTTCAGTGAAAGGCACAAATTTTTTTTCCCCTCCTTTCTGGCCTCAGACTGAAACTTCCCCAGTCTTTAGGAAATAAAAACTGCTAGAGCTGATTTGCCAACTCTGACTATACAGTTGGTTTTCCTTGTGATCTTCTGCACTCAACTTTTAGTCACCTTAGATTCAAAGAATAACTTAACACACTGGTTATCAACACTTGCTGGATAGCTAACAGCTGTATGGCTAAAGATGAGGGCCCCGCTCTACTGGATAACATCCATGGGGAACAGTAACATCCTTCATCCAACACTGGCTGGACTGGAGGACCCAGGACTCCTACCAATGTGCTGGTTTTGGACTTTGCTCAAGGGTTACACATGACTGCCAGCTAGACGAGCAGCAGATGATCAGTTTGGAGAATCTCCGCCCAAAATTCCTTCTGTCTCCCCAAAAAAAGGCATTCACACAGTTACTTCTTGATAACGAAGCCTGCTTTTCACCTGCCCCTTTCCAGCCGCTGCTCACAGCTGATCCAATTCTTGTTAGTATCCCCACTAGCGAAAGGAGTTTGAACAACTGAAACCCGAACAACTGACACCTGAACGACGTGACATCTGTGCTTTTGTTTCAGGCAGGACTCTTAAAGAAAAGCCTGTTAAGTTCTCACACATGTGACAGGTAAAAGCCTTTTCTAAAATAGTATAAACCTCCACAAAGTCTAGACTTTTATACTAACTGCATTTAAACCTCAGCAAGAGATGTGGCTACGGGAAGCATCCTTGTGCTTGCAAAGGATCCAGTAACATCACTTCTAATACAGAGCAACTTCTCCAGCCTGAACACAGTAGATGGGGTTTGTGCATGTAATAACCTTACAGGTACGACTGTCTGTCAAGTCTTTATGTACACACAAATGGTCAAAAGAATATTCCTTCCTCCTAGCATCTGAATAATTCCATGTTGGAATACATCCACCAAGCAGACATACAAGACACCTGCAAATAATCATGAAGTTTACTGCTGGCATTCAACAATACATGGCTGCAGTTTAAGACAATCATGAATATTTCTTCTTTGTTTGATAAGAAAATAAGAATGAATCATGACTTATTTCTGTCAGAAGTCTATGAATACACCAACTTACATTTTAATCCACCAATTGCCATGGCATGTGTGCCTACTACACATAAACAAATGTAAAATCCAAGTTAAAGACATAATGATTAAAGTAAATACAATATAAACAAGCATGCTCCTCCACTAAATTTTATTTTCTACAGTTTTTCGAAAGGAGGACATGCAAAGGAAGATGGTAAGGACATTAAGCTTCTATTTCAAACTGAAGTGAAACTCATTTGTTTGCAGTGGATTAGAACAAAATTTAAACATTCACAAGGCCTATTGAGACATACCATCCAAAGAAAGAGCATGAGCAACACAAAGTTGCTTTTTACATCCTCTAAAATTCTTTTAATGGATAAAATCATTCCAATACTTGCACATGGGCAGCAAGTCTTTCTTGGCAGACAGCAACATAGATACCCAGAAGAATGAAGTAGCTCTAAATAGTGCTTCAAGGCAATTCATGTTAACCTGACAGGTGGAGGAAATATCAAAAACAAAGCTTTTTCAATTTTACCTCCCTCCCCTCCCAAAAAGGGGGTGGGGAAGGCACAAAATAAAGCTGCCGATTGTTAAGTATTCTTAACTCTGGTCCAGGGTGGAAGCTCTATTCAGCCATTAGAAGCTGCTTTCCTAGATTATATTTGCATTGGCACCATAAAACATCACTAAAATATCAAGAGCTACATAATAAGTTTCACACCTCGTTCTCAGAGTAGTTCATATTCCTGCATAATTTTTCTGTGGCTCTAGTTAAAAGTGATTTTACAGTACAAGTTCAAAGGGTTCTCAGGTAAGCTGAAAGAGGAAACAAGATCATGCACCATCTTGTCTAACACTCGACTACCCAGTTCTAAGCACAGCGCCCAAGAATCTACAAGTTTTACTAGAGGAAAACCCAAAACAAACATTTAGTATCAACAAACTACTACAGACATGAACAAGCACCAGGTGAAGCAGCCTAGCAGAACTGCTTGTTGAGTTAAACACCATGTAACAACGTCATAAACTAGAATAACATTACAGGAGACAGTGCCAATCATTTAAAAATTCAGTATTATGAGAATTTCAGCTTTCTGCCATGTGAAGTTTAGTACAATAAACTATGTATTTACCAACACAGAAATATTCTTCAGAGAACACAAAGTGGACAATATAACAGACAACATGAACAAAGCCGGTAAGGTTAGCATTTGGCTCCAAATAAAGATACAAATACATGTTTGTCTCGACTATCACACATGGTCCTAAATCAATTAAATCACACAGTAAAGCTAGCAGCTCTGCTCCTCAGGGAGGATGGCTCAGAGTGAAACTGGTCAGCTTGCTGCCAGCCGCTCCGGCTTGACTCGCAGGCATGTCACTTGTCCTCCGGGTCCGTGCGGTGGAGCAGCAGCACACCAACAGATAATGGCGAAAGGAAACCACTTCTACAGCAGGCACTCAGCTCAGATGTAAACGTGGGCCGGGGAGAGGGACTGCTACCCGTGAGCCACGGACCACAGCCAGGGTGGCGTACCGGAGAGCTTCTGAATTTAGCTAAATGGCCAGAGCGAGCAGTCAGCCAAATGGGCTGCCGAGACGGCCTCCTTTCCAGGTTATCGGACAAAGACAGGTCGAAGCCGGGAAACCTCTGTCCCAAAGGCAGCGGCTGTGCAAACACCGGTGAGGCCAAGTTAGAGCCAGCAGTGCTCCAACCGGTGGTGCTGCACGGGCGAGCAGTGGCCAGGCCTCAGCTGCGGGAACCGGCTGTGGCCACTGGAAGGTCCAGCCAGGGTGGCAGAGCAGCAGGGCAGAAAAGTGGGACATCGAACCTTGTGTTTCTGGATGGAGATCTCCAGATCTCTGCAGCCAAGTCTCCCCACCCTTTCCCACAACTGGACAGAAGATTTTGACATACTGCAGGTATAGGTACAGAACCTTGTACCTGGGCACTAAGAACTATTCATACCTGTATCTATAACTTATAAAAGCTGCAGCCTGTCATTTACTCCCACTTCAGTGTCTATGCCATCCTTTCACCTGTGTGTTGGAGTCCAGAAGCCAAACCCGGCAAATACCTGTCTGCACAGCACCTAATGACTACGCTTGGGGCCATGACTGGAGCATTCAGATACTCCCTCCAATCTGATAAATACCAATCTATCAGTACTGTTCCACAGAATACATCTGCTAGTTCTTCTCTCGAGTACTATCAAGACAACTAAGCAGATTAGCTTTTTGTGACAAATAGCAGAAGCCTTTCTTCAGCATGATATGCCTCACTATTTCTACTATATTGCAATTTATTAAAGCATCGTTCAGTTTAGATTTCTAAACGCACAGCCAGCCAAAAATACATGGATACACAACACATCAACTGTGTATTTATTTTGCACACCTACACCTGGTTTACTGTGAGACAGTTCTCAGTGATTTTTCAGAATAAAACATCTTCATAAAATTTTGCATAACATTACTAGGTAAGTGTTATTTGAGACAATCCCAGAAACTGCAGAGATACAATACAATATCTACACAGCCTGAACTTAATCCAGACTTCAGTTCCAAGCACCCATAAAAAGTCAAATGAAAATCTATATCAAACTATTAAATTAAAAACCTGAATCAGTAACAACAGTGACAAGTTTATTACAGGTCTAAACACCACAGTACTAATTTAAAACCCGGCTAACCAAGTTTTTATACTTTAACTGTGGGTTTAAGACAGCTTTGCACCAACCAGTACACCAGTAGATCTTAGACTCCCTCTTACGCCCTTGCTAAGACAACGCACTGCTACGGGAAAGTTGCTTTAAGTGCAGAAACATAGTTAAAGCTGGCCTAAAGGTATGACTATAAACACATTCACTTGGGTGCATGCGACACTGTGTGCAAGAGACCAACACAGGACTCCCTTTTTCAGAGCTATTTTTTTTTCTTCTGCAAACAAAAATAACAAGTTTTACTCCAACCACCCTGGTTTCCCTGTGGGAGGGCGAAAGGAGAAAGGCAGTAGATTTGCAGCCCAGAGAGCAAATCCTCAGCTGCTCGGATAAAATTTTTACGGCGAAAACACCGGCCAGACCAGTCTTCCTCCGCGACACTGGCAGGAGCAGGACTCGCCGGGGAGCACAAAGCCATTCCCTACGGGTTACCGAGAGGGTGCCGCTTCGAGAAGGATCACGGCACCCGGGTCTCCCGGGCAGCCGCCAGCAGCGCTCAGGAAACCGCCCCAGGTTCGCGCCGGGGTCCGAGGCACCCCCGAGCCGCCGCTGCCCCGCGCCCACCCCGGCACGGACCGCACCGGCCCGGGCAGCGCCCCCGGCCGCCCGCAGGCCAGGCCGCCACCGGCCCCCGGCGCCCCATCGCCTAGGCCCCAGCGCTGCCGCCGCCGGCCGCGGCCCCTCGCAGCCCCCCCCCGGCGCCGCCACGCGGGAGGGGGCGCCGAGGGGCATCGCGCCCCGACGGCACCGGCCCGGCTGCTTCCCCCCGCTCCCAGCCCCGCCGAGCCGCTCCCGCACCCGGCCCGGCTCCGCCGCCGCTAGGCCGCGGCCGCCCCTGCGCCGGCAGCGCGCAGGCCGGCGGGGCCCGAGGCGCGGGGCCGAGCGGCGGCCGGGAGGGCGCTCACCATGTTGGGGGCTGTGCGGGCCTCTTCCCCTCCCGGCTCCGGCGGAGACTGAGGGCGGCGGCGGCAGCGGCTTCCTCCGGCGGCGGCGGCGGCTCGCGGCTCCTCACGGGCCCTTCCGCCGCCTCCCGCTCATGCGCAGTGCGGCTCATGGCCGCGCCGGGCCGGCGGCGGGGAGCTGCGCACGGCCGGGCAGGGCGGCGGGCCTGGCCCCGCGGCTCCTTACCGAGGGCACAAGGTCCCCCCGCACGGGCCCTGCCGGCGAAACCCCTTTATCTCCTCACCGAGCGAGCCGAAATTAAAACTTTGGGGGCAGCGCGGTGTGTTCGTGTTTGGGCGGGGGGTGCTGCGCTGCGCGGCGGGGCCGGCGGCGCAGGCCCGAGCTGGGAGAGGGGCGAGGAGGGCAGCGCGGGGGGACCGGTGGCACCGCTTCCCCGGCTCCCTCCCCGCGCGGAGTGACAACCCCTTGCCGAGCCGGCGGGGTTAAACCCACACCGCTTCGCCTGTGGCTGTAATTCTGCGGATTCGGTTCTCGCGCAAGAAACGCGGATTGAAGCTTTGTAAGGTTTTTTGTAGGCTTTTTTTGTCAGCTTTTGTCTGTGGGCCCCGGAGCGGCCGGTGAGGTTTCATTGCAGTCTTCATTCCGGGCCAAGAGGCGCAAACCTGGCCCCGGGCTGGGCGGTGCGGGCTTGCGAAGCAGGCTGGAGACTGAAGTCGTGGAGACCTGGAGGAGGTGACATCTCAGGGCATCAGTTTTACAGCCGTTTTCACGTGAGACCACCTCTGTGCTTGTAAGATCTGATCGACAGGTTGTGATCCCCTTTGCAGAGCTGCTGTTTGCAAATGACTTATCAGCAGATGTGGCCTTTTCTGCAGTAGCAAAAAGAGGTTGTTGAAGTGGAAATGATGAGGGGAAGGTAAGGGTTAAATTGCAGTTTATACAAGTATCCCGAACATGTTTTCCCAGGAAACCCTCTTCTATCTCCTGTAGGCTTTTGGCAGCTGAGGAGGTGTGGGGAAGGGGAATATCTGCTGATAAAACTTGCAGTGGCGGCAAATTGCTGGATGCAAAGGACAGGAATCTGGGATCGGTTTCCTGTTCTTGCATCTCCTGCTGAGCTGGCAGCTATTAAAGTAAGCTTCTACATACATGCTCTATGGTTGGTACAATCACATGTATCACATAGAAATTAAACTGGAGAAAATCATTCTGGATGGATGTCCAGGGGTGGCTTAATATATATATGTTCATACAAAAGGGTCTGAATGTCTTCTCTGTCATTTCTCTGAAAATCAGGGTGGACCTTAGGGTGGACGCGTCCAGCCATGCTGGTGTTCTGAAACAGTAAAATTAGTGGCTGTCTTGATGCTAGTATCTGGAGCTAAGTGTGAGTTCAGCTATCCTGTGACACACTAGTTGCCTGGATACCTTGAATCCTTCTGAGCAGCTTGTTTTTAAAATCAAGGGTGGCTGATAAGTGGTCAACCAGCCCAGTCCATGTGCACGACGGCAGGTGAGACGCAGCCAAACCTGAACACCTATTCCATCCAGTTAGCTAACAGCCCTCCCTACAACATGTTGTGACAGCCCGCCTGCAATCTGAAGACATAAATTAGACCTTTTTGAGAGTTACACCAACATGTAACAATAATCTGAGAGATCTGTGATTGTCACAGGTGCCTCAGGACACAGCCAGGGTTTTTAGGTGGTTTGTTTTTCCTTAATGTCTGTGATCCTTGCTGGTTGCTGTTTTCTGTAGTGTACGTTTTTCTTGGGGTGCATTGGCTTTGCATTTACCTATTCTTTTAACAAATTGTAAATAAGATTCTTGTAACTGAAAAGTACATTGAAAAAATATTTCTCTTTTCATTTTTGTTCATTGAATGAAGCACTGAACATAAATTTGTTTTCACTGTTTCTTGCGTAGGTCCTAATGAAAAAGCTACTGAAATCAATGTGGCCTTTGCTTTGTTTTCAAATTACTTTAGATTAAACTCGTAATTAAGGCCTGATCTAACAATTTAAGAGCATAAGGAGCATTACATGCAAGAGTTCATAAGCCTTAATAAGGTGCTACTTACACACGTAGACTCACAAATATTATTTAAAGACCTGATTTTATGTTTAAGTTGCATTTACTTTAAAAATAGTCCCTGAAAAATTCACCCTTGCCACAACTCTTAGTAAATCCATTATTTTCATTTTCTGTCCAAATGACATATTAGAAATTTTAAAATCAGCTGCAGTTCTGGTGGAAGTTGCCCTCAATACTTGAAAGTTCAGGAATTATGCCTACTGTACCATCTTTCTTTCCAGTAGTCAGGACATTTAGACTCTGCTTCCAGCTTTGACTGATTTGCAATATGATCTCTTCAGCTTAACTTCACTACACTATGAATTTCCATCATATAAAATATGGATAATCATACTTATGTGCTTTACAGGGGCTTCTTAGGGTGGATAGAAGTGGATGATTCAGTGAAATGCAAGTGGAGTACAAGAAAACATGAATACATGGAATACATGAAATGCAGATTAATGTTATTCCCAGTCTACATGTAATTGAGGGGTATTTTTGAGTTTAAATTCAGTTTTTGGGAGAACTGTACATGAGAACAAGAATAGGAATGACTTCTTACTGCCATTTAAGTCAAAGGCCATCTGTTACTGATTTTAGTTGGAGCTACAGTATGCTCTTCTGTCTTAATTCCCAGAGTACCTCCATGCGTATGTCTAAATTGCAGAATATAAGGTAAATTAGCCTACACTTGGCTACCATGGCTGTGCTGCCTGAGTTAATTTGATTAGACCTGTCTTAGTTATCTTCCCAGTACATGACACTCTGCAATAGGCATATCCTCCACTGCATACACTTCAGGACATACTCAGATTGCCCAAAAATCCGCTGGGCCTACCGGGTGGCTCTACAACTGCAGATGTAGATCATGGTCTTAAATGACATGTGCTGTCTGAATCTTGCCCTTAATGTTTTTGAGCAAAACAGATGCTATGTAAAACAACAAACACCATGAGGCAGATGCCAAAAGTGCAGTTAACATATTCAAAATATGTTGTCTAAATTGGGCTTATTACATGTCATACTCTTGTACACCTTCATCCAGTATAGCACACTGACTCAGACCAGCAATAAACAGCTCTTCCATCTGTAAACACGATGCATGCATTCAGCATTACAGACCAAGAAGACATTATTGATTGCACAATTTCTATGCAGTATAATCACAGTGAATACAGTAACACGATGACTTGTCTAATTTATGGTAAGGCTGACACACTAGTTCTGTATTATTGTGTGACCCAATGATGTTTTGTCATCTCACGTGAACCCCAAGGAAGAACCAGTCGGTGATTTTTAAATCCAGCTGTGCGTGGATAGTGGCAAATGCTTACTTCTGGATACAGCGCTGATATGAAAAATGCAGCTTTCTTCATATTGACTGACTTGAGCTCTCTTCTTGGGCAGATAGAGAAGCAACAGTCAATACAGAAATCTATTTAGAATAGTCTCCTTGCTGAGAACTTCCACATAGAGCAGTTTCCGAGGAAGAGGAGCAAAGCTTCATGATGGACAATAACCTGGAACAACTTGGCCTAGGAATGTCTTCCTAACCTCCGCATCTTTCCATCCTCTACAAAGTGAAACCACCAATTCATTTTATATTGAGGGAACAGCCATAAAGTGGTTATGAATATGGCCCCTGCCCTGTAAACACTGACCATGTTTGACTAAGAGAACATTGTCCTATGAACTATCTTGCGGAAGAAGATTCAGTGCCAGTTTAAAGGCCCGGCATTCCTTAGCATTCACAGATACATAACCAAACAGTCTGCTCCTAACCTGCTATGCAAGTGATATAGTTGGAATGACTGTATTAGCCCCTGCAACCATTTTTCTTAAAAAAACTTATTGCCACAAAAAAAAAAACTTATTGCCACTTGCCACAAACTTATGAAGAACAGAGCAAGTAAACAGTCTGACTCATCTTGTAGGTGCCTAAGCAATTTAACCTGGAAACTGGCATATAGCCAGTATCTTAAGATTGTTGTGAATAGGTTACAGGGAAGGGTGTTCACCTTTATTAAGTTCTTCATCCTTCCTGCATTACGTAAGGGGTTACCAAGCTATGGCCAGTCTAGGGCACTGTTAGGAGCTGGATTCCTTATGGCAGTATCACTGGGAGGGAGCAGGACAGGTTTATGTGGCAAAGGCAGAAAAATCCAGTCAGTGAGCCTAAGACCTAAGAGAGTTTGAAAATTTCTCATGCATCTAACTCAGCACCCTGGCAGGCCTGAATAAACTGAGACTTTCCAGGACACTGAACAGGCAACAAGTCTGAATGCCTTTTGTATTTTTTGGAACTCAGTAGTCATACTAAAATGAGCTACATATTTTAAAATCAAGGCATTTAAAGTAGCTAAAACAATATAAATTAAGAAATGAAAGGGCAATAAGAGCTGAGCTAGCTAATTGATTTTTAAGAGATCTGGACATTTTCTTAGTTCAGAACTTTTGTAAACAAGGTATGAACTTTGTAAACAATGATCTGAAATCTCCCAAGCTATAATCCAGACACTCATAGTTATGATTTTATGATTTATCAGAGTGTATACCTTTGAGCTGTAAATGAGCCTTCCATCCTTGCTAGGAAGATTTCTGGGTGATTTCAAGAATCAAATGGACTGAGACATATTGTTGTTCTTCCTATCACAGGGATTTTCTGCATTTGCAGTCTTTTAATTGTTCAGCTTAATAAAAAATAAGTCATTCCAATTCAGGGCACATATTTTGCTCTTTATATAAGAAACAGTAATTTAACTTATATGCATGAGAGACTGAGTCTTTCACCCTGCGATTAAGCATTCAGTATGCAGGAGTAACACAGACATATAAAGCAAGAGCAGTAAGATGACTTTTACCTCCTGTCATACATGTCATACACATTTAGCCTTTTCCACTCCTCACATCGTTGTAATAGCAAATTGGTTTTTGGGAACACATGTCTACACAAAACCCAACCATTATTAACTTTCTAGTATCTTAATGGCAAATAGTAACCGACATTTCTATGACTATCAACAAACTAGTGCAAACTTCAAGGAAAGCATGCATTAGCCACATCTGCATATAAAAATTCTATTTTTAAAGTTGTTTCTTCTAGTTCATACTATATCACATCTTAAACTGAAAGCTCTTTAGAAAAGAAATTATATCTTATGTTTCTAGGATGCTTAGCACGGGAGGACACTGAACATGCTTGGGGTCTTTGGCTGCAACTATCATACTAATATTTATCACTGTTTCTGGGGGTGCAGGTGCATGCTGATGAGCGAGCAAAACAACAAAGCCCAGAATAAGTGGCCTCTCCCCTTTTCAAAGGGGCAAAGGAGAGAAGCAGCTCTCAGCAGCAGTCTTTTCTCCAGACACTCTTTAGAGCTTTGCCGGCTCTAGTATATAACATCTCCCGCTTTCCCTACTTTTCAAGTGAGCAGGTCGGCTGTCATTCACAGAGTGACCAATTATCATTTCAAGAACAACTTTTTGGCACCAGTACTGTTTATCTGAAGAACAGATTAAAGCTAAAAGCCAACTATCATTATCATTTCAAAAACCTAGTAGGACATTAGACATATAAATGTGTTTTACTTATCAGTTACTGCAATAATAAAAAATATGGGATATTCAACCAGAACATCATGTTTATTTTAAAGTAGATTCATCATATAATCAACAGTTTTCAACCTAACATCAAATGTCTCACAAAAGATATTGCACTGTTGTTAGAAGCCAAGCTTTTTCTTTTTCCATGAAATACAATCAGTCCACATAAGAATAAATGCAAAGGTTTACAATTATGAAATTCTGCAATATTGATTTTTTCTTTTAAACAGAAGTGACACTCACCATGATTAAACTCAACATTCAACTTCCTCCACGTCCTCCAGGACGACTCAGTAGTACGTACTACTTTCCAAATGAAATTGTTACACAGAAGGCTATGCCCCAGTGTCATAAAAATACTAAGTGACATTTGGTTGTGAATCATCCATGTGCACAAATCTGCAATTTTGAACATGATTATACAAGCAGTTTAGGTATCTGTTGAAAACATACCATGTTTGGTAGAAAGTTATATATTTAGACCATAATCCATTGCTACTGAGTGTTCCAACAAACACATTATGCAGAGCATTGTGGAGCTTTTTATGAACAGAACAGATAGGACACAGTCAAATAATTCCTGAGCTGACTCAAGAGAAAAATAATCAACAGAAATTAATATAGCTATGATACATGGCCTGGTTAATATGCTCTTTAAAATGGGTACGAGTTGCTTTAATAAAAGACGACTCTGCTCAGATCAGTTTCTTTGTTTTCCCTACCACTGACTGAATTTTAAAAGTCTCTGCCAAAACACTTTTCGTTTTTTAATCACCTTGAATACAAGATTTAGAATTTTTGGGAAACCAGGTAGTTATGACCATTCGGACAAAGGAGTCAATATGCCTTAGAATCACTCGTTTATTTTTAAAATTCATTGGCCTAGATTTTTATCGTATAAAATGTAAAAGATTATAGGTAATAATAAAATCTACATCTGAAATTACAATTTTACCAGTAAGCATGGAAAAGAATTATTTATAAAAGTTTGCATCCACAAATTTTCCAGTGCTTTGAGTACCATTATCCTCACTACACAGAAGGAAACAAAGGCAAATATCCATCAAGTGACTTGCCTGAAGGCATGGTGAGTCAGTGGCTGAAATGAGAATACTCTCCTGCTCTCCTGCTTTCCACTCCCTATGTCCTAATCGCTAATTCAGCATGAATTCAGGCTCCATGCCACAGATCTTCATTGGGTTTAAGCTCCAGTGATTGGTAATTTACACCAGCTCTGTGTGTGTGTGTGTGTGTGTGTGTGTCTGTGTCTGTGACTGCATGCTATAATTTGGCATGGCAACATTCACACTGCCAGCAGGTTGTTACATGCTTGATATAACAAGCTGACCAGTAA
Organism: Dromaius novaehollandiae; assembly: GCF_036370855.1. Lineage (NCBI taxonomy): Eukaryota > Metazoa > Chordata > Aves > Casuariiformes > Dromaiidae > Dromaius > Dromaius novaehollandiae. The sequence continues at coordinate 11,219,518 of NC_088106.1, forward strand.
GCCTGCTGAGAGCATTACTCTCTGATGCTGTCTGTCGGAAGTCATAGTTTGAAACGCTAACGCCCTCGTTCTTGCCTATAGGCTATCATTTGTGGCTAAACTACATATCCCATGATCCAGTCCCCTCTCCTCCTGCAGTGTCAGACTGTATCATTACAGTCAGAATCAGTTCAAATTCATTGTTTCTATAGTATCTGCAGCATTCTTTGCAAAGGTATATTGATAACTAATGGCTGGCAGAGATTGTCCTTTTAACTCAAGTACTAGAATATTACATTTTAACCACTTACCCATTGTTTTCTTCCTCTACCACTGGCTGTTCTGCATTCAACAACTTGGTTACTGCTATTTTATTATCATACGCCTGTTTTCAATCACATTTATAACACAAGGAAATGTTTCACATTTCGCATTTGTAATAGACAGAAATTTTCTGGATATTTGGTAAATTAAAATTCTGGATTACAAGAAGAACCTGTCTTTAACAATTCTTTGTGCATCTCTAACAGTTCAATCAAATTGCACTGCAGCACAACATTTCAAATGCTCAAATTCTGACAGTGACTGCTGCAAGAGATTTGCTAAGGGCATAAATTCTGAAATAATAAAAACCACTACTTGAAAACTGAAAATTCTCTCGAGAGGGAAACTTACAGAGAGGGAAAAAAATTAACAGCTAATTTTCAGAAGTAAAAGAAAACTTAAAACTGACAAAATGATTTGTCTCCCTTCATTCCCAACCCAGATATTTTGTCAGCTTCTGAGGAACATGCTCTTTTCCATTGGTTGGATGAAGCAAGCAGTGCAGATTTAGTGGACAGAGAACCTCCTGCTATGTGGTTCACTGTTTTGCTACAGATTCAGTGTATATGCGATGGTAGATCTAGGAAGACAACAATGTCAAGTAGAAAAAACATACTTTAAATGCCAAACTGCTGTCTCTCTTCAGCAGTGACTTCCTTTTTTTGGATGCAGATCCAATATTTAGATAAAGCAAGCCATTAAACTTACCTGCAGTGAAATCGACTATGACTGGCTAGGTTAGCACTCCCTAATTGTGATCTGCAGATCATGGACGGCAAGATATCAGAAGATGATATGCAAAACAGCTGCTTAAAGCCCTCTCATACATAAACATTTTCAGATAAGCAACCAAGGAAAGAACAAAATGGAGAAAAATGAAAACAAACATTCAAAGTTAAGCTTAATTTTTATTTGGTTGTGGATAAAAATCACTGTGACAACACTCTACAAGATAGTCCTGGGGTAGTACATTTTTTTGTTAGGTGGCCACTGGACTACAAGGAAACTTGAAAAGTATTACTCTATTTTTAATATACAGACCATATAGACCCATTATATTTATACGCTTTTTGTCTGCATTGCAGACCAGGCTGCACAGTTACAGAATCAGATTAGAGAATTCCTCATAATATTGTATATTGATTCTGAAATAGGATTTCAGATAAAGATCCATTTGCACAGATGCATCTACACAATTGGGATCACTGTAGCATCTATATCTTTCCCTGTCTGCAGTATAAACCACGCTACAAAACTGTGCTAAGGTCTTATATCAACGTACCAAAAGTTCGTATGACAAGCAGAACTTCACAATAATGGAAGTTAGTAACAATTAAAACATGCATTTTTCCTTCCCTTTTCCTGTATTTCTGAGGTGCTTTTTGAACAAGTTAAAATAAATTTATGATAAACAATCAATATGCTGTGTCTGCCTAATATTATCTTTGGATATGAAAAAAGGCCCATTTTCCCCTCTGCAAGATTGCAGATACAAAAGAAACAGGGACTACTCTTAGTCATATTTCATGTTATAAAGACATAGTATACTTCATTCTGGCCAATAAGCGACATACTGGAAGATGAGTAATATGAAAAAAATAATGTGAATTTTGAAGTCAATCTTTTATTTTGGCACACATTTTAATCATTAAATAAGATCATTGTTTTTCTGTGCTACTACTTCGTCTTTAAAGATCAAGTGCTCTTTTTGTAAAACAGTCACATTCCAACTTTGATTAGTGTAGCAAATGCAAATATGCATTTTTAGACTGCTTTTTAATCAGATATTTCAAAGTATTTTAAAATAATTGTTGAAATACAGAGTTTTCACTACTAGCTGAGGTAAATGGGAAACTAGAAGCACCAAAAGACAGTGACTTAGAGCGTGCACAGGCTAAGGAACTATCCTGAATTCCTTATTCAGGCAAAATGACAAGCCACAAACAGGAATTTTGCCTGAGAAATGAATTTATAAAATACTTGTCACCTTTCAGATCTCTCTTCAATCAATGTTCTCACATCTCAGAGAAAAAAAGGCAGCCATGAATGAAGAAGTAGGCAAAAGGAACCCTCGCTCTTGGCAAATTACAGTCCTTACAAACAGAGGTCAACATCATTTTCCAGACCAGTACCTTTACACAGGCAAACACAACTATTCAGTAACAATCATGTAGGTCCATTAGTTATATACACATGATTACAGTATAGTGATATCCAATATTTCAGCAAAGTTAGCCCAATTGACAGTCAAATTATTCAGGGATTGCAGAGGAAACCATTCCCCAATCCACTTTACAAAACAGTTTGCTGAAAATACGAAGACACCTTCTTCTTAGTAAAATGTACCTTCCTTGAATCTTATTTTGACTCAGACCCTTCATCCACAAATTCAACTAGAGAAGCATGTCTGTTGGCTTGTTCACCTTCTTGGAAATTAACCTTTTTTATCACTCCTGCCTTTGGAGCCCTTATGGTATGCTGCATATGAACAGATCAATAGTGAACCAGCAGAATATTTTTACAGTCCTCTTCTCTTTCTACAGCAAATGCTAATATTACTTTTTGGTGCAATTAAAACAAAACACACTTAATCACTTCCTCCAACACATGTATATTTATTTTAAGCCTTCTAAAAATGTTACCTCTGTCCTTTTTCAAATTTTATTTCCTGATCAATATTTATTTTGATAAATATACTGGGGATAAAAATGCTATTTAATGTTACATTTTGAAGCATGAATGTTATTTTACTTCACTGATACTTTTTGCTAAAGTGCTAGGTATCAGCCAAAAACAATACAGTTTTAGTCCAATATGTCAGTCATATAACAGATCTGTTCCCTTAAGAGGAATCTGCACATTTACTACAGACATTTTTGTCTGCTGGCCAAGAGGGATCTTTATCAAACAGATTTAGGCAAAACCCAGTTGAAATACAAATACAGCTATTAATGACACTGAAGGAATAGTATGTTTACACTCCAGTGTCCAAATTGGCCTACTTGTTATTACATCAGGTTAGTTTTCCATTGAAGTTTTGTTTCTAGATAATTTTCTAGAGGGTTACTTTAACATCAAAACATTTAATAACAGACATTAGTTACTCATATCTTAGCAAGGATTCATTTAAATAAGAATCTGGTTTTGAAATTTTACATTTTATATTTAAAATAGCACTGAAAAAAAAAAAAACCCAGAGAACCACTCAGGTAATGTCAATCTGCGATATCAGCTGGAGAGGCACAAACATTTACCACACAATCTCAAAGAATTTGTAATTCTTTTCTTAGTGCACAGATGCCTTATAAAAGGCCATGATAGGGAAAAACATATTTTCTCAACAACTGTAATTTTACTACTGCAAATTGAGCTGTAAAATAAATGAACAGACCCAAACCCAATCAGTATGGGCTACAGAAACTATACCAAACAATTTTAGCCAATGTCAAGCAACGTAACAGGTGATATAATGGCTAAAATACTATTCCACTGAATGCCACAGGGTCAGTTACAAAGAATCTTTAGTTTACTCTTGGTAAAGCTTTATGTAAATAATAAAAAACACATTATAAACAAGAAAATCCTGGGCATATTTATGCAGTCACCATCAGCTAAGTTTCTGCATGAAGTAAGTGCAGGCATTAGAATAATATGCTTATACTACAGAGAGAGACCAAGAAATATACCTAAGTGGTCTTAGAAAAAAGAAAGGATTATTAGCTCGTTGGGAGGGAACAGAAGGATTTGCAAAGCCTGCCAAATGAATGTTAAAACATCTGAAAAACACCACAGATTATATAAACATTCTTTATTAATAAAATAACAGCAAATGTAATCCTCTAAAATCTAGTCAGACACAACACTCATTTCACAGCGTACGAGGCAATACTGACATCTACTCAAGCCAGAATCTGCACCAAACTTCAATAATTCAACCAAAACTGATTGAAGTATCACCATATTTTTATTTTCTCTGTAATTTAAACCTTTTTTTTAATGTCACTCACCTCCATTTTCATAGCTATCATAACCATTAGAGGGTCTCCAATCTGAACCTTATCCCCTGCTTTCACGAACACCTACAAAGGCAAGCAAAAATAGGGGAAAAATCATGTATGTCTGTACCATTAAAAATCATCATATGCATCTTGATTAGCACAAGAGGCAAAGGTCTCTGGTTGGATATACTGAGTGACTGTGGTTTTGCAAAACCTCATAATATCTTTATTATGTTGAGTTGCGTATCTGAGTTTCCTACATAATACTCAGGGGAAGGCAGAGGCTGTGGAAAAAGGTTCACTAACAGCTTAGCAAGAGGAGCAGGAAGCCATTTCAAAGAGGAAACACTAAAAGACAAGGTATATTCTAGTCTTTCTGGCTTAAGAGCTTCTATTCTGAGAGAGAAAGCTCAGAACCTCTTCCCGGGGTCAGTCACTAAAGTTGTTTTTAAAACACAGAGAAGATTGCTGGAGACATTTATTATTTCTGCAATAACCCTGAGTTAGAGCATTCACTCAGGAGACAGGAGATTACATTCAGTGTACTCCTCCCTCTGAAAGGGTTCGTGCTCTTTTATCTCTAGGAGAATTCCAAAAACTACCAAACTATCCTGGAAATCTCCCTTCTGTTGAAACTTCTCCACAGTATGAAAAAGTGCGCAACACTTGCTGAGCTAGAGGAAAAGAAAATTAACACGAGGGAATATGACTTGAACTGAGTATTGGAAGTGCCTTATCTGGAAAGTGAAAAAGGGGACCCTGGGTTTTGGTTCTCATTTAACAGATTGCTTTATGTACCTTAAACTAAACTACCACTGGATTGAGACCACCCAGAAGCTGAACTTAAGGCACGTTTGGATGATATATTTATATGCCTAAATTCCATTTATATCCTTCTTTATACTTCTATACTTCTGGGCCTTTCTTCTCCAAAACAACAAAACACAGAGCTGAACAGAAAAGGCATTTCTGAGCTTAACTTTTTTTGGCAGGTGCATCCATCATCTCATTCTTTTGGTTGGATGACGCAGGTCAAACAGCCTGCATAACACTTCAGGGGCCTTTGGCTTAGAAAGTAATCACAATGAAGAAACAAATTTATTCAAATGGTAGGATTAGTTAAATATTCAGATTTTTCTGAGCTCTGGGAAAGGAGACTAGTTGCCTGAAACACTCTTGCACGGCTACTGATAAGCAGACTAAACAGGGATTTTTTCATTTGGGAGCAGCCACACAGAAGTGACATGTTCAGCCCTGACTCTTTCCTGGCAATACAGCACCAGTGCTGGAAGACTGAACTTGGGTATATGTTGGAGAATTCATTTTCCTACTTATAGCATTATAATTACCTTTTCAATTGTGCCAGTCATGGGCGCTACGGCACCACCTTGCATTCCCACTGAACTCATCGCAGATAAGTACTTGGGGACAGGAAGGCCAATCTGAGCATTACCTTCCTACCAAAAAAAAAAAAAAAAAGATGCCTGAATTAACAACAAGAAATAATATCACTAATACACACACTGACATACATGGACAGAGCAGGCCCAGCTTTATGCAGAGGCAAACTAGTCAGTTGTGTAAGGTGGCAGACTACTGCAGCCAGGGCAGCAAAAGGACTGTGGGCACGCTGACTTCTTTGCCAATGTCAAAGTCCTCAAAAGCTAGGCCTGCTGCTGCTGAAGTAGCAGCAAGAAAGCAGCTTCCCCTGTGGAGAAAGGAGGATCCACACAGATCTTTGTTCCAAACCCACACCTTCCCTATTCATGCAGCAACAGCACAGAAGGTTTTAGAAAATGAGTAAAGGCTATTTGCCCAAGGAAAGGGTGAGCAGGCCACTGCAATAAGTGGGGAGGAGACTGGCATCTTCATCACCAACTGCTGTCAATATGGAGGATATTCCATAATCCACAATAAAATGGATTCAGTGCTAAGCTGAGTTAGAATTTCCCACTTTCTTCCAAAATCCCCTAATTCCTCCCAGACTTGCTATCCAGAGCTCCTGGAGACTCATTCTCCCCCACCTCCTACCCTAAAGCTCCTGTGATTTACTCCAGATCCCTCACCTCAGACTCCACTTTGATACCACAGGAAAACTGAACTTTGCTATTTCAGCATGAGCTATTTTGTCCTCATCACTGGAGCAGCAAAGTTTTCACTGCATGCTGCTGAAAGTCTTGTGTGTCTCAGAGATAGAGGTTAATTATTAAACACACAATAATTTATTTACTTATTTAGATTTTAGATTACATTTATTATTGAGTTACTTTAAGCCCCTGTAATCTTTCTTACTGCAATAAAAAATTACCAGCTTAATCATGCAAATTAGGGTACCTCCTCTTTCAAATGTCATTACTAATGCAATGCAGATAATACCACAGTAACTTGTAATTCCAATTTTCTAATATTAGCTGAAGTTACCCTCCTTCAGACCCATCTTGATTTCTCTCATCGTTTAATTTAAAAAATGAAATATACTGAAATAAAAGTATCAGAGTTACAAGCACCTTCAAATACTTTTCAGTTGCAAATCATTGCTACTATTCTAAGACAAGCTCAGATATGTGACCATTTTAATATGGGCAAGGGTGTTCCCCCAGCACCATCAGTTGCAACTCCTTTGATTCAGATAATTGCATTTTTTCATTGCACAGGTAATCACTCACTCACAGATCATAAGCAACAACCTCTAATAACCTGGTTATAAATCCAACAACATTATGCACCAGTATATAAAAAAAAAGATTCTTGAAATTATGATTCTCTTCCACACTCCCTTGCAATTTATATTGTTCATTTAGACCAGTAAAACTATGCTTAGCTGAGATTCTATACTTGTGATAATAAAAACAGGAACTTTACCGGAGAGAAGAGATAAATGGTGTTGTCCAAAATGACCAATTTGGACTTACAAACTGTTCCATTTACTGAAGACCTCAAGTAAACAGAATCGCCTTCATTGAAGATATCTCCAGAAATCAGGAACATTTTATCTTTAATCTGAAAATAAAAAGCTTTTATAAGGACAAAGCCTACCCCTTCATGAAGTGTAATACAATAAAACAGAAGTTAGGCTTTACTGTATACTCTCACAACCTGTGATTCTTCATAGATAATTCTGAAATTAAAAAAAAATATATATTTCTAAATCTTACGTATTCTTTATTTTTCAATTAATAGAATGTGTTCAGTATCCAATGCAGTCAGCTGAGAGGATCAGCTAATATGCTCTCCCAGGACAATTTTTTATCATAAACTGCACAATAGTACTCAGCAAAATACAAGGGTATGGTATTTCTCAAGAAGAAAAAAATCAGAATAGCCTGTAAGTGATGCCATCAGGATCTAGTATTTTTAACTTGTCCTAATGTCTTGACTTTGCTCAGACTGAAATACCCATACTATTTACCTCACATGGTAAGTTTCCACAATGCTTTCCAAAAGACAGGAAAGTTTCTCACTCTTGGAAGCTTATAATACAAAAACTAAAATATATTCAGTACACCTACGAAGGAGCAGAGGAGATCAGTAATGGAAGCAGGCAGGGTCAATTAGACAACCAAACAACAAAAGAAGGACCAAATAGGTTGTTTTTTGTAGGTAAGCCTTTCATCTAAGTCAGTGTAAATTGCACCTCTGCAGCAAATTCGGAATACAAGGACAGTAAGAATATCAAGTGCATTACATTTAACTGACGCTTTAAGTACAAGTTTGACATCACTGAGCATAGAATTAGAGACTTGCTAATCTTTAAGAATGCTACGTGTAGAGATTAAATTCAGTCTTTACTTATACAGTCACATATTACTTTTTCCACTGAACAAAGGCCTTATCAAGCGCACTGAATGGATCGTGCTGATCTGAAACTGATCCCTGAGAAAATATCCTTTGGTTTATCAGTGTCCTGAGAAGGGGTGTAAGTCAGGTCAGTACCCAGGGCAGCACTGTGAGTGCTTGCTGGTTCCATGGCCCAGCAAGCTGCTCTAGCCGATGGGCCCCACGGCAGGTTTTGTAGCACTTGCAAGGCACTTTCCTCTTCCTCTTGATCAACTCCTGAAGCACGTGGGATTCTGTCTTCTCATCTGTTACCTCCAGCTTCTCTCCATCCCATCTCAGCTCCCATTCTTCCTTCCTCCCTGGGAGTCTACATTCCCCCTCCCCAGAAGGCCCCACCTTACATTCCTTCCAGCCTCTTTTTCTTTTTTTGCTGACATTACCTATACAGGATAAACATAAAATGTAAAGCTCTCCAGCATTACATGTATAATCAATATATTAAAATAACCTAGGAATTATCTGAGGGATGTGGATTATATAAGTATTCAGATCAGCAAAAATAGGGGCATAAGGGTCTGAGTTATCTGATATGTGGTTATACTCAGTATTTTTCCACTAAGCTCATCTCTGTAGAGTCTAGGCAGTTCACAAATATTGACTTATTCTCATAACGCCCATTTTCTGAATTTTAGAAACAAGAAATGGAAATGCAGAGAGATTGAGTTATTAAGTATTCATTTTGTCTGCCAAATTTAAGATGTAATCCATTAGGAGATCTTATTTGACTCCATGTGGTACATGGGATATGTTCAATACTCAGCAAAACAGAACTCTTATAAGCCACACAATTAGAGACTACCACAAAAAAAACCCCAACCCCCCCCTAAAACCCACAACACCCTATATTTAAGTGTTTTGACTAGTCTCCTGTAGGCCCTCTATAGTGCAAACAGAGATAGAAGCCAATTCTACCGGGCAGCACTCAATTATTTAACCATAACACTCTACTATTCTGATTATTCCTTATCACATTTGGTAAACAGTTTCCAATTTCTGTCATCAAAGAAAAAGTATTATCTTACAGACAGTGCTCTGCAGAGCTTTTATTTATCCCACAGCAGGTCCATCTCATGCATAGAATAAAGCAGGAGTCCTGCGGAAAAAGTCTTTTTAAATGCTGATTTAAATCTAACCTCCAAGGTTTTATAAAAGCAAATTTACAGGAGAGAAAACAAAGTCAGAACTTTAAACACCAGAAAAGCAAATGCTTTTCTTAGCCTTAGTTTCAGAAGCATTTTAGCAGATCTTCCACCCAATCCAGCATCTAGCACAGATAATTTCAGGCCAGACTATCAGAGTCTACCATGCCTGCAAGTAAACCAAAAATAGAATCCTATATTGGTGATTATCCAGCAACCTTAGTAACAGCTGATACCAACAGAAGTCTACCAGAAACTGACTCTACTTTCATCTAACAAAGTATCTGGTGAAAAAAAAAAAAAGGATTTATACCTGCATGCTGTATGACCCTTCTTGATTGTAATTTACAGTTATGTCCACAACTGTTTAATAAAACAAAATATATATAAGTAGATTTAATTACAGTACCTAGGGAATAACAACATATAAACAATATTCCAAATATCTTTTTTTGATAAAAAGAGACCTCCCAATACTAAGACAAGAACAATTGTTCTCAGATTAGCCTAGCAGACACTGCAGATTTGTGACAGCTAGTACTGACTATTAGACAACCTTTTTCCAAAGCTGAACATCTGAAGTTACGCTCTGAAATCAATATTAAGCTATCTGGACAGAAAACAGATTTTTGATGGGAAAAAGTGCTGAACATTTCCACACCAAAGAGAAGTCAAAAAAAAGTTGATGGCACTTCTAAACACTCAACCATATTTAGATGATGAACATGATTACTGACATTTTTATTTGGTTTATACTTCCTCAAGATCTGAGGGCACTGATTTAATAATTAACCATGCAACTTTGTGAATTTTCTTCCCAGCTTAAATTGCATAAAACTCATACTGCTTCTATTTGCTATTTCTTAGCCTTAATTTTCATACATCAGTTGAAATAACTTTGTCCATGAAGTATTTTCCCTCCCCTCTTGCACTGTTAGTTATTCACTTACTGTTTTCCCCATCCAGAAGAGACAGTTTTCTAGTATACAATATATTTATTCTTCTGCCACTACTAGATGCAAATGGTGAGAATTTATCTAAAACACAAAATATAAGGACATGTTACTTTCATTCTGTTTGGACAAAAGACAACACTTGGAACTTACACCATAAAAGTCACAGTCCTATGCCTACTATTAGCATGGCAACAGGCTGCCTGGGAATGTTGATGGCTTTTCCTTTGCCTGCTGTTTTTGAGAATGGATAAGATACACAGCTATCAGATACCGCCCAATTAATTTATCCTCTCTTAAAGCAAGGGTACAGGCGGGCTTCCTGACATATGTGATTTTCTCTAATGCCAGTTTTCCATGTTTCCAGGATAGTCAAAATGGAAGAAGAAATAAAATTAACAAGGTTGTTGGCAGCATACATTAGATTTGTATGAAACTTTTGTTAATAGCAATCACATTCCCCATTGGTCTAGATACTAACAGCTTATACTTTTAACCCTCAAACACATCATTATAAATATCTTCCTTTGAACAGATATGAACACCTAGACTTGGAAAAGAGTAACTCAAAAACCTCTTTTCAATTTAGAGTCTTTCCATTTGTTTCAGTAAATTATGAATCACGTCCTTGTGGTTTTCGGTATATTCAAAATCACAGTATTAGAACTCAGGAATTTTCAGCTCCTGCAGTTCTGTTCACTCCATTAAACCTACCACCTCTCCCAATCCTATCTGAGTCATTTTTTAACTCTGATGGCCTTGGACCGACTGTAGGAATAACAGTAACCAATAGTTCCCATTTGTACTTGAAGAGCGGAAGAGGACACAGTGACACAGATTATGAACTTGGATCCCAAGATCTTTTGGGTACTGACTCTCTATCAAGGGAAGCACTCTGTACATTACAGTGGTGATATATTCATTATCTGTCTCTTAACAAAAATTGTAGTCTGCCCTGCCTGTGAATATCAGACAGATGCTAGAACGCAAAACCCTCAGCAGGAACAAAGTAAGACGAAGACAAAGCATACAAATTAAATAATGGTACAGGAGCTCACCACACTGCTTATCCACACACAAGCAAAATAAAACAAAGGAAAATAAGCATGATCCTTACCACCTGACTGATCTCTAAAAGCATCTGTTACCATTTTCTCTTTCAGTATGAGTCCTAGAGCTGCCTGACATACAACTTCATGTGGGGTTGCCTTTTTGGCTGGAAACAGTTCATCGTGGTGTTGAGGAATGAAATTAGTGTGCACGTTTCCAGCCTCAAACTGCGGGTGTCCCGAGAGGCTCAGTAAGAAATCAATATTAGTGTTTAATCCTACAATCTGTCAAGAAAAAGAAGCATATTAACAAATTGAAATGAAGTTATGAATGAATACATGGATTTCTGTTCAACTGATACATGAATTAATCTTTCTTAAAACAGCATCAGCAAAACACAGTTTACCAAGAAAATGTAATTAATTCAATCAGCATGTTTCATTACCTAAGAAGTCACTACTCTTATTAAAAAAAAAAAAGAAAAAAAAAGAAAAAAAAAAAAGAAAGAAAAGAAAAGCTTTCCCAGAAGCATTAGAAATGGGAGGTGATTTAAGAAAAAATTACTTCTTTGGAAAATCCTGTTCTGAGTAGTTAGAAGAATGTTCCGAATACGCAAAGAATAGGTTTCTAAAAAGAGCTAAAACAGTTTCAGATATGCCAAACCTGATCTTTTAATAGTAACAAACGTGACTTTTATAAATTTACTAGATTCTATGCATTTTCTGTCATCCTAAATATCTAATCAAAAAAAGAACAGGAAAATATAACTGGTTATTTTAGGGAAAGCAGTGAAAGTGATTAACTGTACTGTGCTGCCAACATTTATTGACTGAAATAATAATAAAACAGAATTCCCTGCTTTTTTTTTTTCCCCAGAGTTATCTCTTTCACTTGCAGTAATCTTAAATTTTAGCTAAAACATAGTGGGCCAAACATTTTCACCAACTCAACATTCATCCTTATGTTGTTGATTTAAAAGTTTAAGTAAATTATGCAGTGAATAATATTTAGTTTGACATCAAATCAAACCTTCTGAATTCTGGTTTTGAAAACAGATATAGTACCTGTAATTTTCATTGGGGAAAAGGGACACTTCTTAAAAATAATCGATAGCATTAAAAATTCTCTTTCTTTACCACAGGTATATTCTAAAATCTAATCCTTTTGAACACCAGAAATTATAACTACACATCGTCTGACACAAATTCCACGTGCAGACTCCTTTAACTTTGAGAAAGCTCAGACTATGGTTTAATATTTTGTCATTTGGACTTACTGCTTTATGAAGTCCGAATTGCAATTTAAAATATTGCAAATTTAAGAAAAATCCACGTGTAAAACAGAACTTCACTCACCTCTGCTCACTTCATTGATGAAAATGGTTTGCGTATTACGAAAAATATAGCCTCAGCAAACAATAAATGAATCTGCAATGGTAGTGACAACACAGGCCCCCTCTGTGAAACCACTTTTGCTTTATTGTAGTATTTTATTAGTTTGCTGTTAGTTCAAGATGTAATGGATTTGAAATCATACTGGGTTCCTTCTACTTACATTATATTGATGCAAACTGCATTGCAACTTTCTCAGTGCTGCTTGACGATTCTCAGCCCAAACAACTAACTTTGCAATCATTGGATCATAATGGACAGAAACCTCATCACCTAAAACACAAAAAGAAAATTTCTAAGACATGTATCTTCCGAAAGTTGGTACACATAGTATCGCCCAGCATATGGCAGTAAATTCCATTGCAATTACAACCAGGTCTCTGCATGTCCTTAAAGAAAATTCATTTTTAACTTGTGACCCAGCATTTCAATTCTAAGACCAATCTCACTATAGACTTTTACAGAGAAAAAATTACTCCGATTTGATTTTGTCATAATCAGAATTGCAGGACTGGTAAACTATGATGGGAATATAATCAAAATAACCCAATGGACAATCTGCGTAGAAAGAGGTAAATAAAATATTCAATGATTGACCAAAGTACACGAAAAATCACATGGAAGAATAATTCTGCAGAAATTTGTATTTATGACAACATCCTGTGGGACAAACTGTTATTTATGCCAAGGAAGGAAATGCTTAAAAAGAAAACCTTTTGACATTAAATATTTCGAATTACACTGCTGTCCTCAGTTTTACCTTGTCTGACTCCAGTCTCTATCCTGGTGAAACTGTCAGGTGGTGGGGTAGATAAGTGCAACAAGGGCCCAGCCCCTGGCATAAAGTTATTATCAGGATCTTCAGCATATATCCTTGCTTCAAATGCATGGCCTCGAAGTGGAATCTCCTCCTGCATTAGAGGAATCTTCTCTCCTGCTGCAACCTGAAAACATTTCTTTTTTCTTTAATGCAGGATCAGTATTTCCCATTTGGATACAAACACTTGGGTATTATATACACATCCCCCTTCTCTCTCTCTCTCTCTCTCTCTCTCTCTCTCTCTCTCTCTCTCTCTCTCTCTCTCTCTCTCCCCCCCCCCTCTCCCCCCCCCCTCTCTCTCTCCCCCTCTCTCTCTCCCCCTCTCTCTCTCCCCCTCTCTCTCCCCCCCTCTCTCTCCCCCCCTCTCTCTCCCCCCTCAAAAGCCACACACACGACATACACAAAGATACATGTGCATGTGTATATGTACACACACACGCGCGCATCTCTGGAGACAGGCACACCATACTGTTTACTACTATTTAGCAGAAGAAACAACTGCAAACTTCATAAACACAGCAATTCAAGGAATAAAAAGAATATCAAATCAGACAACATGGTTGCCTTGATACCTGAATTAATGCAGTCAAGAAGCAGTAGTTAGGCTGCAACACTATGCCTGAACAATTTCAAGACCACTTTGTCATATATTTTGGAACAGCAATCATTCAGAGATAGAAGAGCTGCAATCTCAAGCAAGAAAAACCTATGGCTTTGTAACGAAATTAAGATTATTTCTATGTAAAACAACAGTTTCCTAGCAATTGTCTTTATTCCCTATGTCAAAGAAGTGGGTTTTGCAAGCACTGACTTTTTGTATAAGAACTCTAGAGACTCAGTTCAGAAAAAAGAAGTCAGCTACTGTATTTATGATATTAGAATTTGTGACAGCAACCCGAATTCTAGGGCATTACACTATCTTGTTATCTAAGAGCAGTATTTAGAAGGAGTGTCAATGTATCATAGAAGATTTAGAGATCTTCTAGACATGAACAACTAGAAAGCACGTTAAGAAACAGCTAGGAGAAAGAAGTGGTAAGTCATAAATGACTAATTCTGAAGTTACTCATTCCTTTTTTCTGAGAGTCACCAGCCAAAGAATTTTGGATTACTACAGTAAATTGACCTTGTAGTATTTCACACAGCTAAAGCATATGGAAAATATTTTCATTTCTTTCTACTGATTTTATTAAAAAATAATTAAATGTTTAAGTAGAAGCCCGATCAACTATGCTGTTGATTATTTCATGTACTCTGGGACCTGTACAGATTTAAGGGAAAGTTTCTCAAATTTTCTAACAATTTAAGGAGTTTTCATAGGTAAGTAATAATCATTTTGTTCCTCAAAGGACTTCAAACACAAAAATATGACCAACACCACACCAGTTGGAGATTAAAAAAGCCAACTTTTAGGAACAAAATAATAATGAGAAGCCTGCTGCAACTAAGCACAGAGAGGAGACCCTTTACTAACTAACAAGCAATCTAATTCCCATCTACACAAGAAAATACAAGCTCTCACTGAAGATTAGCAGCAAAATTTCATCCTCTTTTGAAGTGTCAGGGGTTTTCCATACTCTGCCTTCTGCCACTGGACTGTGGATTTCAACAGAGACAGCAGAATATAACTTCTGAAAGACAGTAGTACTACATAGGTTCAAAAAAACATCTCTCAAAGAATTGATAAAGACACCATTTTCTACATATTATGACTCATAATAAGCCACATGCCACGACCTCTTAACCTTTCCACATTCTCTCTTTCTCTTTCTTCCAGTATTGTTTGAACCCTGCTCCAACTCAGCACTCATCAATGCTCAACTTCCATTCCCAGGTCAGCAATCCACAAGCTCTTCCTGTGCTTTTGCCAGTTCAGTTTTCTTTTCTGGTTACACTAAACAATCTGCCACCCTATCTACTTAAGCTCACTATGTGCTGTACTCATCACTTTAGATTTATCTAGCCAGAAATGGTTTTTTAATTTCTAGTTCCCTGAGGTCTGAAACTTCCTGTTATCCTTCAGACATGTGAGTAACCTCTGTGCATATTGGGCGTGTGAGGAAATAGCCTGTTTCCAGTGCACACAACTATACATTTATTCTGGAATGTTAATATACTGGTAGAACACCAAACACATGCTGTTGTGAAGAGTTTTTCTCCTCTGGTCTGATCCAGGAATGATTTTTGGGCCAGAGATACACTACACATTTAAATTAGAGAAAATTAAAAAAATTGTTCAGAATGGCACAGAGAAAATCAGGATCCTACTCCTCCCACTTCCTACATTCTCTATAACCTGGATAAACATATGGAAAACAAACTTTTCCTCCCCGCAAACAGGAAGTCTTTGCTGGAATTCAGAGCATCTCCACAATACTCTCCAATCAGAGTAAGAAGATTTTCCTGTGGAGCAATGGAAACTGTACCTGGTTAGCTGGATGGGAGATTAGCACCTGAAAACAAATCTGATCTCCCGCAGACATTATCAAAGAATACTGCTCACCAGAAATGAGGGATTCTACATGTAAAATCAATTACTACTTACCCTAAGCTGCCATTCCACCAAGTCTGTTCCAGTGATCATCTCTGTAACTGGGTGTTCCACTTGCAGTCTGGTATTCATCTCCATGAAGTAAAAATTATGTTGGGAATCCATAATAAATTCCACTGTTCCTAAAGTTTTTAGTAAGAGGAAACAAGTTTTTTGGGGCATGGACATAAGACACTTAGTTATTTGTAGTTTTGAAAGATGCTTTCACAGAACCATAGAGCTGGGTTAATCCAAGCAGTAGGTCTAAATCAGCCAACTGCCAGAAATCATGGAATTGGATGTTATCACAATGCTATTATTTCTAAAACGGATAGACTGAATTTCATTACATTCTATGCAAATTATCTTAAAGGGTTACACAATTGAGATCTAAAAACAGAAGAGTTGTTTCCTTGCACATTTACATATTCTGTGCTGTTGAACAACCATTCGTCCCTAGAGTAACAGCTGAATTTCAGCAGAGCTGTAAAAAGTGCTTCAAGACTGTTAAAAAATATTTAAATGCCCTATACTTTTTTAAAATAAATATCCAAAGAAAATGGTGAAAAAAAAGAAGTAAATAATTTTAGCAGCGAGTTTTTTTTAATCTGGGAAATACTGTGGACTTCATAGATAGTGAGTTGTTTTAAATGTCTTTCCTATGTCTTTCTTTATGTTTTATTCTTTATAAGATAAAAGAGAAATGATTTTGCTTTCCTCAAACTTACTTACGTTCATAATACTCACTTTCCAATAACAATGTAGTTGATTCAATCATCTGTTCTAAAAATATTTTCTTTATATTCATCTGTTGAGCTCAGACCAGGTACGATAGTTTAAATTTTGCCGTTAAATCAGAATAAACTATGCAATTACTCACTTAAGCCTCAAAAAATTCTGGAATGTGCATCTCACTCTAGAACAACCACATGCCATTTGCTTTTAGCCTCAAAGTCTTATCAAGCTAAGAGGATGGCTCTGGAGCAGCCATACCTCCAGACTTACCTGCTCCCACATAGTTCACTGCTTTAGCTGCTTTGACAGCAGCTTCTCCAAGTCTCTTTCGAACTTCAGGATTAATTCCTGGCTGAAAATAAAATAATACAAAAGATTACAAATTATTGCAAATTTTAGTGATAGCAGACTTACTACAAATATGAATATTTTGTGATGTTTAGAAACTGTAGTAAAATCCCTATCAATATCATGTTTGAAATCTACGTAATTTTTCTGACAATCATTTTCCTAAATGAAGTCATTGTTTTTAGTTAGAACATCTTCTGCAACAAAATTAAAACAGCTACTGAGATTTATAAATACAAGTAATAAATGCCACTAGATAAATCAGATGGGAGTAAGCAATAAATTTAAAAATATATCAGTTTTTAAGAAAGATTGTAAGAACTTTCTGGTTACCCCTGGTGCCTCTTCAATGATTTTCTGATGTCTTCTTTGTACGCTGCAGTCTCTTTCAAACAAATAGACTGCATTGCCATGCTGGTCACCAAATACTTGGACTTCAACATGCCTGTTTCATAATAATAAATGTATCAATGTATTTCACTGAGGATCACTGAAGCCCCAATTCTGTGACTGACTTCACCTAGACTTTCAAATTTGTACACAGTCCTGTAAGACTTCAATAGAATTTCTTACAGGTTTAAGTATCTGCCCTCAAACAGCCAAAAATGTAGAAATGAGGTCACTATCACCAGTCAGCAGTATTTCAACTGTATTAGGCTTTGTAAATCTTCTAAATGAAGTAGGATTCTAAACTCCAACTACTGTAATGAAAACTCACGGGTCAAAAATAAACAAACTAGACACATATTTAAAGGCTGCTACCTCTCTATTAGTTATTTCATTATAATACAAGTAAAAATTTGCTATTATTTGGTCTTGACTGTGATGATGTTTTCACCCGTAATTTGCTGCCAGTGTGGAAATTCATAAGAGGCAGCATTTCATTTATTGCAACATACTATTTCAGAAGACAACTACCAAGTGGCAGAAATTCCTTCCATATAGAAGATAAACAATAACTTGTCACTATTCAGATAATCTGATTGTTGGCAAAAGAAATTCTCCAAGAACTTAGTGAGATTTCCCCATGCCCAATTGTTAGCAAAAGCAGGCCCCTAGTTTCAGTCTAATGAATGGTATCTTTAAAGTGATATGGCAAGAAAGACCGGTGGAAAGTACAAAAATATCAGATCTATGTCAAAACACTATCACTTCTATTTAATATATCAAGACAGAAAAAAATTTACTAAATAGTTTAAGACATTTGAAGGCAGCAGAAACACCATGACGTACACAGGTCTGTAATTAAAGCATTATGAAGTGATTCTTTCTGGATGGAAAGTGAATTTGGAACGCTTACCAAGCAAGAACATTGATGTCATAACCTAACACAGTACAAAACACTTGGAACATACTCTATAGCAACATCATTAAATGTTACTCCTGTGTTAGTCACTATAATAAATTCAAAACCTCATAGAATAAGCAATTCTTATTCATTAATATACGCCACAATGCAATTAAAACATACAAGAATCATTTTAATCCTTCTTTCAAAATATCTACGTTTATTCAACAGTATAATAAACATTACACCATTTACAGAAAAATATCTATTGCTCACCTTGGATTGTCTACAAATTTCTCTATCAGCATTGCATCATCATTGAAAGACTTCTTTGCTTCTCTCCTAGCTGATTCTAGTTGGTCCAGAAACTCCTTTTCTGAATGAGCAATTCTCATGCCCTACAGAACAAAAAATAAGATCTAAATGCCTAACAGTATGGTACACAATAAAAATCCCTGTTGCATGCAAACAGGAGCATGACTAAAACAGATGTACTTAACAATAACACATTTCCCTTCTTTCTTAACCATTAGCAAAATTGCATATCAACCTCCAACAAGATAATCCTATTAAGTCCCACTGAAAGCGACATTAAAAGTACAATAAAATGATATTGCCATCCCATTGATACAGATGAGAACAAAATTCAATATGACTCTTGAACCTCATAGAAATTTTCGAAGACCAGCAAAGAAAAACTGATTTCCTTACAAAATAAATATACCTATTTCAGAAATAAGCAGAATTCTCTACCATGTCATTTTTATACAAACTTATATCAGAGTAAAATCAGATATAGACAAGGAATTCACCATGCGTTAAAAGGTGTCTAGATACTGATTAGTTAACTAAATTAGTTACTGATTAGTTAATAATTTTTTATGCAACATTTACCACTGCTAATGAAAAAGTCACAACAGACGCTATCATTAAATAACTATTTAAACTCACTTAATTTCACCTAAATAAATCTATAAGACAAATTTTCTGCTTATGTAAATTACTGGAAATCTATTGAAGTAAACAACACTAGTTTATACCACCTACATATTTGGCACTGCACTTCACAATAGATGAAATGAGATTTCAGACTGCTGTACTGGTCATTATTTTATTAATAATTAATTTTAACCAAAAGTAATTCTCTGGTTTCCTTGTTTTCAGAGGATTTTTTTTATATTATTCAATTAGTAGCAACTGAGGCAAAACAACTTTATACTGTGTGATAAACAGATTTGCATTAGTTCCTTTACCTTTCCTCCACCTCCACGAACAGCTTTAATCATTACTGGATATCCTATTCTCTTGGCATGTTCTTTTAGACATTCATCTGATTGATCTTCTCCATGATAACCTTCAACAACAGGAACGCCAGCAGCAGACATTATAGCTTTGGAAGTGCTTTGACAGAATAATTTTGACAGAATGTTTAGAATAACAATAATATTTTTCTTACTATAAGCTCCAAATCTGCAAATGCTCCCATCGTTAATTGCCATCGTATAAGAAGTTCTACTGACTTCAAATGGACTATTTACATAAGTGGGTTTGGCAGGATTTGACTGTAATTAATTAAATGCTCTAGATAGGAGTACCTTTTCTCTAAACCACCCAGATAAAAGTTTCAGTCAATTCCAGCCTTACCATTCTTTCCCACCTTCTGGCTCACATTTATGGAGAAATCAAGAGGCCAAAACCTAATGTTTTCAAATTACAACACTGCATCCTGCCAAAATCATATTTAAAGTTGTACAAAGGCAAAACTCTTCTTGTGATACAAACTGTATCTGGATTCACATCACACATAAAGCACCCAAACACATAACAGTAACATCAAATATGCATGTAAAACTAGTTAAGTTACAGAGGTAGTTTACCCTCACATAAGTAAGTGATAAAAAATTAATTCTATGAAATTAGTATTACACAGTTCATGTTTTCCTAATAAGCTTATTTCTATATTCTTGATTTACACTTCAAGCCCTGGAAACATTTCTTTGGTCTAAGTAACTACGATCCTCTGTGATGAACAAAACGTATCGACACCATTTTACGTCAGCCACAATAATCTCTGCTGCAGTATCTTCTCTTCCACCATTCTTCTGATTCATTTGGGACCAATACATAAGAGATCCAATCTGATTGCTGAACCTTTATCTACATAACACTACAAGGCCTCAGTCCAGCTGGATAACTAGATTCAATTAGGTATGTAATTATTAAAACCCTAGTAACTGAACAGTCTTTATTGTTCCCATGTTTATAGGAAGCCCACAACCATGAACTTGGAGCTTACTCCTTTGAAGAATGCAATAAAAATAAATGACAATAAAAATTGAAGGAATAAAATAATTATGGAGAAAAAGATCAATTAGTAACAAAATTAGCTTTGCCAAACCATAAGTTACATAACCAAGTAACAAATCAGAAAACAGATACCTCTTAATACCCATATCTCTGATAGCAGATGAAGGTGGACCTATGAAGATGATTCCCTCTTGCTTGCACAACTCTGCAAACTCTGTGTTTTCTGAGAGGAAACCATAACCTGGATGAACAGCCTAAAATAGAATAAGGTTACCAGCCTATTTGTATATTAGTTTAGCTTAGAAAACCCTGAAACTTCATTAGAGTGCTAGGGGAAACACAAAATGGAAATATGACAGGTAAAAAAGAAGATTTAAGGCCATGGTCTACTTACCTGTGCTGCTGAGACCCTGGCGACCTGCATTATTTTCTCCATGGCCAAGTAGCTCTGCTGTGAGGGTGCTGGACCAATGCAATATGCTTCATCTGCCTGTTACCAAGAAAAACATTACCACAGACCATTTATTAGACAGTATATAGCAATTTTAAACTTCAATTTCTGACCTCATTTTACTATTTAACCAACTGCTAACATGCAACAGTTTAAATCGTTGCATCTCTTCATGTAGAGACTCTACTGTATGAATCAAATTCTGACTTCCCAAAAAAATCAGAGTCCATCAGCTAACACCCAAAGGCTACTCTGGAGTTTAGAAAGTCAGATTTTTCTGAACTTTCTGTATTGTTGACAGGTATTAAGACAGAGACTAAGCACATTTTTCATTGACTCTAGGAAAACTTGATGGTAACTCTACAGAGAAAAACAACTGCACTAGTGCACACACACTTCTTTTCATATTTAACTTATTAAAGCAAAGTACTATTCTGAATGAATGCTAATAACAAACTGAAACATTTACAGAACCAATCACAAACTTTTAATTAATATACTTCACCATTGCTACATGCAAGGAATTTCTGTCTGCTTCACTATAAACTGCTACAGACTTCACACCCATTTTCCTTGCTGTTCGCATCACTCTGCATGCAATTTCTCCTCGGTTTGCAATCAGTATCTTCTTTATGATGTGACTTCCTGTTTAAAAGAATGAATTGGAGCAAATTTTTAAAGAAATATATCCTTAAATATATTCCTGGAAATAAGGAAAATTTTAGAATTCAGATTTCATCATTTGTAGTGTTTATTTTATGCACATCTTTCAATAGTGAAAACAACATAGGCTTCACACAAAACCCTTTCCAGGCTAGTCTTGAGAGCATTTTTCTTAGAGCCACTATGCAGAAGCTTGTTTAAATTATTTGCTTTTTTCTCGAGTCCAAGAAATAAACTCTAATCCTAAAATAGCACTTAAATGTAAAATATGATGCATATATTTTAACTGTGTACTTTCTAGACTCACTATGAAACAATTAAAAACCCTAAAAAGATGACAAGTTATTCTCATTTATGCAATGAACACTTATTCCCCACTGACACGCAGTCACAAAGAAATAACAAAGAATAAAGGTATTTTTATCTTTTCTTTTTAAACAGTGACTTACAAGATTTGTAAGTATTATGACAGCAATTAAACATATCAGGAAATATAAGGAAAATGCATCACAGGCAAAACTGAAGAGGTTAAAACTAACCTACAAAATGATAATATATCTCTGAGTTATAAAATGTATCTTTTCAGAACATATGACAATAGGATTAGTTTAAATCATCTTACTAAATATTACCTTCTTTCACCTATCATTTATATACTACTATGCTTAAAAACAGTTCTCGTAAGTCTTATTACCACCTTTCTATCACAAAGGGTCTCAGACGAAAATATCACAAATATAAATAATTTTCATGTAAGTTGAGTATGACTAAATATGATAGAGGAAATTACTCAAAATCTTCCTTATGCATTAAAGATGATTTCTGTTAAGTCAGGTACAGACTATGATTTTGGAAAACTACATAAATATTGAGTACTTATTGAAAAGAAAACTGTAGCTTTTCCTATAAGTAATGATCTAAAACTAATTGTAAAACCACCCACACTACACAGGCAATTAAACCCAAAAGCTAAAGAAGGTCAGCTTCATACCTGTCGTTGAAGCACATTTCACAAATCTTTGTCCTGGGTTCCATTGTCTGTATGATTATAAACACACAGAATTGTTACAAAACAGAGAGTATATTAAGGTATAACTGAACTACTTCTATTTTCAAGTAAGAGACAGTACTAACACAGTTCTGAAGTATTCGATACAATTATACAGACACAACCAGATACAACAGAAGGTGTAGCAAATGTACCAAGCTTCTCCTTAAAAGGGCTTGCATTTTAGACATAATGGGAACAACAAATTGCCCCCTTTTTTTTCTGAGCAGCATTCGAATTGGAATATGCTTTTTTTTTTTTTTTTTTTGGTAAATCTTTCAGAGAGAACAGCCAATGTCTGACATTTATTACAGAGAAAGCAACTGACTTCAAAGTATTCAGGAAAGAAGACACGAAATCTGAGTGGAACAAACACAAAATAGAAAAGATTACACAGAATGTAGTAGCTGATTATACACAGAAAGGCTACAAGAGGAACAGATGTAAAATATATTGAGAAAGAAGAGCTATGAAGAATTTTGGAAATCAAAAGTTAAATCTCAAACGAGACTGAAAAGTACTAAAGAAATGAGGTACAGAAGGCTAAGTGGTCAGAAGAAGTTTTAGAAGTAAGCTCCTGAAACCTTTTAAATTAACACATAAATCTAGTTCTGAACGTTGGATCAAACCCAGCACTTCTTAAACTGTATCAGTGAAAAAGTTGCAAGACATCCTTGCACCATCCAGGTGCCAACACCCCATGACCAAATCTCCAAAGTTCAGCTTCGATAACGAGGATAACGTTTCCTAAACTGCTGTAGTTATAATAAACGGCTGCCTTGGTCACTAACACCTTCCGCACGGGATCAGACGCAGGGCTGAGGGGCTGCGGCTGCAGCGGGCAGTCAGCGATGGGGGTCAGGCCCCGGGACACTGACAGAATCTCTGCTCTTAGCTGCGCTTGCCGCCGTGTGCATTTTTGCTCTCTCTATCCGCAGGCGATGCTGCCACCCGCCACTTGAGAAAACGCGCACACCTTCCCTGACCGCGAGCGCGCCGGCTCTCCCGGAGGGGAGCCTAAGGGCTCGTTTCCATGCACGGCACCGCACGCACCGCTCGCCAGCCGCGGCCGCAGCGCCGCAGCGCGAGGGGGCCCTGAGGTGCCCGTGAGCGCTGCCTGCCTCCCTCCCGGCCCCCGCCCAGCGCGGTACCGAGCAACGGGCCCGGGCGGCGGCCCCGCGGAGCCCCTTCCCCCTCCCTGGGGACAGCCGGGCTCCCCCCGCAACAGGCCTGGGCAGCCGCCGCCGCCCTGGCAGCCGCCCGCTGCCGTTAACCGCGGCGGGGGAAGGGCACAGGCGCGGCCGACGCCCCGCAGGAAGGGGGGAGCCACGGCGGCAGCGGTGCCCGGGGGCCGCGGGCTCGCCGAGGTCCCGCCTCCCCCGCCCCGCACTCACTGACGCCGCAGCGCCCACAAGCAGCACCGGCCCCGCCGCACCGTCAGCACCAGCGCCATGTTGGCCAGCGGGACGGAAGCCGAAGAGGGGCGCGCGGCGGAGCGGGGCGGGGCGGGGGCTCGCGCGCCAGGCGAGCCCCGAGTGGCTGCGGCGAGGGGCGGGGCTGGCGCGCGGCCAGCGGCCGTGTTGCGGGCGGCGGCGGGAAGGGGCGCGACATGGCCGTTGGCCGGCGATGGCGTTAACCGGGATGGCGGGGGGCGCCGGGGCGGACTCGATGGGAAACGGCAGACCGAATTAAACTCGGATAAATGTGAAG
The DNA here is from genome assembly GCF_036370855.1 of Dromaius novaehollandiae. Classification (NCBI taxonomy): domain Eukaryota; kingdom Metazoa; phylum Chordata; class Aves; order Casuariiformes; family Dromaiidae; genus Dromaius; species Dromaius novaehollandiae. The sequence continues at coordinate 11,244,089 of NC_088106.1, forward strand.
TGGCGCGCACGGCCGAAGGAAGCCCCGGCTCGCGTGTGAAAGCGCGGGGCCCTGTTTTCTCCGGTGTGGCACCTGGGGGTTGTAGTAAAGTAGTGATGCTGACAGCAAGCGAGATGTTGGGAGTGGCTGGGGATGTGTTTAGCTGGGCCTCCTAACACAGCAGGAGAAGAAAAGCGAATCACCAGGGCCACCTGATTCACCTCGGTCCTCAGCAGACCTCGAGCTGACAGTAACATGTCCTACACCCTCTCCATACTCTGAAGCAGACAGTTTCCTTTAGAAAGAACTTTCTTGGTATATCGCTAACCTTTGCTTGTTCTGTCGCTGCTTTTTTCTTTTTTTTCAAGCTGGCACGATGACAATAACCGCAGTGGGCACTCGCACCAAGAGCGGTGATTGCAGCAGGTTGCAGCGGTGCCAGATGAGCTCGGGGAAGTAGTGCGGTCCCTCAAGTCTGGCTGCAAAAGACAGGCCCAGCACTTACTCCAGAAATGCGATTTTTAGAACTATCAAGTGAAACTGTATTTTTTCCATAATTCATGCACTTCATTCTTCTTCAGTATTGCACTAATAGCATAGCCACTCCTTTATGTCTCCTGAAATGGAGATTTAAAAACATTTTCAGCGTGTTCAGTTTCTTTGCGAACACAAGATGGCAGGCTGTTACGGAGTTTCTTGTTCAGCATTGGGAAGAATTAAACTAGGGTATTACAAAACATAAGTCGGAGGTGTGTGGAGGAATTTACACACTGAACAGCAAAACTAACGGAAGCAGCAAACTCCTTTTTTTTTTTCTTTCCATGAGCAGATTGTGAACAACGTAATTTATTTGGAATTAGAATTCATTTTCTTGGGGAGATGGCAAAATTGTCATTCCACAGCTAAATGAACAAGGTTAAACATTAAAACATTGGCTGGACTAATGAATAGTATTCTTCAGAAACTTCCAGGCTATAGGAAAGCCCCAGCCAAGATGAGGTTCGAAACCAGCATCCATGTCTCTAGCTCTCTGACTGATTTTCTGACTGTCAGGTTGAAAGTTTTCCTTTTTCCCAACAATCATTTATTTTGTTTCTGCATGTGGGAAATGCAACTTACTCCTTTTTAAAACTGTGAATAAAGAGTTAAATAAGAAACTGAGGAGATGAAACTATAATTTATTAAAACACTTGGGATCTAGAAATGTGGGCTGTAGTGCTTGCAGAAAAGGGGAAGTGCAGGTTATTTGACATTTTGTGGCTGGCTGGGAAAGCCCTGATGCTAAAAGTGTCGGCATTGCTGTGGCCCGTAGACTTCAGACATGCATACTCTGCATTATTGGCATGCAATGACCACAGCCATGAACCTGTTTGTAAGAAAGGAAAGGACCAGCTAAAAGTTCATTAGTTCCCTTCACTTATAAATATTTAAGCTGAAGTATGTCTCTTGCTATATACATGGACTTAGTTTTCATGATATGACTAGATATTGATCCATGCATATCTCTCACTAAATACACATGCATTCCTTATATGAAACAGATAGCCCCTGGACCTCTTGCTCTGGTCACCTTGGGGAGGACAGTGCAGATGTGAGTTTATTTCAGGTCTTTCATATCATCAGTAGTGGAGAGGTGAACTCACGTTGTGCTTTGCACATTCATGTACTCTGAGTCTCTTGTCGGTTTACTAGTGAGTGTTAACTCCCTGGAAATCTTTATCCTCACACTCTCGTTATTTTCTTTAAATTGATTCTTTTTTAAAAAAGAAGCATAACAATTCCCCCCTGCCTTTTTTTCCCTAGGCACTGTGATGTAAAAACATTTCCTCAGTGAATTAAAAATCTTTGGGCTTACAGAACAGTCCATGTTGTGACATACAGATGGATTGTTTTGCCTTGAAAAGGAACATATTTGACTATTCCTTCATCCAGCATTAATCCTTGTCAAGAAAGAGAATTTGGGGAAATCCGGTAGCCTTTGAGGAGCCACTTCAGACCCAGCACAGTGTCACTGCACATGCAGAAGGCCGCATCTAAATCCTAGTTCATCAGCTGAAGTGCACCTCCAGGCATGTATGCACCAGCCCAGCTTCTAAAACTGACATGAATAGGCCAGGAACTTTAGCCACTACATAGGCGTGTATCACTTGGGCCAACCTGGCACCAAATCTGGTATTGTTTCAGACCAAGTAAGTGCAGTTGAGCAGAGTAAACTCACCGTGTTCTCCTGGCAGCCTGTTTTCCTACAGAATGATAAATCAAGGGGTCGGTGAAACATTTTTAGCCCCCAGTCTTTCAAAGATCAAAGGGACAAGTGATATGGATTCAAACTCTGCCTACACCAAGGGGCCATATGACCACCAGATTTTGTTTCAGGTTTCTCAAAAAAACCTTTAAGGTTAAAGTTGAAGAACTTCTGCATGCCTGATTTTATTGAGAAGTTTACCTCACATGTTTGTACCACATTTAAGATGTTTAAGAGTTTGTATGGTATTTTCTAAGGCATTTATTTCCTCTAGTTGCCGTAAATGCATGCTGTAAGGATATGTTCTCCTCAAAAGACTTTCATAATAATTCCTAAGATTATTATCTGTGAAAGCAGTTTAAACATGAAGTAACAAACATTCATTACATCTGCTGTCAGTTATGTTCTGTGTTTACTGGACCAGTAGGAAATAAAAAAAAATATTTAGTCATATAGAAAAGCATAGTGAATTCAGATACTCAGGAAGTTGTGGGGACATTAGCAGTAAACCTCATAATGATATTTTTAATACACATTTTTTTAAAAAGTAGATGAAACAAAGATGGAAATATCAGATGACCTGCCCAAGGCCATGGGAGAAATCATTGTCAGTTATGCTTAGAATTTAAGCATACCTGGCTTTTTGGTTTGTGTCCAGACCCCATGATACCGTGCCTCTTTGTTACACAATACTTGTGTTTGAAACAGTAGATGAGAGAGCACTCAAGAGCAATGCATACTTTAATGACTAAATACATTCTTTATTATAGAAACACCAATAATAGAAAAATAAAGAGCATATCTTACTGTTTATAACAAAGTCTTCTTTCATGACCGTATATTATAGCAAGCTAGAAGTAAAGAGATCAAACAAACTTGCATAGTCAAGGAGCTGATCTAAATCTCCCTTCCTCTTCCACCCAGAGTTTAACAGTGGGTTTTTAATTTGGACTTTTTCCATCTGAGAGCAACAACGGCCTGAAATAAATTAAATTTTTTCTTTATAAACTTGGCTATTTGGCTAACAGGATAAGTGTGACATTGTTATACTCTTGAGATGCCCTTTTCTGTACCTTATGTGTGCAGTAGACCTTACTGAATGGTTTGGGGTAAGAGCTGCAGCAGGGAGCTAGGGATGTGCCCACCTCCTCTAGTTTCTCAAACTGGCCTCCCTGTACGCTGCACAGCATGGGCTTGGGGGCGAATCAAGCCTTGCTCCCACGATGGGCTGCATTATGTCACCATTATCAGTATCTTCTGGTTCCGGGATAGGGCAATCTGAGTTCACCGCTGTGGGAAAAAGTGAGCTGGGGCTGCCGAGACCAACATTGCCGGTCACTGTGGGATCCAGCTGCAACCTCAAGCCTTCCCACAGCAGACTGCTCTTCCCTCAGCTCTCTGGGGTATATGGGCTCGCGATGGCCATGTGAAGACTTCTGGCATGCAGCTTTGTGGGTCAGGATGGTCAAGTTGCTGAACAAGGGCCCAAGGGTCTGACTAAACCAAAGACCAACCATGGAAGGGAAAGAATCTGCCAGGTTTAGATAGTACCGTTCTCATTTGCATCCCTATCAACAGAAAGCAGAGAAACTGTGCACTGCTGGCCACAGTAAAACTACCATGGCCCACCTAGCACACAAGCAGTTTGTCACTAGAGCCTCTTCTTTTCATGGTGCTCCTTTAGGGACTTTTTGCTCAAATGATTGCAAAATGATTGCTCACATAAGATAATTAATAAGGAAAGTCTAGCAAACAAGACTTGTTACGCTTATCAAGTCTTCCCACTGAAAGGAGGACCTCAGGGGAACTGTATCAGATAAAAAAGTGCCAACCCTAAAATCTGGCAGAAAGTAGGCCTCTGCTTAAAAAGATGCATGCAACAACTCAGGGAGCAACTGGGCTGCCTCATTCTGACTCACCATTGCCCTCAGAGGCAATGCTTCCTGCTGTGCAGGCACGCCAGCATGCATTGCTGCTGCAGGCTACTTGTGCATTTTGTGTTCAGGTAAGGAGGTGGAGGCAGGCAGGCTCTTGCTGCAGGTGAGAGAATAGTTGCACATAAAGGGCCAGGATCTCCTGATGCAGTAAGGAAATCTCTAATGGATCCTCTACTAGTGTAATACATTAATTCCACTAGATTCATTTTGCTTCATGGTGGTGTCACTGTATGGGAGCTCACAACTGTCCCATCAGTTTATGCCATGTGCACTTCAGCTGTGCCATTTGGTGCAAATCCAGAGTATTATTCATGTAGAAAGGGTTATATACAGCTTCAGAAAAATGGCAAACAAGTAACAGCAACAAAAAGCACAAGAACAAAACAGATAAGCCTGAATTTAAACATTATTCAGTACCAACAGTTTGATTCATCCCAGTGAGAAAAAAGTGAAAAAATACATTAACTTTACATCATCTATAAAAATGCCAGAGGGTGTCATGTGATTAAACACAGTATTATCAGTCATTAAGAACAGCTTTCTCTCCTCAGCTTGATATCAAATATTAAAAGGCTGAATATTAAAGAGTTTTTTCAGTAGGGAACGTATCAGGAAAATGCTATATTTGTATTCAATAAAAGTAGCAAACTGTACATATCATGCAACTTAATAATCCAATGAACATGTGAAACAGGACTTAGTTGTGAAAGAGAAAGATGTCTATTGATGCCTAGTCAGGAAGGCTTAGGGTCAGATCATGTGCTGTTCTGAGCCTTTTAGGCAATACAAAAAGTTTGCTATTAATGTGCCCACATGTAGCAGTTTCAGACAGTAACTAATGTTACTGTATTAGTATTATGTACATTTATTAGGATTGCATGCATAGGCTCATTTTTAATGGAAGCTCTTCCATATATTTCCTACTGTACACCTTATCTATTATATTGTTAAAAAAAGGTGAATGCTTTAATAGAGCCTAAGAATCTTCTTTGTTATCAACAGATGAATAGTACTAAAGCTGTTCCACTTCTTTTTATGAACATGTAACTCAAAAACGACCCAAAGCTTCACTTCTTCATCCGACAGAAACTGACATTTTACTCTGCACTAAGGCTTCATTAAAAGGACGCAAGCAGCAAGCTCAAAACTCCCCAATTTTTTTCTGAACCGCTGTTCTTGCAGATAGAAACTTGTTTCCAACATCCAGATCTCCTGGTAACCACGTGGTTTTCACATCAGATGAACTGTAACAGGAAAATCACTCTGAGAACTAGAGTGAGGCGATTAAGTACAGTCAGCGGGCTATTTGCCCATTATTGGGGGGAAAGGAAGAAGAGTGAAAATAAACTGGATAAAGTTCAGTAAAGTTAACACTGTTGGAGCCTTTTACAAAATAATCATTGAAATGTTGGAACATTCAAATTACTTCATCTGTATTAGGAGTTTGAAAAGTTGGTTGTCTCTCATGCTACTTTACCTTACAAGCATATCCAACTGCCTCTCTTGCTAACAGCTGTTTTGAGTTCTGTCTTATGTTTTTCCAAGTGCAAAAGTCAAAATTGTCTTTATCTTTCTTATTTATGGGTTCATTCAGACTTAAAGGGACCATTTCTGGAAAATGTTAATTACTTCCACAGCTATATCTTACAGCCATTATGAGACAGCATGACCATCATATTTCCTGCTTGACACAGACCAGAATCTTCTAATAATTCATGGAATAAAAGGATTTGTTTTCTTTGTTGATTTAAATAAGTAAACTCTAAATGGTTAAATACTAGTAAAATATCAAAACTACCTTTAAAAATACTTAAGACAAATTAAACTGGCAAAATATGGACATCAGTTTTACCCAGTGAAAATCCAGGGTGATTCCATAGGCATTCCTAATTGCTCCAGGTTTGTGCTGTTACTTCATGGAAATGAATTATCTTCCAGCTTTTATTTCCAGACTAAACTGAAAACAAGGAATATTTGCAAAATACTTCTTTTTTTTTTTGTTTAATGGTTGGGTGCTGTTCCACAGTCCTTTTCCAGGAAAAACTTTTATTGGTAGAATTTAAGCCATTGCCCTAACTCCTAGGAGGGAAGCATGCTCTTATTTAATCTTATTTTCTCGTTCGTAAATGTCTTTATATTTAATTTCTTACCTTTTTCATGTACTTTGCTATTCGTGTGTGTGTGTGCGCACGTGTGTGTGTTTATGTGCACGTTTGTGCATATGCTTAGCTTTGCAAATTTTTTGTAGCAAGAAGATTTTCCTTGTTGTAACAGAGAACATTAGCTGAACTTAATGTAAAAAGCAATTACTACTTATATGCCTTCATCATTTCTTTAGCAGGAAACAGACTACAGAGTGTTACAATCAGTGTGCTTTAAAGCAACTCCAAATTATTTCCATATGAAAAATCTAGCTGCTCAGTTATAAACACACTGGATAGAGCTCTCTTTTGGGTAGGGAATTTGTCCAAGGCCTGTGCAAGCTCTTAATTCCCACAGAAGCCTTGAACATATAGCTTTAGTGGATCCCCATTTGCTCAAGGACCTTATGCAGGTCTGCAGCAGTGGTGGCCACTTAATCCCAGGCATTTTCAGTAACTGTGGTATCTTCCCAGATTAGGAGAGATCACAGTACTGTCATTTTGGTAGAGTGACAGATGTTGAGTTCAGTGGCAGTCACTGTAACAGGTCGGAGTCTGAATAGGAAGTGGATGAATTCTTGCAAGACCACTAAATATTAAGCTCCTTGAATTAATCAAGCAAATTCACCCCAGTCTCCATCTATCCCACTATCATGTTTAACACCAGCCCATGTGTTGCAGTGCATTTGGACCCTCATGATACCTTTCTCCTCATTGTGTGGCAAACGTGGCAAAAAGATGCTGTGCTCTGATTGACGAGTGGGGATGGCTGGGCTTGCTAAGGCAGATGGAGTTACTGCCTCCAGACGCCTGCCTGGTTCTGCTGCACAAACATCTGAGCTGCCTGTCAGTCAGTGCCTGAATTATGCAGTTTACAGCATGACACTTCCAGATGAACTCTTACCAATGTCAGATTGCTCTCGTGCAATTTAAGAGGCTGCAGTTCAAGAATTACTGGCAAGAAGTTCAGACATCTTTGCAGCGGGACTGAGACAAACAACAATGGATGGTAACTTTGGCACAGACCCCATATGACCCCGGTTGGGTCATCATATCCCATTTGGATACAGAGTCAATGGAAACTAGAAAATTTTCTAAAAATACTGCCTCTGGAGTGAGAGTCATATATCACCATTGTGTCCCTCCAATGGCCTTAGTAGGAAATAACAACAACTTACTAAACTTAACCTTGGTATTTACAGGACTGGCGATAACTTTCTTATGAATGGAAACCATACTCGTACTTGTCCTGAGACTTTAGCATACACAGTGCTCCCACAAGGCTACCACTGAGCTCTGATTTAACAGGGTTGTCTGCAGCTGTAGACCTCTGATTTATTCACTTGAAAGTCAAATTACTGGACTCATCTATTTTAATAAGTCTGTATACCATCTTTAAGAAAACTGATGAATTTTATGGGGGATAGACACGGTATCTGCTTTGAACTAATTTTAGGCATCTAACTTAGGTAGTCTGAATTGCCCCCTTTATTGGTAATATGAGGAATTTAGGCTCCTAACCTTGGTCTTCTGAACTACATCTAAATTAGAAGTTAAGTATAGCCTAAGGTAGATGGTGCAAAAGTCCTCTCCTTCCCACCTTAAAGAAATCACTTCCAGAAATATGCATTAGCTTTAAACACATGGTATCATCCCATTTAAAAAAATGGCTTCAAGGCAGTGAGATTGTTAGGTAGAGGCAAAAATTCTTGCAATTTTACTTGCTACGCACATGTAGAAGTACAAAGGCAACTCAGATGCGTTCATATCCTGTATGCGGCTTTCTTCTGGAAATCACAAATGTGACAAGCACAATGACAAATAATCCCAAGATACTCAAGCCTACTGCGATGGGAACTGCTTTGCTGTTTCTATCAAGAAAGCATTCTTCCTCTGCAAGAAAAATGAGATCAGAGAATGTGTTATAGCAGAACACTATTCTTCTAGACCATTCATCTGTATTCTAGACAAGTTAGCAAATACAAACCAGAAGTTCTCAAAACCCTTCTTTTTCCTGGACTGTGCTTAGTATGTTTTTACCTGTGATGTTTTCCTGAGATAGGATTCAATACTTGCCTCTTTGGAAATAACCACATGCTTCACTAGAGAATTTCTCTGCTCTTTCATGTCTACAGTAACTGTTTTACCATCAACATCTGTACTTACACAGTAGGAGGCTTTCTTGCTCATAGCAGATATGGAGCATCATGCTACAAAGTAAAAGTCTAAAAATTAACAAGACACATCCTGCATGGACAAAACATGCTGCTATGTGATATCTAATTGCTTCTGCCTAGTAAAAAGGATCAGGCCAGAGAAGAGAGCCCATAGCCTAGCACATCATTAGCACAGCAAGGTTCATAGTTAAGTCAGTATTTCCTGAGAAAAAACAAATTCCAATTCCTTTCCCTCTTTAATTCAGAATATATGTGGATAATTGTTGCTGATTTGGAACATTAAGAGGTTAGGAAGACAGAAACCTTGGGCTCAGTCCAGGGCGTTGATTTAATAGTACTCATGTAATTTTATTGTATGCATGACGACTTCAGCGAGGTTTCAAAAAAAAAAAAAAAAAAAAAAAAAAAAAAAAAAGAATATGTTCTAACAACAATCCGAAGATACATCACTTCTCTTAACTATAGAGCGGGGCTAATCCTGACTTCCTCAGCCAGTCCCCACCCAAACCAATCTTAGTCATCTTCTGACTAAATGTAAGCTCACAAATTTAGAAATGAACTTCCAGATTGGGTTAAACAGGTGCCTTGCCTATAGAGAGAGTGCACCATTTGGATCACTGACATAAATGGAATATTTACCCAAGTAGCAATGGCAGGACCAGTCTTAAATTCACAATGCATCAGGTGTAGCTTGGGAGTGAGGGCAAGGTCTCTGACTGGTCACTAATATGTCATCCCAGAACTGGTTCAGACCTACCTCCTCCACCTGGTTTACAGAAATGGTCTTTCCTTGGGCTCCAGGGAAAGAAAGACCTCTAACATGATGCTTTGAGTGGCATCTGAGTAGCAAACTGTCCTCTGAGTAGGGTAGTTTAATCAGCTGAACCCCAAAGCATATCCCAGCTCAGCAGTGAATCCAGTTTATATCCAGGGTATGACAGAGAGCCAACTCTCCCTCACCCCCTCCATTCCCTGTGCATATTCCAAGGCAGATTTTGACAGCTCTCTAAGACAAAAGCCTCTGTTGGTAGTGTCTAATTCTGGTGATTATACTGGGACAGATTGAAGCTTAGCTTGAGCCTTCCACAGATGGGAATCTTTACAGCAACCATGGTGGTTGGCCTGGGGAACATCTGGTGTCCATGACATCATATCATAACTCCAGAGCTTCCACACGGCTCTCCCCCAAATCAGATCCTCTTCTCTTTTGATCCAGCTAGTGGGTCTGATTTATTGTGATGCACTGACACAAATAGCGTTCTGCTAGATGCTGCATTTTAAAGGCTTAGTTTGGCAAAAGTAGCCTGTTGTTAAAGAAGTGAAATGAAAAGTATTTGCATTTGAATACTGCAAAAGCCAAAGGTGCTTGAATTGTCAGTTTTGCTTTAATACAACCTTAGGCTATGAATTCTAGGAAGTGGTTCTCATATATTGCAATGCAATTCAGAAGACACTTTTGCAGCTTTCCAGATTCAAACAGGGTATTCTTTATTGATGCAATTCTGCTGAAGTCTATACAAGACTGTAAGGAACTTGAAACGAATGGTCATTGGTGTTTTTCTTTTTCTTCCCCTTTTAAAGATAAGCAAATCTGGAGCAACAGAAAGAAGTGAAACTACTTCTCAAGAAACCTGAGGGGAGGAGGCCAGTGATGTGCTTATTTTACAGAGCCATTCCTTCACTGGGGATTTTGTCTTTCAAAATATGCATATGCAACAGATGTGCATAACACTTTCATAACTGTTTCATGGCCATTGGGGAATTCTTGCAGAAGTGGTAGCTGCTTCCTCAGTCCTTTGGTTAAGAGCAAAACTAATTTAATTTTGGATATGGTATCGATTAGCAGACACTAGCCTGACTTTGGAGAGAGAGACAGTCTTCCTAAGCTCTGTTTCTGCTAGAGGTGATGCCATAACAAAAGCTAGATCTGAACTCATTTGTTGTACAAATTCAAATGGGAACATGGGGCCAGGTAAGATCCTATGAGCTGTATCAGCTCAATTTTATCATATGAAAAAAATCTGTGTGAGAATAAGGGCATAGATTGGATTCTCAGTGTGGATTTTAAGAACTTTAAGAAAAGTTTGTAAAAAAAAAAACTTCCATGAATAGAATATTAAAAAGCTCGAGCTGTATTGTCCCATTACACTCTTTTTAGAATGAGAAAAGCAGTCAAAATGTTGAACTAATAAGGGAAGACTGAGACCTCAGGGGACCATCTAGCTCACCTCTATGCTTTGAGCAGGATCTTTTGAGCACCTCTTAATAAATAAGGCAGTAGACCGTGGGAGTGTTGATAATGTGGGACACGGGAATTTCCCAGTGCACCCAGTAGTCCCTGACTCTATGTCCTGGCCTGGTCCCAGTTGCATAGCTGGATGAGAGACAGAGATGACAATGCCGCAGTCGTCTGTGGAAGGAAACCCGGGGTTGGGTGTAGGGAAGGAGCTGTGGTGAGCCCCAGTACGTTCTCCCAGTCTGGGCAAACCAGGGACCAGAAGAGTGAGTACTGGTCTGTTTTTATGTTCCCAGCAAGTAGTACTAAGCTACGTGGCTGCCTTTGTGGATCTGTACTCAAGGGAAGACAAATTGCAGGGATGAGCACTGCATTTAATTCTGAAACTAGGGAGCATGCCAGTCATGCTCTTCCTCAGGAGTACATTTTATCCTGCCTAGACCCAGCTGCTCTGCAAGCATCATCCTGCATTCACAAGTATTTCTTATTAGTTGGCAGTTTTGCTGCTACAGCTGTGGGATGTTGTGGGTATCAAGAACTGTTTAAAATAGCTAAGATCTGACTGCACTGAGAACAGAGACCTTGAAGTGAGCTGTACATATTATGTGTCAGAGGAAGCCAGTGCAATGGTGGGGAACACACCTCCACTTGCTCTGGGGGAAAACTGACAGGGAGGAATAAAATGGTGGTACTAGAGCTGCACATTTTTAATGAGAAAGTGAAAAAGAAGGTATTTAGTGCTGGAAGGAAAGATACTCTTCCATGTTTCATAGCTATTAGCACCATGTTAAAAAAGACTGGGAAAGGATGAGAATACAGCAGCAGGTAGGTGAGAGTTTTTGATAGTTAGAAAGTTGTGACAGTGCATCTTCATTCCTTAGGTGCAATAAGATCACCACATGTACATCCTGATAATCGAGCAGATGGAGATACCTTAGGATACCAGAGTGCTGACATTTAGATCTCAGACGGGTGGACAAGGTATCCTTTCTACTTACCTTTTCCAAACTGGTTACCAACAATATCAAAGGCCTGCAGCTGCATATTAACAGTGAGTAGCTGGAAGCTCTTCTCCAAGGCGAAGATTTGCTTGCTGGCACATTTAAAGGAATTCCCCAGCTTTGTTGTAAACAGCTGCTCATGTATGGCTGCATAGTAGAGCATACCTGGAGGCCATAAAAACAGGGATAATAACAAACAGGAATCCACCCTAACTCTGTTGAAACCAAAATTTTTCTGAGATAAAACAGAGGATTCCCAAGTGCTTTGGCAGAGTAGCAGTAACAGATGTACCTAAAGCATGGACAATTTTCCCCATAATGTATCAGTTACATTTCTCCCATGTATAAATAATTGTTTTAATTACTGATGGGCAAGTCAGCAGAGCTTGGAGGTTGGGTCTGAAAAAGCCGGAAAAAGGTAAGGTGCTTCTTCAAATTGTATTTTAACAATTTGAGTTTGCAAGGGTGGGTTAGGTTTCTTACAAGAACAGACACTTATCTTAGCACTGCTAATTGTAGCCGAAACAGAGGTACGATCTCTGTCATGGGAATTTGACATTTCTGGCCCTTGTTGCTTTACATATTAAACATGCTTTTAAACATATTTCAGTGTCACAGAACTTTATGAAAAATTTGGCTCAAGTTTTGTTTCTAGCAGTAGAAGATAGCTGAAGCATGAAAAGATCTGGTAGCCTGGGCCCTGGACACATATCCTCCTTTGAAAGCTGGGTGAATGGCATGTTGAAAGCTTGATAAAATACATAATTCACAAAATTAAATGTTTTAAAGATAGGAAAGCCTATCAGAGTGAAACAGTCTGTAGAACACTGAAAGTAAGAAAAAGAAATCCCATAATAAGAATAGGTTGATATGAAATTAATACCGTGAAGATTAAATGTAAAATCACTGACCTTCAGAAGATAACTGTAAACTGGCCTCAATTGTACTGACATAGTATGTTCGTGCTTTCTGCAAAAGAAGATTTATCTTTATTCCTACTTCATCCTTGCATTTGTGAAAAGACAGTTCACTACTGCAAAATGGTCACAAAGAAGTTCTCAGAAGAAACACTTTTAAAAGCATCACCTTCAAGAACCAACTCTTTTGAATGTATTGCTTTTTTCCCCCTTTTTTAAATGATTCCATCTAACAGATTTACATCATTCCGTCTAACATCTTACAGCTGGTGTAACACAGCCACATCATGTACGTCACCAGTTCTGCTCAGTTCTGTTTAACTGAAGTGCGCAGATGTCCTTTGCAAACACTGTGCACCATTCAAGCTAGACATTTCTGTGACACTTGCAGTAACCTAAAGTAGGAGGGAGTTAAGCAAATATCATACATTGTACAAATTAACTGGTATGTTAAGGCCGTTTTATTTTTATTGAGCTGTCTGCTATGAAAGTCCCTATAGCGCTCTCATTAGTAATCTTGCACTGAATTTATCAATGCCGACCTGACTGCTTGCAGTACCTAAGCTGATGTCTTTAAAAATACTTAGGACTCTCTGCACTGCAGTGCAGTTTATGCCTAGGCACTCTTCACTTGAGCAACATCTGTAAATCACCAATTGCAAAAAAGCAGCAGTGATCTGGCCTCTTCTGTGTTTATCATCATTTTGAACTGGGAGAAGTCAGCAGCAAGCTGAGAGTTCATCTCTCCATGCTGATACCACTCATTTTCTATTTTGTCTACCAGCAGCAATCACTGCAAATGAGGAATCAGCAACCTGGCTGTTTCTGTATAGGGCAGAAATAACTTAGTTCCATGCTACTGACACCATCAGTGGCGACTGGCTTTGTTTCATATGCCTACAGACTGCTAACTTGGAAAACACCTGGTATAACAACAGCACAGAGTAAAATTTCCAGTGTCTTGCCACCATATGCTGTAAAACCCTGGTGCAATGTGATTGCTGTCCTCCCAGGACTGTTACAAAGGAGAGCCAGCCTTAAAGGCTCTTCCAGGCAGCAGTGTTGGGGTCATAATGTGAGCCTTTATGCAGCAGCCCTACTATTACTTTTAATTCCAGCTATGAACACACAGGGGCTGGTGAGTGTAGTTAGTGGATAAACGACAGCTGACATGAATGACTCCTGTGAACCCATTTTTAATATCATGCAATAGAGTTTTAAAGCTGGTAGAATCGATTGAGCTTAATAGAAAAGTTGTGAAATACCAACTCAAAGAGAGAAAAGAAGTTTTAAAAAGACATAGACCAGAAAATAAGGTCTCAGCACTATCCTTAAGTCAAATAGGTCAAATACCACCAGTTTTTGGCAGTTTGGGCACAGTTAATCACTTTGCTTGGGGAAAACACCTGTTCCTACTTCACGTACTGTGAGTTGGTTACAAAACTTCCTCTTTTCAAGCTCTTTGCAAAAGGCACCTGGAAGGGAGCTCCCTGAACCAGGCACTCAGAAGTGTAGAAGTTAGAGAGGCTGTGAGGGCTAAACACATCAGAAACAGCAGCAAACAGGTTTCTTATTAACTCATATTTCAAAGAAGTCCTAAGCTGAGCCCTGATATTCTCATGAAGCTTATCTTTAAGTGAAAGGTGGATTGTCTGATGCTGTGCCAATAGCCACCTTTTTCAGGGCAAGAGAGATCAAGTACCTCCTGAAGATTCCCATCACTCTCTTCAGCACTGCTAGGAGCTGGTACTTTTATGGGTACTTGAATCACCAGACTTATTTCTAAGTATCCTTGTAACAGAAAATGCTGCTCTTCTGAGAAGCATACATTTAAAGCAAACACTCACAGTCTGAACCAATCCTTTGTTTTAAAACTGCTCCTTGATTTTTTACCTCTCTTTTCCTCTGTAGATTTAGAAATCTTTCTGCCATAAACTACAAACAAGATTGCAATCTATTATTTGCCTAAGCATTAACGACCAAACATTCAGGTGAGGTATAATTTGCTGTTGCCTCTAGGACTTTCTATGGAAATACGTCAAATTATGCCCTCTGAGGACCTGATGCTCCCCAATTGAACTGTGAATGATGACTGATTAACCACTTGTATTTTCCTTAATTGTCACTAATTGGGTTCCAGTTTGCCATGCCCTTTCCATGATCAGTGGAGGAAACACAGGGGTTTCCTCCTCTGGAAGAGCTTGGAAGCAGGCTGTAAGATTGCCATTTTGGCTTGATTAACTGAAAGACATAGATCAGCAGTGATGGTCAGATGTGGCTCTAAACCTCTTCAGAGTGCCAGGATATGGCCTTCATTCACGTTACACCAGGTCAGAGCTTGATGGGATCCAAGTACTGTCATGTTGCTCCCACCCCTTATCTCGCTGCCCCTTAATGTCTTTATACACAGTACTAACTTCTGTCTTTACCCCGGCTGGCATCAAGCACCCAGCCCTTGTTAGCCTCTAGACGAATGGTACTGCGTGCTGCCTCCCAAAATGTGTGAATAGTGTAAATGCCTGGGAGAGACAGAGTGTGGTTGCACTCTCTGTGACTTCCTCTTGTGGTTATAATATCTGCAGTACCCACCATGGCTTATGTTAAAGCCTAGTCCACATGCACTGCAGTCCCAGCAGGGAATGTGGTACTGACAGACACATCAAAAAGAAAAGTCCTTTTCCCACTGAGAAAGCAGAAGCCTCTTTCTTGCCCAAGTTTCTGTGTGTATTTATGAGTCTCCCTGGTCTGGTGCATTTTAAGGGTACTTACCGTCAATTTTTCTGTTTTCCAACTGTTTGAGTTTTTCCACTCAGAAATTAGGTGAACCAGTTCCCTCAGCTGTGGAGTGGCTGTGGCTCCTAAGCACTTCCACCTGCACCGACTGTCCTTCAGATTTAACAACCAAGTGTGTTTTTTGCCTGGGCAGAACTATATTACTTGGCATTTATGGGGAGCAAATGACTAACTTCTTGTTCATTTGGGTACTCCTTGAGATGCAGTTTCATAACAGCAACTTGAGGGCATGAGTCAGAATTGCAGGCACACACACCTTGTTCCTGAGCAGGTTCTCCAGACTGCCAAACTCGCTCTCTCTATCCTGCTCCAATCCAAATGGCAGACCTAGCCTTCTCTCCCACTCCATTTTTACCTATATGAAAATGAGATCCAGATATTTTGGGCGGGGGGCTATTTGCAGACTTTGTGTAGCTTGATTGGTAGCTGTAATTCTGCTCTTCCTTAGCACTTTCTGTCAAAGGATTTCAAAGCACTTTACTTACCGTTGATTAAACATAAGAACCGTTCAAAATTCAATGTTCAGTAGACAAGACCGGATCTAACTTTGAAGTTAGTCCTGCTTTGAGCAGGGATTGGACCAGATGACCTCCAAAGGTCTCTCCCAACCTAAATTATTCCATAGTGCTATGATTCTAGTTCCTTGGAAAGGGCAGGAATAATAATACCTCATATCCGTGTGGAAAACTATCATAGAGATAGATGAAATGTCTTTTCCTGCAGCAGACTGCATATCACTGTGTTCACTGAGACTGGATCAGAAGCAGCCTGAGTTTCAGTTCCCCAAATCTAAACACTCCTTCCCTCTAAATGCACCAATTACCTTTACAAAGACAAAGTTTATAAACCCTCCATTGAAAGTTATGTTCAGAGCCGACTGCAGTGTCCCACAGCTTCCAGATGTTTGTGTCATGTTGGGATTGATGCTTGCGTACTCCATCTGCTTCTGTGGAGAGAAAAATACATTGCAGGGCTGCTCATGAAGAGGAAGGAGGAAAGATCAATGAGAAACACACAGACATTAATAGCTTTTTTAAGACAGACTCTGTATGGCTGAAAGAACAGGCTGATGGCTGGTGGCTCTGGCACTACCTAATTGCTGGCTGCCAGAGTCATTCCCCTCTCTTAAACTGGCACCAGTGCTTGTCTGACACAGCACTGAGCTGTTTCAGCTGGCAGAAAAGAGTAGCTTTCTGCTCATGTAGTGAACTGAAATGATTCAGAGCAGGGTCAGATGAGCACCAGTGATAGTTTAAAAACAGGGAGCAGTGGGAACATGTGCCTGAAGGCAGAGGAAAGATCAAGACAGAAGCAGGCAGATTGGCTTTGGCTGCTGTGACATTGCAGTCTCAGTGTGACCTGTTGCTCCTCGTATTACCCTGGTCTCCTCATTATAGCCTGCAGTTTGTCTCTAGCATCTGCCAACCCATGCTCTAGTCTGAAAGGAGACCAGTGAGGCTCTGAATACACAGTTCACTCCTCCGGTCTAAACTCACGTGCACCTTAGTTGTATAATAAAAGTCTCCCTGTGGTCTGGTGAGGTCGGGAATAACGCTCCCTGCCTGGCTTTGGACAGCGTGAGCAATGTGAATTGCTTTCATCAGGATTAGATACTCAACTCATTTAAGAAATATTCAGACTCCAGGCAAGAACATTTGGGTTTATAATGGGGATGGATGAAGAGGTATTTCAGCTATGCTGCTGAAATAAAAAAGCACCCATATGTCCCACTGCCATCATTATACAAGCAAAACTACAGCCGCAGAGATTCTGTGGCATAGAAAAGGCCTGAGACTGGTAGCAAACAACTCATTTTTGTGGTACAAGCTAACTTCTGGAAGTTGCTTTAAAAGGAGCAGAATAAACTCCAGTGGATGAAAAAGCAGTTATTGCAAGGCTCAGCCTTGTAGTGTTGTAATCTCACCTTCTGGGTATTTTGAGCCATCAGTTGCAAACCCATCACTGCTCTGATGCAGGTCACGCTTCCGTTGCGAACAGCGTACGTGCCAGTGGGGATGTGAGAAGGCTGAGGTGCGAGAGTGGGTCTCACCGTCGTCGTGGTAGACGGGACGGTTGTTCGATTCCTTGGATGAACAGTTGTCGTGTTTGTCATCGCTGTGGTTGTTGGAGTTTTAGGAGCTGTCGTTTGATTAGCTGACCTGGTGGTCGGCTTTACCGTAGTCTTGTTGGTGGCTGTAGTAGTTACGGCAGTGGTTGTCGTTTGGTTGTTTGGCTGTGCAGGCTGTCCGGTTGTGTTTGCAGCTGCTGCTGTAGTTGCTACGCTTGCATTTGTCATGGTTTGGCTGGTTGGGGGTGTAAGGTGTACGGTTGTGTTCTCCACTGCAGGTGTATCTGTCTCGCTTGCATGGGTTGTAGAGTCACCAGCTGCCGTTGCGTTCTCTGCTGCTGTCGTGGTTATTACCGTTGGAGTTGGCTGGCTGGCTGCTTGTGTGGTGGTTGCTCCTTCCCGGGCTGTTGTGTGAGGGGTCGGTGCTGTGACCAGGGACTGGCCTGTTGTCTGCACAGTCGTTCTGTGGCTTATGGGGGTCGTTTTAAGAGAGCTTGTGCAGTTAAAATGAAATGTGGTGCCTCTGTGGGGTGAAGAATGATAAAGGGAAGGTGGCTGAGCAGAAGTAGCTGCATGGTGGAAGGATGTGGTTTGTGCAGACATTTTGACCCCTTGTGTCACTTCAGCACAGCAAGAAGAAAACGCTGCAAAGAAATAAATGGGTCGGTAGTCTAATAACCCTCACTGTTTAAAATTTCTGTCGATACCCATAACATAACCACACTGATTTTGTTATCAGATGGGGAATAAGATTTTGGTTTTCCTTTGGCTACGGTCATAACAGGACAGTGCAAGCAGACATGCTGTGAGACCGGCCTTAACTTTTCACCACTCCCCTACTCTTCACACCTCCACGTATGCAGGCTCCCGCTGACGCACATTGGCTCCTGGTCCCCAGCACACTGGTTTTACTGGTGAAGCAGCAGTGAGTGAGCAGAGGGTGCAGCAGGCGTGAGCAGATCTGGCACGCTCCCGCCGCAGCACAGCGGTTCCCTAGCAGGCACTAGCGCAGAGATCTGCTATAGGCAAATTAGCAAGGTCTAATGGAGCAGTGCAAACCTGGGTGTGACAGATGAAGAGGTGGCTGGTAACTCACCAATAAAGCATGGGGGAAGGAAATATTTTTAGTATGTGGAGGAAGTGAGGCAATGTAACAGTCCTGCAATGATTCAGAACAATCTGGGAGACTGGGAGATTCCAGATTTTAGCTATGGGGATGTTGTAGCCACACCAGCTTGAACACTCAAGCTCTTCCCTTCAGGAGATACCCGAAGGGGTGCTCCAAACCAGGAAAGACCAGGCCCTTTAGTGATGCTCTTTCAGTAAGGAGAAACAAATTTCAGGGTGCAAAACAACATTCAGTAGCTTTTTGGACCACATCTAAAAATAGCACTTCCATCTTGTAACATTTACAGAAATGCATCCCTTGCAGAACTGAGGGCAAAAAAAACCCCCACATCTGGCTTCTGAATGTGAATAACCAAGTGAAAAAAAAGTGAAAAACTACATTGTAAAATAGATAAAGGTCACAACTCTTTCGCATGTCTTTGATTGTGAGTATGTAACAAGACACTGTAAAAACAAAGTCAAGCTAAAAGAAATCATAAATCACTAACATATGTGTGTTCCTTGATGTGCATGAAGCTTAAGATGTATTTAAATGTTTTACCGCCTAGGTTAGCTGGAGGACAGAAATGATTTCTTCAGTTTGGAGACAGAAGGGACCCAAAAGCCCAAGACAATTTATGTTCCTAGCAGTATGGCTTCACAATGTGCATGGCTGTTCAGCATATTGGCTGCAAAGTTTATTCTAAGTTGGTTCTCTCAAAGAAGTTTTTCCTGAATCAGTAGCAAAGTTTTGTGGCAGGCTGGTTGCTGAGAGTCAGATTTTAGGATGAATTCAGGCCAGAGGCACATTCAGAGTGGACACATGTCACAATTATCCCTCAAAGACGGCTATGATAGAGAAGTGTAGAAAGGGAGATGTATACTCCATATTCCTAAATTTGCCTGGTTTTCATCTCTGTTCTGAAAGGAATACATTTGACTCCAAGTGCAGCTATTATCACAAAAGTATAACTCAATACAATGGAAAAGTCACAAAATGACAAGACAGATCCCTTTGATTATGCATTTTATCAGAAGGAACTTAAAAATGCCATAATTAATACTATAGTTCATTTTTTTTCAGTTTTAGCCTAGATTTTACCACACCTGCTGGCAAAGCTGAAAAGCAGAGAAGTTACCTCCTTCTCTGTGTGCTTTTATCAACAGGATCAATGGAAAACCAGGGCGGTTGTTACATACAAGCTACATGTAGTTGCATCTAAGTTTATCAACCTGATAAAAACAAAAAAGAAGAAGCTGAAAATTTCACTCTTCTGCCTGTCAAATAGTGAAACAACCTATATTTAAATATATGCAAGTCTTAAGTAGTCGGTACTTCTCAGTTTTAGTTAAGCGATTGGTTTTGATTACTGTCCTGATAACATTTATAAAATCTTACATTGAGAGAAACATTATTTCACTAACACTTGGATACTGCCCACAGCTTTTAAATGAAACCTCATTTCTCCCAGAAGGCCAATTCTCACCCTAACTACTTTTAGAAAAACTTTCAGCCGGACGAGGTTTCTGAGGGGTAAAGCCGGGAACACCTTTGGGGTGCCCGGTGGTTCGTGCTCGCCAGGTAGCCTGCCAGACCTCTCCTCCAGCCTCCCCGGCTTTCCCCAGGGGCTCAGGGTTTGGGGACCTCTCTGCCAGGGCACTGCCATGCTGCCAAAGCAGTTGGTTTGGGTCCTTTTATCAAAAAGATGTTTGGCCACGTGAGCTTTGTCCCAGAAAAGCACCTCCAGATAGGGGTGAGGACTGCTGCCCAGCTGTGCCCAGTGCTCGTGGCTCATCTTTCGGTGACTGCCAGAGGTGATTTGGTGCCTCTGCTGTGCAAGGGGCAGCCTGGCTCCCAGGATGCCTCCATCCACGTCCCGGGAGGCCTCGGCACGTCATCCTCCAGCTTCGCAGCAGAGCTGCTCGGGGCACCAGCAGAGCCTGGCAGAGGAGCTACGTGCGCGGCTCACCCGCCATAGCCCTTTTCACGGCTCTGCCAGCAAAAGGGGCCGCAGAGCAGTGCAGAATTACAGCCCCTGCCTTGTCCTGCTACTTTCCATCTCTTTTCTTCTGTAAAACCCACTCAAAACTTTATACGAACAACATTTCGCTGCAGGGATGTGTGCTCCCTGCAGTGCATCTTCCTGGAAAAAGCAGCTGCAGCCGCCCCGCTTCACCTCGGCTTCAAATTGGTGTGCTACAAATGCCAAGGGCTGCACTTCTGCCCAGCAAGCCTCCGTGCGTATATCCCTGCAAACTCTCAGACAAGCAGGACAGCACTCAGAAATTCACCTTCCCTGATCAGGGTCTGGATCCCCTGTTTCCATGCTTTGGGCAGATTTCAGGAGCGAGAGTCCCTGCCAGCAAAGGGGTAACCGCTCTGTTTCCAGGCATCACCAGGTAACACTCAGTGCCCGGACTCGCCCGGGAGGTTTCTCAGCCCGCCGTCCTTCGCAGGGCTGGAGCTGCTGGGTCAAAGAGCCTCTTGCCGGGGATTTTTTTTTCCGCCTTCACATCTAACTATACACTCATACGGCTCAACAGTCTGGCGGGTTTGTTCTGCTTTATGCTGCACAGAGGAAATACCCATGTTTATGTTTCTGATGCCTTTTTGTAATAGTTACATAAAACCTGCCCCAGCTCCTACAACCAGCGGAAAGGTCCTCACCGGCTCCGGCTGCTTTGCCTCAAAGAGATTTTTGAGCTGTCCGATATAGGGCCCTCAGACGCAGGAGGAGTTTCTTAAGCCTCCAACTCATCAGGCCCTTATCCCTTAAACTCTCAATGTTTTTAATTCCCCACCTGCACAGAAAGACTTGACTTTGTAGCTTTAACAAAACGTCACAACAAATCACTAAAGGGACAGTCAACAACTGATAAAGAGCTTAGGTAACAAGTTCTTTCTGGCCAAAGGCCCCCTTGCTCACCACGGGGTTATTAGTGTTATTTCTCTCAGCCTAATTTTGCTCTCCTTTTGTGTATACGTTTTGGGGCTGCGTTAGAGGACATTAGATATGAACAGGGTATGGGAGAGCAGAGCAGATATTGCTGGAGCTGCTTGTTACCGAGTCCCTGTGCCGTTTCCCTGCTCACCGCGCTGCCGCAGTAGAGCCGGAGGGGGACGGGGGTGCTGCCTGTGGGACCCCTGCGTGCTGATGGCTAAAGCGCCGTGCAGAAACCTAGCCCACCACCGGCAAGCTCAAACCTTTAGCCATTATACAGATTAAATGACTCCGTTCTTCCTCACCTCAGATTTTGTACTGCTACAGGTGTTCAGGGGTAACTTAACATGCTGGGACACGTCCTTAACCAAGCTGCTGCACAGACTTTCCCGGAGCCACGTTAAGGATCTGGCAGTGACTTTGATGTGGGTTGCCTTTGAGACAAGCCCTGGTGTGCCCCAGCCTTCTCCAAGCCCCTAGCCTTGCTCCTGCTTTCCTGATCATGCTCTGCATCTCACGGTACAAGCAAAATGATTGAGCAGTTTTTCCTTAGTTTTCCTTCTGCTTGTCTCACTTGCGACTTCCAGTTGGTTCTGCTGGTCTGGGAATTATTTTTAATTATTAAGAAACGCAAAACCAAAAAAGCCTGCTTCTAACACTATTTTGAGCTGATTCCATCACACAATCAGAGTTCATGTCAGTGAGCGCCAAGAAAAATATAAGGAAAAACATCAGACCAAGCCTACAGCAGCTGCAATTAAATATATTTATATTCATATCTATATTTATATTTGCTTTTTGATTCTTACCAGTGGGCCTTTATTAAAAGCACCCTTACTGCTAACAACAAAACTGTTTCCCAAGTTTTCAGTCAGTTAGGTGCTACCCTTTCCTGCGTGCAAAGAAACAAAACCATGCCTAAGATGGAGGGTGTGACTCACCGCAGGCGAAGGTCAGCAAGATGTACTGCCCGGCGCTCCTGCCCATGGTCGGAGCAGCTGCAGGTTGAGAAACGCTTCTTCTCACCGTGGAGCTGGGTGGGAAGCGAATCAAGGTCTCCTGGGCATTGAGGAGCTTCTCTTGGTGCTGGGAGCGCTGGGTCACATGGGTGGGAAGGAGGTGGAGAGAGAGGGGGAGACTGATGCTGCTCCTCTGCGAACTACCACAGAAGGAAAAAACGATGGTTAGAAAAGAAAGTGAAAATGGAGAGGACTGCTGGGCTGGCGCGGGGGCGGACGCACGCTCGCTCTGCAACGGAGGCGCGAGCTCTGAAACGCTGCGTAAGGCTTAGCGCTCCTCTGTCTAGTTTTGGTAACTCGGTGCGGACTGCGGCTGTAGCCCAGGGTAAGGATAAGACCTGTAAATCAGTACTTCCCCCCGTGCTGTTTAAAAAGTTAGTTTTGTTAAGGCTAAACTCTTTGTTTTACATGAAGGCACAGAGTGGGAGGTGTGTGATCTCTGGCCACCTCCGCGAGCAGAGCCTGTTCAAAGCCTGGCAGGGCTGAGCACAGCCCCGAAAGGGCTCTGGTGCCCCGGGGGCTGTCGGCAGCCTTTGCTGGCTGATCCAGCCCTGCTCCAGGCACCGAGTTTGCTCAAGGCGGGTCAGCCAAGGTGGCTAACGTCAGCGTTGCATCCAAACACACTCCCAGGCAAATAGCAACGACCCACTTCTGTCCCTGGAAATGCCTCCCGCGAGCCATGCCAAGCCTGGACGGGAGCATGGGCTGGTCCCGGCAGGTGCAGCCACGTGCCAGAGGGCTGGGCCGGGACAGCGTAACGCCTGCCCGTCTGCCGAGCTGGATTTCCAGCCGTGGGACCTTGCAGGGGGACAAAACAAGCCCCTCTCCCCCCAAAATAGCACCCTCCCCCAGGTTGTCCTGGGGCATTTCCCTACTCCGTGAGGGTGAGATGCAAAATAGCCCTGAGAGTCAGGCCCACCTTCACCCTCCAGCTCCTGTCCCTCCTAGGAGGGCCAACCTACTGCAGATGGGAAGAGGCTGGTCAGTCTTCCTAAAAGCACCTTTGGAGGTACCTCTCCCCTTCTCTACTGATGATACCAGGTGCATGGGGCAGCTGGCTCCCACCATAGCTCAGCAAAGTGCCGACAGCGGGGAGGGGTGATCCATCCTTTGGTCGCCTCAGTCCTGCACGTCACGGTCACCCAGTGCCAGTCCAGTTCACACTAGATGGAGTCAGAGAGACAGCTGGCGTTTACAGCAAAGCATCCTCCTTCTAGCGTGTGTGAACATGTTTTCTCAGTCTTTGCAAGAACTGGGAATGGTCCCAGAGCTTTCTCAGAGGGTCGGCGCTGGTCAGGAGTAAAGTCAGTACTTGAAAACGCAAAGCAGGGCAAAAATCCTCCTCCTCAGCAGAGAGAAAAACACTCGTCCTGGAGACACCAGCAGCTGCCCTGGAGCCTACTGATGGACTAACCACATGCAGACAGGAACAGGGTGAAGTCAGAATCACAGGAAAATCTCCAGGCACAGGAATTAAATTATTGAAACTGAAAACTGTCAATCAGTGGCTCAAACATGATTAGACCCAGGTTCCTAAGGAACTGCCAATTCAACCTCTGTCATATAACAAACCCTAACAAGCTACTAATTCACTGCGGTGCAGCAGGGATACTCCGGCCAAATTAGCGTCTTCACAGCCAAGAGGTGAGTTGTGTCTTCTTGCCAGCGCAGCTCAGAAGAGAACTGGGTTGTAAATGGGCACCGAGAGGAATTTGACAGAAACATTCATATCGCCTTGTCACATCACCGATGTTTTGCAGATTTACCGAAAAGCCTCAGAGCGGTGCTCACAGCCTGCAGCTGTGGAAGCACCCCAAAAACGTGGCTGGGGTCAGGGACGCACCAGATATTTGCAGGCCTGCCGACACCGTCCAGCGGAGCGCAGCTGGTGCTGCAGAGCCAGGCCTGGCCCTCTCCCTCAGCAAAGACCCCCCCTTAATCTGGAAGAACACGGCCCAGTCTTGTAACTGCCTTGCTGACGAGTACCAAACCATGAAAATTTACTGTAAAACACGACTCTCAAACCAGTTCCTCCCCGAGGCACCCTGCAGCCGTGCGAGCACGTGTGTGCCAGGGATGCTATTACAGGGGAGCTCCCCGGGGGTACCGAAAGGCGACAGATACTACGGCAGCCTTTGCTTCACACTCTCCTTTCCAGGCCCTAACGCCCAAGTATATGGTCTAATGGCGGCTGTTCCTCATCTGAGCTTAAGTGCCAGGCTGGGCACAGCTTGCTTTCATAAGCAAACCCCAGCCCAGGCTTTACCAGCCAACCATAATAACCACGAGATCTCCCCGTGTAGCTGCGGAGCCAGCACTGCTCTTGGCTGGCTATTCCATGGCTGCAAACGCACTTCAGCTGTGGCCAGCCCCAGGCACTGCTCCCTTCCTACAGCCTTCCAGCCCTGCAAAGGGGACAGCAAAACCATCAAACAGAGGAGGCCAAAAAATGCGTAAGTCACAAAATAAAAATTCTGCCCATCCAAAGCCTCACACAGGCCAGAAAAAATACAAGGAGCAAGTGCAGAAACATGACAGACCTGGAGGGTCGTGGCTGGCGGTGCTGCCGTGCAGATAGAGTCCCGGGGCATAGCCACTGCATCGTGTTCGGCCTTAAAACCTTAAATGGAGGTAAAAAAAGAGGTAACAAACTCATGGAACAGGAGGAAGAATCTGGCATCTGGCATGGTCCTGATTCTTTCTTTTCTCATACCAATATTGAACCAAAGGAACATGATCAGGCAAATGGCTTCAAACTGAAGTGAAGTTTGTCCCCAGAAATCTGGATGCTGGCTGAAATTAGGACTTATTTTGCTTTTTGCATTTGCATTGTGTTTCTATGCCCTCGTTTTTACGTCCCTGCCCTTCCCCATGAACCACAGCAAGAATTTATGTCAATTGTCCCATGCTCATAAACAGCTGGTAGCCAAAGGTACGCAGATATATGTTGGGGACCTTTAGTAGTGTTATCCTAGACCTTCCTTGCCTTGGGGCTGCAGCACTAGCGCACACAGCGCTGAACCGTCTTTGTGAAGCTTTGCGCTCTCCTAAGAAAGTCCCAGTGACTCAGGAACATCACTAACGGAGATTGGTAAAGGGGGAAAAAAGCGCTTTGTGCCTTTGTGACACGTGTGTTGGACATAAATGTATTGGACAGAAGCATGGATGGGCCTTTACTGACGCTCATCTGTTTTGAATAGAAAGAAAGCTCACTGGACTTGTTACTTCATATAGAAACATCAGCCGCAATGTTTTTTTACTATTTATAATTTTTATAAATTTCAAACAAAGTGTGGTTCTACATAGTTCAGAATGGCCTAATTACAGAAAGTTCATTTTCACACTTTTTTTCTTGTAATAAATTTATACATTCTGTCTTGACTGGAAAAAAAGGACAGGTAATTCCCCACGAGAATTCTGTGCTTTTTCCCTGTCTGATTATCTCTCATCAGTCACAATATACAAATACATCATCATCAACACCATGGAAAATATGCAAGAATAACAAACTGTACCAATTCTCCGTTGGGCAGAAAAAATCTTAGCAGCTATTTCAGCTCTGGCTGCAAGAAGGTATACACAATTTGGCTTTTTTTTTTTTCCTTATTCTTGAATATTTCTAATGATATATTTAATAGCAGATCAGGCTTTGAGCATTTTTGGAAAGGAAGCACATGACCTTTCTCACATCCAATCCTGTTTGAAATCTCAGAGTCTAAGAAAAGGATGGATAATAAAATGGCTTTTCATCACATACACAACCAGAATAAGACACACACAGTGTTGTTGTCACTGGCAAGAAAAGCCGGTGTTCAGACATGCCTTGGCCGCAGCCATTCATGACAGAGGCAAAGACCATTGGTCTGGTTCTCCACTCAGTGGGGTTAGACTGTGAAAGTAGGAGGGGATCGGGCCTGATTACATTTTGGCATGGTTTACGAAATAGCAAGGGTTAGGTATCATGGTGACTGCATTTGATATTACCTCCGATAATGAAGGAGTCTGTTGGCCAACTACACCAAACCGGACAGAGGGCAGTTTCGAGGATGTGAAGTTTCTGCACGTTTCACAGAAGCTGGCAGCCGAGAGGGAGGAAGGAGATCCAAGTCAAAACCTTCCCCTGGAGGGCAGGTCCA
This sequence comes from Dromaius novaehollandiae, assembly GCF_036370855.1. Classification (NCBI taxonomy): domain Eukaryota; kingdom Metazoa; phylum Chordata; class Aves; order Casuariiformes; family Dromaiidae; genus Dromaius; species Dromaius novaehollandiae. Next base: position 11,270,787 of record NC_088106.1, read on the forward strand.
GCCAGTCCGGATCCAGAGAGAGCAGCAGACATGGACCAACAGCAAGAGTGCAATGCTGACCCATGTGTGCTGCTACAGCATAGGTGTGCTTTAGGCCTTGTACCTTAGACTTTGTCCTGTCTACAGCTGAAACTTATTGGCAACCATTACTTTTAAACACCTTTCTGGTCATTACATCCTCTCCAAAGAACACTGTAATGAAATCCATACTTAGTCACTACAATTTTTGATCCATCTACCTGAAAATGATGGTGTCAAAGATCTAGATACAGAATAACCATACCTTAATGTACATGATAGTCTTGCTGGACATTAACCAAATCATATTCTAGACTTTACATGGAGGGCGATTCCCTTAATTACCACCTTGCTTGTCAGAGACAAACCAATTAAAAGACTACCCTGCCTACTATAAAAAAAGTCATCAAGCCCCATTTTGTCTTGTCAACAAAGCCAGAAAGTTGGTTCTTGTTGGGTGCTCTTGGACTTGTTAGCAGCCTGATCTTTCATTAACCCCAGTCTTTAAAAAAGCAAACCCAACAAAGTCAAACCGCCTCATTTCCATTTGCGCAACATAAATCAACCAGGCAAAGGGCCCCAGTTATTCTCCAGCAACAGCTGAAATTGTTGCTTTAGGGTATGAGCTTGTAAAATGGAGACAGAAACAGGCAGCTGCCTTGGGCTCTCTGATATTGTAGGAAGGTCAAAGACATGACTAGTAGATGAGCACTCCCTGCTCAGGTTCAGCAGTGTCTGCGGACAGCTGTGAAACTACCAGCTCCCAAAGCCAGCTGAAACCTGAGTGCTGTGTCTCTTCTACCCATAGCTACGGGGAAGTGAGTTACTAGCCATCCTCAGTACATTCATGGTGCAGGTGTGCCTCAAGCTTTGGTCTACCAGGATGAAACATGAGAATTTGCAAAAAATATTCAGATACTGTTTTCAAAACCAAAGCAGGGAGGAGAATTAGTTATAATCCAGCCCATACCTTTGCATTTATCATGATGGGTTGGTGGACTGGGGGAGAGGAGACACTGCTGCAGCAATCCCCTTCCCCAGTCCATCTCCAGACCACCCCACAGGATGCCACCACTAACGCTCCCTGAGGGCACAGAGGGGGTGAATGCTTTGCTGCCCCCAGAGGGGTCCCCAAGTCTTTGCATATGTGCTAGCATTTACTATCAGAAATGGGCACAAGCAAAATCCAATACTGTTCCCATTTTACAGGAGGATATTGAGGCACCAGCAGGCAAAGGGCTCACCCGCTGTCACCCTGCACGCAGCAGAGGTAGAAAGAGGACTCACCATACCTGATTTCCCCTCTTGAGTTCAAACAAAGGCTTGCATTGCCACCTCATCATTAGAATGAGATTCCTGCAGAGAAACTCCAAAGTGCAGGTTTGGGTCTTTCCGTAAGTCAGCAATGTGACAAATGCTAGTTTTGGCAGTTTCATATATACTGGGTAACCTTTTTCCATCGCTCACACACACATGCACACACACACGCACACACACAAGCTTACTACATATATTAGTGTGCAATCAAAGCTCCCTGCCCCTTTTCTCTCCTGTGCTTAGGGCAGGGGTGGACAGGAGCACTGTTATGAGGCCGTGCAAAAATTCCTGAAAGCAATATAGCAATGAAAATGAAGTCATTTTACGAAGAGGATAAAATGACTGCACTATAAGAAAGTGTGACTGCACATTTCCTTGGGGGACTGAAAGGAATCAATTCTTCCCTTGAGGTGCTCTCATAACTTCAGGAACCTTTAACAGGAGTCATGTTCCTGAGAGCCTGTGTGTCATTTTAAGGTAAATGACAAGCACAAAATGGACAAGCTCTTCTCTCTGTAAGACAAGATTAGCTTCCAAAAAGGTGCAGGACTCTCAGATCCTTTAGTCATGAACAGAAAGCATCAGAAACCATGGGGATTAGATATTATTTGAGGGTTAGAAGAACCGTACTCATGGGAATTAACCATTCTAGCCCCACCAAAGTGCAACTCATAATTAACCAATAAGCTGCCAAAGGCAAACAAGATCTGAATAAGCCTTTATCTACCTACTCCAAGGCTTTTTCTTGAATAGGACTATTTACCTGCTTCACAGCTTTCCTGACTCACACACGAAGATAATTGCAATACCAGGCTTCACTGAGACACAAAGAAAAATATTCAGGTCCCTGCAAAGAGGATAACAGAAATGTTACAGACTCCTACTATTTTGCTCAGAGGCTCAACTACTAAAGAGTGCTTTTTGGTTTTTCTTCATCTCCATTTTTAGTGCTTTTGTCACGTTTATTATTTACACATAGCATCACTAGACTCAGGGTTAAACAAAAGGTCTCTAATAGGGAAAACTAACCACTGACTCTCGAATTTCTAGGCTCCTGGCTGATCTTTGCCTGCCTGCAACCCTTGGTCAATATTTATCTTTGCTAAAGTACTAGCAGCTTTTGTGGGACCTAAAACCCACTTACCATAAAAATGCTTTCATGCCTTCAGAGCTGCTCTAAATGAGCTAATGGCTTGTATAGGAATAATAACATCTGTAACCACTTTATGTTGTACATTACATCCTTATGTGGCAGAGATTTGGTACAGTCCTTTAATCAAATGTCCTGAAAAGAAGTATTTAACAATAACACTTTATCCACTCACTGGAGCATCTAATGCTCACTGCCTATTTGCAATGCTTAAGTATATTCCTTAAGGGAGATGAAATGTACCTACTCCACAGCCAGCACACAGTGAAAGCATGCAGTCTACTCAAACATATGACATTAAATGGCATTCAATTGAATTCTCGGCACCAAATGCGAAGGAATGTGATCCGGCAACCACAGACTGCAGAGGGGGCGGAGGAATGACTTATATTGTAAAAAGAGTTCAAAATGTTCTTTGTCACAGTAGCTGTCACACGTCTCTGCTTCCCTGCTAAGCCCTGCACCTCCACCTCATAGGCAGGAGTTGCCACCTGCATCATCCCAAAATAATGCTGTATGCAACAGGTTTTTCACCGTGCCATTTCACAAGTAGTCAAGTCATTGCTGCGTGAAGCCTCTCTGATGGTCCAAGTCAGAAGTTTTCTTTCCACAGCCACCCTAAGATGTGACGTTTTTGGTGTTGACCATCAGCAAGAAGGGCACATTTGTGATGTATCCACTGGAATTAAGGAGGGCGGGGAAGGCACAGCCACAGAGGCAAGCGAATGGAAAAACCTCCGGGCGAACCCATGGTAGAGCAAGAACTCGTAACCATGCATGTGTCCCTCTGCAGTAGCTTGGTGTTTAAGCAAAGTTGCCAAAAGGTGCGTGCATAGTAACTCTTCAGCTCTACTGTTGACCTAATTTAGGCCACATCTTCTGAAACAGTTTGATAAACAATGCAAGAAGCATTTTCCCTCTAATACTGAAGGTGGTTTTTGATGCTGTCTGGATGTTTGATGCTCCTTTCAAGTTTATTTTTCCCAGCTTGCCAGCTGGACACCACATGCTGATGAAGTTTTAGTGAATTGTGAAGCTCAGAGCTTGTGAGAAAGGCAACTTTGATCCAGTGTCCACCCAAAATAAAGAGATGGATGGAGTCCTGAGGAAGGATGATCCTGCAGTTCAGCTTCCAGCCCTCTGTTCTGCTGGTAAGCTTCTGGTCACCTCGCTCTCCTTGGTTTCTGACTCTACTGAGGCCATGCTGCAGGAGTCATTGTACATATCTGAAAAAGGAGGACATGGGCACTGTCACTATGACACATCTAAAGGACTTTCCATCTACAGTCTTCAGGTTTCTTATTAGAAGCCTGAGGCAAATAAAAAATAAAATAAAATAATAAGCAATCACAATTCTACCACTTTCCTTCATGAAGGGCAAGGGAGGCTCTGGGCAATAACTAGCTGTGACATACGTGGATTTGTTTTCCTTTTAAAGCATTCAGTATGTCAAAGAAACCGGAGCCATAGTTAAGGCACTGAGGCTGAAGACAGAACTGACCTGCTGTGGAGGTGAAGGCAGCAGCAACTACCAAGCTTCCTTAAAATCTGGCAAAAAGTGTTGGTTAACTTTCAAGAAGATTTTTCGTCACTTTAACAAACTGACAAAAAAAAAAAAATCAAAAGAAACCAGTAACTCAGAATAAAATACTGGTAGCTCTCTATTGTAGGTCTCCAGGGAATGTGCCAAGCTTTTCTTTCTTCTGTTACCAGGAGAAAAACCAGGGCACATTTTGGTCAATTATGTTTAAGGACAGGCAAAAAATTAATCAAAAATTTTAAACCATTTGATCTGAAGAGCTGCTGAGATCCAACTCTTCTGGTGCAACATGCGTGGGTGTTAGAGCTGAACAAAAGCTGGACAAAGGGTGACTTTTAGTCCTAGTTTGGGGCTGGCATCTCCCCAGAACTTGCTCTTCCTCCAGCCTTTGGAGCCAGTAGTGGAAATATGATGAAAGCATTAATGGTTCATGAGATATTAATGTTTTCAAAGCCCAGCCAGAGCCACAGCCCTGACGCTGATCTAAATCCAAATGCCACCTGTGTTATGATGAAAGCTATCCTGCTTTCATCAACACACCCTGTAAACACTTGGGCTAGCTGTAAAGTAGCCAGCCCAGGTGCTGGTAGCTGCAATAGTTCAGTGGCAGATTAAAATTCTGCCTGAGAAGGGGAAGACAGTGAGACTGTGCCAAGATCAAGCCGCTGCGTCTAGCTAGCTCCGACACCCAAGGTAGCAAGTTTCAGGCTAGCTCAGCTGTCTCACCAGGGACCACAGCACAGACATACCCTCAGGCTGAGTGCTGCAATATAGAAAGTGCACTGTTTATTGCATCCTTTTTCACTAAGCACCAAAAAAAAAAAAAAAAAAAAAAAAAAAAAGAAAAGAAAAGAAAGAAAAGAAAAGAAAAAAGGGACAGTTTCAAATACCAGTAAGACATTGCCTCTATTACCTGCATTGCTGTTCTTAATTATGTTGTGACTGTCCCCCTCTGCTGGCTGCAGTATACTTGAAGGAACCCAGTCACTTTTCTCAGAAACCAGTTTCTTCACTAACCTGAAATGCAGAGAACAGTCAGTGCTTTTCCCTCCATTTCCTTTCCCTGGGTTGTGTTTCTTAGAGGCTTATGTTAGACAGCTATTTCCTAAGCTAAGGAAGAAGACAGAGGTTACCAAGTAGGTGCAAAGCATGTGCCAGGACCCAGGGCAGTCCTACAGGTCACCAGTGCCTAAGTCTCAGTTTCAGTAGCCTGAGACTGTAGTGGTGACCCAGCATCCCAGAACAAGCCCACATGCAAGGAGACTGTGTATGACAATGAAGCAGTGGCCTTGGCCTGTGTTTGAGACCCTGGGCCAAACTCAGAGCTGAAGAAACTGAATCTTCCATATTGTCCATCCCTCTTGCTGAAAATATCACCCTAAGTGGATGGTTTTAGTTCACCTCCCACCACAGGACTTGCTCCCACCTCAGCTGCATGTCCCTTCTGAGTGAGACCCATGGAGTCTGACCGCAAGAGTCCTTCAAAGAGATCAGATCCTCTTCCTCCAAATTTCCCATGGAACGAGAATTCAGACACCAGCCAGCTCTGTTCCTAACACTCACTGGTCAGCAAGTGAGAATAAATATGCTGAAAGGTGTATATATAATATAAGGTATATATGTAAGGGAGGCCAGATTCATTCCACTTTGTCAGTGGCTCCTGAGTATAGCCTTATATTTACGCCTTTGGGGCTAAACATGCTCTTGGGTTCACTGCTGCAGCTCTGTTGAAGGCATGGGGATTTTACTGATGCATCCTATGGGAAGAGGCTGCCTCTGATAGTTGTCTCTTTCACTGGAAGGTGTCAATAGCCTAAATATTCCCCCTGTTTCCCTTTACACAAACTTCTGTCCTCTTGAGCTTCACGCCACAGCATTTTGGATGAAAGCTAACCAGGTGGATTTCACCAAAGCTACTCATCTGTTCATGGCCCCCACTGCCTCTTTCACATTCCTGACAATGGGGTGAGTGGATTCTGCTTGATTTTGAAGATGCTTTTACATTCTTCTAAACATCTTCCACTTTTTTCAGAAAGTTACAGCTGCTCTAGATGCTATATTCTGTCTTTCTACTGTACTTACCATTGTCCATTTTCTCCTTCCTGCACAAACTGCACTAAATCTCCATCCTCCAGGGTAAGAGAATCTGGGAAACAGCTGTCAAAACTGCCTTCTACCCGGAAAAGATTGGTCCCCTAAAATGAATGAAACAATGCACCAGAAATACAGTCACCATGGATGAAGGAACACTGTGCAAGACAGAGATGCTTTTGTTAAATACAGAATTAGGCATTACAAGCAGTCAGAGATTTCTCCTTCCTCTAGGAAATTCTGTCACTTTTCATTCTTTTTATCATGCCCAGGTTAAACATTATTCAGTCTCACAACAGAACTGTCCTGAGCATTCAGGTGTTAGAATTAATCAACCTGTCATTATTCTGACAAAGAAACTGGGTTTGAGACGTAAGCTTAAATGATCTAGAAAAATCTGAAATTACTTATTTTTAAAGGGCTCACAGTTTTCCCCCACTAAGTTACTCTTAGGAGTAACTTACTCCTATAAAGGTAAAGCTGCAGCTTGCAAGTTAGAGTGACTTCCTATTATCCTGATGCATAAAATAACCTTGGAAAAATCCCCCAACACCCCAGGTCACAGTCCCATCTCCTGTCTTCCCACACATCCATGAATTTAAGGCTGGTGTAAAACCAAACTTCACAGGTTAAGTCCTGTTCTTAATAGAAGAGAAGGTGGCACTAAGAAAGAGGTTAGTGTATTCTGAAAGAGGAATTACATTGTTAGGGTTGGTCTCTTCCTCCAAGTCAGAAGAGTTGGAGAGTTCATCTGTGCTGGAGGGGATGGCTTCGAAATCTTCAAATGTGTCTAGAGAGGGCATCTGCCTGCTGGGCCAACCTTTTCAAAGGAGATGGAACAAAAGCAGAGTTACCTATTGGTCATCATCCCCTTCTAGACTCAAGCTTTTAAAAATAACAAAAGTCACAGTTTCATTTCCCACTGTTCCACTTACTGAAGTGCTCGTACCTTTTTACAGCTGGTTCCCTGATTTTGCAATAAAAATTATGGTGCAGTCATTATTATCTCTCTAAAAAAGTGTACTCTGCTGTCATTTGGGCGAGGGCAGATTGTGTGGCCATAATGTATGCGTGCATCAATACGTTGTGCGCTTAGCATGCTAAATCTCTTCAGTTCAGCATGCTAAATCTCTTCAGTTCAGCATGTACAAAAAGCAAGGGCCAGGGTTGTTTCAGCAGAGTGAATGCAGTGGCAAACGATAACTTTGCTGACGTGATTTTCAGCATAGTGTACTCCTCCTGTTTCCAGCTTACCTCCATGTATTTATCTGGCACGAGGCCCAGAGCCATTGAATTTCAGTCGACTTCCGATCTCCATCTCACCCCAAGGTGATACTACCACCTGAGCAAATTACAAGACTATGCCTCAAAGCAGGCTTGAAATGCAGGGGAGGGACAGAATACAGAACAAGGCACTGCGACAAACAACCTTTTAGTTGTAAGGAAAAAAGATCTCGTTAACATTTCTGCTGTGAGCCTTTTTGTTGCATGGTTTGCACACAAACACCGCAGCTCAGTGGAAGGGACCTAACGAGAGGGAGGGAGGGGGAGGGAGGGGGAGGGAGGGGGAGATCCCCAGCCCGAGCACGCAACCCCATGCCAAGAGGCTGCTTCCTGAGGGAAATTCAGACGGGCCTTGTAAGTCCCACCTGCCCGAGGCTCCCAGGATGGACAGGTAACTCTGTCTCTCTTGTACAGACAGCACTCTTGCTCCATGCTTTCCTTCACGCTCGATGCCTATCCCCTTTCTGACACTGATGACCACAGCCCAGCTGGGAAGAAACAGACCTTGCGTCTATCAAGGGATCCTGCAGCCCAGACAGGTACGAGCTGAGGGGAGTCAGTCAAATCACCTTGTGCCTTCCTCCTTACTGCACCCGCTGTGCGTTTGCCAATCCACAGGGATGTGGGCAGAGGAGATGCTGAATGAAGCTCTTCACAGCTTGTGGGTCATTGCTCCCGGCGTGGCAAAGCAGTGCTCTGCCCACAAGGCAGGGAGCCAGGTGCTCACGCGGTGGATTCATGCACAAGCCAGAGCTCCCAGGCCACAGCAAAACCTGGCCTCAGCCAACACAAAACCCAGGTGGGGCAGTTTGGGGGGTAAACAGAAAAGCAATCTGATCTGGCAATCACAGGCTTATTAATAGGCCTATTTAACCCCTCCCCATTCTCATCCTTCCTCCTATAGGCACCGGTCTTAGCAACATGCAGTCATGCAGCTGTGCAGCCCCTTCTCCTCCCTCCTGTTATATAGGGGCTGCAGCTGCCCCACTGCTGCAGGTCAGTGAAAAGGGACAGCTACCTCCTTCCACCAGAGCAGCATCACCAGTTACAATGCTACAGGTGTGATTATGTCATCCAGGTGATGCTTTTCAAGGTATAAGCTAGATTCATGTGCTGGGTTGTGAAAGTCCACACCACGGGTCTATACCAAGAGAGCTTTCAGACCAAAGAGACAATTTCAGCTACAGACTACGCAGAATATAGAGCTGGGCCCTGTATGTCAGCAGAACGACACCAGCTAAACACTACCAACTGGCTACATGTACAAGAATACATTGATGCTAATTAGCTTCACACCGCCAAAGCAATTCTAGTTCAAATTCACAGCCTGAGCTACAAACACCAAAAGAAAAGGAAGTCCCCCTTTCTACTTAGACAAAGCTTCAGTGGGCTTTTGTCCCTGTAATTTGTAGAAAGGATACAAGGCAGTAGCTGAAACAAAAAGTATTTCTTACAATATCCCCATCATCTCTGCCTTCCTCTTCCTTATAAATTGCTATTGCAGTTTCACAGACTGCAAAGCCTAAGTAAGATTCACATGCTTCATTCAAGCTATAAAATAACACAGATCAAATTCAGAACTCTCTGACATCAGTTCAAAGAAATACTTTCAACAGTGCCTGATCTACATAAAACCAGAATCTGGTACGTTATTTCTATACCTGGTAAGTCACCCCAGCTTGGTCTTTCATTGTTTTCAAAGGAAATAATATTCATTACAGGGGAAAAATGAAGAGATATCTTTAAGTTAAAGAGAGTCAATGTTGTCATAAATTTATATTATGCTCTCAAATTGAGTTAATGATAAATGCTTTAATTCCGTTTACCTGTCTGTGAAGCAGATCTAGGTACTGGTCTTGTGGTGGAACCGGTACTACATTTAGTCTGGGCCAATATGGTGTTCTCAAAAGCATCTGTGACGGGAAGTACAGTTTTGTGTCTTAAAAGTGAAATAGTGATCAGACAACCAGTACAACGTGAATTCCTGAATCACCTCCGCAACAGGTAGTCTCTTTAACAGACAAGTGGACTGGGCTCCAACATTTATAAAAAGAGGAATGAAGACACAGCAGCATTCCACAGAAAAACAGTAGCAGAGATGGACCGAGAACAACCAGAAGAACCAAACAGAAATACTGAGGTTAATTAATGACACCGACTGCTGAGTGAACGGTGCAGCGTTCCATTTCACTACAGCTTCCCTGTGCATTTCTCTTAACATACTCTCCTTGCAGCATTTCAAATCATTCTGTTGGTGATGGCATTTGGTTTTGATGCCCATCCATACAGCAATGAAAATGGACCAGGGAGATTGCTCTTCCCAGCCAGAAATGAATGATATCACTGCTGATGAATGCGATTTTGTAGGGAAGTTTATATCTAAGCGAACTATATCTTTAGTGTTATTAACTCTGTCAGAGCTTTAGCAGCAGCAGCAATATCTGCTGGTAGGGGGATGACAATGCTAATTGTTTCCTACTAAAAGAAACTCAGTCTTATGAGGGATGTTGTGCAGTAGGACCACAGTTTTCAACTTGTGAGGATCAACTTAGTTCTGAGAACAGTACCTGAGCCCTGAAATACGCCCTGCCTCTGTAACGACATGTTATGGCGAGGTGAGAAGTATCCATCACTGAACAAAGTGAGGTACAAGCATCAAAGTTCAAGAAACTCTGGTGCTGAATGTCAGGATGGTTCTGAATTTAGGGCCAGGGGTCACTAGCAAGAAATATTCTGCAAACAGCAAAAACACTGTTTCATCTGCTGCTTCTGAAATGTTTCTTCCAGCCTCTCCATTCCAGTCTCCTCTTCTGCTGGGACTGACATGGGAAATAGCTCTGAATATGTCACCACTGCCACCACTGACCTAGCGACATGGCCCTTCTACCAAGGTTTTGTGTGGAGCAACAGAGTCAAAAGAAAGGACTCCTCAGCTTGCATCTCCCTCCTCCCCATCCCGTGAGGGGGCTACCCTGCAGCTTGTGCCCCACAGGGCAATATGCTCTGGCAGATCCAGACATGAAGGGGAGTGCGGGCAATGGAAGCCGATGATCTTCCAGTATTTGAGGAATCACTTTGCAGTTTAACTCTTTGGTGTTGTTTATTAAACTGTAACCAATGATCCTGCTGCAACAAATAGGTGGAAAGTCTGCTTGACTGAAATGAAACACTGCACCTGAAATGGATATTAATGTATGGGCTAGCCTCCTTCGTACGCCTCATGCACCTGGCTCCTGCTCCTCCCGTTACCTGTAGCCCCTGACAAGGGAAGGGGGATGCAAGTGCCAGACTGCGGGTGAAGGTGAAAAGTAGCCCCTTGGCTACCTCCTGCTGCCTGGACCTCTCTTCCCCCTTCATGGGGAAGTCAGCCAGAAAATCCAGATCCAGCTCACAGTCTAGACCATCATCTCCCAAAAGAGGCACAGATCTGGGGGTTTAATTTAGGCCCATCCTGAGGCAAAAGTTGGTAAATATAGCATGAATGCAGGGGACAGACAAGAAGGTGACAAACTGTGTTTGTAACAAGAATGATCTGACACCAAACCCTTAATGCCTATATGGACTCCAGTGTCATCTACCAGCAGTGATGAGACGTGAATTCAGTGGATGGTATCAAAAGATTGCCAAACAGGCTTTCATGCAGGATGGAAGTACTCATACCTTCAAACCCCAGGGGAGTTGGGTCACTCTTTATTTCATGTCTCTTGACTTTAACTGCAGGAACAAGGGGACCTGTGTGAAGTTTGCAGAGTCACAAGGCTGCAAATATTGTTAAAGACAAAACGTGCTTTCCCATTACCTGACAACATGACCTGGAATGACCAAACCTGCCCAATATTTAAAGTGTAGGATAAGAAAAACATAAAGCAGCTTCACTCAGAAAAATGACCAACACCTAAGCTGTAAGTGCTGAAATAAACACTTCTGTGATGTGGATAAGAAACAGAGCCATTTTTGCAATAAAGTCACAGAAAATGAATCTGCTTCCAGTCAGGTTTTGCAGATGTTTCCTCCCTCCTTGTCCAGGAGATGGCACTAATGCATGTGGACTTGCAGTCTCAGCTTTTTACCTGTACTGTTGCTTCTCCTGTGTCCTGACTACACATGCAGAGAAACGGTGATGGGACAGGGCTAAACTGTTAGCAACGAGGATCAGGACACAGCAGTAAAGAGTAAACAGAGATTATCTCTGAATGAGATAATCCAAACACTCTGGCTAGGCTTGCATTTGGCTAGGGGCGAGACAAGACTTTAGACATGTTATTTTGTCACCTAAAATATTATCTTAAAGAGGCTGCAGTACATAAAATACATAATTGAAAAGCATTGATTTTGTTTTCTAGCTTTTACAATCATTATACAAGTATTTTTCTCAGCCTTCCAAGAAATTTGTCCAACAGTCTTCCAGTGGACAGGATCCTGGTACAGGATTGCTGGACATAAAACTTTAACAAATTTAAATTTCATTGTAATTCACACATGCACTCTTCAATAAACCACGCTAAAGAACAACTTAGGGATACAGGCTGCCCAGTCCATTTCTGTATATCTGCTTCTTTCCATTTCTGGACTTAGGTAATAACTCTCTGTGTTACCAGTCTTCCCATAGCTTAGAAAACTAACCATATACTTCTGAAGCTGTTGCAGAGGATAGAGAGCTATGAGACACTCTTTTCCTGTACTGTCCTCATCATTTCCATGTGGCAATGCTGTATGGTCTAAAGAGTGGCAAAATAATTTGTAGGTAGAAGTAATATCAGATCCTTCCTCTGCCTATAAATCCCACAACACCCTCATTTCATGACACTCCAGAAATTGGTCCTTTCAGACACTTGTCATTTCATTGCACAAAGATCAGATTCATGTCCTTCAAAGCTATTTAGAACATACTGCATCAAGTACTGTGTAACCTTCTTCCTGACAAATGAGTAGCAAAGTTTTTTGTACAAATGAATTTAGCCTTTTTTTCCCCATTCTATTTTGGTTTACGAATTGCCCTGCAAATCTTAAACTTGCAAATCAGTTCCTCCACTTTGTTCCAGGAAATGCCAAAAGACCTTCCATTTTCAAAAACAACTTTGACATGTAGGCATTGGTGCCTAACATCCCATTGATTTTCAACACTACCAACTTGCCAAAATGCATAGGTTGCTCTCAAGATTAAATGTAGGCAGTAGTGTAATAACTTAAAATAATTTTTGTAAAAGTGCCTTTTTCCAAAATATTTACAGCTCAGGAATAAAAATTCTACAAGTTCCCACAGAAAATGTGTAGAAGTCAATGCCTTCTGGGCACCTATCTGCCTTAAGCACTTCTGAAAACCTCCTTTCAATCATTATTGCTAATCATAACTGTGATTATGGTAAATATGCTTAAAGTCACACCTATTGCTATTCTATTTTTGGCTTGATTTCTGGATTTCTTACCTGATATCCACTAGGCAATGAGAAGATTCTGTCCTTAAAAGCAAAATTTCTAAACAGCTTCAAGGAAATGGAGAAATAATTTCTGTTGATTTTCAGTGAATCCAATCCCAGGGAGAAGCTGGGAACCTAACCCTACATTAGCCAAGAATTAATCCAATTTCCATGAAAACCAGCACCACTCTTTGAAGCCTATTATGGAGAAACTGAGTAGAGTCATTATATATGCTTGGAGCACACCTTGGTGTACATTCAAAATGTCTTGGCCTGTCTCCCCACAGGTTTTAGACACTTTGGTCCTGACTCCTCTCCTACCAGCACCTCCTGCATTTATAAAAATTGAGCATGATGAACCCACTCTGTTAACAGCATTTGGCAGTAAATGCATCAGTCAGCGGGAAGGGAAAAGGGTAGCTAAGCAAGCAGCATGACGGTACCTTTGGTCACAGCAGATGCATTAACTGTGGTGCTGATGGAGGAGGCTAGGGAAAAGCGACGGGTAACTTCTCTTTCCTTAGATTCTGGATCTGGGAGAACAGACAGATGCAATGCAGGGCAGGATTAGAGGTTAATAAGCACCGAGGGTTAAAGATGTCCTAAGCAAAGCAGCAGTTGGAAAAGGGCAAAAAAAGCCAGGTTGCTCCCTTAAAACAGCCAGGAAAGAAATCCTCAACAGAGTGAAAAGCATAGAAAATATTCAAGTAAATGCATTTTCAAAGCACTTGCAATTGCACCAGTCTTAATACTGCAGAAGGGAAACTTGTGCTGGTTAACATTTTAGCAACCAGCTAATCTAAGTACAGCTACAAAACAAACAGGGATGAGCATGATGATTAGAATGATGTGTGTTTACAGATGATGTCTGGGTTATTTTAAAGACGCTGAACTGCTTGTTCTGTGATGACTGACCTGAAATACACTGAAAAACAAACATTCATGGGTGAGAGTTCACATTTGTCATTTCTGGAAGTTAACTGCGTGAAGGCCTTAAAACATTCTCTGAGCCTCCACCTTAACCAGTGTAAATCAGCTTGGAGAAAGTGAAGGCAACAGAGCGTTTTTGGTTTATTCTAGTTAGAATCATGCCTTTTCTCAAAGTCAGTTCAGGAAGGAAGGCGTAACTTCCTTACATTTCACTGTGAGGTGTGAGTAGCATTTTTTACTGAAAATATTTCATAAACCGATCAAAGGTGTAAACTGGCTGCTAGCTTCAGAGAGCACAAGATGTTTCAAAACACGTAGAGGTCATTAAGCAGCTCCTAAGAGATTCTGCCTGCACATATACAGGGACATCTGGATGCTTCTTGCACCTGCCAACTACAGCAGGACCACTTGGGAGAAAAACTTGCTCACTTACAAATATTTCAGGATTAATTTTTAGTCTCTGCTGCTGCAAACCCTCTAAGCATATGTGCTGCTTTACTCATGTGATTTTTTTCACTGAGCCATGAGTAAAGCTATTCATATGCTTAATATCTCAGTTTCAGTAAGATATTGGAACACTTAACTCTACCAGGACACAACTCACTGGAAAATGGTATTAGAATTAGCTTAAAATATTCTGTTGAAGTTTTTCAGATTTGTCAAAAACCATTATTTTCAGATTTTGTTTTTAAAAAAATCAAAGATATAATTACATTAAAATTAAATGATTCTGTTTTCATTGAAAATCTTCCTGCAGTAGATGAAGATTTATGTCACACAAAGCTCTTTGTAGCACATGCTTATATGCTTTGCTGAATCTTAGCCCAGATGTTCCCAGATGGTGACTGTGATTCAGAGAGACCTTTCCATTCCACGTGTCTCCTTTCTCTCACTATCTCTGTCTTTTTCTCATTCTCTTTCACTCTCTCTGTTTTTCTTTTTTTTTGGCCATATAGCACTGGAGTAAAATAAATTTTAGGTGATTTTAAACTTTTTTAAAAATTATATTAGATTTCTCAGGGATCTTAAAAGTCTCTTTCCTACTCCTAACCTTCACGTTTCCCTATTTCAGTGTTAAGACGCACAGATTTTCTCTTCACTTTGTTTATTCCTTATTTCTACCTAGGAAATGTCATTTTAACTGTAGGTTTCCAGTAGAGCAGAAATGACCATGACTGGTTGGACTGCAATTTCTGTTATGTTTTATTACACGAAAAAATCAGGAAACCATATTAGGTCCCTAAAAATCTCAGTGCAATTTTAACTGTAGATTGGCTACCACTGCTTCTGTAAAAAGACTGTAAATTCTGTGACTACCTCATGTACTTCCTTATTAATTTACTCATAAAAGCGCATATATTCGAGTATGTCTGTATTCGCAGCTCCTAAAAAGCTGAAGAAAATTGAGAGCCTAAACTCTGCCCTCAGTGACAATTACAATGGAATTATCATTCCACATTTATGCTGCTGTAACTGCCCTTATTAATATGCAAAGAAAATTTGACTTTCTAACTGTGGCATTGTGCTACATCTACACCACATTGGGCAGTTCCCTGCAGCTCTTAGAGACTCTCTGTCAGTTCCAAGGAATATGGACTTGGCTCCTCAAAACAGGACAGCTATTGCAGCAGAAGCCAAGAGGGGAGATGTAGAGAACTATGGGTACAGGCTGCCACATCTGGTGCCAGGGCTGGTGCTGCTGCCTTGGGGGCCTCCAAATTAATGGAGTGCAGGATGGTGAAGTTTCTCCTCCAGGCATCAGCCTCTCTTTGGCCAAAACACCACAGTGCTTCTAGACAGTGTTTTCTTCCCTGTGATGTCCGGCCTGGTGAGAAAGTTCAGTAATGGCTTCAGCAGCCAGCCTCCACTGCCAGCTGGGATCCATCAGGCAATCTTGGTTTTCCTCCTTTTTACGTGCTCTGAACATGACCAGACACACCAGGTCAGACCAAGTGCACTCAGCTCAGTATGCCATCTCCTGCCATGGCCAGTAATGGATCCTTAGACAAAAGGGACAAGAACAGGACGAGCCTACTGCAGTAACTTCCCTCTGATCCTCTCACAGCTTCTTGTCTGCCTTAATAAGCCAATTCACGTAGTGCTAATACAGTTAGGTGTCCTCACAGCCTACAGAAATGACCACGCTGTGCAGACCATCCAGCCTATTTGCAGACCGCAGTTTCCAAGCTGGGTTTCCTCTAGGCCAGACCAGACCAGTAACTGAACAGCACAAGTGGAATGAGCAAACAGGGGCCATTGCATCACAGAGATTTGTTAAAGGAGTCTCAAGTCGCAACCAGTTCCTGCAAGTCTTTGAGCTGAGAGTGCCTATGGCTTAGAGGGTATGACCTCTTCTGAACTACGCTTTGCTATCTAGAACATGGAGTGACTGAGTTAGAGGAAACACATCTAACAAGACGAGACAAATTCAGATAACAGAGAGGAGGGCCAAACCAAAACTGCAGATCCAAATTCCTCCGAGCTACAGCATTATCCCACGTTTCTGAAATCTGCAAGAAATCTGTATATTGTAATTGATTTCACCACATCACAGAATCTGAAAACCACTCCCTTTTTTGTATGTAGACCTTTGAATTAACTTGTCCATCTTGGATCTTTCTACCAAGTACAGCTTTAGCCTTGCAACCAGAATCTTAGGGCTGCTCTGGCTCTTGGTTTGTTCTCGTCTACTTAATAACATTGTCATTCAATGCATCTGCGTTTCTCTTCATTCTTTGGCCTTGTTTCTTCTTGATGCTTAACCTCCCCATCATTGCACACTAACCTTTCGTCTCATAAAAACATCATTTATCAGAACAGAAGAAAAGCAAAAGCTAGAAATAATAACATGAATAATTTTGTTCTCTGATTGTGAATATAAATGTTCAATTTCATTTATATTTGCATTTCTTTCTTTCCTATAAAGTCTCTTCCTAGTACAGCCATCACAGGAACATGCAGTGCTTTCTACCCATGGATATTAAGTGTTTTCTAAACATATAGGCATGAAGACTCAGAATATACCATTTTACAGATGGAAAAACAGAGCTGAAGTGACCTGTGTACAGTCACATAACCTAATTAGGGAATAAATGGCAATAAACACCAAATCTTTTGAATCCCAGTTCCCCAGTGTAATCAATAGCCCATGGCCAAGCAACACTTAATAAACCAAAGAGGTACAACCAATGAACAATATAACACATCAAAACCCAGTGTAGCACAGCACAGAGACAATACTCCTCTCTTCAGGCCAGTAAACTGCTGAAAGAAGTTAGGTGTTGTGGTGGTTTAAAAAGTCTTCACACTTTGGCCTTTGAGAGAAGCTGGAGACAAATATTCCTTGCACTTTGTACCCCAGTAAAAGAGACAACCAGTCAACTCAAAGGTTGCCTTGCCAACACTGCTGTGGGAGAAATTTTTGGTAACAGGGTCTTTGAGAACAGGAGCCATATGTGTGTATCAGACAGGCACATTTTGGTGGGATGCAGCAGCACTTTAGGAAATAGTGATGGATGGCACTATGGGATGGAGCAAACATTGTGGGAGTGCAGGAGACAGATGGCCAGAGACCAATGCTGCATGTGGTGATTTTACCTTTGGGAGGAGCTCTGCGGTTGGAAAGACCTTGCAATGTGAATCGCTTTCTAGCAAGCGCTGTGCGCTCAAGGTTAAGGCTGGTGGAAGCATCAACTAGGAGAGAGAGGGAGAGGGAAGAGACATAAGGAAGGAAGGGTCAGCCTTTCAGCTTATGGGAAAGGAAAGGTTAACACTGGATGACAACTAAAAATAAATAAATAAAAAAAATTTGATTCAGTTCAAGCCTGAGCAAGAGCTAATCAATTAAGAAGGTGACATGAGGTCAGGGCAGTTAAACTAGCTGAGCCAAACAGAGCCCCTGGGCTGAATTTGGCTCACTGAGTTTCAATGGGAAAAAAAAAAACAAAACAAGAAAAACTAAACAAAAAAAAACAGGTGAAGGGATGTAGCTCTCATCAAAGGAAAATACAGTTTAGCAGCAAGCTCATTAAAAAGGATCTAGTGCCTTTTACTATGAAAACATGTCATTGTGATTGGAACAGCAAGGCTGTAGTGAGAAATAAGAGAAGCAGCCTTGCAGCGCAGGAGACATACAGACAGCAAGTGCTGGGAGCCATCACACCTCTGCTCTCCAGTACTAACACTGCAGAGTCTAAAATGGTCAGCTCTGAGCCTTACCTGCTGAAGTCTTTCTAACAGCCTCCAAAGCTGGCACATAGTCATGCACTCGCTCTCGTGATTAGCTGCGATGTAAGGAGTGCCATGCCAGCAAAGCTTACATGCCGGTCTCCTACGTGCAAAAGCCAGCCATGCCGCCTGACAGTCGCATTCACAGAGATAAGTCACAGATGGATCTAGGTCCCAAGACTCTGAGCTTCAAAGATATGCAGTTACTCACATTGCAAGACAGGGAGGGACCAAAATCCACCCCCCCCCCAGATCCATGCACTCCTGCCAAATTATGCATCTGCCACTTTCTTTGCAGTGGACAGGCAACACAGGAAAGGTTCACAACGAAGGACCAGGAGAGAAGCCATGTGTCGGCCTGCCTGATTCTATGCCATAGGTTTTAACCACTAGCTTATTCCTCCTCTCTATTTCATGTGCTGCCAAGTACTAATCATTAGAGACACAAATGAAGACCAGAAATACAAAGGAAACATGGAGAGACAATGAATTCAAACTGACTGACAAGTGACACACAGACACGCTGTGCTTCAAAGGAAAATGCATCCCATCACTTCTTGACTTGCAGCCAAGATATTCCAGGAGAGAGATGATCCAAGGTGCCTGAGTGCGTAGGTGGGCGTGAGATGAACAGCTCTGAACAATTCAAAAGCAGTATGTCAGAGCAGTTCAGCTCCTTCCATCCTGGGGCCTGATGCCAGTCTGGGGCCAGGCAAAAGCATCTGGTGAGCAAGCGATGCCCACCACAGTTTCAGCTGTGGGGCTATGCACAGGTGCACTGGGAAGCATTCGGCTTTTGGACTGCCCACGCTGGCCCAAGGGCCATTCCCTGCCATGACTGCTCCCACTGCTAGGCAATGTTTGTAAAGATACTGTTGGCCTGGTGACTAGCTCCGTCCTGCTGCTGGGATCACAATGGATTAACTTATGAAGAAACCAGAAACGGGAATATAAAATATTTTCAGTTTCCATCTGTACAGAGCAGAAAAATCCATCGTATTTGATTATCATAGAGTCACGTGGAAAGTACATGCCTGTGTGCAGGGAAAGGGTTTATACGCCAATTCTTCAGCTATGCACTTGTACCACGTTACTGAGGGATGCATTAGGCATATGCACAAGTCCCCATAGCTTCCCAGCACCAAGCATTCATTAGGGGCTGACCTTGACACGTTATCTCCACCTGCGTTCTTTCAAATCTTTCTCTTTATTCTGCAGATGTATCAAATAGTCCTGGAAACCATTTCCAAACATTTTAAGGACAAGAAGGTGATTGGGGGTAGTCAGAATAGACTAACAAAGAGGAAATCATGCCTGGCCAACCTGATAGCCTTCTAGGATGAGCCTTCTAGCTCGGTGGACAAAAGGAGAGCAGTGGATGTTGTTTGTCTTGACTTGAGCGAGGCTTTCAACACTGTCTCCCATAACATCCTCACTGACAAACTGATAAAGGATGGACTAGATAAGTGGACAGTGAGCTGGACTGAAAACTGGCTGAACTGCTGGCTTTGTGATCAGCAGCATGAGTCCAGCTGGAGGTCAATCAGTAGTAGTATTCTCCAGGGATTAATAGTGGAGCTAATACTGCTTAACATCTTCATTAATTACATGGATGATGGAACAGAGTGCACTCTCAGCAAGCTCACAGATGATACAAAATTGAGAGGAGTGGATGATACACCAGAGGGTTGTGCAGCCATTCAGAGGGACCTTGAGCGGCTGGAGAAATGGGCCAACAGAAACCTCATGAAGTTCAGCTAAGGCAAAATGCCAAGTTCTGCACCTGGGGAGGCATAACCCCATGCACCAGTACAGGCTGCAGGCTGGCCGACTGGAAAGCAGCTTGGCAGAGAAGGACCTGGGGGTCCTGGTGGACAACAAGTGGAACATGAGCCGGCGATGCACCCTCATGGCAAAGGCAGCCAACAGCATCCTGGGCTGCGTTAGGAAGAGTGTCACCAGCCGGTCATGGGAGGTGATCCTTCCCCTCCTCTCAGCACTGGTGAGACACATCTGGAGTGCTGGGTCCAGTGCTAGGCTCCCCAGTGCAAGAGAGACAGCCACATACTGGAGTGGGTCCAGCCAAGGGCCGCTAAGACGGTTAAGGGACTGGAGCATCTGTCATACGAGGAGAGGCTGAGCAAGCTGGGATTGTTCAGCCCGGAGAAGAAAAGGCTCAGGGGGGATCTTTTCAGTGTGAATAAATAGTTATCAGGTGAGAGTAAATAAGTCAGAGCCAGACTCTTCTCAGTGGCACCCAGTGACAGGATGAGAGGCAATGGGCACACATTGATATACAGGAAATTCCATTTAAAAATACAAAAAAACTATGAAGGTGGTCAAACACTGGAACATGTTGTCCAGAGAGGTTGTAGAGTCTCCATCCTTGCAGATACTGAAAACCTGACTGGACAGGGCCCTGAGCAACCCTGCTTTGAGCAGCGGGGTTGGACTAGGTGATCTCCAGAAGTGCCTTCCAACCTCAGCAATTCTGTGTGATCATATTGCAGGAGACTCAGTTCCCATACGGATTCAGCCAGTGAATTTACAGATCAGGCCCATGCAAAATACTACTTCATATGCAGACAACTCATAATCACAGGCACTTGTTGTAAATCCATGAGAATGACGGAGCTGAAGTAGTTTGCCAATAGCGCTGCTCCTGCTACTCTATACTACAGAAAGAAAACAACTGAAAATAATCTGTATTTACTTTAACTAGATACACATTGGTAGTATTAGAGTCAGTAGGTGGCACAAAAGAGACAGTTTTAACAGAGCACCGAACTCCATGCTGCCCGCGTACTGCAGATCAGCACAGCCCTGCCCTCCCCAGGAAGCCACACCGCGATTCTTCTGCACCTTTGCAAGCAGGACATAACTGTGCATTTTTAAGATACGAGTCAATTCACCCAGCCTAGAGTCACAGCTAATGACTCTGGTGTCTTGTAGGGAAAGAACTACAGCGGGGACATCTCCAGCTGGCCCTCTGCACAGGGTGTTTGGCAGCCCAGGATGCGCAGCCCTGCCACGAAGCCCCCAAAGACAACTGACCCACTGCTCCGCTCTGCAGGAGCAGCCACACGGCAGAAAAGGACGGGGGACGAGGTGGTTCCCAGCTGAGCAGTGAGCAGCAAAGGAATGATGGGGAGAGCCCTGAGGATGTAGTCACGGGTAAGCAGGAGACTGAAGAATGAAAATCAGCATATAGGGTGCTTGCTGCTAAAATGCCCAGTACCCCCAGTTCGTACACTCATGTGTAAGTTGAACAAGTTAAAAAATGCCAATGATTTTCCTGGAAATTTTTTAAAAGTAAGGCTTGCAAATTTAAAATGAAAGAGTGCTTTTCAACTTTTTTTTCATATTCCAGTGGTCAAAAACAAAAGTTACTTTTTTTTTAAAAAAAAAATTTTTACCAAAAGATGTTTTTACTTAAAATTGGATTTTTTTCATGAAGAATCCATAGTTTTCTCTCCAGAATGAAAACTTATTGCAATGCAAAATCTTTTGGCCAATAGCCTTGTTTTCAAAGAAAAAAATATTTCCACATTTTTTGACCAGCACTATTAATAAATAGACCTGCTGTTATTTTAAGATTGAATTGGACCTTCATCTCTTCTTTCCTTTTAAAACCTTGCAATCTGATCTTTTACATTATTAGAAAGGTCTTTGCTCTAACACTTCAAAATAATACTCAAAAGAGAAACTGCTGTTCAAATACTTTCTGTTCCTGCTACCGCCAGATGAGATCCAGTTTCTTTGCAGTGTTCACTTTAACCTACATTGCACAGAACATATCTATTGCATTTACGCTTTCAAATAGCAGAGGGACTTTCAGTGACCGCATGTGTATTTTTTTTTACTATATACTAGAGAGAAATCTATACACAGAGGGGGGGAAAATCCCTTTGACATAAAACAAGAAAATTTGTTAGTCCACTGCTTAAGCAATCTTAGAATTAAATATAGCTAGAAACAAAACTTAGCTGGAATATGGAGGGTTAAAATAATCACACTATACCCCCCAAATCCTATCTTTAAAGAACAAAAGTTGTCTAAACACAGCTGTAGTACATCAAAACTGACACATAAAAATTCCTAAACTGCTAACACTTTTTTTGTGTTCAAGTTTCACAGTTCAGTCACTCAGCTTTGCAGAACTGCGTTTTTAATATTGGGTTTAAACAATATACGTATCTTCATCAAATTCCAGAAATTATTCTGCAAAGATAAAAATACTACCCTTTGGAAGCAAAAGCTCTGTCTCAGAATTCCTACCTCTCTTCTGCCTGGCGCTTGGACTGGAATTCCTGTTTTTATTGTTAGATGCTTCCACGCTGGATGTCTCAGATTTATTTTCATATACACTTGATGACTTCCTGCTATACCTTGGGACGAAAGAAATACAAAAATATTAGGTTCTGCTTAAAACCTTAAAGAGCACTGAGTCAGATACTAGCGCTGAGCAGTCTTTGTCACCCTCAGATGTGGAAGCCTCAATTTCAGCAACAGAGGACAGGTTTTGAAATTTGTGTATGTGGTGAAAGTCTGCGTCTGTGCAGGCATGTACAGTAGAAGAAGCCACACTAGCCCCTGCCTCTTGCCACAACATGTCATAAGTGAAGTCCTTCATCTGAGTTGAAGAGAAGTGAAAAATGCAGGAAGGAACTGGTCAAGTCTGCAAGAGCTGTTCTTGCAAGTCCTACAGATTTGGAAGGAAGGGATGGGAAACAGGGTTAGGAAAGAGGATGCCAGCTTTCCATCATTTGCAGCATGAGTATATGTGACTCCAGGGGAGGAGCAGGTACTGGTGGTATTGATCACCTAGAGGTCAGACTGGCGATCTATTTTGGGTGTTTTAGTACTGGACTGTTATCCTTGGCAGACTAACTATTCCACACATTTCAGTACATCTCCATGCTTGAAATACTCTGAAATACTCTTTCCGAACTGCTCATTATTAACATGTATCAGCAATTACCTTGCTCTTTACAATTAACATATTAGCTTTTATACTTAACATTGGTGCTGTCTGTCTTGGTGTAAGGGAAGGCCTAAGGCATCATTCAAATCTTCAAAATATTGGAATACTAGAGATCTGTGAAGACCATTTCTAATTGCAAGGCAGCCTGGGACAAACTGCTTTGTATCTGAACTTCTGACCTGTTTCTCACAGAACCTTAACCAAGGTTGCTGTTGCCTCCTGCACTAAATCAAAATGTGATTTTGCAGCTTGATGTCAGGTACAAAATGGGGGGCACAAAATAAATACAGGAACAAATCCAAAGCACACTCACATTTCCTTATTCTTCTTTCTCTGTTCCTTCCTAGCTAGGCTGAGATAACTGTGAAACATGCAGCTGATAGAGTCAAAGACTTACAGCTGTGAGAAAGACACCAAAAAACCACACCCACTTCTCTGAAACAGCATCTGCAGTAAAACTCCAAGTGTTTGAAAAGTTTTGTGTACGCCTGTATGCACAGGATATTCTTACATGGATATATGACTGAATTGGTCATTTCCAAGAAAGCTGAGAGCTAAGCACTTAGAACAATAGTCTATTGTCTATTACATTAGAAAACAATACAAAGGGATCAATTCACTATCACCAAAATGCAGCAGCCATCCCTTGAGAGAGATACAGCAGCAACAGATACCACCGTGCATCTCATTCTAGCATTAAACACTGAAACTTGGGGGAAGAATTTACAGAGAGAGAATCTAAATAGATTGAACAGGACTTAGTGACATTCAATATCCATCTTTATTAAGGACAGCAGTTCCAAGGGAGTCTTTTCCAAGACAGGCCCTTGCGGACGTCAGCTCCGACCCTGAGTCAGCCCAGCCTTGCCTTATCTCATGGAATTGCAGTTTGAAGTGCTGTGACGGCACGTAAACAGATAAAAACAGATATGGCTTTGGGGGTGGGGGGAATATCCTGCAAGCAGACTCCCCTAATATCACAGTACAGGGTTGACAATTCCTGTTAAACAACAGTCATTGTCATACATGGGCAACTCAGGAGAGGGTGCTCTAATGGTTATATGAAATCTCCATAATTAATGAGCCTGCAACCACTGGCAGAGCACTGATGATGCTCGTTGCTCTTTGGTTTACACTGTCTATCATTGGCTTAATAGCACCTTTGCATGCCAAAACAGGCTGCAGGAGACGCTCCACTGTCTGACAAATTCTAGATCCACCATTTAAATCCAGCCGCTGTAGAGCCATCTCGTGCTGCAAATCCCCTGTCTTTGCTCCTCTCTGAGAAACGCATTAGGGAGGATCAAGGTGGCCTCAGCTTAGAATAGCCAGTGGGACAGATTGTGCTTTGTTCCCTTCAAGAAAGCCCACTGCTTTGTTCTTTTATAAAGGCTTACCATACTCTTCCAGTTACTATAATAAACCAACATCTGGAGCAGAAGCATCTAACCTTTCCTTCTCTGGAGTAGTTTGTACAGTAAAGACAACAGGCACTTTATTTTTCCTTTGGCTTAATCCACTCTAGGATAAATATCTAATCATGTGGTCTTTCTTCCTGGAGTTAATTAATTCTGCTGTCATTTTTATCTATAGTTTCTGCTTTGGAAACTCTTGCTTCAAGAGCATTGTAAGAGGGATATACATCTGGATTGATTTGAAACCTTTTTATGATTGCAGTTCATCTTTTATTGGAATCGTTTTCTCCTTCTGTTCCCAAGGTGCAGGATTAACAGCACTGCACCTATTTAAAATTTCTCACATGGAGTTGCACAGCTCTCAAAGGCTGGCTGCATTACCTGGGATCTCTTGATTTGGCTGATCCTGCTAAAACAGTAACAAGGAAACTTTTACAGTGTTATGTCATGCCAATGCAGATTAAACTGGCCCAGCAACTGGGTCATTACAAAGATTTGCTGGCATCTCTATTTAACATCCTGGAAATGTGCTAATACATTTTGTCTAAACTTCTAGTTAATATGGAGCATGTGGTTTTTTTGCAAGCCCAAATGATCATCTTTGAAGTGAATTCTGCATTGTGATCTTGAGTTTCCCCATGAGCAAAACTTTTATCTACATTTACATGCCTTTAAAGTATGTGAAGAGAGTTGAGTAAATTCATATGCAGGAAGCTAAACACAGAACACTAAGAATTTATGTACTGCAAAGGCACAAAGACAAGTCAAAGACATGGCCCTGATACGCCATGAAAGCTGTGGTTACCTGGTGACATTGGAGGAATTCATTGGTGCGTGGTATACACTCTCGGTGATTCTTTGGTGTAGTTGGCTTGCTTCTGTTAAAGGGAAAGTAAAAAGAAATTGCTCCAAATTGTATAAATTGTTTCCTTGTTTGCCGAAAAGAAGACAGAGAGAAAGAAAGAAAAAAAAGAAAGAAAAAAAGGAAAAAGGGAAAAGAAAGGAAGAAAGACACTCAGCTGTTGAATTAACACTGACTTGTTGAATTAACACAGACTATTGGAGGAATAAAACCAGATCCCACAGCAGACCCAAAATACCCTTAAAACTTTGCCTTTGTCACATGTTCAGCTTCAATGAAAATCTCCAGGAGTGTTCCCTGTCATTGGAAAACTGGAAAATCAGTGAGATTCTCCTGACCTTGAAGCCCGTTCTCTTAAAAGGGATATTCTCATGAAGTGGATAGCAAGGATATCATCAGTAGCACAGATATCCCAGGCACAGACTTCTTAGGGAAGGTAAGGAGAAATTGGCCCTCTTAATAGCTCACCTCACCTCACCTCACCTCAAATGATACAGATGTGTGGCTATGGAGATCCCCACTTCTCCCCCCTTTCTCGTTTAGACTAGAGCTAAGCTTTACCTAGCTACCTCACAGTACTACCTGTGTGTTGTTCTGCCCAATCTCTTCAGTCTTTGCTATAAAATACATGTTTTCAGGCCAAGCACTAGGACCCATCCGCTGCCCAACAGGTCTTCTCCAATGCACACTGAAATGGGTCTGCTGTTTTCTGAGTGGACACTGAAAAGGCAGAAGGCCACTGAGAGCGGTGAAAGAGACTCCCTTGGGAGTCTCATGGCTGTTAACTCAAATTTAGGACTAAAAGGTCACCTGCAACATACTGACAGCCAGAACTTCAAAGCAGGGTGTCAGCACTGCCTACACGCCTTGTCTGATCACATCCTCTGTGCACAGCCAAATTAGACCAGAAAGCTGCTGAGACAAATCAGAGAGAGACTGTTCTTGGATGCCCATAACAGGATGAGAAGCTCTTCTCAATTAGGACCAGGTTTTAGGATTAGGGATGTACTGGAGGCAACATGATCCAGTTGTACAGAATCAGTTAAAAATCTTTCCCTTTAAGCTCTTTTCATGACCATGGCTTTCTCTCTTGCAAGGAGCTGCACCTGGACAACAGAGAAAGTTCCTCTTCTGTCCTTCCCCCAGACCCCAGAGGTCCCCCAGACTTCCCCTCCAGATTAGGAGGAACCCTAATCCCCACTCATCCCTTCTGCTGTGGTTCCACATCTCCACTTCCTGGCTTTTTCTCTGAGACCAGTTTAGATTTTTGGAACATGATTCTGTAACATGTCTACTTCATATTTTGCTGCTACAATCAAAATGAAATGCTGCCATTCGAACAGAAAGGCATACTGTCATCTTAAAGGCTGGAAACACAGCTCACCGAAAAGAGCTCTTCTATCCAAATTTTTTTCAGAGCAGAAGAGTCTTTCCCCTGCTGCCTTCTCTTTCCTCTGGTACCTCCTCCTAGCAATCTGCACAGCTTGGATCTAGAGAATGGCCATACTGGCAGTTTTCCCAGAACATGATAAAAGTTTTGTGGCTCACAGCTTTCTTTGAGTTTAGCAACGCATGTGCCTCAGTCCTTTTGCACATGCAGCTGTCTAGTGGAATACATCCCCATCCTTCTGAAGAATGCTTTTGGTCAGCATTCTGGACAAACAGCAATAATAAAATGTTATTTGGATGCCATTTGCTCACTCTCTGGGCTCTTTTTGTATAGCTTCAAGGTAGCAACAGAGTAACTGCTGAGTGGAGAAAGGTGATGAGAAAGATGCTGACAAACTGGTTTCCAGGGCCAGAAAAGTCAGACACTGAGAAGTGAAGAGGTAATGGAAGGAGCTGCTTTCAAACTCTCAGACTGTTGAGATCCTATTTCACTTTGGAAGAAGATGAAGCTCCTGTCAGTGAGTGGAAATCAGACAAAGGGAAGGGGCAGCACTGAAAGATTAATCTCTGCAAAATCTTTGTGGGTGGATTGCTGGGAGAAAGGAGCACTCTCGGTGGGGGGTGGGCAGTAGCTATATTCCCGTCTTTGGCAACTGATTCACAGCCTTGCACAAATCCCTTACACTGCATCCTTAACTCCCTTGCCTGCAACAGAGAGACAATTACACTTTTTGGGATGTACAGATCAAGGTGTTACTCACAGCCCTGTCAACATACCACGCTCACTGTACAGGGAATGTATATGCCAAGTGTTTGGACACTTATGATCTATATGTTAAACTATTTATCACATACCTTTGGCTACCTCCTTTGCCCTTTGCTCACTTATTCATCTCAGCTGGTTCCTTCCAACATACCAACCCTCTCTGCAACTTCTAACAATAGTCATTAAAAAATGCCCAGACGAACAAATGTTTCCCTCTATCTTCTGTCATTATGATGCATAGCTGGAGAAATATCCAGTGTTGGACTGAACATGGAATTGAGCTCTCTTCTTCAGTGAGTCATTGGAAATAGAAACAACTGTTTACAGCCACTGAACAAAGCATCTGTTTCCTGCTCTCAGTCTTTCACTAATGGCTTTTATTCATGTGATCATTTGAAAAAAGGCAATGGGAAGGGTTGCATTAACATAGAAGGTATAATTTCTGCCCTCTCTGAGTGCTGTGCTGCTGGATTCACAGTGAGAGAGCTTGACTTTACACACAGAGTAGGATTAAAGTCATCCTTGGAGGTTCTCAAGACCAGACTGAATAAAGCCTTGAGTAACCTGGTCCAATGTCATAACTGACTCTGCTTTGAGCAGGAAGATTGGACTACAATCTCCTGAGGTTTCTTTCAAGCCAAATTACCCTAGGATCCTAAAACAAAACAATATGTCAAAATATACATTTTTCAAAAACTTTCAGTCTTGATTCCAGCATAGTCTTCCTTGGAAAATCCAAGGTAACTCCAGGATACAGATCTCCTATTATACACAGATCTCACTAACACTCATACGGGTGACATTCAAACTTCATTTTCTTTGCCCAGAAACACATGCATGGCGCATTAGTGCTGTTTCCTGTTAAACACATGAACACATGGATTTTCTCCATAAACTAGTTTTCTCTTCTGGTAGCCTGAGAAAGCCAGCTTTTGCACTTCAGAAATAGACACTGTAAGTCATGTCATGGAGTCTCTAGATTGAGTCTTCCAACTGGGCTAATAAGCACCTGAATTCTTTCCTCAGGAGAGCCAGTTCCTGTGGAACTGACTGCAATGAAACTCAAAATGAAAAGACAAAGGATAAAAACAGAAGCAGAAGCAGAAGACCTAAGTAACAAGCATTTCTTTTTGTACACATGTATTGTTATGGGCTGGATTAAATTGCTGAGGCTAATATGTATAGTTGTTTCCCTCCATTTAAGGGGGCTGTAAAAACTCATTAAGTGTCTTTATAAAGCAGACAATTAAGATAAAGATGACCTCTGAAGTTAAAACATAGGAACGTATTCCCACCTAGGACAACGTCTGGTCAGGAATCTTAAGAACTTGGACAGAGAGGCTGTGCTGGCATTGCTTTGAAGAGAAGTGTGTGTATGAGAGAAGCAGAGAATGAAAAAGACACAGATCAAGGGGAGAAGCAATGCCAGGGCCCCAGAAAAGTCTGCAATGGGCCCAGCTATGTTTTTTGTCCTAAGAGAACCTAAAATACGCCTTTTTGGACTCTGTACATTCTTGTTCATAAAAGGAATTGTTTTTCAGATAGCTTCTATCACTATCTTCTCTCAGTATGTAGAATAACCTAACTGGATTTTGACTCTGTCTTGGTCTCCTTATCTTAGGTAAAAAAGGGGTCTCATTACTTTAGATACTTATGGGGCCTCAACCATCCATGTATTGAGCATGTCACAAATCATCTTCATGGCTACACCTCTGTGAGGGAGGGAAACACCATGAATCATATGTTACAGGGAGCTACCTAAGAAAGAGATGTTGAGTAGCAGACTCACGGTCAAATTTAAAATAGAAGGAGGGTGACCAAATTTAAAACAAACCCCCTCAAACCCACTAAGCAAAAAAAAAAAAGCCAGTAAGACTGAACTCCTGTGTTTGGTCATGTGTGTGGAAGAGGACTGTCATCTTTTGTGCCAGATCTTGTGAGAAGATGCTGGGTGAAGACTGGGACCCTACTTACTCTCATGATGATGAAAATGGATGTGTTCCAAGGGTTGCAGCTTGAGAGGGAGAGCAGAGGAAAATCCTGTGTCTTGGATTAGCTGTTAATGGTATAATTACTTCACTCCCT
The DNA here is from genome assembly GCF_036370855.1 of Dromaius novaehollandiae. Lineage (NCBI taxonomy): Eukaryota > Metazoa > Chordata > Aves > Casuariiformes > Dromaiidae > Dromaius > Dromaius novaehollandiae. The sequence goes on from NC_088106.1 coordinate 11,300,262, forward strand.
ATGTCATTTTTAAAGTCCTGAGATCTTCTTTGGTCAGAACTAGGGTATAAATCCCAGCAGTGTTGCAACCACCCAGGAATGTATGCTCATCCTTGCGCAGAAGATCTGTTTTTGCTACTTTCACTGGTAGCACTGGACTACCCTGTAACTCATCCCAGCTCCATGTTGTCACACACAAGTACAGACAGAAGGCAACATCATCAGATCACACTCTGTGTGTGTCCTACCTCTACATGCTTCCAGTTGTCCCGTCAGGACTTTGCGAATCTCAGAAATCCATGTGTTTTTCAGCTCAACAGAAGATGCCTGAGAACACAAGAGAAAAAGGTAAAACAGATCTAGTTAAAGCATGCTGCCAATCCCTTGGCTGCCCTAAGCTACGTTTGCTTTCAGTCTCACCCAGGAATGAAAACCTGTGGCCAGCTCTGAGATCAAAAGAAAGCAGAGGGCGCTTTTCAAGATGGAAAGGTTATCATGAATCTAAGGCCCTGTCCTTGTTTTTCTGTCCAGCCTTCCAAGTAATTTTCCACTACCTTTTCTGCCCAAAGTCACAACCATTTCCACAATAATAAATTAGTAGTTTTAGTGCCAAGACAACAATAAAGCTCCCAGAGGCTACTGTTTCTTGACAGTGTACAGGATAGTGAAGGTCAGGAAGCTGGAAACTTCCCTAAAAAGAATTCATTTGAAAAGAAGTACGGTTCTTGGAAAGAAAGGATGGTCATTACCTGAATGATATAGACTTCTTCTCTGCCGTTATACCAGATCTCAAATTTCTTGTTATCCCCTTTTACATTTTCTGTAATGCCCACAGTGCTCATCTGTTTCAAAATAGGAAAGGAGAAGCTGGAATCTGGAAAATGTCAATGGTCTTTAAACTGTATTTCCTCTGAGATGCATTGGTAAAAGGCTGCATTCACTTCTGCACCCTAGGGAGCTACTGAAAGGAAAATTCAGAACATGTATTTCTCAAAAAATAATTTATCATTTCATTTTTTTGATTGTTGCAGTCAAAATTTTTTTTAAAAGTGTTCAAAAGTAACAGGTTAATGCCTGACCATGGGTTTATCTTCACTACTTTGTCTGCTTGAACTTAGTCAATGTTAACCCCTATCCTGGCTTCTGTCCACCTACAGAAGTCTTCAGTTTGAGGAAGGTGGTGTTTTCAGCTCACCATCACTGACCTGTTGGGGTGGGAGAGGAAAAGGGATGGGATGGGGCTTTATGGTGTAGCGTTGCTGAATCTGGAGATTTAACAACTCATTTGCAAGTCTGAGCTCCCCAGAACAAGAGAAACATGGAACTACTGGAGAGAGTCCAGCGTAGGGCTACAAAGATGATTAGGGGACTGGAGCATCTCTCTTATGAGGAAAGGCTGAGAGAGCTGCGACTGTTCAGCCTGGAAAAGAGAAGACTGAGAAAGGATCTTTTCAATGTATACAAATATCCTAAGGGCGGGTGTAAAGGGGATGGGGCCAGACTATTTTCAGTGGTGCCCAGCGACAGGACGAGAGGCAACAGGCACAAATTGAAACACAGGAAGTTCCATCCAAACATGGAAAAAAACTTCTTTACTCTGAGGGTAACAGAGCACTGGAACAGGTTACCCAGAGAGATTGTGGAGTCTCCTTCTCTGGAGATATTCAAAACCCAACTGGACGTGATGCTGTGCAATGTGCTCTACGTGACCCTGCTTGAGCAGGGAGTTGGACTAGATGATTTCCAGAGGTCCTTTCCAACCTCAACCATTCTGTGATTCTGTGAAGACTGGATAACACAAAAAAATTAAGTTTCAGCAAACAAGAAAAAAAGGGTGAACCAGGAGCTAAGTTCCTAACTAGACAAGACAAATAAGGAACTGAGGAAGAGAAAATAATTCTAGATTTTTTTAATGATAGCTTAATCACAAGTTTGAACTCCAGCTGCTACTAATCTTAGCAACTTCTTCCCATCTTATTTCTGTATGTTGTTCATTGCCCTTTTTTTGACTTGCCTCAGAATGAGATTTCAAAAATTCAGCAGTAAGAATCATGACATAATCAAGGCCATCTCCACAGAAAGAAACTTCAAACATTTATATCAATTATATTTACAATGACTAGTTCACTCCTTGAACCAGGCTCTATTACAGCTCCTGTCTGGTTACCCTGTAATAGGTTTATAGCATTACAGTTGATGACGTATGTTAGATGTCTGAAGTCACAAGTGTTACATCAATGGACTTGAAGGGAAAATTTGGTCTACTTGTGAGTCTTAACAGAAAATGTCCTGATTCACATCTAGAAATGTCACTCCTGTGAATAAAAGGGCACTTCTATTATGCTGTGATTCATCAGTAGCTATTCTTGTCACAGAATATATCTGCTTGACTGATGTCAGTAGCAAAGCTCACAATAAAACTGAACTTGGAGGATGCCTATAGGCAGAACAATGAGAGATGCAGCTCCATTCAGTCTCGCTCCTCTCCACTGGACGCTGAGCAAAGAACACACAAGGTGCTAGTTGGTGCTGAGCTGCAAAAGCAAGGTTCAGATCTATAGTTGCAGGACATATGGCTGGGTTTGTCTCCAAATCAAAACTCTAAAATGGGAGCTTCCATTTACTCAGGGTTGCAGGATAGCTGCAGGTATGGGTATATTCTTCACCTTGCCACAGGGAAACCTCCCCATCTCATATTTAAAATGCCCAATGTGTTTTGAGAACACTATGTAGATTTACCTCTCTCCCCTCCCATTGCCAAATTTATTACCTTTAAAGAATTTTTAAAGCTGTATGAAGCTGTCTTCTCATGGCCATCTGTGTTCTCCTCCCGTTTCTTGCAGAAAAGCAGCATCTTTGTGTAGAGAAAGAGGTGTCTCTGCATTGGTTTGAATCTAGCCAAGTCCTTCACCTTGTTGTGCCCTTTCTTGTGGTCGGTCCACACGTTGAAGGAACCTTGCATCAAAAGCTTACCAAGCTCACTGACATCCCCCTAGCAGGCAAGGGAAAAACAGATCATATATCATTATTCTTCCTATAACCATTAACACACTGTTTTCCATGTCCATAATTCCCAGCTTGTCTCCATATTCATAGCTAGTGTCTAAGATCAGTCTCAGGACTTCTTTGGACCTGCCACACTGTTTTTTCCCTCTGATGACTACAGAGGAAGCAGCTTCTTCTAACAAGAACGGGCTTTAAAGACGCTTGAGTCCAAGGCAGTGTGAAGCGGCACTGCAGTCAAGATGTCCAAGCAAAGGCCTCTGCTCTCAAAGAGCCAGGTTCAGTTTCTGCTCTGCTGCAAGCACCTTATGTATCCCTGGGCAAGATCTTGAACAACGTATGTCTGAACACAGATGTCTTGAACAACACATGATCTTGAACAACAGATGTCTGAAGACACAGACCAGTGCCTAGAGGTGTGCAGGTGTGTAATTCCCTCCCATTGCAACATACAGTTTTTAAAAGCTCTATCAATAGTTTCTCAGCTCACCATCTGCAAACTATGGAATGCTGCACAGCCGTGGTCAAAGAGGGAGCAAATGCACTAAAGAGCTATGAAAGTACCTGAGGGAGAAAGAAAGTAAGCAGCAACCAGACCTTTCTGAGTTAAAGCCCTTGTCCAATGGGGAAATACTTTAATGGATATAAATGACATTTGTCTCAGATACCACCAGCACAAACACTTCTAGCACAGTTCAATACTAAAGGGTGCAGTAACGTGAATAGAAGAAATGGCAACATCTATATGCTAATGGACTTCAAGAAATAATGATCACAATTACATTGGTGGCAAGTTTTTCAGGGAGTGCTTTGCGTAAGTTTAGGGAACAAGCTGGGTTCATTATTAAAGGACATATTTTCAACGTTTACATGTTCTGTTGATTATAAGGTGAAGATGTTGTCTACCAGAGGGAATGTCTGATTTCTTGAGGCACGGACTGCAAGTTGGTCTCCCTTTCGCTCCCCACCCTCTACCCTAGATCCACCTGCAAAACCAGGGTTTGCTTAGGTACTTTTCTACTCCATATCGGGACATTATGAGACTCTCCAAAGTATTCCAAAAAACCCCAGTAATTTCTATAAGTCTCTCATCTCTAATTTATGGAGTTGGATTTTTTATTCATGCACACAGCATTGTGTGTTTGTATTTGCATGTGCATGTGAGTATGAGCTTACTGATGAAATGTAAAGCTAAATCGAACAAACATATTTTCCACATTGTTCTGACAATGGTGAGACCCCCCTGTCACTCCAGCTGCTGTTTGGTGTAGCAGGGAGCTCCAGAGGCTCACTTCAGCTCTTGTGATAGGTCTGTCTCTTCAATTTTGGGTCTAGGACTGGAGTTACAGCAAGTATATTTTGTCCTAAATGATGTTTATTTAAAGTGGAGGATTTCATCACTAACTCAGATATAATTTTTTCCTGTTAGAATAATAATAATAATAATATATTACATATATTATTATTATATAACATATTATAAATATAACAATATTATTATATAATTATTATTATTATTAGTTATAATTATTTCCTGTTAGAACAATACAACAATACAGAACAACATTGTTTCTTTTCTTTATGGAAGATGAGAGATACATATGAATGACCCAGGTGCTGATGAGCAAAATACCCAGGCAAGGCTAGGATGATAGTAAGGAACATCTCTAAAACTTCTGCTCTCCAAACTTCCCTCTACTTTTTTTTTGTCTTTTCCTGAAAAAAAAAAAAAAGCTAGCAATTTCTTACACTAAAGTTCAGCCCCTGAAGCCTGTATGTGCACATCTTCAGGAAGCAGAACAGCCTATGCAATCAGCAGCATTCAACAGCTACCACAAAACCTGCTTTTCCGCTGGCATAATATCCTTCTCCAAAAGGTGTTTCTACCACGCCTGTGTGGGGAAGACTCCACAAGCTGGGGTGTGGTTTCATGAGCGATGGGAAGTATTTATTTAGTATACCGGCTGAGCATCTGGGTCAGGCAGAATGGAGAGGAGAAATTATTTGGTTTCCTCTTTCATACTTTTGCCCCACTTAATAATCATGTAACAAACCATCTCAGGAATGCTGTCAACACTGGGCTACAGATGCAGCCATGATGCAGCTTTTCACATCTGGCAGTTTAGCTGAGAAAGCACAGGCAAAAGTCTGGTCCTCAGAGCTAGCATGTCAGTCATTTCTTGGAAATCTGGCAAATTCAAAAGTAGAGGCTGAAAAGGGACAGGAATGATCTGTCGAATTCCTGCATAAAAATCTGCTCTGAGATCTGAAAGCAAGGAATATGCAAGAGTGAACATGACCTCAACATTTATATGGGCAGGGATCTGGAGGGGGCAAGATAATCTACCTTTGAATAGATCCCTTCTGCCCAGGCTAATGATGTCACCTTTTTTTGGAGAAGCTCTTCTGCCCATCCCTTACAGAGCTGTTTAAAAACAACAGAGGAGATTTTTGGTAAAGAGCTGTAACGATATAAATTTAATCTGGGAAAGACATGAGAAAAGCTGTGTTGCTCCTTTGGGGATGAACCAAAAACAGTGGAAACGAGGGAAGCAAAAGAGGTGCCATATCCACAAGCTTTCCACACCCATGTTTACAGGCCCAAGTCTGCAAAAATATCCAAGCTCTAGAGTCCTTCTAAAATGAAGCTCTGAAACACTGAGAATTAGCCATTACCAGAACGGTTTGGGGAAGCTTCCACAAGGCGTTACTCCTGACACCTAGAAGGCTGTAAAGGGCATACTGCTAAAACCAAAGGGATTCCAAAAAAACCCACAGGAATAGTCCTGCAGATACAAGTTAAGACTTTGCTGTTGTAAAAAGGAAACTGTTGAGCAAGGTAATGCATCCAGCAAAGTGCAAGCTACCAGCATGTGTAGCAGTCACTGGGAACCCCAGGAGGGGCCAGGAGGTTGTCACTGCAAGCAGCAATTCAAAAGTCACATCAGCCAAACCCACCCTGTGTGCTGGGAAGAGTGGCACCAGGCCAAGGCCACTCGGCCCCAACGAGTCCGTAAAAGAAAGTTTGAGGAAACCTGAAAGCCAGCAGAGATGCGTCCAGATGTTCATTTATACTGCTTCAGAAAAAGCTTTTCACAAAACAAAAGCACTCCCAGGGAAAGTTTGTCTTAGGCTTTTACTACTGTGATGGAAAAGTGAACACAAGCTTTACCACTGGCTTTAACAGAAACAAAACACCATGCCAAGAGCAGGAAAACTAAAAGGAAAATTGACTACTAATGGGAACCTGGTTTGTTTTCATTCTCTGGTTCAAAGAAATAATAAAAAAAATACAGAGTTAAAATTACTTTACCATTCAGCTTTAGAGGTCTCAAGTATCTTATTGGGAGCATTTTAAATATATTTGTACAAATCCTCATGTGGAGTGAGTCAGTTTTAAGTCCTTGGCTATGTCACCCCATGTTTAGACAAAATGTTTATCTGAAAATACTTCTTTACATACCATGATTACACCAGTATAAAGGATTTCGGTTTAAGATCTTTGCTTTCTTGTATTCCTGATTTCAAGATTTGTTCAGTGAAGATTCAAACAGTATGACATTTCTGCTCCATCAGAAGAGATATTATTTAAGAATTCTTTAAGAACACACTTTCAGTGGCAGAAATAGATGTATGATTTGACCTTGTTTGTTGAAGAAATTAAAAAGCTAACAAACTATTTCTGTTCAGCCAATAAATATGAATAAAGTAGGCCTCTCCTACCTGCAGTATACCTGGAAAAATTGAAAACCAATATATATAAACCCAACTTTCAGTGCAATGAGGTATGGAGCATGAGAGTGAAGAAATTATTCCTGCTATAATCACTTAACAAAGAGCCTGTTAACCACTTTATAATGGGTGTAGCTCATATCTGTGCATAGGGCTGAGGTAATGTACATGCTTTACTTAGGTTCCTCAGCTTTGGGAAACCTAAGCTGTGCTTAGGGCCTGTGATGTCATTCTGATCCACAGGCACCACAGCTAGTCTGTGTGTCTACCAGCATAACAAGACAGTCATTGCTTCATGTTCAACACAGCAGTGTAAGAACTTGTTTCCTTGTTTCAGATGTAATGCATAAGCCACAGGAGCATCTCCAGCTGTGCACAGCAGTGGACCTATGGCACACAGTTGAGCAGGCAGTTGAATTCTTTTATAGAATAATGCTGACACAGAGGGTATGGTCTCCTCAGCTGCCAAAGACACACTTAAACAAAGGAGAAAATTACAGAAATTAAAACTACTGAAGCCACTCCATCCTGCAAAACACAAAATAACTCTTCCCACCCAGAAGTGGTTGGTACAGATCACAACAATTTTTCTGGAAGTCACATTCAGCATAAAATCCTGTTTTTCTCGTGTTCAGACCAAACCCCATCACCCTGACCTACAATTCTTTGAACCAAACTGTTCAGAACATTTTTTTCTTGGAGGCTTCACTATGCAGCTATTTCAAAATGGGCAGTCACACCATCCTCAGGCCTCATTTCCTCAGATGCAGTTCTCCCTTACATGTCATTCACTTCTGCTTCTCACTCACGGACTCATTTTCCGTAGGCAGTACAAGTTCTTGCAAGTCAGCTGCCTTCAGTGGAACCTCAGCAGAGACATATATGCATGTATGGCTGTTAATTTGTGCTGTGGTTGTTACTGTGTATTTCACATAACGAGCTTGCCATGCACAGGGATGGATCCTATTACCCACTTTAAATGGAAGCCAAATTTTTCTCCCTAAGAGCAAGAGATTTGGAAATGCTTGAATTGCATACGGGTCACAGATAGTTTTAGCAAATTTCTTAAGCTTGTCAGTCACACTTGTTCCCTCTCACCTACAAATGAGTTTTGGGTGTGATTAGTCAAGATTGCGTTAGTCATACTTCCTCCCCACATTCACACAAACCACCATGTGATAGGTATGTTGACATGTATTTTCGTCACCACAGCATGCTATTAAGCGGCCTCATTCCAGGATGTGGCACAGGCTCCTGCAAAGTGTACCAGACACAGGCTCAGCACGACCACTGGTGATATGAACGTTGCATGGGTCAGGACTAGAGTAGGAGCAACATCAAAAAATACCTCATATCCTGTGATTGCAATCTGGTGCATGGAGTCATTAACTGATTTGATGATATCGAGCACTGTGGCCAGGGCCTCTTCCAGTTCAGCGGTACCTTCTGAGTTCTTGCTACATTTCAGCATTTCCTGATTAAACAAAGATATGAAAACTATTTGAAATCTTCTTATACCAGAAGCCACTATAAGATAGTCCTCCCTGGAATCTATGTGCATAGACAAAATAGCAAAATTATAGGGAAAAAAAGAAACCAACAGGACATCCACTTGGATTACCACTGCAGATAGACAGTTTGAGCTCTTGCACATTTTCAGGTTTTATGGATTCATTTAAGAGAAGACAGAACCATTCTGGCACATTTACAACGATCCTTTGCATATCACAGAATTTCATCCATTTTTTTACTCCACATGTGCTAGAAAAGAAACTCAGCCTTAATATAATGATTTCAGGTGCTGAGGACTCACCGTTTCCTTTTGCAATTTGTTCCAGAAGCTACGTAGCCTCACTGTTAAAAATGTAAATTAATTACTAGCCTGAATTTGTCAGGTTTCAGGTTCCACTCGTTAGGTCTCAGAAAGCTCTTGTCTGCTAGATAAACAAATTCTGCTTAGAAGTAATTCAGCTCCTATGTAGATGATTATTGACTATGTTCTAAACACCTTTCAAATCTCTCTTCCTTAAATTAAATGAAGCTTCTTTAATCTATAGGGCAGATTTTTCAGCTGGTAATTTTTGGGGGGGAGAATAGGGCAGATTACTACAAATCTTCCCCATCTCTTATTCTCTATCTCTGTGCTACAAGTTACAAACCTACATTTGGAAACTTGAAATCCTCTTTTAAAGGATAGTAATCTCAAAGAACAATGCTGGCCTATAGCAAAAATTCATTAAACACTACATCCTGCTTGAAATGAGGAAAGTTACTCCATCCTCCAACCCTTGCACAAGGAACAAGAAGCAAAGTTCTGGGCAAGTTAAGAAGCATGTGACCAAAGCCAAGAAACAGTTAAAAAAAATTCCAGTGAGGGCTCAATTTCTGTAATCACTTCACATACAGAGATTCTATTTTGAGTCCCAAATGTTTAGAGCCAACTATTAAAGGACAACTTTTGTTATTTCTGTGTGTTTTTTGCTTGCTGGTTATCTCTGAAAAGTTCTAATCAAAGCTCAGGACTCAACTCTCTTCCTGGAACCAAGGGAGTTATAACCTATGCAACTTCTGGAAGACACTAAGATATTTTGTTTTTAAGTAAGGTGCCTTGCCCCTTGTTCTTCTACATGTAGAGAAGCCCTGAGCCTGATTCAGATGCACTGGTTGTTTTTCTACACTGTATTGTATAGAAACCAGTTATTGCCAATGAGTATCTACCTGAGATCAGCATCAGACTTCATGTCTTTGCTAAAAGCACCTAGATAACAGATAAACGGATATAAACCCACATATGGTTGGTGCAGTTTTGAGAAGACATGAATCTCAAAGCACTTGGAAGATCCCAAGACTACGCCACAGAATTTGAGACCACAGCCAGTCAGGATCCCGCTATTAAATAGATAAAGCAACATGGCTGTAACCAAAGCAGCAGGATAGCTGATTACCATCGCATTTAGTGATTAGTGATTTTGATGCTTGCAATCTGTATCCATTAATCAGCTGAAAGAATAGTTTGTTGGCTGTTAATGAGACAAGAGTTCCAGTGACAGAAATCATTTCCAAATAACCTTGCAAGCTTAGACAGGTTTCTTATTCATCACTATTGACTTGTTCCTGCCTTATACGTCTATTATTGGTATGAAAAAAAGTGTTTGGTTGAATGCAAGTTTCACTTCAGAAATGCAAGCTGTGATGAAACTAAGGAATGGAGTATTGCAGCAATAGTGCCTCACTAAGAACTGTACAGTAAGTGAGTTTAGTTTTGTTTTCTTGTGATGACCAGAATACCAACAGAAACTATGCCTCAGAAATGCACCCAGGAATGAATCAAGATGCTACTGGATTTTCTTCCTTCATCTTCATTACAGTAAGAATGAGATTCCCTCACTCTGGTGGACTCCTGAGGCTGCGTGGCCTTTTATGTGGTTTTCATCCAAAAATTTCATTGTTTTCAGCCACATTTCGAGTTTGGAAATCACCGAATCCAAAAGCTGTGACTTATGTTCCTGTGAAACAGGGTTGAAAAGAGGTAGCTTTCACAAACCCCAAACAGCAGGGGCTAAAATACTTGGGTGACCAGTGCTTAGAGAGTAAAAGCAAGATATATTCATATAGTACCTGCTGTACAGTCTCTAGAACCAGGATGGACCCCCACTCTCTATAAAGCTTTTTAATATCACCTAAAATGATTGTAACCAGAGGGTTGCAATAATTGTGACCCAGAATTTACAGCTCGTCTGCCCATTGTTCATCATGGCATGCAGCTTTTTAGGCACTACTTTGCTAGCAGTTTCTCACAGATTCCCTTTCTGCTACATCTGTAAAAGCTCCTGGTGCCAGGGACTCAGTGCACCATCTCCACGGATCTCAGAATCCCTAACAAGTTAAACATCCTTGCCAATGTGCAGTTGCTAAGTACAGAACTGGTCTGACTACCTTCAACCCCAGTGGCTGTAACCTGTTTTGCTTGAGAATTGTACTCCTTGATCTAATCTTGGTTTTATTTACAGGCATATTTCAAATTAAAAGCAGAATCTGGTTTACTCTTGCTCTTCTGAAGACCTTTACATTTTCTCCCTTCTCATAGAACAGCTTCAAGAAATGGAGCCAAATTTACTGGATTTACTGGATTTACTGAATTTCTGGATTAAGTAGATGCAAATCTACTGGAGTCAATCAAGTTGCATCCTTGTTAATATTCTCCTTCAATATTTGGATATACAATTTTGTGTAAAGCCAAAAAATAGGTTACAGAAATACTGCACAAATGAATGAATCACCACATCCTCATATGGCTTAAACTGGCATAATCTGACTGGAGCCATGGTAACTATTAGCAAATAAGACTGCAGTCTAAAATCTTCATTGCAATTTTCACAGTAAGTTTCATGACAGCACACAGCATTGCCTTAAGTCCAGATGCTGCAGAACAACATGTAAGTAATCTTCACCACCTTCCCACTAGGAAAGTCAGTAAATATTGATCGTGTTTTAGGACTGAGGAGATGAAGACAGAAATTTAAGCCACTATCTCCAAAAGGCCCATTGGTTTGAGAGCTTCTATTTCTTCTTGCTCAGTTCAGCCCAGAATTTCAAGCATGGACAACTCACAGTTCCAATGAAAATCAAGCGGGAGGTTGGAAAAGTTACAGCCAATCTATTCCCAGCTTCAAAAATGGAGGCACCAAAAAGAAGTGGCTCCTTCTGAAAAGTCTGAGTCACAAACAAGGGAAAGTAGCAGGTTCAGAGAGCTGCAAAAGTGAAGTTCTAGGTCTGCTTACACCAAAGAGAGTTTTGTTTAACCAGGACAGATGTCAGAGACAGGATTTAAATCATCCGTTCCCGTTCTCAAACTGTAAAACTATACTGATCCAATAAAGCCAATTTCATTTCCTATTTAAAGAACTAGATAATAATACTTGCTATAGAGAATGTAAGTTAGTTCATTTTCCCCAGTGAAGTAATAGCAGTATTTATCCTGAAGCAAAAGTCCTTTCTTTGACTCTGTTTGTTACCAACCTACAATTTAACATTACCAAGCATTTGTTGATGAAGTGAGAGAGGATTTATTTCCAGTTAGTCCTTCAGAAAATAATGTTGCTATGCAATTCTTTAAGTAAAACAAGCTTTGCACTGTCATGGAGGACTTACCTTTAATAGCAACTGGTACTTGGTGATTCTCTGGACGGGCTTTAAAAGATAAGCATCTAGTGAGAGCTTATGATCCAATTTACGCTGACATTCCTGTAAGGGACAAAAGAGAAGAAAAATATGATTGCTTTTGGAAACACAGTTAGGACACCAAGATGTAAGCTATGGTTTAGTAATCTAAAGAGGGTATGTCTGTGGATTAATGGAGAGAAATTTGTTCCACCTGCATAGGAGTTTCCAGGTTACTTTTGCTACAGTGAAAGTATATCTAAATGACAGCTAATGTTTAGGTTCAGCTTAGTGTAGAAATCTGGCATGCCCCGCTCATGAGACTGAAGTCATCTGGGGTTTGCAAAGAAGCCAGCACTTCTTTGCCTTTGGGTACGGCCTGAAGAGCTCGGCTCCTGTCCAGGAACTCTACCTACTATTCTACCTATCTAGTCTCCTGTAAAGAGCACATTGACACATACTGAGCAGCTGCTATCAGTATAAGAAGCATGCAGAAAAGTCTCTATTTTTTACTAAGTTTTCTAAAAAAAAAGAGATATGAAGAGAGAAGAAGTTATGATGGACTCCCATTGCCAGTCTGAAGTGAAATTCCACCTGAAAAAAGATGCTGTCTCCACATTGTCTCCACAGAGCTTCAGACCTTGGTTTGTTTTGACAGTATTTTTCATATATTTGGAGGTCCTCTTTCTGCAACAAAAGGAGAGTTTAAGTAAGATAAGAAGAAAGAATCCACAGAGCGCCTGCCATTAGTCATACTTTATCTTACCTTCCAGCCTATGCATGGAAGTGAATTGTCACAGTCATAAGTCTGTTTATAAAATATACTGAAGCTACCACATTTGCTTTTTACTCTTGTAAAGTTAAACACACCAGAAAGCGAGATTTTTAAGGGGCCACACAAGGCAAGGAGACTGCAGACTGGAAGACACACAATCTAGCTGCAGAAAGGACCAAGAAAGTCCAGTTCATGGCTTTGCTAGAGACCATCCATGCAATTGTGGGTGTCCATGCTTTTCCACAGCATCTACTGATTTAAGCTTTTTGCCATTAATTGGAAATATAGAGAAGCAGCACTCATGAAAAGCAAGCCCAGGGTGTCTCCCATTCAACACAAAAGAGGGCACATTATTTGTGAACCCATCTGAGATATCCATAACAAAGATCTGCAAATTGCTTTAAGACCTTCAGAGAGAAGGTACTTTGTAAAACGAAGTATTAGTATTGTTCTCTGGACAATGTATAGGTACATAAAAGAACTACTGCTAGTAGTAAGGTACATCAGCTATTCCAGAGGCCTGTCCATACACAAATTTTCCTCATGGCAAACACAAACAAATTTGTAAGCCAGTTTGGCTTCCTTGTATCATCAACGAGGTAAGAGCATACCATTAATTCAAAGTAACTGAGATGTTACGTTCTCACTCAAGTTTATCCAGTAGTAACTTGTTCATATGCCCTTACTTTATGCCCCCAAAGGAAAATTACTGCCAACTCTTACTAGTCTTTACAGATCAAGCCACAGGTGAACTTTCCAGAAAATCAAAACTTAAATTTGAAAAATTTCTGACTGCTCAGCCTGTGGCAGGCTCCGCAGGGACTGCAGAGTCCTGCTCTCTCAGGACTCAATGACCAGTTGCTTGGACACAACCATTACCTTCCAGAGATGGGAACAGATGGCTTGAAAACAAAAACATTAGAAATGTATTTTTTCTTAACAGTACTGACACAGACCAGTATTTATTAATAATACTTAGCCAAGATTTATTTGTTCAAAGCACTTTGCAAATAGTGCTGGTTCTCAATGGTACAAGGGTGAATTAAAAAGTGGCAAGTTTGTCTTGCTGATGTTCCAGGCCAGGCAGGGAGAAGCGCTTAAACTCTGCCCTACCAAATTAGAAGTGGGTGGATTCACTTGGCACATTTATACCTTTGACTAGACTCCAGGTGCTCCTACGGGAGCCACGGCAAAATCTCATTGACTTCAGTAAAAGCAAAGGCAATCTCTATGAAAGCAGAGATGTATTTCAAGTGTCCTGGGCTATTTGGGCAGATAGAGACAGATAGGCGTTCCTCTGCCGTGTTCTCGCCTAGGGAAACATGAGCCCGGTCAGCACAGAAGCCCTTCTGCCCCACGACCGTGGAGCAGAGCTACACAGGCCCCTAGGCAGGCTGGCTGTGTCCAGCCAACTCAGAGGTCCTCATCTCTGTCTGCACCTCTCCCTGTGGATGTGACCGCAGTGAGTCAAAGGCAGTGCCAAAAATAAAGCTCAGGAATTCCTGGCTCTCACATCTCTTCAGTCCACTAGACAGTGCCAATTCTTGGTGCAGGGAAAGCGTTTTCTTCTGGGTAGAGTTTCTACACAAAATCGGTATCGCTGCTATCTCCCTCTGCAGCCCGAAACTGGTGTCACCCAGATGAATCAGGTGTGAAAGCAGAGCGGTGCTATGCAACACCTGACTGTGCCAAGGATTAAGCAATGCAAAAAGCTCCACTGCAATTCAATAGGATATTAATGGTGCTGTTTCTAAATAAGTGCAGAGTCTCCCTCATGCAGATATGATTGTTTCTACATGTTGCCATGGTAGGAAGTTAGCAGGGGGTAAAACCTGCAAAACTAAAAGTACTCAGAAAGTTAATTAAGCATTACAATTTGATCTTCACCCACAGAAAACTAATTGGACTAGGCAGTTAGAACAGAGACAGTTGTAGTCAAAAACAATATTAGGGGCAAAAGAAAAGTACCTGTTCAGTCTATAGAAAAGGTAAAATAATCACCAGTCACTTGCCACAGTGGAACAGCCCTGTGCTAACACAAGCTACTGCTGCATAAAGCAGTGACACCAGCTCAGGCAGATGTTTGCATCTTTGAATCCAGCTTTAATTTTTGTAATAGTGTAAGGAATAGGGAATTACTAATGAAAAGATTAGGATCAGGCCCTAAAATCCCAGCAAATAATTAATTACCTAATTACTCAAATCTCAATCATAAATATTCTACTCGTCTGTATTTTCATATTCAGAGGTTCTGACTGCCTGCTTGTACTTTTACACCATGCTCATCTCTGCCTGTAATGTTTTTCCTTTCCATGGTGACTTGCATCTTGGGATCTTTGTAAACATTCACTCACAGTGTGTTTTTTAGGGCACATATGAACAGTTCCAATTATCTTTGTTGGTTGCTGATTTCTGAATATATTTTGCTTGAAATCAGAATGTAACGCTTTGAATCCAACTCACAGGTTTCCAGTCAACTGCTACAGTCCCTTTACAAATAGCTTCATTTTCTAAATGCTTCTTTCTCCCTGAACAACAAAATGCTCCAACTGCTGATTCCTGTCAAATTATTTTCTTTTTCCAGGGTTAGCAAGAGGAGTAAGTAACAGTGGTAGTCTGCGATGGGTCACACGTGCCAAGAACCTCACGTGGCGCATATTTGTAAGCAGTCTGACACATCTTCTGTTTCTTCCTGAGCATTCTTGCTTTGGTTTGGTAAGGCTTTCTTCTTCTCAGCCCCATATTTGGCAGATCACCCCAGAGCGTCCCTCTTGTTGCTGATATCCATCCTGCAAGGCATTTTAGCACATGTCCCTCTTCGAGCACCTGTGCAGTCCTTGTCTACTGTAATATACGCTGTAGGGCTTTAATCAAGGTTAAGTGATGGTAGAGAAGCTGCCGTGTGCACAAAGTTGAGCTGCTTTACTTGTAATTTGGCTTACATGATGATCATGCCCTAACAAGGCCAGGCGAAGTGGAAGGGAGGACAAGAGGGGCATTTCCGGCTCATCTTGCACCCGATTCTGCTACCCAGCTCCAGGAGAGGACTCAGAGAGGAGAAATATGCTGCAACTCCAGGGTCTGCTCCTGCCATCACCCAGGAGGAAGAGTTCAGGTCCACAGCGGGAGCTGACCTGGTGGCTCCAGTGGAGGTGGGCGTGTGGGGGGAGGCGGCAGGGGAATGACTGGCAGGGGACGGAGGGATGCAGGCGGGCACCAGAATGTCCCACCGCAGCTCTCAGGGTGCTTTAAAGCAGTGCTGGAATCAAGGTTGAAAACTCCTAGCGTGATCAGAGGGGTCACATTCTTCAAAAAGCACGAAGTTAAAAATCAGTCTGTTTCTAATCACAGGCCCACCGTGATGTTGCGGCAGCTTCGCTCCGGTCAGGGAGGTTACACCAGTGCGAAGAGGGAGACGTGGAGGAGCGGATCTGCAACAATGAGAATTTCCTCCCCGAGCCAGGCGTCACCTCGAACGGCAGCCGCGTCACCTTTCGCCGCGCCAAAGCAAGCAGTCGTAACTCACAGGGCAAGCCAGAAGCCTCCGCTCAGCGGGAAGACGCAAAAGGCTGCCAAAGCGTGGGGAGCACAAACACACAACCAGGCTTTTGTTTGCGCCTCCTAAACGCAGTCCAACAGAAACAACAGCTTTCTGGACTTTATGTGGCTTCTTCTAAAAAGAGAGCAGTAGGGAAAGTCCTTGAATCAAAGGTGCTACTGTGTGAGCAGAGACAGCTCTGGAGAGAGGCGTTCGCTTTCTCAGCGCGAGATTTGAAACAGGGGAAAAGCAAATGCATGATTTAACTCCTTATTCCATAGATTTACTGGTGTTTGACTACCCCATGGAAGCTGCTAAGCAAAGATGACGAAGGGGCTGATTTCCTTTCACTGGATAACTGAAAACCTGCTTTAGTGCTGCTGATTTTATACTGGTAGGATAGTGAGGAGAATTGGGCTCAACAGCTGTTTTTACAGAGAAAGATGCAAGTTCCAAAATTTAAACATGGAATTTGAACTTTATAGAGAATTATAGGATCAATTCTATATCAAGACTTTCTCTCTAGCCCCAAAATCAAGAGATACTTAGAAGATACAGATTATTTGATGCTTCTTGGATATCAAAGGCCTGCGTTCTTCAAAGACGGTTTATCCAATTTTGCATAATGATTTCACCACATCATTTTCCTGCTCAGCACTGGATGTTAGGATAACAACATATTCCTTAGTAGCTTCATTTACTCAAACTCTAAATACTAGCTGTTAAACAGAAAACTGTTCAGATGACTTATAATCACATTTACACTGATATGTTCTTCAGCCTGACATGTCTGTATGTTGTGGGCCTACACTTTGGGAGTACCAAGTGTGCATAATTCCCATTAAAATCTTAGAGATGTGGCACTGCTCGACACCCCTGAGAACTGAGATATGTATGTTAAATCCAAATCTCTCTGTATGTCATACAACACCTTGTTAAAAAAATATCCAACATGTACCTTGAAAAAGCAGCAAACACTAGATGTAATGTGGGAAGTGGAAGCAGGAGGTCCTCTGACTACAGAGAATAGTAGGACAGATCTTCCCGTTCCTCATGGAAGGAGTTCTGCTGACTTTAATGGAAATACTGGCAGGAATTAGGATTGCATGATCCAGCCCCTTAACACAGTAGAAGGGAGGTTTCCACTCTCAGAGTTTATCCAATGGCGCTGCAGAGTCTGATTAGCCCCTGACACTAATTTTTTTTTAGTGCAGAGCCTGAAGAGAACTGTTCCAACAAAGAAACTACTTTGGAAAGCAAAAAAAAAAGCCAAACTTTATCTTGTTTTCAATTTTCTCTTTGACAAACCTGCTATCTTTAATACACCATTTTTTCCCCCTAAACCAGCACATATTAAACTATTTAAACATAAACATTTAAACCAGCTATTGTCTATTTTTGCTTGGAAGAGAAAGCAGAGTGTTTTCCCGTGAGTACCATTTCCAAGTGCAATGTAACATTACATGTTATTTTTAAACATATACTAACAGGTAGTTAACAATCTGTAAAAAAAAAAAATAATAGGGAGCTTGTTTTAGGACTATAAATGTCCCATCACATAATATGAAGCTTGATAAACCTCAGCAAGTAAGGAAATAAAACAAAACTAATAAAATTTCAAATCAAGTCTCTCTTCTGGTTGAAAAATTAAAAAAAGGCAGGGGTGTTAGCCAAATCAAAGGCCTGAGCAGCTGACCGTGGGTGTCCAAACAGCAGGAGCAGTGCAGGAGAGGGGTGCAGGAGTGGGCCTGAAGGAGGAATACAAGGCTGGGGGTGAGCTGGAACAGCTTCTTTCAGGCAGCATCTTTGATGCAGATTAGTTGAATCTGACTGTGAAAGGCAACCTCCAACAACACAGAGCAGGCAGCAGGAATTACTCTCCTGTTATATTCAGAGCTAACGGAGGCAAGTCACTTCCACGAGTTTCCCATTCAAAACACAGGGTCTTATTCTAGCAGAGAACAGTAGCAACCCACCAAAACACGTTTTTCTTATTAGTAGGGCCTCTGCATAAGTGCTATATGCACAAGCACCTTTTGTTATGCTACAGGAAACAGTACTAACAGCCACGCTAATGCAGGGGGCTGGGAGCTCTCGGGGGAGAGTGTCGCAAGGACTTGCACGCTAGGAACCACAGGAAGCAAAGACACGTACGCGTCTGACCAAAACCACCACTGCCTGTTGGTTTGGGGCTTTCTCATGAACTGGACTTGCTCTACTTTTAAACAAAGAAGGGTCACACAAGTACAGCTAGCCCTTACCACATCATACACGTGGGGAAATTTCTGCTTGGTTGTTGAGTTTTGTGAACAAGTAAAAGAATCAACCTCGCAGAGGCTTACAGAGCTGATGGGGTTTCACCACACAAGGGAGGTGGTTGGCTCTACTGGACCAGCTCCAGGGGATTAAGTCCCCTGAACAGTGCAGAGATAAAAGAAGTGGGATAAGACAGAGATAGGCTGTGCTATCCACACTCGGAGCAAGCTGCTGTTACACAGTCCTTCACTTACTTACAATAGCATTGTACCTGGGGTACACCAGACTGCTGGATCATAGCTTTGCCTGGCATCAAAGTCAGGCCAAACATTTGGAAAATTTATTCTTTTTTTTAGCTAGGGCTTAAAATATTGGTAAAAGACCCCCTCCTGTAGGCAGATAAAGGTTCAAATTTCAAAACATACACTTGTTAACTACAGCTTAATTTGGGAACATTTGCTTATGTGAATTTCCCTCATTCACATAAAGAGTCAGTGCAAGAAGAGGAATAAGTCTAGAACACTGTAGGATAAGGCTATAGATATTCATACAAACCCGCAAAAGGATTTACTTACTCTTTTCAAAAAGCATCGGGCAAGAAGCTCGGGATTTTCAATGCAATTTTCTATCTCCTTAAGGAAAATCCTGAGAGTGAGAAAGGAAAGCAAACAATAAAGGAACACCACATTCACACTGCGTGCTAGCTTCCATGTAAATCCAGATTAAAAGCTATATTTTTGTTGTGAGAGGATTCAGTGGGGAAGGTAACAACCGCGACATCCAAAGAAATACATTATTTTAGAAAGCTGGGATGTGGTTCACAGCCGATTGCCTGAATCACCAGTATTACAATGTTTTGCTCACAAGCATCTGATGCATCCCATTCCTCTGGCTGCTGAGATTTGCTTCCAACATGTAGCCCTAATGCCTGCCTCCTTTTTGCTTCTGAGGATTTTTCAGAACAGCTAGAAAAGACAGAAGAGCTCTGCCAGATGCGGTTGCTTAGTCAGCAAGGGGTGAGAATGTGGGATGCAGGCCCAAAGGCGTCTGCAGTCAGTGGCAGTCAATGCACCAAGCCTTCAGGGAAAGGCAGACCAGGCTTACAAAAGGAGGGGAATGTCATTCTCAAAATGAAGACAAGTTCTTTTAAAATGATAGGTAAACTGGAAGAGATTTCTCTGCTATGTATCAAATACTCTGGTATAATATTTAAACTTGCAAAATAACTTTTTTTCTTATTATGTTCAACTGTTTGTTATATCTTATGTGCAATCATTATCCAAAGGAATTTTTAAATTCTCGCCTTGGCTACAGATAGTTTTAATTAACCAGGGTGAAAAGTACAGAAATTGCCCTAAGCTTTGTGTTTTGGAAGGGTTTTAATCTTGCTTAATCTTGTCCGTAGTTGGTATTCTGTAGTTATGAGCACTAGGTCAGCTGTACAATTACTGATACATGTCTGTAGTGTGGACAAGGCTTCTGAAGAGGCTTATGATCACCTGAAGGACAAAATTCCTTATGAAAAGCGTGATCTAAAGTATCATGTCTTCTGGTGATGAGATAACAGAAATACAGCATAAACGAGTTGAACACTAAGAAAACTTTCTCGCAGAGGAGTTTTGCTGCAGAAAGAACATCAGTATTTAGTCCTGTGACATTTACCAGTGTATCAGGGGAGGCGGTAAAATACTTGCCACTAGGGACATTCCAAATTAATGATGCCAGGGGAAATCACTAGCAAATGCACAAAAGGCTTTAATCGTTCACAGACAAAGAGATGAAATAGATGATCTCAGGGGTGTCCTCCACAGATGCGTTTTATAGGATGTGCACACACAGGCAAAGCGAGGATGACTTTTCCTGCCTGTGTGCATGCGAGTGTGACAAAATATTCTATATAAAGAGAGCAGAAATTACAGGAGCGCAGGAGGGGGGAAGGAGAGCTGCAGTTAGCACGTGCCTGTTGTGGAATTCGTAGATCTCTGGGAGGTTCCCAAAAAGGACTTCCTTTTTGTTCTGAAGTGCAGACGGAATCAGATGCGCTAAGCTGGGATTATCCATTTCTGAAGCATACCCCTGTGGAGGAGAATGGAAAACAAAACCAGGCTATTTTTACCAGGGAAGAAATACTGTGTTTGAGACACTGAAATGCCCCAAAGCCTATGTACTTTTTGTTCTCAAACAGAGCTAATGTACAAAGGCTTCTCCTATGCCAACTTCTTTGTTGCTCCCATGAATTTCTGATGATTCTAATTCTCCCTGGAGCTTTTACCCCAATAGCTGTGCAAATAGTTTTAACCACAAACGGACAGACTGCTGGATCAACAAAAGATGAAATGACGTCCCTAGAAGTCAAAAGCCATTTTGGCTGTGGAGGGATGGAAACCGTTAAGTTTGATAGACACTTAATCTTTCTGCTACACTGCTGCATTGCAGAAGCGTTAGTCTGGATTTATTGTTGAACTGTGGTATCTGGTTTGATTATTTGGTTGTTTCTTGTAGAAACTGGGTTGTGTTTCTTCAATACAAACTCGGAGAGAGGAACATTCTGAGTTCATATTTTAAAGGTCAGAGTAATACATCAACAGTTAGAGCTGTCAGCTGTCACAGATCAAATCCAATAATGAAGCAACCACATGGATGTAAAAAGAAACTAACTAGTCCCTCAAACCCTGCCCAAATACGAGCATGACCGATCCCTCCTCAGCCCTCATCTTCCTGCAGACAAAAGACCTCAAACTGCACACACACAGTGTGCTGATATCCTAAGTGCTTTGAAAGCTCCAGGTTTATATTTGCAGTGACCATAAACAAGTGGGGGAAGAAGGCCTTCCTTCTTCTCAATCATTTTCTGAACGTACATTCACAGAAATACAGTGTCTGGTCCCATGGAAATCAAAGGTGCTGTTTCTGAACCATACTGATGGTATTTTGAAAGGGCACATTGTTAACCCTGCCCTCTGCCCATAACTTTGAGAACTGTGCAACTTTTATTGATCTGTGGGCTGGGGTCAGAGAAGGAGCCTCTTCCTCTAAACTCTGAAACAAGATGTTCAAAACAACCTTCTTATTTTCCATCTCCAGGGCAGAGCTAACTTGCTAACAGAAAGCCCCCGTACTTTAAACTCAGTGATGACTTGGGGGTAAAGCACCAGAAGTCTTTACAGAAGCATTTGTCTTACCTCTATTATACTCTGAAGTTCTTCTACATAAACCCGTTCTGTTTCTATCAGCTCATTGATTATGTGGCTAAAAGAGAAGAAAGATGGAAAGTTGTAGTGTTTACCAACTGCGCAAGAAACCACACATGAAACAAAAAATACTGTTCCTTGTGTATTGCTGTTTATGTCTCTGACCTACACAAAAGACTCCTGTTACATCTCCAAATTTCATTTCTTCGTGTTTCAACATTATGCCTTGTAGAATAGCCTAAATATCTCTCTGAATACTACTTTTCAAACTCCATCTTGATTGCTTCTATCACTTTTATACCTACAAATCTGAATAAAAAGAAAAAAAAATGCCCCAGAAACAAACGAAAAGGGTTTCCTCTTCTGGTAATAACTAACAATAGTCAACAAAAGGATTTTATTTCCCAAGGCCATGTTTCATTTCTGTTACACATTCTTACAAAAAAATAAACCGAATTTCTGATTAGACTTTAATACATTGTCAAAACAGGCAACAGGATGGTGTCAGAAGTCTGAAAACATGAAAGTAAATTAGAAGAAAAAAATTCTCAATTGTCCTGTACTCTCAAGAAAATATTCTTTTTACTAATTACTCTTCTGAACCTATGTTTTCAGGGTAGTTCTTCCAGAGGTTTGAGCAGTTTTACCAGATAGAAAAGGAAAAATACCTAGTATTCCTTTCCTGGTCCATGCTTCAGGAGAGTCTGTAACCACACAGCTACCTCAAGAAGAGCCACATCACCAGAAGGACGCTTGCAAGTAGCGTCTAGAGGAACTGGTGTATGGACAGTCAGAAGCAACACTCAACCTCTGGCTTAAAGCACAGGCAACTATTAGCCTCAAAGCCAGCGCATGCATTTGTCCGACATCTCCCTACTACATACCGCAAGGCAAAGATGAAACCGCACTCACATCATTGATGGCAAGAAAGAAGGAAAACACCTTATGTTTTGAAACATGTTTTTACTCACCTGCTTTGCCACAAGTATCGCCAAGCTTACATCTGGATAGTCCTCAAACACTGACCCACAATTCCTTTACCTGCTGGTCTTTTTACTATCTAAGCTACTGAGAGACTCCTCCACCTCAGGAGCTACCTGCCACTTTACATATACAGTTGGCACCATTAGTCCCAGGTTTGCTCCAGGGAAGGTGCTCACCCAGCATGTTACTGGCCAGTCAAAGACGTCATGATGAGCCTGGGAGGTGACCTATGGAGTTATTGCTAAGGGAACTGTGATTTTGGCAAAAAGTGAAGACTTCTGGTATTTTAGGAAAAGCTTTCCAAGACACTAGATGAGACAGAAAGCAGCTTCTCTGCTGCCCAATGCCAGAAGCATATGAAGCATCTCAAGTCTGTTTTCTAGAGGAAAAGATGAACACGAGGAAGTCATTTTTACCATTCCTGCTGGGAAGTTTGCTCTGCTTGTGTCTGGTTGCCTATTTTTTATATGCCACATAACAGTCATGTAACCAGCCTGACCCCATTAACATCATGAATCACATTACCCTGTCACTTCCACTTTAACTTCCACTTCCATATTACCATCCTCTTCATTTTTTAGGTTCCCATTTTTAGGATGAATAAATCAATCCCACTTCTCATAAAGCCTCCTTTAAATGGTACAGTCAGGCATTCGAAAATGTACAAAGGCAGCTTGAAATGCAAAAGCATTGACTAAAACCTTACTCTTAAAATAGCTTCACTGATTTGCTTCAGACTAACCCAGTCTTTCTCAAGGCAACATGATATTGCAGGGTAGGTGAGACCACTTACTCTGGCCTCATAGACCATTACTGCTTTATGGACTACTCCTCGAGAAATGCAAGAAATACTAAGAAAATTAGGCCTTACCTTCAACTGACCTTCAACTGACCCATAATGTTTCAATTTTTATCATGAAATAACTAGGATTCCATAGGTATCATGCCATGATGCCTTAAGTAAAGACAACATTTTTAGAGAATCTCAGCCCACTGTAGGAGTACTGGCTTTATTTAGTTAACCTCCACATCAATTTTCAACCGAGGGAATTATGAATGAGCAAGCTAAGTCTAGCAGTAGAGAAAACAAATTCACCCTTCATTACTAACCAATACTATTGCACCCAGTGACACCACTGCAAAGGGATTCTGCAGTGCTATCTGTGCCTGATCTCACAAAGCCTAGAAGCATCTGACTAAACAGTATAAAAGCTCTGTCCACATTTCCCTGAATTTGCACACACCTTTGAGCTGGAAAATAGCATATGTTTGGGGTGTACTCAAAGTATTAGATTTCGCCTTGTGAGATACATATACATGTCACTCGAAAGCACCTTCATGAGAATTGCCCAGGTGATAGCCTAACGGGCCAACTGCCCAGAAAATGGTTTTACAAACATGAACACTTGCTTTTACAGCTGACTGAAACAAACAAAAAAACCTTTTCTGATTAAATTTGTGTTTTAACAGTTATTGCACTTACTGCACGGTCTAGATGAAAGGGGGGATGAGCAGATTGCAATTGTTCTAGTAACGTTACCATTTGCAACGCTGAAAAGAAATCATAAGGGCAATGCGCAGCTAGTTTCTGGAGTCAACAGCTTTCATTGCACAAAATAAAAGGATGGCTACCGAACTGAACTAACATACCTTATCAAGTACAGGACACCAGTAGTTATCAAGCTCAATCACAAACTCCAGCGGCAGAAAGTTGTTAGACAACTTTGACAGCTGTTTGGTGGCCACTACCTGCTTCAGACTAAGTAGTTTGCATTACATTTGTCACTCTGGCTACCAGTTTCAGCAGAGAAAATCAGCGATTCAGTTGTCCAAGTAATCAAAAGTAGTGTAGACAATAAAACAGACACGTGGGTATAATTCCTATGCAAATTCCGTATTTGCATGAGCACGACAGCTTGGCCATAGAGACTGTACAGACATCCTAGCTGTGTGCACAGCTATGGGCTTTGCAACGATATGTAGAAACATTTTAATTTTTAGCACACTTCAGAGCCAAAGGATGATTCTATTCTCGGTTCCCTTGGTATAACCAGGAACTGTTGTTGTACACTTACTGAATTGGAGAACAGGTTTAGCATTGAGCTTTAAGGGGCTGTTCCATCACTTATAAGTTTTGAAATATCATCTTGAACTTCAGTTCTAACCTAAATTTATTTTAAGGAAATCTCAAATTTTGTTTACTGTTTCTCTTCTCCAGATCCAAAAGGCCTAAAATAATACAGAGAGTCTTGCCAGGTTACAGAGCAAATGGAGGGAGCTCTCCTCTGCTGCAGCAATTGGGATTTTATGAGGTTGGTGTAATACTCACAAAGCACATCTCTGAAGAACTGCTGCATCGTTTAAAAAGACATCACTCAGCAGGCGTGACCAAATCATCACAGAGAAACTTAATGTTTTTACATACTATTGCAGAGATGGTTATTTATCTGCAGAAAAGACACAGGTCATCCATATGCTATTTACTGTACTACAGAGCAGAATGCACCACGACTGACTGTGAACCCAACACAACAGCTAGCTGACAATCATACCTGAAAAGCAAATTATTAGTCTGTAGGTTTCCTAGTAACCTTGTCATAGACAAACAATAGTACAGTGCCTTTCAAAAGTGCAACTCTAAGTAATCCAGTAAGGGGAAGAGAGGCCTTTAGAATATTTTGCTACTCAACTTTCTGTGAAAGATGAAGCAAGAATGCATTATTTGAAAGCTTAAATCTTTTCTGACTTGAATTTTAATACAGAGTACCAGCTCTTGAATCCTTATTGTAAGAACTCTGATTTTTTTATTGACTTACTAATCCTAATTTTGTTTGGAAAGAAATGTCCATTCAAGATATTATAAGCTAGTTGAATATATAAAGAATGTTTTATTAAGGGAAGTTCTGTGGGGACTCCTAAGATAGTCTTATTGTACTTATGGAGTTCTTGCACAACCTAACAGAAATCTTTAACAAGATTTGATTTTATTATTTAACTTAACTTCTATATGTAGACTGATACTAACAGTAAATGCTTTAGTTTTTTTAAGTGTTAAGAAAAACCTGTCTAACCCTTCCACACCTCATAAAGGTGTTTTGTAGCCAGTTTATCATCTCTCTTTCAGTGACATTGAAGCAGAGATAGAATCACGATGGTATTATTTATCAGCTCCTGGCTACAGTTCAAGAGCTCTGGGTTTTCACTTTGATGCTCATATCTCTAAACCATGACTCTGTACATAAAGAGTAATAATTTTCCAGTTCTTCTCCACAGCCAGGTAGCTGGATTTGCTGCCTGAATAGGGCTTTAATACATCTGTTTTTCTTTCTTTTTTTTTCCCCTAGAATTGTACTCTTTTTTTCAACCACAAATTGTGTCCACAAGGAAAAAGAGAAATTTGGCCATTTGTCCAGGACGTCCAAACATCCAGCATTCTGTCAAATTCTCCCCTCATGCTTTAGAGCTGTTTTTGCCCTTGTCTCTTAGTAGCCAAGCACCTTTCTGGGCTCTCCTACTTGGAACAAGGGAGTTGTATGCCTAGGGCTCCTGCTGTCCCCAAAGCACATAACCCCTATGCTTCTGCACAGAGACTGCAGGTGCAAATTCTACTCCCAAGGCTGTCACTGGTTCACAATGCCATCCAAGAGCACTGCAAGGTCTAATCCATCTATCTCTGCCTATGCCACAGTCCCCAGATGTTATTTCACATGATTATGACACTGTTCTTCTGGAAGTGTAACTTTGTGTTTCTCTCTCCAGCAGCACAGTCAAGAACTGCCAACAATATAAAGCTATGTGCTAGGCGAAGGGCCTTCCAGAGGCCGAAGAACTGCCCTGGTAAAGATGCAATCAAAGAACAGGGAATTAAACAGCTAAGTAAGCTGGTCTAGTTGTTGGGGGGGAAAGCATTGAGAGGGTATAAATGAGACACTCTGGCCTCTGTGCCAGGACACTAAACTACGAAGCGTGGTAGAGAACTCACCGTATCGTGCAAAGCACCTGAGATGGTCTAACAGCTTAGAAAACTGGTAGTGACATCATCTGACTTATATCAAACTATGAGGGGTGAAATGTTCACTGTCTCTTCCGGGATGTCACGGGACAGTGAGGGCAACGCAGCGTGCACCTGCTGTGGGAGTATCATGTTCAAGGAAAATACAACGCAGCAGTTCACAGGACTATTGTCACAGGGAATTCCTCCAACTCCCTTTTTTTGTTTGCATGGTATCAGCAAACATGACTACGTTAGAAGTCATTTCTTGTGGCCAGCTGCATCATTAGTCCTCTTTACATTGCCCGACATTTAAATGAAGCTAATATTAAGAATGCAAACACATTAATTTTAGATGGAAAGGACAATGAACCTTAAGAAATCAGGACAAATGCAGCTAATCCATTGTCTGTCTAACGGCTAAGAAGAACGTACAAGCACCAGTCCTCACCCCAGTGTTTCTGTCAAAAACATCAGAAAGTAAGCCAAAGGTGGGACAGTGAAGGAAGAAAAAAGCATAGCTGGAAAATAAAGAATATAAGTTAATGAATGGCAGATCACAGATATGGACTCTTACTGTCTTCAGCTCCCTCTGAAATTGGTGAAAAGCAAAAGGTTTGTCAGAACTACAGTTCACCCACTCTGTCTCTTCTTTTTTTTTTTTTTGTTTTTGGTCCAAACTATGTAGCAAAGTCCCATGCAAACTTCCACCAGCTTCGCAGGGCTTTTTTCCAGCCTCCAATGCAGCCACACACTGCTCACTAGCCTATACCAGCAGACGGGTCCCTGGGAGGCGGCAGCAAACACAGCACTAACATATCTGCCATCCCACCCTCTTCTGTGTTTGTCTTCCCCTTTGCAGCAGAACTTAAAAACAGGGGATGGAGCCAGGAGGGATCACTTGAAATCTTGCCCTTGGTGTGACAGGCCTCTCCATGATTTGGCCAACAGGTATGAAAACTAGCATGCTATAAACAGGTTTGTTGTGTTTGACTGTGTTTCAAAGGATTCAGATGTAACCTCAGAAGAGGAAGCAGCTTGCAGCCTCAGCTGTGCACTCAGCATTGTGATTGCAGGCAAGACCCAAATACTCCCCTCAGCGACTCAAAACAGAGAAAAGCCAGGTGCAGTTGGGATGTGTAGGGGTAAGAGGAGTAGATCTTCCACACCCCACTCTCCATTTCACAGGCATTCCACAAGAATATGAGGTTTGGATGGCATCAGTCCAAGGGGGGCAGACAACAAAACTCTGAGTTGGCTGAAGTTCACGGGCAATTTTCACAAGGATAGTTCTTTGGCAGGATCACTCCCAAGTAAAAAGGTCATCTCAGCAGTGATGGTGAAGGATTAGGCGTCTGACCTGAAGGCTTCCATGGAGTCTAAGAAAACCCTAAGGTTCTATCTGTAGGTATTCTTATTGCCAGTAATCCTTCCTTTCACTGGAAAGCACATACGATGCTTGCACCTTCTCCCCCAAAACATGGAGATTCATCAGATTGGGAGAGTTCCAAAGGTGGAACAATGTGGTCCAAAAATACTTGATCCACCGGCTTTCCCGGTGTGGAAACAATGAGGTGGTCCAGTGGACATGGAACTGAAATGCTGCTCAGGAGAGCGAGGCCAACTTTCCATCTATGCAGGGAGTTCACTACGTGTCTTTGCAGAGAGAGGGTCGAGCCACCGATAACCTGGCAAAGCACTCTGTATGGCAGAGCCTTTACTAATATCATAATCTGGCAGAACAAGGATGTGGTCATGGCAGGGAGAGATCACACACAGGCCCACTGATGTGATACTGTCAGCTGTTCCTCCAGCATAGGAAACTTTGCTATGGAAAGCAGTTAAAATGAATGAAGTAGTTCAAATTTCTTTTAATTATTGATCTGGGTTTCTCAGGAAACATGATGGCCTTTGTTATACCAAGTCTGCATTTTCCCACACATATGATTTCACATCCATTTCCTCTGTGCAGGTTATTCTTGCATTGTCAACCATGACATCCTATGGTCCTGCAGCAGTACTAAGAGCTCACACATTGAGCCAGGCTGCAGATGCTCAGCAGTTTCCTCCTAAAATGACTCCTAGCTTTGAGAGGCACGGTGGTGCCAGCACGATAGGGATAAGAAAGGAGAAAGTGATAGGAAAACTTTCCACTTCATCATCACTGCTCTCTCTGACCTCCGGCCCGTTAGTCACACCATGCTGAAGTGCAGGAAAAAAACCAACCAGCTGCATAAAGGATCCTCTCCAACAGGGGCGAGAATGTAAGAGCTGCCAGGACAGCAAAGCACGGGGAAGAGACTTGGAGAAGGAGGCTGAAAGAAGGGGAAGAAGTGGGGGGCAAGCTAAGCAGGAAAGGGTGGTGGCAGAGCATCACCTCTACTGTTTTCAGACAAGGTCATAAGTGAAACCTGGAGACCAAGGTAAATGATAGTATTAATTAGCAACCTTCACTTCTAGTGGTGCATTTCTGTATCTGTCACTGCCCAAGTTGACATTTAGGCCAAATGTAGCTATTTATATTGCTTTGGTCTTTGCAAATAGCAACCAGTGATGTTGTTAACCAAATATAAATTAATCTTAACAGGTCTTTCTCCTGCACTGTGTTGCCTTGTTGGAACAGACAACTTTGTCAATGGGTATTTATATGAACTGGCTTCCTCTGGAAACTGAGAGCACATTATTAGGAAGGTCCTCACCACAGTGACCATAAAGAAGGCACACACGAGCCCTTTATATATCAGTAACTCTTCCTCCTTCCTTCCTTATTAGTAACAAAAGAATGTCTCACTGTGGTCCAAAAGGAAATGTAACTGAACAGCTCGCCAAGTTCCCGAGGTTTGTCACATCATTACGCAGCTCTGCATCACAGTAATTCTGGTAGGGGCACTGCTGGATAGTTTCTCTGCCAAGTGTTATTTCCTGCCTTAAAAAAGAACACGAAACATAACAAGGTACTAAGCAGCAGTTATATCTAGAGACTACCACAACCTGTTAATATCTGTTATGGCTAAACTTCAATGGCTTTTTGCTCATACAGTTGCTATTTGTGCATCCTGCTCAGATGGTAACATAAAACTAATCCTGGATCTTTGCTTCCATAACTGTGTTTCTTCTCTAATGAACTCATTGGCTCACTTCCATTCACAGATATTGCTTCTGTACCAGGATTTGCTACCACAGGTACCTGCCCTGACATGAAGTCTTCTCCCAGAGATGGAATTGGAGCCATGAAATAGAATTAAGACAGTGAGTTTGTCAGGAAAAAACAAAAAATGTAAATCACCAAAATTATTATGATGCTGAAAATCCATCCACGTGACTGATGTGCAGCCAGCTTATGAGGCATTCCTGCATGGATATTGCACATGTGTCTTGTAAAAATGCACAGTGTTTGGAAGATGGAAAGTCAATGTAGGCATGAGTTAGACAGCCATGGTTTAAAGGTTCTTACATTTTTGACAGCTGAAACAGCAGAATACCAGAATCTGTGTTTACAAGAGCAAAATACTCAGTGGAATTATTAAGAATAAAATAAACATTACTTCTTCTAAATCTATCTATTTGAGATAGAGATCTATTTAAACGGAAATTACTGGCTTAAAAACAAGGCTTCAAAAGCAAGAGAAAGGACTGAGTGGAAATGTGTGCAGTGCGACAGAACTAGACACTTAAAATGAACATCAACAGTTGGATAGAGCTGGACAGAAGAAAAGTAAGTGAGTGAAAAATTCACTGGCTTGCAAAATATAATCACAGTGGTAAAGACCTTAAGCATCTTGGCACAGTACTTTGACTAGTCTTAAGTGTTGCCAGGTTTCTGTTTCTGAATGCAAATAAAATGTAACAAAATCATAGTTTTTTGAATAGGGATGTCCTCTGTATGTAGTAGAATGGCAAAAATCCTACTGTCCCATTGGAAATGGAATCAACAACAATTAGCACATCCAGTTTTGAACTAGAAATTGCTACTACAAAGTGTTAAGAATGGTCTATACAGAAAATTTCAAAATTATCTCTCTGCTATGGAATCAAAAGAAATGACAACACATCAGCTGCTGCATAGACAAAACTTCCATTCCACCTACCTAATTGCCTTTAAGAGGAATTTTTTTTTGCATTTCTCACAGTGCTAAAAGTACTTTTCCCAGTTGAAAAGTATTCTCAGATGAGATTGTGCAACAGTTCAAGTGAAACTTAAGCAATTAGTCAGTCCTTGTACTTTACCTTCTAAAGTGAACTAAAAGACCATTCTGGACGTAAGAACATTTGTTTGAATGGAACTTGACATTTATTACTTCATATAGAAAACATTTCTGATTTCTTTGAAACATATTCCCCCTTTTTTTTTTCAAATGAAAGAGAGCAATGCCTCAGAAAAATGATGACCATTCTTAAAGTACATGTCATGGCTGCAAATGAATTCCAACTAACTCTGTGGTTAGACAGGAATAAGGGATCTAGGTAGTATGTTCCCCCTCAGCTGGAAGTGCCCCGGTAGTGCCCTTCCATGAAGGTACGGCAACTGCCTGTGTATGTGATCTTATTCTGCTGCAGTGTCAAGGCACACGGATTTGCCCAAGTTCCTTTAGAAGTTCTGCCCAGAAAAAACAGACCTTTCTTAGAAATATATTCCACCACCAAAGTTACTATTTATAATATTTTGCTTTTTCTGAAATGATCTGATCTCTTCTCTTCACTTATAAAGAATTGTCCCATATTCACTGTTCCCAAAACAAATGACCTTTTGGGGAAATATTTTTATATCTCTTAATTAGCTGACCTACATTATAGGAACCAGAACATAGTTGTTAATAGAGAGGCAAATTAATTAAACCACTTACAGAGATGAAAAAATGGAATAGAGGACTAAAAGCCAAGAAAGAGTTGTTTCTCATCTCTGCTGGGCATCCACACTGAAATCCTGCAGCTCCGTACACAAACCTGAGCTAGCCTTAGACAATGTGGATGCTGCAGAACGGTCCTTACTGTCGGCCAAAATAACCTGCCAAGTAGCTGTGTAAATATTTGCCACCTACTCATATTTGTAAGCCTATCAAGCCCATCTGGGAATTTTAGTTGCTTAACCTTGCAGCTGCACCATTTCTGATTGGCAATAAAGATATATTTAGTTCAGCCCAGTAATAAATTAGCTAAGAGCAGGTGAATAATTTATAGATCAAATTTGCTACCAATGTAACTGCTAAATGGTATTATTATTATTACTAGGCTTGAATATCTCTTAAATTTTACTGGAAATTTTCTGAATGGGTGGAGATTTCATTGGCCTCCCTATGCAAACCACATTTTAGTATATTGTTATCCATACCATCTACTTTATACACATTTCCTTGTAAAATACCTGCATATAACTGAGAAGCCAACTTGCAGGTTAAAAGTCTGCTCTCAAACTATGGGGGACTACTATGTAATTTCTTAGCATTGTTTGCTTGCTTGAGATTAACAGTATTTACATATAGTCCACAGAATCAGCTTCACCATCAAATTTCAGTATTCTTCCTTAGAAATACTATCTATCCAAAAGCAAGGTTTCTGGTTTCTGAGAGCTACGCAGATCTAGCACATCTGGATCTTTCATTTGCTAGAGCAAAGCATATTGCACAGAGTACGTTGAGGACAGGGGAAAAGGAAATAATTCTTTGCTGCACTTGCCTAAGAACACCTTTGATCTGCTAAGCTGAAGCCTTTACAGGCACTCAAGTTTACCAGACAACAAAGGAAGTTCGCTGCTTTTTAAAATGTAAATAAATACATATATAAAATGAGGGTTGTAAAGATACCCATGCTGACATGTATCCTCCTGTTTCCAGCTAGAAAGGACTAGCACACACAGCCACAGATTATATTCAAAAGATGAGACCTCTAAAATAACTCTAGATTTCGAGTGTCCTGTTGTCCTGGGAAATTCACAGGGTTGTTGTGTCATGGAAGTGATTTCTTTTATGGCTACTTTTTTTGTAAAAGTTTGAAATAAAATGGGTAAGAGATCTCTGGAAATGTAATAGTTTCTGATTTCACAAAAACTGCCTAACAGGTTTTTTTTTCCCTTCTATATTCAACCTGACTTTTAGGACAGAAGCTTTCAGTTCACATGCAGCATCTTTTTTTCCATTCCTTTGTAGACATCATGTAGTGATATCCAAATATCGACTGACCTCATTGATCAAACAATCTGATAAAGGCTGCCAATGCTCTGGATTTCCCCATGCAGAGCGGTTAACCATGACATTTGAAAGAGAGCTGTTTTAATAAAAGCAAAAGTTAGAGCGCTAAAAAACCCCAAACTTCCAAACAGACAAGACTAAAAATTAAAATTCAAAAGTAGGTTCAAGGAAGCTTAATAGGAACTATTTATGCTGAGAATTCATGTTTACTGCTAGAGCTCAGGCTCTAAGCAAATCTAAAGCAAGCCCATAGTCTCTCTCCAAGCTGTTGTAAAATCACAGGTGGGGTGTCCTTGATGAGTTGGTGTGATAGAAAAGGATTTAGGTCCATGTGATTCTGCTCTGCACAGATTCCTACACAACCCTTATCTCTTACTCTGGAGCATCTCCATGAGGTGGTGTGACTAACGTCTCTCACATCAGTGGTACTTGCTCTTCCTCATCCTGTCCCTACAAGTAACTTTTGTTCAGCACAGAGCCATTCTCAGCTGCATTTGGGATTAGGACAGAGAAGCTGAACATGAAACTACTGTTTTATTCATGTGAATGCAAACACAAATACTTCCCTGAAGGCCCAGGGGAGAAAAGCTGAAGGGCTTTTGATTCTCCTAGGAGAACTGCTTTTGACAGTTTTGTTCTGCAAGACTTCGGAGGACTGTTTGGGGAGAAGGAGGAATTAGTATTATTATAAGAATAAATAATAACTGATTTTACTGACAGCCTTGAGTTTATGCTGGAGAGGGCAGACCAGAGAAGTGCATGTCACACTTGAAATGGAGGTGATGGATTTGATGAAGACTCCTAGTTCTTATTTGTGTTTCTTTCAGTCTGAGATACGACCGTAGGGAAACTTCATCTTGCAAAACCTGCTTCTCCCCTGTAGTAGAATGTGACACTGCGCCAGAGTTGAAATCTGTGGTCCTCATGCCTGAGCTTTGGTCCATCTCTTGGCTGTACCCTGCTCTTAAGTATCTTTAAGAATCAGTATTCTGTGGAGCTACAAGGAAACAAACTGGCAGGAGTTACATGACAATAGGAGTGCTACAGGGAAATAAAATCCTGAAAGGCTGAAATGGAGTTTATGGGAGCAGCTGGAACATATCTTCTGCTTCAGTTAACCTCTTCTTGGCACGTTTACATTAGTATGTAAATTGTGATCTCTATGAGTGAAGACCAAGCCCATCTCTTTTTTTGTCATGTTTTCTCTGGGGTGGTAATCTGGGGCAGAGGGGCCAGCAAGCATCATACCCTCTGCAGCTACCACACTCCACCCAGCTGAGACTGTCTTAGCAGCATCCACGTACTAACCTATAATCTGGGTAACTTTCTCCACCACAGCGCTGGAACTCAGCTTTCAGAATTAAATGGTAAATTTAGAGAAAGAGAGACATTGTTTGTTGGAAGATATTCCAAACTTAGAAAGCAACTTTAGAGAGTTATGGGATAGATTCCAGCTGGAGAAAATGGTTCAAGGGACCACTTTACAGAAAACTCTCACAATTGCAGACTGCCAGAAGAAGTGTATTACCCTGTATTTGCCCTGTTCCTTACTTTTTCCCCTAAGCAGCTGTTAATGGCCAACGTTCAAGATAAGACAGTGTGACAGACAGATTTCTGGGCTGATGCAGAACACCCATTCTTCTGCTTTCTCCCTGGAAGAATAGGATGCTTGTCAAGCCTTGCCTACATGGGAAATCTCCAACTATTTTGGTACTACAGTGTTTGCAGTAAGAGCTAGGACTGGGTGCAGTTACGATGGTGACTGGAAGGCAAGTGCATGCCGCACCAGGCAGGGCTGTTACGGAGGTTGCAGCTCTCTGTGCCCTCTGGCCATGCAGTAAGTCTGGCCTGTGAGGCCAGTGGGAGAGTTAGCACAGACTAACAGCACCTGTGCATTTTTACCAACATTAGCATGTTCACAGTGCTGTTCTTAGCCATGTTCTTACGCAGGTCAGATGACATAAAGGCAAGACCGACCTACAGATGAAATTGTCCATAGCAGTTCATCCAACATGGCTATTAACCAGGGAACAGCATTTGAAGAGAGGTTTTGCAATAACTAGAAATGCAATAAAGCACTGATGCCTCCAAATTAGAGACTATGGAGAAAGATCAGCAACAGTATATTGAATAATATGGCTATGCATGGGAACGTTACAAAGTCTGCAGAGGGTCTGCTTGACAGACAAGTGATACTACGAAGAACAGAATTCCTGTTTAGGTCCATATGAAGAGAGAAGTTGTCTTCTGGGTGAAACACGTAAGTGAATGTTCAAAAGGAAATATTCCATTCTAAACATGAATATGTCTCAAATCTTCCAAATCAATCCATGGTATTCCTGATTAATCAACAGCTCATTAAATGAAGGAAGTAAAGTCAGCAATGATTTACTGGACAGCGCACTTGATAACTCATTGCCCATTGCATCACTATCAAGACAGGACTAAGCAATCTCCCATGACCCTATCTGCTTCTGCTCTGCAAACCATACAACCGTCTGGATCAGGCTTGATTAGGCAACTCTGTACATGCACTTTGTACTGCTGTAATGGCAGTGTGAAGCATCAGGCACTCCTTCATCAGCTTGTCCACACACAGAAGCTGCATACTTTTAACTTCAGATAGGTTTAAAAACAGATTTCACTGGAACTAGTGTGGATGCATAGGGAGAAGACAGGAGTGCTTTGGCAGAAATGTCTGCAAAATTTTTAAAAATTACTGCCTCAAGCTAATTGTTACTTCCCTGGCAGGTGTGAGCACTCCTCGTTTGTTTTAGCGGTGTGTCAGCCTGGATGGTGTCACTGTCCTGCCCTTTAAAGAGTATGCTGCATCATTTTAACTGAAGTAGTACAAAATCATAGCAGTGCCCCTCCTTCTCTTTCCCCATTCATCGGCTCAGCAGTGAGAACAGGACTGAACAACATCTTCAGCTCCTTGGCTTGTGCTTATGCTACCTGGGATTTCTAGGTGGCCTCTACCCAAATACAGAAAAGACCTAGGACTGTCAAGCCCCTAGACCAAGAGCAAAGCAAGGTTTTTTACGGAGGGAGTGGTTTTTGCTGCTAGGTCACTTGCTACGGTAAGGAGAGAAGCAAACAGGAACCTTCAAGCCCAAATGTGCTTCTTCAGTCAAGACGTGTTCAGCCCAAGGCCAACAAAACACAGCCTTTATGTGCATACTCTCTGTAAACCCTGAGATGGATCACAGGGTGGGAGAGGGTAGATCTTCAGTTTTTCCAGAGTCATGGATAGGTACAGTAAGTAGCCATCCGATAGATGATGCAGCTTGCTCTCCTGACTGTGTGCGTGGTGAAGTTTCAAATGCCTTTCAGCTGGAACACGCACATTCCTGGGAGTCAGGGCAAGACAGAAGATACCTGTGATCCCAATCTCCCGCCGGGTGACAACAAACGCACGACGCGGTGCCTGCCTGCGGCCAACTGCATGCCGTGAACCTGCCCAGAGCCGGCAGAACAACTGCACAGAGAAGGAGTTGAGGAATTCCTGGAATTTCTGAAGAGTATTGAAAAAAACTTACAAAGCAACAGCAAGCAAGTATGAGAGATAATAGCAGAAGTGGCTACTTATCCCTCTTTGGTACTTGATTTAGTACAAATCTGGTGAGAAATCATGTGAATGCTGAGACTGATAGCAGCTTTTCTCTGCCTTCCAGATTTTTCAGGAGCAGAGACTCAAGGACTTCAGAGAGCCTCCAGCACACTCAGTAAACCACTGTAATATAACATTTTTTTTCTCTCGTTTATAACAACTTTCCCCGTTCTCAGATCTATTTGGATCTATGGTAGGAATGTGTCTCCTCCTCTTGCTGTTCTACACACACTTCTATCAGCAGCTAGATCTCCCCACACTGGCAGCAGACGCTTGGCTTCAAAGATATTCCTAACCCTTTAGGCTGTAATTAGAGTTGTAAGTGCTGGAGCCAATCTGCCTAACAAGGAAACTTCTCTGAAAACAAAGATTTTGTATAGGTTGAAAGAGATGATGGCAAACAAGAAATGGCTAGTGGCTTCTTGAAATATCTCCTGCTGGCTCCTCTTTCATTCAATCTGGTGAAAGAAAACAGTTCTTTGCGCTCAACAATAAAGTAGTGAGAACACAGCTTCTCTTTTAAAATGCAGGCTCCAAGTTCTTCCCCTGTACCAGGCGAAAGCTTTCATGAATCAGGAAATTAGACCGATAAGCTACACCATTGGGGTTCAACCATAAAGCTTATGACTCAACCACTCACCAAAATCACCTTATCTTAATTATACTAGAAATCAATATTATATTGTAGTGTGGATTTTGTTATGTGCCAGATTTATACACTGTAGGGAAACCTCTGCATGTGGATATTACTTATGCCATATAAAAGAGGAAACTCATGTATCTCTGCCTCCTGTAGAGCCTCTGTCTTTGGCCAATAGCTAATAAAATCAGGAATCTTAGTTACTCTCTCCTGCCATATGCAGCTCTGATGATTACAACACGCGCTTGGATGCTAAAGCTTTCAGTTGCACTCCCTGTGCTACTAGTATTTTTGACACTAGTCCACCCCTAACTTTAGCAATTTACAGACCAAATGGCAGGGCAACTTTGCAATTGCTGATTCAGAACAGGAATCTGGCATGGTATTCTCATTCTGAAAATAGCTTCTAACTCTTTACCCTGGGCAAAAGCACTATCCTGTTCTACCCACGCAGTCTGAGGGTTCAGTGATACACTTCGCCATTCCCACGTTCAGAGCGATGCACAAAGACTGATTGTGAAGCTCCCCAGTCCTTGTTAGAGCAGAGATCAGTGGGCCTGACCCAGGTATTAACATACACTGAATTTAAAGGAAGCTTAAATTAAAATCATATCCAAATTCTGCAGTTGGAACCTGCCATTTAAGGGTACAAACACCTTAAGGCATAGGCCCACAGGTTGCCCACTGCAAGATCCCAGTTTGCAAAGGTGTCTTGACAGCTGGCTGCTGGTGTGCAGGAAAATTGATTCCAGATGCTCCGCAGGTGTCCTGAACATGTAGAACAAACTGTATGTGTATTTTCAGAGAATAAACAGTGAGTTCAGACTGTGCACATGCTTTGAGAATATTTTGCATGTACACAAAACTGCTACATGCAAATGTGATGGCTGGGGCCCTCCCAGATTCTTCAAACTGACGCTCTTTCATCTAAATCCCATAAATGATACCTCAGACTCCAAGCCCTGGAGCTGGCCACTCATGAAGTTTAATTCTCTCTGAATATAAGCTCTACAAGAGCTTACAGTCTAATGAGAATGTAATTCAGAAAGCAGGGATTACGCTGCTTACGTGACATGCCACATCTGAGTACAAAACCACCACTGCCTTCTAATTTTCCAGCTCGAGTTATTAATTCAGTAGTAATAGACATAAATGAAAATCACCTGCCCGTAATGCTGCCGCAACTCCCACCACAGACACTGCACACCTATCACTTCAATTCACATGGTGCTGTGCTTATAACTGATCGCAGCAAAAGCCACGTCGATGACTCATTGACAACACCAATGCCATGTGCAAGATCTCAGGGGTCATCTCACGATACAAGCTCCGTGTGGCCAGAGAGTCCAGAAACAGGCGTCATGCTTTCGTGTTTTCAAAAAGAAGGATGGTCATCGACCAATGAAGTCTCCCAGCCCTTGCTGCAGGGCGGACCAGAGAAATGAAGGGTGGATCTAATTCAAAGCCAATTAACCAGAAAATACACCAAATTTACAGGAAATTCAGTTTCAAAGGTGACGTGGGCCTACATGGAAACTTTTCAAATTTAAGTAGCAGCTAAATTAAGGATGGTCTTGGAAAAGTCATAATTAAGTCAGCTGTTTGGATGCAGTTTCACAACAGCCTTATCCGAAACCGTCAAGCCGTCACTGCACATTTGCATGCCCTCAGCCCCTTTCCGGCCTCACTCCCGAGTGACGGCACAGCAGCAAGCAGACTCAGACAAGCTGGTGAACAAGAGGAGTTGATCCAACTCAAAACTGAGCTCACGCACACGAAAGGCACACCGGCTGCGCCTTCGCTAGCCCCAGGACAAGAGAGAAACCATCCCTAGTCCACAGAGGGACTACATGGGATGGGTACGGGGAGAGAAAGGGGAAGGAAGGGCAGGCCTTTTGAGCTGCCATCCTGAATGATCTTAACCCGATTGTGAAACTGCATCAGCAGAATAGACCTATGAATCAGATTTCCTTTCATAAAATGTTATTACAGAGCGTCTGACCAAATTGGCTTCCCAGGATAATGTTTGAACATAAATTGCAAAATATCACAGTAATGTAGTTAATTAAGGAATGCAACAATTAGGATTCCTTCATTAACTATGGTCACCTTGCTACAGTAAGTCCTATAGAGGCTCCCTAGAGCCACTGGTGTAAACAGGAGTCACGTGATTATGAGAGACCGTCAGATTTTTAAAACACAAAACCTTTCATGAATCATGCCAGTCAGTCCTCTTGGAATGAGGTATGTGGCAAAGGAGGTCTCACCTCCATGACCAGAGTCACCTCTCAGCCCCCTGGGAGAGCACAGTGACACTTCTCCAGGGCTCCACACAGACTTACAGGCTCAGAAGTGACAAATGACGGACGGGCTCTGGTCTCAGCCTCCTCGTAAAAACAATTCATTTGCAAGCAGGTTTTTGTATCACTTTTTCTTTTATAGGAAAGAATGGTTATAGGGAAATTCGCTCCTACCTTCCTCTCCCTCTGGGCAGGAATCTCAATTCATCTCACAAGTCTGTGACATCTGTGTATTTCTCCCTGTTCTCTTCAATCTTATCAACTCATTATTTATGTTGAAACAGAGCCTGAAGTCTCCAGCCAGAGATGAGGCCAACTGTGCCAGCTGGCTGTAACCTTGCAGAGACTCAACCAGCCAAAACCCAGCTCCTGCAAGTACAGGACTGTACCCTCCTGCGCTGGTTCTCTGGTACCAGTTCCTAGGCCAATGAAGCACCTTGCTCCCTAAACACCTCTGAAGACGGAGTCTGAGGGAGATATCCAAAACAAAACCCCACTTACAAACATCATTGCTGGGGAAAAGGAAGAGGTAGGGATTGATTTTCAAATAGGCTGTGGGTGATCTACCCCACCAGAGGAGCTGACCCTAGGAATGTTTTATGGGAAGATGTTGCGTAAGCAGGTAAAACAGGATTTCGATTTAAATAAAAGAAAAGAAAAGGCAAGAATAGAGAAGACTATAAGTACATTTTTTTAATTACTTGAAAATAAAATTCTTGAAGTAATTCAGAAAAAAACTCTCCCATTGCAATTTCAGGTTGGGGGCTTTGCTTTCTTTGCTTTCCATGGACCTGGTTCTTGGGATCTTGTAGTTCTGTCTGAACCATATTCCCCCCTGCACACACCTTATATTAAAAATGTGTATTTCTACTCTCCTGATTTTGAAAATGAGACTCCCCGAAACTGTATTTCCTGGAATCTGCACTATTGAGACGCAAATACCTCAGAAATGTTTTTGTTCTAATTTTTAAATGTCTTTGGAACGTTTGCCCTGGGAAGCATCTGACTTGGGACTTTTTCATGCTTGTGTGCGGCAAGCTGGCCTTCTACATATTAAAAATATTAACTTGAAAATGCATTTTTGTGGTCATATTTGGTAGAATTACAAGTGAAACACATTGTTTTAGCAGTTAGTTGTGGAAAGAAAAAGCCAGTTGCTATTTTGTTTTTCCCCCAGTTTACTGATTTCAACCGAAAATTAAAACAGGAAAAACTGGTATCACCAGCCAAGAAATTACTGCCCTAAAGCTTTTAAAATATCTATCACTGAGAATTTCTCAGTCCTAAAGGGACCAGAGATAACTGATAAAATGTGTAAATGGGATGACACCTAGAAGGAGCATACGAAGAACAAACCGATGAAAAAAACATTTGTGAATTAGGGAAGGAATCAAGATCTATTGTTTTGGTAGGAAAAATGAATCAGGCTTTATTTATGAGGTTATTTCTACTGTTATTTAAAACTCCTCAGATAACATGCCAAATTTACACAGTTATCTAGCAGCTTTTCCTGCCAGGTGCCAGTTGTAAAGAATTGTATTTTGTCTTACTGCAGAATCAAGCAGACGAAGAGAAATCTGGGAACTATGAAGTGTTTAGTCCCATTAACACATACAATAGGAGAAAGGAATGCTCAAGCGAGAAGCTCTTAAGGCCTAGAAAAGTTTCCCCAAACAAAACCTCTATTAAAAAAGCAACACATCCTTCCTGTGGGATTGGAAAGAAAGTACTCAATTTTTATTCTTGCTCTACTTTCATTGGGTGCCCTTGACAACAGCATTTGCACCTCTGACCATCTATCCTGTGTCAAAAGAAAACAATTCAGTGCATGAAAATGTCAAATTTATGGTTGTAAAGGGACATACAAACACTAATCATTATGACATGCAACGGTTAAACTTCTATAAAGTCAATGATGAGGTCAGGAATGATTGAGATCAGTCACAGTCATATGAAAGAATGGAAGATGCACAATGGGCTTGTGTTCTATATTTACATGCAGTGAGAAATCTCAAATTATTGCAGCAATTCCTCTTAAAACTTGAGGCAGTTTCACAGTGACTTTTCAACTTCAGTTGAATGAGCTTTTTTCCCTATTTTTTTCATCTCTACAACAGGTTTGCAAAACTCTCTTTAAAGAAGTTACCTTTGTATCACTTACCTTGGTTTGCTTTTTAAATACTTTCATCTCAGCCTCCTGACCACAGGGATTGACTTATTAGTGAAGCACCTCAACAAAATGGGGCATTTCTAGGTCTGTTATAATTTAGGCATTCTAAAAACGACTTAAAAGAACTCAGAAGCAGGTGTTCCCCTCAAGATGACGCAAACCACTCACCAAGCTTTGTGGGTAAGTTGGAGGAGGAAAAAAAAACCCTAAAACCCACCCTTCCTTCCTCCTCTCGAGGTTTCCAGCAAGGAGATGAAATAAACTGGCTTTGCTCTGTGACCTACAAACTTGTTAGTCAACAAGAAAAGGTTATTTAGCACCTGAGCGCAGCAATTAGCTGAACTTGTCAAGCGCCCCATAGAATAATTTTTAAGACACAATTAATTTTGAGCTTCTAAAAATTTTTTTGTTGTTGTTAGCTTTCTGCGTGCCTTTGCAAAACACTTTTTTCCCACGTAGCGCACTGCAAACACTGGGGGGGGGGGGGGGTGCGACAACCCAGCACCCTGGGAATAGGGATAGTCCCGAAGCGGCGCGGTGTTTACCAACACGTCGGGCTGCGCAGGGCAGCGCGGGGCGTCCGCGGGCCGCGGCGGGGGAGGGAGGGGAGCCGGAGCCGATTGGCTCGCAGCGCCCCGGGCTCCTATATGCTGCGAGGGAATGAGGCGGCGCGGGGTGCGCGCTGCGCTGCGCGGCCGGGGCGCCGGCTCGGCTCGGCTCGGCTCAGCGCCGCCGCGCAGGGGCTGGTCCCGCGGCCCTCGGGAGGAAGAAGAGGAGGAGGAAGGAGCTCGCTGTCCAGTTTTGTGGATGAGGTATCTGAATTTGTGCTGCTTGTTTTTGTCTTTTCCCCCCCCCCCTTCTGCTTTCTAAGCTTGCTCTTTTGCAAAGAGCAGACCGGTTGTTAGATTTGCAGCCTCATCTTTGTGTAAAGCTGGCTAGTTAAAACTCGCGAAAGCTTGCTGTTTTTTTGAACTTTTTTTTTTAAACCTTTCCTAATCTGGCTTCAGCGCTCGTAGAGAGCCGCTCTATTCGGGGAGGCGGGTGCCTCGCTTTTTCCGCATTTCTGGAATTGCGATTCCCGATTTAGGACAAACAAGTTTTCCAGCTGCTTTGTTTGAAAGGTTTCGGCCACACGCCGGCTCCATTAAATCCGTACGCGGCTGCTTTGCTCATCTCTTTGAGCAGGGTTGCGTCGGGGTTGGGGATTTCAAATTTCGGTGAT
Organism: Dromaius novaehollandiae; assembly: GCF_036370855.1. NCBI lineage: Eukaryota > Metazoa > Chordata > Aves > Casuariiformes > Dromaiidae > Dromaius > Dromaius novaehollandiae. Next base: position 11,342,998 of record NC_088106.1, read on the forward strand.
AAACAAGACCTAAACTATAGTGCGGTTTTAACGCCACTTTTGCGCAGCCTTTTAGTAGGTTGGTTTTTTTTTTTTTTTTTTTTTTTTTTTTTTTTTTTAAATATCTCTGATCATTGCCCGGCAGCCGATTATACTTTTAAAACAAAGCACAAAAAAAAAGTTGGGGAAACAAAAACCCGAAAACCTCAGAAACTTTCTGTGGCCTTCAGGGTCTTTCTCTGCGCCGTGGAGGGAAACTCGCAGCCGCTCAAGCGTTGCGGTAAAGGAGCCCATTCAAAGTAGCGCTGTAAGGAGAAAATCCTCCCCTGCTCCTTCCGCCCCTCGTTTCGGGAGCCCTTTCCGGGTTCCTGCGCTTTGAAACTACTTTTTCGCTACCAGAAAGTTTTCTAATAGCGGTTGCCACCCCAAGAAACTCGCAAATCCGGCTCGGAGCCTTTCCGCGGCGCTCTGCGTTGCAACACAGCGCGCAGCCCCGGGAGCGGTGCGGCTGCCGCCCCGGCCTCGTTAGCGCCCTAATTAGCGCCCTGCGCTGCGGGCTGCGGGGCGGGCCCGGCTTTTCGGGGGGACCTGGCCGAAGACGTCGGCTCGGGAAAACGGCTTAAGGTGAAGGGGGAGAGCGGCCGGGAAACGCGGTGGCGCTGCCAAAGCGACGGGGCACGCCCGCTTGTGTAGCTTCAAAAAAGGGTGTTTTTTCCCTTTCCTTTTCACTTTCCTCCTTTCCTTTCCGCTCCCCGTGCTTTTGGCGGGGCTCCGGCCTTTCGCACCGAGTAGCTGCGGGGCGGTGCGCGAGGCGCCGGGCCGGCTGCGCCGCCGCCTTTGTTCCCGCGGGGGCTCCGTCCCGCTTTGTCCCGTCCCGCTGCCGCGGCCCCAGGCTCCTGCGCGGCGCTGGAGGAGCCCGTGACCGGGCGGGGGTCACCGAGGCTCCGCGTCTCGGCCCCTGCCCGGGCCCCCGGGAGCCGCTCCGCCAGCAGCCGCCTGAAGCGCGAGCAACAATGGGCGGAAATAGCGCGGAGCCGGCTGGGCCGGGCGCCTCCTGCCCGCGCCCCGCTCCGCGCTCCCGAGCGCTTTGTGCCTGCGGGGGGGCGCCGGGGCCTGCGGAGCTGCCGCCGGGGAGCGGGCAGGGCGCGGGGCAGCCGGCCGGGATGTGGGTCGCGCTGGCGCGGCCTTGCCGCAGGGAGCCTATGAGACCCCTAAGGTTTTGGGGAAAAGCAGCTTGGTTAACTGCCCCTGAGCAAGAGGGAGCTCTTGGGGTTCCGGCTCTCCTGGGGCTGGGGACCTGCCTGACTCCAGTGTAAGCAACTGCATTAAGTGCTCTGCAATGATAGAAAGCTGAAGTTCTACCTTGGCTATGCAAAACAGTGGAGAATGAGTCTGTATGTGCTGCTCTTCTGTGCTGGAGCATCCTTTGCTGGAGCATCCTTAGCTAGTAACTGCAGAGCTCCTTTGCCTGAGGACGTCTGCGTGTGAGCACAGAAATTGATGGCGTATATACTGTAGGATACTCTGTCTTGTTTCCACTCCCCTCCCCTCCTTGCTTATCCATTGGCAGTTGGAAAGGGAGAAGGATGGGGTTAGGAAAGGGATGTAGGATTAAAAAAAAAGGGAGGAGGGAAATAGTTGTCTTGTGAAAGAGTACAAATACTAGCATGTGTGTGTGGTCCCCCTACCTTCTGCTTTGAGCAGAGGAGACATCAAATCAGTTAATAACTATGTTATCAACTATACGGTGCCAGTGGTATTCCAAAAGGCTGGACTGTCACATCCAGAATTGCAGGCTGTTTTGACTAGGCATAAGGGTGTTACTGATCTGTCTGTCCTCTTAGGAACCCACCCTCTGTTACATACAGAAGTGTAAGGTCTAAGTGAAAAATATGTGCTTTCCCACTGGTAAGGTTTGGGTTTTTTCACTGCTTAGGGTAGTATCTGCTTGCTAGTTCTCTTCCACTAAGAGAATCAAAACTTCATCACTTCTGCTTTCTCAAAGATCTTAAATTTCTGAAGCACACTGGTTGCTGATGCTGCCCAAAGCAGTAGTCAGCACAGTTGCTCTGACATCTGGCCAAACTGGAGCAGAGAGTACAGAAACCAGGAACAGTAATTCATCTACAGGTCAGGAAGCAGCATGTGGAAAATCCTGCAAGTCATCACCTATTATTTAAGATTTCCACTGACCTATGTATTCGGTGTTACTCTAGACCTACACTGTAATGGCATCTAGGATGTACTAAACACTGCCATATCTTCCATGGTCATAGGTCTATACCTGAAGAATTGTCCAAGTAATCCTTTAACTTGAAGGTGTCTCTTTGTAAAACTGCTTGTGTGGACAGAAGCACTGAGGGTTTTGTTGGCAAAACTTGCTTTGATCTTGGTGTTACTGTAATGGGTCTGCTGGGCCCTGGGACTGGCCCTAGCAGTGGAAGTGCTGGCTTAGTACTACAGTACTAGCTCTTCCTTCCACCTGGCCTGCCTAGTAGAGTAAGATACTGTCCTCTCAGCTCCTTAGCTTCAATCCAGACACTCTGTATCCTATTTGATTAATTATTACTGAGATCTGCTGAATAATCTTTGCTTTCCACTGAAACTTAGTGTGGTCCACCTCTGTCAGGCCTGCTGGATGTGACCATAGGATTTCCCACAGATACAGAAGACACTGCATGTTTGGAATCTCTGCAATGTTTGTGGAAAACTGTGGTGGTTTGGATTGTGAACTGAGTTCTGCGTGAGTAGCACTGATCTGTGCACTCCTGCATCTTTGAAGTTGGAAACAATAGCCTTGGACATTTGAGAGGCTTCCCCTTTCTCATAAGTTTTCCTGTTCCTCTGAATCCCTTGGTAGCAAGGGGGGGTGTTATGGAAGTTTATAGACAAAGGAGAAACCACCGCAGTGTACAGTGATAGGATGATGCAGATCCAAAGTGAAGGAGTTGCTTCATCTTTTTAGAATGAACCTGTACTAGTTGCTTGGGTGGTTGTGTAGTATTGAATGTAAAGATCTTCAACTTAAAGAAGTGGCTTAGAGATGCTGCTGCTGGGTGACCCGATAACTTGAGAAACCTAAAAGATCCTGCGGCTGCTTAAACAGACTGAGGACAGATGTCCTTAAAGGAATGTTTTGGTAAAGGAAAGCAACTTACTGTGAAGGACTGTTGGAGAGACATACTTCTACATCTTGCTAGTAAAACACACTGTAGAAGTTCCTGGCTCTTTGTGGCACAAAGAGCAAGTTTGTTTGCTGTGAACCAGCTTTGTGAGGTCAAGCTTGACTGGCTGGTACCATCTCCAGACTGCTAGATGTGGTCTTAAACTTGAATAGAAAGTCTCCCACAAAACTACTGGGAATGCAGCCATGCTCTGAGGATACGCGGTCACCTTTCAGATGCAGCAAGTGAGTTTGATCAGAGCTGATTCCAAAACAACTTCTGAACCAAAGATCTCCTTTTGCCCATGGCAACAACATTGATCATGTTGGGAGGTACTTTAGGGACTTCTCAGCAAAGGAAGGTCTCTTATTTTGCCTTGGAGACATTATATGCAGGGGTGGAAGGTGGGGTAGTCCTCCCATTTTGAGCTGAGGAAACTTGCCTCAAACTGAGCTTGGTCTGCCTCAGATTAAGCTGCGATTGACCAATTAACTGGGGCAATGGTAAATTTCTTTTCCTGCTGCATCCTGCAGCTTTAAAGTTCTTCCAGTTTCTTCTCTGCTAAGACCAGAATTAGTTTGTGCTGATTGAGATGAAACTGCCTTTGTCTTAGGGCAGGAAACTTAGGCTTTTCTTGTTTTTAAACTGCTGCTCATTGTATGTGGGGGTTTTCCCCCTAGATAAGTTGCATTTTTCTGTGGCTAATGAAGCAGACTGAGGATGGATGGATTTTCTTCCACTTGAATGAATTAACTAATGAAAGATAAGTCTCTCACTTCCCAGTGTCTACTGGGATGTGTAATGCCATGTCTCTTACTACAACTAGATGATGTGCTTTTGCTGCCCTGCCTCATAACTTCCTTGACTTCCCAATCAAGTACTTCAAATACTTCAACACTTCCCAGTTTAACAGGCAGCCTTTACAGTGGGTAGGTAATGGGGGTGGCAGAGGTGCCATACTTATGACTAACTTTTTTTTTTTTTCCCCCCCCCCCCCCCCCCCCCCCCCGAGGTTCTGACAGCTTTGCCTGTCTCTAAGTTCTTTGCCCTCGTGGCAAAGGCAGTCAACAGCCTCCTGGGCTGCAATGAGGAAGAGTTGCCAGCAGGCCAAGGGAAGTAATCCTTCCCCTCTGTGGAGCACTGGTGAGGCTACACCTGGACTGCTGGGTCCACTTCTAGGCTCCATAGTACAAGAACTGCTTGGATGTGCTGGAGCAAGTCCAGCAAAGGGACACAAAGATGATTAAGGGACTGGAGCACCTGAGGAGAGGCTGAAGGAGTTGGGACTGTTTAGCCTGGAGAAGAGAAGGCTTGGGGAGGGGGAATCTTATCAATCTTATAAATATGTGATGGGTGGAGGTAAGAAGATGGGGCCAGACTTTTCTCAGTGGTGCTCAGTAATGGGACAAGAGGCAATGGGCACAAACTGCAACACAGGAAATCCCATTTGAACATAAGAAAACAGTTCTTCACTGTGAGGGTGGTTGCACACTGGAACAGGTTGCCCAATGAGGTTGTGGAGTCTCCATCCTTGAAGACATTTCACACTTGACTTGACACTGTCCTGGACAGCCTGCTCTAGCAGACCCTGCTTGAGCAGGGTTGGAGCAGATGATCTCCAGAGGTCCCTTCCAACCTAAACTAATCTGTTATGCTGTAATTACACAAATGCAAACTTTCTATTACATTGTCCTCAAAGCTCAACTTTCTAGAATGATCAAACTCCTATAATATATATCTTTGTTTTGTTCTTTGGCCTGAAGTTCATCCCTGTCTTGTATGCTTCTGCTCCCATCTTTGTAGCTTCTCTTTAGACTCTACAGACTGTTTTGTGGCTTCTGTGACTTCCATTTTAGTCCCTTAGCTCTGTTTCACTAAACTTTACCTACAGCGACTTAGTCTGGTGCTATGTGCCTTTCAGTACATTACTTTTATGTTCTTGGCCTTACATTAGTCTTGAACAGAAGTGTATTTAGAAAAAAAAAAAGTTGTTTTCACTGACTCTTGCTGTTATTAAAGTGTGACCTACTATCCATTTCTCCTGAGCAGAGACCAGTGCTGCTGGCTAGATGTGAGTGTGCAAGTTGCTTCATTTAATTCACAAAGACTGTGTAGTCTGGGAGAAATCCCATTGCTTGTTAAACATGTTGGGAGCGTTTCACAGCTCCTTTGTTTGACTTTCCTTATCTGATTTGAGTCCTGAAGCTAAGCCTGAGGAATTATTTGTTTAGTCCTCTGCTCTGTGGCTTGGTATGGCCAATGACTTATCTGCAGCTTTCAGTGAGGGCACTTAACTGTGGTGAGCTAGCGACTGCAAGAGGCTGCTCTCAAATCCCAGTTGCTGCAATTTACTGCACTGATGCATTTCTCTTAAGTGCGTGTGGGGGTGTTGGTTCTTTTTGCTTCTCTGCCCTGGGCCTGTGCTGTTCTTGCTCTTGGTTCCCACAGAACTGGGATAGCGTTGCTGGAATCCATCGCACCCAACTTGCAGGCAGGCTTAAACAGAGCCTTGAACTGCTACTGTTCCAGCCCAGTCTGCAGCTTTGTATCTGTTGAGGTGGTTCTTGATTCACTTTATCACTACATCTGAAATGTTTGTGCTTTCTGGCTTGCTTGGAACAAGCATGGAGATCCCCAGCATGTATGTAGGAGCCTTCTGTATTGAAACTTTTTTCAATTTAAGCAGAACAGATAGTGCCTGATACGAAATACTTGACTGTCTTGAAACCTATTTAAAACATGAAGACTACACTAAAGCCTTGAAACTTCTGTAGTCTTGTAAAGTAATTGAAATAGAACATAGCTTAAATGTTGCCACCAAACTAAAGGAAATGATTAGCTAGTCATATGAATCCAGATCTCATGGAAGTGCTGAAAGTGCTAACACAGTTACAACTTCTCATGGAAGCTGTTGCAGATGCAAAAAACTTTTTTTTTTTTTTTTGTTCTCTTAAAGGGCTAGCTCTTCCAGTACACTACTTAGCTCTAAAGAGGGAATAATTTTTCTTTGCCTTTTATTTGACATCAGTTGGAGGAGAGGTGTAAACTTCCAAAAAAAAAAAAAAGTGGCTAGCTAGTATGCACTCTCTTCCTCTCTTTTGATATAGAAAGCTCTTAATTGGAGAGCATCAACTTAAAAGGTTTGTGTCTGTGTAACTGATGGGAATTTCACTTCCCTCAATCTACATGCACTTTTTAACATAACTTTTCTAGTGCAGTTGTTCAGTTGCAGCTTTAAAACCATTTGGAAGTTATGCCCAAATGGCATATTTCTCATTGTGCAATGCAAGACTGAATGCTTTCAGAACTGCAGTCTGGAAGTTAGGACTTAAAGTGGGGAGAGCCAGGTCAGCTTGCTATTTTTAGATAATGATTTTCCTAAAATTAGGGTGACCTCTTTAATTAAATTCAAGGCACTGTTTACATAACTGTAATCTTAGATTCAATGAAAATGTAAATTCTTGACTGCTGTTTGTGCACTGTGAATGACTTTATGCTTCCATAGCAAATTTAATACACATAGATATCTGGATTCTTCACTTTTACACTGCATTTGCATGCATTGAAACACTTCTGGTGCTGAACTGTTTCAGGTGATTCTTACCCTCTAAATAACTGAAGTACAAATGCAAACAAGATGAGAATATGCAGTCAAATGGATTGCTTGCTTGCTTCAAATAGTTTCATGTCCTAATACTGAAAGAAGACAGCCCATTAGAGGTGATTATCTTAGAAGTAGACGAGGCCATTAATAACTCTCCTCCCCTTTCCTCAACCTCAAGGAGAATACAGCATTTCTCTTGCTTTCCCAGCTTAAGAGTGGCTGGCAGCTATCTACAGCAGTGAACAGGACGGGGTGAGAATGAACAAGACATGATTCTGTTAAGGGCCAAGGGAACAGAGCATGCAGTGACTGTCTGTTCTTACAAGTGCTTGTAGATCTGTGGATGCAAGAAAGGCTGAAGTGCCTTGAGCAATATTTGCTCTTGGTGATCTCTTAAGAGTGTTTAGAAGTGCTGTGCAATGGCAGCTTTGTTACAGGGTAGCTACGTTTGTGGGTGTGATAGGTGATTTAAGGGGTCATCTTAAAGAGGTGCTCTTGTGCTTAGCTGAGCAAAAATCATGAGGAAAGCTGCTGATTTTAAATATATACATGTGTATATATATATATATATATATATATATAATTGTAGATGCAGATGCTTCTTCCTTACAGATAAGTGCTGTTTTTCTTCATAGAACTCTTTCTGTTCTCGGCTGATCTTACAGTTGCTTTAAGAGGATTATTTTAAATTACTAGGAGGCCTTTGTGCATGTGTGTGTGCTTTGCTTAAATTTAATCTTTGTGCATGGTGGATTGTCAGTCTAGCACTGGACCTTGTGCATGCCAGCTATGTGTACGTGGCAGGGGGCAGCAGGAATGGGCCTTGAACCTTATGGCCTGTATACTTCACCTGGCAACACGGGAAGTTTGTCTGTGCTGTCTAGTACCTTTATGCTGAGAGACCAGGATTGGGACCTGATCTGCTGTTTATGTATCCTCCCTGAAGAACTGAAAACCAGGCTATGTACCTGTCTACATGGCTTGGATCATTTAACTGAAGAACTTTTGAGAAGTGGTGTTGGCTCCTACTGACCAGATACAGTTAGGAAGGGAGCCAGCACTAGCATTCTGCAGCCAGCTTCCTTGAACCACTGGAGAACAAGATGTGATGAAGAAAGGGGTAATCCCTGCATTTCTGGCATGTGTTCAGAGTATAGTCTATCTAGACAGCAGGTCAGCATGGTCTTTGGCCCAAAGTAATGAGCCCTGTTTAGGAGAAAGGCAAGTTTATGCAGTTGAGCTGATTTGGGAGGTCTAGATGCAATGATATTCTACTGTGTGGTAGTGTTAAAGAACATTAAAAGACATACCTGTCCCTACACCCTGGAAGTTAAAATGTGTTAAAGTCAAATACTGTTTATCATCATTGATCTAACTTATACTGATCCAACAACAAAATCCACAAAGCATTGTTTTTAGTGTTAGACATTCTAATGGCCAAACAGTATTTCTCACTTGTCTGTCTGCAAAGATCCTGCCTTGATGCCCTAATGTTAACAACATGTGTAACATCCAGCATAGGTTATGTCTAGCTAGCTGTTGCGTTTCAGAGGTAACTTCCAACTCTGCAAGCCTTCTATCTGAACTTTCCTTATTGGAAAACAAAGCAAGTCCTGTGGATGTGACATATGCTGTGTCCTCTCCTTCCTCCTCACAGAACCTCATATGTACTGTGCTTTCTGTACTCTCATCTTGCTGACTAACGGTTAATTGTATCTGCACATGCAGCTCATGCTTGTCCATGCACTTAACATGTTTCTGTGACTCCCCCCCACCCCCAAACCCAGACTTCTGCTGCAAGATGGGAGAACCATCTGCAGTTTGATGCTGAATTGGAGCCTAAGCTAGAGTATCATCAGAGGAAAAGGGATAGGGTGGAGAGTAGATGACAGAATATTGGTTCTGTCATTAAAAAAAATTAGTACCTGAAACTAGGGGAGCAAAGTCCAGTTTGGTTTAGAAACAGCAATTTAAAATATTCTGATGCTTAAGCGTAGTATGACAGTGTTAGCCTCCTGCTTAAATGACCCCTTAATTTTCTAACTCATTGAAAATATTGTGGCAACACAAATACCAAATGAGGCCCCACAGAAAGGCTGCTTAAACTACCCTTCTTGCAATTAGTTGTGTCAGTCTTAAACTTGACTTCCCTGTTTAGTTTGGCATCTAGCATGGAAAAAGTCTGGTTCTAATAATTGTTAAGCTTGATCTTCTGGGGACAGATCTATGGCCTGTAGATTAGAACAGAAATTGATATAGGTTTGTGGGGAAAATAGGCAGGAAGCAACATTCCCAAGACTGAGCTAAGTCTTGAATGGACTTAGACTGCCTGTCTTAAATGCTGATCTTTAAGTGGGTCCAAGATGTTATAGCTCAACTTCAATGCTGAATCCCTATTTTATAGCTTGCTAATGTGTAACTGGATAATCTGCGTTCTCTTGTCTCTTGATGTTGAGCTTTGGACTGGATCCTTAACTGCCTGATATTTTATGACTGCCTTCGCTAGCATGACAAAAATCAATTTTCATTACCCTGTCAACCTTCAGCTCAGTCTGTTGTGTGTAGTGGGATGTCCTGCTTGCAATATTGTCTGAAACACACTTAGGGATGCGATAGAGCAGCATGTGAGCAATGGTGAGCTAGTTCTTTGCGTAAAGCCTTTTGTGGCCCTCACACCTTTCTGCAGGTAGGGAGGTATTCATAACATTTCAAGATGAAGTGGTATGGAATTGCTAGAAAATTCTAACAGCATTTGTATAAAGTTTCCAGATAGGGTCCCAAATATGAGCAGAAGCGAGCTGCTGTAAAGTTAGGGGTGGGAGGAGAATACTTTTTAGGCTGCAGAAAGGGCTGTCAGTGAAGTCTCATTCTGAAGCAGGAAAAGACCCTTTCCTTTTACACAGAAAGGGTAAAGTGATGCCCCTGGAGAGCTTATACTTCTGTTACCTTCTTTGCATTTTATGAGAATGAAAATAAAAAAGGAGCCAAACTCACCCTGAAACATGCAATTCTTTTCTTACTGCCTTTGTGTTCTCACTGTTCTGAGATTATAAATGCAGAACAAACTTTCATTTTCATTTTAAAGTAAAATAGATGTGTGAGCTATGTTTGACAGTTGCACTCTTCCAGAATAGCCTTTTGCAATGGTTTTAATACTGCTTTAAAAACTTCCTCTGTGAAACTGCATTTACCAAGGGGACAGAACTGCACTACACTTGGGCAGGGTGTTTCTATATTGTTACTAGGCTGTTCACAGCACCATTGAGGAGGGAAGAGGCCAGTGTTGTAACACTGTTTAAATGCAAGTCTTCCTCCTCCCCACAAAATGGGGGAAGCCTTGAGGTTTGGTCAAGTTGTTTTCCTTCTCCAGCTGCCTTCAGAAAACTCCAGTTTTGTCTGCCGTGGAAGGTTTGCTAACTTTTTATATTAGGCTAAGCATTAGTTTAACAGTGTGACAGGCTAACGAGGCCTGTCTACCACCAGGCAGCACACAGCCTTGTGGCACTCAGTCCCCCAGTGCTAATAGCCATCAACTTCTAGGCTTGCAAAAGCTGATGTTTGTACTTGAACTTTGAAGGCTGTCTCACCCCCTTTTCTTTTTATCTGAACAGAATGAATTATTTTTTCCTCTTCATCCCTTAATATAGATGTCTAGTAAGGTTTTTGGGTGGATTTGGTTTTTATGCTAATATCTGGCAGGCAATTTCTTTTATCGAAGGGGGAAAAAGAGGAACTTGGGGGAAAACTATAAAAGCTCGCTCCATGGCTTTTGTTCTCTGTGGTATTTCCTGTGAACTAGTGACAGATCAGGCCTTTCTACAACTTAAAACTGCTTTTCTAATTTAAAAAAAGGCATTATACTTCCTCCCTGTCATTGTGATGGCCTACCACCCTGCTTCTTCAAGCAGTGTGGCTGTCTGGCTGTTCCTAAGCAAATAGCAGTAGATGGGCCATATTTGAAAAACAGCAAGGGACTTGAAATGCACAGCAGGCACAGGTCAAGTTTCTTCCTGGCGGTTGTGTCCTGCCAACATGGGAGGAGATCCTGCAACTTGGGAGCATCCCAGATAAGTGCATTCCTGCTTAAATTGAGGCTATAACAGTTATTAAATTGAAAGGACAGGATACTGAGCTAGACATACCTTTGAATAGTACAGCTTTCCTTGTAGCTATTTCTGTCTGTCTTCCTTTTAATCTTGGTATTTAAACTTAGAATAACTTCATTAGCAAAAGAAAACAGTTTAATGTGCAGTGGGTAGTAATGTATGTCCATAACAGGTGTGACAGAAAGCTTATAATACTAGTTACCTAATCTTTGTGACATTGTGTAGCTTAGGGTAGTACTTAAAGTAAGTGTAGAAGTGGGACCTATGCGACAACCCTGACATCTGAAGAAGGAGTGACAGTGGGGAAAGCAGCTGTCAAAGCAGTTCTCAAGGAATACTCTAATCCCACTCTTGTTTCCAAGTAATTGGGCAACCAAAACAAGCTACAGAAGTGCTAGCTGCTTTACAAAACCAGATCTGGTTATGTTATTTTAAGTCACTAGGCGTGTTTAATTGGCTGCAGTTAGATTTGGTGACTCATGTAAGGTGCATGATCTTGCTGCACCTCACTGCAGTGGTCTGGCTTCCTTCCCCTCTGCATGTAAAAAATGATCCACTTCATTTTCACATGTGCAGTCATCACTAACTTGGCTGTAATAGGGTCTGCTTACAGCTTGGCTCAGAGTTTATTTTAAGGCTAAGATACCTTTTCCTGAAAGCTGTACATTGCTTCTGGTTACTGAACACTTGAATTGCCATTTTGGATATTTCATTCAGCTTTATTTCCTTTCTCTCTTTTCTTTTTAAGAAAGACACCTGTATTCATGTGCTTTTGTCTGCCTGCTAAAATGAAACATCTTCCAGATTAATTACTGGAAATAAACAGCAGCTCTAACATCAGTGGTTTATTAGAAACAGTGGTTCTTGGGGATCATGATGTCTGTGAATCTAAGTAGATGGAGCCTTTTTTTCCTCTTAGTGAAGAGATCAGGGATGCTTAAATGCTAGTGCTGTGATAATGGCTTTGATATTTAAGCTCTGCCAGCCCACCTGGAGGGGGGTAACACTAACAGCTGCAGTTAATGTGCTCTGCTCTTCTGCTGCATACTTCTGCCTTACTACATGGGAGTTGAAAGAAATGTGTATGGATTGGGCATGCCTTTAAAAAAAATTGGTACTTTAAACTGGACTTGCATAAATGCAGATTGCTGTTCAGTACAGCATTAGAGCTCATCACTGATGTCTGCCAAAGCAGATGTGATGGGTTGTACGACAGGTACCATTAAAACCTTTGTTGCTGTGTCTTAGAGCTCTGACTTGCCTGCACAGAAATGAAGTACTTAACCCCTCTCGGAAAGGAGGTCTAAGGGTATGTAGCCTCTAGTTTTGTCACTGTTGGATTCTGAAACTTCAGAAACTTACCCTTACCATGCGGTGCAAGGAACTAGCTTTTGCTACCCACTAATGCACGAAGCGTAGAATTTCATGTTAGTACTTGTGTACTTAATGGAAGATTCCTTCACCGAATGACTTACATTTGGAAGCTTTCACTCTGGAAAATGCAGTCCTCCCTTCCAGCTTGTTTGTAACTTGGGAAGAGTCTCCTTATAGCAGCTTAAAGCCATTGAAAATTGCAATCTAGATGTGGATTGGTATGGAAAGGTGTGTCCAGCTCCTCTGCTGCTTGCTGCACAGTAGCTGTTTAAGGGAACTGATGCTGCTGGAAGTAAACTGGAACATTTATGTAGGAATAAGAGGAGAAGAAGGCAAGTCTGTCTCTTTTGGCAGATGTCTCCATTTAGGTTAGCTTATAGCAGTTAAGCTTCCTGCTACATTTTAGGGGAAACTGAAGAAATTTTCCTTTGCACCCAATGGTTACAGCAAGTGCAAAACATCTGTAGGAACTAAACCTTTGCTGGCAATCATCTGTTTCCTGGCAATGTTAAGCACTTCTAACCTGTTGTTCTCCCAGCCCTGAAGGAGTTGGAAATGCTTCACTCAGTTGCCTTGCCATGCTTTAAATTTCTTTGCAAACCAACGTTTCAGAGATTGCCCAACATCTATAAATGTTTTGCATCAATGAGAAGCAAGTGGTCACAACTTTCAGTGTCTGTCACTTTCCACAGGCTGCTATAATTGCTTCTCATCTAATGCTCCCCTGAAGGAGCATGTAGTTGTTAGTTAATAGGAAGGGGAAATCCTGATAAATTTTGTTTTGATGGCTTGTTTGATATGCTGATTTAACAAGACGATTTTCTTTGGTCATCTGGTGCAAGCAGTACATAATACTGCTGGAGATGGAGGAATTCAATTTCATAGGAGTTAACTGTTCAAATTGCTCAGAAACCAAATGTTGCAAAAAGCCTGAAGTTCTACTTAAACAAAACCCACAAAAGTGCCAAAACTGTGTTCGCTGAACCAGAGAACGGGTTCTCTGAACCTATTTAAATAGATTTTGGAAGCTTCAAGAAAATCCAGCCTACTCTTCATGATTGTCTCATCATTATGCTGGGCTTGACAAATCTGACTGAACTCAAATCTAGACAGTGCTAGTTTTAGTCCCTTCAGGTTTTTAACTACAGTGTCTGGCTTCTGTCACTTCTGCAGCTGAACACATGGACACATTCCCTGTGCAGTGGAAGTCCATGTGGCAGCTGAAGTTTCTCAGCAGGATGGAGCATCTTGGTGAGATGCCTTCTAACCTGGATGTCCCATTCAACTATCAAACAAGGCAACCAGGAATAGCCTATGTTTCAGGGCTGCGCTGCCTAGAGACCAAGAGCCCACCCCAGGGCTTCAGGCTTTCCTCAGTAACACGTAGCCTGGAAGTAGCTTTAGGTAAGATTGGAAGTTTTAGAAACCAGAAGTGCAGCACCTGGTTCTGCAACAGCAATGCTTGAGTCCTGATGTAAACTGAGACTACATTCTTTATACAGCTTGACCTGAGTTAATAGCTTGCTAATGCTCATCTGTTTCAGGAGGGTGAAAAGGTTGGTTGTTGGGGGTGGGGAAAGGGACTAGGAAGAGTGAGTTGAATTTGGCTTGTTGAGCAACTAGATAAGCTCTAGAGCTGATGCAGGCTGGAGGAGGTCTGTGTGGTGAGGATGGGGAGGCAGGGCTGGGGAAAGTGCAAGGCCTTCCCTGACTGGCAGCAGTGAGCTTTTGATTGAGTTCAGCCATCACATGGACCTGCACCCTTAAATGACCTGGCTGTTCTCTGGCAAAGGCAAGGCTGAGATGGAGATCACCATGCTCTTTAGACAGATGACTTCTGTCTGCAACTTGGTAATGTCTGAGGTGTTCTCTTGTAGATCTTCTGAACCTTTTCTTTATCCATTTTAGAGCAGCTAATTTCTTGAATATCAGTTTGTCAAAGGTGCTTCTGCTTCCAAAAGCTCTTTCTGTTGTGTGCAGCTAACAGAAGGTGGGCATTAAAGCAGGCATTTAGATGAAAAGATGATCACTGTAGCAAGGAAAAATCCTAATAGAAAAGTGTTGATTCTATTTGCATTTCACTAAGCAGGGAGACATATTACTCTTTAAATAGTTTCTTGAACCTTCTGTAAGAGCAAGAAGTATTAACCTTTAAATATACAAGAGTTGTTGATGTGAAATGGGCTGTTGCTATAAGATGATGGTAGAAAAATGGTTGTTCTTTAAAATAGTGCTTCCTGGAATATCCTGCATTGCCTGGGAAAGCTTGTTGTGATCTAAACTTATCTTCTGTCCTATGGGGAAGGAGGGAAAAATAACTGTGATCAAATAGCCTTTGTCCTAAAACAGATGTGTGTGTGGGAGAAGGAGTTGGATCTGTTATAGACAAATTGAAGCCCAGCCTGTGTATTGTACTGCATAACAAACTTTATAGCAGGGCGGATGGGTCCTTTCTGGGCAGTCTTACCTAGTCTCTCTCAGGGTGCAGGGAAAATCTTTTACATTGGGGTGTCTGTGAGTCTTGTGACTCTCTGTGGTCTTTCCTGTGAGTTTCTGGTGTTTCATATCTGAGCTATGTCTGTGTTTCCCTGGGGCCTCTCTTGTCTCAGTCTCTCCTCACTGGACTTTCCAAAACTGTTCTACTTCTCTGCTGAAATTAACTCTCCAATATTCTGTGGACACTTCAAGTAGCTCTATAAGGATCTGCTTTACACAATGGTCACTTCAAGAACTATAAAGAAGGCTTTCTGTTGTATAACAGCTCCTCCTCTTTCATCCCAGAATATATACAGAATACAAAATACAAAATTGTAAACAGTTCTAAAGTCAAATGACAAACAGTCATTCTTGTAGTAATACTGCAAGGTTAAATCAGTTTTCCCAAGAGGGATTTATTTTTTTGATTGCTGAGAGGTGGAAAAAGGCTTGCACAGCTTTCAGCTGAGGGGAGACTACGCACAGCTGTGACTTAGATCCCTTACTTGAAGGGAAGGCAGCTACAGTAACAGCACGATTGCTTGGTTTTCCCATTTTTCACTCAGCTCTAAGAGTACATCTGAAAGTTTTCAAGCTACAAGTAGGAAAACGTGCACTAAGAGGCAAACACCTTAATTACGGTCAGAAAAATGACTGTCAAGCATGGTTTTAACTTCATGTCTTCCTCTTGCTAGGGAGAACGCTTTGGGTGTGTTTGTTTTGGTTTTTTTTTTTCCTTCCTCAGAATTAAGAGAATCAATTGGCAGTGAATGGTTTGTATGGTGACTCAACCTGTCCTCCCTTTTATGGGGAGGAGAGCAAGATCAAATCCAAAGGATGATTGTTGCAAATGGGCCATAAAAAGTTGTGATGACAAAAGAGAATCTAGGGCACTGGCACCTTCAATGATAGGATGTTTCCAGGCTTTTTTATGAGGGAGGCAGGAGTTAAGCCTCCTTAATCAGTACTGTTCACCTATAATTGTATTTAAAACTTATGTGAGGGGCAGGATTCTGAACAAATTCTGTGAACTGAAGGCTGATATAACTCTCTGCCACAATGGCTGCTGTCTGAACTAGATCTGTGGAATGAAAGATAAGACTGTCCCAGCCTTTAGTCAGCTTATCTTATGGCTTGCTTTTCCTTCAAGCAAAATCTTAGGCTTTCTTTTCAGCATCTCTTACCGTCCTGGAGGGGGTGCTAGGGAGCAGGGAACTTAGCCAGTGCTCATCTTCTCTCCCTCCTTTGCCCTGACACCCCCACCCTACCCATAATTAAAGCTGTTTGTATGGAGATTCCCCTTTTTTTTATCCCCCTCTCTTCCTCAGTTCCATGGGAATTTGTAGTATTCTGTAGTGACAAACTGTCATATAGGTTAGCCTCACTGTTAGTCTTCAGTAACCTCTGTCACTCTATATTTGTGTTTATGGCAGCTATCTTAGTGCTTCCTTTCACCAGAAGACTAGCATAATTGCAGACTGTTGCCAAAACTTGTTACCCAAGTACAATTTAGAGAGCTTTTCTGTGGTGACAAGGATTTCTACGCTTACTGAGGTAAATTTGCTTCAAATGGTTAAATAGATTGCCTTATGTTTCCTTTACTCTTAGAAAAGTCAGTCAACTGCTTTTAAGAGGATTGAGGGCTTGGGGGCAAGCGGGCCATTTAAGCTGAGGCTGCTCCTTTTTTTCCTCATCTCTGCTGAGACTGGACATTGGCAAAGGCCTTGCAGTGTAACCCTTCCTTTCTTTACTTTCCTTGTCACCTGCTGTGTGTGTCAATAAGTTCAGGTGCACTTTGTAAACTTTGGGTAAGAGTGTGCTGCAGTGTTTGTGCTAACTGGCCAAGTTCATGCAGAATTTTGGAAAGGAGCACAAAATAAGCATGTAGGACAGAGGGACAACAAAACTTGTCACCACTTTCAAGAAGTAGTAGGTATGTTCAGACTGACTCCTCCAAAAGGAGCTATCAAATATCTAGGTTTCTGTAACACTCCAGCTTCTTGTCTGCATTTCTGCTCTTCAGCTGACACAAGGGTAAGCCTTGCAATAGCACTCTATTGTAAAATTGCTGAGTTTTTAACTCTGAGGTGCATTGTTGAACTTTGTTTCCAAAATAAAAAGGGTTTAAACTGATGCTATAAAAAGTGTTGACTTGCTTTTATTTCCAAACTGCCCATACAGCTTTTCTGTTATGCACTACAACTGGCAAGCCTTAGCTGCAGCAATCTGTGGTGTCTGTTTTGAGCAGCGTGTCCCTCCCTGCATTAGACACTAAATCAGAAAATTGCACCAACTTTTCTTCGTCTTGTTGGTTGCTTTCTCTTATTGCTGTTTAGTCACAAGACCCCAAATGGGTAAAACAGTCTCTCAAAATGCTTGTTTTGCATGTAGTTATTAATGTAATAGTGACAGCTTGTGCTCTATTGCTTTCAGAGGCTGTTTGTGTGCAGTGGTGCTTAGCTAATGGAGTGTCATTCCTTGTGGTAGTGACCCTGAATTTCTTGCTTGGTGGAGAGCTTGCCCTGTTTGTTCTTTGGCTTTATGGGATGAATAGGTAGCTGCTCCTTTGGGCTAAGTTGTCTTTGTTTCAGCTCTTATCTACTACGCTCTGACTAGAAGAACTGAATTTTACAAACTGTTGGGCAAGAAGGTGCAACTTGGGTGTTACCCAGTGTTTTGAATGCCATTTCTGGCTAGAACTAGGACTCCTAGCCGGTAGCAGGGGTGTGGCTAAGTGAAATCGGCTCCAGCAGTTGGCAGCCCCGGCTGCCTGGCTTGCATGTAACATGCCTCTTGGAGACTTGCAACCCGAGCTCAGGTTACCTGCACCATCTGGAAAAAAGCACAGGCCTGAAGCTACTACGTGGGGCGTTTGATAACGGTGGAGCAGCGCTCTTGACGGTGCTTTTCGGCGTGACGGGGGCTAGGGGAGGCCGAAGCAATGCGGCCGGGGCACGATCTCCTCAGGCGCGGCGGTGACGCGCAGCCGGCGCCTTCCCGCCCTTCCCCTCAGGGCGCCCGCGCGGCGGCGGCGGGCGGGGCCAGCGCGCGCGGCCCCGCCCCCCCCCGCCCTCGCTGAGGAGGCGGGGGGGGGGGGGCGGTGGCGGCCCTCGGCCGGGCCCCAGCGAGGGCAGCCCTGCTCGCCGGGGGCGGCGGGGCGCTTCCACTGTTGGTTAACTACGGCAGGTTTTCTTAAGAAGTAGCTCTGTGCCAGAAGGGAAGCTAACTTCCCCTTCGCTAGCCTCCCTCAAGCTTGCTTTGTGCCACTGTCAACATCTCATTACTTGCTGCCAGCTTTCTGGGGGGTGTGGGTGGGTGGGGGGTATCTGAGTTGTCAACTCCGCTCCATGACAAAATGTGGAACCAGATGGGCTAACGGCAGCTCGCTAAAACTTTTCTTCCCCCTCACCCTTCTCAAAACTGGTAGGTGTTCATTGCCGTGAAGGAAAGGAGCGGGTGAGATCTCTGGCTGGAAGTGTTCGCGCCAAGATGCCACAGAGGAAGAAAACTCTTCTGCGTGTCTCATTTGGCAAAACCGCCTGTGTGCTTTTGCTCCGGGAAGGGCGTTTCTGAGGAGGATGACTTGTGAAATCTGTCAACACAGCTGACTTTACAAGGGTACCGAATGAAGGACGATATGCCTTACAATGGACGCTTATCGTGAAGGGGTGGCTTTGTCCTCTGAAACACGAACGCTGTAAACACTGATCCTGAGCAGGAATTAGGATTATAGGAACTGCATCAGAATGTTTGTTAGTCCCAGGAGAGTCAGAAAATGCCAATTTTTGCAGATATTTGCTACTTGTTTCATACTGTGTCTCATGATTTTTTGGGGACCATTTGATAATCACATTGTGAGCCATATGAAGTCCTATTCGTACAGATACCTCATAAATAGCTACAACTTCGTGAACAACAGCCTGTCTGTCAACAGGGATAACTTGGACAGAGTAGCAAGCTACCAGTACTTGATCAACCACAAAGAGAAGTGTCAGCAGCAGGACGTCCTTCTCCTGCTGTTTGTGAAGACTTCCCCTGAAAACCGCCATCGGAGGGATGCAATTCGACAGACTTGGGGTAATGAGAAGTACGTTCGTTCTCAACTTAATGCCAACATTAAAACTGTTTTTGCTTTGGGACGACCAACGGATCATCCGCAGCAAGCACAGTTGCAAAGAAAACTTCAGCTGGAAGACCAGAAATACAATGACTTGATTCAGCAGGACTTCTTGGATACTTTTCACAATCTTACTCTTAAATTACTTTTACAGTTTAGCTGGGTGAATGCCTACTGTCCTCATGCTAAGTTCATCATGTCTGCAGATGATGACATATTTATCCATATGCCAAATCTTGTTGCTTATCTCCAAAGTCTAGCACAGATGGGCGTCCAAGATCTCTGGATTGGCCGTGTCCATCGTGGATCCCCTCCCATAAGAGACAAGACTAGCAAATACTATGTGCCATATGAAATGTATCAGTGGCCCTCTTATCCTGACTACACAGCTGGAGCTGCATATGTAATATCAAATGATGTAGCAGCTAAAGTATATGAGGCTTCACAGACTCTTAATACAAGTCTTTATATAGACGATGTTTTCATGGGTCTCTGTGCCAATAAAATGGGAATTGTACCACAATACCATGTATTTTTTTCTGGGGAAGGAAAGGCTCCATATCATCCCTGCATTTATAACAAAATGATGACATCTCACGGACATGTAGATGATCTTCACCAGCTCTGGAAGCAGGCTACAGATCCCAAAGTTAAAAGATTTTCCTCTGGGTTTTTTGGTAGACTATATTGCAAAATAGTTAACATTGTGCTTCTCTGTAAATTATACTACGAGGACACATATCCTTGTTCAGCTGCATTTTCTTAATACTTGAATATCTGCATTGAAGATCCACTGAGCCAAAACAGAGCAACAACTCTTCAGATGTTTATTCAAAATACATGTAAACGTGGAAAGAGGTAAAACTAAAATGTGAATAGCTTTTTTTTGGGGGGGGGGAGGAGGGCTAGGGAGGGTGGTCTCAAGTTCTGTTCAGAAACTCTTACTGGAATAGCTCTGTTGTACTGCAGCTTTATACTGTGGCCTGTTCTTACAGTCTTCAAGGGATACAGGTCTGGATTAGATGATCATTAAATGAACTATAAATGCATTTGACTTCTAGACTTTGAAATTAGTGAAAATGCCATTACTTTGAATTTGTCTTTTTTAAAGTGTGAACTGAGGTACATTTAAAAAAAATCTGGTGTATCAAAATGTAGAGCTTTCAAAACAAGTAGTAGTATAACCTCTGACACAAGGAATGGGACTATTACATCAGTTTAAGCCAGTGTAGATGGGTTAAAAATACTCACCATTTCTAAATGCTACATAGAAAATAACTCTGGATCTGTGTAATCTACAAACAGCGCTAGAAGCGAAGACCTGCAAAGATCTTGCTCCTCAGAGTTTGCTAGGCCTTTGTGATGGGGAAGGTGTTTCAGTGCCCTCTGACTTGGTTTTTCTAAGGAATGTATGAACTCTATTTAGATCAGGAGTGAACTTGAAAGGATCAAAATCCAGGATTACCGATGTAAGTGATTTTGCTAATCTTTCTCTGCTTTCTGAAAACTGAAGCAGTATATTTAAACACTCCAATCTTTGATTAGCAAATAAGCTAAATTCAGTAAGAGTACTTTTTCTTTAACAGTGCTGCTGCTTTCCCACATTCATGGTTGTAAAGGTGAAAGCCAAGCAAGAGTCTGTAACTGACTTTCCCAAAGTCAGTTACTTTATAGCTATTTGGAAGCTGTAAATGAACTTAAAGAGCAAAACTTTGTGCCTGAATAAAGAGATGATATTTTATGCACAAAGTTTGACTTCACAATGAAGGGATAGGGAGATGGTGATCCACAGAAACTCAATACACAAATCAAAACCACTAACATTTTTCCTGAAGTTTTAAGCACAAGATTGTCTTTACAATCTCAAAGTAGTTTGTATCCAGAAACCCTCCCCCCCCTTCTTGAATAGATTTCAGTGTTAATCTTGCCTCTAAGATGAACAAAACGCTCCTGCATTGTAAATCAGGGTAAAACTAGGCGATACTCAAACTAGCCATTACTAGGTCTACTGTGGTGCCATGTTAAGTCTTGTAAAAACAAGGTTCTGGGAGGACTGCAGTCTTTCCTTGTATATCTCTCTACTGGTGTCTTCACAGGCTCTCAGGACAGGTATTTCAGTTGCTAATTGCCAAACCTGTGGTAGCTCTTCTTGGAGTGGATACACAGACCACACAAGGTACAGTCAGATATTGCTTGTGAACAGATTTGACACAGGAATGAGTTCCAGGTTGGATTGTGTCAAAAAACTACTGAAAGCTTCAATGAGTCCAGTTTAGCAGCACAGCAGTGACAAGCAAGCCAAAAGCTTGGAAACTAACAACTATTTGTCAGGTTTTGGATCAGTTGGGGCAGTGCACAAAACTACAGGAGCAATGCTGCTTGCTTTCAAAGATGTCTAACATTAGTTTTTTTTCTCTTCTGCCCAAAGTTTCTTGCAGTTCCTGCTGTGTGAGAGCAGTGAAGTGCCTAATCTTTGTCCTCTAGCTTTACTTTAGAAACAGCTAAAAATAACATGCTGGTTTTAAGCTGTAAGTAGTAAACTTTGTTTAAATACTGCTCTTGAAGTTGTGCTAGGGTTGTAATGGTATGAATGGCTAATGTTAGCTTAAACAAAATCCAGGAGTGAACTTGCTGCCTATTCTCCAAGCTGTGATTTCAGATGGATGCAGGTAGCTACTAGAATTAAGTGAAATAATTAAATGGTCTTCTATAAGTGTTTTTTGAGAAGGAAAAGAGTAAGCATCTGACATCCCAAAGCCCAAATGTTGGGTATATGGAGAGCCCACAAACTGTTTACCATTAGTGTCAAAATGATTGAAGAATGCAAGTTATTCCAAAGAATATTTAAAATATTCACAGAAAAACAAAGCCAACTAATGTTCTTACCTAAGTAGATTGATTACAGTACTGACATGTTTATAAACAACTAGAGCTCTAATCTACCAGCTATGTAGAAAAATAAATACATATACAGAGAAGATGGTATTCAGCATTGAAGGAAAGTCTCCCTATCAGGTCTCTGACCTGTTGTGACCCAAGTTAAATCAATAAGCTATATAGCAAGACTGCACTACATAAAAATATACCCTGTTCTCTGTAGGGAAAGAAAGTCTTAGTAGTACATTTTAGATATATACTGTATACGAAGACTACAATCCTTCCAGCATAAGTATGCATTGGGATTTTTGGTTTTGACTCATACAAGCAAAGCTAAAGTGCTTGAATTTCTGTAGGATAATTACCTAGCTAACATCGAAAACACTGCTTAAATGTAGCTTGCTGTTACATGAAAGTCACTTTTGACCATTGAAATATTTTGTTTTACAGCTAGTTTGAGGTTTTTTGTTCATTTGGATTGTTTCTCCATCTTAAAAGGGCCTTGATGTTCATAGTGTGCATTTGATTTTGCTGCAGTGAAAAAGGAAAGGGCTAGTGAATTCAAAGAAAAGCATGAAGGCACTCCTTTCAAAGAATGGAGAAGCTAGAGAACTTCTTACTTCTTGGTTATAAACACTGATGTAAGATTTGTACACCTTTTTCTGGAACCTGTTTTTTTAACAAGAGTTACAGTTGGTGCTCCAATGCAGGGCTGTCAGGTTTTACTTCTACAAATAAAACTATCAGCCTGAATGGTCACTCCTCATTAACAGTTTTGATGTTGTTGCACAGCATGTTTAATTCTAAAATTGTTTTTACCTGTTTGGTTTGCATCAATTTCCCTTTGATATTATTAATTTTTATACAAAAGTATTCAATATTTATTCTTAAACTTTGCTCTGTACCACAAAAGACAATTGTTTTGTAAAACTTGTTTTGAATAAATGGACTTTTTTTATTTACCAGCTTTTGGGGTTTTTTTAACTCTGTTGTTGCATTCTTTGTAGCTGACAGTAAAGCGGCAGAGCTGCAACTTTTTTTTTTTTTTTTTTTTTAATGTTTAAATACTTTCAAACCTTTTATGATAGGGCTTAATCTTCCTTTCTGTGTTAACTTGAACCAAACCTTACCTGGAACAAAAGGCAAAATAGGCATTTCCAAAAAAGGAGATCAAACAACAAAAAATTCTTTACCCAGTTTCTGGTCCAATGTTGTAGGAAAAACTGCCAAATACTAGAAGCTTAATCTGCTGTTAATGTTGAACTCCCAAATTCATATACTCTGTTTAGATACACCTCTTGTGGGAGAAATGGTTGCCTACTTAAATTCTATTTCAAGTCAAACTTGGCCCACTTCAAAAACTAGCTGATGGTTTGGAGGCCAGTAATAGTATACCTTTATTGCACTGTTATTTTTTCATAGGGTATAAAAGAATGCCTATAAGAATATAATAAATTCACAGTAAGTTGATACACTATGCTAAACAGATCTGAGACATATACAAAAATGCAAACCAGTGTCAAACTTACTTTTGCAACTTCAGTTTATACCTGTGTGAACTAATGGCACAACTTGAGTATAAATTCATTATCTAAATTCTACTGAAGAAAATGGAGTCAGCTAGGGTTGCATGGTCTGGTTTGTGGGGTTTTGGGTGTGTTGTGTTTTGTAGGTTTTTTGTTCTGGTTTTATTCCTCACCTAGAAGGCACTGCAGTTCAACTAAGACTGGATTTGCTTGGTACATTTTTAATATACTAAATGACTTCAGGCATTTAGTGTTTTAAAATACATTATTCAGTATCTCTTTCCCAAAACCTTCTGGAAGGGGAGACAGCAAGATTATCACTTGCATTTCAAAAGCAGAAGCTTCTCAGCAGCGTATGGTCAAACGTGCATTTCCTGAACACAAGATTCTTTGATACTACTTGGTGAATTACATGCACAAGGCATATTCTAATGAACTTTCTAATGGCTTATTTCTCACATCATGTTAGTAATGCTTCTAACACCAAAGGTGGGTGGAGGGGGCACAAAACAAAGGGGTAAATCTTGCTTCCTGTAACTGATGGACTGTGCATAAATGCTTGGTTATAAGCATTTCAATGACTTGATTGTATGTATCTATTAATCTTAGAGTAGACTTCAAAGAAGTGGTTGAGCATGTGCTGTAAATGTAGGTGTTGCATTCTAAGGAGGACAGAAAAGGGTGCTGGCTCATGTGTGTGTCCTTACCTCCTCCTTGTTGACAGGTTCTCATCACTTTCACTCATCACCAGCACTCTGCTAGATCCGCCTTGACTAGCTTCATGCATCACTTCAATCTGAATGAAAAGCACACATTAAAAAGGTTTAATTGCTGATGCCCTTCCTGGTTGTTAATTCTTTTAAAAGAATAAAAATGGATCCTGAACAGTCAAGTAAGTCACCAGACAAGTTAAACAAAATTGACTCTTAGATGTGCAAGCTGCAACTCAAGAATAACTTTCCATTTCCTCACTCACTATTGGCCTGGGAGGCATTCTTGAATGCTTGCAATTTTTTTTTTTAACCTTTTTTCCATCATAAGTTGATAAATTCACCTTCTGTGGAGATAACTACAGACATAATGGTCTGCTCCTTAGGTCATGAAATACTGTTTCATCTTGCTGCCTCTACTTCTACCTAAAACCAACCCAAAGAATTTCTTCAGGCTTTCAAATTTGTGTGTACAGTGCAGTAGGGTAAATTCCAGGGAAAACTATCTTGTGCCTCCTAGGAATGTCTTAACTTTGTACTGGTAATAATGTTACGTAAGACACAGCATACACTTGAATGCTCAGCATCATCATACACGTGCAAGGGCTGTCTCTAGGCTGACACAGACTGAGGCTTTGTACATAATATTTTGATAAATGTTAACTTACTTCCTTCTCCATTTTGCAGAGCAAGATCATTGCAAGTGTGCTCCAGGCAAGTTTTAAGTAGGCTTCTCCTTTAGTCTGCAGCTTTAGAACCCAAGTATGACTTGGGCATACTCAAAGGCAGTCTCTTCAAATTCAATGAAACAACTCAGGTGCTGAATTTGCAGTTATTCTAAGTCAATATGTAAAGTCCAGTACAGTCTTAAAGTTTCTGAGCTCTTTCATTTTTTAAGGGCTGATTCTGAAAAAAATCAGTGGCCTGCCTGATCATGTTTCATGCAGCTAAATTATTTCATGGTTCAGTGATGGTGAAATCCATTAATGAGCTATCCTCACCCGAACTGTTATCAGAACAAATAAAACACAAGCAAATGTTCTATAGCCACAATGGGAGGGAAGGAGGGGGGAATAATTTGTGTTGCAGTTTAGAAAGTAGAGCTAAAAATGAATGAATGTATATTTTTACAAAGCCTGTACCATATTGTTGTATATACCTAATTACTTGGGAGGACTGTAACTGGTCATCTGTGTTACTGATAGGAGTAAGACAAGTTCCAAAGTCAAACTTTCCTGTGGGTTTAGACAAAGGTGAGACCAGCTGCATGTTTCTGATAATAACTAGATTTTATTCTGTGCTTATTGCTAAAGCTGTAGACTGTTTTGGTCATTTCAAAAAAAAAAATCTATTTTTTGCCTTTTCAGCTTTAGAGAAATAATGGTCAAATAGATGAGCAAGTGAAGGGTACAGTTAGCAAAAGGGTTAGGTTAAAGTAGCTTGCGCTTTTGTTCTAAATGCTTATATCAAAAAGTAAAATTAAATTATAGACTCATGCCAGATAGAGACTTGATGCATTTTTTCCTTTCAGTGCTTCAGAGTAACACTCTTCCCTCCCCTCCTGACACCCCCATCCACCCCAGAAAAAATAACCAACCCCCCAAAGCTAGTTCTGATATAAATGTGGAATATTTGTGCTAACAGGATTAAACTGTTCTAGAGTATTTAGGCCAAAGTAGTACAGCAATGTGTGGTTGTTACTGGTTCAACCACAGAGTAGGTAAGAAGAGATAATGGATTAGTGTTCTGTGAACTACCCCTTAATAATCAGAAAATCTAAAATGCTTATTTTGGGAATAACTTTAACAACAATGGATTAAACTGGAAAACAGCCACAAAATTTTTATCATAAAATGTGATCTCTGTATTGGTTATGTTCTTACATAGAGGTGAGAAACCAGGAGAGGGTTTTTGTGGCCTTTCCGTATGCCCACATGCTTTCTTACCTAGAAGAAGATTTCTGGGAGGAATATATGTTAAAAAGCCAAGGTATATTATTGGGCAGAGAAAACAGGAAAGGTTTGGGATGCGTACGAACCCAAATCAAGATGAGAAGGGAGAAGACAAATTAATTCCAGGAGATTTAGAGATTGGGCTAAATTCAAGCAAATTAATTTTTCCTTCCTTTGGTAAATGTGCAGCATCTGCAAGTCAGGCAGCAGAGGGTTCTAGTCCAGAGGGGGACAGAGAATCACACAGTTCTGTACCGTGTGTTTCAGTCGTGCAGCAGAGAGGCCTGCATTCGGCCCGCTAGCAAAAGTTGCTTTTTGAGCCCTTAGCTCTGGCAGTGAGCGTGGAATGAACAATGCTGTCTGTAGGAACATCTAAAATAAAGCCAAACAGCAAATATTCAAGAATCTGTAGTTCAAATAAAACAAAAGGAAAGGATTTGGTGCACTGATCATCATAGGCTGTGCTTCAGATATTTAAAGAATAGACTTAAAAGCACAATGACCTTTAAAATGACTATTGTCATAGTTCAGTGGTTAACAACTGCAGCTGTGGGGGCTACTGTGTCATCTCCATTCGCATGTGTAGAATCTATTTTAGGTTGGGGTATTTTCTTTCCCCAGAGACGTACTGACAAAGCCTACTCCCTTCTTCCACTTCTGCCCCAAACTGCTGAACTACGTGAAACAGGCCAGCTGCATCTGGAGTTGCATTTTTCCGAGGGGCTGCAGCGAAATGAAGATTGTACCTCTCTTCCCACACTACCCAACTTCTTTTGCTACTCTTTTCTGAATAGCAGTTGTTCATATTACTTTCTCCAACCCTGCTAGGGCCCTTTCTCATTCTTTTCTTTCTCAAAATATACCTTCAATAGCACTTTTTGGTATTCTAATAATATGTTACCCTAAAGAGCTAATAGTACAAATGGTAAGACAACAGTAAGGGAATACAGGATAAAAGTACATCAAAGGGATGTTATTTAAAAGGCTGTGAGTGGCACTGCAGATGTTCTGATTTTTGTCCTGTCTTTGGTAAACTTGAAACTAAAGTAGATGTTGGCAAAGTTATGAAACACATCTATAGCACAGAAACATTCGGAATACAACCTCAGTGATATTCTTGCTACCTTTTTGCAAAAGTATATTTACATGGTCTGAAAACAAACATTTTAAATAAGTACAAATGAGGTGTTACCTGAATTTGACAGAAAAAATGTGTGGTCACTGTTTGAAAGTGGCTATTTCAGCTAGCTTGGGCAAGTGAAAGGTTTCAGGATGCAGCTGCACTTTGTCTTAGTTACAAGAATTACAAATGAATGAAGTCCTGGATCCTTCAGTTTCCAGTTTTAAAATACACAAGGAGGGCTAAAAGACTGTTTTGCTACATTGTCCTCACTGTCAGCAACTCAGGCAGCAGGCTCTGCTGTAAGGGCAGGGCTCCTGAATGCCCTCGGGGCTGCGGTAGGGGGTGGATGGAGGGAGGAATGAGGATGGCTAAAAAGGCCTGAACAGGAATTTGCCGCAGAAACAATAGTATACAACAAATCTCATCATGGAGACTTACAAGCAAAGTGCATTTCCCTAAACCTTTTTTTTGCCCGTGCAGCAAATAGGTAGCAGTGGGATTTTTGTTCTTGGGGTTGTTTGCTGGTTTGTTTTTAAGCGTTAAATGAGCAGCCTTTCTTCCTTTGGGTAGAAATTGTCCTTGAAGAAATGCTTAAAAAAGGAAAAAATGTATAACTTTGTAAAATCCTGAACATAACACAACTTATGAGGAGCTGGAAAATTATTCACATTTTGGGAACAAAATAATTCATGTTATGAGGAAGGAGGAACACTCTGGATCCACTTTAATGTATTATAGTTGGGCATTCTCTCCACATTTCCCCTTTCATCCTTTGCAAGTGATTTCTACTTTGGTGCAACTTGTTTTTCCACATATGTGAACATAAATCTTCTAACAATATTGTCTGAATAACTTTCAGACTGTAATGTGAAGTGTGAAAAACACTTTGCAGAGATTAACTAGGAAGTTATTTTTAATTATATAAGTATAAATATGTAAACCTAAAATTAACTGTTTCGCTTTCTCTTGCAATACAGCATGACCCCAAACGAAAGATATTCCTACCTTAATTCCACCTTTAGTCTTCTTAACGCTTTTCTTTTTTGATAACTCTACCTCAGAGATGGACTTTGGAGGGCAGGAAATTTCTGTGGACCTCCTATTGGTAGCTAAAGGAATCAAAAAAAAGAGAGTAACATTAGAAAACCTGGGCTAAAAGGTTGAAGTCCTAGTTCCTAGTGAATGCAATAAGACAAGTTCCTGTCACATCAGTGGTAACTAAACTGGCTCAGTAAAGTGAATTGCAGCTGGAGTGGCAAGAGACCAACTGGCCCCGTGGGACCGGCTAAGTGGTCAGTGCTGTGCGCTGTTTCGCATTAGCATGTACAGCTCTAAACCCGCTACGGTTTGACTTCCTCCGTGGCAACCATTTGTACCGTAGCACAGGTAAATTTTAGCCAACTGTAACAACAGTTGGGCAGTTTTCACTGGGACAGTTTTTATGCTCATGCATTGTTGTTACTTGTGTCATTCCCCCCCCCCCCCAAAAAAAAAAAGGATTTTTTTTTTTGTTCTTGTTTGGTTTTGTATCTTGTTTGATAAAGTCAGATTATAAGGAATTGTTCCTTGTAAGGTTTCATCATATGAACAAGTCTCAAAAGAGTAATTGTGCGGGTGTTCAACAAGTCACTGTGACCATTTATGTAATGACAGTGAATCCCAGGAAATGATTTCTGAATACCCTTCTCCAGGATTGTTTGGCCTCACAGGCTCTGAAAACAACAGCTGACAACAACTTCACCAATGCTGCTAGAAAATCATCAGCAAGAACTTAGCCGTTTGAGACTGCCATCCAAAGAAAAGTGTTAGGATGAACTGTGAGAAGGAGAATCACTTATTTGGCTCGAGTAGAAAATTATTTCTCTGTTATGTTTTGCATCTTTATTTGTTTTAAATTGGTAATGAGCTCACGCTGTGCATGTTATATGAGGCAAGTAGTGCTCTCCCTTTTTCTTAGTTGCTGAATTGATAAAGGCAAGCATGCAAGTCCTAGTAAAAAGAAATATGGACACCAGATGAATGGATTAAAGCAGGTCTGCGTCAGGCAGCAAAGAACAATCTTGTTCCAGTCCTGTGATTCAGTCCCTTTCGGTTTCATTCTAGGAAAACTTTCTAATAGAAGCAGAACTTTCCTAAAAATAAAAGCTGGTGTTTTCTGACACATCAGCTAACCTCCTGTTCAAGATAGTTTCACCAAAGTTAGTAAAACACTGAGATGTGGAGAACCATGGTGGTCACTGATAACTCTCTTGTCTCGGGGAGAAGCTGGGGGATGCAATACAAGATGCATACTTCTTTGAATGGGAAAGACACAGATAGTATCAAAAGATTCATATAGGAGTGTACTAAAAACTTTTTAAATAAATACACTGATAGATTTTAGAATGACCCTGTTACTAAATTTTCCTGTTTCTGTATTAAAAAAAAAAGCACAGAAACCCCCCAAACTGTATGCAGTTAGAAGGATATAACATACCAGCTTCACTGACAATAACAACAGAAGCTGACACTTTTTCTACCCTTAGAAATGTCTTTTCAACTGCCTTACTATACAGTTAGGGAGAGAATTAAGATAGCTTCTCTCCAACTTTTTCCTGAGTCTTCCTGTTTTTATCCCATGCTGAATCACACGAGGACTTGGCAACGTCCACTTCATGCCTGTCATCTCCTCACAATGACTCCATTTTACAAAGCTTCTGCAATGAAACAGCAAAGTCTGGCAGCCACCAGTGGCTGTAAGCAAAAAGTAGAAGATGCTTATGGTTCCCAGGACTCAGCTGAAATGCAGATGTCGATGCTATTTGGTTCTCCCATCACTCTTCATTAGGATATACAGCAGGGGGTTTGTTTTGGTTGTGAGCACTGCTTTCAACAGATGCCTTTTACCAATCCCAGAGAAAGCTTTTCATGAAGTGATTGTTCTCTCTCAAAGATACTGTTATTTTACCCCCAAAATGGTGTACTGACGTTTTGAAACCAAGGAAAAGAAAGACAGGATGCAACAAATATAAGCTATTTGTCCTTTTTGTCACGGTTCTTCATAAGTTTTGAATCTACTGGGAAGATGATTTCTGCCTTTAGTAAACCCAGCATATCAGTCTTCATGAACTATTTGATATATTTTCAAACAGGCCCTTTTATGTTTTTTCCAATGACTCCTCAAGTAAAGTGCCTATAGGCATCAGCAAAATCACTATTTTCCGTATTAATGCATCCTGATGATTCTATTTAGCCTTAAAGTCTCATCTACCAAGATCCTGACAAGACACAGGCTGTGATCACACCTATCACACTGAGCAATATTATCTCATGATACTTCTCCTAGCTATATCCTATCTATATCTTGAAAAATCAAAATGTCAAGAAAAAACCCCCAAGACTTTATCACAAAAATCCTAATTTGATTAAAAAAACCTAAGGCATTATTTCATACACTTCTGCCCAAACCTACCGAGTTTCTAATCAGTCATTTTTTTCGCTAGAATTCCTGAATAGCCCAGAAATGCTGCCAATATCCAGTTACCCTGCGTAAATCCAGGTTCAGTCAATTAGATTGTTCTGCAAAGCCAACTCCAAAGTCTCATGTGTGTTGAATGTGTGTTATTAAAAGGAACAGAGGCAGAGGAAATAATTTTAGGAAACATGAGAAGTTTTGCTTAGAACAGCATAGTCAGCAATATCAAGTTTTTTTGACCTATTCATTAGTCAGAAAGCTTTCTCGCTCGAAGGGATGGTTGATACAGGTATGAAAATTCTGGCTAAAAGCAGTCAACAGAAAATGAGGAAATCACTTATGACTTTGACGTCTGGCCCATGACTTAAAAATCTCAAACAGCTCCAGCTGATCTAAGGAAAGAGCGCATGTTTTAAGTGAAAGATGATGCATTCACATAAAGCCTAACTGCAGACGCTCCTTGAGCCAGCAAATTACGCAGGTCAATTTTCTAGCTTAGTCTTGGCTTCATCAGTATGATGTATTCCAGAAGGAAGGAGGCAGATGCAAGATAAGGACAAAATCAAATCCAACTGCCTACATTTCAGGGGGGAAGCTGGTTCAGACTGACACAGCAAACTTGTTCCCACCAATATGACCCCAAAATGAATTCAAAACAGGAAGCGGTTCTGTTGTGCTCCAGAACACGCTCGAGTCATTGACAGGCCCATATCCAGAGCCCGCTGCATGTCACTGTATGTAAGGAGTTCCTGGAGTCCTTTAGGAAGAAACAGCTGTAATACCTGCCAATTATCACTACAGTAATTACTGTGGAACTGGAAATACTTTAAAAGGGAAATTTCAAGTATCCAGTAAAATTGACAGTTTCAAGGTTGTTACTGTACTGTACAGCTGAGAAAGCTGTAATGAAAGTGTTTCACTGCCTGTCATTTAGGAAAATGTAACAACTGAAAACATCTGCTGAAAGAACAAAGACACAGGCTGCAAAACTATCTGTAAGGTCAGCACGGACTCAGGACCGTTTTCATCCTAGTTTTACAGCACACACCCCCTGGATAACACGTATTAAAGATTTCATTTCAAACTGGATAATATTTTTAATTGCTCAGTGCTGCTTGTAAAGCAAAGACTGTTAAAGGAGATTGTATGTAGAAGTAGACTTTTTATTGCAAGGATAATTATAGCAAAGCACGGTTCGGGTTTATCGCTTGCATTTACCTGGAGCACCACTTTGCTTCTTCAGTATGGCTTTAATATTGCTTTTCTAGATTTCTATGAATAAGCTGCACAATAAAGACAACATTACTGTTTTATTATCCAGCCCACAGCAAGTGGCAATATGGGCTGTGCTGTCCCTAAAGCTGCTAGGAAAGGAAAAATACTCGTGCTTGGAGTTGGTTTGCAGTCTCTCCAGCCCTTCGGGGCAAAAATAAATTTGGTGAGGAAAACTTGCTGTGCTGCTTGTGGGGAAAGGCTTTGCTTCCACCCATTTCCCCAGCCTTCTCCTGGGAGGCAGGGGCAGGCACGATATCTCCGCAGTTCACTTCTCACAGGACTACCTGACACAGAGGTGAGGTGCAAGCAGAACTGTGTGTAGTGAGAGCAGTTTCTGAGTGCTCAGTGACAGCTGGATTAGTCCATCTGGGTGACCGGACTCAAATTTGCTCCTCCTGGAGCAAATGTAACTCATCAGCTAGCAAAAGACATGGACTCTGTAGTCAAGGATTATGACACACACTCTGTGCTTGCAAAGATCAATATTCAAAGCCCCCCTCAAATAAGTACAAGGCTTTGCATCTAGGGCTTGTGTGACTTCCCCAGCCACGTGCCTCCCCATCTGTTCTCTTTGGGGGAATTTGTACATGCTCAGTAATCACCTACAGCAGAATCAAACTCCTTTGGCAAGAACAGGCATGGAAAGGACTAGTCTGCTAAACTGTTTATTGGGGCTTGCAGTTCATGCTGTCCCACAGGATCATGGGTTTGAAGATAATTAATGACTTAACAGTGGCTTTGAGTGCCGGTGATGACAAAACAGCATGCTTGGGCAGCTGGAGAAACACCAGAGCATCTAAGGTTCATCATCTAACGACTTAACTCTTTTCCATTCTTAGGCACAGTAGTCTATACTTCTGTGCTCTAGCAAAACTGCTATCAAGCCCCATGAAAATCTGCCCATATAAGAAGTGGAGAGTGAGGCCCCCCAAACACAGAATATTCTCCTGTGAGGAGACAGACTGCTTGGTTTCCTCAGACTTGGCCAAATAACGATAGCAGCCCTACAACCACAAAATTAAAAGCATCTTTTCATTTTCTCTACTTCTTTTATAGAAGTATCTTGAGCTATAGAAACTGGTGGTTTCCCAAGAACCATTAATGGAAATCACATTCACAACCTTTTCTGAGTCAGCTAATCTCTCTACTGCTTCACTTCCCCTGCACACATCCCCCAACTCTTGCAAGATATTCTTTTATCCTCTATCCAGATGTTGCTGGTTAGCAAGTGTTATGCATTAGTGACTGTGAGGAATGCTGGAATGGATCCAATGAGCAGTCAGATACATTTAAGTGAGATGGAACCAGTTTAGGTTTTATTATTTAATGGACTGAAAAGGCTCCAGCTGTGTTCCCCCACATGAAGTTCATGCTCCAGGCTGGCCTTCCAACATGCCTGTAGCATGAGTCATGGGTTTTATGTGTGCTTTATGCTGCTAAACATGTTACTTGCTTAACGAGCTCACAGAAATTTTGACTTCTCTGCTCCTGCATTTCACGTTTATGCTGCACGCAAAGAAATTCCCAGGTGAACACTTAGAGACAGGAGATGCCAAAAGTGCTACATGTGCAACCCTAATTTTGCCCCTTTCCTCCTGCTAAGGCATCTTGATAAAACCATTGACATGCACACATACTATTTTCTCTCCTCCTCCCTAAGGATCCCTGCTTGATTCAGTGCATGCAATCAGAAATGCTTACTTTATGAGCAGCTATTCACTATTTTGATTTATCTGTATTTCTCACTTGGGGCCCAGAGCCTTACTATCTATATGCTATTCCAAGCCCTGATCTGAAAATAATTGGCTTTTTCTCTTGCTTATTACAATTCAAGAACTGCACAAACATTCACTGAGCTGTTTTCACAATACTCGGAGCTAACAGGCTGTTATCCCTCCTGAGATCTCCACATTTCTCAGATAAAATCAAAAGAGAAACCACTACTTTGGAAGACCAATTTGACATTTTTAGAACTGAATTTTCAGAGTACTGAACAGTATGTGCCACTTCGTGTGTTCAAGAGCACATGCCTGACAATTCTGACTTCACAGCCTTTCACTGTCCTTTTGATGTAGATTTTTATCTTGTTGTACAAGTTATTAAAAACAAAACTCCCAAAATTGCACTAAGTTGAATCACGTTAACACCCACATAAGAGGGTTGGAACCTCTACACCTCCTGTGCCAGCTTCTCTTTGCCATGCAGCAGGGGCAAAAGCAGCAAAAGTAAATAGTCACAGCCTCAGGGGTGACTCCAGGACAGCTGAAGCCCCTCTGAGCTGGGGCTGGTACCGTTCTCCCTTTCCTCCCATCTTCTGGCCACGCACTTTTGTCTCTTTTTTGTCAGCACTGCTGTTCATGCAACTGGATGACGAGGCTGTTCAGGGAGCTGAACTAGCCAAAGCCTAACCAGCCAAAACAAAAAAAACACCCACAGTGAGAGTCTTGAGTTCCCTCCTTTGTTCCCACTAGTTATACAACCGTAAGTTTTGATGCAAGGACAAGTCAGAAACACACTGCCGTGTTGGGCAAAGAGAAGAGGGGAGAAAAGGAGCCTGTGACTGCCCTGCATTAAGAAGGCTAAAGCTGCTGCAGGATCCTACTCTAAGGAAACAAGCAGTGCCGCAGGATAAGAAACACTTTGCCTGTGGTTTCCATACATCTTCACTGACAACAAAGGAAAAAAGACTACAGGAGCCAAAGTATAGCAAGTTCACACACAACATATGTGCATGAACTGAGATTTTTTTCCAGGCTTTTCTAGTTCTGCTATATCTGGGCACTTTAAAAAGTGACAAAACCATTTCGTGCTGCTCTTGCCACAAAAGTAACTAAAACAAAAAGATTTTCCTAGCCTTGTTCACTGAGATGGCTGAACCACGTCTTGCCAAAGTTTTCCAGGAAAATGTCAGGTTTAATCAGAAACCCTTTGGGAAAGTTTCATTCCAAAGAGTTGAAGTCTGGCAGAATTACAAACAAATGAAAATAGAGAAATGCTAATTACAGTCAGCACTAAGAGCTTATATTATCCTTTATGGCTCCGTGGATTATCTCAGTGTGCTTGACAACCTATAGCCAATACTAGCCTGCATGGATTGGCTCTGTGGGCCTATGCCAATTCATTCCAGCTGAGGAGCTTTGTACAGAAATGCAGCTCACAAACATGTAGCCAAATCATCAGAAGTGAACTTGAGTGAAGAAATTTTCTCATCCGATGCCATCTCTCTCCCCCCAACACATACAGGGACAAGTTTTGCTGTGAGTTGTATTCATGCAGCTTCCACTGGGAGTAAACAAAGTTCTTGAAGTAAGGCGTCATATATCCTACTTAAAGATTTTCAAAACATTTGTTACCAAAGCATCAGCAGAGGTTTTTCTGCCTTTTCTGGGCTGATCTGTGAATGATATTTAAGCAGATTCCCACAGATAAAACTCCCACCAAGTCCAATTCATCATCCTCAAATCAATGGGGATCATGGTAATTCCAGTACTAGTTTTACAATGCTGAACAGGCCTCTCCCTGTGGAATTCACAAATTCATTTGGGAAATAAAAAGCTTCAAGCAAAAATGAGATGATTTTAAAGTTTTGCCTCAGAATTCCCAGTTCCACAGAAAAGTACTGACAGGGCAGCTCTGAGCTGCCTTTCTGTGGATGTTCACTAGAGTAAGACTCTGCCAAGAGGCACCATGAAATATAAGGGCATAGTCCTAAGAAACTGATGATCATAATCATTTCCTCTGGTAGAAATCTGCCTCATACATAGTATCAGCTCTGTATTTGTGCACCCATGTATATGTACATGTAAATAAGTGTCTCATATTTACACTAATGAAAGGTTTCATGCTTGAGCTTTCACACCTTTTAAGATCTTTCCATTAGCATCTTGAATTGGATGGAATTTTCCCTGCCATTCCTTGTTAGGGAAATGGACAGTTAACAAGTTAAAACAAAACAAAAAAAACCCCAACAAAATGAAACTAAACAAAATTCATTCTGGAGTGAATGTAACTTTTCTCCTTTCACAGACAACTGCTACAGTGCTGCCCTGATATTGTTAAATATGCTGTCTGGGCAAGAGCCTCTCTTTCTGGACGCCCAGTTCTGTTGACCAAATTTTATTGCCTTTGCCTGCCTCCTTGTTTACGCAGCCTAGGAACATGGTCATTTCCTGTTGCCATATTCTATTTTATAAGATTTTAGAAATATTCAGGTGTGTCCTGGGTCACAAATAATAATGAATTAAAAAATCTATTCAAAGAAGGTACTCTTAGCCTCTTTTTAAGATTGTGCTCAGTAAATTCTCCCCATATATAAACTCTGATTCTACATTGTGATCTAGGCAGTGGGATTTCTGGGCTCATACAGAACTCCTTTTTACTATCTCAGGACTCAGAGGAGATAGCTACACTTCTTGCTCACATAAAACAGATGTGCATTGTTACACCATATAACACAAAATACATCTTTGGAGAAAATTAATGGACTACCAAATGTAAATTATTCTCAGAGAGCTTAAAAGAGAGGAATGGATAAATGTGAGCCTAGCTGTGTTGATCCTCTGAATGTGAAGAGAGGGCACGGAGGGTAGCTTCAAGAAAAACAGAATTTCACAGCCTCATTTTCAAGGCTTAGAATAGGACTCAGTGTCCCTGTTTCTATTCTCAGCCATATTTCAGACTCAGACTGTGAAACCTCTTTCACAAATCACTTGCTCTATCTGTGCTTCAGCTTCCTTTCTGCAAAAGACAGGTCATAACACTTCCCAGAGATACTGCAGTACTGGCAAAGTGCTTTGGCATTTTGAGGGGAAGGGCACTCAAGAAATTCAAAGAATGACTCTCTGCAGCAGACAGTTGGGAAAGACTCAAAGGATGCCATTACATACTGTATGTAAATATATAGGTACTGCTCATGGCCGTTAAACTAACTGGTTTTAAGCCCCAGGATAAGCTGGAGAAAGTTGGGGACTACTGTCTCTTTGTACAGCGGTACTCTGGGTCAATCATCTTCAAGCACAAAGAATCTGAATGAGATAGTCTAGTCTACTAATGAATGTCTAAGCAGGACTTGTGTGTGTTTTGTATATTCTCAGAGAACAGGTAGAATAACATTTAAATACATTTCATCTGCCTATTAATTTGCAACAGGACATCAGAGGCTGGGTAATCTTTATCACACGGTCATCCCATATTGTGCTGCATATCACTGAACTGCAATGCCATTCAGAGCAATGTAGCATCTCATGGTTTTCTGTAAAAGAACTGATAGCATGGGATGGATGGTACAATACAGTATAGACTGTATGAACAAGAATCAAAGCTTAAAGCATTGTCATTTATATACTATTAACTATTTTTGAAGGTTCTATCTATACCAAAAGCTTAATTAAAAAAAATCTACAGGTGCTCTAAAGTGACAAGAAAGAAGTTCAAGAAACAAACACAGAGATTGCATGCATAACCAGAAACACCAGACTCGCTTTTAGCCTGAAGGTGCAGTTTCACAATTGCTGAAAGGCACTCTAAAAGCATACTACCACTTACAGAGACTAGTTCTGACCTGCTGACCCCATAACCCCATTTTTCTGCAACTTTCTTTGCTTCAGCACTAGTAACCATGCAGTGAGCAACTTGGCCAACTTGATCAGCTTTGAAATTAGTGCTGCTTTGAGCAGGTGGTTGTGTTAGATGATCTTCAGAGCTCCCTAAATTTTTCTAGCTCGCACAATGAAAAAACTACCTACTACTTTTTTGCAGTCAGTTCATTGAATTTTCAAAGTGAATCAAAAAATCACACAGCTACTTGACTGCTAATGACAGTGGTAAAGAGAAACATGGCTGGAGGATGTGGGCAGCCAAGCAGGACTTCTTCAAAAGCATTGTGGTCTCAGCTTGCCTTAAGCCAATAGTGAAACCACACTTTGAGGCAGCAACTGTATTTTAAGAACACGGCTAGCATGGATACATTTTGGGGGAAAAGTACAGATACTGTGAAGCTGGCAAGAGAACTGGAAACAAGATGATCTTCCTTGGCCAGAAAGGATGAGACTTGGGGAGTGGAGGGGCAACAGGGACATTTGTATGAGCATGTGATAATATCTCTAGAAAGCAAAATGGTCAGGTTACTGGCTTGCCTAATTTTCCTGATGAGAAAGCAAAGCTTACTGCATGCTCCTCATGCAAATCAGTTCATTCTTTCAAGGCTTTTTGATAAAGGTTCCCCTTTTAAAAAGCCCTATTGTTCCATTTTTAAAATTCTTTTAACCATTTTTGCTGAAAAGGGACAACCACTTCCTGGAACTGCAGGCTGGCCTCCAAGATGCACTGTTTCAAACTAGCTTCACCCAGAAGCTACAGAAAATGGCTATTTTGGTTAAAGGCACACGATAACCTCAAATCTGAAACTTTCTGTAAATTCCTAACAGACAATGTTCAACTTTTATAGTTAATAGAGGACAACACCAGATGATGAATAAGTATTTTCTTAGGAGGAAAAAGAAAAGAACAGAAAATCACGCAGATGAGTCAGTGTCACTAATGATACCTTACTCTTTGCATTATCTGATTGATACTGACGTTACTGTGACCTCTTAAAGCCAAATATTCACATTGCAGTACAGGCAGTGTAAAAGCTGCTTACTTTATATACTTGCCTGTGACTAACCTGTTACTGGTTTTCCAGGAAGAATTAGTAATGTAAGATATATTAAGAAACAGTATAGAAATGCACTCAGTAGACTGGACCTAGGAAGAGGAGCCTGAAATGTTTTTGATTCACCTTTGTATGCTTGCAGCAATAGGTATTTCACATTCATTTTTAACGGCATGGCCTACAAGGCTGACACTGAACATCAAATGCAAGTTTTCATTCTGATGACAAAAATTAAGCATGACCATGAGGACAAAACACGGGTGTGCATTTGAAAGCAGCTGTCCATGGCGTACCTACTCCGGCTGGTCTAGTGGTCTTTGGTGATCCTCGCTTTGGGGAAGATTCAGGATGTGGGGCAACAGGTTGCACTGGCCGAGTCTGTTTGGCTGCCAGCTTCTTCAAACTCACTTGCCTCTTGTCAAACATTTCTTGTACATCTTCCAGTTTCTGTAGTATTCTTTGGGCATTGGCCTAGGTACAGAAAAGGCAAAGAGCAGATGGCTGCCAGGGCTAGATTAAGAAAGGATAGGACTTTTGCCCCCCACACTCACACAAGGTGTATTACAGCTGAAGACCATGCTGTGCTGTAGTTTAGTGTAACACAACTCATGCGGTCTTCATAGACCTCACTTTCACTGTGTGAAATGGTGTCTCATACAGTCTTTGTAGCACTATCCTGAAGATGTGTGTTCTGGGACTACTCACATGTGTAAAAGCTATTGTCCCCACTGCTTAGTTCAGTGCCCTATAATGCTCCACTGTGGGGAAAGAGGTATATTTGAGCAGACTCAAATACAAAAACCAGCACTCTCTCAAGTACAAGTCAATTGCTATTTTGAAATTCTAACAGAGCGCATACACATCTGAGGGGTTTTACCTTTATTTCTGGCGTGAGGATCATGTCAAACTGATTGTAGAACTCCTTAGGGTTAGACAACTGGTGCTCCTTAGCTGTCATCAGGAACTTCTCAATTTCAACGAGTGCAGTTTCAGCTCCCTCTTGTGACTGGCATTTGTCCACAGCTTGGGAAGCTAAGAGGTAGATTCCAGCTTCACACCACTGGCTCGCCTTTAAAGAAAAATGGGGCAACAAGGTCTTCATCATCTGATGATGAGCCCACCTGACAGTCCATGTTGGGAAATGTTGCGTCTACCTTATGAAATATTAATTTGCCATTATGTGTATAACACTAAAGGGAATGAATGTTACTTCATAGCACTCAATAGCTCCTGGCCACAACTCACACCACCTAATGACGTAGAACAACAGCAAGTCAAATTCAGTCTCAGGACTCAGGAAAGACAGCCCAGTAACATGTAAAATAATAATATTGAACAAGAGGAGTGTTACTGTGGTTGCTGCAAATCAAACCTTTCAGCTGTATTACCTCATTTCAGTGCCACAAATTGACATTGAACGTCACATTTCAAAGTCACGCAATTATCCAAAAATCAAAATGGATATTTGAACTGAATCAGAACTCCCCAAAACTTCTTAGGCCTATAAAACTTAGTTAAAAATAATTGAAAGCTTTTCTCAGAAATTTTCTGGTAATTCCTGTTTCAGATTAGGCTGCAATAGTATACAGACCCTCAGCATTTTAGCTTTCTATTCTAGTCAGATCACAGAAAGTGAAAACAACTGAACAAACAGTAAACTCTTTTTTTAAGCTCCTGAATGTTTGGTTCTTGTTTCAAGTTTAGGTGTAGCTCAGTTCCTACTTAGTTTTACATCCCACTTTTCATCATTTTAGGACCATATTTATGGGAAGCTACTGCTCCTTTTTATAGTAGCAGTTTCTGAATGAAATGGAGAAAAAAAGGAGTAAACCCTATTTCCTTTCATCCAA
The DNA here is from genome assembly GCF_036370855.1 of Dromaius novaehollandiae. Taxonomy (NCBI): domain Eukaryota; kingdom Metazoa; phylum Chordata; class Aves; order Casuariiformes; family Dromaiidae; genus Dromaius; species Dromaius novaehollandiae. The sequence continues at coordinate 11,383,236 of NC_088106.1, forward strand.
ATTACCTGTGCATTCATTTTCAGTAGAACCTTACCAGGGCAGTTCACTGAGAAGGTTCACTCACCTTATCTAACTGCTTATGCAGTTCAAGAGACTTCCCCAGAATATCATACTTTTTCTTGGTTTCATTGGTAAAGTCATCACAAATACGCCTGAGTTCAACGCACTTTGGTCTAATGGAGTCAACTGCATAATGGTTGTTTTGGATGAGTTGTTCTCCATGGAGAGCTAGAGACTGGGCCTTCTCCAAAGGTTGCTGTGAAATTAATGAGAAACAATTGAAAGTTAGATCTTAAAGTGACATACCTAATAACAAGAATCTGCCTTTGCAAACCCTGGTGTAGCCTAGAGCTAAAGATGTGGAATATTCATCTAGCTGATGTGTCTTACTTTAAACTTGCACTGAAGACCAGTTTCATTGTCAGTGTTATTTCTTTCTATTGTTTTAGAGATTTCTTCCTGCCCTATTCATGCCGTAATGGAGCTTGTATCCACACCAAAAAATGTTCCACTGTGTGCTTAACACAAAGTCAGGAACAAGTAGAGTAGCACAAGATGGAGAATGAAACAAAGTGTAGTCCTATGACCAAGCATATGATCTCAAGCTGAGTGGGTTGGCTTGTACCTGGAGAGAGATGGATTATATATTCTCACAGGAGCTGGTCATCACATCTTCACAGAGGGGCAGAAAATAACAGGTAAGGCATGGCAAATTTTTAAACCACATCGCAGCTGTTAAGGAGTTTTCTTGGCTTTTCCAGGGCAAAGTCAAACAAAGTGAGTTTAAACCGCTTGTGTCACTCAAACATCTGCTCTTCTCAGCTATTAAATATCAACTCCTTGCTGGACCCTTGTAACCACAGAAGAACTTTCTCCATTTCATGGAAAGCGAAACATGAGTTTAAACTATCTCAGCTATTGTATTGAATAAATCTTGGTCGAAAAATCACCTAACCATGGAGCAGTTACTTTTCTAAACTGGGGAGCATATGTCTTCTGCTTTTTCACAGTGGGGACATGCATATATTTCTTTTTCTGCAAAGTTCCGAATAACCCAAAATACTATTATTTTTTACCTGCAAATTGTCAGATTTCTAATGCTTTAGTTTATTCTTTTTATTTTCCAAGATACATTTTGGAAATTTCTCCAGATTTTAGTGACTGAGTATAATTCACAAGCTAAGTCACACTGAGATGTAATTAGAGGTGTCTAGCAAGCATAGAATGGAAGGAAAATGCAAGTTACTCTAACTTACATTCAGGACTTCTACAGAAGAGCTGGACAAAGATCACAGTAATTCTGAATCTTAATTCTCTGCTTAAAAAAGATCAGTGGCTTTTTCATTTGTTCATGTGCACCCTCCTTTGATTCAACTTACCCATTTGTTCAATGCTTTCTAATAACACTAAATGGGATGCATATTACAGCTGACCAAATAATGGAATTACAAAGTCCAAATGTCTGGAAAAGAAAAGTGTTTATGGGAAGCCATGTGTGTTCCTGAAACTGCTACAATGAGTTTGAATACAATGGTCTTAAAAGATAACTGGCCAAGAGAATCTGACAAATTTAGCTTATTCCAGGCTTTTAAAATTCCAAGGGTGAACGCAACGTTTCTGGGTTTGAATTGCAGATTTTTCATCTGGCTTCTACCTCGCCAGGTAATAAACAACCTTAGCTTCTGGAAACTAGGATCCCAGTTTTGCAATTTGAAATCGTGACCCATGAGAAGACAGTGTGATGTAAGGACACTGACAGAGAAGGGTCTAGAAGAACAAATCTATAGCAGTAGCAATATGATACTGAGTGCAGACCTGTCCTTTCTCTTCCAGTTGTTTCTGTTCCTTTAAGAAGTGCTCCACTCGAGTCACGCTGTCTCCAATGTCAGCAAAACTTGCTTGTGCTTCCATGAGATTATCCAATGCCAGTTTTACCTAACAGAGAAATAAAAGAAATAAAAACAAAAAAACCACAAACCTTCACAAGACACCTGTAAAATTATAGCAAATGTATGGCTTCTAAATATTTGCCTACATCTTTTAGGAGAGTCTATGTCTCAATTTCAGTCTATCAGCTCCTTTCAGGATGCAAAAGCCAAGGAATAAAGTAATAACCAACTATTCTTCAAAGAGCTGCTCCGCTTCTTGTTCGTTATTTATTTAGGCCAACTCAGATTTAAAGATCTGTGACTCTGCATTCTGTATTACTCCAGAATCTGTATTACTTCATCCTCTGGGCTGACAATTCGGCTTACTGAATTGAATTTCATAGACTTTGGTAGGATTGAGCATTTACCATCACAGAAGATGTGATACATGGTAACACATCACACACAAACACACAATGATTTATCAAGAAGTTGGTGTTTCCCATTTTGACCTAGCAGGCTAGCACCTTCCTCACTGTGCCTTATTGAAATGTTGTAAGATATCTGATAGGTGTCAAACATTTCATTTTTGAGTATGCTTTTCCTACTTCATAACAAGCAGCTTCTCTCCCAACCTCTTTTCTGGATTGCCAGTATACTCTAACTATGGCTTAAAGTTTGAACTTATTTACCAGAAAAAGCTAAATATAATGAACAAATGATATACCTCTCTAAAATCATGTTCAAAGTGCCGAAGCTGCAGGCATTGTTCTAATTTTAGATGATGCTTGGTCCAAAATTGATCAAAAGCCTTTTCTGTTTCATCCAACTGAGCCAACAACCTGTTTAAAAAAAAAAAAAAAAAAGTGAAAAGCACTTATCTCCTATAGTTCCTTTCTGTTAAGATACTCAAGCTAGTTACAGAGTGCAGAGTAGGGAGATGGTGGGGAGCCTACAGCTATGTAAGTAGCAGAACAAGGTTTGCATGTCAACTCTCCCTTAAGCAAAAGTAGAGTGACATTTGCAGTGGGACAGGGAGGAATGTGACTGATAAGTGACGACCACATGGATCCACAGTGGCAGCTGCAGTTCTGCCTCTTGACCTGCAACAGGAATGCAGTGCTGATCCATGTACTGGCAGCCCAGTGTGGCTCTCCCCCCAGCTTCCACCTAATTTTTCAAAGATAATTCACCCCAGGTTGATACAGATCGAATATGGTGCAATAATTAATTTAAGGGATGATTAAAGCAGAACTCTACAATTTATTGTTCATTTTCTTTGGCTACCAGAAATAGGCAATGACTGAATCATTTTTCCCAATCCACCTACCCTCAAAACAAAAGTAGAGGCTCATAATGCTTGCTATTGACACTGTTTCACTTTGTGTAAATTATTAAGCTTTTTTCTTGGAAAAGAAATAAGAGAGGAAACACCTTGACGCTAAAGTAAGCATCTGACACACCAGACTAGTGAGTCATCCTCATGCAGTCTCTTAATGATGAGTTAAGTATTCTGCAAAGTAGAACAGTTCCAAGAGAAAATTGTGGGCAAGCAGGAGACTGGACCTGGTCTCCTATAGGCCAAGTGAGTGTTGGAATCACCAAATTATCGGGGGTCAACACCACTACCTCCCTCCTATTCCTCTTAAAAACATAGCAGTGTTTTCAACTGATCTCTGAAAAATGTGTTTTTAATCAAAGCTTGTTGGTGAATTCAAGATGAATTCACAAATTCCTTTGGGATGACTAATTTAAGGTTTTAAAGTATTCAGTGAAAAGCAGCAGCTCAGCTTTGCTTTTGGCAGTTTTGTTCCCACTGAACTCAGACAATCTGAAACACTAACATGACATTTCTCTTTCTACTGCATCACAGGGCAGAGAGAAACTTCTACACAGCAACTAAAAGCTTTATGGTAATAACTAGGACTGTAGGAAGGAACAGGGATTTCTCTCTCTGCTTATGCAGCCATGAAAGGGATATGTTTCAGAGTATCTTCTTCATCTGTTCTTCCCCTCATGTTTCCACAGATGTGCACAAGTACATTCCCCCTCATCTCACATGGATTCAGGTGTCACTTTCTCAACAGGCATAGAAATGTGGAGGTTGGGTATGTTGTGGGGAAACTGAAGTCCCACATTAAATCTGCAGCCAGGTAGTTAGCAGTCCAAACAAAAAACACCAAGAAATTCGGGACCTGTTTTAATTTGCCTGGCCAGTTCTGTCAAGTAACTATCTCATAACAAGTCTCTTCTCTCAGAGTTACCTATCCAATAAACTGTAACTGTGAAACAGTGGGAATTCATAGTCCATGTATTTAAAACATTTAAATGAGGACCTAAATTACATCTCCATTTCTTAAGTTAGCTTCAAAATAATCTAGTTTCACTGACCTTTCCACTGTTGCCACATTTTCCAGTTCATCTGGACTGAGTTTGCTGTTGGCGCTTCGGGTGACTGGCTCCCTAATGCATGTCAGTAGGGTGGCCCCCTGCTTCACAGCTAGTTTCAGCTCATCCTGAGGGAAAAAACAAGCCAAATTTGTGTATTTATTCAAGTAACGCTAGGTGGACAACACAGTAATGCTAAAGAAAGATTCTTTTGTAGTGATTAAATAGCTGGAACAAAATAAAACTGTTTACCAAGAATTTGAATGGCAGTTATGATATTTCCCAAGAAGGAAAAAGTGCATAATTTCTGAGCAGATTGGGTTTCTGACTTGGCAACTTTCATAATAAAATAAATATTCTGGCACAAATGAAACTTGTCCTGCAGATTGTTCAAAGAGCTGAGAGACAGTGCTGAGACACCGCACTTCTTAATGGAATCTCCTTAAAAAAAGCTGTGACGTGCTGAGCTACAGTATTCAGCTACCAAGGAGTCATCCACAGAAGGTGGTATCCTTCCCAGCATGAGCGAAGAGCAGTGAAAAGGGAAATAGGGTTCAAAAATTAACACGTCAGCTGGAGGAGTCTGCAGACCACTGCATGACTCTAGGCAAAGTTAACTCCTCTGTCAGACTCCATATATGCACAAAGGAAGATGCAGTAACGATTGGACACTTAGACACTCTGCTAAAGAGGACCAAATAAGCACCTAAAAGAGACAACAAGTGGAGGCAGGAAGTAAGCTTTGGTTTGAACTGAGCAATAATATTTTAGAGAAGGCTGCTTCACCTCTTGTTGTCTTCCACCTTTTACAGGAGAGACCAAATCTGGACTGCAGTGCAGTCCTTTTGTGCAGATGGCTCTAACTAGAGCATAAAATTGTCCTGAAATCCATTTTTAAGTCACGAGGGAATGTCTGTGAAACACAATCTTTATTACTTTCCTGTAAGTTAGGGATTCCTGCCCTTCCCGTTTCCTGCACTGAAGGTGACCGCACAAAGGAACATCATCAAATCTTTGGAGATGCTATAGTTCATGTCAGCTGGAAGACAGCAGGACAGACCACCACCCATGTGGTAGCACCAGCTGAGAGAGGTCTATATGAGTGGAGAACTAGATGGTAGAAAGCGGTTTTGCTCACTCAGCAAGTTAATGAAAAATTCACTTTCACATCACTGAATCCTTTACCCAAGTTTTCCACCATTGCACTTTCCTCTTCCACATTGCTTTCAGCAGCAAAGCTCCCCAGGTGCTGGCAGGGAAATGCCCTGTTATCAGCCTTTTGCAGGGATCCTTTCTGCTGCTGCACAAGGCCGGTCACCTCTCCCTGTGCTGGGACATGGGCACGAGTGCACGTTACCATTGCTTTATCTGCTCTGACCTGCCAACTTTTCTGGAAAGCACTGGCACAGACACAGCCAAAGAGCCTAGGGGATGTTTCATATCCCAGCTGCAGAGCACTGTGCCACAGTGTTAAGATGGCTACTACTACTGTGACCTGAGGGGAAACTGATGGTAAGAGCCAGGCTCCAGCATGAGCTAAAACCATTCTTTTTTGACTAAAAACAATAGAGGCAAGGTTGTCTAGCAGCCTCATGAAGTCTGACTACTCCTTCTGTGCAGTCTCCAGTACTTGGCAAAACCCCTGTAAGATTTTTCTGCCAGCTGTTGTAATTCCTAAGGCTCTGAAGACAATTATTAGTCACATGCCTGCTGGAGAAAGAGAATGACTATTTGCTTATTTATTGCCTACTGTTTATTTCCTATACTCCCCAAGGCAGAATCAGTATAGCTAGCAAATTCTGTTTGAAGCAACACAAACACAGAGCTGGGACAGATCTGCTTACTCCAGGCAACTTTATAGCCCTTTCAAAAACCCAATGAAATGCCATCTCAAAACCAATCAGGTTGTTTGCTCCCCTTCTCCCACACGAGGAGTGTTCCAGAACCTCACTGCTTTGATAGGTAAAAATCTGTTCTTCATATCCAGCCTAAGCTCATGGTCTTTTTTGTTCTTGTGCTAAAATAACTGAAGCGGTGATTTTTCTCTCCCTCTGTTCAATCCTGAGGTACTTGTTAACAACAAAATGTTTTCTTCTGAGCCTTACTCTATGAGGTTAAATATGCAACTTTTTTTTTTTCCCAAATTCTCCTACAGTATGACAGTCATGATCTAATTAGATCAATCTGTCTACTCCTGGATTATCCTCACAGATGTTCTCTACATCTGCTCCAGTGTGAGTTCATCCCTTCTGATGAACTTCTCATCAAGAGCCCACCCTATCTCAGATGTAATCCCACCACAGCCTCTTATATAGCAGCACTGGTACTTCCCTGTTCTGTTGTTCTTGAAGCTGTAAAGAGTCCTTTTTCACAGCTGCATTAAATCAACCTCCTGAACCCAGGTTTCTCTCCTCTCCAGTTGTTCCAGCTGATGGACTCCCAAATGATGGCAGAAAATTTTGCTAAATCAAAAATCATACATCACACTGATGGGGCTGTCATCATGTGACAACATTCACCTTCAGCTTGCTGTGGTGGTCAGCATGGGCAGAGAGGAGTTCCTCCGTGCACTGCACATCGTTGGGAAGTTCAGTCTCTGCTAGGTCTGTTCCAAAGGTCTGTAGCATCTGTGCTGTTGTTTTTACTGTCATTGCAAAGTTTTCAATAGCCTGGAAAAGCAGGAGGATCACAGAGTCACAGATTGGTTATTTTTCTTTAGTTTGGTAACAGTGCTTAGTCCTTCAGGCATACTGGGCTGTGAGTATCACATGCCTCTAAAGCTGGCCAACTTGCCCTTCTTTGGATAGATCTGCTACAAGTTACAGACTAACTCCTGTGCCACAAATGATATTTTCACAAATCTACAAGTTCATCTCCATAAATTAGCTGGGGAACTCCCAGAGCTTAACAGACATAACAAAACCACAGTGGGCATCTGCTTCAAAGCCAAGACTGAATCTTCACATTCTCTGCCCATGCTTGCTGGGAGAATCTGTTGTTTTTAAAGATTTTAATTAAGGTTTTATTTAAGTTGAGGAGACACCAAAAGCACATAGAGCAAAGCCTTTTTAGATTTGTATTTATACAATCACAGTTCACTCAGCAGCAATCTTTCTCCCCCCCCACTTCTCAAACTGTGCATCTCCATCCTGTCTATCTGTACTCAATATATTCCAGTCACTCGCTCCCATCTGTTCATATCAGTACACAAATATGAGAGCAACTTACTGCCAAGACAGTTGAAATGCATACATTAATTGCAGCATTGCTGCTTCTCTATCACTTGGCTGCACCAACACAAAACTTTCAGACTGCTGTGGTTTTATTGAAGAAAGTGGAAGTGAGGAAGGCTTAGTAAGAATGCTACATTTTCAGAGCAAAATATATTGTTCAAACTCATGAGATGCAATTAAAACCTTTGTATCTCGTATCAAGTAACTGCACAGGGATTTTTTTCATGGTCAGGTCCTAATTTCTTTAGGGACAGCAAAAAACTATATTGCCCCTTATAGCTTTTTATTCTTTACACTGTCTGATCTTAACCATACTACGGTTTGAGTCAGTTGACAGCACTATGGGCACTCTTGCATCCAGTCAAACACTACATAGCTGTTTAAAGTTGCATTCCTTTCTGCAGCAACGACAGGAATGCCTCATTCACAACCACAACAGCTAAGACTACGCTACGGGCTCTGTGGAAAAGCAAATCAGAGGTAGATCCTTGTTCAGAAGAGACAGTGCAGAGAGAAATTACATTATGAACATATATAGCTGCCCCATCATGTGATCCAAAACATGCCCTACACCAGGCAATGCTAGAAGGTTTCATAGCCTTCTTCCCTTCCCTTTTTTTCCTCATAAATTCATGCCTGCTTTCAGCAGCTCAGACCCACATACACCACAGCTCAATGCATAGCAACTGAAGCCTGCTGTTCTCAGTGCTGAAACTACTGTATTAAAGGTGGCTGAGATGTCACACTTCTGACTGTAAAACAGACAGAGCCATCCACAACTGAAGGCCCGGTTTACTAAAGCCAAAAATGTACTCTGTGAGCAGGAAAGCTCATAGGTTGCTAAGTCATTCAAGGTAAGAGAGTAGAAACAAAAAACAATGCAGTGAGATTACGTAGTCAATACTACCCAGTAACGATTTAAAGCTGTTTCACAAAAAACAAACAAACAAACAAAACACCAAAAACCACCCTAGTAGGACAAGATAGGAGACCACTAAGCAAGCAGCAAAGGGGCTGAGGATAGTGGCTCAGCAAGTTTGAAGGTCAGCCTGCTTCAAAGTGCAACAGAGGCTGACGTTTCCCTGAATGACAGCCTCTTACCCAGCAGAGATTTGACTGGCGGCACGAGGCATGCTGAGCTCATCAGTGCTCAGCCGAATAGCATGCTTGCCCCAGCCCATTCCTGTGTGCGCAAGCAATCAGCGTTTCATATTCTTAAGTTGTGACTGCAATTTTGTTTTCAAGTCTCTGTGCTTGGTAAAAATGCTCAAATAAATGTAACCCAAAGATGTGAGGGTTACATATCCGTGCTCATCGCAAACTTGGCTAACTGGTCATCTTTTACCAAACTGTACATTCGCGCTCACTCTATCCTCTTAGGTAATCTTCCATTCTTAACAAACAATACAGCCTTTTCTGTACCTCCTCTTACCCACCTTCCTCCCTTTTCAAGGCTTTAGCTATATGAAAACTCAGACTCACCCCTCCTGAAAGGACAGTTTCCTATTTTTTATACTTTTGACAGAATGGCCTGTTCACCTTCTGTCTCGATCCTAACGTCACTGCAGTCAGCACAGCTGTGAAGGTACTGAGCCAGTGTTAGAAAGGAAACTCAGATTCTGCATTTGTATATCTAGAAGCCTGAAATATTTGGTGGTTCTCAGTGAGAATAAAACACAATTTTGTAAGGACAGTAAAGCATGGAAGATGATACCAGGAAAGTAACAATGTGATTTTACTCTACAAGAGCATTGGTTTAGTACACAGACAATATTAAAGGCTCAAACATGCAAACAGCATGAGCGGCTTTGACTTTTTCCAAGCTCTCTCAGAAAAGTTCTTTCTCTGAATTTTAAATCTAGTTTGTAGGTCAGCAACAACAGACTTAAAGCCAAGTTTGCTCCGAACACAGCAAAAATTGGGGCTACTTAGTATTGAGCTCTGATGCCCTGATTTTGCAAGTAGACCCACACAGACAGATGCAAACACTGCTTACAGCCTCAGGGAAACGAATTCAGTTTCCAGCATCAGGACCCAGCTCTGCACCTTTTCACTCAGATAGGATGAGACAACATTTTGGCTGTTAATGCTCCAAAGTCTGTTTTTTGTAAGCTGACACCTTTTCTGGGTATCATAATGAATTGTTTACACTGTTTTGGAGATCACCCACTGAGAGGTGTTAACCAACCCGAAAAAAGGAGCTATCAAACTAGTAACAAGTTTCCTAAAAGCCAACAGAATAAAAAGCCTTTCTGCCTTCCTACAATTATTAATTGTTCTCAGGTTACTGAAAATGAGACCCAGCTGGAATCTGTGTTTACACAGCACAGAGATGAAAACAAAGGAAAATAAAATCCCGTATCCTGAGTATTTTTTTTTCTTAAAAACATGGATATAATTGTTCATTAAAGTGAGAATCTTAAACTTTGATTTGGTAAAGTACTAAAGCACATGTTCAACTTCAACTGTGAGCTGAAGGCCTATTAATTTCATCAAGTATTCAAAAGTTGAGAATGTGCCCACAGGACTTGCTGAGCAGGGATACTGACACTGTCAGACCCTAGTCCAGCTTAACACTAAAAAAAAAATTACTATTTCTATTACAAGCTTTTGTGGAATTTACTCTTCTTCCTTTGGGTCACAGCTTTCCTCTTTCCATGAGTCCCTAGTAAAATCTGCAGGCTGAAATGTAGTTGGAGAGTTATTCCTCGATGTTTGCTCTACGGTCATGATCTGGTCACTCCTGGGTGCAGACACGAGTAAGACCACCACCAACACTCACAGTTCGGTGATGTATCCACTGACTGTGGCCATACTCCAGGGTTCCTCCCAGCTCCCGGGTCAGCTGACTTTTGTCGATATAACCATGTAGATCGGAGACAGAATTTAACATGATGATCTGAAATGATGAACCCAAACACTATGGATTAACTGAGAGAAATATGAGTGCTTTCAATCACTCTTCCTAGGATCCTAGGATTTGCCTTTAACATATATAACCAAAGTGCAATTCCACCCTAGCCAGTAAGTTCTCATTAAGTATTTATTCATATAATGGCCACAGTTTATTTCCACTAAATTTTGCCTTCTCAACATGTGAATGGCCATTTTTGAACTACCCATAAGCTGATACCATCTTGCTCCCTGCTAGGCAGGGGATGTGGCAATTTTGCACACACAAGAGCAGAAGTATGATATTTATATAAATAAACTTATATAAACTTAAAATTTCATCAAAGCATCTCTGTATTTTGTAGATAATCATTATTTACTGTGAAACAGAGGTATAGGCAGGTTAAACAACTTCCTCAAGATCAACAACTTGATCCATGGAAGTACTGAAACTAGACCACAAAACAAAATTTTCCTTTCACTTGCATCATTTTGTGTCTCTGCCTGTCCACACAGAGACCCTTCCTTTTTTATCATGGTCTAAGGAAAAGGAGAGACAAGGCTAAATTCCTCTTCTCATTCTCAACTGTCATCTTATCACTAGACCCGCTTAAATGAAAGCAAAAACAGATTCGCATTAAGCTTCAGGTAAGCATTATAACATTTACAGTGCTAGCCAAGAAATAATGTCCAACAACACAAGACACAAGTGGTTATGCAAAAAACACACCTGAATTTAATTACACCTTGTTATCCTAACAGCTAGAAAATACCCTATGACTTCAACAGCAGAGAAACAAGGTGTTCAGCACAAATGACTACAAATCTTCAACCTTAGGCTTTAACAAATGTGTCAAAGGTATTACCTGGCTATGCTATTTAAAACTGGCTATACCTGTTAGCATGCATTAATTCCAACAGAGAGAGTTAAGTTCAGTGCAAACACTGTGCATAATGAGATAAGCATAGATGTTTAGAGGCAAGAAAACATATTTTAAGCTGAACAGCGTTGTAAGAAGAGCCTTGAGAACAAGCCTGAACAAGTTTGTAAGCTGATTTTTGTTACTGAATTACTCTAGGATGATTCACACTGGCAGGAATCTCAGGTCTCTAGTCCAGCCTTCTCAAAGGTGCATCAGCTATGAGATCAGACCAGGTTGCTCAGGGCCTTATCCAGCTGAATCTTAAAAAGTTCCAAGAGCTGGGACTGCACGACCTCTCTGGGCAGCCTAGTCTACTGCCTGATCATTCTCATGATGAAAAGGTTTTTTCTTCTATCAAGTCAGAAGCACTCTTGTTTCACTTTGTGTCCATTATCTCTTGCCCTCCTGCAAATGCACAACCTGGCTCCATCTTCTCAGCAACCTGCTCAGAGATACTGGAAAGCTGTTGTTAGGTCGCCCCCTTCTCAGCCTTCCCTTCTCCAGCCTAAACAAGCCCAGTTCCCTCAGCACTGAGTGCCTCAGTCAAAGTTAAAGAGAAAGCTATTACCTTAAGGTAAAACCAAAAGCTACTTTGTGATGATCTTAGCCAGAAAACTCAAAAAGCTAGATCATCTTGGATTAACCTCAGCCTGAAGTGTGAAGTCTGTGCACTACTTCTGAATTGCAAATCACCTTTGACAAGGCATAAGTCTTAATTGCTTTGTAGCTCTTCCCCAAGAGTGCTTGCTGACAAGCTAGAAATCTTTTGATGCTCCAAACTTCACTGAAACTACAGAAGAACAGTCATGCATTTTGCTTCCATGAAGATGTTTGTTTTAACCTGATACATTCAGCACAAGAGACAAAGCAAATCTATTAATATAGCCAGATACGGTGCTGCCTCCCCCCACAGGCATCTCTGCAGGAGAATGACTGAGAGCCATCCAGCATCTAAGAAGCAGATCTTACAAAGTACTAGCAAGCCCCATACTCCTTTCCAGAGTGAAAACAGCCATTCTTCAGCAACATAAGCTGGAGAACATGAGCTCTATCTCCATGTGTTCCTCATGAATTACCAGATTTTATCTCAGGTAAACCCTTGTGTACCTCCAATATTTTTACAACTCGTTCCTGGGAATTGACAATTTCTCAAATAGCCCTCCCAATAGAGATTTTCTTCAGCAGGTTTTAATCAACCACATTTGTATGCTAGTAAGTTATATAAATCCTGATTTCCGTATTGTGTCTGGTTTTATTATTTCAGCCTCTATTTCTTGCTCCTGTTTGATCTTCTGGTTTGTATTCAATCCAATGTTGATTTAACCCAGCAGATCTATTTTACTGAACATATTTGCATTCTGATAGCTCAGATAAACTCTGTGTTTTCTTATCAAACACACACATTCTTGTAGCCTCTTTTGAATGTTCCTGGCCTGGCCCTTATTCGTTTGTAGTTGTGATAGGAAATGCAACCTGTCCTTGGCCCAGTTATGACATTAACATTGTCGAAGTGCCAAACGTACAACACATACAAGCCTGCAAACAGCTTAAAGGATGATGTCGGTATTAAAGAATAGCATTGATATGTAGTTCCTTGGGACCAGGACTGTTTGGCCCTGTTCTTAAAAATAGCATCCTGCGTGCCAAGTGTAAGGGGAACAAATAGGTTTCTCTCCCAATAACTTCAGCAGTTCTGAAGCTGAGCTATGTAGGTGCATATCCAGATGATCTTTTTGAGACGAGCTGCAAACACAGCTAAAAGGCCCCTCCAGAGAGCGTGGTAGACCTCAGGAATTTCGGGTACCATTAGCACACAGCACCAAGCAACTTAGAGTATCACCAGGCGTATGAGGGCAGGCTCTGTACAAGTCTGGCAGCCTGCCTGCAGATACGTGGGTGGGAAGCAGGCAGATGCAGCAGCAAGCACACCATGTTCCTAGTTTTTTGTAAGACTGCTCTCTAAGGGCTATGTGAACATACCCAAGGTGGCTCAAAACTTGGATGTCCAAAAGGACCCAAAACCAAACTCAGATCTTGACTTTTCTGTCTGTAAGAAGGCCAACTATTTAATACTTAATACAGTTCTTGATCCTTGCCTGCAAGTACCCTCTCTTCCAGACTTTGAAGTTTCAAACATGGATTTGAAAGGACATATTGTCATCAAATAAACTGCTAAAAGGACAGAAGATGCTGAACTGCTAGCAAATGCTATTCTTTCCTGAAGTTATGCCTGGTACAGTGGTTGCTACGGTAACAAATTGTGGCTTATTAAATACAGAAGCATTCATTTTAAAGATTTCTTTAAAAAAAATTTAAGTGCTATAAAATTAAAAAATTTTGCTTTGTAATTAAACATACTTTTTTTTTTTTTTTTTTTTATCAGTTTTGCATTTAGTACTGAGAAGGTACCCTTGCCAACCTACAGACAATGGTACTATTTAATTCACAATATCAAAATAAATATTCACGTTTCCTCTCCTGTATTCCCTGTAATAATCTGTCTCTTTCTTCAGCAGAAGCAAGAAGTATCTTAAACATCTGAATTTAAAACTTAGGTATTGACATAGTCTAGTAATCACTGGAAGAGAGCCATGGGTCTTTTGTAAAACAATTTAAAACCAGAAGCAAAATCCAAAACAATGATGTGAAATCACTCTAGTAAAGTTGTTATGGAACACAGTATGAGTCTGTTCCAAGACAAAATACCATTAATAATCATCATTCAAGTTTATTTATAAAACACCCTGAAACCACAGGCAAACATGCAGTTAGGAACAACTCCAGAAAGAACTCACACAGAATAATCTAAAACTTAAACTGTCTCAGGTTTGATAAGCTTCTTCAAATCAGATTCTCATCAACCCACGGCACATGTCACGCACATAGAAAAGTAAAAAGCAAGCTTTGAAACTTGAGTGGGTGGGGACCATAAGAGGCATTATAAATAGGCAGTTCCCTGCAAGCACGTAACCAGGGCACTGTCAGATTGTCAGTTGTCCTATGGATGACACACAAAGCAGTGCAGAGTTCAGCTCTCGCCTTTCACAGTTCGGTTGCCCTAACCACTTGTGTTTGTCACTGCAGTGACAAGACCTACCTCTGCCTAAATTGGGGAACAGCTCCACTGAGTTAGAAGCTAAGATGACACTACTTAAACCCAGTCGCAGTTTACGGCTAGACTGATCTTCTGCATGGGAACATGTGTATTAAAATCTTGTAAAACATCCAGTGATAGTTAACTCTTTGGCATTACTGCCACTGACAGTAGAAAAACCCACAAACACAACTTAAGCAAACCACTGCTAAATACTCAAACAGGTTCTGCTCTTTTCCAGTATCCTATCAGTTCCTATCACTGAAATGAAAGCAAAAATAAGTCATCTGATCCAGATGATGAAGCTACTTGGCAATGTTCCCACAAGCATCTCAAAGCTCCTTTGATCTCAATCAGGTTTCAGCTGAATCTTTATTGACATTGGGTACGCTATGCAAAACCAGATCGACGTCCCCGACTGCCCCTTGCAATCAAATGTTAATGACTGGGTTATGAGAAATTTGTTGACATCTAGGAATTGCAGACATGGAGATAAGGAGTACACATGGACAAAAAAAATGCATGCTTACCGGTACCTTCATTTTAAAGTCATCCCGATAGAGTTTAATGCCGATGTCAGCGATTGTCCTTTGGATAAAGCGGGAGGGCCGCAGGACAAACACCAACTGCAGGTTTCCTGGAAACGCTCCCTGCAAGGAATATAAAACTATTAGAAGGCACAACACTCCTTGCAGGGAGGTCAAGGGAATTTTCAGTCAGGTGTTTCCTAACAGGGGTAAAGCAGGTAGGACATGTTGATCCTTGGCCTGTGCAGCTGTAATGCTGTCGGCTGGTCCGTTCAGCACATGCCAAACGTCACAATTTGCTGAAGTCAGAGGAAGACTAGCCCCTGGATTTTACTGCCTCGCCATACACTGGTTTTTGATAGAGATTTGGCACAGAGCTCTGAAGCTGCTGCATCAGCAGTCCCTTCTCCCTTCCTGCTCCCAGGTCTGAACCATGCCAAGCCCCCTTTGCACTGCTGCACCTAGGTCTTCCCCCTTTTTTAGGCTGCAGCCACTAGAGGGCAAAAGCAGCTACCTACAAAAAACTGGCTGCCTACATTTGACTTGGTGAAAGAAGCAGGTGGCACAGATGGATTCCCCAAACTGACCTATCTTCACATCCTGGAAAGCGTTTTTAAATATATATATATATATATATATTTTAACTTCTTATGCGTTTCCCACACACAGGCACTCAGCACTTTCATCAGGCTTGGCCCCGTTCATAACACCCAGCCCACATCTCTCACGCAGTCCTTCCCTGAGCTCACAAAGCATTAAAAAGAACAATTTCTAGGAGAGGGCAGCTAAAAAGAACGATGAATGAAAACAGATTCTCTCCACATTCCCTGAGGTGACTTAAAGTCACCTTGGACACTCCTCTACCCTAAACCTCAGAGGTGACATAACCGAGTGCTTCATGCAAGCCCTTGTTCCTTACACAGCACACGTTCCACACAATACACGTATAACAGCTGCTTTTATCAGCACTGAAAATCAGCTGCTTAACTCTGACCTGCCCAAATGAGATATAATAAGCTATTAGGAGTTTCTGACATAGATCACCTACTACCACATACACATAAGTCCCTTTGGGATCTTTCTTTCACAAGCAGGCCACGCCGTCACTCCTCGTTTGGTGCACAGACGGGGGCCTCTGCTGCACTCCTACTCCCAGGAACCCACTTCAGATCACTAGAATCTATAGCACGCTCACCCTGGCAAATAACAAATCTGTCCTGGCAAATAAGAAATCTGTCCTAATTCAGCAGTAAACAAGGTTGGCAATCTGTTACTGGAGCTTCCTCCATCTCCTAGTTAACACTTCTGAGCTCAGGGGTCGGGGAGAAACTGCATTGACAGCCAAAATAAGGGAGCTAAAAGTGAGCTCATGAGACTGTATCCTGTGCTGCAGATT
This sequence comes from Dromaius novaehollandiae, assembly GCF_036370855.1. NCBI lineage: Eukaryota > Metazoa > Chordata > Aves > Casuariiformes > Dromaiidae > Dromaius > Dromaius novaehollandiae. The sequence continues at coordinate 11,399,557 of NC_088106.1, forward strand.
CAGCAGATAATTTTAATTTCTAAAAAATAAAAAACAAAGGCAGGCACTTACTGCTATTCGTGTCAGGGATGCCTTGACTGCACTCCATTTGTCCCGTCGTCTGTCTATGATGATGATGAATCCGATGCTGGCAGCCTCAAGACTGCAAAACATGAAATAAGTATGCTGGGTTACATAAAGATACTCCCCTTCCAAGGAAGTGTATTGCAGCAAAACACAGCCTCCGTCAGATCACCTTCTAAGCCCATTATGAAAATGCAACGTACAGTGGAGAGAATGAATATTTGGCAGAAATTCACGTGAACAGGAAAGCCAGCAAATTTTCCTCTTTCCAGCATAAGACTAGCAGCTTCCACAAAACATGAATATTTTATCTGCTAAATCTCTCAGCTGCTATGCTACTTGCTGCCAAATCTAGGTGATATGCATAGTTCAGGATCACAAATTACACTGTGCTGTATCAAAGGAAAAAAACTCAGATCTTGCTTGCTCTGCAGAGTAATTCAAGTTATGAGACACCCCACTTCAGTGTTCATTCTCCAAATATGCTGACAGGGCACTTAGCTCCAGGGGGAGTACAGATCTCCCCATCGCTACCTTCCCTTTGCACACAATGCCCCAGTAATTTTGGAGGACAAAGCAGGAGTTTAAGAGATCAGAGATGTATGCTGCTAAGCCACAGACTGGTCCCCAAGGCTGCAAGCCATTCAAAAGTACCGTCTTAACATATTGACTAGAATAATGGTTGCTGTTCCCTCCCTGTACTTTTCAAGGGGTCTTTATGAGGCACTGATTTGATGCTCCATCCTGCTTATACAGACCTCACAGATATCCCCTCCTTCCCCTCTCAAAAATCTCACTGCTATGGGGGGCTCCAGGGGGACTGGACTGCTCTTCTCCCTGCCCTCCACAAGGGCTCAGAACTGCAGAGTAGTCTTCGAAGCTAAGCAAACTTAGAAAAACTCCAGAAACTTCCTTATAGCAGGATGGCTCAATCATCTCTGGACAAATCTGAGGCAGGCAGAAAAAGTATACATGTTGTTATAATCAAACAACAAATTGCAATCAAACACCTAGTTACCTCCTGGCCTTTGCACAGATGAAGAGCAAGAGAAGACGTGTAAAACATTGATCCCTTTTCCATTGCCCATACAAGCAGCAGGCAGAATTGCTGTTTTCTTCATTGGAGAGCGTAAGACTACTTTTTACCCTGCTCTGTAAAAACATACCGTGCCCAAAAGGGGTCACAAAGCAGCCCAGGCAAATCATTTTTACGGGTCATTTTGTAAGGGGCTGGATTTGAACTGCAAACTCATGTCAATAACCCACCAAAGAGCACCAGCAACACCAGCTCTGAGCATCTGCCAAAGTCCTGCAGGATCAAGATCAGCAGCCTGGGACTGAAAGCCTCCGATGGAAACAGCGAAGGCTGGTGTAAGCTTGCTGAGAGTTTGGGGAATCAAAACAAATCTGGGTACTGCAAGTTTAAGAGAAAGTTGCAAGAAAAGATCCGTCACTACACAGAGAAGCAGAGGCAGCTGGCATTATCAAACTACCCACATCTCCCTGCTTGACCTGGGGGAAAACAATGTGCCATTTTCCTCCTTTGCTTGTGTGATATCCATCAACATTTTTCTCCTTTGTTTAGTAATTTGTAGAGAAAAATTCAGGTCACTGTGAAAAGGAAACAACTGCTAAAGATTGTAGGGAGCAAATGTGTTTAGGAGCCAGGGCAGAAAGGAAGGGTGTTTTTTCCCTTCTCCCTTCCCATTCAGTACCCCCCAGCACAGCATCCCACTCCACCCCAAGCACAAGCTTGGTGTGCTGTGAACCCCCCTCCTCAGCACCAGGGCTGCATCCAGCCCGGGCACAGCGCACTGCCAGTCCCTGTGCCCACAACAGCAGCCCCAGCTACTCCATTTACCTCTGAACTCGGCAGCAGCAGCCTCCAGCTCTCCAGCTAGCACAACCACCCCCCCAAAAGGCAAAAAATCCAAACCACCACTGACTCTACAAGGTGAAGTGGGGAGAAATCCTCTAACTTGCTGTAGCACTGAGACCTCATTGCTCCTGACATCAGAAGGCACTGCTGAGACTCACTCATCTACACAAGCAAATATGCCGGAGCCACAAACTGAGCAGCACTTTGAATTCTCTCACTCACATTACCAAAAGTCCTTGAGAAGTTGTGAGGTGGAAACACACTTTAAAACCCAGACTGATGTGGGCTGCACACAGACGCTGGGGAACAGGAGACTGTACAGTCAACACTCACTGCTGACCGACCATGTCGCCCGCAGAAACTTGCTAAAGATGGGATTGTACTTGTTAACAAATATCGAAAACTCTCCTACAAGCTATCCACTAGTCAAGACCAATCCAGAATAATTTTTCAAATATTTGATACTGATAGCGCTAACAGTTGTCACAAACCAGTGCTCCCAAAACCAGTCGCAGCACCCTGGCTGGCCTCGTGTTGAAGCACGGGCGCAAGCAGCTCGGGCCCCACGGAAGCGGGCGCAGTGGGGGTTCGCTCTGCCTCCAGCACGTCCTCAAGTGACCAGAGGAGCGAGTAGCTGCAAGATATACGTTCCACTCAGGTTTCTTTACTCTTGCAGGGGAGCAGGATTTGATCAAAAAATCTGGCAAGTCAAATTCTAAAAATGCTTATTGTGACTGATGACTGAGGGAACAATGTTACAGTTCAAAATCCATATTACTTATAGCATGTTATTGAAATCGTTCCATTATTTATACCAATGCTATTTGTAAAATAGTGAGATTTTGGGACACACGGAAGTCAGTGCAATTCTCCTTTCAGTGGCTACAGGTTTAGGTGACCTTTGAAAAGGCTTTGCATATTTTAGACAACCATGTTAATTTTTGAGGACCATGTTAAAACGGCAGGCAACTGGGTAAGCAGACAATTTTAAAGAATGAAGCGGGGATCATCAAAACATGGGCTCTACTCCAAAGAAATAGAGAATGTATTACTGTAACCAGCATCTAATTCTGTTTACACAGCTTAGACTCATGCAACAAATTCATAACTGTTGAATAATTCTCAGATATTAATTGCACACACAAAATCAGCTCCGAGTCCATTGAAACCAGTGATTTATAACTAAATGACTGTCAAAGTAAGCATGTTCGCTGAAGTTAACAAAATGCTGATGTTGATCTAAAGAAAAATACTACTCAACCAATATCAGATTAATAAAAAAGAGAAAAATGTGTTCTTAGTAAAATTTATGGCACACGCAAACCACAAATAACTCTATCCATAAGCCCCATATTCACACGAGCTGCCTGCAAACAGGAATTGCCTTGTTTTGCACATCTTCCTGGTTTGAGAGGCTGACTGAAGGCTTTCTGAAAGGAGTTCACATGGAAATTCGGAGGCCAAAAAGAATTCAGATTCTTACATTTACACCTTCACAAGTAAACTGCAAAGCAAACAGCTGACAAGACAGCATCTGCCAAAAGCAACAAGCACCACTGTGATTTAAACAAACACAAAAGTATTTGTGCCAAGTAAAACTTGCCTATGTGTCTCAGAGCTAACTCTAAGCCCCATTTTTAAAGTCCATCAAACACAGAGAGCAGAAGTCACTTAAAAGAGGAACCTGGGATGTTTTTACAAGTACACGTCCATGATCTAGCAGTTCATTTCTTCATGTGTTCGTCTGCCATGGGGATTTGTAACAGCACAATAGCATCCAGGCGTCAGATGTGACAATAAAAATTAAATTCATAGATAATAGGAACGAGAGCTCGTGAAAGACAGATACAGAAAGAAAACGCAAGAGGGACAAAGCAAAGGAATTTTCTCGTGAAATTAAGCTTGGCAAGAACGGTCATGGGGGCAGGGAGGGCTGGGAAGAAGGAACATATAGAAATAGCAACACCGCTCTTCAGTAGCCACTGCGGTTCACACAGCGTTGCAGGCCAGTTAAAGGGACAGACTGAGGAAGTGAAATATGAAATAGATACGGATATATTAACTTGGATTTAAATATGAGGAAAGAGCAAAAGAGAGCACCAGGCCACTTAGTAAGTGACCTAGGGTGAGGTGCTACTCACTGCTCTCTTACTCCAAGACTAAGTGCAGCAACCACAGCTGGCTGGCAAAGACAAAACCTGCCAACCAGCTGTGCCCAGCACATGGCTTGGGGCAAAAGGAAGAAGCCACAACACTTTACTACCCAAATAATGCAGGTACAATCCCAGATGTGGAAGAGAATGAAGAAGGAGCCAAGGCCTGAGATCTGAGAAAGATTTGTCAGGGTAAGATTAGAACTGGGCTGTTAAGCAAACAATTTAGCTAGTTCTTGCAGCATATACAACTTACAATATTGAATTTATTACACTGGATGAGATGAAGTGGGCGAAAAAAGGAGAATACAGTTAAAAGTCTGCATGACCTGAAGGAGGAAAAGAGGGGGAAGGGAAGATGATAAAACCACATGCTGCTGAAAAGCAAAGCAGCTGAGCAGAGCACAGAAAAAGGATTGTGAGGGAATATCTACATCACTCAAAATCACTCCATCGGACTGTGCAAAGTCAAGGAGCAAAGAACCCACTCGCAGATACAGTTCTGTACATCTTGGCTGCTACAGGTTAGGTTGATGGATGCAACACAAGAAGTGGCTTGACAAGGGAGGTATCTTTGGACAACAGAAAGCTGAAAACGGGGCTATAACCTTGACACAAAGTTACATCTCAGCCTTCTACAATATTATTCCCTGCATTTCACCTTGACATTCAGGACAGTATCACCTGTCTTCACTGAGATGGGCGAACAGTGTTGGTATGCCTTTTTCTTTTTAACTCAACAGGGCTGACTTAAGACCTAAATTTAGCCAGGGAAACAGAGAGAGTGTCAGCAAGTGATCCTGTTTCAGTCCACATGCCAAAAGGAAAGGCCCTGCCAGGTCTGAGTGTCACTTGGCACTGAGGGATGAGTGCAGGCCATCAGTTGTGGGAAGCAGAAGCTTAGCCAAAACGGCAGCATCAGTGCAGGCAGATGAACAGCTGAGAAACCCCATTCGTGTGCGTGCATGCGTGAGTTTGTTTAAAAACAAACACACTCTATCAGTGTTTTCTCAGAGTCAGCACTGTAATATCCCTACCCGCATTGTACAAATGCATTAGGATTTATCCAGTTCCTTGAAAAGAGAGATTTGAAGGAAACCTGCATAGCAGGTAAACATCAAGCTTGCCTCCAAATCAAATTCAGACGTGTTTGCCTAGGTCTACATACGGCTGGCAGAGAGATTCCCTTTCCCTGAATGAACGGTGTACAATCACCTGAGCCGATCCACCCTCAGGTCTGAATGCAGGTTAGCTCTTGAGTACTGATTTGAGGTCAGCAGATACCAAATTTCCTGACCTCTTCTGGAAGGAGAGAGGCGTGGCTGTTTATCCAAGCAGTAGATCCACTTCAATTGGAAGAGAAGGGAATTCTGGCTGTGGAATAAAGCAAGTAAAAAGAGCTGTCTACAGCTAACTATTGCACATGTGCACACACAGGTGTATGCATTTGCATAAGTGTACACATTTGCATATACCCACGCTACCCAGTGCCTGCAGGTAAACGTGTACACATGTAGGTCCACTTGGTGCAGCACTCTCATGAGGAGGGGCTGGAGCAGAGGGAAAATTAATCCAATTGCAAAAGTCTCACTAGACTGATCTTCCATCTTGGGAAGCAGTTGATGTTTTAAAGGCCAGAAGTCCAAGACTTGCTTAAAGCCTACCAAAAAATATTGTTATGTGAGTCAATAAAGTAAATGCACTCAGCAGCTTCAAAGATGAAGTGCATGCCTGTACACCTAAATAATAACGATTTATATTTACCTCTGTCTTTTCAATGTTTTGCCATATGGGCTTATGCACAGAAGACCAATCACTCCAGAGGGACTTGGCAAGTTACTAACTCACTGAAAAACGTCATCTGTGATAACAGACCTTATCTGCACAGCTAGCATGAATCTTATTCTACAGGATACACAGAAATAGACACTACAAAAGACAGATGTTCTCTCTACATCTGCCTGAAAAATTTTACTGATTTCTCCAGTTCATTGAGCTATGAACAAGGAAATATTTTCCATGCTAAGCAGGGTGGACTGCTTTTCAAACTATACTTCATCTTAACCTGATTCATGGCAATACCCTGTATAAGTCCACAATCTAAAAGACTCTTAGTCGCTTTGATACTTGCACATCCTCCTTAAGAATAAAACAGGTGAACTACTAGCAGTGGAATAACATGTGTACAGGAAAGCCGTTACAGTATACTCCTAAGCACTACTATACAATGTAAGCAACAAATACAGTCCCATTACTGCTTGCTAAGATGTAGGAAAGACACTCTGTGCATAGATCAGCTAATTGCAGATTAACGAGGCTTGGCTGTATCAAAATAGGGCCAATACTTATGCCACAGGGAGTTTTTACTTCATCTGATTATGTCATAAATCACACAACCCAAGCTTGCTGCTCAGGTTCTTCCTCTTCTGAATGAATGCCTTTGTCCCTTGCCTTCTACGTGAAGGCTGGCAAGTTCCAAATAGCAACTCGGGAGATACAGAGTCAGTCTCTCCAAAAGCACCGCAACAGAGACTAGCAAACTACCTGGACAACTCACATCCCTGTGGTGTGACCTATGATTGAATCTAAGAGTCAAACCAATGTGCTGGAGTGCAGAAAATGCAGGTTGAAATCCCAGCTTGTCGCTGATCTTAAGCAGGTCATTTAAATCAAACTGAGCAGTTACTTATTCAACACAGATTTTGGCCATCTTGTCTTTATTGTAAAATATCACTTACACTCATAATCTATAAGGTCTCTCTTGACCTACAGATGAAGTTCTGAGATGTAATTCACCATTCTTTGAACATTGCTCTGGGATTCCTCAGGGGAGGAGGAAACACAGAACTGATATACTGAATCAAAGCAAAGGTTCATCTAGCCCAACACCCGGTGTCCAGTGGTGGTAGGTAGTGGACGCTGAGGCAAGAGCAGAAGCAAAGAGCAGAAGAGAGAACAGCAATATTGCTCTTAGTTTGCTCTTCCAAGTCCTAGCGTTAAAGAATACATGGACTTCTTCAACTAGAGCTTGCATCTTGGCCATTGTGTTCAGCTGCCATTGATGGATCTATTTTCTGTGAATTTGTCTAATTTCTTTTGAATCCATTTATAACACTTCCATCCATCATGCTGACAATGTAACATGGTAGTTCTCCAACATGTGTTAACATTACCAGGGATCACCCACCAAGATACCAAGTATAAAGAAGTGACAAACTAATTTTGTGTTTTTCTCAGCTACTATTGCCATTTTATTAACCCTGAAGCTAGTCATCCTCCCAGTCCAGAAGCTAATGAAGAAATACGGAGGAAGGAATACCCTTGCAGAACTTGCAAGAACAGCCTTGCAGAACAAAGATCCTACAGAGCAGAGTGAAACAATGAGGCCGTTAAGCTCAGTGTGTGGTTCCTCTCCGCTTATTTTGGCAACTCCTGATGGGGAATACATGTAGGTGGAGCTGGAAAACTTCTTACTCAAACTTGAAGGAGGCACGTTTTCCCCTCGTCATCCTCTAAGCACCTTTATACACAAGACCACAGGAAATAATAAATCCCTGCTGTGCTCCTAGCTAGCACAAATAGCCATGGTTCAGAGACAGGATCAGGAGGCTGAAAAAGATATTAAGCTCTCTCTTTGGATAAACAAAAAGTAATTCAGCAGCTATGCCTCAGTGCATTTCCTCAGAGCAGTGGAAGTGAGTGTGTTTCACTGCTGTAGCAGGACTGCAGACAAACAGCAAGGAAAACATCCTAACTGCAGAGCAATCTCCCAGTAAATAAAGCATCAGAAAGCACGCAGTGCTTGCAAGAACAGTTAAGAAGGCACATGCTTCTCTTTTCTACCCCACTTTACTGACTTGCTGGTAGTTGTTCCATGAGAGCAACACCTCTGTGATTTTCCATTCATCTAGTGTGATAAGACGGATTTAAACGACTACAGGAATATGACAATATTAATGAAACCTCACAGCCAACATTTTAATGACTGATAATGACCCACATCTCCTGTCACATGGACCACCATCCATCCTCACTCATGCAAGCAAGGCCAGCATTTTGTCTTTCCTCCTCCACTGAGGTGCTGGCCACTACCGCTACTGTATTTAATGAAACAGATCCAGAGACTTGCTTCTCCCAAGTCTGTGCTTCCCACTAGAGTCAAGTAATTAGTGTTTCTTAAAAACCGTACAGAAATAACTGTACTGTAGCAGTTCTCTGTGGTAAAATCTAAAGGCTAATCTCTAATATAGGCAGCCCATAGTCGTATAAGTCCCATGGCCTAATTAACTGTATCAGTCTTTTACAGTGTTGCTTCTTCCTTTCTCTTCAAACATCCAAGAAAATCTCCCTCTTTTTGCAATGCAACAGCAGACAAAGCTTAGATACTAGGGCTTTATTTAGTCTCTTCCTTACTCAGGCTGCTGTTTAGACCTCCAGGAGAAGACTGAGGAAAATCAAAGCATTGAAGTGCAATTCACAAAATGCTCATCTAGGGATGGTGACCAGGAGACAAAGTTCTGCTATCATGGAAGCCAAGCAGGAGTCTTTCTACTGACTTTAATTGGCCTTAGAAGCAAAGACGACAAGACGATATTCAGTTTACGGAGTAAATTCTGTTCAGAGTAAATGTCAGCTTTCCTGATAATATACAAGAAGTTTCTGGTGTATCATAATGTTCCACAACTCTTAGCAGCCATTTTTAGATAACCTTGAAACCAGGACAGCTGGTGTGTATTTTCATAGCACTACTAACTTTAAAAGAGCTATGGCAAACATCATCTCCAGTCCCAGAGTGCATGGATCCTCTGTTTCCTGAGGGTACCACCCACACACAGACCTCAGCTTGCTGAGCACAGCCCCAAGCCAGTAGACTCTAAGGTCACAGACCCTCACTCCTAACAAGGTTTATTAGCTTTATCGAGTCCTGTCTATATGGTCTTTTGGTGAGCTTAGAGTACTGCGTCTGCCCTTATTTACCAAATTTTCAGAACAGGGGGCTTGAATACACCCAAAAAAAGTATTGCATTGCTATTATTTTGAGCTCCACAAGCAATAACGAGGCAAGTCCAGAGCTCTCAGACCTCAAGAAATGATTGTGCTCATCCACCTGCATACACTGTCCAGTTCCATCTCTGTAAAGCTTTGGTTCATGAGGCATCACTATATAAACTATATGGTTATATGACAGGTTTAGCTGTTTCCTCCTGTGAGATCCCTCTCCCTCAACAAAAAAGAAATTGGAAGCAGGAGGATCAACAAAACACATTTCCACTGAGATTAGATATTGCTAACCATCCAAGCAATGCTAGTCTGTCTGGTCAGAGCTTGGCATGTTACTTGGGAAGTATGAAAGATCTCCCCTTCTTCAGGCAAAGGGCAAAGACATGAGATCAATTTACATTATATTACTTTGCCTTTCTACAGTGCCCTTTTGTTTGAATGTAGGCTCTTGTTTCTTCTTACGCAGAAAGACACAGAGAATAAACAGTAACAAGGACCATTAAGCGTGGTTCCTTCCAGCTGCAACCCTTCATTTGTTACATGCAATGCCAAGATTTTGTCACAACTGACCCTCTTATTTGCTCTGCTACCTTTACTGCTGCTCTTCAAATCCACACCCCTCTCCCAACCAGTCCAAGTGCTGAACAGAAAGCCTGCCCTGTGTGAGGCTTTCTTTTCCATGCAGAAGTTGTAAGTGGTTCTTACAGCCTCCTGCGTGTGGGGAAGTTTCATACCGACCAGGTGGATGCAGAGACACTGGTACCTCCTGACAGCACCACTAGAAGTAGCGAGTTAGGAAGGAAAGCTCTCTAGAAAATAAAAAGGCTTTTGTAATTAGCCTCACCTGGGAATGCTGGTTAGATATGTGACCACGTTCAGAAAATCCTCATCAGGTATGTCGCTGAATCCTGTGTATTCCGGGAAGGTTATAATGGGCGCCCCATCCTTCCCTCTTCCTCCTGCAAAAGAGAGGTGTCAAGAGATTAGAGGGTGATTTTATGCCTGGGGTCAGATTGGCCAGTACTCAGTATAATGCGAAACACTGGCACATTAGTCATTGAGAAGCATCTAGATCCACTATATATGGAATAAAGCATCTCTACGATCAGCTTCCCAGTTGATATTATAACACACTCTAGCTTCATCACACCAATTTATTCCAGGTGCAAATCTAGCCTCTGTAGTCTTTTCCCAGCTTTTCCAGGAACCTTCTGCATAATTTTGATTAAGCATCTTCTTGGATCCTTCATTTCCCATTCCCAGGTAATTGCTTGTGATAAGATTACAGCATTTTCCTATATACTTGTACAGCACCTGACACAATGAGGCCTTGATTCCTCCTAGACATTGAAGGAAATACAGTGACAGAGCACACAAGTTTTGAATACACAGATATAACACAGGCTTAGGACCAATCCAGCCTTGGGCCTTTCCCTAACAAAACCACAGCCAAAACACAGGGAGTATTTAATCAACGAGTTTCACTCTCTTCCTGTTTCTTTGCATCAAACCTCCATTAAGCAGGGCAGGAAGATCATAAAGCAAAAAAGTCAAGAAGAGATTTGTGCCTGCCTAAGGACTCCCTGATCCAAACAGCAGTATCCAAACTTCAGCAGACGTAGGAGAAGCATGGAGCCAAGTCCTTTGTAACCCAGCAGCCTTTACAGTTCTCCTGACACAATACTTGGCTCTAGGTGATGTTGTAGTACAAAGCACAAATCCTGTTTGCTCGCAGGACCAATCCTACCTTGGTTGTGCTAACAAATCTGGGCATCACCCAACCGCACTTAAGTTAATAGGAATTTTCTCACCAACTTGGCCTCAGAGCCTAGAGCAGATTAATGACATAGCAGCACATAAAGAGATAATATGAAACAAAGCTACCTTATTGCTTACTGCCACTCAGACAGGGCATTAAAGACACATTATTGGTTTTCACTGAGTTTTTCTCCTCCCCCTGCAATGTCTGTGCAAGCCTGTTTTTTACAACAGGCTGAGGATTTCCTCTGTGAACCCAACACTGGGTCCAGCCCTGCAGCACACACAGTTTTACTTAGCCCTTTCTCATCCAGTGGAGAGTTTTATCCAAAGAAGGGCCATGCTCTGTTTCCCCTTTCTGAAGGGGAAGCTGTGAGAGGGACACAGAAAGTGACCTTCCTCAAGGGAAATATCCAATGAATTATCCCTTTAGGGGAATGAGAAGAAAGCACAGCCTCAGGGAAAAATATGAGCCCTGATTTCTTGGAAGTACCCTCTAAATCCCCATAGATAAACCCTGCTTCCAGGCCGCTGTCATAGACCTTTACCACTCCCCCCTAGTAAAAACAGCTGATGCCACAGACCAGCTCCTCCTGTTCCTGGTTTGGTAGCAATTGCAAAAAGGTGCTGCAGTAATTCCTAGTCTTTCTATGTAGAGTGGTCAGTCCCTTGCTAGTCCTGATCCAGCCTCTGTCCAACTCTCCCAGACTCAGCTGGATTATTTAAGGCCTCTTCTGTGTTGCCCAGCCACGGAGAGGTTGGATGCTGACAAAGACATTTGGTGAATGCTCTAGAAAATAGTCAGTGTGAGTATCCTCCCTCCTTCCCCACTACACTGCTTGCCTCTGCTCTCAATTCACCCACCCTTATTGCATCCCCACAACCTCCTCTGAAAAAGAGACCGCTGGTTTCCACAGCACTGTAAACACCACTTACGGATCCCACTCCATTTCTTAAATGACTCCAGTCATTTAAGAGAACTAGCTAGTGACTCAATTTTGCTGTCACTGTCCAGCCAAACCAGCTTCTTGCTTTATTATTAAAACAACTTTCTTCATTCAGTCCAAGGAAATCGCCCTGGTATTCTGCGTAAAAACAACCTCTCCTCCTTGACATCTGGCAATACAGTGGCTTTGCCAGGACACCAATTTTTTGACCCCTTTTCTTCCTTTCTGAAGGTGTAAGATTGCTTTCATTACATCTGAAAATGACCCATTGTGTTAGATCATCCAATATACTCATCCTGCTGGGGAGAAAACAGGCCTGCAGAGACTCAAGAGGCTCTCAGCCAAAATGCAAGAAAGAAATCACCATTTGCACTGCACTGAATTAGATTTCAAATAGCGAGCAGGGACCACAGCCTCCACATTGACCTGCGATGAGGGCAAATGCTGCTGCCTGGCAGCCCGCTCTCAGGGCACTCTAGCTGCACGGCAGTCAGCAGTGACCTAGAACATGCTGTCACACAAACTTAGTCAGACTTCCCCCTGGCCCAGGCTGTTTGCTGCAATCTGGGGACCAGGAACTCTGGCCAGCAGGTACCAGTTAGGACGGTTTGTTGTAGATGCTTAGTGACATCTTCTGGGCATGAACAGTAACAGCTCAGAAAATTAAACGGTTTGTCTGCTTGGTTTTTATTTTGGTTGAAAGCAGTACACACCAAGGTATCTCATGCATGATATCTTGCATACATTCACATGGTTCCTGGGTGTCACCCTTCCTCATTCTCATATTTCAGGTACTCCCATTACAAAGGTAATCAAATCTTTAAGAGGCAGAAATGTAGTAGCATGGAACATTCTTGTTTAAAGCAGTAATATTTGCCCTTGGATGACAAAATTAAGATCCCCTCCTTTGATCACCCAATAGTCCACCTGTGGTTGTGGTCAAGATTTGTCTAAACTACAAGTTTCCAATAGCACTTTGAGCGTTCCTGCTGTCCAGGGCCTCTGTGCGTCCCTTTTATCTTCCCTTTCTCTTACACCCACATTTGTATGTGTGCCTCCTCCTCCTCTGGCCTCTTTTCTCCAAGTCCAACAAAGTAGGCTGAGGAGGTACTGTAAGTATCTGGGGGGTTATTTTTAGCACAGGATCACCTCCTCTACTAAGCCATCTGAGGAACGGATGCAAGCAGATTGAATGTTGCCTTCTTCCCTTCACCACTGGCAACAAATCTACCAGGACCAGACAGGACCAGCTGCAGTCTGAGCACTTAGCTAAGATCCAGAAGCTCCTCACCAGTGACTAGGCCACGCAACCTTAACCTCTCTTGGGGTTCATCTCATCCTCCAAGGTGAAGGCAACATTTACCTACTACAGAAGAGAGCTCAGAGGATTCCTGAAGACAGCTGTATTTCAAATAAAGATAGGAAACCCTCAGTTCCTGCTATACTTTGAAGTTAGGGTGAAGTTTCGTCAATCAGAAATTAAGTATTATGGCAAGGAGAAAGCTGGTATCTCCAGAATGATGGGTGGCAAGTAACAACACAGATAGGTTAGGAGGAACAGGCTGTTCTTGCCCATGCCTGAACCTGGAACAGTAGTAGGATTACAAGGGAAAACAATATTATATCCATTTATTTAGCAAAGTAACAACAGCAGAGGAAAGCTCCATATATACCAAAGGAGTCCGGGAAGCTCACTTTCTGACAAAGCAGTTCTATGCATCTCTAAATGTTAATGCCATTTTTTTTCCCTAACACTAAACCAAGATTTGCTGCAGCATTTGCTGTGTTCAGATCTCCATGCAAATTTCTGCAGAATCTGAACTGACAAGCCACAGCCCTTTTTTATGGGCCACCACCCTCAATTTCCAGGGAGTAGCAAACAGATTTCTTCCAGCTCCACAAGATACTTTAATTGGCTCCTGAATGCCTTGGCAGGGCAGGGGGTAGGAATTAAAAACCAGCATGAACAGCCTTCACTCAGTTCCAGTCCTAAGGACTCAGTGCACGGAATTTGGCCCAAAAGGTTCCTTACAATCCTTGCCTTTGCTGGGACTGTGCTTAACCCCTGTGCTCCTGGGCACCACTAGTGAAAAGAGTCTAACTGCTGATCAGAAACATTTTACAATCTGTCATAGGTAAGCCAGAGAGGGACAGGAGGTCCAGCACCTCTGCTGAAGGGCAAAAGAAAGAATAATAAAAAAAAAAAAAAAAAAGACATTTTGAGTAGAAAGCAAGGGCAGCAGGAGGGAGAGAGAAAAAAAAGTTTGAGCAGAAGAAGCAGCATGAGCACAGCACAAAGCCGAGAAGAGGGTTACATTACAGCCAGCTGGGGCATGTCTATTCTATTCAGCAGCGTCTGTGCAGTAAGATAAGGGGGCCAAGGGCTGCCTGGAGCAGTGGAGCTTGACAAAAAGCCAGGACAACCTGAGGCATGAGCTGAGCTAGAGGGCTCCATGGGAGGAGCGGGAAATAACTCAAGTTCAGTGCAGTCAGAGGCAGGAACAAAGATACAGTGAAAAACAGACATCAGGAACATGGCCAGGCCCAGCAACTGTCTTCATGCAAGGCACAGGCATCTGTCGTGCTCACTTGCAGCTCCTCCAGGCTCCCATTAGGTGCCACCCTGCAGCACTCTTCAAGCAGCCCAGTCACTTCCAACACCTTCTGGCAGCTCCACATACTGGAGCCAGGCCAGGGAAAGAGCAGCTGGTGGCAGTGGCCCTCGCAAGCAGCAGCAGCAAGAGCTGGAGGTTCAGCTGGCAGGAGCAGAGGCCTCTGGCTGAACTCGGCGCAGGCAGGCTTCTGGTCCCTGCCCTCAAGGGAGCCTCCAACAGCTTCCCATAGGTCTTCCTGTGGGTCACTGCTCCTCACATGGTCAGACACCAGGCCATGCCATCACAGCTAGCCCCAGAGTTTTGCCTGTAGGCAAACTCTGCTGGATTTTGCCTACCATCTCCTGACACAGACCTGAGCTTCCCTCAAATAGCACCCACAAACACAAAACACGCTATAACCCATCAGCTGGTTTCCCTCAAGAGCTCCAGCTCCTCTCTGCCTCTGCAGATAGCCAACATCCTGCTTTGCAACCCAAATTCATAGTGTCAAAGGTCCATGCTGAGCCCTATTCCCAACCCACTGTGGTGGGTATGTGCATGCAGAAGGGCATACTGACTATTGATTTTGATGTATGGCTGTGGGAAGTAATCAATAAGCAGCTAAATCTTTTGTGTTGACAGAGATGTGCAAAACTCAGTAACAAGGGGAACAAAAGGCAGAAACCATTAGCAGGAGCATTTGGTTGGGCTGTCTGGGGGGGAAAGGCAAGACTCAAGTGGAAGATGCTGCAACTCAGCTCAACCTCCTGCCTAGCTCCCCAGTGGAATCACAGCACCCCTTTCCTTCTCATCTTGGGCATTTTCCTTATTTTCCACCCCAGCTTCTTGCTCAACTTTTCCTCTTCTCTTGTGGGTCAGGGACAAAGGAACAGAAAGACCCTGGGTGACAGGAGAGAAGTATACAGTGAATATGTAAGGGAAAGAAAAGCAGGAGATGGCATGCAGGTTGTATCAGGGGAGTGCAAGGCACTGAGAGGGCTATTGCTCACACTTGTGTGCCAAATCTCTAGTGTCCCAGGGATATAATGCAGCATTTATAGTTGCTCCTATTACATATTGCCCAAGTCCTTAAAACAAACTCATGTATCACAGGATAGAGAGATGGACTCTCCCCAGCTGCCAATGAGGCCTAGCTCCCCCTTTTAAACAGTGAAGATGGGGCCAGAACTCAGCTGTGGCAGCAAAGCAGCTGAAACACTGCGGGGGAATACGTGTAGAGGACAACAGGACTTAGAAGTAGGGAAAGTTTAGTTTTGCAGTGTGGAAGGTGTGAGTAACAAACAAGGTAAGGGCCAATTCCAATAGCTCACATAGCTGAAGTCACATCTTGGTATGACTGATGTCAAAGCAGCAAGAGATCACAACTGCAAGCCAAATGCCTGGACGCAACCCAGATCCCAGGTACTCTCTCACTCCCCAGTTCTAGACCAGCTATGCCTTGTGCATCCAGGGACCAAATACATCCAGGGTTTAGGTTTTGGGAGCTACATTTATGTCTTATTCAACAGCCAGCAGCTTTTCTGGTAACACTAATAGCTAGATTTCTAAAGTAGCAGCTCACCAGATCTTAGGCAATATATTGAATCCCTTGGAACACCAGGCCATCTGGGAGGAGTAGTTGCAAAAGTTTGGCTAAGCCTTCTACAGGCACCAACTTATCCATTAACATTGGAAAGTTTTCTTTCAAATTTTGCCTTCGCTGTCAGGCAAATTGCTCAGGTCTGCCCACATGCAGAGAGCTGCCTGAGTCATAGCAGAGCCGAGTACAGTTCATCTGCTGGGTCAGACAGCCAGAGTGTTCGGTCATGTCTTGGCTGAAGTTTCCCTGCCTCAGTCAGGTTCTGCTTGTGCCATGCTCAGGAATAGCTTTGATTTTGAGGGTTGTCGTCGTCCTCCTCCTCCTCCTCCCCCTCCCCCTCCCCCAATGTTAAGGGTTGCAAATGCCAAATTTCTCCTGGAAGTTAAATCAGGCTTCCTGAGTATAGACTTTGCACAAGCTCCAAACTGCCTTTTTGGTAGGGTCAGGCCAGGATTTCCAAACTGCTCAGTTGAACTGGAAGCAGATGGCTAAATACCCTCCAGGCTTGGGAAATTAAGCTGGCTTGGGAATCAGTTACCATTTTAAGATATAGTCTTCCACCCACTGAAGTCCATTAACCTAACAGGAACATAAAGAAAATGAATCTCTGCTACTACACTTCGTGACAGTTTATCTAATAAATTCGCGATTTAGTAACAGGATCCATTATTGCTGCAACTGGCAGATTGGGCTCTTTGACAGAGTAATTACAGATAAGAACACAGTGTGAAACTGCAGATAAAGAGGGAGGGGGCAGTAGTACTCCTAAGCACAAATTGGTACAGCAGGTTTTGTCTGTCAGCAGGACAGGACCAGTATTTTACTAGTGGTTCTCCCTTCTTTGAGAAAAGCTGATGCATGTTAGAATAGCCAGCGTTTCAGTACTACCCAGCTTTAAACCTTAACAACTGCAGGAAACACATGGTCAAACATAGAGTGCTTTGTGCACATACACAGCTATGTTGTCACAGCTGTAAAACCATAATTGGAAATGTTGTTTCCATGCAAAGTGAAGAGGCAGTAGCGGTTTCAGGACTAGAATTTAGCCACGTGAACCAATGCTCCGAGCAGATCTCACAAGCTAAGCAGGGCTGGGTCAGCTCATGGAAAAGAGGACCAACATAGGACTACATGTGCTTCAGGACACAATACCACATTGCACGCAGCCTCTTCTACAACCGCAGCACTCCAGGGAAGGTTTCGGAGAGTCTCCCTGTTTTTGGCATGGGTAGTACAATCTTGGTTCTTCTGGTAGCTAGAGGGCCAGGACAAATAGAGGCTGACTATCTAATATATTCATTATAACCAGGCCCTAACCGCCAAACTCATTAGCTGGCTACATAATAATTCTACCATCTGTTCAGACACTGCAAGACAGTTTGATCCTTTTCTGGTAAGTTTGTACACAGCAACAGTAGAGGAAAACGTTTCTAATGACTAAGCAAAGACACTGGGACCAGCTGCACTTCTGCAGCGAGTCACATCTAGAGGAAACAGCCTTCAATTGTCCTACTCATCCCCTTCTGCTTTTCTGCTGGGGATATCATACCTGCACTGCAGCTGTCTCAGCTGCCAGGTATTAAGAGAAAGCTGGACTTAACCAAATATTCATTTACAACAAACTCTGCAAAAGTCAATGAGTTACTGCCATTAGCATTGAACAAATGGATCTGGTGTCCTCAGGACTGAGCAGGAGAGCTCAGAGGAGTGTTAGAGGCTGTGGAGTAGCACAAGCCAGGCAGCCACCGCTAACACGCAGAGCTGCTGTGTGCACACGCATGTGTGGAAGAGGTGTCTAGCTGCCCTCCGGAGGCTGCAGCCTACAAAGTGAAGGAAATAACCTCAGCTAGTATGAATCAGTGCAGTCCATTTTTATAACTTTGGGCAGAAAAGCAGATTATATGATCCATCAGTCCAAAGCACTCCACAAGCAAGCAGGGGGAGTCTTACTACCCACTGTGATGAAGCCAAAGGGCAGAGATTTTGTCAGGCAGTGACTACAGAGCTGGAATATCACAGCATGGAAAAACCAGGAAAAAGGCTAAATACCAGAAGATTTTCAGTCTCCATGTAGGCAAGTACTGAAGCACCAAAATATTTGTGGTTGCCTGTGCCTAATGAAAAGCAGCAGGCTGTAAGAAAAAGCAGTGGAGCTGCCTGAAAACCAAATGAGGTCATCTGTGTGAATTACTTTAATAAGGGAAATGAGGCAGGCAAGCCCCCAGACCAGGTTTCATTCCAGTGAGAAAACAAAAAAAAACAACAACAACCACCAAAAAGACCCCACACCACCCCTAGTCCTTCGCTAGATGGAACAAAAGTAACTTAGAGAAAGGCATTTTGAAAAGTCTGGCCATTTTTCAACTTAAGTACCTAAGCCCCAGGTTGCAGGAGGCAACGAAGGGACAGTAAGGAAGACTCCTGTTCCTATGTTTTCCCTAGCTCCCCCCCCTCCCCCTCCCTGCTGGTTATTTTGTATAAGATATTAAGATAATTCAAGTAGATGATCTTAAGTTCATGTTTTCCTTCACAGAGTGCCATGGGGATTTAGAGATTTCAGTGTAGTTATCCAGGTTTCCATATTTAGCTGTAAGGTTTAGACTGAAGTAAATTTATAAATTATGAACCAGATTGTCCTGTTTTCCTCATTAGGATATTATTTGTGGACTGTACAGAGATTTTAAATACACCTGAAAATTCTCCAGGTAGGATTTTGTTTCTTTATGTAGACAAGGGCCTGGAAGATGCCTCTTCACTTCTGGTATTTGTTATGAACAGTTGTATGCAGATTGAACCAGTGATTTGTAGATCCCTAACAAACAAGCCTTCAGTTCCCTCACCTTTCTATGAAAAGTTAATTCCAAAAAAAGTACCTCAAGTTTAAAGACTCTTATTTAAAGATCTTTCTCATTGCTTCCAGCAACACGAGAATCAAACCAAATGTGAAAAGTTGAAGTTGGTCAGATAGCAGGTGAGGATAGAGGCATTGCTGAAATGCCAAGGCCATAAAGAAATACTTGCAATGGCTTTATTTGTCCTTGTCATTTATGTGCCACATCTAACATTGCTTGTTGGAACCGGAAATGGGGTTTTCTTCCTGTTTAGTAAATCACTTCCCGCGAGTTGCACATTACACATCATATATAGCTTTTGTCTCAAATACTGCAGGGTAATGGGATTTAAGAAAAGCAATCGTCCACATTTTACCAGATAGACGTGACACATGGGGCACTGAATTCTCAACATGCACAATGTTGTTTAGACTGATACAAATGTTTTCAGGCACTGGTGTATCAGTTAAATCAAAGGCCTTGAAAACAACGTTATTTTTACCAGCTTAGCATGCCTGCAGAGCAGAAAAGCAAGCAAAGCATTCTGGAGAGACTGGTTGTTTAGTGTTTTCTTGCTTACAAAGAGAGCAGAAAAGCAGCCCACTCATGATCTGACTGGAGTTAACCTCAAGGCTCAAAAGGAGCATGTTTGTCCAGCAAACAACGGTGGGATGCAAAAGGTTTGAACAGTTTTGTACACCATTACTTACACTTTTCTGCATGGGGGTGTTTGTATTGGGAATTCTAGGAAGATGCAACCTCCAGAACAGAAAACCATCTGCCCCATGTCAATGGTGAGAGGCCTCACATCCCTAAATCCCCTTCTAGCAATGCTCCCACTGTGGATCACAGCAATCGTTCTGCTGCCCCAGAGATGGAGAGCAATACACTTGAGGACAGTTCTCAAATTCTTATATTTAGGGCAATCTGATCTAGCAAGGTGGGAAGTTGCAGCTCCATGGTGCCTCTGGAAGTGCTCCACGCTTTAGAAGATGGGCCCATTACTTCTCCCATCCCTGGTTTCACACAGCACCAGTGTGTGAACACCAAACCACTGCAAGAGAGGCATGTACCCTACACAGGCCAATGCCCATGGGCAGAACTAGAGCAACGCCTCAGATGAGGGATTCAAGGATGCCTGTTCAAAGATGCTTTATTTAGTATTGAATATACTCAGAGAAATTGTATTTTGCTTGAGGATAAAGTGCCATATATACAATCATTTAAGTGTTTTGCACAAGTCATCTGCATCTACAGAGAAGTAAAGCAAATTCATTTTCTTTTACAAAATAGAGGCAGAAAGAACAGAAATAGGAGAGACCATTCCAGGACTCAGATAAGGACTTCTTCCCAGCAGCAGCCAAAATAAGTATGTTAAATAATTTAGCAAATATTTCAACATCAGCTATTTCTTTGGAGCAGGAATAGCGTCATTTTGTGTGATTGCAAGCCTCAGGCAAACAAAGGAACATGTAATAATCATAAATCTTTAAAAGATTAGAACCTTACACTTTAAAAATGAATCATCTGTAAAACAAAGGCAACAAGGAAGAGGGGGCAGGTCATGAACAGCTCCCTGATGGGCCAAAAGCTTCTCCCACAAACAAGATGCTCAGACATTATACAAAGATGCATATAAAAAGGTTTAAGTTTCTTACCATCTAAATCTCCCTCCCCCCTTTGGGGGTGTGGGGAAAGCAGAGAAAATTAATTGGTGTGAAGAAAAACAAGCACAGGAAGATGCCATTTACCAGTTCTATGCATTATGAAGGTTTGATTGTAATAGCTCTTCTCACTAGCAGTATGAAAGTGCTATTGCAACTGCTGTGCAGAGCTGAAGGGTGACAGTCAGCGTGACAGATTCCAGTACATTTCCAAGAGAATCCCAGAGTGTGATTACTAGCAACTTCTTACCTGATAAGATGGCAAATTGCCTGTGGAGCTGCTCTATTATATCCACTGCAACCAGCGGCCGTATCTCCTGCTGCATGATTTCATCTGTGCAAGTGAAAACAGAAATCTTCAATGAGTTAATGAAGTCTTAACAGTCACTTCCCAGTCCTCTGAAAACCCAGAGAAACAGAGATCATACTTGAAGGAAAAGAGCCTGTCTTGACTGTTGGTTTAGATGTTATATGACTGCTTGTCATGGAAAAGTTTGTGATACTTACAGTCTCATCTTCAGCTTAGTTACTTTAGATAGTGTCCTGTAATTTCAGAGAGCTTTTCATAAACCAGCCAGAGCTTGTCACAGGTTCTCACACTGACAGTCTGCTCCTTACTACTTCATATTCCATATTAATCCACTGCATTTGGGCTCCCATATAAAGCAGCTTTTCAGTCTTTGAAACAGTAAAGCCTATTTCAGACACAGTGCCATGTTCCACCCCGTCCTCACTCTCTGCCTAAGGACTTTGTGTAACCAACCCAGCAGAGTTTCCTTTGCTGATGCTTTTTCCGCTACTAGCTAATACACAGTAAAAGGAGGAAATAAAGCGTTGTGAGGCTTTCTTCTCAGGAAAACAAAGCCTGTTCTTTTGAAGTACACTAAAGATAACTTGGCAAGCAGTGGGGGGGAAAAAACAGCCACAAGTGTTTTTTGTGATCTATACAGTGACCAGCAACTACAATGTCACACTAAACTAATCAGATCTCTCTATAACAGGTGCACTCAATGGTTCTCCCTGCTCTTCATCCCAGTCTGGACCAGCAACAGTTTATTTACAGGGGAGTATCTGGCAGCCCAACTGGCAGGATCCAGGTTTCCTTATGCTACAATAGCACCTATTACAATGGGGCTTTTAGTTACTGTACAGCTAGAGAATAACAGCGAGTCCTGGCTTTGTACAGCTCACCTCTAAACTATACACACAAAAGGTGGAAGGAAGGAAGCTGGGTCCAGACAGACCACAGATCACACTAAAGGCAGGTAGCTGCCCAGCTCCTTTACAGGCACCAAGATCTTCATCGCTATCAATACAACGGAGCCACCCAACTTTAAATAAACTGTCTAGAAACAGGGAGGTTGACAAAGAGGTTAAATAGTAGCTTTTCTCCTGCATCCTAGTCTCCTGCCCAAAGCACAATCTTTACATTACTTTTAGACACCCAACCTCATCCTTTCCAAAACTAGGGATTCTTAGCTTTAAGTTACATAGCATCACTCAGATTTTCCTGTTCATTCCCTAATCCTTCAGACATTTTCAACTTCTGTACACCTCACTAATGCCTTCAGACAAAGTAGCTGGAGAGCATGGGTTGTGCCCTCTCCTAGACAGAGGGCAACACAGACAACACGCAAAGCAGCATAGTTCTGGCTGATGCACAAAACCAGGAAATAATTGCAAGCAGTGGAAAAATCTTTGGGGGGCCTGGGGGAGGTTTATTCCTGCAGATCCTTTGCATTAAAGTACAGAAAAGTCAGATAAGAAGGAGTGATAGTTTTGATGTGGTATCTTCATTTCCATCCTGTTTATGCAGCCCATTACCAGCTTCTCCGGTTCTTGATATTACAAGCACCTAAGAGCAACTGGAAGAGTAGACTCAGTCACAGCAGAGGGCTTGGTCTGAGTGATGTTCAAGGGTTTTACTGGGACCTGAGGCAACTCAGTGTTATGTCTGTGAGAGTTCATAGAAAAAGGATAAAGCTAAACTCAGCACATCACATTCTCTAAGTTACGTCCACTTTATTGCTAAGGCCATGTACCTGCTTACGCTGTTGCCTAGAGTTAACAGAGCCAGTGTGCAGTAGTCTACCAGGACTAGTTTATCCTCACTCCCAGTAGCCAAGCTGGATGTCTGCAGAGCACCGAGCCATGCAGCTATAGCCCAGGAGCCATTGCCCAAGATCTGGGTCTGACTGTCAAGTACAGTGTGTGCACATAGCAAGAGACCAGCGAGACTCAAGATTTCCTAAGCTGGTGGGGCTGCAGGTAGGGAAAAGACATAGCAGGGCAACTTAGCAGGCCAGCGATGTGCATTGTTTTGTGACTTATTCTCAGTCAAAATCTGAGATGAAAACCTGTCAGAAAGCAAACACTCTCTGTAGGAGAATTGCCACAACCCCATAAGGCACCACATCTGCAACAGTAAAAACTACACCCCAGGCAGCATCACAAAACAGCGTCTTGTACAAAGCAGAGCCATGACTTAACTTCCAGAAATGGCCCTGTGGAAACAGCTTGCCATGGGAAGAAACCTTGCGGAGGCCTGCTGCTATGAGCTGAATTGACACAGCCTGTCCAAGCAAGATGAGGGATCCTGGCCACTCTGCCAGGTAGCAGATGGATGCTGACAGCAGCTTAGCAGTATTCACTTTTTCTCCCCAGCTGATTCCTCCAGAGCAGGAGTTAACTGGGATCTGCCTCATTCCTGCCTAGGTATCAGGACAGCTTAACCTTATGCGCATTGACACTTCTTCCTAGCAGCCCCATCACACCCTCTTTCTGCCAGCCTCTGTCAGTACAGCAGAGCTGCTGAAAGTCGTGCAGCTCTACCCAGAGAGGTGCCCCGTGCTGTGCAGGGAACCTGTGGCTGATCCTCCAGCATATCGCTGGCACCGTTCTGAAATCTGCTTGGGAAAAGCCAATGGACTTGTGTCCTCCCTCTCCTCGTGATTATACCTCACAAGGCTCCCATAGCAAACAGGTGACTAAATACAGGTGTCAGAGGGGCCAAAGACTACATAAGCCCAGAACAGGGCTGGCAGCTGGCCTCCTCCATTGGCAAAGCACATGCTGGTCTCTGTGCTGCATTTGTTTTGCAGATGCTGAAATGCTTTGCTCTCCAGGAGCCAAAACAGCCATCAGGATCTTTCATCAGTAGAAAGTTCAATTGTAATTGATTTTAAAATATGACAAAAAGCCCTGTCTACAAATTTGCAGGCAACAGAAATGCCAAAGACAATACCATTGCCCTGAGCCTCTCACCCATGACATGAGATAGTTCAGTGTTATGGTCTGTGGGAATCCATAGAAATGGAGGATAAAGCTAAACTCAGCACATCATATTCTAAGCTATGCTCAGTTTCTCAAAGGAAAGCCCGCTGAACACCTGAGGACAGAAAGCTGACTTCCCTCCTATGTCTTTTGCTGGGCTTTGCTTTCAATACAGCACACTGTCACTTAGAGGCTAAGGGTCTGAACAGCCTCCTGCTCCCTTCCCAAGCATCCTACTAACCCCAGCTGACACTATTAAAGGCAGTTCAGTGCCATGCTGCAGCAGTATAGAAATCTTCCCCCCTCCTCCCAGTTTATTCTATCTGTATCAAAAATTCATAAATCCTTAATCCTCGGACAGTATTTCCAGAATTTGTTTTCTCCTCTTCTGACAACACTTGTGCATAGGAATGACACGTGGACCAACACAAAGTCCCCAGTTTTGCACATCTGTCAGAGACAAAGCAGGGAAGTCAGAAATCTACAAACAAGTCCTTAACCTGCCACCCCAAGGCACTGCATTTACCCTCTCCTGCCATCTCAAACCACAGATTGGCACCAAGATGGAAGCAGAAGGGGAGACAAAAAGGGAAGTTTAGAGGTGACTATAATCTGAATCCAAGAACAGGAAAAAAAGTAATGAGGAAAAAGGTAATAATTAAAAACTCTCAGAACAGATACCCTGGGGCATCCACTGAAGAAAATACTGTTGACTTCACCTGGAAGATGCAGAGACCCTGTGGCAGCAGTGCAGTTCCCACATGTAGACACAGCACTCAGGTTTGGGTGACCAAGGCTGAGCTTCCTTCAAGCATAGTTGCAAAAATGGAACAAGAGCTTCCACAGTGTCTGACACCATCACAGGGAGACTCAGCAGAAATGGCAAATGAACTAGAGCTTTGCCTCCATCTGTAGCATCTCAGACTTACTCATTGCTCCAAGGCAACAAAAACTACCAGCACAGCAGTTTGCTTTTGATGTTTGCCAATGTGAAGGCATCATTAGTATCAACCAGTCTTGAGCAGAACATTCCCCCCAATCCATACTGTTTATGATCTTGCTTTAAAAATAGCTTGTTTCTGGTTTCTGAAGATCCCTTTCTTACCAGAGGAATCTTGTGGCATAATAAGATGAAGTAATAGAAACAAGAACTGCCAAAGGCCAGTTAAGTCTCATCAAGTACCCTGACTGGGCAAGACTCTCTCCTTTGAGGCACATGAGGTTCCCCATAATACCCAGGGGAGAAGTTCAGATGAGAAAGGTAGTATAAAATACATTTGGTGACTAGGAATCAGACATTCTAGTAATTGAGTATAGCTCATGCACTGACATACAGGGAAAAGGAATTGCGTAAAAGAAAAAACTAGAGACTGCAAGGAAGTTTAAGGAAATGAGAAGGACTCTCTTGAGCCCAGGAGGCAAATCAGACCAGGTGGCTAGAAAATGCCAGTATCTGCAGCCAACTGCAGACAAGGTAACTTTTGCCTGCTTGCATCTTTCCCTAGGCCAGTGCTTAAGGTACTAACTCTCCAGTAGTCATGATTTCATAGCACCATTACCGTACAAAAATTGCAGTAGAAGTCTCAGTCCTTGGAATCACATAATTACCTGGGGCTGGTAAGAGAAGTTTAATCTTTGACCAAAAGAAAAGTTGGGAAAAAATTCTTAAAAGTAAACCAAAAAGATGCAGCCCAAAATACAGGAGGTCTGGTTGTTTTAAAATCAAGACATTTTTCTTAGGGTTAATGAGGATTCATCTGTTCATATCTCCCACTAGCCTTTATCCCAGGAGGCTCAGTAGCTTTCTTTGCCTGTACACCACAAACCACATAGACGCAGGAAGTGGTGTTCAGCTTTTTGGGCAGAAGCAATATACCATTTTACTGTGGGTCACATACCACAGCTGAGAAAACCCTGCTTTAGGCTGACATGAGCTGCTAACATATGAAGCTGCTAACAGTTACGGGCACGTAGACTACTTCAGGAAAATCTTGCTGCTGATAGGAGTGTTTTAATTCACTGCACAGGGCTCCAAAAGTTTTAGGAAGTTGGCAAGTCATAGGTGCTTGAAAACCGTTGTCTTACTTCATTGCACATTAATATCTGCAGCAGAGATCTGGCAACCCCAGGTCACTCCAGTCCTGTCCTCTGACACAAACAGCGTATGACCATGCAAATAAAGACCATATTAAAATGTATAATAGCTGAGTGACTGGAACAGAATTATCTGGGCAACCCTAATTCGGGCATTTCCCAGCTTCTGCATAGTTATTCTTGCAGTCTTAACTTTAATTGAAGAGGCAGTTATACACAGCTGCTCAAGTTTAAAAAAGAAAAAGCTTAATTGATCAAACAATGTTATATGAAGCAATACCAATCCCCTACACAGGCTGCAAGAGTCAAATCTTTGCCCACACCATGGAGTTCATTAGTTCAGCTAACTGAACTTGCCGGGACAATTAAAATCTGAGTAAGAACATGATAATAGAGGAAACAAATCAGTCTTGTCTTGGCTCTCTTCTTAAACTGGTGTATATTTAGTTCCTAGCAGAGACTGTCCAAGTCTTTGCACAAAAAAACCTAAAAAAACCCCTACAAAACAGCACACCACATCCATGGTTTAACTGCAGAAGAATTGGGCCTCGCAGTTTTGTTTCTCAAGCTTTTCTATTGAGGGGGAGAGAAAGAAAAGCAATTACTATAGCCATCTGTCTCACACCGCCTCTCCCCCCTCCCAGATCTCTAGGGAGGCTAACTCTAACTGCGCTATCCAGCTCTAAGGGGAAGCCATTCAGTCACACTTCATGATTCCTCACTCAAAAATCAAATATGCTTGGGTCCCCCCCATCACACACACACACTCTCCTATTTTATTTCTCACCACAGCTGTATGTATTCCTGCAGCAGGCCTGGAGCACAGCCCGCAGATTGCTGCCTTCTGGGCTATGCCAACAGCAGCTGATTAAAAGCTGCAGCGAGGATAGTATTATGCCCCCCCACCCTTTTCTGAGCAAAGAGAAGCTACTTTATATGCTAATGGCAACTAATGGTTTCCAAGAGCATCAGAAAGACGACCTGCTGGAGTGAAAGACGCGACTGTGCTGAGCAGATTGACGCAGCAGTGCTGATTCCTCCATGAAAGACACCAAAAGGCAACCAGCCATAAGAGGACACTGGGGTTTCTTTGTTTTCCAGTGACTGAACACTACAACTGCCTGGCCTTCTGCTGGCCAGGAGGGGACCGCTTCTCCCCCCATCTGAAGTCACTAATCTTGGAATAATAGGTTACAAATTTCCAGAGCAAAGTTCATCTCTTCTTGATGATGGCTTAGTATGTAATTCACTTTTTATTATGCTGCAGGAGAAGGAAAGGAAGAGACCGTGGAGTGAAGCAAGCTTGCCTGATTCTACCCTGGGCAAGCTTAGAGGCAATTTAAGTTTAAAATTGTTCTATTTAAAATTGTGGATTTGAGGAAAATTCTGACTGCTACCATGCTAAAAGTTAGGTAGGGAGAAGCATAAGGCCAGAGATTTCATTTGAAGAGCTGAATGATGACTGTTGGGCTTTCTCATTCCTCCTAAAACACACCAGGAGGAAACACAAACCCAGAGTTTAAGACGCAAAGCACCTACAGTTCAAATCATCTCCAAGGCCATCAACATCAAGCCATGCACCTACCTAGCAAAGGGTACAGCAGAGCTAAGTCAGGTATCAGGAATTAAACACTCCATACACCAAGGAGACATAAGCTTGCATGTCATCACTGATAAGGTCTGAACAGGCTAAAGGATTTTAAAATATTCTGGCCAACCAGAATTCCCAGTGCAAGCACTTCAAGTAAAACAGTTTCCCTTCCTAAGAGCCAAAAACACTCTATGAGGTTACTATACCAGAGAAAGAAGGGGTTTTTTTATTTTTGAATTCTATTTCCCTTCCTCACTGTTTGTGCCCTTTGTTTACTTTTCAAAAAATTTATTCTTTCAGCCTGAACAGATAAACAGCAAGATCAGTTCACTGATACCAACTGACTACACTACAGATTAATGTTTGCTTTGGGAAGAACTAAAAAAATATAAATCAGGCTAACAGAAAAGAAATCGTATCCTTTTCCTTATCCTTCTGCATATTCCCACCACCACTTTTCTGCTAACCCCAGTTGAGTCAACTGAAAACTAAGTCAGGAAAAAAGATATTGTAAATAAAAGTGAAGCAATATTTTTAGAGGATTATGTCTTAACTGGGTCAGTTCTCTTCAAAGGAGCTCAAAGGGTACAAGTGCTAGCCCTGACAGTGCAGGGAGGGAACACTGCCAAGGCAAGGATTACCTCTTTTGGTAATAAATCACACACAAATCAGCTTAAAGCAATAGCCAAACCACAGCGTAGGTGACTAGCGTCATCTCCTCTTTCAGATCATCTGCTAGCCAAGCACCATTGTAAAACCTGCAAAGTGTATTTGTTTAAATACAATTTCTACTCTCATTAAAAACAAGTTTCCTAGCAAAGTTCACCAACTGTTGAGTTTTCATCCATGTTTGGAGGTGAGATTAAAGCCTTCCTGTTTCTACTGCAAGAAGAAAACCAACTTTGTCTATGCTAATACGGTGGAAATCCAGACACGCAAGGTTAGAAGCTGTCGACTCTTGAGTGATGCATTGCAGATATGCTCTGATCCCTTGGGAAGGGGGACAGAGCTAGGACATGGTGTGGACAGAACTGCCTTGCAAGCTTCTTCAAACATTGTCCATGACAGAGGGAAAGGTTAAAAATGCATACCCATCTCTGGAGGGCTCAAATGTCTGAGAGCCTCAGTGCCTACCCAGGCAGATGCTGAACTGGTACCTGATGGGCTCTTCTATAGCACAGCACATCTGCTCTGAAGTTTTCCCCTTTCATTATGCCTAATCACGATCAGCACTTCCACTGTGCTCCAAGTGGCCTAATGATGAACACAGGGCAAAATCAACTATTTCTTCCTATTTTAAGTTTTTCAGCAAAGTTTGCTCAAATTACATTGGATCATCGTATTTTTACGTTCATTTTGTTGGCTAAATTTCGCATTCACTTTTAGCATAAAAATCACAGGAGTGCAAAGGTCAGATGGAAAACCTGTTTAGTGGTTGAGGTTTCCCATGCTCAGAGGATGGTTACAGACTTTCAGTTAAGCAAGTACTTTGCCCTCCTGTAAAATACCTTGTTGGGAATCTACCATGGCGATACCTGATGGTGGTGAAAGGAGAGCTGTTTACAAAGAACTGAAATCATATCCTTCCAACTGGAAATTCCTTCACTTTAAGTTTCTAAGTTAGGTATCTTGGGCCTCTGTGGTAACTGGAAAAATCTTACAATCATAAAGGTGCAAACCCTGGAGATCACTAAATGAAAGTTGCAGGAGAGGCTCAAAGTACTATCATTAGTGGCAACCTCCAGAAGACATTTGAATGCTGTGTGGGTAAGATGGTAAGTTCTCCAGACAGGTGGACATCAAGGAGGCAGGGACAGTGGGGAGAATTATAATTTCTACTGTTATTTGCATGTCAACATCTCCATTACATAAGAGGGAAACTTCACACTTCCTCTCAAATCACACCAGCTGTTAGCAAACTGTACGGACTTTGCAAGTGTTAGTCAAAAGGAGTCTAGCATGCTCTTTCTTTACATCGGAAAGATAAGCGAAGCACATTTTTGGATCCAAACCTGAACCTCCCCCAAGCTTTGGATCCAGACTTTCAGGTTGCTGCCAGCTGAGCAGACCCCTCATGCAGGTGCTTGTGCTTACGGAAAAGGTAAGTCCGCATGCTGAAACTAGAGGAAACGTACACATGCTTAGAGTTGTTTTGCTACACATTTAAACCTGTATTAATCTAAAGCGATGGAAGACAGCCAGAAAGTTCACATACTGAATGAAATCATTCTCCCAGATAAGGCAACTGGAAAAAAGTGAAAGTAAACCAGTATTTTGATTTACTGTTGACATATTGTACACAAACACATCAGTGTGTAGAAACATACATCTGTAAACACACTAAGTATTTTACAACTATTCAGTTTTGGTATGAGAAGTAAGTTAAAGCATACACCCACTTTTCAGGTTTCAGGTCACTTTATCTAATCCTTTGTTAAGAAGATATTTGTAGAAGTATTGGTGTAAAATCACAGGAGATATTGACTAATAAGCCTTCTCCATACATTATGAGCCATCTATAATGAGCAAAGAACAAAACAACACACCATCCCACATCACTTGCATAGCAAACAGGCTGGGGGGGGGGGGGGAAGAGACAAACACTTTTCAATTTTATAGAGCATAAGGGGGGGATGTGATATAGGGGATGTTATATTCAGCTCCCCACAAGACAAAGTTCCCTGATTTAAAGACATTAGAGAGCAGAGTCCAATCTCAGCTGCACCTTCAAGATTTAACACAGCACAACCCACCCCATCGTCTAGTCCCTCAGCAAGAAGCACTTCTGGATGGTTTCTAATCCTTGCCAGAGAAGAAAAGTTCATTTTATTCCAAAAATCCTTGCTTCACAGCAATGTTGGATTGCTGGAGCACAAATTCCTGCCCAGAGAACAGAATGCAAAACAGAAGATTTCACATTTCCACACTGACATGTTAAAATCCATCAAAGATAACAAAATTCACATGTAGCCAACTGCACAGTTAAAATACATTCACTGTAATACTTTGACACTAAGCTAATCAAAATACGGCAGCCCGGACAGCAGACTACACTCCTTCCTCCCCAGAGCTTGCCAGCAGACAGTTTCACAGCTCAAATGGCATCTTAAAGAACTCCAGCCCCTGGCTCTGCTCTGAATTACTGCCTCCAGCAAAACCATTTTAGAGCCCATTCACGTAATTACTTCATGAGAGACCACTCGGCTGGGGAGCCAAAGGACTGCTCTCTTGCTCCCTGCCGAACAGAGGTCAGCTGGCTCAAAAATGTGACCCTGGTTACTGCCCCTGGAGACAAACGCTGAGCCGTAGCAGCCACCGCGGCCGCCAGCGGTGCTTTGTATACCCATCTCGGTAGCAGGACAAACGCTGCTCATAGCCGACCTGTCTGTCTGAAGAGACCCGGCCACCCTCCGGCAGTCTTCAAGCTGTCACCACCATCTCAGTTCAGATGTCCATCAGAAAAAGCAACAACAACAAAACAAGCAAAAACCCCACCCCACACTTCAAAGGTTTGCCGGGCCCTCAGATGGCCACGCGCGCCAGCGTGTGCCCTCCCGTGTCTCCGGCTGCCTTCCCTGGAGTCCTGCTGCGGTAATGAGCTCGCATGAGGCAGAGGGGAGGGATGGGGAGCGGCAGCCTTTTGTGGAAGCCGTCCTGGACCTAACCAGCACTGCAAAGAGCTGACGCTCTTCTGGAGGAGACGGCACAAACTGCTTAGTAACTGCTTTTACACAAACCACAGAGGGGACCTCTGACAAGCACCGCACCTAGGCTTTAACCCTCCCCAAGGCACAGCTGGCTTCTCCCTGCCCAGCAGCTCCCATTCAGATCCTGCAGATTCCTTAAGATGCTTAGAGGCACTCGCAGCTTAGCATGGATAAATTAAGGTAAATCCCAACAGAGACAAAACAGATTCACTTGCCCAGGCTAAGGAATGGAAAGGGCTCTCATTAAAATGACTTTAAATAGCAGAGTATTCAGGGCCAAGGAAAACCAACAGCATTGCTGCAAATAGTATCTTGGAGCACCAGCCCCAGGGCACACCCTCTCCCCACAGCACAGCGCTATTTAGAGGCAAAGGAGAATACTGCACAAGACCTATGAATCCGGTTGGAAACCTGAAGACAGCTCTTAAACAGGTGAATAATATCATTAGTCACAGGTAGTCCCCAGTTCAACAAATGCTTCAGGACACAAGTTTTCAGTGACTAAAGCACACATGTGCTTTCACGTTGGTGTGACTGAAGCAGTCGTGGATCATCACTTTGGTACCAGGTTTATCGATAAACTTGTCCCTTTGCTAGTGTAAACCTTAGCAGCTCAGCAGCTTTAGATAAAGGGTGCTCTACCTAGAGCAGAGCAGGACGTCTTTCCCCCAGGAAGCATGAGGCAGTAGTGACACCTGCTTCTACACCTCCTGCAATCAGTCCAGCTCAAGAGACAAGTGTCCTTCATTTTACAGACTGGGAAACCGAGGCAGAGGGAGGGGACTCCAGGTCACCAGGCAACCTTCAGCTCCCCACTTGTAAAATGAGGAGCAGACCAGAGCTGTCCATATGGTCAAGCTACTGGAGTGGGTCTCTAAGGGCTAATACAGCCAGCATTTCCATCATTTGCCTAGCCAACAAACACAGATTATCACACTGATTATAGTATTACATGTAAAACTCAGCTAGTTTTACCATGTTGTTATAGACAAATGCCAAATGACTAAATAGAGCATCACCATGCTAAATACTGGATACATATTAGACCTCAAGACACCTACAGTGTTATGGACAGACACTAGGTAGACGTAGACAGACTAGGAGAGCAACAAGATACAATACACTGCTGCATTGCACTTTCCTCTCCTAGCCTCCTCTGAATCACATGCCAAACAAATGAACTTACCAGCTGTAGTGCATATGTAATGTTACTCTGCTGCCCATACTGACATAAGCACTCACACAAAACCACTTTACATGAAAATGTCTCCAGCTGTTTTTGCTCTCAAGAGGGGAGGCTGCAGAGGCACAAAGGGATATTTGGCTCCTGGTGCTGCTGACACACAGTGACAGGACAACAGCTGAATGAAGCACAGAGGCCCAGCTCACCTCCAGTGCGAGCCCCAGAGCAGGCAGCCAGTGCCCAGCAGAATTCATCACACAAGGTCTCGCATAGTGCACTGCCCTCTCCCGGGCAGCAGAGACTTGTCCGCTCTAGGAGCAGAGGGAACCCTCTGAAGGGTT
Source organism: Dromaius novaehollandiae (assembly GCF_036370855.1). Taxonomy (NCBI): domain Eukaryota; kingdom Metazoa; phylum Chordata; class Aves; order Casuariiformes; family Dromaiidae; genus Dromaius; species Dromaius novaehollandiae. The sequence continues at coordinate 11,432,236 of NC_088106.1, forward strand.
ATGGACTAGTATCACATCTGTGGTAAGTGTGTTGGACCATGTATCACTATACTTGAGAGCATCTTACCCCTGCACATAGAGGATGCTGCAGGCAAAACAGCAGATCCAGCTGGGAAATCAGACTAAAGGCTACTCTGCAAGTAAACTTAAATGACTAACTTTACACAGGAGTGAGGCAAGAACAGGAATGAACCCACAGGAAAAGGGGCACCGGGGAATTCCTCTCAATCCACAGCCATGCTCAGAGGAAGGCTCAGCAGGCATCGCCTCTTCAGTTTCATAAACTAGATTTACAAGTGTTATTTTTTTTAAGTATCAGACATTTCTTCTGTATAATTGGTAAAGATAACTTCAGTGTGCATCTGTAGGATGTGTCTGCCATCTAACAGGGTAGACACAAAAGGCTTAGTCCTACCTGTCTCACTAGAACAATATTTTGCACTATCCAAATACTGTCCTACCAGCATATGGGATAGAGTAGCACCTATTGATGTTCCAGTTGTGTTACTGATAAGCATCTGCAGTACATACAAAAAAAAATTTTTTTTTTTTAATTCAAGGACTTGATCCTCAGTTGGTCTAATTCACCCCAGTTTCACTGAAATACACTGCAGCATCTGAGCATTTGACCCCACAATGTCTATCTGTTCACTTCTGAGTGCAGCACTCCAAAAACACAAGGAGTAGCTCATACCCAAGTGACTAATTCAAGCATCATCTTCCCAGATCTTTCACTGCAGGACCAGAAGGGACAGCTTGGTTCATTGTGTTTGACTTGTTGAATACACAAGAAGTTCACAGAAATTGGATTAAATGAGCATTTTAGAAATCTCTTTAAACTTATGTAAGGACTCCAGGCAACTGCAAATCCACTGCTTCCCTTGGAGCCCCCTAAAGCAAAGGAATAGGCTTGTTTCAGAGCTCTCACTTTAATTTCTAGCCCATTGATTCTTATTATGTCTATGAAAAAAATTGGAGAGCTTCCCCCACTTTCATCCTGTTACTGGAAGATCACTCCTTCTGAGTCTAGTGGTAAAGTCAACCTGTACAAGTTAAAGGAAAAATATTAGAGATCCCTTTCCTCTATCTTTCCTGCCCTTTGTCTTCTCAGCTCAGCTCTTCCTGATGCTAGCAGAGGATGACCTTGCCAATTAGCAGCATACAAGTTTTATAATCAGATCTCCAGTCATGTAGACCGCTGCTCCTCAGAGGCCCCCCACAGTTGCACAGTGTCAAGGCAATGACTCAAGAGTTTACACAGTCTGACTGAACTCTGCAACCCCCATTTTAATGACTCATAGGAACATGTTCTGAATATAAGGTGCTGCTTCGAAGCAGAACAGAAAGTTGCTAAGACACCTAGGGTTAGAAAAGTGTCGGGGGGAGGAATCATGTTGGGTCATCACTTCTTGCTGCTGCAAAAGAGTAGGGGATTTTTTGCCCTTGAGAAGGGGAATGAACTAAAAGGGTCAAAAATTTGTGAAATGAAAAACCTCATATAGTCCAAATATCCATAGATAGGAAGCTGGGCTGCTATAACCAAGTTTTATTCATCCTTCTTTCTATTTGAGCACCACCAATTCTACTATCCAATGTCCAGAGAGTTAAGGAGAAGAGTCCAGGACTTAGAAACCTCACTGGGCAGGCTAACGCACAGAAAGAAATGCAGATAAAGAAGCAACAATTCATACACAAGATCAATATATTTACATAGTAAAAACAGGTCTTTTAAAGGGATTCTGCATGGCAGACGTGTCTGAGTTCAGAGAAGCTCCATGAGCAGAATCAGGGTGAGAACATTGCACTACAGATTCTCCCCAACCTCCCATCACACTGAGCACTATTTTTGCCCAAGATCCTCTCCCCAGGCAATTTGCACTGCAGTTCAGGCAATGCAGAAAAGCAAACTGAGCTATGATCTTGTGGTAATAAGTCCCACAAGTTAACAAAACATTACCAATTACAGCAATCTGTCTATCATCCATGTTTAATGCTTTTCCATTTCAGAGAGCTGCTTCTTGTTCTGGTGTTGTGGGAGGAAGGGGAAAACATAAGTACCCAGAAGGCTTCTGCTATAACTTGTCCTCTGAGAATTTCTTCTCTTGATCTTCTCAGTAGTACTTATCTCTCAAAACTCTCTTCAAATGGAAATCAAGCTATCAAGCTGCTTTCTCTGCCATATCTCTGGACTTTGCTGACAGGGTTCAGTATTGTACAACATGAACAGAGCAGGCTGCATATCAATGGGAAAAGGTGGAGAGAGAGACTGGCATCTAGGATAACAATCTTTTGTAATAAAAACCCCTATGAAAAACAATATTTTTATTCTAGTTATTTCCTTTGCAGTGTTAGCCAGCTGAAAAAAAACTTGCTGACTTATCCCAGGCTCCCCAGGCAGATTTTTTCATTAAAGAAGGGAATAGATATTGAATGCCAATAAAGAGAAAAATTCTGAGGAACGCATGAAGAGACTGCAACTGAGTCTTACTGGGTTTAGAAGTACTTCCTATTTACACAGGTACTGCAGATCTCATTCTTGACATGATAGTCATACTTTCTTCAGTAAGCAGCACATTTGTAAAGAGACCAAAGGGAAGGAAAATGTTCCTCATTTATTTCACTACTGCAGGAGGAGCAGCTCCAATAAGTCCTCCAAGAAATTCCAGCCTTGTCTTATTCAGATTGGATTTCTTCCTGGAGATAGCCCCAGAAAAGATGGGTTTTATCCTTAGCTGCTCTAAACTATTCCTCGTATTCCAGTCTTTCTTCCTTCAGATAGATCTGAAGAATTGCTTTTCATTTCCAGCTGCAATAGAGACACAGCAGTAGGACAGTGGACAAGTGCCTTTGATTGCTGGACAGTCAGAATTGCTGATTTCCTCTGTCCTAGGGAAGGACGCAAACAAATACTGCTAGCTCAAGAGACAGGCCTCTGGCCCACTGATGAAGAGATCTTGCTCATTTTTGCAGCAACAGTAGAATCCTGAATAGCCTCAGTAATGACCTGCTTACTCCTTGGTGTCTGCAGATTCATTACCCTCTTTTACCCAGCCACCAGCCTTGAGCATAGACAAGAACACATTTTTTCAGTTAAAGATACATAAGCCACATGCAGCCTCAAGCTCCTCAGCCTGCAGAAACATGGGCCAGTCAGCAAAGGCTCATGCATCCATGTCAAGGCCTAGTAGCAGCATGGTCCCATTAGCAGATTCAGACATCTTGTGACAAGCTAATTAAGGACTTCTGGGGACAGAGGGGCCTGAACACAGAGCACCTTCTTGATATGAGGCATCTTCAAGCATACAAGATACTAACCAGCAGCCAGGTGGCATGAATAACTGTTACACCACTGCTGAAAGGGCATATGAGGTTGTATGTCCAAGAAGGACGTATTTTTTGACAAGAGGCTATGTTTTGCTTTCAGCTTCAGGATCTCTTTTTATGAGGAACTGAGAGCACTGTAAGAAGGATCAACTCTTGACTGTAGTCCCTGTCACACTTGTCTCACCTTCTGGGTGTTCCTTCCCCATGGTTATGTTCAGCTATGTGCACCTTGCAGCTGTAGCTCCCAGCAAGTCTCAGTGCTACATACTGCTCCTCAAAACAGCACCATTTGTACATCACACCCCAAAGGAAATTTTAGCTCATACAGCAAGGTCCTTCCTCTGCCTGTTGCAGGGAGTCAGGGACCCTTTCCCTCATCGCTATTAGGCAGTAGTGCTCTGCTCTGGGCAATCATCACTCACAGCCCCTGGGAAACTGCTCTTCATGCTCCCACACTAACATTTATTTTCATAAGCATTCTCTACTTTTCTCTCAGAACAGGAGACCACAACCACACTTACAGCCACTCCTCAAAACAAATCACTGACTCAAAGAAAGCCTTGAACTTGCACGATCCAGGTACTGGGTTAGCATGGTACAGCCCAGCTTGCTATGGGGTTCTGCTGATTGAAGGTGAGTTACCTGCAGCTCTCTTTGCCACAGATATTAAACCAAGGGAACAGCAGAGATCTGAGTACATGCAGGTATTTAAATTCAATTCTGGCTACACCAGGATGAACATGGTCTGTAACTTAAAATATAGCCACAGAAGCGATAAGGGACCTTTTAACCATCTATTAGGAATTAACAGATTGACAGAAGAATGAAAGATACTGCCTCCTCAGCAAATACCACAGCATCACAGGAACTTCTGCCTTTTATTCCTGCTGTATCATATGTCCCAGCAGCATTTCTCCTTGTGGCCTTTCCTGTCTGTCTTTGGTCTCATGCCTTCTCTCCTACCATAATGGGCAAATTCAGACTGCCTGCCTGGGGGTGGGGAGAGCTTGATCTCAAGGGGTCAGAAAGTAGCTTAAAAAAAATCAGCCCCAGAGAAAAAGATATAGTGCATTTCTCTGTCATGCTCCAGCAGTGAACAGAGAGGCTGCTCAGTCCTTGTAGGACACAAGGCAACAGAACTGGGCCACTCAGCTATAACCCCAACAGGAAAGGACTCTGCCACTGCAGTCTTAACTGCAGCCACGTTGCCTCAGTTAGTGCAGCTGTAGCTCCCTGCATGTGCTCTCCATTGCCCCTGACAAAGCAGGGAGACGAGCACAAGGTCAGAGACGGTTAGTGGCAGAGCAGGAGGAAAGAATCCAGGCAATGTCATTATTACCAATTTGTTTACCACCTTGCCAGTGTCTCAGCCCCAGTCCAACATGATCACCACACCCAGCAAGAGCTGTCGCTGGTATATTTTCCACAGGTCAAGCAATTATGTTCTAACATGTGGCTGAAGGCATCTTGCCCCTCACAATAACCTAACACTGCCCTTCCTGTGGCCCAGTGAGCAGCAAAGATGCTCCCTATCTGACAAAACAGAGACAGGCTCGGACAGAGTTAATGCTATCCATGCTCTTGCAGCAAATGATTTTAAGGAATTTCTGCCCATAATATTATGCCAGGTCGTCTCTCAACACGAAAGGCATGGAAGGTGTTTCCTTGGGAACAGTAACCATGGCAAAGCTCTTGCCAGTGTCTTCCCCTGTCTACCTACAGGAAGAAAAAGAGCAGCAGATGCCTGAGCTGCCTCCAATAGGCCACAGGTTTCCACAGCTGTAAGCAGCCTGGAACCTCCCTGATCACAAATTCAGCAGAGAACCTTGAATAATTCTGTTCTGTCTTTTTTCAGATAGCAGGCATTTTTACCAGGCTGCACTGAACTCAGAATGTCTCCCTAGAAAGGAGGCAACTGGAAACTGCATTGCCAAAAGGTCAACCAAATATTACAATGCATAGGTAGGCACTGAGCCCCTAAATCAGCACAGATAACACAGATAAAAGTGGAGTGCAATGAGCTGGCTTTGCAGTTTTCAAACCCTCTCATTGTGCGTTAGAGCTCTGTTAAAGGAAGCATTTGCAAACTCCATTTTACTGTAAGCAGCAGCTGCCAGAAGATCACCTGCTTCTGGTCCACATCTTTTTCTGCAGAATATTCTCAGTTTTCCACACTGAATGCAACTCTCAAATACGCATTTCCAAATATTATTCATCAAGGAAGAACCAAAGCCACTTCAGACCATGGCCATTTGAAAAAAGTTTTGCTGAAGAACTAATTAAATCATAACAAACAATTCAATGGAAAGCACAATCATATTGCATGCTTTGAGATTTCTGTCACGTACTAGCAAATGTTATGCTTCTGGATTCAAGCTTTGCTAAGCATTTATCCAAATCAACAGAACAACTGAAACCAAAGGGCTCTTTGGTTAATCTTTCTCTCTACTGAGAACTGAGACAAAAATGTTTCAGCTATCTCAATATGTGATTAAATAATCAACAGCAAGGACTCAGCTAACATCGCTCCACTTCAGAGCTTACATGCAGTTGACAAAATTGCCAGGACATCAGCATCTTATACTAGCAATCCAAAATACTATCCTGCAAACCTGACTCGCACAGAGCACAAAACCTTGGCAGGTCAAGTTTCTTTTGTGGGGAGAATGAAACCAGAAGCTTTACAATGGGGAAGATTTTGAACTTTTGCTTTGTAATTCAGGAGCATGGGGTGACAGGGTCAACTGGGTCATGAAACCCAATGCCCCATCTCCTTGCATCGGCTTCAAAAGGGTATTACATGCACAACGAATACCAGCTCCAGACATATATACAGAAACCTCAGTGCCTAACACCCTCTTGAAATGCGTATCTATTCAGAATGAGTCCAACTTTCCTTTTTAACCTCCTCTAGGTCAAATCACAGCAAATATCCCAGAAACATACAGCCAAGTCAAATAATGCAGTCATGCTGCAGTTAAGATCCCAACCCATCCCAACCCTCTTTAAATTATTTACATCACTGACTCCCTGGAGGAAGTATTAGAAAAATAAGCTCTTCACAAATCTGAGGAATGCAATGCAGCTACCACTAAGAAAAGATGTTCTTTCTGTTAAAGATGCTGCACATACCTTTCTTTGCCATGCGCTCCAGCTTAATACACGTTCCTATAAAATCATGGTAAGATTTCATTTCTCCTTCTGTTATTCGGACACCAGTGAAGGGTGGATTCCTGGGCACCTGTTGTCCACATTTCTGACACCAAGAAGCCATTGCCGGAGCACAGGAGACTCTTGTCAGGAACGTGCTCTCACTTCGTCTGCTGGAATCCAGCCTGGTTCTTCAGCCGTCAGTCCAGGCTGGTGACTTTATCCCACTTAGTTCATTCAAGGTCACCATCGCCAGCAGGATGTTCGCCATTGCAATTGGTTAAGACTTTTATAGGCTTACTGACTGTGTTTGTTCTTCCCTCCTTGCTCTCAATATCAGTTTACTTTATTCTCTCATTCAGAACTAAAGCTGTAAACCTAAGCACAAGCCTGTGCCCTTCCTTACCATTAAAGCTGTATCATAAGCTAGGATGAGGTGAGAGGATTCCAGAAGCAGGCTGTAAGATCACAGGATGCCTCTTAAAGAGACTGTCAGACATGGTCACAAAGAATTTTGCTTTAAAAAAGTCTTCCTTCATGATTTCTGGTCCCTTTCAGGCGTATGGTCCTCTGATTCTTCATTATTGACACTGGGCTTTTTACTCTTGCATTTCGGCTTGAACCATGCAAGGAGACTGCTCTGCAGAGCTGCTCAACTAATTAGTCATATGTCTGGCAGGGGTGCCGAGAGGCTGCAACTGAGCAGGAAAGCCCTCTGCTGTGGTGCACAGTCCCTGCTCAAGAGATCTGATGATCTAAAGGACAAGCAGCAAATGGAGGACAGAAGGGAAGTATTACTCACAGACATACTCTGCTGGCTGTGCAGCAGCCACCACCATCTCTCCCTTCCCCCCCCCCCCCCCCCCCCCCCACACACACAAGTTTTACAAAGTTGGATCCTTCAGTTTGACACCAAAACAAGTGATCTGGAATATATATTTAGGAGTCTCTCTTCAAAGGTGCTGGGTATTTGTTTAGGCTGACTTTTTTGCCCTTTTAACTATTCCTGCAATAAACAACACTGATCAGAGCCTTGCGGAAGTAAGTGGCACCCAGGGATCTGGGCGCAGAGCCAGCTCAGGCCTGGTGCAGTGAAATAAAAAGGGTCCTTCCATGCTGGGGGACTGCACAGGAGGAGATGCACAAAGAGGCACAAGGCCAGTACTGGTGACAGTGCGAAGAATAAGATGTGAAGTTAATGAACCAGGGTTGAGCTGCAACCCAGACCTCAGCCACAGGCACCTGCATGCAGAACAAGCTTCCTGCAAGGATTTTATCAGCAGGCTAGGAGAGGTTTAGCCTTCTCTACCTCAAGCACTACTGACTGAGTTGGCACTTCACATAGTTGCATCCAGTGTTGTTCAGCTCATGGTCCCCTCAGATCACAGCTGAACCCTAGACATCAGTGGGAAAAGCAACACCTATTTAACACACAAATCAGAGGATGCATTAGAAGGACAAAGATGCCCAGGGGAAAAAAGCCTACCATCATACTGTTACTGAAACAGCAAATACCCAGGAGATGGAAAAGCATGAATGCCTGGTGGTTAAAGCACACAAATCAACTCAGCCCTACTTCTCCCCCACTCCAAATACTTCTGCAGCTTCCCCCTGCCAGCTCCAGCACTCTCCAACCAGTGAGCTGGTTCAGCTCCCTAATCCAGGGCACACAAACTGACCAGGCATTTAAAGAGCAACCAGGCCTGGGAAGGGGGTAGTCTCAGGACCTCTCCTTTTGGTTACAGGAAGCTATAAAGGGGGTCCCCAATCTTAAAGATCTATGCTCCCTTGCCCCTAGGTTTCTAGCAGCATGAAGCTCATCACCTCCCTGTTCTTTGCCTTTGCTACCTTGTCTGCAAAATGGGGACAACAACTTGCTGAGCTGTTGGGTGACCCAATTCATTGGTATCTGTAAAACATTTATTAGAGCTTCCATAGGGAAACTGCCAGAAGACTGCAGTATTTTACAGATGGGGAAAATAGTGGTGCAGGAGTTTGCAGAGCATTGCATCATGAGCTAAGAGAACTGGAAACAGAGCACAGAGGTTTTAACTTAAAGCCCTTCTGACCTCTTCACAGCTTTTCTTTCATTTCAGGGGCTCAAGATGTCCTTCCATACACAAACATGATGTACCTTGGAAAATAAGCTCCTCTATATGCTGTGTGCACACATACACAGAATAACAGAATAACAGCACTTAAACCTTGCACATGTATACATACAATGTGGAAGAGTCATCCAGCATTTCTGACAAGACACTTGTCTGCCATCCTCCCTTGCATACTCTGTTCCCACTGGTACACAAGTGGCATAGCAACAGAAGGCTCTGCGAGACACTCAGATGCGAGGGAGGCAGCTCAGTGCTGAAAGTGGGATGCAAAGAGAAGTGAGCCATAAGTGCGAGCCTGGAAAGCACAGCACATCAGGAAGACTATCCAAAATTATTTAAGGGTCAGTCTTTCCCTAGAAGATGCTGACCCATTCCACTGCTAAACAAACACCTGTGATGCCTGGGGTCCCCCACCATTACCCAGCTCCAAACCAAAAATAAGCTGACTGTATCTGCTACACATTTAGCAACTGGGCACAGGAGGTTCCCTTCAGGGATGAAGTGCTTGGTGCAAGGGCTAGGATGGATGACAGAATGATCTGTTTATTCTGAAGTAAGTTGACTTCATTCACTTTTCACAAGCAGCTGGACCAGCTTCTTCTGACATGATCAGAAATCTCTGACAAGGGAGCTCCAACAAAGCTGCACTGTTTCCTACCACATAAATTGCTTCCTCTGTACTATAACATCCTGCACCTGATGTATCTGCCCAGGAGCTGCAGCAACAGCTGGTTTGCAGGAATAAAGTAGTATATTACCAAAAATGCCACCAGCATTTCCTCATAGATAATTTAACTTTCCAATTTTCCTCTTCACTAAAGCAAATTATTCTAACTGAAAGCAAGCTGCTGTACTTTGCACACAGAAGAGCATAGTAGAGAGAGCAGCTACAGAAAACAGGCATGCCTTCAGTTGTCTCCAGAGATGTCACAGAGTAAAGGGAGTTATTTTCCTGTTGCTCCAGACAACCATACCTAAATGTTTGAAAAAGCTAAGGAAGAGGACATTTTCTGCTCATGAATTGTCTGCATCACCTAGCAACAACATGATCAGGGCTAGCCTGCCAATGAACAAGCAAGGAAAGATGCAAAAGTCTTGTCAGAAACAAGAAGAAAACCCAGATATTCTCAGCCACCATTAACTGGAATGGCCAGTGGACTTGTACTAGCTCCTAGTTTCACTAGAAATACCAGTTCACCTTGGCACTGGAGCTTTGTTAGGAATACAGTAATGACAGCAAGCACCATCCTCTGTGGCCAGAGGATGGCCAAATTTAAAGTCATTTAAATCAGTTCAAGCCCCTTCCCTTCTCAAAGCAACCTGCTTCTGCCCCAAGAAAGCAGTGCTCCAAGGGCTAGTATGACTGGTCAGCACAGACCCAAGCAGCAAACACGCTGTATCTCAATGTTGTCGGTGCCAAGGGACCACATTTCCTGTGAAGAGTCAATAATTGAGTTTGGGAACAGCATGCATTTGCCAGAGGAAGGAGGAAGGAAGTCTGCCCCTGCTGCATGTGTAAATAAGGCAGCTGGAAAATATTGTAAAATACTCCCCATTTGCAACTTACCCACAGAGTCATTAAAATTGAAGGAAAGTGGACATCCCTTTTCTGACAGAGCCTTGTAAGACCCCTCAAGAAAATTTATTAGAGTAGAACAAAATTGCCTCTCCCATCCACCATCAAAATTACAATCATTTCAAAAGCCAAAGAAACAATGAAATCGGCAAGAAGTGTTTTACTTATACACGAAGACAAACAGCTCCCAGCACACACAATCTACATGGCTGAAAAACAAGTAATCCAAATCCACTGCTGTTATTAACAAAAGATTCTGATATACATATAATCTAGAAAAATTCACATTTAATTCCTGAAACCCAAGCTTCACGCTTTCCTATTTTCTAGGTAGTGTTTCAATATGAAGTTTGAATTGTTCTTTGTTAGGTATGCTGGAACATACTATTCCTTTTTGTATATAACTCTGACCTCCTTTCTGCTTTCCCTGCTGGCCAAGTTATGAATCTGATAAGCCACAGGGCATTTTAACAGCTTGCAATGAAGGTCCATTCTCAGGGCACAAACAGCACTTTGCACCATTACAGGTAGCAACTGTTCTACTAGAAACCCCAAAATGGTCTTTTCTATTAACATTTTTTTTTCCAACTAATCAAAAACAGCTCGCCCCCCCCCTCCTTTTTTAATAAAAGTTTGCATCCCAGGCATTGCTTTAAGTCCTGAGTTAAGGGAACAAGTGGAGGGGAAAAAGAAATCTCTGCTGTTGCAACAATGCTATATGCTAAAAGTAACTTCAATTACAGCACACGGCTACTGCACTAGAAGGCACTAATTCCAGTACCATATGGCTTCAGAATCTCATTACGCTGATCGGCTTAAAGTGATTTCCTAACTGACAAGGAAACATTTTTGGTCACCTTCAGCAGTGGGAAGCTAACTCTGTCACAGTTGGTGCATGCTTATTCCCATACAAGTTGCCAAAAAGCAGGAGTGATCATAGTGAAGATCAGAAGACAACCTAGCCAGAAAACTTGTGTTGTCATCTTGGACCTGGAACCTCATGGATATCCAGGGCAAGTCAAATATCATTGTCTCAAAAAAAATCCCAATACCATCTTCCCTGGATTACAGACGCTGCCAAGAGATGAGTGGAGTCCTCATAGAACAAGCAATGGACAGGACTTGCTGCCACATCTGCAGCATTTATTTTATCTAGCTCTCTTGACCTCTGCAGCTAAGCATCCATCAGCAAGAACAGGAGTCACTTCTGTCCTGCTAGGCATCCGTTTGGCAAGATCAACCAAGAGACTCCCCAAATTACCAACCTGCAACTGGCATGATGATAAAGTGCAACTGGATCCCGGATTTAGGCTTAACTGCAAAGTTATCCAGTTTTTGTCAAAACACCTAGGGAAACAAGTGAGGTTAAGAGCCTTCCTGTGCAGCACATCAGAGTACAGCTCTTGGCTTATGGAGTTCTTGGGGAATAAAATGAAAGAGACAGATGAATACAAGACAGACAGATGAGACAGAGATACCAGGCAGCTTTGAGACAGTTGTGATCAATAAAACTGGGCAGGTGTGGAGGACTGGCTTGAGGGCAGAGGTCATGTGAAGATTGAACAACTAAAGGAAGCAGAACTAAGTGCATATCGCACACAGTTGATGTGAGCCAAGTCCCGTATGAGAGTAAAAACAGCTAGAGCCAAGGACACATTGTCCTTGGCTCCAAGGTGTTATCAATGATTAGTCCTGGGAACTTGCGGGTGATGTAATGCAGAAGTTGCTGGGTAAACCAAATTGCTGTTACCAATAAGGAGCTCAGCTTTTGCAATATGTATGAGCCTGATTAGTCCTGTGCTATATAAAGAAAGACCACACCTAATAAAGTTGAAGTACACTGATCACTCATATTGAGCATCTGGGTCTTCCCTCCGTCGGCTCCTCCCGTGCAAGTTTCCAACAAATGGCGCCCGAACAGGGACCCTGCCGGTCAGGGACTCGGTGATTAAAAACTCAGGAGTCGACAGAGTGCTAGAGACAGCTGGTCCTGCTGTGCTAAAGGCGACGAGACACAAAAGGGGGTCTACGTGCCAGAGCTACAGAGGAGGTGGAGAGGACACAAACAAAGGGGGTCCGTGCCCAGGACAAGACGGGGTCCTGCCAGAAAGTCTCGCCGCAGGTCTTGCAAAGGTTGCAACGGTACGTGAGTAACCACGGCGCGACAAGCGGCTTATTATTTATTAAGATGCTTTTTAGAAAAGCGAGGTACTCAAGGAATAGAATGTTATAAGGAACTCCCAGGGCTATTAGCTGACGGAGTGGCTAAGGGGTGTTTTGTTAACCCAGATACCGTGTTTGAACAAACTGAATGGAAAAAATTTGGGGACAAGTTGTTTGATGAAGTAATAAGTGACAACAAGACAGCAAAAAAGCTGATGAAGCCGTGGAGGGCAGTTACTAATGCTCTCGCACCTCAAAAAAAAAAAAAAAAAAAAAAAAAAAAAAAAAAAAAAAAAAAAAAGAAAAAAGAAAAAAGAAAAAAAGGTAGCTGCCGCCGCCGCGGAGCATTTGGGAAGCCCCGATGGGTTCAAGGAACCCCCGCATGCAGAGGTGTCCCCTGTGTTCCCATACCCATCACCCCCCTCGAACCTTTACTATTGCCCAGGGAGGGTCTGGGAACACAGGCCTGCCAAAAGGAGCAACATTGACCATGCGGCAGATCCCCCCTCCTCCCTCAGCGCCTCCCCCCTCTCTCCCTCCCCCCCCTCTCTCTCCCCCCCCTCTCCCCCCCTCTCTCCGCCCCCTCTCTCCCCCCCCTCTCTCCCCCCCCTCTCTCTCCCCCCTCTCTCTTCTCCCCCCTCTCTCTTCCCCCCCCCCCTTTTTCTCCTCTCCTCCTTCTCCTCTTCCTTTGGCCACAGTTATCTGAGGACACCCATCTCAGGCTATCAATGTGAAATAAGTTTTTCTCTATGATATTAATGGTCAGAAACCACTAATAAAAGCAGTTTGAAAAAAAAAAAAAAAAAAAAAAGAAAAAAAAAAAGAAAAAAAAAAAAAAAAAGAAAAGAAAAAAAGGGGGGTATCCCATCTTATATGGGAATAAAGCAGGGCCGGGAAGAGCCTTTCGGCTTGTTTATTGACAGAGTAGCCAATGCTATACAAGCAGCAGGGGTACCAGATTACCTGAAAGGGACTATCTTGAAACAATGTGCAATACAGAATAGTAACCCTTCAACGCGTAGTATTTTAGCCACACTCCCGGGAACATGGACTATTGAGGAGGGGCTAGAAAGAATGGCGCAGGTACCTGTAGGACCGCAAGCTATGCTAGTAGAGGCGGTGAAACAATTAGGAGAGAGCATGAGAGAGCAAGCACAGGCGTTGCAGGATAATATGCAACAGAATCAAAGTCAGGTATTCGCTGCCCTTGCTCCTTTGCAAAACCCCGGCGGAAATACCCCCCCTGATCGACGATCGGCACGAGAATGCCAAGCTAGTAGAGTATGGTGTCCCAACTGCAAAAGCAACAAACATGATGGAGCGGCTTGCTGGAAGGCTGGTTCGGGAAACGCCCGGAGAAGCGGGACGAGCCGCCCCGCGACGACACAAAAGGCGGCCTTCACCACAACAACTCAGCAACCCCCGCAGTTAACACAACCACCTCAGCCGGCGCCCAGCTCCACTCCGAACGCCATGAACCCCTTTGTCTTCGACCAGCCACCAGAGGGAGTCTCGGGCTGGACTTGGCAACAGCAGTAGACGCCACCTTATTGGATACAAAGCCAACAAGAATCCGGACGAATGTCTACGGACCAGTAATTATTAATCATCATGAGCCAGTAGGTGCCTTACTGATTGGAAGATCGTCCGCTACAATGAAAGGATTACAAGTTTTGACAGGATTGATCGACAAGGACTATTTCGGGGAAGTACAAATTGTGGTTTCAGCAATGTTTCCACCTATGCACATACCGCAAGGATCGAGAATAGCCCAGCTTATTCCGCTTCCCCACCTGACTGTAGGGGTGGCACCAGCGAAAGAGCAACCACGAGGCTATGGTGCTTTTGGTTCCACTGGAAGTGTAGTATTACTGACTGTCGGAATGCATCAAAGGCCCCGACAAACCGTGACTGTAAAGTATAAAGAAGAATCTATACGCACTAATGCCTTATTGGACACTGGAGCGGATGTATCAATAATTAGCACTAAGATTTGGCCCCAGCATTGGCCAACCCGAGAGACCAGCTCCACGGTAGCTGGAGTAGGCGGGGTCACCCTCGCCCGAAAATCATCGATGCTACAATGGACTATAGGGAACAAGGTGGTTAATTGCTCCGTTTCCATTTTACCCCTACCTGAAGGAGTGCAAGCATTAATAGGGCACGATATCCTTGCCCAGATGGGTATGGTGCTTACCTCGGAACACCCTTTATAGCACCAGCCATTGCCTGGACTTTCCCAATCCCACTCAGCTGGAGGACTGATCAGCCTGTGTGGGTAGAGCAATGGCCGCTTAAACGGGAAAGTCTCATTCAAGCACATGAACTAGTAAAGGAACAGTACAAACAAGGTCATCTAAGATTATCTACCAGCCCTTGGAATACCCCAATATTTGTGATCAAGAAAAAATCCGGCAAATACAGACTTTTACACGATCTACGTGCTGTAAACAGACAGATGCATGACATGGGTGCTTTACAACCGGGGTTACCCAGCCCAGCAATGATCCCAGAAGGCTGGCACCTGCTAATCATAGATTTAAAGGACTGTTTCTTTACCATAGCCCTCCATGAAGATGATAAACAGCGATTTGCATTTACACTCCCTGCTATCAATAGAGAGGGGCCAGACCAAAGATTTGAATGGACAGTACTACCGCAGGGTATGCGAAACTCACCAACCCTCTGTCAACTCTATGTCGATGCGGCACTTCAACCGTTACGTCAACAGTGGCCAGAGACCATGATATATCACTACATGGACGACATATTGTTGGCACAAAAAAACCCTTTTTCTCCTGAACAAAAATTTGATCTAATCACACAATTAAAGAAAAAGGAACTTGTAGTGGCCCCGGAAAAGGTACAAGAATCCAGCCCCTGGCAGTATCTAGGCTGGCATATTTCGAATGCCACCATCAGACCACAGAAATTGACAATCAGGACTGACATAAGAACACTCAATGATGCTCAAAAACTATTAGGAGACCTCCAATGGATCCGTCCGGTTGTCGGCATTCCTAATGAACTTTTAAATCTGCTACGCCCCTTGCTGAAGGGAACAGACCCAGCGGCTGCCGTCACGCTCACAGAGGAACAGCAACGGGTACTCCAGGAAATTGCATCGCTAATTACTACGCGTGCTACGCACCGACGCCTGGAAAATCAGCCACTTGATCTTACTATTTTATGTGGCCCACAATACCTAATGGGAGCCATTACACAACACAAAATAGAAACGGGGAAAAAAGAGGGTTGGCAGAACCCATTGTACTAGAATGGATAGCACCACCGTTACAACCAAAACGAACTATTCAAGAAAAAATTTCAACGCTGGCCGAACTCATTAGGACACTCTTCGCCCCTGACTTACATGATCAGCGTTGGTCAAATCTGACTGCAGCAATCAGACATAGAAGAAGTGAGAATCGTCGAGGCAAGCGTGAATTGAAAAAACTAGGTTCAGATTGCGCTGATGATGTAGAATTATGGGGGCCTGCGGAAAGGTTTTTCGCCGCAGCTTTAGCTCCTAACGTTGCAGTTGCGCATGCCATGTCTAATCTAAATAAACTTGCTTGTTGGGCTGTTAAGCAATCAAATGTTACTACACAAATTCTCTCTGAAATGTCACAGGATATGGATAGCCTGAGACATGCAGTGTTGCAAAACAGAGCAGCTATAGACTTTCTGCTTTTGGCACAGGGACGCGGGTGTGAGGATTTTGAAGGAATGTGTTGTTTTAATCTTTCTGATCATGGACAGTCAATCTATGAGCAATTGAAATGGCTAAAGGACCACACCCAGAGAATCACCGTACAGTATAATTGGTTTGATGATCTGTTTAGAAAGATGTTTGGTAATGTGAGTACCTGGATTTTGAGCTTGATCAAAGAAGGGCTATGTATTCTATTCATAATTGTATTAGTTTTAATTGCTGTAAGAGTGATTTTTGGCTGCTTAACACAAAAGCTTGAACAATTAACTAAAAAGGTCTTTCTCGCACAAAATAAAAACGGGGGAATTGTGGAGGACTGGCTTGAGGGCAGAGGTCATGTGAAGATTGAACAACTAAAGGAAGCAGAACTAAGTGCATATCGCACACAGTTGATGTGAGCCAAGTCCCGTATGAGAGTAAAAACAGCTAGAGCCAAGGACACATTGTCCTTGGCTCCAAGGTGTTATCAATGATTAGTCCTGGGAACTTGCGGGTGATGTAATGCAGAAGTTGCTGGGTAAACCAAATTGCTGTTACCAATAAGGAGCTCAGCTTTTGCAATATGTATGAGCCTGATTAGTCCTGTGCTATATAAAGAAAGACCACACCTAATAAAGTTGAAGTACACTGATCACTCATATTGAGCATCTGGGTCTTCCCTCCGTCGGCTCCTCCCGTGCAAGTTTCCAACAGGCAGGCAGGTCAGGTCACCGTTCCCTCATGCTCCTAAACACCATGATTACCTTAACACCAACCAGGCTGTGCTGTGAGAGGTGGAGACAGTTCCAGTCTGTGCCATTGCCTGCCAGCAGCATTGCAGGTGCTGAAAAATAAAATCCCTGGACAGAGGAGGACATGCTTTTCTCCTCTGTACTGGTGTATTCTGCCACTAACACTGAGTAACCTTCAGTGTGACACTAACCCTGATTCTAGCTAGCACCCAGAGCCCTTCTCCTTTCTCTCCCTCTTCTCCGCTCCCCTCTCCCCCCTTGTAACCAGCCACTGGAGCACTGGCAGTGCAGGACAGCAGCCAGATCCATGCAGCCAGGACCACCAGGAGGGCTTCCTTCCCCGAGGAGGAGCTGTGCACGCTCCCTCATGGAAGCAGCATTTCTTTATTGTTGCAATCCATAATTTAAAACAGATAACTGAGAACCAGAAAGGCACAGGGCTAAAAATAGGATCTGTAAGAATCGTGAGGATTGTTGATACTCATGGCTTCTGGACACATGCCAAATGCTAGCTGATCAGAGAGAAACATCTTCTCACATTACGAAGTATAGTAAAGGCATTTGCAATGTTTTATTTCCGTCTCTCAAACACCTAACATCAGTTACTACACATGGTGGTACTATTGATCTTTTCCTGTCTGCATGTCTGTCTGCACTGAGGTTCACTCACTCTGAGCAGTCCACCAGGGACAAAAAGCAGCCTCCTGTATCTAAACTTTTTTGAGCACCAAGACTTTGATTAGACCCTCTCAGCTGACAGATACACATCTAACACTTCTTTAACATCCCCTAAGACAATCTTCACATCCTCCTAGGCAACTGAGGATAAAACAAACATGGCAATGTCAGCCTAAGAGGAGTAACCCCCTATAGCTAAACAACAGCATGACAACTGTGAAGCACACATTCTTATTTTTTTCCAGGACAGGACTGCTGGGAGAAACCAGAGGGATCTGCCCACAGAGCAGTGTTTTAGCGCTGGTCACCAGCAAAGGAAAGGCTGCAGCACTCTCCTCTGTGTGTATCCATCAGGGCAATCACTCAGGGCAGCTGGACACTTGCACTCACCTATAGTCAGGCAGTCCAAA
Source organism: Dromaius novaehollandiae (assembly GCF_036370855.1). Classification (NCBI taxonomy): domain Eukaryota; kingdom Metazoa; phylum Chordata; class Aves; order Casuariiformes; family Dromaiidae; genus Dromaius; species Dromaius novaehollandiae. The sequence goes on from NC_088106.1 coordinate 11,450,094, forward strand.
TTTGTCCTGCCCAATGCCTGATGCTGCACAGAGCTGCTCCTTCCTCATGCCTGACCACAGCTTGTGCCCCAGCACTATTCCCAGTTTATTTTCTACAGCTTTGTCTCTAAACCATCAGCCACATCAGATATAAGGTACTAGCAATGGTGATCTCCTAAATTATGCCAAAGGACAGTATGTAACAGGAAAAATAAAGGGACAGGTAACTTGCTAGCCCATGCATCAGCAGCAGGTACCCTCCACCCACCTCTGCCCAGCCGGAAGACTCCGCACCAAGCACCAGAGCGCTGCAAGGCACGCTGCCTCACCACATGCAGCCATGCTCCCAGCCCTCTTCCTTCCCTCCCCAAGCAGCACAATGACTGGTTTTCATCATCCTACTCCTATCTTGAGTCTGTGATGTTTAATAGTAGGATAAATTAACAAGCTGCTCTAACAACCTACTTTCACAAGACTCACAGGAACCTGAGAGTTTCAATCCTCTGTCAAAACCAGTCAAGAGCTTCTAAAATCATATGGAAGAGAGCCAGCTTGGAGAGACAGACAAAACATGAGCGTATAAGCTTCATTTTCTTTGGCAACAAGGCTAAAACCATCCGGGGACCAAACAGGCCAAAATGCAGGTATATCTACACAGTGCAAAAGAGGTTTCTAAATCAGCTTCAGAACCAGAAGCAGTACAGCACAGAGCTGCACCCGAGATAACTTGTCCTACAAGAGAGCGCAAGGGTTTCTCTGCCACACTACACTAGTCCACAAAGACCTTCCCCGCCAACCAAACACAAGCGTCCTGATAGTGGGACATCCAGCACTCATATGTTGGGATGTACTAAACGCTATCCGCATGAGGCTAGACCTTCAGCCAACATTAAATAAGAAGAGTGCTTTTGATTTCAATAGCATTACAGACTTAAATCACCAAAAAGTGAGTGGTGCAGTGTTCCTATGAGATAAGAAGTTGCTCTTTAGTCTGCCAAGCGACCCCACTGCAGATGCTTTCTGCTGACCAGCACAGATTATCTCAATAAAACATATCTAAATTCCACATCCATTTATGGACTCCAGTCCCAACAGACCCCTCACCGAATATAGCATTAAATAATGTTTTGTGCTTCTCTAGCAATTCTCAGGTGAGCACTTTGGCACTACTGAGGCTGTTACTCCCATGAAACAGACGATCCCCTATTTAATTGCTAATAAAAGGAGACAGTCTAGCAGTGATACTCTTTGGTTTTAATACTTTGAGTTTGGGTTTTATTTTAGTGTGCATCTGGGAACCCTTTGAAGAGGGCTTAGAGGTGAGAAAAACAAAAGGAATAATTCTAGCTAAGGTTTTGCCCCACAAGAGCAAAAGTTTGGGCAGGAATGTACTAAAAGCATATTTGGTAGATACCTATATCTCTCTCACTGGCTTGAGAGCACTTTGGTTTACTCTGGGGTGGAATCTTTAAACACAAAGATGTTCTGCTTAAAGAAGCAATATCAAAATGGTTTGGAAAAAAAAGCTAAAAACAGTAGGGTCACAATTAGAATTATTCTGCTGACAAGAATGAAACCAACTCAGAGTAATACATGGGACTGCTGACATGACCACAAGGTGGGCCAGGGCATAAGGATCAAGTGGCATGCTCCTAAAGATAGGATCAAAAGTGCAGTGTGGACAGACCTCTGAGGCACTGAAGACCTGTGCCTTGCTTTGGTTTCAGGTGTTCAGTCCTTGTTTCACAGCAGCACTGACTTAGATTAGCATGAGCTTTCATGGACCTGCAAACTAGGAGCAATATCTTTGGAGCTGTGCTCTAAGCACAGACAGAGGCATGTTACATTTGCACAGTAGAAAGGAGGGCTGAACCACACATTGTCAGTACATACACACCTTTAAAAGAAGCAGACCTGAGTAGGTGACACACAAGTCTGCTGGAGGCTACATTGACTCAAAGAGTGATTCCAGCTTCCAGTGCACCTGCTGCTGCAGTGCACAGGCTGCACAGAGAGCTGCAGAGATGTCCCTTACTGCAAACACTTTTGCACCTTCCAAACATGTGTCCCAGCACAGGAAAACACCACAGGCAGACTTTAAGCACCATTCTGCCCACCTCTCAACTGCTTCTGAATAGCATTGGAAGCCAGCTGTAGCACCCAGAAGGACATAGGAGAACTTGCCTCCATCTAGTTTGTCACCTAAATTAATTCCTAGGTGATAAAAAGACATTCAGAGTAACTGGGCTTCTCTCTTCCCTCCCAAATCCTGCTCCCTCCTCAAATACTACCTTTGGACAGTCTCTAGTTTTCTTTCCACCTTCTGTAGCCCTGCAGGCTGTGAGAACTATAGATTAACAACTGAGTTTACAAAATTACTATCTACAGTCACCCTGATTAAAAAAAAAAACCTTAATTGTTTAATATGTTGGTAAATAAAACATAATTGTTGCCTGCCTCTCTAGGCTCTGGAATATCACCCTTAGGAGCTCTTACAAATAATTATACCTCTTCCTTTCTTAAGTCACTGAGCCATGTTAGCTTGTAGCATCAGCTTCTAGAGAGAGCAGAAGGGAGAAAGGGCACTTCTCTCACACCACTTCCTACACTGCATAATCTGATTGAAAAAGAAAAAGGATGTAACAATTAAGAATTAAACCACAACTATTTTATATTGTCTTATGAGAAAAACACTGGGCTGCAGTCAACTTCTCTTTGCTTTCCTTAAGAGAAGCTCTGAGTAAGACTGAAGAGATAACAATTAGCACTCCAGGAAAACAGGAATAAGTTACTCAGACTCCCCCAGTCTAAACCCAGATTTAAATCTGAAACATTATTGATAGGCATAAGCTATAAGAGAAAGAGGACTTCAGATAGAAAATATACTGCAAAACAGGAATCAGTCATGCAGCTAACTACTACCTAAGTCTGCAACAGACCATAACTCAGCAACACTTTTTTACTACATCCTCATAGAAGATGAAGCTACCCTTATTTCCCCATAAGCAGCACAGCCTGAAACAGACTCCCTTTCTCCAGCTGATCAAGACTAAAGTTTCCAAGCCCTACTTTATAACCTACCAGATAGCCTCCAGCCTCCCTAACCCATAACCTACCTTCTCCTTTCTTGCCCTACAGCCAGCACCTCTTTTCATAGCTCCTTTTGAGCAGGTTCCCTGGGCCTTTCTCCACCCCACCATGAGTGACAGCACCTGCTCCTAACCTGTGCCGACATTCAGGTGCGGGAAACCAAAATATCCCCCTTTAACCATTTCCTTGCTGCTTCTGTGTAGCATAAATACACATGATTCCTCACACAATTTCCCTGTACACTTCTTGCCTTTAAATATACTTGGTTCAAGGATAACAATTATCAGCTGTGCAAATAATAAAGCAGTATCACTTTTTTAACAAGTGTCAGAAGTATTATAAGTACCCACCAATGAAGTCCAAAATCTCCAAACAAATAGTGAGGCATGAGGGAAAAGAATCTTCAGCTGGGAACTGAAGCACAGGATATTTATGAAACTTGTCCAAAATCAATTGTTATTATTGTGACAAAGCTGAAAGATAAACTGAGATATATCAAGAAATATCCTACTTCTTGTTTACAGCCTTGAACACTAAAGTGTCTTTCAACTCTGTTTCGCATTATTTGTAGGTATCTTAATTTTTCCATCACTGCATTTCAAAATAGGTGCCTTGCTCATTAAGGTTTTGCAACTGTTGTTTGTATCAAGCTAATTACTACCTATATATGCTTTCAGAAGCAGCAGGTCTGATGGTGAAGGCAGCTGAACTGAAACTGGTAAGAATACACTAACTGGTTGAAATAAAAGCAAAATGTTTAAAAATCTGGCTCAATGACTGATCCCAAAAATCAGCACTGCCAGTGGATGTGGCAGGCATTTTAGAGCATGTGGGGTGTACTGAGAAAATATTTTGCAACTGGCAGGAGCATGTTGTCAGGCTCCTGATTGCACTAATCAGCCTTAACTGCCCTGAAGAGCCTCACCTGGGACACCCATGCACCCTCCATTCATTGCTGCAGCAACTCTATTTAAGAGGGCCCCCAGGCCCTCTCTTATTACTCTTAGAGGTATTACTGCTTCTGGTCTGCAGGTTGGACTAGTTGTTCTTGTTACTGGAGCCTGTTACCATCCCTGCTCTACTCATGCTGCTCAGGTACTGTGGGACTGTGCCCTGGCAGGTGAAGGTGGTTGTCCTGGCTCTAGCTTTGGCTTCATTTATGGCACATTTCAGGTCTTGCTACTCTATAGCATGTATGTAAGGTCTTTAAAACATCTATTTGTTTAATTAAGCTATCAAAACTAAAACAGATTAGCAAGCTTGCTGAAAAAGAAGTCCTTATAAGGATCTGTTTATTTTATTTGTTATGGAGGGGAGAAAAAAAACTTTTTTCCCCATCTCCTGGATATAACAAATGAAAGCAAATGACTCTAACATGAAATCTAGACTCTAGCTCTTTCTGGAGAGACCAAGAACTACCCATGTGTAGCCAAATGATGTGCTCCTGCAGCCTACCCTAAATCAGATGACAAGTTTAAATAGAGAAGTGATGCATGCCTGAATTGCTGTATGATTGCTAGCTCATAGTGTTTTGCTGCTGGAGGCGATGCCTTCCCTTAGACTTGTACTGTCCAGGGATTGTGGACCTATGCTGTTGTAGCACAAGCAGTGGGATGGCCTCATTCCTGTCAGGCTTGTGCCCAGGGACGTGGCTGCACTCCCATGTGCCCTCCAGTGGCTCTTCAGGAAGAGCAGCAGCGATGGGCACCATCCTCTGTTACCGGATCAGGCATCAAAAGAAAGCAACTCCACGCACCAAACTTTGCAGTGCAATTACATCTCTTGGAGAAGGAGCTTGAAGGAGCGAGGTTAGGGCTAAAGGTGTCTCTCTCTGCCTAACTCAGCAGCATCCTGCCCTGCAGCTGATCAGAGAAAGGAAGACAAAATGGGTTGACCCCATTCCTGGGGGACTTCAACAGCTGCAGTTGCAATGCAAAATGACATAGGCATCTCTGCTGCACTCCCCTGAGCTAGAGAAGGCCACTCTAGCATAGCTGCCTTCCTGAGACCAGCAGACTGCCCCTAGACAGCAGTCCTGCTCTACTAGCCAAAGGAGGCAGGGGACTACTGCTTCTCTCATCCCTCCTCCATGGCTGGACTGGAGAGACCTTGTGTGGCAGCAACATCCCAGCTCTGAAGCAGGGAGCAGGACAGGCAAAGCATGGCCTGTGCAGGCTATGCCAAGATGGTTTGGGACCAGGTACAGCTGCTATTGCAGATGCCAGGGCAGAATGGGCACAGACTAATGCTGGCAGCCTCCTCTTAGCTTCTGTTCAGACAGTGCACTGCTCCTGAAAGTGCACTTGGCTGCTAACTTTCTTCTCCAAGGGTGCATCCTGTACAAGCGCACACACTCCAGGTATCTGAACAAAGACTGAAAAAGCAAATTCTGGGATATGTTTTCATGTTTGATTTAAAGGGAGATTAAAGATTTAACTCAATTTATTGAAAGTATGCACAGTTTTCTTACTGCTTGGGCAAAGACAGGATACTGGGTCTTCAGGTCACAGCAGAGCAACGGCTGCCACTGCAGTTCCTCTCAGCATGTATCCCCCTTATGCAGATTTGGGATTGTGTGAAGTAGCAGTTCCAGCTGTAGAGCTGATCTTCAGACACTTTTCTGCTTCCTAGTGATATTGCCTATCCTATTCAAGAAGCCCCTACGCACAGGAGTCTGCTCTATAGCCTGAGTGTAATTCACCACGATCCAAAAGGAGTACACACAGCTGAAAGTGCCTTCTTCCTGCCTGAAAGCAAAGCCAGAAGTAGGATATTTGTGTTACAAAAGTAGGGACCCAAGACTTTACCTCAAATTGAGCTGTGACTTCAAAGTCCATTCTGAATCCTCTACTGATCCAATGTGGAAGGGGCAAAGACATTAATGCTGATAGCAGTGTGAATGAGACAGACAAAATAGAGTAGCTTTGAATCTCTTTAAAACAAACAGTTTTATTTTTGCACTAGTGCTGAATAAGCTAATTGCCATAACAAGGATGAACCAGATTTTTCCAGCAGCCTTCCTGCACCAATTACTAGCATGCAAATGCTGGGAGCTTTCTGATTAGTTACGCACCTGATAGGAGCTCAGGGTTATACTGAGGCCACAGCTATTTCTGTTTGAAATAACCTGAGTATTGTAAGATCAATAGGATGGCTTCTATGTGTGTCACCAGCTTTGCTAGCTTTTATGCAGCAAACACTAGTATTGATCACTTCAGAAATTAAGCCTTAGCTTCAGAGACCTCTGAACCAAAGTGTAATGGGTAACAGTGAATATCAGGCTCAAAGGAGGGAAAGTATTTATAGCCCTCCTTTGTGGTGTGAAGGATTATTGATTGAAAACAAGAGGCAAACTCCTGATGGTAATTCTAGCCACAGCAATTCTATTAGAATATGGACTCGTACCAGGTAAAAAATGCATTTGAAGGGTTAAGGTTGTAACATATATAATCAACAGACAACACATCTAAACTTCACACATCCAAATCATCTCATTGCTACTTATCTTTGTTAGCACAGCTGCATGTATCTGCTCTACTTTCCCCCAGTACCTGACTTTGACTGTCAGCACTTGCATATTTTTGGCAAGGCCTAACTGAACCAGATAAGGCAATAATTTTGGAGATGCCATAACTTTGGGCTAATCCTCTACATGCATGTAACTAAATATGGTTGGTAACTAAAAGGTAATAAAGTTACTCTCCTAAAATGCTGAAAGATACTGTTTCTGGTTTTAGATTTTCTTTACCCCTCCATGTTTCAGGTATTTCAGGTATCTTTAAGCGGCTCTTCAGAGTCAGCTGGGAGTAACTCCTCAATCTCTGGAGCTGAGGCATGTATTGAACAAGAAGAGTCAGATCCTGTCAGCAACTGTTGCCAGGCAGACCCAAAATGCTGTAGATTAGCATTCTTTGGATTGTATTTATAGTTTGGAAGCAGATAACTGCTCTTTATCCAGGGCCAGCTGTAGAGAATTCATAGCCTCAGGGAAACTCAAAATCATACAGCTCACAGTCATGCAGAGAAAGCAATAGCTAAATGGTTTGCAGCCCTTCATATCTTGTTGCCCTAGGCAACAGCCTGCACTGCAGAAGTGGCCCATCCAGCGTTCTTCATACAATGTGTGTAACATGGTGTTAATATATGGATTGACACTATGAAAGCTGTACTGTAGTACTAGTGGTGTGCCCACATATCAGATAGGTGTTAGAGGGGTGGGTGCATAAACAGTCTCAGGGGATTAGAGCTGCAGGCTTGTGTCCAAGATCATTTTTGTCACTGTATAAAGACTGGTGGGATGTCCTTGTACCCCTTTACAAATGTGAGTAATTGGAAGCACAAAGATTATGGCCAGCACTCTCTGATATGGGACACCTGACTCAAAGAAAGCTAAGCCAAGAGGATAGTGAGCTCTTAAAGGAACTGACCCGAGATCCCCAAATTAACCCAGGGAAATTATGGCACTAGGCCGTAAGTCTCGTATCCCAAAGTAGTGCTTGCACTGCACTGCTTCTCAAACCTGTTTGCAGCAGGGGCTACAGCTGGGTCAGTTGTATGCAAAATCCTAGTGCTTGCAGTTGTTGCAAGACAGACTGGATCCTGCAAGGTGCTGGGTGCCAGCAGTTCCCCACTCCTTCACACAGGGATGAAGAGCTCTTTGCATCTTTCTGGATCAGAGCTTCACTGCTGAGCTGTTGATGAGAGACCATTTGCAGTTACCTCCTGGCAATGTTTCATAGGATTCTGGCTTCTGCAGCAATATAACTGTAACTCCCCCTGCTTGAGAAATCCTGAGCCAGTGACCTTAAACTGCAAGCTGAACTAAAAATTTCCCCAAAAGACCCTTGCATCTCTTTAAACTTCCATATAGTCAGCTTTACATTCACTGTAACAGAGTCCTGCACTTTTTGTAACAGACAACTCAATCTGTTGCATTCATGTAGCCAGAGAAGCTCTGCCAATGTCAGGGAGAGCTGGATCAGCTTGCTTGAGTTACTCTTGCAAGACAAACCACTGTGCTCTCAGATCAGGAGGACGCTATATGCAGTCCTTTATACCAGGGCTAAAGTTGGGGTCCATTTCTTTTAGGCAGTCGGGGGGATGTTGTTGAAATGAGTATCTCTATGTGCGTTCCTCCAAAGGAGAGGAGAATTAGTGCTGTGGCTGTGATGGCTTAGTTCCTGGTTGTCCAGAGGATTTGGGACTCAAATTTCATGAGGACAGTTATTTTGGAGTGATACACTTTCAAAACACTCCAAATCCAATGCACAGCAGGTGCAAAGCTGCTCTTGAGCTACTGTGTGCTTGTTCTGATAAACAAAATAACCATTTCTTGACAGCATGGATTTTGGATCGAGGCAACCTGTCTTTTCTTTGGCCATATTAGCTGTGATACTGTTCTGTACTGTCAGGCTGATTCAGTTGTAGAAAAGGATTGAGACAGAAAGCAGCTTAGTAAGCCAAGTCCTAGAATCCACTGTGGTTTGGGGTTGTCTGCAATAGTTACGCATTTCATTTTCAGTTGTACTGCAAGGGGTGTTGCAATAGAAAGCAGAGAAGAAAGGACCATCCATTAAACCTGAATTATTAGGCTCCCTTTACTGAAAAGGTGTCAGCCTTCTGCTGCTCTGCAGAGGACAAGAAGTGATTGGGTACAAATCTAATGTTTTTATACCCCTGAATAAATGCTGTTGTTTTAGACTTATACCAACCTGAGTTCATATGCTGGACGTGGCTCTCTTCCAGTACATGAGCTCAGTCATTCCTCAGAGGCAGCTGCACTCACTGATATTATCTGTTGTGCTCATGTGAGTGGGGCTTGAAGGTGCCACGATCTCATACTGACTGTCCCCTACACACTTGTCCGTATGTCAGAGCAGAGCCTGCTGTCCAGGAATGGTACCTTCCCTCACTATGCCCACAAGCTTTTCTTTACGGTGTTTCTGCTGACAGATAATGCAGTACCTCCCTGCCTGCTGTGACTTACAGATCACTCTAAGGTACTTGTAAGTACCATCTAAATTTACATCTATGCATGTGAAAACTGGCTGTTTCTTCACTCCATCTCCCTTGCTTTCCTGAGTTTTAATTCTAGCAGAGTCTGCTGCAGTGGATACTGTGAGTCATGAAAGCTGAATGACTAATGAACCACACACCATTTTGCTCCTTTCACATCATTTTCCAACATTACTTCATGCCAGTAGGAGCAAGCAACTTTGTAGGGGACTCAGATGCCTCCCAGTCACTGACCCACTGGCCACTTGGGGAAAGCCAGACCTTACAGTGCTGAACTATGTGGTGTTCAAGAGGCTCAGCCAGTGGACTGCAACACATCAGCATTAATTCAACATTTGTGGTTTCTTTCCCTCATACCCTTGAACACAAGCCCAGCAATGGACATCAACAATATATCTACAAAAGGCTAGTATGGGGTATCAGACTGCTGTCAAAATGATTTTGGCAGTCATCCAAGCCTCATTCAAAAAGGCTTATCCCTGTTTGTATGCTGAATCATGCCTCAGGCTGAGAGGCTTCAAACATGGTGCAGAAAAAAGAAAAGAAGAAGCAACAACAAATGAACTATTCAGCTTATTCCCTAATCATCAAGATGTGTGGTGCTGCTGAGTAACTTCCAAAGTGCGGAACGCACTCCCCAGAGGAAGATGTCCTCCCAAGGGATCTCTTGGATTCAGGCAGCATATGGAAGGCAAGAAAAGAGGTTAAATAAAAGATGAGGCAGGAAAAGGCCCTCCTGTTTGACAAGCTGTCAGGAGTTGTGATTGATGGCTGCTCAATTTAATTTCTGCTGAGGTCATCTGAGCTTCCCTCTACTACAGAGATGGGAACAGACTGGGGCTCCTCTCTACCTCCTTTTGGCCCTATTGCTTTTATTCTTGAGACCAAGTAGAAAGATCAGAACTACCCACCCTGTTAGCAAGTGATGATTTCTGTCAGTGCCAGCAGCTTTCATTGTGCCTGACCTAACAGACTTTGCACATGAGAACCTCCTTTACTTGCTTTCCCTGGGGAGTCTCCCCTGCCTCCTTCCAGGTAGCTGCAGGGTTGCTCTGCTGTGTTTAAGATGAGAGAGGGAAGTGTCACAGTCTGACTCACTCATTGAATGAGGCTGCATGGAGTCATTTTTCTCCTGCTTGTGATCTAAGCCACATTTCTGTTCAAAGGAAAAAAACCACCCCACCAGTGTCTGCAGAGGTTTTCTCTGAAAGTTGAGAGTTTCTACTTTTCTACTGGTCAAAACTGGCATAGAGAGCTATATCGTTTGAAAAACCTGAAGTGGGCTGAGGGAAGCCACCAGAAGAGCTCACTCTAACAGTGGACATAGACCACTGCTAGTTGCAAGACCTTTGCAACTGAAACATGAGTTTTAGAGTAACTCACACGAGTGCCAATCACTTTCCAGATACCAAACAGACAAATCACAATGAGCAGGTTTGCTCCTTTTTACTTGGATTGAGCCAAAGCATTTCTTCTCAGTTACCAGACTTGTCATCATGAGAAAAAACATTTTTTATCATTTTTAGATCAATTATGGAGGCTATACCTGAAATCCACTTAGGAGCAGAAGCTGGCATAGTACATGACTCTCCAAGGAGCATGACCCTAAGGCTCAGTGATATGCTCTAGTGCTTCCTGGGTGAAGCTTAAGGTGTTGGATTTGAACTTAGATATAAAATCCTGGATGGCTGGGGACTTTCTTCCCTTGTCATATCACTACAGAGGGAAGCAGCAAAAGTGAAGGCTAGAGCCCTTCATTCAGAAAAAGGGTCTTCCAATACAATCTTTTTATAAAGGCTGACTGGCTCTGGACATCTGTCTTCTGCAGCTACGGATCCTACAAGGCCCTTCAGGACTAGGCTTTCTAGAGCTAGAGTCAAAACCAAGACCTCTTGTAAGAGTTTCATTCCACTGAGCCAGCCAAACTGTCTCTTGAAACAGGAAGATTTCTAATCATGCAAGGCAGAGCCTAGCTGAGCTTTCTAAGGATGCAAAGGACCCAGCAAGGCAGAGCCTAGCTGAGCTTTCTAAGGATGCAAAGGACCCAGCATCTAGCATGCTTAGCTGTGGAAGGGATCATGGCTGTCACCAGTATTAATGGCAAAACCCAGATTCTGCCACTTGGCTTTCCTTCAATAACTTGCTTGCGTGTCAAGCACTCATCCATGCATTCACTTCAAAAAACAGAAACACCTACAAGCTGTTGCTGAGGTAGGCTGGAAAACAAAGGACAGAGGGAGATTGCTGTAGCGTTAGATTTAACAGCAGCAGCATGGAGGCTGGGGAAATAGATAGACAGTGACCCACAGATTGACACATTGGATCACACCTCAGTTCCATCCAGCCTGGTATCCTGTCTCCAACAGTTGCCATCACAAAATGCATGAGAAGAAAGTGTGAAAACCCTGCGGGAAGCAGATGGTGGATGGTTTCTACTCCTGTTCCCTTTTCTCCCCAACATGCTGGTCTCTTGCTGGCTTCAAACTGAAAGCTCAAGATTTAACAACCACAATTTTTGAAAGGATATCAATAAATCAAAAAACTAGGGCTGTAAGCAGCCTTTCTGTTCTGCATGGCTCTGATCCAAGACACTGTTTGCTGCGTGCTACTGCAATACAAATAATGCTGACAAATCTGGATATTCCAAGATAATCCTAATTCTCTTGAATTTTAAGGGCTTTGGAGTCGAAGGCACATCCCATATGAAAGAGTCTTCAGTGAAAGGAAAAGCTCGAAAGTAGAAAGGGAAACACCTCTGAGTTCTTTTCTGAGACAAGACTGGCCTTAATACAACCTGTTGTTTTTACTGGTTCTGGGAAGCTCTTTAGTCACCTTTTTCTCCAAAAACATGAGGCCGAATCATAACAAAAATATTTTGGCTTGAGGCAGGCAACCAAACCACTGTTCTGGGTCCCTAACTCTTAACAGTTTCTCATGGTCTTTATTTCTGAGTATGCCTCAACACACCAGGTCGGAAAGTGGGCTTTTAAACAGGTACCATGTGCTATTTGCACTATGCTATGTTTCAGTGTATGCTATATGCATCCGCAGATTTTCACGGCCTTCTCTGAAAGCTTGATTTCCACTTGTTATAGAAACAAACTCTGCAGCATTAGCAAACCTTTTTTAAATAGTTCCACTATTAAACAGTTTCCAGTGAAACAGCTGCACAGAATAGGCCATATAGAATGGGAGAACACTAATAGCTATGATCTGGGAATAAAAAAAATGAACAAGTAGTTTTTTAAGCATCAAAACTAATTAAGATAAATTGTTCCTGCCTCTCCCTTCCCCCTTCCTGCTTTCCCATGTGGATTCGCTGAGGTCTAACGGAGTGAGCTTATTAGTCTTTTCCTTGCTAATTGCATCTTTCTCTTCTATCCAGTCACTGTTTTCATATCTTGTATGAACTTAATATTTTATGACCTTGATCACTTCACCAAATTTGGTCAAAAATGCCCAGTAGTTCAAAAGCTTATAGTGGGTACAGAGGGAAGATGCAGACCACGTGATCACAGAAGACCAAATTTTTAAGGAAAATAGATCAATATGGAAAAGAACTCCATATTATCACTTTACTGCAGAGTTTGCATGAGGTCCCAAGCAAGTTTAACAAATATATTTCTTCAGATTTCTATTGTCCTGTTTCACTGGGAATGGAATGGCAGATGCACATCCCAAGCCTGTATCTTACTTCCAGGTAAAGAAACGTCATGTGCTATGGTCTGTGGAAAATACCAGTCACTCCTAGCTGTTCACCAGAAAATTAAAAGTAGGACAGCTACAGAATCCGTGGTTCGAAAAGATCTCCTGAAATGCATGAATGCTCTAAGACAAAGGGAAGAATTTTATGTCGCCAGGCAGGGGAATTTCTATTGCCTTGATGTGAGTCTTTGCATAGAAGTAACAGAGGGTTTATTTGATATGATACTATGGAAGCTAATTCATCGAAAAATCTCTTTGGAGTGTCCTTGCTGCATACAGACACAGATCAGCAGCATTGCAATGGTTTGTCCAGCTGTGACATGTTAGATTGTTCGAGGCTTTGCAGCACAAAACGCGTTCTGTGACTTGTGATGCTAAGCCATCGGCCTCGGACAAATGCCAGCTTGGGTTATTCCATTCTGCTGACCTAAATTCCTCTCGCACAGTCAAGTGGGTGCAGTATCACCCCTCACTTCCTGTCCCAAATTGTAGCACAGCTTCTCTGCACATATATTGATATTTTGCACAGCTTCCCAAAGCTGGTGGCTAAGCCAAGGGCTGTAGGAATTTACCTACTGCGGTTAACGCACAGGAATACGAAATGATTGTGTAAGTCCTGAGAAGTCAGTCCTAAACTCAGTTCTGCCACTGACTTTGCTTTTGACCTCTGTAAAGTTGCTTAAATTCTTTTTTCCATTCATAAAATGGGAAATTGGGCAAGAGAGAACACGTAAAGCCAGCCGAAAGCTGCCATGTGAATGTATATTCTTTTCATTGCATACATCATTTGTGTAACATACTGCTTTCTGCAATTTCACGTCAGTGCTTCCCCTACCAGGGAAGCCGACAGCTCCTCTGGATCCAGTTGCCATTAGCAAATGGGAGGAGCCCTCATAGCATAACTGGAAATTAAGGGGAGCCTCTAAGAAACCATGCTTCTAAGGTACCACAGAGCTCTTTGCTGGTAACACAGAGGAGCCAAGCTATGCTGTTTCCTTTTGAGACAGCTGATGTCTGTTCTGGCAGCTCCATCTTATTATAAAATCCTTTTAAGAATAAAAATCTGTGGAAAATGGGGCACTGGGTGGAGGTGCTTCTGCGTAACTGTGCCCAGAACACAGCCCACATGCAGCAAAACTGGCATCAGACTTCTGGGAACCAACTGCCAAGTGTGGGTGGGTAGTGGGTGCACAAAAGCTTATTCTGGTGGGCTTTGCAAGCTGGAAAAGCCATACCACTCCCATGCACAAATGCTCCTGCTGTCAGCACCAGGCACGTCACCCAGCAAAGCTTCTTCCCCCTCCATCGCAGAAGAACTGCTGGTTGCCCACCTACCCGAAGGACACAGTTTTCAAATGAGATGAGTGTTTCCTCAACACCTCCCAACAATCAAGCTTAATGAAAGTAGGTTAAATTAAAAAAAGAATCTTGACGCAGTTTTGGTAACGAGATTGGGTGACATTTTGTGGTACTTATTGGATTGCAAGCAGAAAGCCCACTAGCATTCACAAATCACTCCTGCTCTAGACACCTGTGATGGCCCCATTATCTCGCCCACACCAGGGCAACCAGGAGTAATCCTAGGGAGGCTGAGAAAACACAGGGCTATTTAAGAGATCCGATTTGGTCCTCTATTGCTTGATACTGTAAAGATGTGCTACAGAGTGTGTGCTGCTGGAAAAGTGCCAAACTAAGGTAGCCACTCTGAGGTAGGTGGATAAATTTAATGGCTTGACTTTAACCTGGGTGATGCAGGTAGCTGCATGTATGGAGCCTGCAGCAGGATAAGAAGCTTTTTTATGTGCACGTGGACTGCTTAACACGAGTCAGCTAATGAGGGGTCAAAGCTTCTGCCTGAGACAGATAAGTTGAGCTCCAGGCAATTAACTATGTTTATGACACTCTTATTGACACACTAAAAATAAACTGGTGTGTCCGCTGCTTCACACAGGCAAAAATGATCCCGCAAAGGTTTTATTCAAAAAATAAAGCTTTTTTTATGTTCCCATAAGCTGTTTTTTGTGTTTTTTCCAAATTTTGTGAATAAGTTTCCTCCCTCCTACTATCGGGTGAGCTGAAAGTTGTGCTCCCAATCCAGAAGTGGCTGCATCCTAGAGAGGATAAATGCTATCAGCCCAGGTGGTAATATGAGGGTGACAGATGCTGTAAAAACAGTAAACACTATAAGGTATGATCCTGACAAGCAAGCTGCTCAGTGTGCTAAGGATGAGAGCCCTTTTACTTGTCTGAGGTTTAAAGATTCCCACTGAACTTTCAAGAAGCCCCAGCAGCTGCCCAGGAATTGCTATTTCAACAAGCTACTGCTGATTCAGCTAAGACAACTTAGGTTACAAGGGGTGATTCATAAAAATAGTGCATCATCAGAGGGTTTGGAAGAAATATTTTTCCTTCAGCCAATAACAATTTTTTTTGGTGGTGATTTGCTTCCTTTTTTGTGCAGCTGTTTTTTCTAGCTACATGACTTGATAAAAATGAGCACTATCTACAGACAGGCAGACTCCACAAGTAGGGCCTGATATCTAGGTCTTGAATGATTGGGGAAATGGTGGGATCATCCTCTCCTTGGAAACTGGAGAACAAGGCTCTAGTCTCAGAGTGTAACAGAGAAATCCAAGATCTGTGAGCTTCATCCTGCTCACTAGCACTGACCTGCAGGGTGACCGCCAGGAAAACAATGAAACTCTCTAGCCTCAGCCACATGGCCAGAAACCTCCCTGTTTGTCAAGGAACAGTGCAAAGGTTAATTAACATCTTTTTAGTGGCCAGAGCTATTTCCTGCATTGCTAAATGATAACATGCTGCTACATTATCTCTGGCAAATCCTTCCTGATATCAAGGAGGGTTCTCAACAGGGCTGGTGGGGCATTGTATTGCGTTTACCAGAACAGGAGGCACCTAAATCTCTTTGGCTCTGCTGAAAACCTCTGCCTAAAAAATTACGTGTGTCCCATACTGAATCTCAAATCCTCATAAAACCAGTTATCTCTGAGCTATGATTTAGCATACGAATTTGCGTCAATCTGAATTTGTACAGTTGCAAAGCAACTTGTGCAGGCATCAGTGGGTCAAAGGGACTGATGCTGCAACCTCTCCTGACACACTCTCCCTCCCACACCAAGCCCCAGCTGAGGTTAGCAGGGGCACCAACGTTGACTCCTGGGGAAGAGCTTAGAGGGATGGGACCTAGTCTTAAGTATTTTATTCAGTTTACACTTGCTTATGTGCTGTTTCATTAGGCAAACTACCTATTGCATTTGCTTTCCTAAACTTAGTTCAACTTCTATAGCTAACTTCAAACCCAAGAAGAATTTTGGTCTAAATTCTTAATTGTATATTCTCCAAAAGCCACATTTCGGTCACATGCTATTTCTTACACACATTATGCAGAGTCAATGGCATAGGCATTTCAGGGACCTGTGCAACAGCTTTAGCATTCATAATACACAATCCATTACAAACATTGACAGCTATAAAATTTGCTCTCATGCAATTTAATTAAAAATGTCCCCTTTACATGATGCAACCCAGCCACAACCTGCTTTAACTTAACTGTATGCAACAAAGAAGGATCCCAAAAGCTTTTATCAGTTGACATTTTAATCACCAGCATCTCCCACTGTCTTGCTAGCTTCAAGTTATTTGGTCACTGCTGCCAGCAAGTAGCCAGCTTAGACTTAGAAGGATGCCAGTGTACAGTACAGCACGTTACCTGCATTCACTATTGTTTGCTTGAAGGCTAGCAAATAGTAAAATCAACAATGACATGGAGAAGAGTTTTTGGGATCCTGCCCTAGCACTTTCCAGAACCCTTGAAACACCAATAGCGATAAAAAGAGGCTTTGAAAACAGTACAGGGAAACAGAACAGTTTGCAATTCCTGTATCACAAGCAAGTGCAAAGCACGTTAGTACTGCTCTTGCTTCAGCATCCTTCCACCATCCCCTTTCCTATATGACTTTCCTGCAAGAAGGTGCTTGGGAATTTTACACAGATCAGCTCACAGGAAGGACATTCTGCTGTTACTGTTTCTGCTTTTCAGAGAGAGAATTGCATGTTGAAAAACAAAACAAATAATCAGTAAAAGGCTGTCTAATTGGCCAAAGCCATTGGTTTTGCAATCTGCTGATGGCTCCCATTTCACCTGCAGGTGTGATATTGTCACACAAAGGCTTCCTGCCTGTACAGAACGCCAGCACCTCCGGGTAGAAAAGGACACTGAAATCTACACAAATGCAGTGAGAAGAAAAATAAAGATGTCTTACCCACATGGGTGATAACTGTAGTCAGTCGCTGGGTGAGCTCCTGATGTGACATCTCTTCTTCTTTTAACCAAAAAAGCATTTCACACAGGGAACTGCACAGCATCCAAAAAAAGATGCGCCCAGAGTGGGAGGCTGCACACTCACTGCCTTGCTTACACACAAAGCAAGGACCACTCCCACAGCGCGGCCCTTCCAGCTTTTACATCTTCTGCCTGCTGCTCACCTCTTGCAGTTTGTTACTGTCCATGAGTAGACCTAGAAAAGCTCCTTCTGAAAGCAGATTGTTTCCCCGCCTTTTAACAATGGGAAGAGGTTGCGGGCGGGGGGGAGAGCAGGGGGAAATAAAGAAGGAAAGAGAAGCAGGCGAGTCGATTGCTTATGGCTTTTTTTATCCCCTCTCCCGCAGATGAGGCAAAGAATAAAGAGACAAACCGGCAGGCAGATACCTTCCTCCAGGGAGACTTTTGGATGGTGATGCTGTGAGTCAGGAAAAAATCCTGGAGGTAGGAATGGCATCAGGAGGAGTGGAGCTGGCAGGGAAGCTGCACCGCAGCAGCTGCTCTGCTGCGCTCTCCTCCCCAGCATGCCCGGAGGTTGAGGACAACCTGCCTGCAGTCCTAGTGCCCTCCTTCCCCCCTGCCCTTGGGGCACATGCTGTCCCCAAGGGGAACCCCCCAATGGCCCCAGGGACCCTCCTCCCATCCATCCAGAAGACCTTTGTTTGACAAAGGGGGGGCTGCTGCAAATGTGGGGGCTTTCTAGGGGTGTTGTGGCTGGGGGTTTCATCGCCCCCTCTTCCCTCCTGCATGGTCGGGATCCCCGGGATCCTAATGTGACTGTGCCCACGGGAGCCTCTCCAGCTGGACTGTGCACAAGCACAGCAAATGAATCAGCCCCGGGTGCTGGGCAGGTCTCTCCCACCTGCTGCAGTGGCTGCAGAGCCCAGCTGTGCCTCTGGGCAGGCAAACACTGGCAGGCATCAGTGAGCCAGCTTGGGTATGCAGGGAGCAGTGGCCTCTGCGTGCTGGGAACACAGCTGAGACTCGCAGCTGATGCACGGCTGCCACAGGGCAAAAACTGGCTGCTGGGCTCCCCCTCGCTGAGCACACAGAAGCTGGAAAACTCTCGCCCTCCTGGCTGCAGAGCCCAGCTGCAACCTGAGAAGAGGAAAAACGGGACAGGCAAGAAAGTGAGAAAGGGCAGGGCACATCAGAGATTTGTACGTCCTCATCCCCCCTTTGCATCTCCCTCCTTTTAAGCCTGCCTGAAACACACACAAGGTATTTCAGGAAGCTGAGGGCAAATTTATTACAGGTATAAAAATGAAGGCATAAAATAAAAAATGCTGCAGCTGCCCACAAGATTTGACCCAGTCCAACAGAATGGATTCAGCTCTAATTCCAGATTTCCCCACCCATCCATTGGGTTTTGCTTGGCTCCACCTTTCCAGATGTACCAAAGAACATGGTATTATGTATGACCAAGGTTGGAGCTGTCAAATATCCTTGTAGGCACATTAGATCTTAGAGCACAATCAGTTAGGAAGCCCTAGTGTTGTAAAAGGTTTTGTGTACCCCTGTGATGGGAAAATCCTGTAAGTAGCTGGCTGACCTACAAGGCAGTTTGAATATCTGTGCTCTCGTCCTCATTTTTGGATGACTGATGAACTATGCTGAGAGGTTTCTTGCATGCTTTTGTTGAGTTAGTTTCACAGCGAGTCTTTGAAAACAAGTGAGGAGGAGGAGGATGACTGGAGATAGCCACCCACCTGACAACATTTTGGTATCAGAGTCATTTACTCTGAGATCCTCTTTCTAGCAGAGTGCATTTGGGGAGTAGAGTTCAAACCATAAAGACTTTGACTAACACTGAAAGGATTTCCTCAAGTAGAGAAGAGATGCCATTGTCAGGAAAGAGAGTGCCACCCTGACATAACCTCTGGAGGGGTCTGAAAGATGTGGGACATCTTATTTTCCTCTCACAGGGTCACAGAGTGCAGGTAGGAACACAGGACTAGAAAAGTCATCCTGTTTCCAGACACTTAACAGACATTTTTCTCCGTAGGCAGACATGCTATATAATCCCATTCATAAATGAATTAAACTGCACTGAAAAGCTGTGTAGCTGGTTGCTCTCACTACACCTACAGCAAGGCTGTTCAAAAATATCAAGGATCGCTAGGAACCTTTGTCTAATTTCTAGCTAAATTTATTCTCAGTTATTTTAAGACCATATGCTCTTATACTAACATTGTTATTCAGCATCATAACTGCAGACACTTGCACACTTGCTATTTAAGATCCCTTTTCTCTTATTATTTGTTCTCACTATGTTAATCTGCTTCCTAGTTGTCTGCCATCCCTTCAACAACTTATGAACCTGTTGGTCAGTTGAAACCTAATCCAAGAGACAGAAATAAGTTCTCATAGGTTCACTGAAAATTAGCAAGGTGTACAAAGCCTGAAAGGGGATAGGATGCAGCAAGGCTGAATAATTACGTGCTGTGGCTGTCCTAGAGACTGGCTAGGGACATGTACGTACCAGACAGCCACTCAGCACACAACAGTCTACAATCAGCACAGCATGGACTGTTCCTTGCCCAGCTGGCACTGTGGGGTGGGTTACACAGGATGTGATGGGGAGTTGAGGGTGTTGGCATTTGATGTGAGTTATAAGGAACAAAAGGGGGAAATTTGGGTTATTTTGGTGGGAAGGTTTGGGCTGCAGGACGCAGCCACAGGATACCATGCTTCACTAGGTTCACTAATCACAGAATAATTTCATTACACTGCTAAGATTCAGTGACCTCTGGCTTTAAATGAGGCTGTCTGTTCATGGAGTATATTGCTATCATAAATTCACAAACTGAAGAGCCACAGGACTGAACCAAGTCAGACATACTGGAAAAGCACTGGTGATCCATAGTTCAAGACCCACATTGAGAGAGGGAGAAACAGAGGCCTGGACCCTAGGGATCCTTTGGAGCCAAAGAGAAATGAACGCCATGTGCCTGTCACTAAGGAATGGCTCAGTGATACAGAAGCAACTTGCTCTATCACTGTCATGGTAACAATTTCCAGTGAAGGGTATATTTGTGAAACTGAGCCAGCACTCTCGCTACTACCAAATACAGATTTCCTCTCTGTATGATAAAAGCCTTCTCGATCTATATGGCTCAGAGTTACAGAGGATGATGATTTACATTTCAGGCATGAGGCAGGATCTCACCAGAAAGCAGGGCCAGGGGCTGTACAAACGCTAGGATTCCACTATTAAAATCATGGCCGACAGGCAAAAGAATTTGATTTCTCCATGGAGTGATAGCCTGACAAATCAACAGCCATTTATTAGATCTTGAAGCAAACAGCTGAGGGCAAAGCATTGTAAGCAATTTTAATAAACACTAACTTGCACACTGCAGACAAAAATGTTTGCAAATTTCAATGGCCTGGCCAGATGGATTTCAAAATGATTTTTACCCATAGATCAGCTGAGGCTGTTATTGTTTTGGGAAAATATTTTTGAAACTTTCTCAATATATTCTTGTAAAAGCTTGTTTTCTAGCAATTGCCAATATTTAAGGCAACACTGTCATGGCAAAAATTGTATATAGATTAACTTAATCTTTCCTTCTTTTTTATCATATATAAAAATATACCCCTTTCCTATATGACTAACAACCATTCAGCCAACAGAAATTGAAAGGCTATTAAAGACCAAAATGGGATCCAGCCATGAAACTACCCTACCTTCTTCATTGTATTATCTCCACTTTGCAAGTTCTTCATAACTTTCATAGTAGGATCACCCATTTCTTAGTTTTCAGGCAAATCCTCTTCCAGAACACAATCACTATCCTTCCGACATTTGAAGTGCACCCGAAGATGCCCTTATGCCAGATAAAGGCAGGCTGATGGAATAGCTGAGAAAAGTTTAGAAGTCCTCTCCAATTTTCTTTGATATCATCAACTTTCTGTGATACCCCAATTACCTTGATGCCTCTTTCTCCGTTAACTTCTGTCTATGGACTGTCTGATGCCCATGTCAAAGGCTGGAGCTCTATGCTGCCTGGGAAGAACTGTAATGTTGTTGGCACCATTAGGTAAAGTAATTAGGCTTGTCACCACTTCTGACTGGTTATAGCAGGACTTCAGATTTCCATTAGCAGAAGAAACTGGTAAATGAGTCAGATATTTCTTTGATGCATACCTACAAAGAAGGCACATAGAGCACTGCTTGCTTTCTGCAACATTAATCATGCAGTAAAGGACTATCACTCCATATTTCAAATCTTTTTACTTCTATACTTTTAAAAACACTTTAGCCAACAGTTCTCTCTCTTAGATTTTAACAGGGTCACATTGCTAGCATTTCTCTGGCTGTTCTTGGCTTACCACTAGCTCCTTGTTCTTATGACACCTCCTCTGACAGAGCTGTGCTTCTCAGCCCAAAACTGCATGTACACTTGTTCTCATGCACTTGTTCTCCCCCAGAAATGTACAGGTCTCTGTCTTCATGTTTATCCTCTTGGAGACCCTTCTAAAAGCCTGATCTGCTGTGTCTCAGACCCTATTGTTTCAGCTACTTTACTCCAAAAGGAGCATAGTTTCTTCCAATGTCCATTCTGAAAAGTGGCTGTTGAAGACACTAGTTTTACAAGGTTCTCTGCTCCCCTCTCTTCCTTCCTTCCCCATCATAAACCTTTTCTTCACCATCATTTACATCCATCATTCACTGTCTGCCTTCCAGAACAGCAGAGAATGTGCTATCCTGGCACAGAATGGGACAGTAGCCTGTCTCCAAGTATGGCCATTACCATATGCTTAGGAAAGAGTGTATGAATCAGGGGCACTTACAGAGAGAGTTCCTCTCCAGTACCCCACTCTCAAATCGCAGCAGTCTAGTTCAGGGGCTTTCTGAGCTTATGTTTGCATTTGCCTGACTGTATTTAATACCCCATTCTTTCATGAATCTGTCTAGTCATCTTTGAATCTATTTATAATTTTGGCAACCCTAGCATTCTGTGGCAACAAGATTTGCAATTTAAATATGCATTGTGTGGAAAAAATACTTCTTTTGGTTTTACATCTGGAGCCTGATAGTTCAATTTCATGTCTTTAGATCCTGCATTCGAAAAGTAATGAATAATTCCCTATTCACATTCTCCATCTTAATCATGGCTTTCTATAGACCTATCATATCCCTCAGACACTCTTTCCTGAGCTGAGCTGAATTCTGTCCTACTTACTGTCTCTTCAAAAAGAAGCCAATTCATACCTCTCATCTTTCTTGCCACCTTGCTTTGAACCCTCTCTTGTTTATGCAGCTTGGACAGTGAAAACTGCCAGTTTCAGTCTGTTCTGCACTGCTTATATAATCTGACAAAAGTCTTCCAGTGCTGAAAGTTATGAAATAAATCTGTTTCCTGTTAAAGTTCTAAAAAAATCAATATATACCTACTTCTACTTGCATTCATTTCTTTAAACACTATCATCTTTCCTCATTTAAAATGAAGTCTGAATTTTGGACAAAGCTGTTGGACAGGGAACCTGTAAAATTTTTAGGGTCAGCTTATTTCCTACAGTCTAACATATTATATAGTTCACTGAAAGGAAGCCACTTGTTCACTTTCACTGTCACTAAAAGAGCCAGGACTCCTCTCCAGAAAAGCAGCAGCCTCAGTTGGATCAAGTTCTAGAGGCATGGCTGGGCCTTCAGGACAACAGGCAGAGTAAGGTACAAAGACAGACAGATGCCCCCCTCCCATCAGTTCTTCAGCTCTGCTACTCTCTCTAACCCCTGACACATTTCCTTTAGCCAAATGAGCTCCTGAACTCTCCTTCCACAGTTACACATATGCAAATGCCAACACAAGAGAGGGAGTTGGGAAGAAGAGGACCAGGCTTTCCATTCAGATCAGCTCAAGGTGTCAAAAAGGGCAGTCCTTGAAAGTACCAAATATAATCATAGTGGGAAAAAATAGCATTGAATTTTCATCTAGAACCGGGCAACTTCAGTAATTATATGTACAGGCATTTCTTGCTAGCCCAGCTGTCATCTGGATTTCGTGTTTCAATAACTGAATGCCAGATGAAAAGAAAAAAACTTATTCAGAATTGTCCAGACAAAAATTACAGGCTTGTGGCACCAACAGAACGATGCATTTCCAGCCTAATTTCTTTTCTGCATCTTCTTTTCCAAAGACTGTTCATCTGTTGCCATGGTGACCATTTCCCCATCCCCTTCTTTCCCTTGCACAGATCCTGCTCTGAATGAGTCCTGCTGCCGCCCAGGCCACTCTGGCTGCACCTCCTGCTCAGGAGTAGCCGCAGGGAAACAGTACAGCAGAACATCTGCAACCACACAAAACACAGCTGCTGCTAACAGAATTGCTTTGTTCAATCTCTGTCTACAAAGCTGGTATATACAAGGGAGAAGATGCAGCCACCCAGAGCATGAAAGTGTGCATGCGCAGCATGACTGGCAAATCTGCCAGGGCACATTTTTTTTCCTTAAAAGGAACTGACACATCATATCCCACATCAATCATACCCTGGGTTTTTTTTTCCCCCCCGTTACTGCCGTAATGCAGATTATCAGAAGTAACGGGTAGAAAAAAGGATTCACGTCGCTTGTTTTGCGCAGCCGGCGGCTGCTGCACGAGCAGCCCCGGGTCTCCACGCCCGGGGGAGCCGCTCTCCCCGCAGCGGCGCGGCCCGGAAAAGGCCTGGGAAGTGCCGCCCGCACAGCCGCGAGCGGCCCGGGGCACGGGAGCAGGGCGGAGCGGCACAGGCTCGGCCTCTCGCCTCTTCAGCGGCCTGGGCACCCCGCCAAGGCAGCCTCGCCGCCAGGCCGCGGGCGCTCCCCCGCGCCTCACGGGACGGGAGGGACGCGGCCGCCTCCGTCCGCCCTCAGGCGGGCCCCGGCCATGGCGCCCGCGCGCCGTAGAAGGGAAGGTGAACGCCGCGCGCCGGAGGTGACGCCGCGCGCCACGCCCAGAGCGCGCGAGCCCTCCTCCCTATTCCCCTTCTAGAGCCACCACCCCGCTGGCGCATGCGCGCCACAGCCGGCGGGCGCCCTGCCGGGCCAGCCTAGACGGCGTTACGTCAGGCGGGCGGGGCCGGGGAGGTGGGAGGGGCGGGCTTTCTCGCTCCCGGCTCTATGGTTGGCCGTGGCCGGCGGAAGCGGCTCCGCCCCCGCCCGGCGCGCTTTGGCGGGAAGAGGCGGCGGCGGGGCCAGTGGCGTGGGGGGCTGGCGCGCTGCGGCCGTGTGGCGGCTGGAGCCGGGGGGGTGGGGAGGTCGCGCGTGGCGTGGCGTGGCGTGGCGTGGCGTGGCGTGGCGTGGCGTGGCGTGGCGTGGCGTGGCGTGGCGTGGCGTGGCGTGGCGTGGCGTGGCGTGGCGTGGCGTGGCGTGCCCGGCCTAACGGCTGGGCTGAGGCGAGGGGAGGTGTCGCGTCCGTGAGGCGGCCGGGCGCC
Organism: Dromaius novaehollandiae; assembly: GCF_036370855.1. Taxonomy (NCBI): domain Eukaryota; kingdom Metazoa; phylum Chordata; class Aves; order Casuariiformes; family Dromaiidae; genus Dromaius; species Dromaius novaehollandiae. The sequence continues at coordinate 11,474,641 of NC_088106.1, forward strand.
ATGCAGGCCTTCCTGAAAGGCCCGTCCGCCATCAGCACCAAGCCCCCCGCTGCCAAGGAGAGGGCCGCGGCGGGGAGCAGCGGGGAGGGCAAGCGGCTCAAACCCATCCCCTGGGTGGAGAAATAGTAAGGGCTCTTGTGCGGCCGTGGGCGGGCGGCGGCGGGTCACCCCCGGGGGGCTGGGGTGGGAAAGGAGCCGTGCCCGGCGGAGAGGGCACCTATAGGCGCCTCCGCCTGGGAGAGCAGCTTCGGCTCTCTGCTTCCGGGGAAAACCGGCAGGTGAAATACTGAAAGAGGCTTCTCTTGGCGAAAGTGCTTGTGGAGAAGCCTGTATTAGCTCACAGAGTGCTAAAATACAGCAGGCTGCGGTACAGTTGTGCTTCAGAAAAACAGTTCAGGCTGGTGTTTACAAGAGAAATAAACAAGCAGCTTCCTGAAGAAATTAAATCACTTCCGAACTATAGTCTAGAGCCATGAGACAAATTTCCTCCATTAATACAGAATCTGTTATACATGTTTAGGGCCCAGTGTTACCTGAAAGGGAAGTATTGTTTTTAACGATTCTAATTTTTGCTGGAACTTTATTAGATAACAGATTGCCTTTAATGTCTTTTTATTTAGTCGCCCAAAATATGTGGATGAAGTTGCCTTCCAGGATGAAGTTGTTGCTGTGCTGAAAAAGTCCTTGGAAGGTGCTGATGTGAGTGTAATCATGACAGCTACCTATTATACTATATTTAAGAAGAGCCTTTAGCCAGTGGTTATGAATTATCACTTTTCTAAGTTAGGACTGATCATTTTTTTTCAGTAGTATTATACAAACAAGCAAACTGATTTGCTAGTAGTATACTGTGAGGAGCATAATGTTTCTGATGTTTCCAGCTCTCTAACTATTATAAAATCATCAGCTCTGTGATGCAGTTTGGAATCTGTCCTGAAAAGCTTTGTCAGCAAATTTCTTGTTGGTGTTCTTAAGTCTGGAAAGGCTTTTGTTATGTAGGCATTATTATTCAGGTAGGACTTCTGACATTTAAGGGGAGAGGGAAATCTTGACTTTCATAAAAAGGCAGTCTGAATGGCCAGTCATTCCCAAACAGGTTCAGTGATCTACCAGTGCTTCTATGAAATTGCTAAGCATTAAAATCGATACGTTGTTTGATAATGAGGGAAGCTGGAGTTAATAACTCTCAGATCTATTATGTATATAGTGATCCCCAAACTTTTTGGACTAATGTTTCCAACCTCAGCTTTAAAACGCTAAGTATGACAATTTCACTAGCTTTACTGCAGTGTTGGTATAACAGACCTAAGGATAAAAAGAATGGGAAGAGAGCAGCTTTTAATCCCCTTTTTTGTTTATGGTTAAACAATGCTAAGTTGTAAGACTAGCATAGCTTTCCAACTCCTTTTATTCATAATCACACTTACTTTTGGATAAAAATTCAGTAAAGTCCTATGTAAGTGATGGTTACTTTCTCCCAACCAGGCAGCAGGGGTGGAGATGGGAGTAGGGGATCTAGTATATAGCCAGTAGATGACTGTGCTTTTTTGAAAGTCTAGAAAATTTCCTTCTTCCATACATGCTGACAACTTCTTCTGTTCCACTTTTCACCTAGAAGGGTTATTCTTGTGCTTCAAAAGATGTTTCTGTTTTCATGGGCTGCTAATGCCAGCTGAAATAGTTGGTAAGGCTGTTTTGAAGGTGACATTCATGAGTGAGATCTGTTCACTGAGAGCTATAATGAACAATTCAGATATTTAGATTTTTTTGCAATAAGCTTTTCACTGGTAGTGTGTTCTGATGCGCAGTATGCACTGATAGTCTTAGGTATTTGAAAGTTTTATCTTAAGCCAATTTGCCAAAGCCAAAGAATTCTGATTTTTTTGACTAGCATGAGTCTCTTTCTCTTTGAAAATATTCATTTAATCAGAATTTCCCAGAGTTTAAGTACTTGATTTGTTTGAGTTTAGAGAACCAAGGTGAAGCTGGTAGGACAGAACTAGGAAAGACTTTTATAATTCATTTTGTACAGCAACACTGCTGTACTTTATCTGTATAGTTGAATTAATTAGTAAGGAATTATTAGCAACTAATTGGAGAAGAGGTGCTTGCACCTATTCTGTGCTGGCACATCAGTCTTGTAACATTACTTAGGTGATGGATTGGGAAGTTTTATTTTGAGCAACAGCTATTTATAACTTCATAGCTTCTGGACTGGCTATGTTTCTAGGATTATGAGCCTAGTACACTTGCAGTGACTTTTTGCCTCCCAAGTTGAAAAGTCAAATTATACCCTTTGTTTATAATTACAGGCTTTGTATTTTAGCATAACTATCCAAACTCAGCAGGACATTTGAGGACAAAATCATTCAAATTGCTTAAAATATTTGGTGCTTATAAAATCTAGGCTTTTTTGTTAGTTCTTGAAAGGACTTATGTTTATTAAAGAGCAAAAGTTTAAAGTCTGAGGTGGCTGATGCTTGTTTTAGAGGTTCTTATGGAATTTGGAGATCTGTTGAGTCTTTTATGGCCATATTGTTCCTGTTAATTTCATCAAGTTGTTGATCAGTGTTGTGGCCTGTAGCGTACGTGTGATCATCCAATAGTAAGATTTTGTAGGCCCCCTTCCTCACAGTTGCTGTAGTATAATGTACTGATAGCAACTACAGAAACTGCTGTGAGAACATTGTAAATTCATGTAATGCGCTTTATCTGAACCTTAGTGTTGAAAGGGGAGAGCCAGGGCTCTGTTGATTTGCCTGTAACTATTTGTGGGCCTCAGTTCGGGAGCTGCTAAATAGTGCAGGACTCCTAGATTGCTGATACATCTCAATCTTAAATAGCGAGCGTCTCTTTTGTTATAAATTGGGGAGACCAGAGTCCAAGTGGTTATGAGTTGGTGAAATTGATTTCTGCCTGCCAGGCCTGTCAATTTTGTTGTTGTCGCCACTCCTGCTTTTTGCAAAGATGCTGACATGTGTCATAGTATTCTTTAATTTTCAGTTACTTCATGACATCTTAATGACTGAAAAGAGGGTTAAGTGTAGGCTGTTCATTCCAATTTACATGCTCACTTGTACCAAAACTCTTAGAAAAGGACTTAGGGTTTGCGCTATGAGCAGTAACTTTTCTGTAATCAGAGTAAGATGTCTACAGGTATCCTGCTTACCCCTGGCAAGCTTGGATAACTGGATCAGATTACAGTCAGTTAAAAATACTGCCACTGAGTTTTATAAAGGATTAGGCTGTGCTTTGTGAAAAAGCAGTATAAATACTGGTGATAAATATAATGAGAAATGGAGGCATAAATGGTGGGTTGATGCACAAACACTGGTTAAGTATGGGCTTAAAGGAACTAGGAAACATAGATTCTTATTAAAACTTCTTACTTTGCTAGTTCTCGAAATGAACATTAGTGAGTGTGGATTAGCATACAGGGATGAAATTATGAATCTTGTGAATACCCAGCTCCACAAAATGTCTACTTTTGCAGTGCACTGTCTTAACATTGTTGTTACTGAATTTTCAGCTGTCACTCAGTGAACATTTCCTCTCCCTGGAACTTTCCTAAGAGAATTAGGGGGACAATAATGTGGTGGTATCTAACTAAACTTAGAAATAATGTGTACTACTCTTCAATGTGGTTGCTTTTTAATAACCAGGGAAACAGGCACTAGCAGAAAGAACATGCAAAGCTTGAAATGGGTTTGTTTACTGTAAAAGATTCAAGCTGTACTATCCATACTTTTACAGTAGATACGCAGTGAGTCTGTTCTCTGTGCCTTAGTTGTTAAGGGATACTTGTTACTATACAGGTCTGTCTGTATTTCACTATCTGGTTATGAACTGTGTAGTCTTGCATTTTTATGTGCTTTTTGGATGTTTTTGTTTTTGCTGTTCCCATTCTGTCTGCATTGCTTGCTATATTCAGCATGAAAGTCTCTAATCTAAGTATAGTAAACCCTTTTTAAAAATAGAACCTTTATTAAGGGCTGGAAATCAAGTCAGACTGGGGCTAGTCTTTTTGCCTTTGACTAGAGGGGACTGTAGAATTGGAAGGGATTTTGGGGTCATCAACTCCCATCCCTTGCTGTCAAAGGCAGGTGTTTTAAAGTGCAGCCTGATCAATTTATAAGAGGGATTACTTGGGTTAGTTGTACAGAAAGTTATCACTTCTCTGCTAACTAGAAAACCTCTTGTTTTCAGCCAAAGCTTACTCATAGCTAATTTATAGCAACTTGGTTTTGTGCCAACACTGTTCTTTGTCCCTGCTGCTGCTCTCTGATATTTTTATGGAGAACAGTCATTCCTCCAGCTTTTGTTTTGCTAAACTAACTAAATCAAACTCTTGGCCACTTCTCATAAAATAAGCTCTCTGTTCCTTTAATCACATTTTTCAGTTTGGATTTATATTTCTTGAATAAGGATGACCTGAATTCTATGTAGCTTTTCAGATAAAGTCTTATTAACACCATGTTAGTATTAATTTTAGTCCATCTCTGTCAGAAGTACACATCCCAGGACCACTGTGTCACACAGGCTCAGGCTGTTCCTGTGACTGACAGATAAAACTAAGTCAATTTTTATTTTACTTCCAGGTGATGAATTCCAGGCACCTAGCAGATATTTAATTAGTCTCAAACTGTGAGATTTTATACTTTGTACTACTAAATGTCATCCTATAATTATTACTGCAGTCTTTGCTGTGCTACTTTGATCTTCCTGTGTCAGCATATTTCTTCAATGCATTCCTATTTTCATGCCAAGGCAATTAATGAAAATATTTGAAAGATCAGTAAACCTAATCTCTTTGAGAAATGTGACTGATCTCTTCCTTCAAAAAATCCCTGGATTAATGTAGAAAACTATTTGTTAGCACTCATATATTCCAGGCAATTGCTGCAAGCATCTCCATGATTACTGTTAGGGTATGCCTGCGTTGCGCTCACCACAGTTACGGTGCAGGCATTCACAAGCTACCCCGTACATACTGCAGTGGAATTAGGGCAGCCCAGAACTCTCAGCATGGCTTGCAAAGGCAGTCTGAGGAGCTGAGAAAATATGGGATAGTTAACCTATGCCAAATTTTATCATAGCTGCACTGCTAGTAGTATGCAGACTGTTTGAAGGGCATCTTTGGATAAATTTGCATGACACTGAAGTCATATCTGTAGCAGTAAGCTCTGTATGCTTTAGTAACTTTATATCAAACTTGGCCTGAAAGCAATATATCCAAATAAAATATGAATTGAGTAATCAGTTTTGATAGAACGTGTGATTGTGCTACCAAATGTCAGCTTGTTCATGCAGTCTTATAAACAGCATTTGGTTTGTCATCCTTTAGAGCACTATGTGCAGTGACCTAAAAGTGAAGGGTTTGGTATTATATAGCAGAAGGAGTGGATGATTTCTCTCCTATCAGGTGCTTGGTTTCCCAGTAGATTTTGAAGCTTTTTTGTTTTTGTTTTAAAACTCTGTCTTGCTGTTTCAGCTTCCTAATCTGTTGTTCTATGGCCCACCTGGAACTGGAAAGACTTCCACGATTTTAGCAGCAGCTAGAGAACTCTATGGGTAAGCTGGAATCTAGTAGCTTTGGTATAAGTGTCTGTATCAAATGTCTGCCAGTCATGTGACATAGTGCTTCTGGTCCTTACTTGTTTTTACATGGCTTCTGGAAACTCTTGCATCCATTGAAAGTTTTTTTTAGGAAGAGCTTCATGTTCTTGTTCACTTGTAACGTGAGATTTCTTTCCATGTTGACCAGTCATAAGTCTGTTACTGATACAGACTTATAACACTTGCTTGAGACTAGCAGCAACGTAACTCTACGTACTTTCAACTATGTGTTTATATCAGAAAAGAGTACGAAAAGAAATAGCTTGCATATGCCTTATTGAACTTCATGAAGGAATTCTAATTTTAATAGCATCTTCAGTAAGTTCTTAGGTATACATAGATCTGAAGGCACTTCATGAAAAGGGTGAATCTTACTCTTCCCATTACGCATCATTTAGTTGTACCTGAAAGTAATATTGGGAGGCAAAGTAAAATGCAGCAGGTGTAGTTCTTATGAACTGTTTGTACATTTTTTTGACTCACTTTTAACACCTGGGAATTTTTGACTGGAGAACTCAGTGCCCTGTAAGGAAAAAATGGATGAGAAGATGGTTTGATCTTTTGAACAAATCTAATGCCAACTTTGGTACCTTGTTTTTTCCCTTGTCTTTAATTTTTGGCTAGTGATGTTTTTAGGAGAGGACAACTCCACATTGTGCATCCATTTGAATCCTCAGATTTTAAAATCTCCTGTGTTCAATTTTTCTTTTGTATTTTTTCTTTCCCCCTCAGAGGGGCTACTACCTCGTACTCTGTTGCTAAATATTGCCTGTATTGTGTTTTCTAGATGTATGCTTTATGGCAGTGTTGCAGCTGCAAAGCACTGCAAATGACTGTATCTGGGGATTTTATTGGTTCTTCTACTCTGCTCACAGCATATAAGTAGAAGGGCACATAACATAATGTCCTGAACTTATGAAGCCAACTTCTTTTTTTCCTGGATAACTGGTGTAATTTTTAGGCTTCACTGTTTCCTGTGGTCTAGGAGGCAACTCTAAAAATAGCTAATGGAAATTCATATCTAACATTTAATGATCTCCAACATGAGTGTCTTTTAACAAAGTATATTATTTAGTAGCATTAGCAAAAATACCTGCTGTTCAGAAAGGCCAGAGGGATTGTTGTTTTACTTTGTAATGTATCATTACAAAAGTTAACAGTTAACATGTTATAATGAAAAATTTGCAGGCCTGAATTATTCCGGCAAAGAGTCCTTGAGTTAAATGCTTCTGATGAGCGTGGAATACAAGTGATTCGGGAAAAAGTGAAGGCTTTTGCCCAGCTAACTGCATCTGGAAGCCGTTCAGAGTAAGCACGGGATCAAAGCTGACCCTGTTTGATGGACTTTCTTTCTTAGGCCCATGCATGTGGTAGTTTTTATTTAGGTTAATTTTATAATTCTAATATAAGCAATGGGTCCGCACTGCCTAGAAGTCTGCAGCATGCACAGGACTTCAGCTAAGCTTTGATTTCATGTTGAGAGGTTGAATACTTGGGTGGATTTTTTTTACTGGTGGTGGTGGGAGAGGGGAAAACCCCCAAAAGGTCTAGCCTTCTGGATTTGGTAATACGCTGTTGACTTGGCAAATGTTGCCTGACTACTATAGAAAGGCTTTTTGTAGATTATGGTAGGAGTTACTTCTCTAGTACCCCTAATCTGCAGTATTATACAAAATTGGTGCTAGTTGGTAACAAGGTTCTGGTGTTAGGTCGTGACCTGTACAGGTGAAGCAGTACAGGTCAAAGAATGGACTGTGGACTGTAACAGGAAGAAACTGTGTGCCACGACCATTTGCAGGAAATGATCTGAACTTGTGTACTGAAAGTAGTCTGCTACAGCGTTCTTTAAATTTCTGGGAATCAGGAATCCTGTAAAAGAAAATACTGCATTAGCTATTAAAGGAAGTAACTTAAAGCACTAATACAAGATCAGAGAGTTTTTGCAGAGATCAAGTGTCAGTTCTTGTATGTGGAATTGATCCCTACCCCCATATTACAAATATTAATCCCTTATCTAAAAATAATCAAAAAGATAGAACCTCTGATTTTTTTCTTTTTATTCTGTATAGATACTCGAATAAAGTATGAGCTACCATTTGCAGTGGTATTTTTATTTGGTCTGTAGGCCTGCATGTCTCTTGGATAATGGGTTTCTTGGGGTTTTTTTTCCAGTGGTAAAGTTTGTCCTCCTTTTAAGATTGTGATTCTGGATGAAGCAGACTCTATGACTTCAGCAGCCCAAGCAGCCTTAAGACGCACAATGGAAAAAGAATCTAAAACAACACGTTTCTGCCTTATTTGTAACTACATCAGCAGGTTTGTGTGGAATTCGTTGCTTCCTTAGGCTTGTTCCTCTTCTTATTCAGGACATTTTTTTTTCTTTTTCCTGAGAGACTGATAACTAGTTTTCATAGCTCCCACTTAATAGAGCTGCAGCTGTGTGAGTACAAGATTAAAGACAATGTTTAGGTTTCAACTTCTGTTCTTTACAGTGTTGCAGTTTTGAGGTTATGTTGCTGTCTTCTGCCTTGACAGCTTCATCTGTATGATTGTGACCCATGAAGTCATTTGCCAAGACACTTATCTTTTTTTCCAGAATAATTGAACCTTTAACATCTCGATGCTCCAAATTCCGCTTCAAACCTTTGTCGGACAAAATCCAGCAGCAGAGACTATTGGATGTTTCTGAGAAAGAACATGTGAAAATCAGTGGTGAGGTAACTTCATAGTTGCTGTATAGTTCTATTGCTTAATCCAGGGCATAATTGCATTGCAGTGAAAGGGGGTTAATTAGCACTACTTTTCCAGGCTGCTCAGTTGTGCTCAATATAGTATATAAACTAATTTAGATATAATTCTCATCCGCAGATGGAGTAGAATTTTCAGAGACTTTGTAAAACCAGAGAAGTGTCCACCAGAGAAAATTAGCATAAAATCACAGGGCTTTTAGTTCTGTACTGAGTATGCTCACATTAAACCGTGCTTCATTCTAAAGTTGTCCACACACGTTTGCACTGCTTACAGTGTTACATAATTAATAACGTATTCAGTACGTATACTTTCTGTATTGCTTTTCCAACTACTCAAACTTTGTATTTCTTATGGAGTTTTAAGGCTGGCAAACATGAGTAAAGGTAAAGTAAATATTCTACAAGATGATTTTTGTTCCTTTGTATTGTTTAAATGCAAAAGAAAAATCAGAACTTGTACTTCTGCATATACAGAGGCGTTGACAGATCTGAGGAATTAGGTGCAACTTAGTTCACGGAATATAACTATGCACCTCGTGAATCTGTTGCCTCACGCTTCAGAGAGTTAAGTTAAAAGCCGCATAGGTCATATAAGTTTCTCTAATCTAGGATAAACAGTGGATCACATCACAGTTGTGTGCTGCTGTCCTAAGCCTCATTTCTGCTTTGAGACAAGTAACTTGAGAAGTGTTTGGGCATGTATTTGTAACATGAAATCCTGTTCCTGAGAGCTGCCATCTGCCTTAGACTTGTAGTAGTGTTTGTATTAGTAGAGAGGTTGCTTTGTGACTTGTGTATTGAGCCTGTCTGTGACCATCTGCTTCAGGCATTACTTGACATTTTAAAATCGATTTGCTGAAAAAGCGTACTGGATTTTAATTAACAATGGAAGTATAAGTTGTCATTTTTCCACATTGTTTCTCAGGCAGTATCTTACCTTGTTAAAGTGTCAGAAGGAGACTTAAGAAAAGCAATTACTTTTCTTCAAAGTGCAACTCGCCTAACGGGCGGGAAAGAGATCACAGAGAAGATAATCACTGAAATTGCTGGGGTAAGTTGTGCTTTACAGTTTCTCCTGTAATTAGTCTAAGAAATGTTTGGGTAATAAACATACTTGCTTCATGTGTCTATTCAGGGTGTTTTGGTCAAAGTTTGATTAAAAAAATGATTCTATTCCTATTAGTATTGCTGGTATGGTACCAATACACAATTATTCCCTGATTCTGTGCACTTAATAAATAGCAGATGTCTAGCAACTTACTGTAAAACTAAAGGAAAACTGTAAGATGGTCTTACAGTTTAAACAGACTCTGAAGTATTCTGCCTGTGAATGCAAAATGTATTGGCTTTTGTTGGAGAGTAGACAAGAAGGTCTTTCTGGTGATTATATAGCATTACAAAACATGGTTTGGAAACACTGCGGGAGAATGACTTTAACAGCTCATTTTCAGTGTACTGTTCACAGTGACACTGTCCCTTTAAGCATCTGTGCAGCTTTTGCTTTTTAACAATATAGCAGTGGTTTCTCCAGAATGACATTAAGTAATACTGACAGGGACAGCAAAAAATGGAGAAAATGGACCTAATAACTTGTGGGAAGGTGTTTCTATAGCAACAAAACACCCCCTAAAGCGAGATATCTGAGACTGGGAGTTGGGGAGCCAGAAGTAAATGGGCTTTAATGTCTTAGTTTTCCTTGAAGGTGCTACCCTCATGGCTAATTGTGCCATTTTGGGGGTTTGCCACTTTGAGGGAAAGAAAATGGAGGCAAATGCTCCTGTGCACCTGCTGTAGAACAGTTTTTAAAAGTTTTCTCAGTGAACTCGCTGTTCAGTTTTGTGTATCTAGCTATATAAGAGCTGGATTTTACTTAGAGGTAACTCTAAGTGGTAATTCCTAAGAAACCTGGCAGAGAGATTGATCTAATGATAGGAAAGAGAAGGCAGAAAATTCCATTTGACAGCTTGCTGAATAATGTTTATTAAACCAAAGGAACCCAACTTTACATCTCCATAAAAGCTTGAAGTTGTTGGTTGCATGTTACTATTGTGACCCTGGAGTAACCTTTGTAAGCAGAGGAAAAACTGTCCACACACTCAACTGGCAGGAATGACAATGAGCATAGAGGGGGATGAGGGGGGAATGTGGGTGGCGCTTTCCTACTTAGAGCTAAGTAATGGCATCTATTAACTTTTTGTCTTCCGATTTACTGACCAGTCATGCTGCATTGAGCTTGTTTTTGTATGTCCCTGGTACTTAACTGGAGAGAAACTGATTTGCTGTTTTGCTTAGCTGCAGAATGGTACAGAAAGCATAGGCTGATCTAATTGTTGAAGTAGGTTTAGTCAGTGTCCTGAGTAAGTAATTTCATGTTTTGATTTGTGAACATAGCTTTGACAATTCACTATCATTGTATAGTTTTTCTTTTGATATTGCCAATATAGAAAAAATATCAAAGCCTAGCTCTCAATCTTGAGCAACTTTGTCTTATATACTTATTTGAGAGTGGTTGTGTGTGTATGGGAATGAAATGCTAAAATGGCCTCCTTTATAAAAAGTTTGAATCTTCTACCATAAGCATCAGCTTTAGTCATGACTTTATGATTTTAAGCTTACAAAGTTGAAATTAAAAACTTCTTTTTACAGGTTATCCCTAAAGAAACAATTGATGGACTGCTATCTGCTTGCCAGAGTAGTTCATTCGAAAAACTGGAAACAGTGGCAAAGGTAGAGTTCTCCTAGTACTGTAGTCTGGATAGCTTTCTAAGTCCCTGCCCTGTGTATCTGGGTTACTGGGTTGCAATTAGGATGCAAATTTCAGGAAGCATATATGTCACCGGGTGATAGTGATCTTACCCTTTTGAGGAAGAGCTGGTAAAGGTGAAAATAAGATTCCATACCAACTGGACTGTGGCCTTTGCCTAAGTTAAGCTAGGGAGCTGTTAGGCGGAATTATGCAGAGTAAGAATTTCTAGTAAGACATTCAGCTCAGACCTTTAGGATTGTATCCTCAATTAATACTCTGCACTAGTAACCCTCTAGGTTACAATGAAGGTTCTTGAAGACAATTTGTGGGAGATGGGGAGTGGGAGAAAAATCTTACCGTTAGCAGTTTGCAGATACACAGAGGCTGTGTAATATGTGAGGTGTTTGAATAAAGTTGTAATAAGCCTCTGGCTTTAAAGTATGACATGTTTACCATGTAGTAACCTAGTGAGTAAGTTCATCTTACAAACCACAGTGACTTCAAATAGAAATTGCTGGAGAATGCACAAGCTACCCATTCATAGAGGTGGATTTATTTTCTTTAGTACAAAAAAAGTTTGTTCTACTCTTTGAAGAATGGGAAATTCCTAAACTCCTGAGTTTAAAGGAGGCTTAAACAGTCTTGAACTGAATCTTAAGTGTCTCCCTGCCCCCATCGTTGACCTAGTGGGGGGACATACCATGGCACCATTCTCCCCTCCACCCATGTGGAGAAAGGCAATATGGGTGAACCTCTTGCTTTCCACTTGGCAGAGCCTCATAGGATAGTTTTGGCTGGACCTTCAGTTTTAAGTCTGGATTTATTCTCCCAGAAACTTGCAGCAATCTTAGAACTGTTGTACCAGGATTTGTACATGTCATTGCCTTATACTTTCAAGTTTCCTTACCTTGGTGTATAGAGATGTGTGGACAGTAAGATGATAACATGGATTTCACATATCCCTAGGGCCTGGTAGTCCTTCATCAGAACCTGATGTAATCTACTGTAGCAGTTTGGATCCGTTCTCCAATTTCTAGAGTAGATGCCTCATGGTGGAATTTTGCTTAAATATTACTACTCGATATACAGTTGATGGAACTTGAATGCATACTTTTATAAGGCATGGATGTGTCTTTTGCTGTGCAGAGAAGTAAGGTTTCTTCTAATTTTAGAAACTCCTCTGTGCTTAAATGGCTTCAGTGCTTATGCTTAAATGGCTTAGTATTTGCCATTTTTATAACTTGGCACTACTGACCCTTAAAAAAAAAAAAAAAAAAAGGATCTCTTTAATTGCCATGGTTCTGATTTTATCAAAAAAGCTTTGGCCTTGCAGATCTCTGCATGCCTGAGGCTAGCAACTACCAGAGTGTTTCTACCAAAGTAGGTGGTACTTAAAATGTGAAGATCGTGAAACTCACTCTGCCACGTTATGCTGTGGATGCCACACACTCTTAATTTTAAAGTGAGATTGGACAGGTTTGCTAGAGGTTTCTAAATGCTTAAAACTGTCTCTGGCTCAAGAAATCCCCAAGATGATACAAATTGTGAGAGGCTGTGAGAATATTTGGGTGAAGTTATCACTCTATGCCTGCCATGTTCTTAAGCTCTTTCCTAGGTGCTCACTTTGGGTTACTTGTCAGGTGGGATACTGGACTATATGTAAATTACTGACTTGTTCTATGAAACTTAAAACTTCCATAATAACTTCCAGTAAAGTCTTTCAGTTTATACAGGATCTTTCAGATTGGTCTTCCAGTTTGTGCTGTTTCTGCTGCTGCTGCTGAGCTCTTGCTGCCTTATTTCCATTTTTCTCTATTCCTGATGCAGAATTTGATAAATGAAGGGTATGCTGTTGCTCAGCTTTTAAACCAGCTTCATGATATTGTTGTTGAGAGCGAAGATTTCACTGACAAGCAGAAATCTGCTATAGTTGAGAAACTTGCGGTAAGACTATAGCTTGAATTCTTAAAAAGAATAATCATCTTCATTAATCTCTATTGGTCAATCTCTGTTCACCCCACTCTCCCCCCCAAAAATATACCCAACTATTTTTGATTTTTAGTTCTGAATGCTCTATTTCATTGTAGAATGTGATTTTTTTTTTTCCTCTCCTGGGGAGGCTGAGAAATTCTATGAGAAGGCATTGAAATCCTGGTTAAGACAAATGAATTCTTGGCCAGATTAGATTGTCCTAATGTTGCTCAAATGAGACTTTTTTTTTCTTTTGGATATAAACTTGGAGGGGAAATTAAGCAAAGAGATGAGGACAGGTACTGCACAAAGCAAGAGCTGCAAGATACAAGTTTGAGTTTGTTTTGCTTATTGGGCACAATTTTGTATGCTATGCCTTCCCAAGAACAAAAAGTGAAATAACTTCCTAAATTTTGACCGAGAGGACAGCCATAGTGCAGATCTGCATGCTACGTTCAGCGAAGAAAGATGAGTAGTGCCATTTGCCAGCAGTGATTCTCCTGGCAGTTAGTTGCAGCGCTAGTGGTGCATCCCTTCACTTACATAAACTGTTGGCCTTGGTCTCCTCAGGAACACAGAGGCTCAGAGGTAACTTTTCCTGGTATGGCACAACTGGTGTGTGATGCAGTGGCTGCTGGAGAAGTAGTTGCCAGCTAATGAACAGTTTGTTCTTCTGTGGTCATGGGGCTGAAACTTGTCTCTTTATTTGCAGGAAGTAGACAAATGCTTGGCAGATGGTGCTGATGAATACTTGCAGTTGATGAGTCTCTGTGCTCTTGTGATGCAGCAGCTAACCCAGAACATCTAGCTGCTCAGCAGGCTGGCAGTGGCATAGGGCAACTTCTTGTTTCATTGGTGGCTGCAGTTTTGATGGCAGTGGTATTTTGTATTGTTTTTGCAATAAAAGGACTGCAAGGCAGTTGGAAAAACTAACATTGGAGTAAAATAGTTGTCATTTTTTTGTACTCATTTGAAGAGGTCACTGGCTAAGTGCCTAGTAACACTCCTGCATTACAGCTGACTGGTGTTAAGTGCATAAAAATGATGGGAGAAGTACATACACTGCATTTTGTCAGCACCAGCAGAAAACATATAAAGAACTAGTTCAATATTCCTTTCAACTTCAGTTCCTAAATGGTTTTTAAAAGGGGCTTGGGCAAAAGACAGGGTCTCCACAGAGCTCAAGGCTTAAGAATGAACCTTACTGCAGAGAGCTGTCTTAATAAAATCTCCATTTTATATTAAACCTGTAACCTTACAATACCATAAAAAAAATCACTTTTCAGTAACAGGATTGAAACTTTTTTGTACAGTTTAAGGATAAGAAAGATGAGAAAGAAGTGCAGATGTAGACCAGTGGTTAGAGCATTTTTTTAAATTGAGTGCTTAAGTTTTTTCCCTGAGACCCTCATTCCATGCCTGCGTTTAAGATTACAGGCTTCCTAGAGCTTGGCTGCCCATTACCTGCATGGAAAGGGGCAGTGGTTGAGTGTCTTTGGACTAGGGTCTTGGGATCTTTCCTCATAGGCTACTTTGTAAGCAGAACTGGTATTCATAAACAGTATATAGCCCACATACCTGAATGAACAAAAAAGAATTCAAGTCTAGCAGTGAATGAAAAAAGCAGCTCTTACTCCCCCTGTTGCCACTTTCTGATCTAAGGGCAGTCTGCCCCCTCAAGTGTTAAATCCCTCACAGTAGCAGTAAATACCCAAAGGTCACCCTGCTCCTGTACCAGCTCTGCCATGTATGGCAACAGCTTCTAGCTCAAGCTCCCCCCAGGCTTCCTAAGTGAGACAACCCTCTGCCCCTGAAGAAGCAACTATTTACAATTAAAGTGAATATAGAAGTATTTTATTGAACATTCAAACTTCATTAAGACATGTGCAATATGGCAAATTTTACTGGGTTTAACCCTAACTAAGACAATAGTATGATTGCTTGCTTTGCTGGGGCTTAGCAACAGGGTCCAGATCACACTTACCACTAATTAAATACTTTATTGAATAAATACATATCAAACAAAAATGCATTTTAATGCTCTTATAAAAGTTTAGAGATTTTGAAAGGCCTTTCCAATTCAATCTAAAGTGTAAATACATACAATAAAGGAAGATATGCTAGTTTAACATAATTGGCTGATTTTATACAGCACTTATATCTTTTAGTCCATAAGTAAATTATTAAATGATAAAGAACATCTAATACAACCACTTCTATGGAACTAGGAAATAAATTTCTAATAAAGAAAAAATTTACAGACCCCATGACTTTCCACCCAACCCCAACAGTCTAACCCTAAAGTGGATAAAGCCAATGGCTTTCCCCACAAGAGCTCACGACAAAAAGTCGCTTTGCTTATCAAAAATCTGTATTTCTGATCCGTTATGAGCATTGAGACAAGATTCAATATATCCCCAAAGAAAGAAGCACAATGCACGTTGTGAATCGCCTATTCAGCAACAGCGAGCACTGCATTCAAAAACCATCTCATCCCAGGGATTAAATGAGATCAGCCACATTCATCGGCATCTCCTCCACTGTAGTATTGTAGAAAGTCTCAATATCCCGCAGAATCCTCTTGTCCTCCTCAGTGACAAAATTTATAGCCACACCCTTTCTGCCAAAACGACCACCTCTGCCAATTCTGCACAGAACAGAGAAAACATTTACACACATGTTAACTATTTTAACCCACTTAAATGCTTAAAAATGTAAGATCCATTCATTAACTGCTGTTCATTTATCTGCCAGTGGCCAGTTTATGCTGTATTTACAGGACTAGCTGCTAACCAAAGTCATGTCTGGTTAAGAAAAATTAGCAGTCAGCGCCAACAGTACAGAAGGAGTGTCCATCCTATGGAGGTAGCAGAGCAGAAAAGGTTACTGTTTTGGCTGCAAAGTAAGATCTTTATTTAATGTTTGGTGCTGTGGTATGAAGTCTCCCTCCCCTCGTTCAATTTAAAACCCTGTACCACATGCATCCAATCCCAAGCATATGGCATATAAAGATGTTCTCTCTTTCAAAAAAAAGCTATTCCATACAAAGAAATATTCCATGTATAATCCAATTATATATAGTATCATGGAAACAGCACATTCAACTTACAAATTTTAATTGAACATACTGTTTCCAGTGGGAAAACTTAGTTTAAAAACAGAAAAATCCAAGCTCAACTTTGTGTAAGCACAAGTCAGTCACAAACACCATTACAGTTTAGTTACAACCCACCAGTTCTACCTTCCTGTACAGACTGCACAAAAAAGCACCTATTCAGCAAGAGCTAAATACACAAAAATGGCTCACAAAACTTAGTGAATAATCATGACAAAAGAAATATATAAATACCGACTCGCTTTATTCAAACTGTGCCGCTTACGAATCCACGTCCTAAATTACGTCAACGCCGTTTCTGAGCACCATCTTGTGTCATCAACTGCTGCTATCGACTCCTGTATTTTTTTACATCAAGTAACAAAGTACAGTTTACTTAATTTAAGGACAGTCACTAAAAGCAGTTAACTAAACCTAGGGAAACAAAACTCAAATTGCTACCAGAAGACACACGCCACAGAGGAAAGAATCCCACTGTAGAAGGAGCCACCAAGAGCAAACGACACACAAAACATGAACACAATTAAACCACTAGAAGTGAAGGCAATTCTACTATATACCTAGATTTGCTCAGAATTAGTCTAGTCACCAAGTATCAGCAGCAAATGAAAATTAGCTATGACCTGCAGATCTAGCTAACAACATTGCTTTGAAGATGCTATGCCAGTACTGGTTTTTGTAACCATACTCCACAACATACATGACAAAAAAAGCAGTTCAGCAGCTGCCAGTTCCCCATATCTCAGTAATGAATTATTAGCCATCACTGAACTAGTTGCACAGCTAAGTTTTCCCACTGCTTTGTTTTATTGTTAAACAAAGTTCTGCTCCTCCCCCATTTCAGGATCACAACTGTCAAGTCAGTGCTTTTTTAAAGCAAAAGAAATATCTTCTGCTAGCTTTTTAGCAGTTACTTTATGAATGGATGTATAACATTTTTATTGAAAAGGACTAAAGGAAAAAACAAGCAAGGTTCTCTGCTGATTTACATAGAAAAGTTGCATTCAGTTTAATTACCAACTAGAAAAGAAGCAAACTAACCTGTGAATGTAGTTTTCACGATTGGTCGGCAGGTCATAATTTATAACCAAAGAAACTTGCTGCACATCAATGCCACGAGCCTAAAAAAAAAAAAACAGTACAAAATCTTTAATGCAAGTCACAGGTTGCAGGTTAAATTGTTTACTTCTTGTTTTTGTTGACCACATAGTTAGTGATGAACTACAACTGTGTAGCCCATAGTGGAGCGTAGTCCTTACTCTTCCAAGAAGCTCCGAGTAGTTCAGGCTATGAGAACCCTCACTGAATTACGAAGCTTTTGGCACAGTACAGAAAGAAAGTATGTGCAGTTACTCACCAGCAAGTCAGTAGTGATCAAGACACGGCTTGATCCTGATCTAAATTCTCTCATGATAACATCCCGTTCCTTCTGGTCCATGTCACCATGCTGCAAAGTTAAAAAAAAAAAGTTTGTTTTTCCAGTACTCCAGACTGGATCATCATTTACAAAGAAACAGCCATGTATGAAACCCAGCGTCCCTACCTGCTGTGGGAGCAAGGCAGGCAGGGATAGAAGGAAGCAATTTTCTTTCAGCAGGGGGAACGATAATACAGCACCACACAGCTATATCATAACTTTTCCTGCTTTTCACTCACTAAGATTAGTTTTCAATATATTTATCATATATTGTAAGTTAAATGAAAATATCAATTCTCACCAGAGCTGAGACTGTGAAGTCCCTGGCATGCATCTTCTCTGTAAGCCAGTCTACTTTTCTCCTTGTATTCAGGAAAATAACAGCCTGTGTAATGGTCAGCGTTTCATATAAATCACACAGAGTATCCAGCTTCCACTCCTGAACAAAAAACAAATAAATAAATCAGAAAATAAGCTGCAGCTGACAACCCAATACCTAGAATCCTCAATAAGGAGTAAGAACTCAAAAGCCACAACCAATGAACCAGTATTATGCAATTATAATCAGTACGCCAAGAAAAACTGAGTAAGATAACAAGCAGAAGTTTCTGCATCAACTGTTGCACCAAATCTTAAGACACAGGACACCGGACATTAAGAAAGAGGTCCACCCTAGTCATTTTGGATCCAGTGCACAGTTTTTCTTCTTCTTGCGTGTACTCTACTAGCATTACTACAGAAACCAAAGCACAGCCTCGATTTCTGTAATTTTAGCACAGTGCTTTAACAAGAAGGTGAAAGAATTTAGTTTTCTGAGCTCATCCAACCAGAGTAAGTACAACTAATACCCACCTCTCTTTCAACATTAATATAGAATTGTTTGATACCCTCCAGAGTCAATTCTTCCTTCTTCACCAAAATGCGTATGGGGTCTCTCATGAACTTTTTGGTCACTTCCAACACATCCATTGGCATTGTAGCTGATAGCAACACAACCTAAAATGCATACTCCATGTTAGCAACTACCATCTAGATAGAATACCAGCTTCAGATCTGTCACTATCAGGAACATTAGGATCATTAACAATAAAAATCAGTGAAAATGTAGTTACTACATAAAACCACAATCCTGACCTGCTGCAAGGCCAAGGTAGACAGGAACAGCACAGGACAATGGAGAATTCAGCACTTCTCAGCTACACTGTAACTAAATGTGCACCCATATAAACAGTTCAACCACCTGAAATGTTTTTACCTGGATGTTTGTGCTTAGCTTTTGAAAGATCTCATAAATTTGATCCTTAAATCCACGGCTCAACATTTCATCAGCTTCATCCAGAACAAACATTTTGATCCATTTAGGTGCTATTAAAACAAAAAAAAATTCATCAAGTTTCAAAAATACACTAAATACTTCTATTAGTAACTCTCCTTCAGGAATTAGTTGTCCAGTACAACTTTCTACAATGGTAGCAAATGGACCACTTTAGCCCTCTTTGAGGTTGAAGTTTGTAAATTAATAATTATTAATCACAAGTAACTTTGTTACTACAAGTAGAATTCAATTCAGTACTTACAAAGGTAGCGTCTGTTTAACATATCAAACACACGCCCTGGAGTTCCAACCACAATGTGTGGAGCCTCAGCTTGAAGTTTCTGCATTTCATTGCGAACATTTGTGCCACCAATACAAGCATGGCACGTTGCACCCATGTAGTCTCCAAGGGCCAGAATTACCTTTTGAATCTAAAATAAAAGCTTTCCATTAGTAGTAGATCTTGGCGCAGTCAAGATTTTAAGCCCTGTATCACTGATGCTTATGGAGTTTGGACATGGACAGAGCAAAGAAGATTGTGCAGCCCTAATGCAGTTACACTGAATACAGTTACTATCGATGTTGCCCAACCACCTGTATTTAAACTGTTCACTAGAAAATTTAAATGAGAGGAGAAAATTTAAGTTACATGTTTGTCCTTACTAGTCGATATAGCTAAAACAGTGACTACTTTGCATCTCCTATTAAGTTAAAAATGTTTTCAACAGCCAACAGTTGGATGTTAGGCACTTGCAAAAACAGTCCATATAGAGCAAGTGCACTGCTATACGCCAGACTTCAACACAAGTGTCATCTCACTAATGTCTTCAAAGTAGCAGGACTAAACATTCTGATCAGAGGTTCCTGTTCTACAAATCTGCTTTTTTTGGAAAGAGTTCTTGCCTATGTAATCTAGCATACTTAGTTTTACCTTTAAGAATAATCTTCACTTACAGCACTAGCACCTCAGTATATTCTAGTTGAAAAAACCCAGCAAGCTGCATATAATCCCTTTTCTGCTCCATTTTGATTCCTGGTCTCTTTGAAGACTTCTCTTGAAAATTCTCTATTCTCTTAACCTTTAAATGCAGTATAGCTAGGTTTTCAGTTCATCCTAAAACTACAGCATCCTATAGCCTTGCTCCAGCACTTCCACTGAATAAAACAGAACATCAAGCCTTGGGAGAGTGAAGTAAACATGCAATATAACATTTGTCAGAAAAACATCACAAGTTACAAAAACAATGAACTGACCACATGCGCACTGCAGTTTTCATGTTGCACAACTGCACGCAAGTTCAAATAGCTTCCAAAAAGTACATTTTGTTTCCACTCAGAACACTTGCTTCAATAACATATCTTGTATTTTGCCATTCTGCTGAAGATGCTCCTTCAGAACAATAAACAGCATAGCAGCTGGTACCTGCAACCCTGCCCCAGCATACCCTCCACATGCATCGCATCTGAACTCTTCAAGCAGGCAGAGAACTTGTGGGACAGAAGCCAGTTTATTTCCCCCATTACTCAACACAAGAAGGGTTCTGAATGGATATTAGTTACAGCCCCTTAAGTCTGTTAATTGTCCCACAGTTGTGAAACCTGAAACCTATGCAACACACAAGCAGCTTTTTTTTTTTTTTTTTTTTTTTTTTAACTACACTATCAATACCTGTTGAGCCAGTTCTCTGGTAGGGGCCAATACTAGTGCTTGGGTCTCCTTGAGATCAATCTCCAACTGCTGCAGGATGGAAATAGCAAATGTGGCTGTCTTGCCAGTACCTGACTGAGCTTGAGCAATCACATCATACCCTAAAAAAAGTAGGATACACATTTACTGTTCCCACACAGGTCATTCATATTTAGTTTTATTTTATTCCCTTTGAAATAAGTGATCAGCATTAAGAACTCTCTCCATTTCAGGTCAGTCCCGAAAGATGGTGTACCATCATGTCACTTGTTCAATAAGGATTAAAAATAGGTAACAGCACACTAATAAAACTAACAGTATAACCATTTTACAGCACCTTCCTAATTATCTGATGTTGCTGTTAATAACAAAGGAGTCAACTATACTTTCATACCTTTGATACATGGAATAATAGCTCTCTGCTGAATAGCTGAAGGCTTCTCAAAACCATAAGCATAAATGCCCCTCAGAAGGGATTCTTTTAAATTCATATCATCAAAATTGTCAACAATCTCATTCCAATTGCTCTGCAAAAAAAAAAAAAAAAAAAATTATTAGAATCACACTTATCTCCAGCAATGATTAAATTCTTAAGTCAGATCACATGCGCTCACCTCAATGACACCATCGGGGTCCATTCCCTCTGGGCCGCCATGGTCTCTGTCACCAAAAGAGAAGCAGTTGTTAACACAGTAGTAACATGTGGAAGGGAGCTGGCACTCTGGCTGCCAAAAAGCCATGTTGGCATCACAATGGAACCAGTGATAGATCATTCTAGCAGGTGCTTTGATATTTTGCCAGTGCAAAAGCTCCTATGCTCTTCCCCACTGGCATGGGTGTCACTAGCCCAACTCATAACCCAGCTTCAGTCACTACCACAGCTCTCAACGTGCCCCAAGATCAAAGCCTTCATTCCGCAGCGCGGCTCACAGTGAATTTCCGACTGTAGAACAGCCCCCCAACAATATGGCACAGTTCCCGATGAACACCAATCCCTACAGAAAACCAGCAAACGCGGCAACGACTGCATATCCCAGGGTACAGCGCCCCCCTCACCGAAGGCATCCGCTCGAGGCGGGGCTCTGCATGCCGGGCCCCGCAGTTCTGGCGAGGGGCAGGGAGCCGGTCGCCATTGCGCACTGTAAGCCAGCTCAGCCGCAGCGCCCAGCGTGGGGGGGGGGGGGGGGGGGGGGGGGAACGCGCGGCTCCGTTACGGCGCCCCCCCCCCCCACTCCGCGTCAGAGCCGGGGAACTCTCGCGAGAGCTCCACCCCAGGGATTGCGCAAACCGGCTACGGCAAGCAGGCGGAGGAAGGCGCCGGGCGAACGCCCAGAGGGCCGCGCCCCTCCCCCCTCCGGGCGAAAATGGTCTCGCCCTCAGCCGGGCCCGCAACCCGGAGCGAACCAACGGCGGAACCGGCGGCGGGGGAAGGATCGTACAGAGAAAAGGAAAAAAACAGATTTCGGGGAAAGGCACCTTTATCAGACAGACTTTTTAGTCGTAGCGTGGAGTAACACAAAAATAGTCCTTTTCGGGGGGAGGAAGGGGAAGGTTACTAAGAAAACGAGAGAAAACTAACCCGAGTAAAAGGAACAAAAGGCTCGCTGAACCCCGATGAGAGGGAGAAACGGGGCCGAAAGGTCTAGAACCGGGAAGGGCTGGACACCAGGCGCTGTCTAACCGCCCTCAGAGCCCCATCTCAACCGCGCGGGCACCCGCCCCTACATTACCTCCCTTCTTTCCCTGCCCGACCGCCTTTTCCCAACTCACCGACCCACCTCACGAGATATAGGGCCCAGGGCCGCAGCGCGCCGCGCCATACCTGCTATAATCCGCGGAGCCGCCTGACATGTTCCGATCACCAGCTCTGTCCTCAACTGAAAAGGCAAAGCCTCCGCGGCGCCCGGTTTATATACCCTCCCTCTGCCGGACTCGTTTCGCTCTTCCCTGCGCATGGATATGCATCTCACGCCACAAGGAAAAAAGCACGAAAATCCCCCTTTTGAGGCCCCTCCCCAAGAACTTCCCCCCGCCGCGCTTGTTGAGATACTCTACAGAGGGCTCCTAAGCCTTTCGGGGCCAAAAGGTAAGCCAGAGCCTGGAACTACTTTTCATCGCGGAAGGATATTGCAGCATTGACGGAGTGACTGCGCTCGCTCCTTCCTCCCGCTCCGGCCCCCCCCCCCCCCCCCGGCCCCTGCGCACGGGGTTTCCCAGCCGGCCCCTGCTGCAGCGCGCGGGTGGGGGGAGCGCGCCGGGGGCGGGAAGGGGGGGCGCGGGGCAGGAGGGAGCGGGGCAGGTGGGCGCTGGCGCGGCTGTGGCTGCCCCGCAATGTTACCGTCTCCGAGCCCGGGGCTGACGTGGGCGCCCGGCTTCCTCGGGGCGGTAGAGCTGGGCCGCGGGTCGCCCCCTTCCCCCCCCCCCCCGCGGTGGAGTCAAGCGCGGGCCGCAGCCTCCCCCCTCCCCCGCATTCCGGGTGGGGGCGGCGGGAGGCCGCGAGGTGACGGGAGGGAACATGGTGGCGCCGGGGGCGGCAGGGTGGGAGCCCCCGCGGCTCCCTGCCGCCGCGGCCCGGCCCATGGGGACGCCGCGGTCCCGCGTCAGGGCCGCCTGCGGCGTGAGCAGGCAGAGCCGGGGCGGCTCGCGTGTGGGCAGGGGGGGCGCAGGCGGCGGTGCTTCATCCGGCCGGCTGCGAGGCGGCAGCTGCCTGAATCATGCGGCTGGTTCTGGGGCGTTAAAAGTGGAAAATTTCCAGTCGGCTGAAGGCCTATTTGGGGAGCA
This sequence comes from Dromaius novaehollandiae, assembly GCF_036370855.1. Lineage (NCBI taxonomy): Eukaryota > Metazoa > Chordata > Aves > Casuariiformes > Dromaiidae > Dromaius > Dromaius novaehollandiae. Next base: position 11,498,039 of record NC_088106.1, read on the forward strand.
GCCGTGCGAGCGAGGCAGGGTGCTCCTCAAAACACGGCGCGGTGGTGGGCTGCAGCTCGTAGCGCAGCCGTGAAAAACTGTCAAGACTCATTTAAAGGTTAGTGTAGTCTAAAGCCGAGCACAACTGTGCCGTAAGGAAAACGTTACTGTGCAGCCTGAATCCGTGACACGGCTAGTGGCCACGCTTGTGGCTTTCCTGCTGATTTAGAAAAAAATTGCTCGTCCTCCCAATACACTTCTTGGGTTTTTAACCATTCGACAGTATTTCTTAAGTAGGGAAATAATTTAAATCATAAGCACTGTTTCTCCTCATTTTGATGGGCTTGTGCGTGTCACGTTTGAAGTTGTTTCCATAGTGATTCTATATGAGCAAATGGAGTCAATGCTTGAAAAACCCGACCTTTTAGGAATAATCTAGAACATCCGTAAAGAGAATCTTTGAGCTCTTCCTATGGCAGCATCTGCTGGGGCAATATTATCTGTAGAAATAACACAGGATTTATCCACATTCAAACTGAATGATACAAGCATAGCTCTTCTATTGATCTACCGTAACGCTCCCAAGTTTTTGTCCACGTTTGGTGGAAAATACTGAGGATGTGTCTTGCTTGTATTTGTAATTTAGGGAGCCCCCACAGCGATAACTAGGGTCCTTTTAAATGGATGATAGCAATTTACGTGGAGCCATAAACGTCAGGTTGTAAAAGAAACAGGGTGGGCTGAAGAGTGAACCTCAACACAAGTTAGGGCAGGCACAGTTAGATTTCCAATTAAAAATGACAGTGGCTCCAGATGGAAGAAATACTACTACTCAATATTTATTTTTGAATTAAGAATTATGAATGCTTATTAAGAAAGCATAGAATGTGTATACATTTTATTTAAGTATTGCAGTTAGGCCTTAGTATATCTGCACACCTAAGTGGAAAAGATTTCTTGGCATGTGAAAAGTTCAGGAAGGTAAGCCATCATTTTCGGCATACTTTAAATGTATTTTTGAAAAAAATATTCTTATCTCAGAATTAGGTGTCTAGGCTTTTTTTCCCTGTACTGCAGAAATTACCTCTGTATTCAAACCACTTTGAAAGTTGTATTTTGACAAAAGTAGCTTTTAAATAGCAAAATTATTAACGGTTTTCTTTAAGACTAATTATAGGATAACTGTGTTGCTATTGCTCTAACTTGCTACAAGTCTCGTTTTACTCCAGTTGACCCCAGCTGTGATCTCCAAACTTCATCCTGTTCCAAAAAAAAGTCAGAAAATGTTTTTTGACTCTTAACTTCAATCAAGGCAGGATTTTTTTTTAGGTTATTTTTGTTATTTACTATTCTGGTAGTAGCATCTGGGAGTCCCTCAGTCAGCTCTCAGGATTTCTATTCAGACATTAGGCGAGTATAGAACCAAACAACGCTACCTGTCCTCCAGAACTCGTGATCCCTTGCCTTTACAGAGCAATTTGAAACGTTCAGATGTCTCGGAGGTTTTTGTTCATTTGCGATTTGAATATACAGGAAAATCTGTGGGTGTTTTGGTATCTCCTGTCACATATGGTTGTTGCAGAGTTTGGCAAATTTGATGAGGCAAGATGCCTTTGGCCATATTATTTGCTCTGGCTCATCATCATTTTAATCCACTGTTATAGAGTCAGATGGTCTTTAGTCAGATGTCTCTGCTTGCCTAAAGTGTTGTATGACTGGAACTATGAAATTAGGTTTTAAAAAGCAAATCATCAGTTCCCATGTTAAAGAAACTCACGTGGATGTTCCACATCAAGAGATACGAGGAAAGGAATCCAGTCTTTCCTCCAGTGAAAGTCATTGACTTATTTCACCAAATTAAAAGAGGAAAGCATTTGAGTTCATTACCTTTAGATAAGCAAAGGGTTGGAAATGCTGAATCAGTCCTCTGTTTATGTGATACACTATAGCAAAAATCCAGGATTGTCATCCTGGTAATGACCGTAACTATACTAGAGAAAAATTTGGGGACATTTTGTGTTCTTAAAACCTTGTCCATGAACACAGTATTTGAGAAATATCTCTTTGGTTATAGTAGGTTAAACAGACATTTTATTTTTGATCTCTCATCTAGCTTGTGTATTCTTACAGACTGGAGGTAGCCATGGTCTGCCTGGGACTGTGTGCATTATAAGCATGAAGCATCACACTGAAAGGTATCAAAAAGTTGCATTTTGTCACAGCGTCTTGGATTGATACAGGCATTTGTTATATCCTCCTAGCTTTAAATCTTAGGAAACTTTCTAGAGCGGTTTCAACTGAAAACTTGCTGCCCAAGGACTGGGTTCATGTTATCATCAGGCAGAAGAGATATCAAAAAGATACTAAATAAAAGTTTTGTCTCTGCTACCCGTGTTAGGATCCATGGCCACAATTATATGTGCACACTGTATACTTCAGTGGATGTCTCTACAAAAGACAGTCCTGGTGACTCATGAGACCTTTAGTGAGAGTGAACATAGTTATACACTTATTAACACAGGATAGCAGATGGGACTAGCTGGTTTAGCAGCTGGGTTTCCAGTCATTGTTCACACAAATTGAAGTAAATAATGATGTATCTAAAGAAAGTGGTAGGAGCTATGTATCTAAAGAAAGTGGTAGGAGCTGACGCCTCCCAAAACTGTGCTCAAGATGAGCAGTCCCTGCTCATCAGTATTCTGGCAAAGGCGATGTTACTGTTTACATCAGAAAATTTCAGAAATCTCATTTCGGAAAACTTATACCATGAATTAAATATACAGTGAAACCATCATGTACTTCACTGGAAACCTGAAAGATCCTGAGTTCCTCTCCTACATTTGCAAGTCCTATGTTAGTGTACATACCACCCATTTTTTGATTGCCACAACTATCAAGGCAGAGAAATAATTGTAGACGGTCTGAGTTTATTCATAGTAGATCGTACTGAGGATCAACATGTCTTGTTAAGGTGTTGTTAACAAGAGGTAATGTTTTTCAGTTCATCATTCCTAAAGGAACCTGCCTTAAGCAAAGGCATGCTTCCTCAGATACAGGAGTGATTAGCAAAGGATTCTGGAAAATCTCCAGGAGAAAAAAAGTCTGAATTCCAAGAGACTCATGCTTGTTATTTAAATACAGTCACAAGGTTTCATTATCTGCTAACTTAAGCTTTTTTGTCATTCTTCTGAAATTACAATGTAAACAAACTAAATAATAGTAATTTGTAAGATGCAGTGACTTTAATACATTGAGAAAGGCTTGCTTTGTATTCTTTAGTATCTCAGTGTAATTTAAAATCCACACTATGATGATTTTAGTACATCAGGCTGCTGGGTTTGTTTTGTCGTCCTTTTTCAAAGTTATTTTACAGCTCTGTTATGAGCTGAAAGATGTTTCTATTCTTTGTAACTGTAATCAAACTTGTTTGTGTTGTAAAATCTCAATTATGTTCTCATCAAGTGAATGAAACTACCTCCAGACAAGGAATTTTTTCTCCTTGGTAGAAGTTTTGTCTCACTGAATAGTTGTGCTTTAGGCCAATACGAAACATTTTCAAAAATGCTTAAATGATTTAGGAGCCAAGCACTATGGAAAGCCAGTGGGATTTAGGCCACTTTAGTTAATTTAATTGTCCCGCATGCCCAATCTAGTCAAGCTGTTCAGACTTCTGTGAAGGACATAGGTTGGACAGGCCTTTTGCCTGCCAGCTGGCTGGCTGGTTTGAAATGTATGCCTGGTGGTCTGTGGCTTGTGCTCCTGTATGCCCTACTAGCGTCTGAGCACAAGTCTCCAAGGAGTCTTCTTGCTTCAGTTTTGCATAATTTTGTTGCTTAGTGGAACCTGGCATTCTCTGCTACATCCCAGAGAGTCAAAAATTTAGAAAACTAAGGAAAGTTAAATATTTCTTATGTTCAAAGTAGATAGGTATCATTTGATCCAATGCTCTTTGAACTCATGAGAAATTTCCTGTTTACTTCAGTCAGCGTTAGGTTGGGCTGCTAATAAAAAAAAGTAATATTAAGTTAGAAAATGAATATTTCCTTTCATTAAGGAAGTGTGTAAACTACTGTTAATTCTTCAGACAAGTACTAAATAAGAAACCTATGAAAGGGGATGATTTATGGTGGTCTTATGATTTTAGTAACTATTCAGGTAATAGGAAGAATGTTGACACAGTAAAATCCCAACCTAAATACTTGAAATAGAAAAATATTTTTCTTTCTATGGTTTTCTGTAGTTAGACATTCAATCCTCTGCATGCTATAAAAGTCAATGATGATAGTTTAAAGTCTTGAATATCCTCCTTGTCTGAGAGGTTATATTCTTACAGTTACTAAGGTCTGTAGTTGGGCCCAGGGCACGGAGTCAGCTTAGCTCTGTTCTCTGTGACAGACTTCCAGTGTGACCACAGTCATGTAATTTTAGCACCAAAGCTGCACAGATGATACTGATTGGACTCGTGTCATTGATTTTTATTGGAATAAAATCAAAACTTTGTCTGCACCTCAGTATTCTCTGTAAAGTAGGGGGTAATAGTGTTTGCCTCAGAGGTTATGTGTGGGCAAATGTTTGAAAAACGTTGAGATCTGTAACGGGAGGAGGCTTAGAAAGTCTTTGATAGAAGTTGTATGCATACTTTCAGGGCAGAGTTTGTTCTTTCTATTGCAAGAGTAAAGAAAACTAGAGAGATTAAGCAGGTGGCAGCTGCTGATAACATCCTGAAAGAGTACTGTAGTTGCATTTAATTTTCAAGTCAATTGGGAGACTTCTACACTACCCTGAAATGCTGTATGTCATGTATTTCTGTTAGACACAGTGTGCAAAAAACTTTTTTTTTTCCAATTCTGAGAAAGTAATTTGAGCATATGCATTCTTTTGAAAAAATAAAGTCATTGACATGTTTTTCCTTCTGGTATTGGTTAACCATTGATGTAATTTATTTATTCTCATGATTTTTCAATTTGGAATCCACTGATGATACTTGAGATTTTTAATTGCTGTGCTGATTTCAGTCGCTTCATTTCTGGGACAGCTGCCGTAGGCTGACCTATTCTCCGTATTTATTTTCAAGAACCTTTCCTCATTGATAAAAGAGATGAGTGTTGTTTAGGTTTTTATGAGGGGGAACTAATGCATGTGAACCAAATCAAGATGAAAACACCAAAGAGACAAAATAATTCTTTGCTTTGATACAGGTATGTTCACAGGATCAGGGCTATGGTAAAATGAAAATCTCTAGTGTTTATTGTAGATATGCCTACCCTGATAGGTATTCTTACACTCTGTATCCTGGCTTATGAGACCAAGTCATCTGACTCTGTCCTTTCCCATCCAAATTGTTTTTTTTAAGTATGAAACCAGGCACTGTGTGCTTTTCAGAATTCATGTACAGTAGTATGAGTTATGAGGGCCCATCTCAGATTAGTGACAACAAAGTGGCTAAGTTTTATCAACTGATATAGGATTGCACAGAAAGCTTAGGTTCGAGTGTCTTGCCAGGCTTTTATTGTCACAATATTTAAAACGAGTACTTCTCTAAACAGCAAGATTAAGATATCACAGAAATTGTTCTTTACCAGAAGACCTTTTCTCTCCATGCCCAGCCCTCTATGTGAGCAAATTTGACTGAAGTCTCTGTCTCCTTTTTTAGCAGACTATTTTAACCTCCAAAACAGAGCATTTTGCAGTTTATAGAGCTTATTCTAACATGTAAATGTTATCAGTAAAGGTAAATACTTTGTCATTAATAAAGTGAACTGTGTAGACAGAGGTATTGCCTCAAGGTAAACCTTAGTTTCTGCAAAATGGAAGTTTTCTGTTGAGCTTGAGTTTTATAAAACAGTGGAATCTGGTCACTTATGCAGGCAGCTGTAGTTCAGACTCTCCGAGTTTTGTTTCTGTCACGGTACTGGCTCAGTATGAGACTGTAGATAGTGGTTTGAGTTTTTGTGCCCTAGTGTCACCTGCCTGTCAAAACAGGAATTATGATCTCCTGCTCTAGCAGGATCTCCTAGACTCTAAACTGTTCAAGGCTGGGACTGACAGCCGTGCACGCAGCGCTCCAGGCTACAGCGATCGGTGCTGCGTGGGGAGCTGAGGCGCTACCTGGGTAAATGTTAAAAGGTTAATCAAGGTAAACACTGGGACCTGTTTAATCAATGATTTCTTTTTTGATTTTTTTTTTTTGGGGGGGGGATGAAAAATAATATTTAAGGCTTTTCTCTTTACGTTGGTGTCATGGTTGGGTCTGAAATGCCTACTGGTGAAGTTAAAGCTGCCAAGTGGGCTGCCAAGGAGTTACGTTGTAACTTTTCTGCTCTGCTCTTTGTAGTTTGGTTTTCCTTTTAGAGGGCCTCTCTAAGCCAGTCCTTCTTCCCAATGCTTTGTGCTCTACGCCATCCCAGAATGCCATTATATGTTATTTTATATGCTGAATGTCTAAGACCAGATGAGACAAAAATGAATATATAAGGTGCAAGATAGGAAATCCATTCTTTTCCTTTCAGGTTGCACCCAGGAATATCTGCCCAGATTTTCCCGGAGTCCATTGATGCCAAGGAGAGACAACCACTAATGCAAGCACTGACAGGATGCAGGCGATTGCATTATTTTAGCCAGAAGTAAATGTGGCATTGCTGGTGCTAATCCAGGGCGTGCACTTTAACACATCATGTCACAGCAATTGGCGGTAACCAGAAACCTTTGCTGATTACACAGCAGGAGCCAGAAGTGAGAATTAGCATTGAATTACAGAAATATATTGATTAATTTATTTCGGGCATGTGTTGAGGATAATTAATTTATAATATATTGGCATTTTTTGCAATCAATAATAAAGAAAATAAATGTACCTCTATTCAAGCTAGTCTTCTCTTGTGCTAGCTAGTTTTATTTAAGAGTTTCTGATAATACATTTTTGAATCTTATGCAGTTATTTGCTATTGTATTCTGCATTTATTCATAGCCCATTCTTCTGATTAATTTAAAAGTAGAAAAGTTGGGGAAATCCTCATTTCCAAGCAAGGTGATACTATGGATATTCAGGAGCGACCCACTTACTGGTGTTTTTTCTTTGCTCGCTTTTTTGTGCTTCATAGCTTGTATTATCATTTCCAAATGTACTCATACACATTTTCCATGGATGGCAAGACTACAGGATTTCTCCTTCAATTTCGGCAGGAATTAAACAAACCACCCATTTCACCCTATTCAATAGACCTGAGTCTATTGAATAAAGACTCAGTGAAAAAATGACGAAATATTTACATGATGAAATATTTACAGCTTTCAGGACCTCATTTGGATGTGATGTTTTGTATATCTTAAGCTCAGCATTTTCTTTTTTCATATTGCTGGCCATCAAAGCTCAGTATCACAAAGATGATTTTATATAGCTTATCTTCATTACATGAGAGGAATTTTCTGATGTGCTTTACTGCTATTCATTTGCATTGCTAATATTCAGCTCTTCTGGGAATACAACTTTGTATCCCCAGGAGCACATTTTCTTCTGAAATCACATCAGAATTGTCTTTGTTAGTTTACTGGGCTAACAAACCATATATCTTCATGCAGAATGGAAGAAAAAAAATTGAGAGCTGTAAAGGACTGCTGGCTCAGAGCTGCTGTTGCCATAGAGCTGCTGCCGACGAAAAACTGCAGCATGGATTTCTTCTGCTGTTGAAGGTAAGATGAGGGCACAGCAAAGACTGTAGGAGGGGGAAGGGAGGGGAGGCAAGGGGAGGGAGAAGAGGAAGAAAGTCTGTGTCCTTGCTGTCTAAAAAAGGAAATCCAGTTTCAGTGTTCATGAGCAGAACTGCTGGTGCAGAAGAACAAAGCTATCGGTTGTTTAGAGTAGCAAGAGTGATGAGCAAGCAAGCACACTGCCATGCTTTCAGAAGGAAATACTGCAAAGGAAGGAAGGAGAAGAAGAGCAACTTTATCATTTAGAAAATAGCCACTGCTGCTTCAAGATAGCTGCTTTTTGACACTACTTTGGCATTAATATTGTTCTGCTGGGTAAAGACAGCTGTGAAAAACTAAATAGGTAGATAAGAAGAAAAAGTCATGCTAAAAATTTTCAGTGTAATCCTGAGTAGATGCATTCTGTCTGTATTAGAATGTATCAGTTGTTGCATTCAGCTGTGTAGTACTGTGAAACTTCTAAATGTGATAACTATATTTACAGCAAGATTATTATGATAAATTGATCTTTGGATGTGCTTTAAAGTGGATGCATTTTGTGTGAAAATGTGTAACAAATAACCGAAAGGTAAATATTAGATACTCAAGAATACTCATACTTGTTCTTATAAATATAGAACTGACATCAGACTTGCTTTAGGAGCAATCCTGTAAATGGGGTGAGCTTTGTAGAGTAAGACTGTCTGTGATCTTTGCAGAATTATCTGCAAAGTGGTCATCCCAAAAGCTGCTGCTGCTGCTGACGACGTTCCTACATCTGTTTAGCTTGCCTGTTACATATTGCAGCTTTTTGCTGTCCTTCCCTTGCTGGTTCTCTCTGTATTTCAGCTCTTTCTGAGATAAGCTGAACCCATGTGCCCTGTGCAGCAAACCCAGCACGCCTGTGATGTTTGCATAATGGGGCCTTGAAGAGAATGAAATTTTTAGAAGGTGTACTAAATACAGTGATAATGGTGATTGTCTTAGTTATGTAATGTCGATATTACGGACCATCTGATCACTGTATTATTGAGAGTGCTTGGGTAGAACAGCCCTTCCTTACAATTTCTTATACTGCGCTTTATTGTGTGTTTGACCGTTTCTCCTCAGGTCGTGGTTTGAGGATTGAGTCGGAGTGAATTTTTCCTATAGCAGCCTGTTATCTTGATCCGGAATCTGCAATTCAGGTTGCAAATAAATAAAAGTTTATTAGGGATTCTTGCTTTTGTTAGCATTACAGTCTCTCCCTGAGAAATTGCCATTCTCTGAGATTATAACGCTTAGATCATTTATGTTATTTCTCAATTGTGAGTGTCACTGGGCCAAGTATATTGATCATGAATACATCAAAAGTCATTTTAAAGATATGTCATGAGGAATTGGACGTTTAAGTGTATTTTTTAGCAGCCAGACTCATCTTATGAATGCTGACTGCAGCCTATCTATAGGCTGTGGGACCATTATTTTTACCTAGTATAGCACCACAACCAGTTCAGTCATCGAAGACATCATTTGCCTGGGTCCCCCGAGCCAGCACGTAAAGATCAGGTCCTAATCTGTGGTTGAGGCAAGCCCTGGTAACACTAATGGTTATGATTGGTTTCACAAGGTGTTTAGTCATCTTCTGTTCTGAACAATTGTTCGTATTTTGCTGGAGTGAATAACTGTGTTAGGATTGAGGTCCACAAAGCATTAGGCTCTGAATTTCAGAAAACTTCTCCCAACTTGTGGATTGAACCTGTCTGGGTTCTTCAGAGGTCCAAGTCAATACTTTGGTCGAATTTCACTCCTCTACATATAGTAGACTCCTCTGAACAGAACAGCTGTCCAAGCGGGAATGGATGATCCCTATGCAAACTCAAATCTACTTCCAATCTTAGTTGCAGTCCTAGACTCATTCAGTGTAATTCTGCAGTGATAAAAATAGGTAGGCAGAAGCATCCCTGTTGCTAATTCACAGGTTATTCTCATATGTTGCAGGTAACTCTTTTTTTGCGTATAGTATTTGCATTTATTGGTTCCAGTTGGTAGTGGGTAATATGTATATACGCTGAAAATGGCAAGAGCTAGAGCAGTGCTAACAGAGAAATGTCTTGGCTGATTAACTGCATCCAGTGTGCAAAATGGACTGCAGATATATTATAACCTTCATACTGAATCTGCACCATGCTAGACTGTGTCAAACAGTCTACATCTATCAACTTTAGTGAAAGTTTGAGACATTTTTAATGTCTTAAGGTTGAAAAGTGACTTGATCTAAAGCTAAGCTAAAGAGAGGAGTTGTTTTTAAATATATTGATCTGTCTATACATTTGCATAGAACTGTGAAGAAAGGAAACCTTGTAGTTCTATGCTGTTTTTTCTGCTTCTTCAATCTGGTTTATATATATATCTGCAGGATTGGTCAAGAGAAGAAAGTATGGCGAAACATTGCCCAAAACACTCTAATTTCTGTATTTGGGGAAGGGAAAATGCTGTTAAGCTACTAGTGTTGCTGTGATTAGTGCCAGGACCTGCATCAGTTCCCAAAACATCGCAGAATATAGCAGCTAATTTGAGGGTTAATGCCACCTGTCATCACCTTTTTCTACATCCCAGGAGGTGATTCAATGCACAGTGTACAGCTCTGCCTCTTCCAAGTAACTTTTTTTTTTACACCATAGGCTTTGACTCAGTGCTCCAAGGCTTGGTTTTCGAAAGTGCTGGCACCCACAATGCTATTTAAAGTTAATGGGAACACTGGCTGCTCAGCACAATTTAAAATCAGGCCTCTGTACTCAAACAAGATTTTTTTAGTTTAGCAGTCACAAGAGTTTTTAAGCGACCAGTCTGAGTTCTCATAGACACCTTCTGGAACTGACTTTTTCTTCAAAGCATGTTGTCAATACTTGATTGATTCCTGGGAAATGCAGGTATGTCTCATTTTAGCACTTGATATCTTTTTCTTCTTTTTTTTTGTGAGCATTCCTACTATTTTAGTTAATATGCAGCAAATGGAACAGCTGTCATGTGTAAATGAAGTGAATTCAGCTATAATAGATTTACTTCTCTGTGATATTTTATCTGAATAATCTTTTTTTCTATTAGAATGAATGGCAAGAGATTAATTTCTGCTGAACTGCCTAAGGGTTAGAATAAGAAATAGAAAAATGTTCCTTTGTCATTAAAATTTCTTTACATGCGTCTGGTGGACATTTAAAGTTACTGAGCTATAGTATTGGGGCACATTGGTCGTACTCATTGTTTCAATGTGTGATGGCTCCAACTGTTCTGTTGTTAAGCATTATATTCCTTATTGAAATCAACAGTAGCCTATTCTTACCTACCCGATTGTTGTTTGGGTTTTTTCTTTTTTTTTTTTTTTTAATAATAATCTAAGCTTCGGTTAAAAATATCCTCCCTGGATAAAAGGTGCACCCTCATTTGTTCCCTGCCTTTATCAGTTTTGTTTGTTCGTTCCCTTGTTTTTTGCTCACACACAACTATTTTTCCATTTGAAGCCAAGTGGTTCATTAGGGTTTCTGTAGTAAGTAGACCAGTGAATCATTCACTGAATTCTTATAGTGACTTCTCATTAAAAATGTTTTGGGTTCAAGCTCTTCAGTTTTAAGGCAGATATACTACTTCAGCATGAATCTGGACTCTGGGGGGAGTTCTGATTCTCTGGGAGTCACTTTGAACTGAAATAGCAAGGTAAGCAGTTTGCTGCTGTGTGAGACCAGCAGTTTAGTGCCTGGTCTTCAACTCGGGGATTAGCAGTATCAGTATTCATGGCAGAAGGGAAAGAATCACTGTCATATTTCCATGATCGCTGTTACTCTATACTGATAGGTGTTACTTCTTTGAAGCTTAAGTTTGGGTTTTCACTGAGCTGCAGATTGAAAGCAGTTCAGTAACAGCAGTAATATTAGTATTCATTATAGCAATATGCCTTACCCAGTTAGGAAAACCTTCACTGCTTCCTCCTTAAAGCAACCTTCCTCTTATTTTAGAATGCAGTAGAAGTATTGTATTATTCATTACATTTTACCAAACCAACTTCTCTTCAAGCTTCATTAAAATTGTGGAAGCTGAATTATTCTAATATAGTCCTGTAAACACAGTGAAATTACAGTTGGTATGTGAGTAGCTGGTTGCTGAATTGAAAATATAGATCTCCAACGTTTTGTAAGAATATTTGAGGAATCTGAGCACCAGATTTGGGACAGTTCTGTCTATACAACAGTAGCTGTGCAGGGTTGTCATTTCCAATTTGGTAGCCATTTTATCTTCAGAGTTGTGATTCCTAAATTGGGAGCAATTATCTTACTGGCTGAAAGACTTAGGAAAACAAAGAAAGAAATGGGTTCTCACATCTTACCAAATGCCAATTTCACCCTTAATTCTCCCCGCTTTCTGTTCCCAAGTGCCTGTACATCTCTCTCCCATGGGTTCAGTTACACTATGTGCACATAGCACGAGAGGATGACCGGAATTACTGACTGTAATTAGAATGTCATGTCTGAATTACAGCAAAAACCCAATATGCTATCTGTAGTAAAACTGAAGATTTTTTCATATGACAGTCAAAAGACGTTTTTTGTCTCTCTACCACTGATGGAATGGATAACAGAAAAGACAGCGTATTAAATCCTGACAGCGGTAAAATGGCCATCAGGTGGCTCTAGCTCTCAGCAATTTTATGAACACAGCATTAGTTCAGACATATTTTCACACCCCAAACTCCCAGTTCTGATTATCTGTATCAGTCAGAATGCATTTTTTCTACTACAGGGCTGTCTGTTACTTTTTACATTAATTTATGCTTAGAGCATTATTTATATACCTTGCACATAATAACAAACTGGCAAACTTTCTGTGCTCTATTGAGAGAGCTCCAGCATTTAGTAGAGATTACACAGACGTTACTAACACAGAGGACATACTGAATGTTAAACCTAATAAACCTTTACTGGCAATCACAAAACTCTAATACGGAGATCTCAAAAACCCAGTGTCAGAAAATCTGCCATCTGCTGGCCAAGGAGAAAAGTACCTGTTACGCTTTAAAGGTGCATCGGATAGAGAGAGCTCCAGCGTGATTCCGGCAACAGAAGCTGGTGGTTCTGCAAACCTTCTCAGCAGCAGATCTGAAATGCAACCGGTCAGTGGTTTTCGGACAGCTTACTTTTCCCTCAGAAAGTACTGTTTCGTTATAATTAAGACTTTCTATGGGAACATGTCAATAAGAAATTGAAATGTTCTGTTCTAAAAACAGAAAAAAAACTTTCAAAGTTTTTGGATTGGAGCACTTTGATTTTTATTTCAGAATGATTTTTTAAAAAGTATTTTGGATATTTTAAAAGTATTTATTTTCATACATTATAAAAATGAGAAGTCAAAATTGACATTAATTTGTTTATATTAAACATTATTGAAGCCTCACACCATCACTATAATATGTGGTAAATTCAAGGCAGAGAAGGATCTAGGAGTCCTGCCTTTTATTAACTTGCTCTGACTGCTTAATCTGTGTCTCGGTACTTGCAGTTTTACACATGTACTCTGTGTGGAGCATATGCCAAGACTCTGATCTTTTCGTTCAGATGAGAGAGATGTATTTGCATCCTCATTTCTCTTACTTTAATTCTGCATGAATTACTTAAGTTTCTACAGTAATTTCAAGAGAAACTGTTTCAAGCTTATAGTCCTTTTAATAATGTCACATACAGAAAAAATTCCCAGTTACAGCCCAAATCATAATAGTCATTATTCAGGAAAAAGAAGAGAAGCAGACAACTGAAGATAACTCTCTAGATATCCCTTTGCCTAGCTTCATAAGTTTAGTATCTGTCATGGGCTAAAAAGGAGATAGATTTTGCATTTTATCCTGCAAGGAAGGAAGTGAATGAAAAAGCTACAAGATCTGATTAGTGATAGATCCAAGAGTTCTTAATTTTATATCTTACCTTACCATGAAGCTCCAGCTAAGCTGTTTGGTTTGTTAAAGATTGCTAGCTTTGTTTTCAAAAAGAAAGGAAAATGCAATGTTTCTCATATATCATCCAGTCACAGCAGGTCGTTTTCTGTGTAATATATGCATATATAGCAGACAATTAAACTGTGTTAAAGAAATGTTTAGATGCAGGTAACCAGGCTGAATTTAGATTCATAGGGACATTTTCTAATTTTTGAGTTCACGTCTTTTAAAATATAACTTCAATGTAGCTTTTGATACAATTAATTGAAAAATTGAAAAGAAATTGCAAATGCAAAATCATACTGACTCTACTTCAATGTAGATTATCAGAATGGCTGAGTTCTTTCAGTCACAGTGTTGATAGCTACCACTTGAGGTAGGGAAGTAACTGAACACAGAAGGTTGTTGACATTGGTAGGAAGCAGGCACTGGAGAGGGAAGGCGTGTGTGCACTGTCAGTGGGTTGTACAGCAAGGGAATGTTTAGATTCATGAAGTGTGAGTTCAGTTCTGTGATTTGTAGGGGACTGTCCTCTCAAGGTTAGAGAGTCCCCCCACAGTGGGCTCTTGCTGTTTTCTTTTGCTTTTACCTCCTCTCTCCAGCTCTTTCCCCTTTTTGCTTCTTGACAGTGCTACCCTCCCCCCCCCACCCCCCACCCCCGGTCTCTTGTCCATCCCATTCACTCTGTTTCCATCCTTGCCACTAAGATTCTGCTCTTTTCTGTTCTTCACCCATTCCCACATCATTCCACTGATGCTCCTGTCCTTTCCAGCTCTGACTTCTGACCTCTCCTTGTAAATATCTTCTTCAAGAGCCTCCCCTACCCCTCTTGACAAGGCTCCTGGCCCTGTTCATCTATCTGTTCTACATTCTGTATCAGTCTTTGTCTATCTAGTTCTTTCTCACCAGTGGGGTGATGGCAGTAGAAGTGCAGTACACAACAGAAGGGCACATTTCTAGCTGTTGGTTATATAGTCTTGATGCCACCCCAATCCCAACAGTGGGGATGAACAATTTCAGAGAATATACTGTTCTGTCTCTGCAGCTGTGTTGGAGGATACCTAGACTGTAGTTTCATTCTTTGTGGTCCTTTACACAGCAGAACCATTTAAGTGTTAACCATTTGTAGCACCTCACCCTTTCAATAACTTTTAAGATGACTGAGCAGTGGTTCAGATTGGTGAACTGATCTGATGTTAAAATATTTATTTGTTTATTGCTGGCTGTTTTTCCAGCTGAATGAGTTATCGGATCCACACAGCGTGAAAACATTGTATTTTCATGGCATTATTTGCCAGAAATATTTGGTACTTTTTAGCTAAGATTCCCATCAAGAGCTCAGCCTTTGGTAGATTCCAGAGTTAAGCTAACCCTTGTAATGGAAGAGGTCAGACAACTTTTAGGTATCTCAAGTGTTTTCAATTCTGTCATCTGATCTACAGTATTTGTGCACCTCTGCCACATGAAAATTTGTCAGTCGATAGTGCCTCTGCTGTGTAGTTAATATACTACACGTGGGGAATATACTTTATTTAGGTTTCTGTCAGCTGCCCCTATTAACTCTTCGAACAAGATCACCTGCTAGTGATAGACTGATGGGAATATTAATTAGAGTAAAGACATTGACAGGTAAACCAGGTTCCTGTGTTTTGTTTTGTGCTTAAAAAATTTTCAGTCAAGTAAATCAGAGACATATTATTTTAGATATCTAAAGAAGGCATCCTTGTTCTATAATGGCTTGCTTTTGTCTTACCCATCAGAAATATTTGGTTGAGATTCTTCATGTAATTTGCAAAATTCTTTATGCCATTGTTTTAAGCATAATATAGTGAGATTTGATGCAGTGATTCACTGTGTGGTTATAGCATCTCGAGACAGATGAGTGAGTTACTACTGTAACGTCTACAGCAGAAGGCTGTTGACTTGTCCTGGATTCCCTTCAATAGACTGGTTCTGCATCCATGATGCCATGCCTGTTTTACAGCTTTGTCGTATGTGCAAAGATGTGCAAACACAGACTCGTGGTCTTAGGTCTCTAGAAGTGTTGGGACCTATTTGAATATCTTAGCTAACAGAATAGGAGCTTTTTGCCTCTAGTATTTTATAGATTTTAAAGGACAATAATTTTTTGATTTTCTATGTGTGGCCTCAGAAGAGGATCATACAATGTTTGAATTATTGTAAAGCATCTGAAAGGTCGAAGCTTGTCTCTTCATTTTGGGTAGGATTTGAGTTTTCTGTTGTTGGATCGATGTTTTCTACTGCAGAAGGTAAGAGGTCTTCATCTGTAAGTTCTCTGGGAAAGCTAGAAGGAACTGGGAGGTCCATAATTGGCTTCCATGGTTTTCCAGGACATCGGGGAAGAGGAGACTCTGAGTGATCTGGCAACCCATTAAATAAAAAAGTATGAGGAAGAGTTACCGTTTCTGCAGGAATACTACTTGCATGTCTTGCAGCCCCGGGAGTAACTAGCTCTGACACCATTTCAGCAGTGGATGGTGGGAGGGTTTCCATGTGATTAAAAACCCTTTCATCCGATTCCTCGGAAGATTTGGGTTTTGGATGTTTATGTTTACCATGTTTACTGTGTTGTCGATGCCCACACCCATGGCCAGTTTGGTGCCCACAATCAGTGTCCTGCCCATGCCTTTTGTCAGACGCATGATCCTTTTTAAATCCATGCCTGTGTTTATGCCCATGTTTATGCCTGTGTTTATGCTCAGGTTCACCTTCACCTTCTGGTCCATGTCCATCATCTTTTCTTGTTTCTTTGCTAGGTGTTTGACTTTCTCCTTCATTTTTGTCAGAGGATGTTGTTTTAGCTGGCTGATACTGTATAAAGGATGCTGTTCGGAAGGGGGTGAATCCAGGAGGCCTTCTTGCAAGGAGAGTCTAAAAAATATTGCAATAATAGTTAGCCATATTTTTTCCATGACCAAAAATAACAGCTTCAGGTTTGGGAAATACAGAAGTTGGCTCACTGCAGTATGTGAGTCGATTAGCGAAAGATTTTTGAAGTAAACTGAATCTGTTCTATCTGTGATAAGGGTTGGAACATAAATACCCATCCAGGTAACTCTGGAGTGTTTTAATGAGTGTAAGAAGAACAATTTATTTATTGTTGAAATTTTGCCAGTTTTAGTGTGGAATCATACCATAGGGAAGAAAAGTCTGTGTGTTTGTTTTAGTTTATGAAGAGTACAGTTGATTTCTGGGATGAAAATGTCCCTGCTCGTGTTAGAGAATAACATTCTGATTTATAAAAACAATTTATGCTGAAGGTTGACAGAATATACAAAAGATCTGTATTGTTTCATCGTAAGAGATGTAACTATTCAATTTTTTGCTTCTAGATTTAAAATACTTATTTCATAGAGCTGCTTAGAAACAATACATGTAGGTTAACACTGATATGATAAAACATTCATTTGTTGTTGGGTAATATCAATTTTCCCATCACTGTTTGTTCAGCTGAAAGATGAAGATTGAACACATGGTGTACAGCTTGTATCTGACACAAGTTTCATTTCTGTCTACCAAGGCATCTGATCCTTATCTAACTGCAAATGAGAGATGTTTGGGGGGGAGCTAAATTTGAAAACTGATGTGGATACAATATTATAATGGAAACTGAGAGGGGAGCTACTTGCTAGTCAGTACCTAATGAATGGGTAGTTACGAAAGTGCTGAACACAGCAAAATTACTGAAACTTAAACCACAGTTATCAGAACTAGAAAAAGCTTGTATTTATATTCTGTTCTGAGACTTCAAAACTGACCCACGTTCAGGGCTAGTTAAGAGCTGGGAGGAAACTCTAAAAGCTGTTCCTGCAGCGATTGACACCTCTAAGCAAAAGGAAATCTGCTACTCTACTAACATGAAAAGAATGGCGGGTGCTTTTGAAACCTGTGCATCTGTGGGGTATAGTTTTTGCATTGCCAAATACATTTTTGTCCCAATTTTTAAACATAGTACAAAGAATAATTCAAAGGAACTGATGGGTCTTAATATCTCAGAGCTTAAGTCATAATGCAAAGAAGCAGTCAATAGGCAGAATGTTCTCTCTGTGCTGCTACCTTTCTTTGCACTTCTGTAATCACTGTGTTGTCTACTGTCTCATGTTGTGTCAAAATAGACTTTGATGTAACAAGTTTGCTGAGGTTAGACAGTGAGGGAGGAGTGTGGCATTACTGAGGTGGTTAAAAAAGTGTGTTCCTTTATTTTTGGTACAATGTATGAGATAATTTGGGATAGATAAAGAATGTAATGTCTTTCATTATTGTATGCTCTGCTTATGATGGTGGATAATAGAAAGAAATCATACCGGTAAATACTCTTTAGTGCAGTTAACCTGGGGCAAGATTTTATTCTCCCATGGGACCACATAAATTTGTGCTTCACATTTCAATGGTACCTGTTGTCGAAACAAAAATTAACATGTTAAGACAGCAAAACATCAGACACAAAGGAAAAGAGTTGTACATGAAAAAAGATAAATGTTTTTAATAATACTTTTAAATACAAATATTCTTGGAACTTTACCTGAATATCTACGAAATCCATCTTAGTGATGGGACACATCACTGTTTAGTTTTCCAAGGTCTTAGGATGCCTATGTGAACACCTTAATTCAAATTCTAACAATAATTATTGGGATGTTTTGTCTCTGGTACTTTTGGAGCATTAACTATTTAATCTTCATGATATTCCTAACAAATATTGTCTGTTGATGGTATTACCCCTTGTTAAAAATTGGGAATTTTTCTTTTAGAGAAAGAGGCACATTTGTTCAACTAGTTAAAAACTGTTAGTGCAGCAGACATTAACTCTCAGAGGTAAACACTGTTCATAGGCTAGGAAAAGAGAGGGGAAGGAAAGCCTCTCTTTTCCAACCAACTCTGTTGTCAATGGTTTCCGGTCCTATCAGCATTACTTCCCAGCAGCTGGAACGGATTTTCCCAGTATCAGCAGCGTGCATTCCAGAATCATCAGTCCTATGCACACTAGTAATGCTTCAGTCTCATACTTTCCTTTAGCTGCAAATGCCACAGATTCAGGAGTATTGCAGCCATTTCATTTCCCAGGAGTCTGCTTCCCTCCCTTCTGCGATTCATAACTATCAGAATAAAGTCCCCCTCACTTTTCGGTGAACACAAAGATACTGCAGTTGAGGTGACTCAGTTTAAGCTTTGTGTTTTACTGCCACTGTCAGTGGCTTGGATTGCAGTTATTGAAAGGTGTCCCTCTTGTCGCTGAGGTGGATGTTTACTGAAAGAGGTGATGGAACTCAGAATCAAATGTGAATTTGCTTTATGTGACTACCATTTCCGGTGCAAGTGAATTTGTCCATTTGGAACAATTCTTTTGACATTATAATTGGCAACATCATCACGACTTACACTGTTAGGTGTGGCATCACAGTCTTCATGAAGTTTTTCAAACTCTTTCTTTGAGCAGTTTGTCTTCTTGACTGTAAATATTATATGGTAGTTTTTTCCTGCAACCACCTGAAAAATTAGCAAGAGGGCTTCCTGTGGTAAAGGCATTTTTATTGAAAAGGGGTTCACAGAAAAGATGGGTTTCTGCCAGTTTATTTCCTGACCACTGGGTCAACATATGTTAAGAGCAATATTAAAATACTTGACAGCAAAGATATTTGCTTCTAATCAACTTACTTGTTTACTCCAGTCCTATTCTCAAAAATTCCAGCATTGGAATTGGAGGGGACAGAAAGGTCAGAGTAACACCAGACCCACAGCTCTGGCTTTGTTTTATTGGATGCCTGTAGTAATTTCATTAATAACAAATGAAATCATTAGAGACACCTCTGCAGGGAGCCAAATATGATGCAAGAGAAGTTGGATGTGAGCAAAATGAAGTGCATGGTAAACAGGCTCAGATGAAAATGGACATGTTTGGCAAACGCATTAGAGAAAGGAACTGCACTGGTTCAAGAATATGCCTGGAATGAGTTCTCTTAGTATTTCTTACAATGCCCCAAATAATATATAACTCTCTGTAGAGATAGCAGGCAAGGCATGAAATTCTGGCTCTTTATAAGTCTACTTTAAAAAGGTTTGCTTGCTAATATCAATCATGATATGAAAAGTGGGCAGGAAGAAAAGCAGTAGGAAAGAAGAGAAAGCACATGTATTATTAGTAAGAACATGGGCTACTCAGAAAAACTTTGGTGCACTTTTAGTGCTTTCTCCAGTAGTGCCCCACATGCTCATGACAAGTTTTCCACAAAGGATCTTCAAAACTACTCCATTGTCTTTCTTACAGTTCTTTGGGGATTTCTAAACCCCCACGGGACAGTAAACTAGGCAAACACAAATGCTGATCAATATTATCCTCCTGGTTCCTCCCCTTTTTTATCTGGCTGTATTTATCTGTGTATGTTAAGTTATACACAGATGTCCTCTTGTGAATCTAGTTGGAGCATTATTAGCAGTATTATTGGGAAGCCCCATTTCTTGAAGTTTAAAACTACTGTAGGGTGGGCAATGCATAAAATAACATACAGAGTTTTGGTGCGATGGATCAACTGGGGAGTTTTGTCTAATAACTCTTTTCTGTCTTAAAAGTCTATGGAATATTACAAAGACTGAGGAAAAGGTGGGGTAAAAATACAGAAATCAGATGCCCTAAATCAGCCTTCTTCCCATGCTTTTAAAATCACATTAAAAATAAAAAGCTATCAAAGCAAGAGACTGGGCATTTTTAAATCACTTTTGAATGCAAGCCAAGATAAGGAAAAATAAATCCCAACCTGAACTGTTGCTGCTTCTATGTCTCCAGCTTTATAGTAGAAATCATCATTGGTCTCCAAATTGTACTTCTCCATAGAAACCTCCAGTAGCTCTTTCAGTTCTCGGCTGTCTTTTGGGATAGTCCTTGGACAACCAGCACAAATGAGAGTGGGAGGATTTACCGTTTCTTCAGCTGAAAGAAAACGATGGATTTCAAATCTAAGGAACAAAAGATTCAATACACATAGACTGGGAAATCCAGTTACTTCTCCACCTTCTGGGATACTTTGTGTTTGAGTCTATTGAATTAAACCAAAATATTTTTATGTGATCAGTGTTACCATATCTTGATTATCTAAAAGAGCACTGCATCAGCACCTCATGTCATTCAGGACACTAAACGAGTCTTCCCATAGAAATAAGAATTGGGTATACCAGTTGAAGGTATCTAGCAAATAAAATAAGGGAATATCTGCACATATGGAAGGACCTGAGTCGGGGGAAAGAAAAGGATGCAGCCCAGAGTTCAAGTTATTGGCAAAGAATGAGAGTATTGAAGAATATCATTTCTGAAGAAAAACAAGTCTCTGAATGGGTGAGAAAACAACACTTACTCGAAGGGGTAATGTACTTGGTGATTTGACAGATCTGCAAAATAACACTTTTGTTTACAAAGAAAAAGCTGTGAAATGGTGATAATCTTTGTCCAAATAGATGGCTGGAGGAAGAAGTAACAATGAGAAAACCATGTAAGGGTTGATTGTAATAAAGTTAGGAATTCTAAATAATTTACCTCCAAGGAAAAATATAAGCGTCTAACTTATCAAATGTAGGGATAGTTATAGAACATGAAGTAAGAACAATGATAGTATCACTAGATGAATTATTAATTTTGGTCAAAGTCTTAAAGTAGTCAGTTCCCTTGCCTTTTGAAAGAGTGTATTGCAACTCTTTGGAAAATCTAGAAAGAATTGCTTATTTAAAAAACATGATATTAGCTGCCTGGTCATTGGGGTGGAAAAGGAATTAAGCCTTGTAGGGCAGTTGTATTCTTTGAGTTTGTGTCAGCTGATCTCCAAATGAGAGTCCAGGGCCAGCACCATGACATAGAAATAGGGCAGAATATAAATGATAAAATATAACTTTCATTTATATGAAAAATATGTGTAGGAAGTGAAAAAATTCTTTGATAATATTTCATGATGAAGGGGTGCTTTTTTCTGTCACAGAAGAATTACTTTCTCTTGTTATTATCTTTTGTCATCTCTTGCATTTTTGTTTTACTTTTTTTTATGATTGTAACAAAACACCTAAAATTGCAAAACTTGTATGGTGCCTGTTACATACCTGGAAACTTGCATTGACTTGCAATATCTGTGATCTGTGCATTAAGACTTTCATATGCTTTGGTCTCACAGTTACCTACACGCTGGAATAAAAAAATGAAACAAAGCAGCATATTATTATTTAGAAATAATGAACAAACTCATGTAAATGTCCTAATAGCTTTCTGCTAATGAAATAAGTCAGTCATTCTACTAGTAATTCATTCCTCCAACATACTGGGAGTAAGAAGCCTGCCAGACAGTATGCAGAGCCAATAAATGATCAGGATTTAGAAAGACCACTCAGAGAAAATAAAATCATAAAAGCTAAATGAGTTATTTGTATGTGTTCATTACAGAAGGAAAGGGGGAGATTCCCAAGACAGAATCCTGTTCTACAGAGAACTCATTGGAAGTTCTGTTTCAAATTATAAAGACCACAAAAGAAGGTTATGGAACTAACAAAATAAACAGTACTGAGTTTCTGGGTCTGCTGATACTCATTTAAGCATTCTAAAGAAACTGTGGTAGATGACTTCTTGCTTAGAACTGCCTTTGTATCCTAGGACTGGAAGAAAGCAAATGTGATCCCATTCTTTTTAAAAAGGTTTCTAGTAAGCTATAGACCAGTAAGCCTGATGTCTGTACAATTCAAATGATTAGACATTATAATAAGGAAAGAATTCCTACATCAAGGAGAATCAGCTTTTTCTGTGTAGGCGGAAGTCATACTTTGCAGATCTGTTGAAGTTCTTCAAAAGCATTAAAAAACATGTGAGTTAAGAGACCTATGAGGTTGATATAGTAAGCTTAGATTTTCAAAAAGGTTTCAGTGAAGTCCCTTATCACAGAATCACAGAAGGGTTGGTGCTGGAAGAGACCTCTGGAAATCATCTAGTCCAACCCCCCTGCTCAAGCAGGGTCAGCTAGAGCACGTTTCCAAGGATTGTGTCCAGAGGGCTTTTGAATATCTTCAAGGAAGGAGGCTCCACAGCCTCTCTGGATAACCTGTTCCAGTGCTCTCTGCCTCAGAGTAAAGATGTTTTTTCTCATGTTCAGATGGAACTTCCTGTGTTTCAGTTTGTGCCCGTTGCCCCTTGTCCTATCTCTGGGCACCACTGAAAAGAGTCTGGCCCCACCCTCTTCATACCCGCCCTTCAGATACTTATATGATATGCATTGATAAGATCCCCCCCCGCCCCCCAGCCTTCTCTTCTCCAGGCTGAACAGTCCCAGCTCTCTCAGCCTTTCCTCATATGAGAGATGCTCCAGTCCCTTAATCATCTTAGTAGCCCTCTGCTGGACTCACTCCAGTAGCTCCATGTCTCTCTTGTGTTGGGGAGCCCAGAACTGGACACAGTACTCCAGAGGTGGCCTCACCCCAGGGCTGAGTAGAGGGGGAGGATCATCTCCCTCGACCTGCTGGCATTGCTCTTCCTAATGCAACCCAGGATACCATTGGCCTTCTCAGCCAGCAGGGCACACTGCTGGCTCGTGGTCAGCCTGCAGTGCACCAGGACCCCCAGGTCCTTCTCTGCAGAGCTGCTTTCCAGCAGGTCAGCCCCCAGCCTGTACTGGTGCACGGGGTTATTCCTCCCTAGGTGAAGGACTTTGCGCTTCCCTTCGTCGAAGTTCACGAGGTTCCTCTCTGCCCATCTCTCAGCCTATTGAGGTCCCTCAGAACGGTAGCACAGCCTTCTGGTGTATCAACCACTCCTCCCAGTTTTGAATCATCAGCAAACTTGCTGAGGGTGCACTCTGTCCCTTCATCCAGGTCATTGACGAAGAGGTTGAACAATACTGGACCCAGTACTGACTCCTAGGGGACACCACTATCTACAGGCCCCCAGCTAGACTTTGCACCACTGAGCACAACACTCTGAGCTCTGCCTTTCAGCCAGTCTTCAGTCCACCTCACTGTCTGCTCATCTGTCCCACACTTCCTGAGCTTGCCTATAAGGATGTTATGGAAGACAGTGTCAAAAGCCTTCCTGAAGTCAAGGTAGACAACACCCACTGCTCTCCCCTCATCTAGCCGGCTAGTCATCCCATCATAGAAGGCTATCAGGTTCATTAAGCATGATTTCCCCTTGGCGAATCCATGCTGACTACTCCTGATCACCTTCTTATCCTTCACATGCTTAGAGATGGCATCCAGGATGAGCTGTTCCATCATTTTTCCAGGGACTGAGGTGAGACTGACTGGCCTGTAGTTCCCTGGGTGCTCCTTCTTGCCCTTTTTGAAGACTGGAGTGACATTAGCCTTCTTCCAGTCCTCAGGAACCTCTCTTGTTCTCCATGTCCTTTCAAAGATGATTGAGAGTGGCCTAGCAATGACGTCCGCCAGCTCCCTCAGCACTCGTGCGTGCGTCCCCTCAGAGCCCATGGACTTGTGGATGTCCAGTTTGCCTAAATGATCTCTAAGCCAATTCTCCTCAACCAAGGGAAAGTCTTCCTTTCTCCAAACTTTCCCTCTTGTCTCCAGGGTGTGGGATTCCTGAGGGTTGGTCTTACCAGTAAAGACTGAAGCAAAGAAGGCATCAGTATCTCTGCCTTCTTTGTATCATTCGTCACCAGGGTCTCTGCCCCATTCAGTAGCAGGCTCACATTCTCCCTAGTCTTCTTTTCATTGCTGACATATTTTAAAAAGCCCTTTTTGCTGTCCTTGACATCCCTTGCCAGATTCAATTCCAAATGGGTCTTGGCCTTCCTAGTCACATCCCTGCATACTCAGATGATGTTCCTATAATGCTCCCAAGTGGCTCGTCCCTGCTTCCATCTTCTGTGCACTTCCTTCTTCTGTTTGAGTTTTGCAAGGAGCTCCTTGTTCATCCATGCAGGTCCCCGCCCCTTTTGCTTGACTTTCTGCTCATTGGGATGCACCTCTCTTGAGCTTGGAGGAAGTGATCCCTGAATATTAACCAGCTCTCTTGGACCCCTCTTCCTTCTAGGGCGCTATCCCATGGGATTCTTCCAAGAAAGTCTCTGAAGAGGCCAAAGTTTGCTCTCCTGAAGTCCAGTGTTGTGATCATCCTTTTTGCCCTGCTTCCTTCTTGCAAGATCGTGAACTCCACCATCTCATGGTCACTGCAGCCAAGGCTGCCCGCAACCTTCACATCTCCAACCATCCCTTCCTTGTTTGTTAGTACAAGGTCCAGCAATGCACCTGTCCTCATTGGCCCCTCCATCACCTGTGTCAGGAAGTTATCATCAGTGCTCTCCAGGAATCTCCTGGATTGCTTGTGCCTTGCTATGTTGTTCCTCCAGCAGGTATCAGGATGGTTAAAATCCCCCATGAGAACCAGGGCCTGTGATCGTGAGGCTACTTCTAGCTGTCTGTAGAAAGCCTCATCTACTTCCTCTTCCTGATCAGGTGGCCTGTAGCACACACCTACAACAGTGTCCCCCATGTTATTCTGCCCTTTAATCCTTACCCATAAGCTTTCGATCTGCTCATCATCTTCCCCTAGGCAGAGCTCCATACATTCCATTTCCTTTCTCACATAAAGGGCAACTCTACCACCTCGCCTTCCTGGCCTGTCCTTCTTATAGAGCCTGTAGCCATTCGTGGAGCATTCCAGTCGTGTGAGCTATCCTACCATGTCTCTGTAATTGCAATGAGAAGATATCCATGTGACTGCACACAGAGCTGTAATTCCTCCTGTTTATTGCCCATGCTGCAAGCATTTGTATACAGGCACTTCAGAGAGGTATTCGAGCATTCTGATTTCCCAGGAGGGGTGCAAGGGGATTCCCCATAGTCTTTTCTTGTCAGTACTTCCTTAGCTGTATGCAATTGCTGGAGGTAATCCCACTTGAGCCCCATTTTGCTGCCTGCATGGTCTCGATAACTCTCCCCTTCCCCCGTCTTTCCTAGTTTAAAGCCCTTCTTACCCGGTTGACCAGCCTGTCGGCAAAGATGCGTGTGCTCCATTTAGTGATGTGGATCCCATTTCTCCTAGTCAGTTGTTGATCTTCAAACAGGGTCCCATGGTCATAGAAACCAAAACTCTGTTGCCAACACCTGTGGCACAGCCAGTTATTTACTTGAAGTATCTGTCTACTCCTCCTCCTATCCTTCCACCTCACTGACAGAATCTGTTCCCCTGCAGGAGGGAGTCACCCATGACAATCTGTGCTTCTTCCAGGTGTTCCTGCACAGCACAGGGTCCATCAGCTCTTTCGCTTCACTTGAAGCTGTGCCCAGCTCTTCCTCAGTTTGGAGGGCACTGAACCTGTTCACCTGCTGAAGGGTTTCAAGAGAAGCAGGAGCCTTACTCTTTGTATGAGAAGTGACCACTTTCCAGCCTTCATCTTCTGCAGAGTTATGACTAACAACTGTTCGACATGGCACAGTGCCCATCTGCATCTCCGTCAAAGACTCTAAAGGAAACTAATCAACTGTAGAATAAGGGAGTAGGCTCTTGCGTGGATAAATACTTAATTAAAATATGTAAAACAGCATTGGATTAAAGATCAGATCTCACAATAGAAAGAATTCAACAGCTGGGTGTCATAGGGGTTTGATCTGGCAGAACAAAATTAATTTAGAGAAATGTAAAGTGATGCACAAGGGAGAAGCCAATCCTAACTTTTTGATAGGCTCTGAGCTGGCTGTTACCATTCAGGATCAAGATCTCAGGGCTATGATAGGTAATTGAAAATATCATCCATGAAAGCATCAAATTAGTAGCAGTTAAAAAAATGAAAAAAAAATGCAGAGGCTTATTATGAAGGTTAAAGAGAATGAAATTATGCCCCATTATAGTTCTGTGGTCTACCTGCATGATGAATATAGGGTGCAGTTCTAGTCCTCCTATTTCAAAGCAGAAAGTATAGAGCTGATCAAAGGTATGAAACAACTTCTATGGAATTTGGTTGTTCTAAAGAATGACCAAATCAGCTAGGACTCTTCAGTTCAGAAAAGAGATTTTTGAGGGAGGATATGATAGCTACAAATCATGAATGGAGCAGGTGGGTCGAGATCACTGACTCTTCCAGTACAAGAACTAAAGGGCATCAAAAAAAGGCTGGCAAGTGGAAATTTCAAAATAAACGCAAGGAGGTGGCTCTTTGAACAATAGATAAGTTGAGCTGTGGAGTTTTCTGTGTGCTTGCTAAAAGCTTAGATAAATTTAGAGGAGGACTGAATAAGCTCTTGGAAGAGAAATACACTAAAAATTACTAAACATAAATACATGGGAAGTGCCTGAGCAAGAAATGGCTAGTGACAAATATTTGGGGATGTGTCATATATGCTTTCCTTGATATTACACCCTTGCCAAAGCATCTGCTTGTGGCCACTGTTAAGAGTTAAGATACTAAGCTAGATGGTCAAACCCAGTAAGGCCACTTTTATGTTCATGGTTCATGCAAAAATAGACAGGCAGGAGACCTGACTGAAGTTTCTTTCGTAATATTTGAACTATGTTGTCTTCAGTGAATTTTCATTTTGTTTACATTTCTGATTGGGACAAAGAGTGTCAGCTTAGGCTCAGTTGTTTGAAAGGCCATTCTCTCCAGTGTTTTTAAGCACATTTTGGAAAAGTTGGAAGCATATAATAACAATTACAGATGTACTAGGGGAAGTATTTCCATATCTGACATGTTCTGATTGGGCCTGTAGATTTCTAATAATAACTGTGGATGATTGATTAACAAGGTCGCTTAACTATTCAGGAGATAAGTGATTAAGACCTAATCCCACAAGCCCTGTGTGATCGAGATGGCATGTCAATAAGGTAGCGCTTCTGGATTATATGAGATGGGCAGAAGTCATTATCTCCAGCTGACAGATAGGGGGGTTGAGATTCAAGCAGATTAAGTAACTTGCTTACAGTTAAAGGGCAAGCCTGGGTAATGGAGAGATTTGCTTCAGTTAGTCTGATTCTCAGTCCCTTGTTATTTGTTACAGTGTTTTCATTCTTTCCTTTTCTCAATGCATCTGAAATACAATAGCATTCTTGAGACATCTAAGGAGTAATTTTTGAACAGGGGAGGCTCTTGACTGTAACACTCAATAGCACAGTTCCACAACAGCTGAAACAGATGAGAGTCAGGGCTCTTGTGTGTGGCTCCTTCCCTCCCATTTACCACCACTCTTCACTCTGGCTATACATTTCTGCCCCCTACCTTATTGCCACAAGCATTCGTCTAACCCCATGGTGAGCTGGTTCAGTGAGGCTGGTTGACAAAACAGCTGTCTCTTTTTGTACATTTAATTCTGTTCCAGCTCAGAGAAGTAGAGGAAGTGCCTGTTTTGGCAGCACTGTTTAGCTAGAATATGTATGTTTGTTAATAATTCTTTCTGAAGCGTTCTTATTTGGACTGCAGTACAGGTAAGTAAAAATTCAGTTACTTATTTTTCTTAGAAAATATGTCTTATGCTGGAAGAGTAGTGCTAATTTTACTTATCCCTTTTTGATTTGTACTGGAGTAGCTCTCTGGTAGGAACTTCTTAATGGATTATTTATTTAGATAAGACTGGGTTCTGTCGAGAAATCTGCAAACATTTTCGCAGTTTTCTTGGTTGCTCTCGCATTCGAGAGGACGTGGATGTTTTAACTGCATAAACAGACAGTTATTTGTAAGCTTGGATTTAAACTTCATTGACTAAGTTAAACAAAAATGTAAGTATTTTCCTGAGTCAGACTGAATCATTATTTGCTAATATATTTTCTTGATAAACAGGTTTTGAAGATTACTTACCCCTGTAGAAGTGGTTTTGCACTCTGGACTTAAATCTTGAAATTGGTCTTTGGAACAATTAGTCTCCTTGATTTCATATTTAATTATATAATTCCATCCAGCTACCACCTGAAAGATGTATTAAATAAGCCAATACATGCTTTGAAGTTAAACTATTAATTGCAATCACCAAAGAAAGTAAGTGCTTTCCATCCATCAAATCACTTTGCAGTCATTGAGCCATACAGTACTCAAAGACAGCAAGAAAAATACTGTTCTTATACTAGAGAAAGTAAGATAAGCCATACAGATACTGGAAATGCGGTTTGTATTCAGATTCAGGTTCTCCTGGCAAGCCTGCAGCCTCATACCACATGGTTTCTTGCGCTTTCCTCCAAAGTGTCTGTTATTTATTACTCCCAGTGACAGGAGGCTGTTCTAGATGGATGACTACACTAATACAGCTTGGCAATTCCTATGTTCCAGAGTGTGTGACATAGTAAAACAAAATCTGAATAATGTAGCTTTACACTGTTGGCATTATTTGTTGCTCAGTGTCCTGCATTTATCATCTACCTTGTCTACCTTGGGCTTTTTTCCCTCTTTTTTGTCCAGACTTTTGACCTTTTTATATTTTCTCTCCAGGAAGCAGTTCAGTTTTTAGCACTGTGGCTACTGCTTCTCATCCATGAAATCTCTCCATGTGACAGAGTTGGGTCAGGCAGCATTTGAACAAAATTCAGAAATAAGAATCAAATATAGACACTTTCCATCCCAGATTGATTACAGTGGAGGGCTCTTGACTAGTCTCTGTTGGCCGGAAATGACATGATGGTCCTCTCTGTAGCTGCTGGAGTGTAGTCCCTCTGTAACATTTTGCCATGTGGCTTAAATGTTGTGTATGCTTGTCTTTCAGTAAGAGGATCATTGCCATCAGTAAGTAAAAGAAGAACCATCTGAATTAAATCATGGGTCAAATTGACATGAGAACAGAAGATTCTTTTTGGCAAAGTAAACACATAGATATTCAAACAGAAGGATCTGTATTTGGTTTCAGGTTACAAACTATTTAAAAATCAAATCAGAAACTACTTTCTAGCAATGCCACAGCAATCCATAGGAGAGCCTTTTGCAGGGAAATAGCTCTTGCATGGAATACCAACTGATGTGGAATTTCTACGACCTGAGCAATTGTTTCTTGCAAGACAGATATTTCCATGTGCGGAAATCTTTCAGCAAATGACATGCTGGCCTTTTGTTTTTCTGACTCATTTTTCTGTATTGATTTTACATGTCCTATAATGTATATCAGCTGCTGACATATAGGTCCTATTCCATTGCATAAACATAGCCCCTCAAATGTCACTAGACACCTATCTAGAGTGTATGAGACATCTACACAGGTCAGTAGTTTTGGCACAGAATCTAGGGACAGGGACAGACCTGCTCTGGCTGGTGCTTCATGTAGGTGTCTAGTGGAATACTCTAGGGCATCTCAGATGACACAAAGTGCCTGTGTCAGCACTGCATACAAATGAACAGGTGCTGAACACTGGTTATTTGCAACTGCAGATAGCAACAAACTGTATTTAATACCAGTTCATAAAGTTGAGAGCTCTGAAAAGCCGGTAACTGTTTATGATTCCACAAAACTGAAAAGAATTACTTAAATGGTCTGCATTCTGTATAATCTTATTGTGAAATATAATACACTTTGAAATCAGAAATATATATGTAAAACAGCCGAAGTACCTTTTTCTTTTGTAAAATGTATAGAAAAAATCATATACAAACCTGTCGTTTTGCTTCTTTTATTTCAACAAGTTTAAAAAGGGCAACTTCATCACCGTGACTGTTAAACTTTTGAATGGCTTGTTTCAGAATTTCTGACACTTGTAAAGAGTCACTTGATATATGTTGAAAGCATCCAAGACATATAGCCTCAGTGAGCGTTATCTTTGTCGCAGCTGGAAAAGAAACAAACCAAAAAATACAGGCCTGCATGTAAAGCTGTCAGTTTTAATTTCTTATACATGGGAATGACAGAGAATGTTCAATGAGCAAGAATCCTGCTTTTAATCAGAGTGATCAACAAAATCTAGATTCAGGTTTCAGGGCCTGCAAAGATATTCATTGTATTTAGAGACATGCTGCTCTGTGGAGTGATAGGGGCTGTTATGAAATTTGTATTTAAGCATAGTTTCAGCAGTGAACTTTATCCACAAACTTCAGGAGTCATTGAATCTCTGAGAAATCTTGCACACAGTTTTGACGCCACTAAGGAGGGGTCATCCCTCATCCACTCAGGGAAGAGCCAGTGGAGGCCACAGTTAAAGAGTTGTTCTTCACATACTTCAAAGTTCACCCACAGT
Source organism: Dromaius novaehollandiae (assembly GCF_036370855.1). Lineage (NCBI taxonomy): Eukaryota > Metazoa > Chordata > Aves > Casuariiformes > Dromaiidae > Dromaius > Dromaius novaehollandiae. Next base: position 11,528,800 of record NC_088106.1, read on the forward strand.
GTGCAGCTGTTTCCTGACCTCGCCATGTTTCAGAAAGGGGACTTTGGCAGGAGTGCTTTGACTCACTGTGTGGACTGCCCTGCCTCAGAGCTCCTTAGGGACTGTAGTTAAACTGTTCTACTGCTGTGTTGTCTGAACTGCCCTTGCTAGTCACTTCAACTGCCAGAAAGTTACCACTTGGTGTTAGCTTCCAGGCTTAACCAACTGGAATGCTGTGGATAGGCAAGCTTGAAGGAGATGCTCAAAATTCTCTTTCCTTCTACTAATCCTATTAACCCTCTTTCCTTTCTAGTAATCATGGATTGGATTTTCATAAATTAGTTTCCTAGTTCAGTACATAAATTAATTTCATGATTCAGCGAGCTTGAGAATCAAAGTAAGACAATATATGGTCTCTGTGGAATTGAAATAAAATTTGTGTGCCTGATCCTCAGCGACATAAAGTGGCTTTAATGGAGTTATGCCAGCCTGCACCAGTTGGGGATCCAGGCCAGGGTCAATATGGTCAAACCGTTCCACGAAGGAGGCTGAACAATACGGTACCTAACATATAGTGGGGAAGTCCCTTAACAGATTGGGTCTATTGTTTAACTCTTCTGTTTGAATCCGTTCCGTTGATTTTGCTCCTTGCTCCTTTGTACTTTTGGAATAATTCAGTGTAAGGAATATTATTAGTCTTAGTTCTTGTAGGGTGCATGAACAGAGTCTGGTCCTTTGTATTTATAGCATGATCTGTCGCTGCCTGCCTTTGACTCAGTCATGACAAATATATATATATATTACAGAAGAATATGACCTTGTTTTCAGGGAGCAATCACAAACAAGATAATAAAACATTAGTACACCCGGTTCTGAAAGGGCTATGTTTTTTTGTAAGGGCTGAACAAACGTGTATTGCTTTTTGCAATAATTTTGTAACAAGAGATGATCTTTGTAGGTTGAATACCTGATTCATTTAAATTCAAATGTGGTTCTTTAGCTTTCTAAACAAATATTCAAATGCAAGTTTCCAATGCATTTTCTGTGGAATTCACACACCTTTTACTGGCAGCTAGATGTCACCATTGCCTTGCAAATGCATCTGAAACCGAGCGGCGTTTGTTCAGTAGTAGAACATGGTCTGTGTGTACTGGAGTTCCTAGTAAGGTAGTGGCTGTAGGTATAGCCATTATAGTTTTAAACAAGATAACTAGTACCAAAACTCAAAGATAAGCCGCAAACAGTCTTAGAAATCTCGATAAATATTTCTGTTGTTAGCTCACGCTTAGCTCCATGCTGCCACAATTATATGCTCATTTTAAAACTAGCTTGAATATGTCTTACCTGAACTCTAGTCATAGGTACATAAAGATTTCAGCTACAGAGCTATCAAACTGTGACTTGTTTCTAATAAAGGAAGTTACTATGTGAACATTATAATCATATATGAATATCTTAAAGGCAAGAAAAGCAGTACTGGCTGTCATTAAGGTCCAATAGGTTTCATAAAAAGTCTCGAATAATTATATCATTACTGGATTTTTAGTTTTGACATTAAAATTTCCCCAGTTTTCTCAGTTGATGGTTAAAGATTTGTATTGTAAACTTTAACAAAAATAAGTTAGCCATTTTTAGTTTTGAGAAAATTAAGATACAATTTTGTCATACAAAGTTTTATCTAAACATTTCTGGCACCATTTTATACTTGAGTAATTGAGGATGGAAATTTAAAGTGTAACAAGGGGATATCTAGTCTCTAAGTTACTGGTGTGCTTTTGGTCTTAAGCAAATTCATTTTAATGAGGTATAATTTTAGTGTTTTAAAAAGCTTATTATGTGCACATGCCAGTTTTCAGTACCAGGTAATAGTGTCTTCCCCTTAGACAGAATCTGCCAGTGCTTCACTGACTTAGCATGTATGTACAGAACGGAGTGGAGTGAAATTTCATCTTTAACATGTAGTTGCTTATTTGTTGAAGATGCTCTATGGAAGTCTGAACAGAATGATGATGAGCTTCTACCTTTAAAATTAACTGAAAGTCTCAGTATGATTTTTTTTCCATTCTTATTTTTCAATGTACTTGTTGAATGCTGTCCTATAAGTTACATACCTGGAACAGTTTTGCAATCTTGTGAAACGTTACTTGTTTTTTCATCCTTATTGATGTGAACTCGAGCTGTGCATTCTCCAGTTCCCTGCAAATACATATGAGAGCATTTGTCTTAAACTTGATTGATGAAGAAACCCAGATTAGTATCATATTTGGTGGACAAGTTCATAGGTACATGTATAGTAATGTCAAATTTGCTGTTTTGTTATTGCAAAAGGAATGGTGTTTTGATTGTGGGAAGAGTGGGGGATGAATGGAGCAGATAATTTGAAAGATTACTTTGTGTCATGATGATGCATGTAAATTAACTAAAGAACGTACTGCCAGAATAAGGGAGATGAATACATCTCCATAAATAAATCTATATAAATTGCATATTTACCTAATTTCCTCTCTGCTGGTGCGAGGTATGCAGCGATGACCATGGCATTTCACATAGATTCAAATGATATGATTACCTTCTTCCTTTTCTTTGCATTGTGTACAGTATGAAATAACAGTGATTTCCACTGGGGATGTTTAATGTTTCCTGAATGCTATGGATGCCCCAGTTGTACTTCCTCTAGGTGCAATGAGGCTCTGAAATGTCTGTATGAAAAAGGTCCCTCCTGCACATCTTCAGGGTTATAATGATTAACTTTAGGGTTGTAAACATTTTCTTACTGTATTTTACTCCTATAAGCTCTTGAAGGCAACACACACACACACACACACACACACACACACACAGGGACACACACACAGCGCGCGCTAAATCCTCTTCTGTGTTTTTTCCCAGGAGACTACAGTCTTGCTGATTATGTTGCTGTTTGTGTACAGAGAATTTTAGAAGAGGACAGACACTTACAGCTTCTGCAGGTACTTTGTAATCACAGTCTTTCCAGTGTTTCTTTTCCTCAGTGGCACAAGTGGTCTCTCGTATTTTATATTTCACATAGAATTGTGTGTCAGGACCTGCCTGGATAAAAACAGTATGCAAGTCATCATTTGCATAGTGATTAATCAGGACATCACTGATGAAGTAAGAGATTCAAAGGGTAAATTCTATACATTGGTTACCTTATTTTTTGTAATATGGTTTCAGATTAGCTGCTGTTCTCCATGGAAGATCTCCCAAATCTTGCTAACTTAATTATTAACTTATCTGATTATATTATTGAGCCCTTAACTACAGCTGCAATATGTTGATAGAGTAGATGCAGTATGCTCATCTGCTTACAATTCAAAGTACTGTAGCTAGGATTTTAAAAACAGAAAAAACTGGTTAGGTTTCTGTACTCATATTCAAATGTACTCCAAGTAAGCAAATTTGGGCTGCTGTTTGGATAGTCTGCATACTTACTGTTTTGGACTGTGCTTCTGTCATACTCAATCACTCTCACTCCTGGCCTGTTCCCAGATCTGTCCGCTTTGCTGCTGTAGGCAGCCCAGAAACAGCAGCCAGCAGCCCTCAGGCAGCCTGGCAATGTCCAAACTGCCTTACTCTGCATTAACAGGGTACTAAGCAGCTCTGCCTTCTCGCGGCAAAGGGTTCAGGAGGGTGTATGCTCTAAAGACAGTCTTTGACTGTGCCTGCAGTTCTCCTAGAGGCATTAAAGGCAAAGTTGTTCGTGAGAGTGGCTTCAGGAATTCGGTGAGATGAAATACAGACAAAGCCTAGAAGTTAAATGAGGTCTGTCCTGGCCAGTGGAAGTTCAGGGCATTCTGAGGTTTGTAAACCAGTAGGGGTCATTTTCTCCATGCCCTGGGCTCAGTAGTGAGCCTGTGCCTTCAAATAACATTAACATACTACAATGTTTATGGTTCATCCTTTAGAACAGACACAAACCCAGAAGTTCCTAATCTTTTACTGCCATTAAAAATGATCTGGCAGTGTACCTCTTGAAATGCAAACACAGGCAGCTGCTGTACTTTAACATTAGCTCTCTTAACGGTATCGTTTGAGGATAACCAGGATTCTTGCCTCAGTTGTACCATTCTCCTGTACAAGCAAGTGAAGGTGAGTTGACACGGGTGGAATACACTGGATTTACATTGGTAGTGCTGAAGTCAAAATTATATTCTGTGTTCTCTCATTTCCTATTGTCTATTGCTACAACTATGAAAAAAATGGTGGTAGCTAAAATAATGGCTGCAGGTTGTAAAACAGGGTGTAAGAGCCTCTAAAAATATAATGGACGTAATCCTCAGCAGGTATAAATTGACATTTATGGAGCTGCGTCAGATTACACTATCTGAGATATGGACTGAAAAAGAGACAAATTCTGTTCTATTACACTGTTTTAAACCTGGAATAAATCAGTTCAGTTTACTGAGTACATGAAATACCTGAGAAGAGACATTGTTTCTGTATGTTATTTCTTGTTGTTTTATTTCATTGTTACTATGAACAACTATGGCTTTTACTGGTGCAGGTTCAGTCTTTCAGCAGTCAGCTTTTATGTTTTATTACCATATCAATAATGAATGTACATGAATATGTAATAACCAGCTATTTAATTAATGTATTCAACATTGTGAGACTAGAGATGAGCAAAATCTATATTCTTTTTAGAAAAAGAATTTAGAATACAAGTAAATATCTCTTGCAGACTCCTTTTCCCTGATTTTTTCTTAACATCATAGTCAGATCAGTGATTCAAAGTAGTAATTGATTTCCACCTCAGATCTTTTAAGAAAAGGCAGTATATGTAGAGAAGAATGATGAATAATAATGACAATAAATATGCATTCTTAAAAATAGAACTTTATTTAAAATGAAATACTGATAATAATAACTTTCCTTAGGGATCACCAGCAAAAATGAAGGTGGTGTTATAGATCTGATATAAAGATGTTTGCATCTGGCTATTGTTAAGGACACATGTAGGTCAATGAAGACAAAAGGACCATTCATTTGTTTAATATTAATTATATAAAGGGTTTGCCAGATTTTAGTCTTTGTCACTACATGCTAAAATCTCCCCAGTTTGAAAACAGGAAGACTAGAGGATAGGTATCAAAAGATGGTGGTGGTTTACTGTAAGACGTTGAGTAATTCATGTCCCTTTTCTGAGCTCCATTTCTATCTGGGTAAAAGTGCCTCCTGATTCTGGTGTGCAAAATATTCTGTCAGTGAGTTTCTTGTGTTCTGCATCTGAAAATCCAATCCAGTAGAAAAAAAAATGCTAATGTTGTTTTCAAGTAAAGTAATGCTTGTCATTATTACGGTAATATCATCTTTGTATGCCTCTCAGAGGTAAATATACTTTTGTTAGATTAGTGGTATACAGAAGGACTCCAGGCAAAGGATCATGTTTTATTCTTTTCTCTTCTATAATTTCAACTGTCTCCCTATTTGACTAAGATACCACCTAGTGCTTTTAGACAGATCTGTGACTCAGGGCTTGTGTCAATCAAATAATATTCACAAACAGTTTATTCACAGTATTGCCAAATTTTATCAGGTCATTCTTTTTTATGTGTGATACCAGCTCTTCTCAAGTCAGGATAATATCAAGGTTTTTAATAAGTCTGTTTTTGCCATTGATCTGAAAACCTTACTGATGATGGAAGAAGGTAGAATTCCGAAAGAGAAAGGAGAAAACTAAATGTTCTAGTAAGACACACTGGATTAGTGATCGAAATTTTCTATTCTTTAGTCTTTGCATTTATAAGCAATTCACCAGCACACCAAATTCCATTGATAAGAAAATAATATACATCCTGCTATCTTACTGTGCAAGCCATTTCTGTGATTTTTTAAAACATTTTTGCAAGACACTTTGCTGTCATGTTTACCATCTCTTACAAAGGAGATGGAGGGAATTGGACCCAGAGCGCGCAAACAATACCAGCGTTTTCTCAAAGTCTACTTACTGTTTTTTTGGCTTCCATCACCATATATAGAGCAAATTGATTACCAGTTGTTCTGTCTCCATTGTATTTCTTCAGTGCTGTGTCGACAGCTTCCAAGACATCGGAGTCATCACAGTCTGAAAACTCGAATGGAAGAGGGGTGGCTCTGCTTGAAAAGAAACTACAGCAGAGCACTAGCACAAGGAGAGGTTTCATAACTGGACAAAATGGCCCCCTGAATTAGAGTGACTCTTTAAAAAGCAAATGGAAAAGGAATATTTGAGAGGCAGTTAGTAACCTTTCCTGTTTTTCAGGAGCAATAGCTAAGTAAACAGAACAAGTGGGTTACTGGGGTTGGTAGATTCTCGTCATATCCTGTTTATACTGCAAACAAACTTCTGAGTTTATCTAAACAAACTTTGTGTGGTAACCAGAATGACACTAAGGTTGTCCACCTGCCATCAAGATAACAGCTGAACTGGCTGCAGCTGGAGACAGGTTTAAACTCAGCAGCAGGGCCCTTGACAAAAGAGAGAGGATGTTTGTAGCTCTCTGGCTTCTTGTTTTTTTTTGTTTGCTTTTTTAACATCAACACTGCTACTCAGAATGAATTTTAGATGGCTTAAATCAAACACCCAAGAAGGTCACAGTGGCAATGAAGTTCTGGTTCTGGACAGCAGAACTGTAAATTTTATAGATCTGTTAAGTATTCAGACTGCAAGAGTTCTGGGAAGCCAGAACATGTTTGAAAAATATTTTTGCACAGATGTGTGTCATTGAATGTCACATAACTCTTCAATAGCACTTGATAATCCTTGTGCTTCACTCTACAACTGGAAGTGTCTGTCCTTGCCAGTGTCTGGAAACTGGACCATGAGTTAGTCCATCTTCATAATGTTTTGCTTTCATTACACAGACAGGGAACATGAGGCACTAGAAGAAGAGAGTAACTAATGTCAATGTTACCTATGTCTGGCAGAGCCAGAATTAGAACTGCCTGGTAATATCTAGAACCTGTCTCCACTGCTGAGCACCAGGTAATTTTGTTTTGAATCCACTGGAAATCCTCAGCTCTAGTGTTCCAGCTGTGTCTCACTATAAGTTTTGGTTAAATTCTTATATTTAAATACAGGACAAGAATACTACTGTATTAAAAAAAAAAGTCTTCAAAGATTTTGTGGTTAAGCAATGCCAGAAATAGTTGTTCATGTACACCCTTTAAAAAAATTAGATAACCTTCATTCAGTTACAGAAAATGCTGTTCCCATTTTGTTTCTTTTTGTTCAGTGTGGCCTTCACACTTTATTTTACTTTATGCTGTTAAAAATCTACTTTGAAGACCGAATAACTAGTTGTTTGATTAATCCTATGTTCCTGCTTATGAGAGAACTGATCTGAACTGATTGGGGTCCCAGGTCTGTCTGAACAGTCTTTATCTTGATGGGGGCTACAGTAAAAAGGAACACCAGGATTCTTTCTTCCTGCTTCCTTTTCCCCTCCCCAGCTCAGTTTCCACTGAGGAAAGTGCAGTGATAAACACTTACCTGAAACAGTTATTACAGGCTTTCCCCCTCCCTGAAAATAATTATGAGGTATTTGAAATATGCTGTCCTTGAATGCACTATTTCTGGTTTACCTCCACCAGCAATTGTAGCGATGGAAGTTCCCATGCAGGCCACCCCCTAATGTTACATTTCAAGTCATTAATTCTGGTCAGAGCTTTCTAGACAACGTGGTAACCTAACCATCATTTGTCAGTTTATGCTAGAGTATGCCTCATGGATGCTCACTGTGCAGCTAAACATCCAAAGTAACAAATAGGACAAAAATATGGTAACTGTGACAAGAAAAAACAAATATTTACATGTTTTTACTTTCTTTGAATCTATGTAACAGTGCAAATAAAGTGCTGCATTATCCATGGATAGAGTACGATGTAGGCAACAGAAAGTTATGCCTCCAGCATGACATCCTGCCACTGTGCCTCCACTCTCGTTGGAGAGTCTTTGTCCAGAAATTAAATGAGTAGGGGGAGAGCTCTGTTTTCTTGCTCTTCAGAACTTGCAGAAATTCAGAACTGCAGATCATAGGAGCAGAGGAACCTGGACCATTTTTTGTGGAAGGTGGTCAAATTTTCTCTATGTTGTTGCATATAGAAGTCTTTCTACCTCATGGTCAGAATTTTCATTTATTGCAGTTGTAGGTGGACTGAGATCTAGTCATGCAAGAATCCTGTCTCTCTTATTCTTCATGAGATATCTGCAATACATGTGGTTGAGTGAGGGTGTCTAGTCTGGAAGCAACCTATTTGCCAAGAATAAGACTTGTAGGAGAATGCATGTTGATCTTTATTGGTGTGAACTTGGAATTAGTGGATTATTACAAGCAATGTAGTAAATATGTACAGAGATATCTTAGGAACTATGAGAAAATGAAAGATACTAGATGGTGGTTTTCATTATTAGGGAATTTTCCTTTTTGTTAGAACTAGAGGTGCATTGTTTGCAAGTGAGATTTGCACCCATTCACATTAGTTAAGAGTTTCAGAATTTTGATCCTTTCAGTTACAGTGGAGTCTGAGATAGCTGGGATCAGGACGCAGGTTGGAATACTTGTCTTAATCATCATTATTTTCAGTGCTTCTCACTCCCTAGAAATTGTACACTTTTTTCCCCTCCACTTCATGCTGTTTTCTTTCATTGTACAACTGTCATCTGTCCTCCAACCCTCAAGCCAAAACCACCTTCCTTCAAGGTCATTTAGGAGAAGTTTCTGCCATGGATTTATGTGGAAATAAAGGCAAAATTTGGGGCAGATCAAGTTTGGGTTTTCCTGGGCATGATTTCGATTGTGAAGGGTGATAGGGAGAATCAAGAGTTCCTAACATCTTCTCTAGACTTGAGCTAGTGAAAGGAGTACCCTCACCAGTGCTGGAGAAGTGATGGCCACTTTGGGATAGAAAGTTTGCCATGGGATGTGGGAGAGAGCTGTGCTGATTGACAATTGGAATGCGAAAGACAGCTCTTACTGTTTGGAATGGAAAGTGCTTTCCTGATGAGCTTGTCTCGTTGCAGTGATGTCTGTGATAGTGATGATGGGGATAAGGAGGATGTCCTGGAGGAGGAGGGGGGTAATGTGGTCCATGATGGTGAGGAGGAGGAGGGCAGTGTGGTCCATGATGGTGGGGAGGAGGGCAGTGTGGTCCATGGTGGGGAGGATGAGGGGGATGATGTGGTCCATCGTGGTGGGGAGGAGGAGGAGGGCAGTGTGGTCCATGGGGGGGAGGTGGAGGGGGATGGTGTGGTCCATGATGGTGGGGAGGAGGGCAGTGTGGTCCATGGTGGGGAGGATGAGGGGGATGATGTGGTCCATCGTGGTGGGGAGGAGGAGGAGGAGGAGGAGGGCAGTGTGGTCCATGGGGGGGAGGTGGAGGGGGATGGTGTGGTCCATGATGGTGGGGAGGAGGGCAGTGTGGTCCATGGTGGGGAGGATGAGGGGGATGATGTGGTCCATCATGGTGGGGAGGAGGAGGAGGAGGAGGAGGAGGAGGAGGAGGGCAGTGTGGTCCATGGTGGGGAGGATGACGGGGGTGATGTGGTCCATGATGGTGGGGAGGAGGATAAGGACAATGTGGTCCATGGTGGGAAGGAGGAGGGGGGTGATGTGTTTCCTCTTGGGGAGGAGGAGGAGTATGTGGTTCATCACTGGGAAGAGGGGGAGTGGGGTGATGTGTTTCGTCTTGGGGAGGAAGAGTGTGCGCTCTGTCATCGGGAGAGGGGTGATGTGTTTCCTCTTGGTGAAGAGGAGGACAACGATGGTGTGGTGGATGAGGGTGGTGATGTGGTCCACCGTGGGGTGGGAGAGGAGGAGGTCCTTCGTGGCTGCCTTGATGTTCTTCGCTGAAATTGTGGTGATGCTCAGAGTCTTCAGGTATGAAGCTAGGAGGAGGTGGACAGCCATGCCTGTGATGATGTCTGTGACCACCAGGATGGTGGGGATGGCGATGCCTGTGTGGCCAACCCAGAGGTGGATATCTGCATTTTTGTCTGTAGTTCCACTGCAGTTTATAGAAACACCAGGGAAAGAAGTAGTGAGAGAGATGTTAATATAACAGAAGAAGGTGGTGAGAGTTAGGTAGGTTCACATTTATAGTTTCAATGAATTTTAAAGTAAAGGAGCTGTATCTTTTTCAAGATAGAAGAAGAGTAGGTGATATAATGCCAAATTACTGATAAGCATCTGGAAATAATAAACAATAACTAAATGACATAACCAATTGGCCAGAATTTGTGATGGACTGAAACACAACGAACAACACCGGTGTAGGTGTTGTAATATAGATTGGAATACGAAATATGATAAAGTAATTATCATTTAATTTTCCTTGCAGATATGTTTTCTAGCTCTAATGTTGATAATGTTAGCAATGGTACAGCTCATTATCAAAATGTGTTTATTCAGAGCCTGATTTTTGTTTATATCCAAAGACCTTTATACCAATTTGGCAGTATAAAGAGGCTTAACAAAGTATATAATAGTTTAAAGTGGCCCAATCAATTGTTTCTTTTTCCTTATTACTTCTGTCTTATTTCTGCTTATTTTTGGCTGGGAATATATAAATATTTATTAAGGTTTTATGATAAATTCATCTTTGGTTGATAGGGCTTTCTGGCATGGATTCCGTAGCTGCTTCCTGAAAGTGCCTGGAAAGTGTTAATACATTATAGCCCATCTGTCCACTTCTTAAGGTAACTTGCAGCATTCACAGGGGCAGATATGGACAGTATCTCTTTATGGAAATGCAGGTAATAGATGTGAGAGATGGTGTTCACTTTGTCAGGTGGGGAAACAAAATGAGAATATTCATCTGTAGAGTTCAAAATGTGAGCATTTCATACACATGCATTTCACTATTAGGTCAAGGATTAAACTTTCTAATCTGGTTTCCTGAAGATGGGAAGCTTACACAGTTGTGCTCCGTCTGTCCTTTTGCCTGTTGATATCTCCCCTGCTCTTGCTTCCTAAAATTACCTTTGAACTTGTTTGCTAATCTCTACTCACTTTAACTAAGTGGTGTAGATGGGTAGAGGGAAGACACCCTTCGAGAGAGCAGCAGGGACAGCTCAGTTCTCATTCATCCTCTTTCATTGATCTAATGGTCATGGCAGTCTGTTCTCACCTGCTGCATCTTGTCCAGGCAGTAACAAAGAGTCATAAACAACCTTTGCCGTCTTCTATCAGGCTGGACTGAGTGCGTTAGAGGTTGCAGTAGCCTCCATTAGGATACAGCCAGAGACTTTTCTGTAACTGATTACATACCCAGGGATGGTAGAGTTCACAGGTTATGTCAGTTCCATTAGCTTCTTCTGGAATACTGATTGTTGCCTTGCAGAATCCCACTTCCTAAGCAAAACAAAAGAAAAAACAATGCACATTTGGATTCTTAGGATGGGGTTAATAAAAGCTACTAAAAATTCAGCATTTTAAAAGTTAGGCTAGTTCATATGATACCTAAGTATGTTTGCATAACCTAGCTAGATTCTGAGCTTTGTGACCAGTGATACTTGCCCTCTAAATAGTGATTAAAATATATGCTATTTTTGAGTGTTACTGACTGTGAAGATGACTTACCCATGTGCATCTAGAGGGCTATTACACTTCATCTTATTTCTCTTTTGATGTTCACAAGAAATTGGTCAGCTACCAATGCCTCCAAAAAGAGAAGCCCATGGAGGATTCATTCTGTTTCTTCTGTCTTTGGTTGTTAAACATCTGTTTAGATTGGACTATTCTGAAATTTCGCTCAAAGTCCTTGATAACAGATGCTGTGTAGCTATGCCATTTGAGCAGAAGCTTAAGATAGAGCTTTTTTTCCACATTTCTTTTTTGAGAAGTAATTTACTGCAACCTTTTAGCATTACTTCTCTTAGCATGCTGTCTGCAGTGACTTTGGCCTGCTGTCCAGTCTTTTTGTGTGGAACTGCTCTCTGCTTCCTCTCCATGCTCTTACTCTTATATGTGGAGTAGTGACCCCATGGAGTGTGCTCTCCCATTTCAGAAGCTCAACCCTGTTATGAAATAGGGAGTGTGAAGCTTGCCACCTCCTTGTTCATGTAAAGGATCACAGAACCCAGGGATAATCAGTTCTGTGTAAGCTCTCTGCAACAGGAGCTTTATCTTGATATATATTTGGGCAATTGGTAGCCTACTATGAAAACTGATTACAAATGTAACAGCATGTTATGCATGTAACAGCAGGGGCAGCATTGAATTCAAAGCCTCTGGCTACCTGGCGTGTGCTTCATTTTAATGAACTTTTGGCTCTGCTACGAACCCATTCACAACTTTTTCCAATCTTCTGGAGTATAAAGAGCCAGAGAAGGAAAATGGTTGTGGATAAAATGACAGTTCTACAGAGGTTTTTATTTTTTTTTTTTATTTCATTCCTTCCATTTTGTTTCTGGGAATAGTTTATTTTGTTTTAATGACTCTGCCTAGTAGTTTCTATGGTGTAGACTATTATTAGGAGGAGGTGGGATGAGGAGAGTACTTTGATAATAATCTGTAGACAAGCCCGAATCACTGAAACCTCCATTTCCCTGCTGCAGAGGAAAGAAAAAAGAAGAAAAAAGAATTCCTGGCCTCATTGGGATGAGATAATACACGTATTTCATTAAAGATCTATAACTCAAATTAGTGTGAAAGTTTTTGTAAAAATAGCACTATTGATTTATTAGGGAATGGCCACAGTTTGAATGTAAAAGCGAGATACAAAAAGTTCAAATCTAGATCTGGAATATCCCAGATTCCAGTTACATTTAGATTTGAGAGTTCAGATTGGCTCCTTATAGAAGACAAAGGAGCAGCTATGAAATTAGAATCTGGACTTGGACATGCTGGATTTTAAATTTTGAGTTTGGATACATGCTTGTTAGAAACATTTGGAAATACTGTGGGAAGATCTTTCTGGTGCCACCCATTGTGCCAGTTCTCACTCTAAGACTTTACTTACAGCGTGCGAGTCATCTAGAAAATCACATTCCAGTTGCCTATCTGTATGTTGTGCAGATCTGGAACAGTTGGTCTCTTTTATGGAGAATCCTAAAACGTGACCTGCCTTGGAGCCAGTCTGAAATAAAGAGGTCAAACAAACAGTGATTGGTAGGTGTATTTAAAAAACCACTCCTGTAATTTTAAAAGCAATAATATTTCATGCTGCTATCAAAATCGTGTCTACCTCATCATTTCATTACCTGTCCTTTTAAATGTTCACACATGTACACATAGTGAGTAAGGAAAATGGATTAGGTAATTTATGCCTTACTTGCCTCACTCCTTTATCAGTTCTGGGAATGGTTGCTTTATATCTTTGTCTAGTTTGTTGTGTGTTATAAAACCTGTGACTTTTACAGCCTTTGTTTTTAGGGAGTAGGGTCCGTAGAGTCTTTGCCCTAAGTTGAATTGCTGCTCCTATGAAAACAGAGGGATCTAGTGAATGGGAATCATTCCAGTCCAGTGATGGCAGCATAGTACTACAGAAGTGCTAATGTTAATTTAGGATAAGATTCTGCCAGTTTCTTTGAGGTTGTTGCTTTCTCTTTTGTCAGTGGCCTTACTCATAAAGAGGGCATTATTCTGTATGATGGGGGAGAAGGCCTTTATGGTCCTATCAGAATCCATAGAGAGGTGTTTCATTTTAATTTTCAACTGTTACAATAGTTTATTTCATGTCAATATTGAAAGTGCCCACAGCTAAGGGCATATATGTGCATGCAAGTTTCACTGTACATTTGTTAAAAGTGGGTGCACATTGTTGTACACTTTTATATCAGAAGTCATAGTTTCCAAGTGTTATGCAATCTGTTAAAATCTAATGGTACAATCTTAATTCTCACTGTAGCTAAAGATGGAGAAGTGTGAAGACTCCATTTGCAAAAAATGTGGCTTAGGAAGAGATACATGAATCCAAGCAATCTGAAAACAGCCATGGGCTGAATGAGAATGGGGATATATCCTGGGTGGAGCTACAGTCCAGAACACTGACAACTTTCTGAACAGCATTGTGAGCTGCAGGAAGGTGGGGTTGGGCTAGTGGGATGTGGATAGTTTCCCAGAGTAGCACAGGGTTATGGCAGAAGCCATAGGACCTCATTACGGAGGTGTCCTGAACTGACACAGGGGCTGACAGAAGGTCTCCAATATCTACCAACAAGAAATTGTGGTCATGTTACTGAGTTACTGCTTCAAATCACCCATTGGATAAGTTTTCATGTTGGTATTACTGGAAGGTGGAAGAGGAGTTATTTACCAGAGCCAATAGTTCTTCAGGAAGCAGAGCACAGATAGATTCACTTCCTGTCGTTCAGAGCCCTCAGAATGCTGCTTTGCTTTGCAGTTAAGACAGAGTCAAAATGATGCTGAGCTTGTTCCACTTCATGTTGTACCCAAATATTCCAAGAGTAAAAAATGATCTGGCTTCAGCTGACAGAAAGTGTATGACTGTGATCATATACATGGACTATACATCTTGAAGGACTCTGGTCAGTGGTAAATAAACTGTTGTATGCTATGATATGTTAGATAAATATGCATACAAAACAAAAATAAGAATACAAAAAAGGCTCTGACATTTTGACTGCTGTAGTTTTAAGCAGATGAGAAATACCTTTGCTTTCACAGATTTAAATTAAAGTTCTTCATAACAAGTTTTTGTAGAAGCAGGACCATAAACTTTAAGCAGATGATTTATGCTGAGAGGTTGCAAGGAATAGTTTTGATCCTAGACAGGTTTGAGCTCTAGGCCCATAGTTTTGGAACTGCTCACAAAATTTTGTCCTCTATAAATAGTTACAGGACAAAATGTCACTTACCACCTTTAAAATTTTTTCAACTTTGTCCACGTTGAAGTAGTTTGTGTGGTCACCCTCACTATTGTATTTTTCCAAAGCCTTCGCAGCAATATCTTTGTGTTGCTCAGTGACTTCTAAGATTTCATATTTTACAGCACAGTCTTCGCACTCGAATAAATCCGGAGGAACTATGAAAACAGAGAAGTTACTAATACTGGAATGGATATTATTACCCATATGAGCAGAACTCTGCACAAGTATCTTTAATGTGAACTCATAATGAGAAATTGAAATGTCAAGGGTTTCCTTAGAAATGAAATACCTGTTCCTCACTCTGAAAATATGGGTTTGTCCTATCATGTGGAAAAAAAGGCAGCGGTGAAAATGTATATGCTGTATACAGTATATATGTACACATACTGTATACATATACTGTATATAATGTAAAATCTATAAATCTTTCTGCCCCATCTTAGAGTCCTAGCACCCCAGACAGACCTGCTTTCCAAGTTTACCTTTTTTCTCATATTCATTATTATGTTTTGGTGGGTTGGAGTGGTGGTATGATGTGACATCAATGCAGTTTGCTTTTGAAGAGTAGCATAACCTTTAATTCTATTATTCCTTCTTAATATTTCATTTCAATTATATAAAATATAAATTGCAAACAGATGAGTAAATCTGTTACAGTTACTGTCTACTAGAAACGCATAAAATTGTACTTCAGTACTGGTGCTGGTTTGAGGTATGCATTAGATTACAATAGTGGTTATTTTACCTGGACTTACTGTACAATTAAATCCATAGAGTTTTGGGGTTTTTTTCAGCTGCTGGCTTCTATATGTGATAATCTTACATTGCCCAAAGACCTGAGAGGAAAAAAGAACATGTGGCTATGATGTTATTTTTCCTAGATTTAATTGGATGTCATTGATCATAGGAATTATGCCTCCTTTTTATGTACAGTATTTCTAAGAATAATAGATGTGGTCATTAATGGAATGCTTGATCTGATACCACCCAAAATTTGTATTTCAGATAAAATGGGATCTCCTTCTACAAGAACCTTTATTTTAATTTTCAGTTTGCATTACTGAATAGACAATGGAAAACTAATTCTCAGTCATTCTAATACTTATTTATAATAAGATAATATTAGCCAGCAAGGGAAGTTAGGATGCCATAAACACTCAAAGATTACATTAATCATTATGAAGAAGTGGATGGACCTTTTCTCTCATTCCTTTTCCCCATCTTAATAAAAAGAGCAAACACCTTCTCTGCTATGTGGCCTTCATGCTTTTTTCTCTGTGATAGTTCAGCCACTCTCCTATTTAAATAATGTTTTGAACAGGTAGTTCTCATCCCAGAGTACACCATTGCAATGCAGAATAAAGGACAAGTATTGCTATATATCATATGTCTACTGACACTAGTAGTATTTTATACTCTCGTGTCACAAATTCATTAGCATAAAACTGACAAAATATAACGCTGGCATTTCTGTCTAATATAATGGGAACATGAGTTAAAAAATCATTTATAGTGCCCCTTTAGTTATCAGCAAATTATTTTTAAAACCTCAGTTCTGTTACCAGCAGTGGCATATGGAGTATAGCTCCTTTGACAAAACTAGTTAAATGAAGTTGCCCTCGTTTGACAAGACCAGTCCACCCTTTTCCAAGCCTTTTGCTTATGTTTAACCACTCAAGAATCCAATAGATTTTATTATAAAATGAGATATTTTAAAGCCTGACCTCTACTTAGAGTTTTCATGCCACGTGAATTTGGTGGCAGTTCAGATAAAGATCAAGTCTGTGTTAATGCATTATTGACATATAGTTCTGCCTGGACACTATTACTTGCCAGAGAAGATGCATCGCTGTATTCACAAGTCTCCCAATGTTTTCCAGATAATACTGAACATTCAGTTTCCAGCACATCCAAAGTTAAGTAAAGGACTGATGAATGTTCCTGGAAGAGAAGTACAGGTAAAAAAACATTTGGATACAAGAATCTTGGTCTGAAAGAGACTTTCTTGCAAGTAGATATGCTTTATCTTTAATGTAGCGTCCCCAGTTTCTTATTAAGGCTCTTCTGAGCTGACAAGCATAGATTCATAGAATGATTTAGGCTAGAGGGACCTTTGGACGTCATCTTGTCCAGCCACCTGCTCAAGGCAAAGCTAACTTCAAAGCTAGATCGAGTTGCTCGGGGACTCGTCCATCTGAGTTCTGTATATTTCCAAAGATGGCTGTTTCACAACCCCTCTAGGTCGTTCCCAGTACTTCACCACTCTCTTTGTGATTTTTTTCCGTACGTCTAATCTGAATTTCCCTTCCTGCAGCTTATGACTGTTGCCTGCTGTCATTTTTTTGAGAATCTGTGAGAAGAGTCTGCTGTCAATATGGCATGCATCGTGTAGGGAAAATGCCAACGTTGAAAAGTTGCCATTCCCTCCTGACTTTCGCATTGAATGTATCAGTTAATTAGCAACCCCTTTCTCCAGACAGCCTGTTGTATAGATACATCCATTCCAAATGAGATTGGTGACCAGATACTCTCTTGGAGCTTTGTTTCCTGCCCAGTTTATTCAGGGAGTGACATGACAAAACTGTAATAACCTCTACGAAGTCAGAAGCCTTAGCCTATGCTTCTAGTATATTCTGCCCCCTGAGCGCATAAGATGGGGAATCGGAATTTGAATTTGGTTGCCAGGATAATAGGATGTGCTGTTAAGAATTATTAGTGGCCCACAGAAACAGTCTGAAGTTGATACTTAGGTCTTTTATTTTTTCTGCAGAAAAATGAATCTTAATTAACATTTGGAATGGATTAGTTAACCTTCATGCAACTGCATTGCGGACCGTTCTCCCTTCCTTCCAGTTACCCAGCTATATCAAAAACTAAGGTAATAACAAAATACCTATCTTGCAGGATACACTGATCTAATTAATGTTAGATACTCCCAGTTTAAAGAAACTTTCTGAATGTAAAGTATGAATATAACATCTGAGACCTGAAAACAGACCCGACAGATTAATTTCAGGTGTTGTATAAAGCTGTTGAGAGCATTTCTTCTGCTAACATCCTGTCCTTTGTAAGAACGGAAGACATTCAGCATCCTGTGGAGTCAGGCTTACATGTAATAAATCATGCACAAATGAATACTGAGACAGTGTAAATCAAAGCTGGGTTGTTGAATTACATCAGCATTGCTCTGTTAAAGGCAGTAAGGCATAAACTTTTAACAATTTGGCTCATTATTTTAAAATCGCAGTGTTGTGTAAATCAGCCTTTAAATTGATACTTACTATATGTTGCTCATAGGCATCAACAACACGGAATAAACCAAAAACATAGCCATCTCTGCGATGTCTGTTGACCAAATCCAGGGCCACTCCTGCATCTGTTTCAATGGTATCACAGTCTGCAGGTGTAATGCTTGTTTCATTTTGGGCAGTAGAGCACTGCAGTAGTGTTGTTAGAAAAAGAGCTGAGGCTAAAAGCTGCATTTTGTTTGTAGTGTTAGGTCACTTCTTTCTGTGCTCTGATAAAGCCAGTAGTCTGCTTTTAAATCAGAGTAGCCCACAAAAGAAGTTATAAATGAATGCTGAAAGGGCATGGTTTTATATAAATTAAGTGCTCTATCGCCAGGCTATTACCTTGACCCTGGATTAATGTTTGTAAACAGAAGGTAAATGATTATATGGTGATTGAGCAAATTTTGAGGGAAGTAGGCCTTATAGTACCCTCTGGACCATGCATCAAAGGAACTACCTCTGTGATTCTTAAAGCAGGCATTGTGTAATACAGTGTTTTACTATGAAGAATATTTAGCTTCTAACAATGTGCTGCTGAGCATAGCATTGTGAAGATCCAGGTTATGTATGCAGGTGTTATGCAAGCTTGGCTTCTGTTTTCTGTAAAAATAGCTGAATTGTAAACACACTGAAATATCTGGGGTCATATGATGGCTATGTGCATATCCCTGTTTTTACAGATCTTTAACTAGCAGAGAATGAGAACTAGTGAAAGGGAAACAAGGGGATCACCCAGAGTTGGAAAGGGGATGTAGCTCAGGATGCCCTTGCAAGCTGGTGGTCCGTAGCTTGTATCCTGGTGCTCCTGGGCACTGACAAAATTTGGAGCAGACTTCTATCAGCTTTACATAATCAGAATGGTAGCTATTCTAGGGGTAAACATGGCGTAAAGTGACTTAAAGCTGCCTCTGCACTGTTAATCTGAGCAGAAAGGAGAGGCTTTTGTCTGATTTTATTCAAAATCTTTTATTCAAATTAGTTTAAAACATTAAAAGGCCATCACTCGTCAGTGAATGGCTGAAGTTCGAATACACAATACAACCTCTCTGAATAAGAAAATAAAAAAAATAAATGTGGGGCAAAAATGAAAAGGCCACATTCAGATGAGAAATTTTGCAAATCCTGGTTGGTGTGAGAGATTGGATCAGCTTCTTATAGAAAAAGGTACTAGCTATATCATTGATTTGAGTTTACATATTTGACTCTGGACTTTTGGGTTGACTTATTTTTTTGAGAAACATTGGGAAATGTTATGGGAAATCACCCTTAACTGTACCTCACTACATTCATGCTTATTCGAAAAAAATGACTTTTAGCATATGTGTCTTCTAAGAAATCACATTCAAACACAAGTGGAGCTCAAGCAGTGGCTTTCTTTTATGGTTAATTCAGTTTACACTTGACAGTTCTCTGGTGGTATATAAGCTGAAGGGGGAATCTCACAATATGATGCCTTGGGACATTCAAAACTAGTATAAGTCAGTTTAAAACAGATAAAAGATAGTGTTTTTCTGTACAATGGATAATGAACTTCTGGAACTTGTTGCTGCAGAAGGATGTGGAGGCAGACAGTGTCAGCTGGGTCAGAAATGGGTCAGACAAATTCACAGACAGCAGGTCCTTAAGTAAATACTTGAAGGACTAGGCAGAGAAATACTCTAACTCCCTCAGTACAATGGTTCTTGGTGCTGGAAAAATAAAAGGTGAACGGATTGTGGAAAGGGGGCAGGCTCACAGGCTCCTCCTAACCACAACTTTTGCCTCTGTGAGAAGTGAATACTGGGCTGGAGAACCCCTGGTCTAATGCAGTAGGGCATTTCTTATGTTCATTATGTTTTTATATTATTTTGGTGTAACATTTCAGAAATATTTCTTCTGGAAGATTGAAAAAAGAGGTGAAATAAACACTGCATAAATAATCAAAGACATTTGAAATACATCTCATAAGAAAAAAATAATATTCATATCATTGCTGTGTTCCAAATCTTACCCTTCTCTGCATTCATTACTTACAATACTGTTTAATTTTCAAATGGGCAATCGTATTGAAGAAAGGCATCAGATTAGATAATTTATAACATAATTCATGTAGTTGTCTATATTTTGCCGATTGTTCTTTTTTTCTGTTCTGTGCTGTTCGTCATGACACAGATAATTTTCTTGACAGTAGCTTGTGTATTTTTATGGATGAAATAAGAATACTATGAATAAACAGTGAAAATGTACAATTCCTCCAAAATTAGCTGCAGAAGTGAAAGTAAGATTTTGTTTCTGCTGCAGAGATTTTTTTTCTTGATCTCTCTGGAAAAAAGATTGGAATCTGCAATTAAAGTACAGCATGGGTAAGCACTCTAGCACAGCCAGAGCAGTTAACTAATTACAGGTTGTACTCAAGGCAGCACAATGTATTTTTATCATTTCTCATCTAGTTTGATATCTTAATCTTTTCATATTTATTATCTTTTCATATCTATTGTTTTTAAGTATTCTGTATTTTTAATGAAGCTATTTTGATGAACAGATTGCTAATAAGAGTAGGAATTGTCTAAAGAAGGCATTTCTCTTGCTTAGCTTTGCAAAAGCTTATTCACCTCTATGACTTTTACCAAGACTTGATTTGCAGCAGTGAGAGGTGATACATGTTCAGATTTTAAGTAGGCACAAAAAGACACCCATCCCTAACCCCTCCACAGCAGCCTGGGAAAACACAGCAAAAAGTGTCTGGTGCTCAGTGAGTTCATCTGCCCCACTTGAAAAACAATGCATTGAATGCTTAATAAATACAATTTTATTCTAAGGAGGAAAGAAAAAGACAACTGACACACAAAGAAGATGATATGCAACAATCAATTATCTCTTTCCTAAAGTATAACCATAACTATTTACAGATATCTTCTCTGATTTCTTGGGAGTGCAACTGCTAGGCTAGCTGGCTGTTCCCTACTACCTGCAGTAGCACTTCACTCACAGGCTGGGACTATCAGATCCCACAGCTCTTTCAATTATGCATGCTAGCAACGACTTAACCATCTTGTTGCCTGTGCTACTCTGCAGCGGCTGTTGTTTCTGCTCCTTAGCAAGAGCTGGTGTTAACAAAGACACATGTGGCTTCAGTTGCTTACGGGAGACTTCTTTACTAGTGTCTCTTTACTTGCTTTCAATCTACGATGCCTCACAGCTTCAGACCAAGAAGGGCTGACTTTTACACTGTGTTGCAAAAAAAGTAGTTTTCCACTTTTTTGGGTAGCTTTTAACAGAAATGTCCCCAAGTTTGATGGAACAACATATGTAAACACATCTTGTCTTTGTTCATCTCCCCTTTTTATCTGTCAGGTGTAAACAGGGTGCCTTTTCCTTCTGGTCTCCCCTCCCTCTAGAGATTGTGGGTTCGGCTGCTTCCTCTTTCAGGCATTGGCCACCAGGCTTATATGATTCTAGAGAGGTGAGAAATCCTTCGACCTTTAGTAGAAACATTCTTAGGGTATACAGAATCTGGGCCTTATACAGAAAATAGAAGAATTGTGCTAAATGTTTGCAGTCAGTAGTTTTAATCCTGTAAGTTATTAAGTTGTTACTTCACACTACTAGCAGATGGCTTTTAATTCACTGCAAGGTATTCCTTCCCCACAGCATGGACCTCTTCCAAGTATGTAAAAAGCATTCTGGTCTGCTATTCCATCCTCCTTTGCAAAGCTTTGAACTGTGGCTAAGGGTGGGTTGTTTAGCAGAAGTTATCCAGGACCTTTGGAGTTCGTCTTCTGTTTCATCATACCATAGCTTTTCCTTGCTTGGGTCACCTGTGTCACTTCTGAATGTTGAGGAAGTCATGTGTCATGAGGAAGTCATGGTGTGGTGTTGGTAAATGGGAATATGCAGCAGCTTGTACCCATCTATGTGGCACATTGCCAGGAATACGTACTGCTTGCGAGACAAACACAGCTATACAAATTTGCTTTGGTTATGGTCTTCAAAGCAGCAGCAGCTGCTATAGCTTCCCCTCCTTGCCTGCAGCTTCACTAAGAGAATAGAGATTCTCAGAAGGATGAGGTTGACGCTTAGAAAGATTTTTTTTTTCTTGGAACAGCATCACTATATTGTATAATGTATTGTTTGATGACAGAGAATTATACCACAAAAGTAGGGTCACCGGGAAGGGCTGCAGAAGTTCAGAATAAGTCAAGAGTTTTCTTAGAGATCTCTGCAGTGCTTGCTCCAGAGCACAGGTGCAGCACTGTTTTATGAAATTTCCCTGGTACACCCACAAACAAGGTCTGCAGAAGTTCACGGTGAGCAATTATCAGACAGTTTGTCTTTGTTTTCACAAATGAAACCATTTGCTTTATGAGCAGCAGCATTAATGAGGCCCGGTTTCTATAGATGTGACATACATGTCTGCAGTAAACATCCCCTTCTCATTATTCCTAGTACTCTGCGTCCTTGAGTCCCTTTCCCCCTCTCTCATTCCTGCCTAATTCTCTCCTATGCCCCCTTCTCTTTTGACTAGGAAGGTGACAGCACGAACTATGGCTGGTTTGGAGCTATTCTGCTTGTGTGGCCAATAAGCACGTCTTGACTGGGTGGGTGCTGCAGCTCAGCGTAGATAAGGAGTTCTTTTATAGCCTCTCCCTCTGTGAGGGCACTATTTTGGACTTTTTCTTTTTTACCAGTCACCGCTTTTTATGAAACTTTTAGGAGCTTCATAACCTTGAGATCTCTTCTTGTCTCTCAAGTTTTGTTCAAACAGAACTAAAGTTGAAAAGCTATTTGGAAGAGACCAACTGGCAAGTGAGCAGTTTAAAAATGTAGTTATAAAAGTCTCGTTCCTTAGAATGCCTCCCAGAGCTAATACAGGGAACGGAAAGGGTATTCCTTGTCTTGTCGGCAACATCCTTGGCTGCAATTTGCTTCCTGGAACAAGCCACCATAATTTTAAGTTGATGACTTTAAGGAAATGTTGCAAGACTGGCCTGTTTGCTAGGGGACTTGAGAGGCTGGAGGAAGAGGTAGGGAAAAGAGTTTGATGTTATAAGTGGGGTCAGAGGAAGTTCTAAGGGCTTTAATTTTTAGAGGCTTGTGTTGTTACACTCTTCTTAAAATACAAGCTTGAAAATTGTGCTCTTAAGTTGTAATAAAGTAACACGAGGAAAGTTTTGGCAACTCTTGTGATTTTATTGCATTTATGATTATATGTGGAGACAAATCCTTAAAATCTACCTTTGAAATCAATAAATTATATGTGAGTTGCAGTTCTCATTAACATGTGTAATCTCAGGGATGCAGAAAAAAATTTCAACTTTGGAGTGAGTACTGCGTGAGTTGCAGTTCTCATTAACATGTGTAATCTCAGGGATGCAGAAAAAAATTTCAACTTTGGAGTGAGTACAGCCAGCAGGTTCTGAAGTCAGGAGTTAAATAGAGTCTAAAATAACTTATTTTATAAAACCCTTTGTTTTTGAAACCCATCTTGAGGTTTTTGAAGCCTGTTTTTTAAAACTTTTGGGTTGGCCAGGATGAGAGTAGGAGAAGGGTAACTGAAGAATCTAAACAAATGCTTAGCCAAAGTATATATAAATAAGCCGGTGTATCTTATTCCTTATCCATCCAACTTTGAATGTCACTGCCCAATTCTTGCATTCCTAGTGCATGGTCTATAATCAGAGATAAAAGTTTGATAATATCTGCTAAAAATGTCAACAGCCTGGAGTTCACTGACTTTTGGTTGTCTGTGCCTGAATAGAAAACATTGTCCATGTGAAATTGCCATGTTTTCTTAAATAAACATCAGGCCAGATTTTAGGTGGACAGCGCCCTAAAGCAAGTTAATAATGGGTGATGTAATATCCTAAGATCACTACATGTTGAAAGACTGTGAAATGAATTTGAAAAGTGAATCAATAAGCAGATGTTCTCTTTAACTACCCCTGTTTATGTTCAGACCAAATCCACTCCGTTTATTTCCACTTGCTGCTATTGCTGTTCAATTCAACATTATGAGCAGCTGCCATGAGAAAGGACGGAAGAGGGATATTCTTTGTGGTAGCCAGCAGTTAATGAAGCTGATTTCTTCCCCGGTACTCCTTTTGGGGAAGACTCTGGTCTTACATATGTTGACATGAATCTCAGTAGTATCATTTAAACAGATCAAGCCATAGTGACATTAGGATTGAGATGCAGACACTTAATAGGCCACATTATGGAAAAGCAAAAGTGAAAAGGTATAGAGATGAACGGAGAACAGGGAAAAAAGGCTTTTTGGAAATTACTGAAGCATCACAAGCTGTTTCCCCAATGCTCTTGTCCTTTGACTCATTATACGTAGTGACGGCTGGTATCTTTAATTCCAGCACGAGGCAAATCAGCAGTCCTTGTGCAGGAAGGTAGAACATACTGGTCACGTTAGGGAAACCTGAGCTGGCAAATGTGCAACTTCATGAGGGAAAAAAGCTGCTGAGATTTGGTGCCTTGCTAAAAAGGGAAATGCTGACACAGCCCAGAGTTCATATTGTGTTCAAAATTGGACAGAATTTGAACTTTCTATTTTTCGGAGAAATTATTTTGGATTACATGATTTTGCATTATTTTCCATCCTGAAATTGATTGAAACCAAAATACGTTGAAATATGGATATGATATGGAATTAAAATGAAATAAATTTTGGCTCAGTTGATGTGTTTCATGTAGGTGAAGTCCTAACATTTTGTATGATTTCAGTCTTTGAAATATTTGAATTGCTCCTTTATATAAAAATCATGCTTTAAAGAGTTTTGCAAAGCGAAAAAAAAGCATAGTTGTTTTGAACATATCTCCACAGGATATTTCAGTATTATTTTGTCTTTATTCAAAATAAAATAATTGTATTCATATTTTTATTTATAATACTAAAATAATACATTTTACCCAAATTATGTATTTCCCAGAATATTTTAACTTGAACAAAACCATAATTTTTTGTTGAAAGACTTTTCAAGTGGAAAAATTTCCAAGCATCTCTAGTGATGACTCAGCAGCATAATAACTTCGGAAACTGTATGATTTTGTTGATTTTCTTTTGAAGAAATGATTCATACAGGTCTGCTTGTAACTGGAGAAAGGATCTGTGGCCTCATATAGGTCCCATGCTCTTTCCTTTTCTTCTTCTTATCTTCTCTTTTATTTATATTTGTTATTGTCAGTGTGCTGCTATGTCTGACTTCAGTGAAATTGATTTGTCTTAGCTGCAGGCTGTAGCGTGTCCCTGTGGTTTTTATTATGAAGCAGTTAATATGACCTATCTCAAGAAAACATTAGTCTGATTTTGTAAATTGTCATTTTACCTGCACAGCAGGGTTAGTAAAGCATACGAATCTGAGTAACTTGGGCTCGATTCTCCACCAGCCAGAATTATGTGCAAAGAGTTCACATGCTGGCAAGTGGGTAGCCTTTTCCGCTTTCTTTGTGTAAGTGAGCAGGTAAGGCAGTAGGAAATAAACGGTCTCTTGAGAAGCTCCAGGCAGGGTAAGGGATGCAGATTTGTGTCTTCCATGGGAAATAAAAATATACTAAGCTCATCCCATTATCGTTAGGAGGTTAGCCCATAAAACAATAAAAGAACCCTGTTACGCTGGGCATGACTTTGTAAGGGCCCTGAGAGATCCCCCCTCCTGGAGGTTTGGCTGCCACGGCTTAGGGCCAGCTTAGTGATAGCACAGCTGGGGGCTGTCCCCCTTTGCCGTGGTGCCCTTGGAGAGAGGCTCCCAGATAGTGCTGTGGGAGGCCGCAGCCTGGGCCAACCCCGTTTCCCAGGGGAACTGCTTTAAGCTGAAGTGCCAGTATTTGGCCCTTGCCTGAGCTACAGCTCCTGCTGGGTCGCAGCCATGCCTGTGCCTGGCCATGGGCTCTATTCATCTGGATCCAGACTCAGACCTTCAGTCTGACTCCCTGGCCTGACTTTGGACCTGCCTTGTCACTGTGGACCTGTTTGGTGACCACCGGGCTGTGTCTGGTCCTGGTTATCTTCCTCAGTAATCACCTGATCCTGACTTTGACTTGCCAACTCATGTTCCCAGCTTGACCTCAGACCTGCCTCATCGCCAGGGACTTATCTGATGGTCTAGACTCTTGGCCAGACCTGCCTACCATCCCTGGGTCTGCCCTGCTTGCCTCGCTTGGGTACAAAGAGGTGGGGCCCTACCTGGCAAGGCCCCTGCGCTGCCAGGCTTGTATCACACTCAGCTCCCAGCTCCCCATCCCTTGGGGAGCAGCTGGCCCTTGCTGCTTCCTGACAGACTTTTGCTCTTGAGAACATTTTCTTCTGATGCCTTTGGGCTGTCTTGGCCCTGCATGTGCATTTCCTCTCTGCAATTACCATTCCTTCATGCTCTTACTGATGGTAGGAAATTGAGAGTTGAACCACAACCTTTTTTGTTGGAAAATGCCCCAATTAAATTTCTTTCTGTAATCTATCCCTTTGCTTTCTTAAAACTGAGAATACCAAAGATGAAGACTGTAGTGAGCAATTTATTTTGAGATATTATACAAATGGGAAGACCACTCTGTCACTGTGGCCATCATTTTATTACAGTGGTTGAGGTGACTTGGATGCTGGCTAGTCTTTGGTAGGCTTTCTAGCCAGCAAAGTCTCGAGGGTGGAATCTTTCTCCTTTGCTTTTCCTGGGCATGTGTCTGATAGTGAAAGTTCTTCAGGGAAAGGGAGATTAACTGGTCCAGTCACCGGTTTGGTCAAATCTGGTTTGTCTACTTGAATCTTTTCTCCATCAGGATTGCCAAAGGTATCTGGAAGGCTGCTGATAGGTCCTGCTGCCTCAGATGGAACTGGCTTTCCATCTATGTGTTCTCTTTGACTTTCTGGTACGCTTTGGCAAGAGGTGTCCTTAGTTGAAGGGGGACGAATTTTAATCCAGCCCACTGTTTTTTCTAGATAGCGGGAGAAAGGGTTGGCTTCTGAAGGGAAAGTTTCTTCATGCCTCTGGCTGGATTTTCTAGCTCTCTGGTTAGCTTTCTGTTTCCCTTCTTCAGTGACGGGGGCCTAAAATAAGCAGGCAATAAGCATCACCTATATTGAACTTATCTGGCCTTACCACTTTCTTGAAGCCCCATATCTTTGTGGAAAGAAAATGTAAAAATGACTGGGCTTTCAAGAGTTCAGTTCTTGTTTTGTAAAGGTGTGTTACTGTTGGAATATTAAGATTAGATTAAGAAATACCTCTGGATTGTAGATTTCGCAGGATATTTCCACAGTCTGTTTCTGTTCCAAGTCACTTCTTATTACAGAGCCTGTGCAGAAGCCCATTTTCTGGAAAAGAAAGAGCAAGTATTTTTTTCACATTTTAATGCTGATATTTAGCTCTTATTTTGTAAAACGGGAGATTATGAAAGCCTGAATAGTTTTAGCTTCTACATGTATTTATAGGGGTAAGCAGCTTGGGCAAACTTTTATTTTCGGATTGGCAAGCTTACAAAGGAGGGCAGCATTTTGGAAAGGCCTTATATTTGCAAAGGAGGGTTAGGTAACACGATAGTAAGAATAAGCTGGCTGCTTAAGGTCCAGCTACGACAACACCGTATGCGGGCAAGGTCTGTAAGAGAACATAGTATGCGTTCTCAGGGAAAAACATTTTCACACCATACTAGTTAAGAAACCACAATGTTGCTCTAACAGCTGTGTATTTACCAGGCTCTGGAAGTAACATGGCTCTGATCCCAGTGAAGATGGGACTTAAGAAGAAGGAATCTCTGAGTAGTGTGTTCATTTAGTCTTTCAGCTCCTCTTACAGTTTTTTCCTCTTAATTCCTAAATGTTTTCCGTAGCTGACTTGATCACAGTGTGACTATACTCTTCATGCCATGTTTGCAATTCGCTGTCTGTGTCTGTTTACTCAAAGGAAATCCTTAAGAAGGATTCACTTTTATAAAGCAGTAGCCACCCACCATTTTCCGGATGGAATTTTTTGTGTTTTCTTTGTTCATGGACTTCTAGGCAAGAATTCAGGACTTCAGCTGAATGCTTTCCTTGTTCTAAGGCAGTTTATACACTTGCAGGCCATATAGAGCTACAATTTCCTTTGATTCTTGTTTGCAAAGAATCAAAGGAGATAGGCTAAGTAGTCACTGTGGAATCATAGTATCTGCAAAATAGGTGTTTATACAAGGGAAAATACTTACAGCTAATTCAGCTGAGAGAGGCTTGCACTTGGAGATGTCAGCAACAGAATCAGATTTGGAGCAGGATGTTTCCTGAATTGTAAACTCTACAAAACGTGCAGGGCCAACAACCCACTGTTAATGAGAGACCAGTAACAATTAGCCCTTGTGCATGTGTCAAGAAGAGAGAAAAATCCGACATACCTTAAAATGAATGCAAAGTCCTGCTAATGGTAGAAGGAGCAGGTTTTAGTTGGGGTAGTTCTGCTATTTGTATTACAGAAGAATATTTTTTGCCACTGCTGCTTTATTGCCTGATTATTTCCCACTTTCTGTATATGCACAATCCTAATAACTCATTGATTAGTGATAGTTGAAACTAGTTTGTTTTTTTTGTAAGAATTTAGCATCTATATAGAACCATATATCCAAAGACCCTCATTAGTGACTTGTTGAACATTTCAAGCTGCTTTATAGGAAAGAATCACTTTTTCTATTGCTGTAATGCAAGTACCTCTGGGTTGGAAGAGGGGAACAGTTAAATAGTGCATTGTAGTACTATATATAACGGGTTGAGACAGAAAGTGAAACTGACTTGTTATCTATATTTAATGAATTTTAGACTGGATGTTGCTGTGGTAGACAAACAGGATTTAGGCAGGTGATCATTAATTCTCTGTTAGTCTAAAATTAGTTTTAAATCCTGTTTAAACTCATTTAGTGAATTACAGGTATGTGTTAGAAGGCATGACTGTGCTTTATAAAATACTTTCTAATAGGGAGCCATTAATTTATGGTGGTGATTGAAGAAAGAGCTCACAGTGAAGTTTTCCTGGACTTTGGGATGCAAATCTGCATCTTGAGTTGTGGGAAAAAACCCTCCTTTTTACAATAAATGGAATCGAAGTCTTGGATCAATGCAGCTCCTCATTTCCTGGGAGAGTTCTCCCTGGAAACACTCTCTGTACTATATAGATGCAACTTATAAACAACTTGTAAGGCATAACAACTTATATGAAGTCTAACAGGTGGATCCATACTTCTTTAGGACTAAAGAAAGTCAGATGACTCTTGGCTTACCTGCATTGAAGCTTTTGTGACATTAAGGACAGAGAAATAATGAGTCTGTTCACTTTTTTCATTGAACTTGGCAAGGCTTTGAACAGCAGCCTCCAAATATCTGGGCTCAGTCGGACAGTCATCAACTGGGCAGTCAGGACATGTTGCCCAAATGTTTCTGCGTGGAACTTTTTTTTCAAACAAAACAGTATTAGTAGTGAGAAGTGTTCAGAACCATAAGAGCATGTTGACAGTGTAGGGAAGCGTCTGTATCCATTCCTTATTTATGTCTTTGTGTCTTTGGCTGTTATACATACCCTAAACTTTTTACATAATTATGTTAAAACGATATTTAATACAGATGCAATAGCCATCAACATAGTCACTGAACTGTCACATAAATACATCTATGCCTCCCAACCCTTCTCACCCACACTCCAGTCCCTTAAAGTAACAATATATGGTTTGAGTCACTTAATGATTTTCAATCTTCCTGAATTTGTTGACCCTTAAAAATGTTGTAATGGAGGCAGAGACACTGCATAAGAAAGTTCAGCTTGCTGACAGTGGGCTTGCTCTTCTTGCTTGTCTTTCACAAACCCGTAAAATACTTTTTGGACCAGATGGTAAAAGCCCATACAGATGCTCTGCTGAGTTTCCCAGCAGAGATGAGATGAGATGAGAACAAAGTTATTCTCGGCACTGCTCAGTGTTGCAGGACCGCACTGGTCTTATGATCACTGACCTGAGAAAATTAGGGCAGCTGAAAGTGAATGGAGACACTGTGGTGCTGTTATTACAATTAAAATTTAAAGCAATGCTGTATGGCAAACAGTTTTTTTCCAGTTGTCTTCTAAAGTGTGTTGAATAAAGACATACCTGATTGTAAAAGGCACTCGTAAGTACTCAGATGAGCAATTTTCCTTAGCTGATTAATGTAGATAATTGCTTTACATTGACCATAAACCTAAAACAATATAAACATGTAGGAACAATTAATTTTGCAGCCTTGCAGTAACCACCTGGTACCAGTGAATCACTGTTTTTCTTCTTACAGTCATGAAATTCTGTACAACAAAAAAACTTGTGTTAATACTCAGATGGGAAGGAAGCACATTTCTGAATAGATCCTGTAGAAATAGGCGGCCAGATCTTCCCCTGGTGTACTTCAGCATAATTCTTAGTTATACTTGTGCATTGCTTGTCTGCAGGTTGGTGTCCCCAGGACCACTCTTCTGGCAGCTAAGACCTGCTCGAGTGTCACAAATTGTTGTCCCTGGCCAAGCTCCTGCTCTGGGGGCTGGGTGGATATACGGAACCCAGAGAGCTTAAACCACTGCTGGAGATCAGCCCAGTGTGTCTGGATCCAGTCACCTGAATTCCAACTTTTCCTCTCTTTCCTATGTCCATAGTGAGGAGGGAGAATGGTGTGAAAGACCCTAAATTGACTCTGTGACACTGTAAGCTCACCCTCACCTCCATGGCAGAAAAAATACTAACCTATTGATAGTCATCATGCCTTTATGTTTAAAAGTTAAACGAATGTTCTCTGAGTGCTCCTTAACTATTGCCGCATGGAGGATCAAGGCCTCTAGGACATATATTTCTGGGGTTCATAGAAGCTTCCAAAGGTGTAAAAGGGGACCAGTAAAGCTTTCTTTGGGCCCTTTTCCTGCTAGAAGTGCAGTAAGTAGAAATGAGCAGAATTTTTTTTTCAGTTTTGCGTTTAAAAATGAAAACTGATTGACCTAAGAAGCAGCTCAGGACAAATTAATCAAACACAGGTTTTTCACATGCAAAACTTCCTCCCAGTCAGTCTCCATTTTTAAAGTTTTTTTTTTTTACTTGTTCGGAATCATTTTGGTCACCTGTAGCAGCAGGCTTAAGTCACTTTCTATCTTTGCCACGTATGTTGCTGGGTTTTCTTTCTTCTCTCCTTTCAGTGCTATTTTTATAAAGTTGTCAGAATAAAAGTAGAGTTAAACTAAACTGAAGGTCACATGTTATATAAAAGCGAGTTTCTTTTATTCCCTTCTTGACAAGCTGTCTTTAAAATAAACTCTTACAGGGTTGCTATAAAAAGTAGACCATAGATTCTAAATAGTGTTCTAGCATAGCTATTTATCCATGTCTGCTGATTAGCTCTGGTCAAAAACTTTCTTTTCATTTTTTAAATACATCTTACCATCCTATAGACTGATAAGTACGGATGAAAACTGTGAAACTTAAAAAATGGATTTTGATTTCTTTCTAACTAAGCTCTGCTACCCACAAAAAGTGCATATGTAGGGATTTTGCTGTCCTCAGTAGTACCTAAGTAACTCTCATATCTGAGATGAAATATGAAAATAAAGTCCTTACAGTTTCATGAGTAGGTCTTTTCGCACAGTCCTTCCACAACTTCTTGCTGAGAACATGGCAGTTGGTATCTACTACGTCCAAGATGAGATAGAAGACAGAACCATTGGTCTCCTAAACACATAAAAGAGAAAGGGATTATATGCCAGTTTTGTACAGAATGAAAGAGGGACGGATAAAAGAGAGAGATGGAGAAACAGAATACGCAGGTGGGATATGCAAATATCCAAAAGCTAAACATTCTGCGGGACAAATTTTCAACTGTGGCAAATCAAGTCAGCTAAATCAGGCCCTGTTAGAACAGGCTTGGTCATGCATCTAGCTACCTTTAATTTAAGAACAGCCTTTTGGAATCAGTTTTAGCCTTTTGATTCTGGTAACAACCAGAACCCAAGAATAAAGACCAAAATGGTGATGTTTTCATAGTCAGCTGAATTTTAGGATTAGCTTTGAAATATAGATTGTTTTGCTTTCAATGAGAATGAGACAGTAAATGCCATAAATAATAGTAAACTTTTGACATGGAACTTTGCCAGCACGTATACGAAACAGGAACATCTTATTTCTTACAGTAGTGTCTTCTTCAAATATGGATGCTTTCCAGTCACTGTAAAAAGACAAGAACTGCGTTGGTGTGCACAACTTAAATATTCTCTCAAATACCAGAAAGTGCTATGAGAGACTTTGCAAATCTACATGAATGTCTCTGGATCACTTAAAGCTTCAGTCCCGTTCTTAAGTTCTGAGCCTGTGCTAAAGTCCGGAAACCTTAGCTGAGTTCTCTGCAGTGTAGGTACAAAAAGCAGATAGGGCTTAACATCCGGGCAGCTGTGTTTCCATGGGAGGGGGACAGGGAAATATTAAAAGGACAGCTCCATATATCAAGTGACATATAACAGGCAAGCACCGTTCCCGGGTGCTTACCAGGGATACGGCTTATGAGGCTCATGTTTTATTTGCTGCACTGAAGAGCTGGAAAGGGAGCAGCTGTCATCTCCAGCATTTATACAGCCTAAAGAATTTATACATGGTCGTCAGCTGCCTGTTTAGACTGAGATTATGCCTCTGCTAAAGGGGGAGCAAAGGCAGGGCTCAATGAGAGGAGCATCCCTTCACTCCTAGTTCATTTCACTGATTTATGGCAAAAAGAGGCTTGTAGAAGTCTGGGTCCAGTATCTGTACTATTTTGGCTTCAGTTTTGATTTCTGTTAAACAGCAAGTGAAGACCAGTCAATAGCGCACATAAAGGTTGGAACACCACTGGCTTTTTGTGTTTTTATGCCACTTGGAAGAGTGTTAAGAGGCTTCTGTTCTTAAATTTTGAGGAGACTGAGTGATACAAACTATTCTGGTCACACAATACAGAGATTTTCTCTGAAGAGAGATTGGGATGGTGATTTTATATGTAAACTCTAAAGTATATACTTGTAAATGTATCAATAAACCCTTTAAATACAAAAGAGCAAAAAAAAAAAAAAAAAAGAAAAGAAGCATAACGAATAAGTAGACTTGTATAAACTTTTTCTCTAAGCTGTAGTATCACATGCGCACTTAGCATGCCTTATACCAGTTATTGTATTTTATTATCTTTCTTTTTCTAAGTGCTCTGTGAAGTAGTCTTGCAAAGCCTGGCACTGAACTCTCAGGGTTTGCCTACAATTCTAATCTTGAAGTTTAGTTATATGTAATGTTTGCAAGGTCTTGAAAAGACCAAAACCTATTTTAACAAAGAATGAAGCTGAGGTGCAGCAGCACGATCCACAGTTGCATCTCAGTGTCCTCATACCTGACTGCATAGATCCTTCTGTGGAAGGAAATAGTTGTAATTTTCTGTTTACGTGCAGGGTCCCTAAATAGCATGGTGTTATGTCTCCTTAAAATGGTAGCTAATATAGATTAGATCAGTAAACAGAAAGTAGGACTAATCAAAGAGTATTTGCCATTTTCTGCAAATTTAAGTGTGTTTTGAGTAGTGCAGCATGTGGTACAGGCTTGTAATTTTAAATACTTCCTCTATGAGAAAAAACATTAGTAAGACTGTCCTACATGAACAATTAATAGCCAGGGAAAATGGATATCTTTAAGGAATCCCAAAGTTAGGATTGGTTACTTGAGCTTTCAAGTTGGTCATTTGGGTATTCTGGAGGCAAAAGCACACACATCTCACATTAAAGAAATATTCTTATGATCAAATATGTTTGATGTTAGATGGGTTTACTCAGCTGAATCATGAAGACTGAATGAAAAGCTAGGTAATCTTGGAAATACTAAATGCAGCCAGGCTCTTTGTATTTTCTGGTGCCTATAGCTCTCTTATAATACCAGCTGTAATACACAGGTGAGGTTATTATAAAATCAACACATTTTTTTGTCTACCTGCTTCTGTATGCATCACCCTCCACTGCGGAAAGGATAATTTGGGGTTTATTCAGAGCTCAGCAGATCTCTGAAGGTTTTATTGTCCTTATTTTAATTTTCATAAAAAGACCATTACACAATGGCCTTTTGATATCTGCTTAGTATTGAATAAAAACATATCTGTTTTCTGTACTGATGAAAAGATCCCTTCCCCAGTGCTGCTGATGCTAGTATTGCCAATGCAATGCAAGCTTTGTAGCCAGAAGGGTTTTGGCAACAGCAGAGCATTGCCTTTGTGGTGGGTCGACCTGCTGCAAGGGAAAGAAATGAATAAATATTTTTGCGTGATTTGTAATTTTGTTTAAGTGCTTGTCAATGAAGATAATCCTGAATATCTCCTATGAAAGAAAGGCTCTGTCCT
Organism: Dromaius novaehollandiae; assembly: GCF_036370855.1. Lineage (NCBI taxonomy): Eukaryota > Metazoa > Chordata > Aves > Casuariiformes > Dromaiidae > Dromaius > Dromaius novaehollandiae. The sequence continues at coordinate 11,563,235 of NC_088106.1, forward strand.
ACTTGCATGTAAGTTAATGGCAAATGGCTCATTAGTTTCACTTAGAGCAAAATTAAACCACAAGTTGCATAAGGGCAGATTTGAGTTTGAAATAATTTTGAAAATGTTTTTATCTTAAGAATTGCTTAAAAATATGGGAGAAGAGTCCACTGACTGATTAAAAAAATATTGATTTCTTGATTTATTTATGGAGAACAGAAAATTGCAGAGGACATTGTTACCAGCTGTGGATATCCCTGACTGCTTATTATACGTTCTGTTCCAGCAGCAGTAAAAATGCAATGAAGAGCTTAGATGGTCTAGTGTGTTATTACACAGTGTCTTGAAACACCTTGTTTACAGGATAAGCGTATTAGATGCATACACAAAAAAGAAGAAGAATAAATTAAAATAAACAAAAAATTAAAATTAGAATAAAGAAACAAAAAGCAAAGTATGTCTTAAAGAAAATAAAGACTCTAGGCAAATAAGTGATAGACCATATCACAAACAAGGAGCAGCATTCTCCTGTGCTGAGGTATACTTGCCACAGGTGAAGGGAGAAATGGGGAAATGAATCAAGTGGTTCATAGCATGTCTCCACCCACCATGCTACAGTCCAGGGTAGTCACTGGGCTACTCTGATTTTTTCCAGTAAAAAATAGCCCCTGAAGGGCCATCTTTTAGCTGGAGTTGACATGGCAGATTGAGTGCTGGCCACATGTGGAACACGCCAGGTTTCCCCCTTGATACGTCCGTGGGGATAGGACTAATTGATTAACACCTAACACCCCTAACACTGTAACTGGTGATGCAGGTTCTGGGCCAACTTGGTGTCATCCCATGTGAAATTATTCCCAAGATAACTGATGCAGTTGTTTTGTGGGCATGTTCTATCATCTGAGCAAAGCAAAACAGAGAACATAGTGCAAAGCATGGCAAAGTGTCTGTGCATCTTTAGTGGTGAGATCTCAGATTGCTAGAAGTCATGGCATAGGCTTAGAAACTATGTCCTTGTGAAAGCAGCAGGAAGTAGTGACATATCTTTACCAGAAAAGATCTTTAAACATCTGGCAACGAGCCTGATTTTCTTTTAGGGTTCAGAACTCATAGCCTTTCGGATAAAATTATGGGAAGCGAGCAAGCATGACAGTGAATGTTAGTAGCATGTTTGCACAGTGCCTTGTGCTTTAGGGCCTTGTGCACTCATTTCAGGTTGTCCCTGTCTAGTGCCAGTAGATGCAGCTATTGTAACACAAAATAGAAATAAATTTAGCACACAGGGAAATAAAATATTTGAAGATATGAGTGATATTCCATATGCATTTCCAGTATAACTTTTGCCATGAACTGGTTTCAAATTTCTTCTGGAGAATGAGTCATCATTTAGAGGTCTATGAAGAAATTCCCTGGTCCCAAGCGGGACTTGTTTACACCTGTTAGTGTTCACATCTTCTGTGCAAAATGCACAGTGACTTAATAGCCTTTGCACTCCAACTGTTCAAGGCAGTGGGAGGAAGGTGTAAAATTAAATTAAGTCAGAGTAGTAGTGTTTCATACTGAATTTGTACTGATGCCTGGAGCTGTTCCAGGGGCAGGCAGCAGAGAATCGTGCCTGAGCTTTGCTCTCTAATTGCCCACAGTGGTGATGAAACTGTTTCTAGTCATCTGTGTGTAAAGTTGACATGGCCTCTGGAGTCCTGTGAAATGTAACTTTACATTTTCCTTTTAAAATATTTCTTAGTTCAAGCCCCTATTGCTAGGGAATAGAGATAGACACAGGGCCCTTTGCAGGAGAAGCAGATGTACAACAAGCAGGTAACTTACCTGAGTATGTTCTCGGACACTGAAAATTCGATAGAGACTGAGTACGTAGCCCTCTTTTCGGTCAGCGTTGATCTGCCGAAGAGCCAGATCTGCAGCCTCCTCTACTGCAGTGTCATCACAGTTGCGGGAAAGCAATGGGGTCAGCGCTTCTCTGGCAGAAGGAGAGGCAGCCCAGGAGCAAAGCACCTGTAAGCCAAAGAGCATTGAAATAAGTAAGACCATTCTGCTTAGAAAACCAGTGCAGCAAACCAGCATGGGAAGTCAGTATGGAGGGGTCTGCCTGAAAGACTATGCTTTTATGATGGAGCCGTGTCTCTTTTATAAACTCATGTCCCCTTTTTACTGTACACTGACTATCACCTTTAAACCTACATCTGCAATTGCAAACACAAAGTCAATGATTACAAGGTTTTACAAAAGCATTGTAGCTCTCTCGGAGACTAGAGAGCACATCCTCTTTCTAGCTTTGCATCTCCAGTTCAGTCTTTCATTGGGCAGGTCATATACCCCTGACCTCATTGCAAAGGATGAGGATACAGACACAAAGCCACTTTCCTAAGAAGTAAGTCTTGCTTAAGCAAAGCTACATGCAGGGCAGCTCTGGCTCCAGACCTGTTCTGTCAATGATCCAGTCCTGCTCCCATATAAGCCAATAGCAGAGGTCTCACTGACTTAAATGGGGACAGGATCAGGGCCACAGCGTTGACTGATTTTACACATTGCACATGTTATAACTAAATGCAAATTGTAAACAAATGGGACCATCTAAGTTATATGCAGTCAGTTTGGTTGGGATGGAAAGCTGTGTTTGGATTCATTCTCTGTGTATTTCTACCCCAAGCAAGCAAAATGCAATCCCCCTCCAGACAAGAAGCCTATGAATAAGTGAACACAAGCCAGCTCAAACTGTTAAATATTCTTGGATAACATAGTAACAAAGCCATGTACTATAAAGACTTAACAGTTTCATCATAGTGTCTGTTTTTAAGCAGAATTTTCCACTGTTTTCATTTGAGACTTAACTATTGCTATAATTGAATATAGTAGCATAGTTATGATAAGTTTATAAACACATGTTCTTGCCCCAAGGGCTTCACTTCTTTTGGTGGGATGGTGCAAAATGAGCTGCTATAAGAGGTGGGAAGAAATATACAGTAAGTGAACCAAAGTTACCGAAACAGCTATTGAGAGCTTCATTACAGGATGTGTTGTCCCACCATGCTTTGTCTCCAACCAACTCAATATTGCCTGAACCTCTCAATTTATTGCCACCTACCAGGTATTTCCCACCTACTCCTTCTGATTTCACCCGGCCTACTTCCTGAGCCTGGGACATTTCCTATTTCATCCCCTTCTCCTTCCATCTGATTTGGTTCTCACTGCTACACAGAGCAAAGCTCTCTACTAACTCTCCATCCTTCCATGTTTCTTCTGATGCCAGAGGGCAAGTCTTAATTCCTTTTATCACCTCCTATCTTCAGTTTCTGGGTCCACCTGCTTTCAGCCTCTGCCTGGCAATGCCTAGCTTTATACTTACATGGGTTTAGAGGCAAGGACACTTGTATATGAACTCCCCTACTAATTAAAACATGCTGCTGCATTTTTATTGCCTGAGAACCAAACTTAGTGATGAAGTAAGAACTGCATAAAGTTATATGCCAAGAAGGGAGGAGAGGGAGGTGGCCTGTAAGTAATGTAAGCAGCGCTGATCGTGCAAGCCTCAGTGCCAAAGGTCTGAGGGGGAGAGTCTAACAGAAAAAAGCTTTTCAAAGAGGATAGAGTGTGTAAAGTAAACTGAAGGGAGAACGTCCTTCATCTGACTTTCTGTAGTCAGTAGCTTCCTGCTAATACTACCTCTCACTCTTTTGCTGTCCGTAAATGCTTCTGTTTGTACTTTGAATCAAGAAGTATGTACATTCAGTTGTTTTCTTGCCAGTTCACATCACCCTGCATAGCTCTGCCATATTTAATCCAGAGACTTCTCTGTGAAATGCAGCTACTCATCCTGTAACTGTCTCCTGGCCAGATGATTTAGGACCTTAGTTTTTTATCTCGTTCAGTGTTATTGTCTCCCTTATAATGCATGGTCAGAATTGGCTCTAAGGAAAGAGTCCCACCTACTTAATCTTCAGCTTCCTGACTTCTCTCCTCTAACTGCTGCCACAGTCTACCCCAGTTTAAGTTGCAGGAAGCCACAGGAGAATCCTAAGCCTGTGGCTACAGGCCTGAGGGGCAAAGGAAACTGGTCCAGCAGTGCCACCATTTTAATTAGTCTAGCACTGCTAAGTGCTCTGCCTTCATTCCTTTTCAGCAACAGTAAAACAGTAAAATCCTGAGGTGACTGAGGACTGGGAGAATGGGGGGAGCCATTCGCTGGCATAGCTGCTCCCCCGTTGCATCAGCAAGCACACATTAAGCCATGCGGGTTTAGCTCCCATAATCCTCTTTGACTCGTCCCTTGCCAGACTCACCCCCTGCCAGATTTGGAGGTTGATTTGCCAACTAAGAGATTGCACTGTAGTCACTGTCGATTCTCAAGTGATTTGCTGAGTACAAACAAAAAATGGTCGCAGAAAATTCTGCTCAGAGAAGTGTTAGTTTGAAATGACACCAGGGTGCTATGTGGCTAATCTGTAAGGAACTACATGTTTAAGAGGGGCAGGAGTAGCTGTACAAAAACTCACCTGTGGCTTTGAAGATCTGGTGAAGTGACGACCACAATTACTTGGGGAGGATCCTTGTGAAAGACACTGGTGTCCTACTGAGAGAAAATCCTCCTGCAGTATTTCACCTTGAAGGATAACAGAAGCTGGGTAACTGTTTCTCTGTTCCTCGTTTTGTGTCATGGCAGGCTCTGTGACCACAGCTGTCTTCTGGATGACTCTGAGTACCTTTACATTTCAGGGTTGACCTTTATTGAATGAGGAAGAAAGAGCACTAGGGAAGGACAAAATTTTCTCTATTTAACAGTATTGTAAAGTTTTTTTTTTTTTTAATTTTATATATTGTCAGGTTTTTTTATTGATAGTATAAAGAATCTGAGCTCTTTAGCCCAGCAGTGCTCAAAATATGTTCCTCAAGGAGGCTGCAGAAACTAGTCCAGGGCATGTCCACAGGGATGAGATTACGCAGCCAGGAAGAAGGAGCTGCAGCAGAGATGGGGCTGAAACTCTTCTCAGAAAACTTTGGTTGGTGGCAAAGGTGGAAAACTCAGATTGCAGGACCAAAGGGTCACATGGCTGCTAGACTGAGCCACCTCATGTGTCACCAGCTGCTTTTCAAACTCAGAATGAGGGTTAATGTACAAACTGTATCCTGGAGGGAAGGGATACAAGGAATGAATGTTGAGAAACACTGCTGTAGCCATAGTACAGGAACGGCAGAAGCAGCAATGCAGACTCGCTCACATTGTTCCCAGTGCCTGGGAATGCTTCCCCTGCGGCTAAAGGATAATAACTCATTTTCTTTATCCTTACAGTACATGGCATTTCTATGGAGATTGGTGCCAGTTAGTACTGGCTGTGTCGGTGGCTCTTATAATGAGGAATTGTTATATCCCTGACTCTGTTCTTTGTGCTCTTCCACCCACTGGAAAGGAAAAAATTTCTCTGTTCAAGTAGCTGACCTGAAAACATGGACACAGCTGGGAAATCTGAGCATGTCCAGCCAAAGCATCACATAAAATACATATACTTTAGCAAAATGGAATTCAAAAAAGCTGAAAAGCATTGTCAGTCAGTGATGCAGATCTTACACAGTTATTCATGCTGCATTTCAGGGAAGAAGGCATTTTTATTTTACATATTGCCATTTAATATCACACATTGCCAAGAGGATCTGTTACTAAATGCTAAATCTGTTCCTAAAGTTCAGGTGCATGAGTACAGGGCCATGTTGGGGGTGACAAAGTGACTACTTCAGTGGTGGTAAATGTAATATTCCTTAAGGGGGCATGTGTTAGGAACAAAGGAGAGGAGGTGCAGTTTCTAACTGTACTTGCAAGAGAGAGCATAGGGCAATTCTGCTATTTTTTTTATTTTTAGGGGAAAATGGAGCAGTTAGGCCAGGTGTAGGAAAACATCTGTGAAGCCTGGAGGCTGCAAATGTACATACCCTTGTTTTGTGTGGTTGGAAAATGCAACAAGAGAATGCAGCATTCTCTGAGTTCAGAGATCCCCATGGGCAGGGATCCTTTATATAAACATGCTGTTTCTGCCATCAGAGGGAGAATTTTGTGAGCCTGGGAAACACTGTCTTTATAACTTAATACTCACTTCACTATGCACAGGACACTTTGTATGGCTTGATTAAGGTGACTCCTGGATTTAAAAATTGAAAAGCTAGAAAAAGTAATTACTCCTGAGCAATTAAAAAGCCAGTCTGATGCATCTGAAGTTCTAGTAGTAACACAAATCAAAATAATAACTATTTCTTTAAACCCTATACGCTGGCCCATACTGTGGGATGGGATGGTAGGGACTGCCCACATTACCACTTTTAAAACTTTGCACAGCACTATACTAGCACTTTTAAAGCAAATGGCTGCATGCTGAATATACTGGAGCTACTGCTTTACAGTGAAGCAAGAAATCACTGAGCAATCACCTGGCAGTAGCTTGTGAGATAGGCTGCAGCATTGAGATAGCCTACAATGTAGCTCCTGTGAGAACTGATCGTGTTCTTGAAACGTGAGAGTGCTGCCTCAGTGGGGAGAGCTGGTTGGCAGTATGTTCCCATGATGTGAGACTGTGGTTCATAGAGTCTGGGCTGATGTCCCCCTTTCTTCGCTCTCCACACACCAGCTGAAGCACTGGTTAAGTGCCTACGGCTTTTCCTCCCCCCATGCACACAGCAGAGCAGAACCCTTCTGTATAGCAGCCTGTTGCACTGTCACCAAGAGCAAATGTTAGTTGTTTTGCTTACTGAATACTGGATGATGGTAGCTAAGACAGCAGAATAAGTTATTTGAAATAGTTCAAAAATGACATGTGTTCTGCAGGTTTTGCTGGCTGCCTGATAATTATCTTGTAGCAAGTGCTGTTCCTGGTTAAAGATTCATGACTGTGTTTGATACTGCTCCCCTGGGCCTGCAGAATTCCAGTCTGGCTGGCAGTAAAGATCCTTCTGGCCCCTGTCTCTTATTACTGCTCTGCCTAGAGTAGATTTGGTCTCTAACACATCTCTTAAGAAAGACAGAGAGATTAGTACACTGGTAAATTGCCATCACTGTCTGGGTTCCATTGCATGAGACATATGTGTCCAAAGCATATTTTTATTCCCTTGAATTGGTATTCCCTCATGTGCACCCCATGATCATATTGCTCCTGTGTATCTGCTAGAAGACAAAGAAGACACATGTGCTTGGTTGGAAGTATTGGTGCTTTCAGCCCGTGCAGGAATGAGTATGTCCTGATTCTTTGTTCTTTTCATAGGCATGGATGCTGTTATTATTCATTATGTCATATCCAGAAGTAGTGAGGTACTTTTGGTGGGTATTGAAAGTGGGTACATGCTAGGATACACTAAGGTGGAAGGGAGGAAAGCATTTCTTGCCTGTCACTTTTTTAGTGTTTCTGGTGTGTGATCAAAAGAAAGGACTGACCTGATTTTCTGCAGCGCTCAGCACCCACACATCCCAGTGAGGCTGATGAGAAGTTCAGGAGCTTACTGTTTTTGAAATAGAGCCCAGAATATGACTCATAATGCTATGAAGGAGATGCTCAACAACTAAATGAAAATATATACAGATATAAGGTAACAAAGCATTTCTGCTGAATGTTTTATTGTGAAGTAACCTTTGGACTGGTGTCTCTATCACAAAGCTACAACTGTTGTACAGCTCAACAATGTCATTGAAACAGTATTTTCTGTGTTTTAACAAGAGCATCCTTGTGTGTAGAGAAAACAGATGCTATATTTTGCAGTCCCCTGCATTTTGAACCAGGCCTTTGCAAGATCCTGGCTACTGCTCTGCTATCTGCAAGGTGAAGCTCAGTGGGGCTCAGAGATTCAAGTGTTCTCAGCTGTTTGCATTTGATGTGCTCTGTGTGCTGGTGATGCTGCTGCATACTGATCCTTCAGTCAGCTGGCTTGCTGTGTCTGTAACACAGCCTATATCTTGAAATGGTGGACCCTTCCAGGGCATGGAGGAGGAGGAGGCGGCACAAAGCCAACTGGACGAGCTACTTTGTCATGTTGAGCAGCCTCTCCAACTGTTCTTTTTACTACAGGCTTTGCTGCTACCACGAAAGTAGGAAATTCTGAAGAGCTGGATTCAGATGCGAAAGGGTTATTGTGGGAAAGCCTGAGATTATGGTTTGTGAAGCCTTGTACAACATTGGGCAGCAGTCCTGCTGATGTATCTTGGCCTGGCTGAGAATAGGTAACTCCAGCCTAGAAAAGAAAAACAGTTTGTGTGCGTGTGTGTTCAGTGACTTGGGGTTTATTATATATGGATCATTATTATATTAGTAGGTATCCTGCTTTTAACTAGACATAGGCCCCCCACCCAGGTGCAAAATGTTCCTGACCATCAGGGAAGTTTTGATCTGGATTTGAACACAGAGACCGGAACCCAGAAGCACATTTTTAATATCCAGTGTATCATTAGCACCACCTTCTGTGCTATGTAAACTTCCAGTGCATCCTGTGCAGCTGGTGAAACATTCAAACCCAGCTGCTCCCCTAATCGGTATTATTCTTTCTTTCATACACGCTGTAGACAGCTACCATTACTATTTTATTACCAAGAGTTCTGGTCCATAGGAAGTACTCAGCCACCAGTTAGCCCATCTCGGACCAAAAGAAGGCTAAAATACTAGGTGAGTGCTCAGCTGTTGTGTACATAGGTGTCCCCTTATCCTTGCTATAGCAGTGCAGGTGAGGGGTCCCTGAATTCAGTCAGGTCTAAGGAATACAAGCAAAAGTCCCCAACTGATTTCACCTACCACAGTGGCTCAATTATGTCCTACATCTAGCTAGCCCTGCCCCTAGCTGAGCAGAATTTGGTTCCGTTTGCCCTACCAGGCATGTAAAGTTCCCAGATGGTTAGGGAGGAGGAGCTGTGTGAAGCAGCGATGACACAGATGACTGAATTCCTGGCACAGAAATCCATAGGACAGCCAGGAGCCACCTTTTCTTTTTCTTTCTTTTTCTTTTTTTCAGGTATGAAGTTAACCTCGTAAATTATCACAGATAGCTAATCCACAGTGAAAGAGGTAAACTCGGGGTGATTGCTTGAAATAGTGCTAGTAGGTTGGAATACACTGAAAAGGGTGCCGATATCTACAGAGTTAATACCTGATGTCCATAAAGCTTGCAGTCTACTTGGACGTCCTGTAAGGGTTGCGTTGCCATTGTTGCTGTGCAGAAACCGAAATTCTGGCAAAACAGCACATAGTCAAGAGAAAAGTTATAAAATAGAAGTGATCTGCATTACAATTTTTCATTTTAGTATATTAAGAAAGTAGCCATATTTTTTTTATATTTTGTCTGAGTAGTAAAGTGCTTGCTTTTGAGCCTGTTGGATTGAATAGCCAGGCTGTGTTTTAATATATAATCAGCAAATATGTGAAACTCCAGCACTCTTCCAGAGTAGGATCCTTTGTATTTCTGGGTATGGGGAAGGCAGGGGGAAATATATAGGAGTCTGGCTAGTTAAAAGGTTCCCACCCGTGAAAACTGCTTGGACTCAATTTCATTAGATACAAAAGAATAATTTTAGCGTGATAAAGTATACAGTATAGTTCACAAGAACTTATATTGTAGGAAGGTAGGGCAGAATCTATCCTTTTGTTATATATTTGTGTACTGCCTAGTACAAAGGAGCCTGATTTTCTCAGATGCACATATTAAGAAGAATAAATAACAATATATATTCTGTTTATTAAAAATGTTTTTTGTTAAGGACACTTTTGGCCTCAACCTTTTATAAATATGCTAAAATACATCAGGATTCAACCTATATACATCAAGGAAAAGAGAAAGGGGTGATACAGCTTTAGAAAATTATATATTGAAAAGCATACCATGACAGTATACAGCTCTTACGCTTTCATCCTCACAAAGGTCTATTCCTGCACAAGGGCAAGTGCATGAGAGCGTGCCTCTTTTCTGCCCCTGAAATGGCTAGATCGGGACTGGTGTGCCGGCATACTCACAGACTGATCGTCAGGCAGCAGCTGACAGGCATCCACATTAGCTTTAGCTTCTCCTGCTGAGCAGTTTGTGGCAGCCACAGCAAACTCAACAAAGACCAAGTGCACTGGGTGATACTGATAAAACAGGAATATTGTTTAACAGACTTTGCAGTGTGAAATTGCAGAGCTGCTGAGAAAAGATAAAAGGCAGATGTTGTAAGAAGTTTGGTTTCTAGCTCTCCATCTCCCACTGAAGTCAGGGGGAATCATGTGGCTAAGATGACACAGAATCCTTGGGAAATCGAGAGCAATTCAGTAGGGTAATTAAAAACAAGCCAATTCTGTTTGCAAACACAACTAGTTAACCCTGGGCAATTACCATAGAAGAAGTATTCTGTTTACATGTAAGGATAGCCCTAATTCTAGCAATTACCTGTATTCTGGCTCTTCCGATCTCAAGGAGTTTGAGGTAGGCACCAGCAGTTTTGCTGTTGTGGCTGTTGAGTGCAGCTGTAACAGCTGTTAATACCTGAGTGTTGTTTAAATTTGCCAGCAGCGGACAGTCAGGGCAGACTCGGGTAACATCTTCATTTGAGTCTACAGGAGGAACCAGACAGATTAAGTTTTCATCAGATTACAGGTTATTTCTGAAGACATTATAGACCTCTTCAGTGACATGAAACATTGTGTTTCATGGTCTGTCTTAAGTTATAGTGGAAAGGATTTTTGGCAGCACAAACTATAGGTGGCAGTATTTCACGTAACTGTTGCCATCGAAGTCCTGAAATCTTTATACAAGGAAAAATGTCATGGACTTCAGGAGCTCATTTTGAATGCTCTTACTCAGATTTTAATCAGTTCTCTTTCTGGCAAGCTATCTGTGACACCAATGAAGAGATGTAAGTCACAGCTCACACAAGGAATGGTGGAAAAATGAAGATGTTCTAAATTATTGGAATTGTATGTGCGTGAGTGTGTTGTTTCATTCAGTCACCCGTTCTGAAAGTAGTGCCTAAGAAATCTCATGCAGAGCATGCAGAATGCGATTCCGCTTTCCCATGGCCAACACTGAAAATGTTGGGTGTAGTAAATAAGCTCTAGTAAATTCAACAAGCTCTAGTAAATTCAGGCCAACAAGGAATCAAATTCTTGAGGCTAAACTCTTAAGTGCAAAGCCTGAGTGCCAGTCATTTCCACGTCAAATCTGGGAACTTCTCCCTGGTTAGTCTTATCAAATCTTAACTCTCATAGTAAAGAGGACCAAAGAGAGACGACTGCATTTATGAGTGAATGAAATAAGGCAAGGGGAAAATGACTTCCAAAACAGCTGGATTTAGAAAACTCATTAACTTTCTTTTTTTTTATGGCATATTTATACACAGACTTGCAGTGTTTAAAGTCAGAAGGGCTAGTGAACTGTAACCACTGCCGCCAGGTTCAAACCTAAAGAACAAAGTCTTTACCTGCATGTGAATGGCATTTACTGGCAAGTACAGATAACTTCCCATCCAAATTCTGCAATTTAACATCACAATCACCTTCAACTGCCTAGAGAGAGAATAATCAAAGGGTTACATCATTAAGATAAATAGGAATTTCTGAAAAGAGCAACTACTACTAAATTCAAAAGAATAGGTCCTGGCTGAGTGTTCCTGACAAAATCTGTCTGATTGCAAAGGGCCTGCTAGGTTTTTATTGGTGTCTGTGATTTTGTAAAAGGCACCTGCAAAATTTGGATCCAAATCTGGATCTCGAAAGTGTTGGAAGTGCCGGGGTACCCATATTATAGGTGTTTAGTTCAGGTCCTTCTCTCATAAAGAGCAAGGAATAGGAATACTCATGAGTTAAGACTTTCTGCAGAGCTGTTTGATAACATTCTCGCTAATCTCTGCTGGTCAGTGGCCATGGTAACAGCAGAGTGTGCTGCCTGTGCCGGAGCTGGCTTGCGAGCTGCGTGATCCAACGGGGGAAGAGATGTCAAAGCAAAGCTGGAGTCACTGGTAGGGAGGAGCAGTTAGAGTTCCTTCCCCGTACATGGAAAAGGAGTGAATACAAGGTGGATCAAATTTAGGCATGAGCTCTGTGAATTGAGCCCCTTTCTAGAAACAGCAAACTAAAATGTCTATTTCTTACTCTGCTTTCCACTCAAAAAGCAAAGCTGCCTGTGCTCAGACAACACTTCCACTGCTTTGGTTAGGGAAAGCTTTTCAGAGGTGGATAGTATTTGCACAAGACCAAAATATTCAGGGGCCAGTAAATTCCAGTGGAGCATTACTTTGATGGCAGAGCCCTGTCTGAGGGGAATAGCTCTCCTGCAGTCCCTGGTGGCCAGATTTGATGTAATTTCATTAGTTAACAGCCCACAAACTGCAAGGGAAAGCTGTGGTTTGCACTAGTTCACAGCTTTCCCTGTCTACAGTTTGCAGCAGGGCAGTGACATCTAGGCAGGCCATGGAGGGCTGAATCTGGAGCCCCTAAACAAGACCCTTCAATGTGCATGAACTTCATGTGAAATGTTATGCCAGCAGTGACCTGTCCTCCTCACATAGCAAGCCATGGAGGAAATCCAGGAGTTTGGCAAGCTGTAGGGACACAGTACTGGTGGGAAAGGAGGGTTGGTGCAAAGGGGCTACGTGTTCACGGTGACTGGAAGAAAGAAGCAACACCACGGTCTTATTTGATGTTTATCCTGCAGTCCTTCCTGGTTTCTACACACTGAACTCTTTGATGTGGTTCATATAATAGACAAACCATGCCAGACACAACAGTAACACTAATTCCCTCACCTGTGCTAAAAAAAAATTCTCTTGCTGGGGATCTATGCTGTCAATTACCTCCTTATCCTCTTATCTCCTACACTAACACACAGAGACCTTTCCATTTACAGCATAAGGGAAAAGAAAACTTTGGAGGAGGGATGCTGGAAGATGCCCAGGTGCACTTTCTTTGGGGCAGCTACAGAAAGAACGTATGACATGAAGGCAACTAAAGCAACAGGAAAGTTACAGGTGACTGAATGGTTATAGGCTGTTACAGTGATCTAACATTTGCAGCCTGAGCTTGCAAATCTGACTGGTTATAGAGAGGCCTCTAGCACCAACATACTGAACTTGCATTTTTGCACAGAGCTAGTGAAGTTTTAGACACTCACGTGTTCTGTGAAGCTCCTTACTGTGCAATTTTCAAGAGGTGTAGGGCTGAGGATGTGGCACTCGGTCTCTAATAAGTCAAGTTCTAGAAACAGTATCTTGTGATTTAGCCCCTGGAAGAAAAATACAGAAACTATTAATTACTTCAAAAAACATCACCAAATTTCTCCTCTGGGGCTGAACTGTGATCCCTGTTGCTGACTGCCACTGGATAGCTCCAGGTGTACCCTAGAGTAACTGTATCAGGAACAGGTCCTTACTGTATAACTTTGTAAGAAACAAAGTCCCATTGATGTCACGTGGATTTTTTGCTGGCTAAGGAACCGGCCCATAATTTTTAGAAAGTCCAGCATGAATGTAGTGGGCCAGTTCTCCTGAGTTAACTTGATTTTATCTTGTTGAATAGTTTTAAAAAATAACAGCGGCTTTTGTTGATGAGCAAACTCCATGGTTCTATGACCAGATACAGTTGTAGTTGCACCTTTTCAACTATAACATCAGACATGTGAGTGGAAGGAGAGAAATGAGGTTCTCTAGCTCTGAAAGTGACTCTGCGGCTTGGAGGTACATATAAGGATGTCTTTCTTTTATTCCAGAGCAAGTCAAGTGATTCTGTTTAAACTAATGAAGTTATTTTAGTGTAGAAGTATTAATACAGTGTCACCAGTGTTTTTGTGTAAATACTGCGGGTAGACTTCTGATCTCATTAATGTCTGTTTTATTCTCTTGTAAATGACATTGACATCCTCACTCTCATATCAAATAGAAAACAGCCGTGAAGCTTCATTCTTGTTAATATTTGGGGCCTTTTGCATTGTTCTGAGAAAACCAAAGGTTCTGAATGTGTACCTACATTGTATCCTTGACCATTTCTATAGCCTTTCTAGACTACCAGAATGATGCAAATAGATCTTAGTGAAAATGAGACTACACGCCACAGTTATTTCCATTGTCAGCCCAATGAGATATTAGATCAAATTCATATCTACCACAAAATCACTAATAGCATGGAATTAGGATAAGTATGCATATAGCCAATGTTACCTGCATCACAAGGGTTATCCTCACAGTTTTGCCCAGGTCAGCAACTGGGCTCACAAATCATCACTTTGAATGATCTGCCCTAACCAGCATGCTGCATTAGTAAACTGAGCCCTTTCTATCATTGTACAAAAAATACCTGAACGTTTCTCTCTCTCCCTCTGTTCTGTTCCTTGAGAGAGACATTGCAGTGAGCTGGCTCTCAGCAGCACAAGGTGTCATTCCCCCAGTTATGCCGATGGAGCCATGCTGGTTTGCTTCATGGGAGGATGCAGCCCTCTGCTGGGATTGTCGGTAATTTCCCAAAATTTCCTGTTTTAACGCAGTGCTCTGCCTGCAAGTTCCTCACTTACCTGGGGTATCACGCGGACATTTTCGATTCTGTTTAAGGCAAACTTGTATCCATGATGGCTGTGGTCATTAATATAATTCACAGCTAATTCAGCTGCTGCTTCAGATTCTGGGTCATCGCAGCCCAAGGGAGGGGGGGGAGCTGTTGGTACAGCTTTGTGGATTGGAAGCTGAACAAGCAATATTAAAGCTACTAGCACCTTCATAGCACCCGAGGAAAATGGATCCCTTTCAGAAATAAAGTTCTAAGAATACTGTTCAGGTGGTATCTAGGTAGCTAGAAACAGGGTCTCATTTATATAGTACATCAGCACAGACTTTGCATGACCGCATGTCTGATATTTGTCCCAGTTCCAAGCAGGCATTGCAAACAACAAAAGAGAAAAGTAAATGTTAGGACATCAAGCTGACTGATTAATATTAGCCAAAGTAAATTTTATCAGGTAGGACATTGCGAAGTCTGCTAAAAAGAAGAAAGCGTCAGCAAAAATATAAGAGTTTTTAGAAATTTTTCTACGAACCAACTACAGTACATGCAGGAGAAAAACAATCCCTACTGTTAAACTTGTGGAGATGCTAGACTTCATTAAGTTTTACTGTAAGCAGGGCAGATTCTGTTAGGCCCCCAATCTCACCAGATACCAGTCTAAATTGGGAGATCAGTACCATGGTGAATTAGAAAATGGAATTCGAATCAGTTTGAAGGATCACATTCAACAGTGAATTTAATTATATAGCACTTTTGTTACTGAATTCATTTAGAATAGGTGATGGGACATAGTTTCTAAACCTTTTGCATCAGCTCTCTGTTTCCCTGACATAATCAAAATAATTCCAGTATTTCCTGTTCAGTGATTCTAATTTTACTCTGCAGAGCAGGTATCTTGTTGAAATTTTTCTGGATTATGGTGTACAGATTGGAGGATTTGGAATAAGATACTGAATAACACAAAAGTGCTTTAAGGGGAGTTTAGAGGAAATTTAGCTGCTTAAATCTAGAAGAGCATGCTAAAAAATCCCACAGCATCCACTTAGGCAGTTATCATTATGATTTTGCACTGCTCAGCTGAGCTAAACAAACCAAAGTGGATTTTCCATCTAAGGCCATTTGGGTTCCGTGAACTGAGTGCTGCCATGCTTAAATCCCCAAGTTTTCACGTGCTAGGTGAACTCTGAGCACATCTAATGCACACTGATAGCACTAAAGGCTGTTCAAAACAGACTGGGTAATGATGGTTCTACGTAACAGTTTGATAGTTAAAACACTCCCCTAATAAGTGAGAAATGAGATTCAAATCTCCAACATGCTAAAAGAGTGCCCTGACTTCCAGAGTGTGGGTTATCTTTACTTTTGAACAATCACCTCTCCTCACTTTGAAGTTCAGCATGGAAAATGCCACGATTATCTATAGAAAGAGAGATGGGAAGAAAGAAGTGTGGGGCCACTGTTTAGAGATGATGTTGTTCAGTTAGAAAGCAGCCCAGGAGTGCTGGTCCTCAGCTCAAATTTACATTCACAGTTTATGCATTTACAAAACAGTAACTGGATAACAAAAATATTCTCTGGAGCAGAGTATGGCTTCCAGGATGTCACCACCATTTAAGGTCTTTAATTTAGAGTATTTTTCTCAAAGGTAGATTCTAGCTCAACCAGGAGAAAAGTTTTTCCTGCAGGGATTTCACAGCACATTTCTATGATCTGTGTTATGCTGGTGATGAGACTGGAGAATTGTAAAGGTCCCTTCTGGCTTTAAAATGTATGAATCTCTGTCGTCATTTTCGAGGAGGTCAAGAATTAGCTGCAGAGCTGAGATGAATAGGACTTCAGAATGTTTAGAAGTTTTCACATCAGCTAAGTACTTCTCAGCTCACACAACGGTGTGAATGGGGCTAGAAATTACTTGGAGAAAGTCTTGAGTCATTGCCTTTCTTTTCCAGAACTTGAAAATGTAGAAAAGAACATAAACAGAAATGGTTCCATTGGACAGATTAACTGATGAGGAAGGACATCTGGAAGAGACTAGAGACTGGGAATGATTCCCTTGAGCTATGTGTAGTATGAAGTAAGTTCTGGATGCTAGGATTTGCATACTGAAGAGATTCCTGGGGAAAAGAAAGGTTCTTCCTCTCTCTTTTAAGAAAAAAAATGATTCTGAGGATGATTCATTTCTTCCTACCACTTGATGTCAGGTGTTCAGGCATTTGTTCTGTCATGCAGATGATCATTTGTCTGCTGACTTTGTTTGGCCTACCTGGAATATTTGAAGGATGAAAACTGGTGTCCCAAAAACACCTTTTGAGTGTTCCCCGTGGGTGTCTTTTGAATCATAGCAAATTTATTTAGAATGTAGTATTTTCCTCTTTATTTTTAACCTGCAGTTCAGTTTCTAACCTGTGAAATTATAACTTCCTTTTCCCTTTTCTGGTATGAAACTTTAGGCTGAATTTCCAACAGGTGCAGAAATTGGTCTTCACCTAAGTGACATTTAATTTCACCAGGGAAGGACTTAGCCCCTTATTTATAAATTAAGTGTGGTCATTACTGAGTCTCATAGGTTTTTCATAGGTAAATGCATTATATAATCCAGTTCAGCCAACTTCAGATTCCATTTTCAAAGAACAACTTTAAAACCTCAAATAGCAAACAGGATTTATTACCTTCTTTCTCCCCTCGCCTTTGCACTGACATTCAGCATTCCACTTACCAAGCAGGACGAAAGGGAAATACTTTGGAGCGCACCGCACCTCTCAGCTCCTCTGTCGGCTTACCCAAGACCTTCCCCTCTTGGTGCCTGTGTGAGCTTTCTTTGCTGGAGTGTAACGGATCAGAAATGTACCCATATGATCATCAGAGGCAGCAGTGCAATGCAGAGTGTTTGCGGTAGCACTTTTTTGGGGGGGTGTTAGGATGTGTGTGAGAAAGTGGTGATTTGTTTTTTTAAAAGGGGAAGGAATTCGAAAGGGGAAGGAATTCGAAAGTGCAATCATATAGTTTGGATACAGGTAATATGAAAAGAAGTCTTTCACCCTTTGGACACAGACTGACATAGATCTGCCTAATTATTCCCCTCTGGAAATGAGCTTACTGGTGTCAGCTCCCTGCAGTCCTGTGTGCTGTCATGATTGGCTCTTTATTGGCAGCCTCACTCAAGAGACAGCAAATGCAGAAATAACTTCTCACTTAACTCAGTGTAGATCTATTCTCCCTTCTTCATGCCTGGGACATAGTAAAAAGTCAGCCTTTAGCAGTGGCTACAAATAGTTCTTGCAGCACAAGAAATGAGCTGAATTCCATGGGCTCCTGGACAGAAGGTCACATCTCGACCCCACTGA
The DNA here is from genome assembly GCF_036370855.1 of Dromaius novaehollandiae. Taxonomy (NCBI): domain Eukaryota; kingdom Metazoa; phylum Chordata; class Aves; order Casuariiformes; family Dromaiidae; genus Dromaius; species Dromaius novaehollandiae. Next base: position 11,581,053 of record NC_088106.1, read on the forward strand.
AGTGAACAACAGTCTTTCACATCAGTAGCATTAGGCTTCGGCCCTAGTGAAATTAGGTTGCATGAGAGACTTGACAGGGCTTCAGTGTGATGGAAATAGAACAAGTTGGGTTTAGTGCCCTTGTTATATAAAATACAGTATTGATTCCATGCTCGAGAACTGAGGCTCCACTGAATCTCAGTTCTTAATAATTTATATAAACCACAATGGAAAGGTGAGTTGATGGTTTTGGTTTTTGCTTTCTCTTTGTTGTTGTTGTTTGTTTGTTTTGTTTTGTTTGGATACTTAAAACAACTAGTGCTGCATTAGAAACTTGCTGCCCCTGCTCAACCTGATCTGGAAGGAAGGCGATGAGTTGCTTCCACAAGTTGTCAAGTTGACACCTTTCTGAGCTTTAAATTCAAACAAATTAAACAAGCAAACAGATAAATATCAACTTTTTAAAGCTTCAGATCAAAGTTAAACACTTGTGGGGATTTCTGAGGCTCTCTTTTCAAATTACTAAAATGTCATTTTTGGGTGAAGCAGACAGAACTGGTCCAATTCTCTGCACCACATCAAAAGGTGCATTTCTGAGCAGTCAGGCATTGTACAGTACTACAAAACTTAATCACCTCTTGCTTTACACTTGATTAAGCACATTACTTTTGGATCATAGAGTTCACAAGATATTGGAACATCAGGACTGTCTTCTGTATAGCTGTCACCTACACAGAAACCTGCACACTAAAGAAAGAAAATGTCTGCAGGAGAAATGTCATACAGTTAAAGTGACCAGCCTTGTCCAGGCAGCATACTGCTTTTTTAAATGACAGTATAATCAGCAGAAAGTAAATGAAAACCCATAGAGCTCTGGGGAAAAAAAAAAAAAAAACTAATGACAAATTTAGTCCATCAGACTAATTGATTTGCATAATCTTATTGGCATCTTTCCACCATGTGGGCAAATCTTCGGCAAATGTAGGTTGTCTTAGGTTCACTGCAGTCGAAGATCTCCACAGTGTCCCTATACCAGAATTTTCTGGCTGCAGAATTGTCAGTAAAGTCTGAACAGTTTTGCCCAAATGTAGTAGTAGAACATTGTATGTTAATTTAAAAAATTTTTAATGTATTTCTTCTCTTTTTTTTAATATGACAGTTGTTAAGGGAAGGAAGGCTGATGATATGCCATAACTGTAGTATCTGTAGTTGAGAGATTTATTACTGTGGGAAATAAAATGTGCAGAAGTGGCATCTATTTTGGGAGCCTCTAGTTTTGGGTGCCCAGCTAGAGATCCCATTTCACTGGGATCACTAGAGATCTCCACTTCACTTTGCTGACCTCAATCTGTTTATCTCTATTTTCTTTTAACTGTAAAATGGAAATAATAACTATTTCCCATTTCACTCTTGTGCACTGAAATGACTCACTGAATTTTATAAAATGTTTTGATATCCTTGGGTAGAAGAATCTATTCAAAACATAAGAGGAATCTAAGAGTCAGGGAAACCAGATGCCACTCAGTAAAAGGGATTCCTGGACTTATTGGAGGCATAGCTGGACTGAGAGGATTCAAATTTGGGTTTCAAGATTTAGTATTGATTATTTCAGAGAAATTTTATCTGCTGGAGTTTCTCTACAAAAACTCAACTCATTTTCAAAGGATGTGAAAAGCTGCTCAGAATTCTGAATTTTTTAATGGAATGGAAATTCTAATTTTTGACCAGCTCTACCAGGCAAAGCCAACTAAATCTATTTTTGTTCTGTTCTGTCTCGTTCTATTTTATTCTTCTATTGTCTATGCCACTGACATACTTGAGTGCCTTCCAGAAGTACATTAAGTGACATAACTAGCATTTGTTACATGAGAGTCTGTTCTCCTTTTCTTCCCAGTGGGAAGATTATATAAGATGTTTTGTCTTAGTGAAGTTTTTGTTTGATTTAAATTTTCCTTCCCATTTCCGCATTTCATCTGCCATGTGTTTTGATGTTGCAGCTAGTAACAATAACTGTTTTCTGAGACGAGAGTTTTCAAGCCTCTGCATGATTTTTACCCCGTATTATGCTGGCCTGATGTCTAAATTCCCTTTCCTAAGTTTTTATACTTTTTTACCCTTTTATCAAGGTCAAAGTTATTTATATTACCATGCAGCTCTTAACAATGGGATATTTTTGCTTCAGCCCTGCAGGCACGTCATGCTTCTCTCAGTATCATGCCTGTGCAATTTGACGGGTGTGGGAAAGCTGTGTCGGAGATGGATGGGTGGCAACTGTGAAATCAGAGACTGGCAGTTACTGAAGTTTTTCTTTTAGCTGTATGCCCTTATGCCATAGTTAGGGCTTCCAGCTATTATGGATGCTCACCTTGATCACTGCCTCCTATCAGAATCTAGAACAAGAAAAGGCAAGATACCTGGCAAGAGACTGCAGAGCTGAGCAGCGTGAGCAGAGAGGGGATGAGGCAGCAGGAACAGAGTGTTCCTCACTGAGTAAACAGACACCCTGTGGTCAAACTGACCCCTTCTTGTCCCGGCGAACAGCACATCAACCTAAGTGAATTTAAACTCCACTTACCATGAGAACCAGTGGCTGTTCTGGCATTATAATAATGTTCTGGCATTATCAGAGTATCCACAGACACATGGCCCCTATTTAAAGAGGCAAATTGAAACATGCCACATTAATTCCTTCTACTTACAGCAACTTTAGAAGACGTAAATGCACAATTGGTCTGCATGCTGTCATGTCCTATGATGCTGTTAGTCTCTTTGATGGAGAACTCCACATGATAACTCTGCATGTTATCTTCCCTTGCTGAGTTAAATCCTGAAATTTAGTAGCAAGTGTTAGAGAAACCTGCTGTGCTCTCTGGATTCCCACATGCTCAGCTGCAATGACACATTTTTGATGTGAGAAACCAAGTTCACTCTTGGCACTGTGAGTGCTTTTTCCACTGAGATCGGTAGAAAGAGCAGTGCAGTCTTACCCTGTGGCAATTTTTAGCTCTCTATTTGTTAAACAAAAAAAGCCACCTCTAAGAACATGAAATTGTTACCTACCTATATTGGGCTACTGCTTGAAAATGGCCCTTATGTTTCCCTATCGATGTTTATTGGCGTAAGTGATAGGACAGTCCATGATGTTACAGGCAGGGCTGGGGAATGGCAGGTGGGAGGATGGCAAACCGATGTGCTCTCTCACCTTGGAACACTGCCTCAGGGGCATGACAAACAAAATCAATACCCCAGTGAGATTTACATAATTCTGACAAGCGGGAGGGTGTTGCTTTTTTTTTAATAAAAGAGTTATTTATTTTTAGTGAGGCAAACAATCAGGAAGATTTTTATACTGCTACATACCCCTAAATCATCCATTTATTCACTCTTTCTGCTGCCTTCCAGCCACATGGCTTAAAAACAAGGACTAGGAAGGAAACATGAGGGGGATATTTTAATTTAATAACATAGAGGCAATATATTAATAACATATTTACAGTAGGGGAAATGGGTCTTTCCAAGTCAGACAAATTTGAGAAAAATTATATAGACATTTTTGCTTAAGAAGTTGAAATTTCGCATGTTAGACGTAAAGTGCAGATGACTTTTGTGACAGCAAAGTAGCTAGACTTCCAGCTCTCGCCGTTGAATTTATACAACATCAGATTCACAGCGGCTGGGGACTCCAAGCTGTCAAGAGCAATAAACATGAAACACTCTGAACAGACGCAGGTGCCCAGGTGACCTTCTCCTTAGTGCCTAAAAGAAAGGGAGATGTGAATGTAAGCATCATGGGCTGATTAAAAACAACATCCAGCGTCACATTTGTATAAAGAGGTGCATATCAACACCTTTTCCTCTGATACGTTTCTGAATTTGTTAAGTCTTGTAATGTCAAAGGAAAGAGAGCTGTATCTTTGTTTACATTCTGCCCCGAAATTCAGAACCTAACCGTGATGTTAAATTCAGCCAATTTTAAAGTATGCATACATATAGCTGGATAGTGCAGACTACTGCTTTTGTACTCACAGGTTTATGAATAAAACAGGAGAAGAGAACTCACAGAGCCGCTTTGGTGAGGCTCCTAGATTTTGGAGCGGGCATCTCAGCCTTTGCCTCTGGCATATTGCCTCTGCACTTTTGCTGAGAGTTTTTGCTCTCAATGGATTTCTAATTTTTCTATTCCTTATTTCCATTCTTTGTCCCTGTTGGTTTAGTCCCTTTCCCTGACACCCAGATATGTCTCCTAAAGGGGACCTTGGACTTCTTTGACTCCTCTTGTTTAACACAGTAAATCTAGGTCTACATCCCCATCTTCTGCTTGTCAAACATATCTGAAATCCCTATTTTATCTCTGTCAGTACAGCTCAAAATGTTCATTTCGATATGATGACCTCCTCATGTCCATGCCAGCACAACAACCACTAATCCTACTCCCAATGCTAACCTGCTGACTGTGTCATCATTTCTTCGAGTAGTTCCCCATCCACAAGAACACCAGGCTCAAGTGTATTGCATTGTTTGCAAGTCATGTCCAAGCCCAGACCTTCTCACTCAGCTGTTCACCTGAATCTCACTATGTCCCATCTGCCATCAGTATCCTGTTGAGCCTTCACCCATGTCTCTGACAAATATGCCTCTATCTCCCTCTTCAGAGAAAATCCCATTTCTGGGCTTGTCCTTGAGTCTGTCACCTGTCTGAATTCTTGCAGGAGTTAAAGAGCTGCGTCTTGTGACATTATCTGTAATAATGTATTAAACAAGTTTGTAAACCTGGCTTTACTATAAAGAGGGCTGCACTTACACTGGAAAGTTTTTAGGACCCCGCAAGCCAAAAATGTTTGAAAACCACCTGAAACCGTGAGTTTGGGATTTGTCTGCTTCGCTTCTGTTTTATCAGGTATTCGTCTAATCTGCCTTTTAAAGCATACATGGCAATGCTGCTCTAGGGATAGCATTATCTTCTTTGCTTACCAAGAGCATTTGCCTGTGAAAATGAATATTTTAGCTGGGCCCTTCCCAGCTCTTGTCTGCATCTCAGTATGTGTTAAGGAGAGAGGAAACCATCCTGTAGTTCACACACAAGTATGGAAAGTAAGATTGTCCTTGGGATAGCTGGAGGAAAAACTTTCTCTTCTCATTCATTTCACCGACAAAATGGAACTCATGATATTTACTTGCTATAGAAGGGGAAATGAGGTCTAGTTCATACATTTTGAAACCCATGAGTTCCTAAGAGAAAAGTTGTTAGTACTGGTGTCAAACATTGTTATTTGTCTTGCTATATAATTCACCTGGAACTGAGCTGCAGTTTTAAGTGTGCATTATCAATGGAGCATAAGACTTGATTAGGATGACGGTGTGACACTTCCCAGACACTTTCTGAAAGGAAACAAGATCTTTTGTTAACTTTGCACCAATAAGATTATATCAGATGCCATTTGCCACAAGTTTCATGACAAAAACATTATTTCATTGTATGGAGCTTCTGTTATAGTGTAGGATAATGATCCAGGTCAAGGACTGAGTTTTTGAAAGAACTGGTGGGTTTTAGTTAGTAATCTTCTTGCAATGTAAAATCTCATTCAGCAGGTATTTCCAAAGGAAATCATTTTCTGAGTGCAACTGAAGTACCTGTAAAGATTATTTTGTAATGTTATGTGTGTATCATAGGAACAGATGGAGAGGGAGCACTAAAAGGAGATTTCTTTCCCTCAAATACCCAACTCTTGTCGGTGTTCATCTCTTGACTTCTGATATAGCCCTACAAGTTCTTGAGAATCAGGTACATGGGGCAGGCTCATGGAAATGCCACTACAGATGGACAGATGGGCTACATGTGCTTTGGAGAGCTAAAGAACTGTTGCAAAAAAATGCTAAAGGCTATTTGTACACAGAGAATCAAATCATTCATATTCCCTGTTCTGTAATCAAAAGCCATTCTTGGCTAGAGGAGATCCCTACAACAACATTCCTGCCTCCCCTTGAGGAAAGGAAGCCAGTGATCATTCTGTTAGCCTTCATTATCATTCAGTGCAGTATAAACTGGCCAGGACTTGAACTCTCAAGTGCCCAGGAGGGCCCATACATGAATATACCTTGTGTCAGCAGAGGCCATTTCAAATAATACAGATGATGACAGATTGATGTTGGTAGCTCATTAAGCAAAGCACTGACCGAGACATCAAATCCCTTTCAGCAAGAGTATGGCTGGACTGTTTGCTGTTGTGCATTAATGGTGAGACACATTTTTCTTCTTTGATTTCTTTTGCTTCCTGCATCCCATGTTTGCATCAGACAGTGCTGGCTATCAGACCTGTCATCATGTTTGTGTGAACAGCTGTGCCAGAAGAATCAAGGTGTAAAGCTAAACCCAATCTGTAGATATGGTATATATAGCACATTTCAACAAAAGACCTGTGTTCACAAACCTCCTGTGGCATACAGATTCTAATATAACACTTGGCTTCTAGCTCGTCCAGATCCACATAGTACAATCTTCCTACCCATGTCTGAAAACACAGAGAGCAGATTTCTGAAACAGTTTAAGGGGTATTTATGTTGCCCACTTCCTGGGATGTTGACTTCTGCACTTGTGGATGACACTCTCACACTCTTTGCACATGCCTTAACCCATGTGGTCAGGCTGGTAGCCTGTGGGCCAAATCTGGTCTTTTGCCTCTTCCTCGAGAAGATGGAGATCTTGTCCAAGCAACAAACTGGCATAGTCTTCTGCCTACCTGCCACAGCCCAACATGGAGAGCCAGGTGACTCCTGCTGCGTTCGCCTTCCTCCCCAGCAATCTGTCTGTCTGTGCATCCCAGCAGAGTGCACTGGGGAACTTGCTGTAGAGAAGAGAGGGAGGTCCCAGAACTGGGGAGAGGGGGAGAATCCCCAAACCACATGCAGTCCTTGTGCCCGTCAAGGCTGAAACACTGTGTAGTCTTGGGGCTGAAGTGGGGCAAATATGTCTGAGGCTTTTTGGCCAGAGTGGCTACCCAAGAGGAAGGTCTGGTCCTTGTGCCAGAAGGGAGGAGTCACAGCTGCTGAAAGGGACCAGAGAGCTGAGCTGGACACCCAAATGCTGGAAGAAAACAAAGCAGGAAGAGGAGGAAGGGAGCACTTAGCTATTAAAAAGATCCCAGGGTGAGAATGGGTGCTAAAATAGCTAAGAGTCTGATAGCAAGTCATCACTGCCTGCTGCAAACAGCTTATTATCCTACGTGCATGCCAGACAGTTGATCCAGCCTCGCTGCACAGCATCATCTCTGGAGGTTCTTTGCAGCCCTGCATTTCTATAGCTTTGTGATTTGATAAGTAATCTTACAATACACTGAGTATTTTATCCTCACAGCCAGTATTATACTCAGTGCTTTTAATTTCCAAAAGGGTTTTAAAAACAGTATCTCCTAATCATCCCTCAGAGGTAGGAAGAAACAAGGATTGCATTTATACAAAATATAATCTCAGAATAAGCACCATTGTCGTTCTAATATGGTAAATGCTGCAGGTGGATCTGATTACTGTGGTACCAAAATAATCTCTTAAAATGAATACTTACTTTTGCCTGTTTACTGTAGTTTCCTCTGCTGTTAGGTCCCTGTTTTTCAGCTTTGGTCTAGGGTATACCTGTAGAGTAAATTGCAAGATCAGTGATGACTAATGCTTTAAAAAGAATTGACTTTAAATGAAGTGAGTGATAAATGACGCTATGGTATGGTATTAGCCTGTCAGACATTTCCATGTTTGAGTGTTAAACTAGACATCTTCAATGAAAAGATTAGTGCTAACATTACATCTAATGTTACCAACCTGATGGCTGAAGTACCTTTTATTGATTTTGTTTGAATTGAGTTTGTAACTGTTCATTTGGTCTTAATTTATATAGCAAATGGTCAAATGCACTGTTTTCTCAGTAATTTTTGCATTACAGAGAGCTAGATGCAATGGCAGTAACTGGGCCTGGCAGTCTACCATCTGGGTACATGCTAATAAAATAATCATCTGCATAATTTTGGAAATCATTGCAGATACTGAGGTAAAAATATATTGGGTTTGATCTGAAAATTGCAGGCGGCCCAATAGAATAATAATGATACAAATAATTTTCTATACAATCCTGGAATAGTTTCTGGTGGGGTTTGTTTTGCATGCATCATGAAGCTGCTTATGTTAACTTTGCTTTGGTATCAAAGGTAAATAGAGGGTGAATGATTAAATCATTTCTGTTCAGTTTTGCTAAAAGTACAATTCCAGTCAGTATGAAATGAACCATTTCTGCTTTATATTGTGACAGTGACGAGGGGGAAAAAAACCTTTTTCTTGCATAGCTAAATAATCCTACAGGTCTCAGTCACAATTGGGTCCCACTGTGCTAAGATCAATAAGCATTTGTAAGGAAAAGACAGTTCCTACTCCAAGGAATTTTTACTCTGTGGCCTTTTCTGCATTCGGAAATCAACTGTAACCCACCCTACAGCTGTCCCCAAATAAATCCAGAAAAAGTGATAATTCCTTAAGAAATGTGTCTCTGTAGGAAGGCATGTGTGGCTCAAACACATTAGCACCATATTTTATTCAAAGTAAATTCCCCTGCTCCTATCCAAAGGCCCTTTCTTCAGCTGGAGCTGAACAGGAAATACCTTATTTTTGTGCAGGAGTGCCCACACATTAGGTTGTTTCAGAAATAGCTGTTTTCATATTCAGTTCCCACCCTGTCTTCCATCCGATTTGTCTTTACCAAAAACAGTGGAAAGAGTGCAACAGTGGCTGCAGAAAATCATTGGAACAGTGAGCTAGACAGGTTGGTATCATTGGTAGAGCAGAGTGGAGGACTGGAGTTGTTCTTCTATTTTACTGTCAGCAACACCACAAATTCAAACTTCCCCACAGCCTAAATCTATGAAAATAATTGTGGGAGGGAAAAATAGGAAATTCCATTAAATTTCACTGAAATTAATCAAGTTGGAGAGCTTTTAAGAAGACCAGGACATAAATTTTGTAGATGTTTGAAAAGACATTTCTCACTTCTTATTTACTGCCGGGATTTGTAGCCTGTCCCCTCAGATTGGGACAGTTAGCCCTAAAGATAGTACTCAGGCTTTTGAATGAAGGATATATGGAGGAGAGGGTTTGAGTCAAACCAGTTTGAACCAGGGAAACCAGTTTGACAAAGTTTGAAGGGATGCAGAATGGAAAATTACCAAAGGCCAAATAGATATCAAGACATTGTTGAACAGACTTGGAGAATACTCTGGGGAACTTGTGGTAGGAGAGAGGGAAGGGCAAACAGGCCTCCCTAGAGCAGAGATCCATGTTTGCTATGTAGGAAAGGTCAAAGAAATCTGACCTGAAATAAAAGGAGAAAGGAGTCCATGTTTTTGAAGAGAAGCCATTAGGGCAGAAAAACCTGAGCCCACAAAGCAAGAATGCTTCAGAGTAAGTAGAAACTGGAGAAGGAACTGGAAGAGTTAGGAACTGTAGAGATGTTAAGTACATTTACTTGCAGCTAGGCTCTCTTATGTTCAATTTTTTAAGTAAAGTATGACTTTCAGTGTTCAGAAAACTGCCAAGCCTGTACCATCCACATGTGCTTGAGAGGTAAATTCTGGACTCAGGGGTTTGTGCTTTCGGTGAGATGGTGAATGTGCTGGGAGCAGATTAAGGAGATGGCACTAATACCAGGTATCAAACACTGGGCTCGAGAAATGCCACTGCCAGTGTTTTGCAGCCACTGCTTCATGGCTGTAGACCAAAAGCCAGGACCCATGTGTAGCACTTCCTACCTGCAGCAAACTTGTGGCAGTCTGGCAACTGTCCATCAGAGGTGCTCAACCACATCTGCAACACTGGGACAGGTCGGTGGAACAGGGCAGGCATGGGGGACGGGACAGGCTTTATTCCACATCTTCCCCTAAGGCATGGGTTGACGTTCCAGGTAGGCTGATGTAGCCACTGTCGCAGAAAGGGGAGGTCCCATCCCCTGTCCCTAGTCACAGGCTCTCACCCTTCTCTGTCATTCCTCTGGCGTTCAACCGACCATGTGGTGAGGTGATGCAGGGAGCTATGCCAGCAGAAAATGAAACATTCATTATGGTAAGGTTCTTTGGCAGTTTCATTCCTTCAGTTGGGTTAACAGGTCCAACGAGGGGCTGTGCTGGCACGAGGGAAATGACAGTGGCCAGCGGTGAACCTGGATAATCTAACCAGTTGGGTCAAAATTCAGTTGGAAGGGATCTCCGGAGATCATCCGGACAAACCGCCGACTCAAAGCAAGACTATCACCAACATTACAGTGGTGGTTGGAAGTCTGAGTTGTCTCACCTTCGGTATCTTTGTGTGTGAAAGTGGGATAACTCCACACTGGGGAAACTGAATAACTGTTTGGTGTTGCATCTGGAGATCAGTAGGAGAAAAGTGCCACCTGAGCATGAAGGACTTCTAAGATCATGCTACACTACCAGGTGCCAAGGGTAGGAATCGTGTTTTTCCTAGCCTTCACACAAGGTTTGTGACTTGGACTAATGTTGTAGGTGCAAGGCTGAATTTGTTCAAATATTAAGAATTCTAAATAAGGCCTATGAAAAAATCTAACATTGTGTCATTGAAGAGGGGATAATACACAGCCCCAAATACCCATCTGGTTCTCAGAAGGCTTAAGACTGGTGGTTGCCTGGAAGCTGTTCCTGATGTGATAATGGCTGTCGTATTTGTCTACCTAAGCCCAGTGATGTCAGAAAAGAGGAACCCTCTCTGCTCCTTTACAGTAGCTGTTCCAGACTGGGTCAATAATAATCAGTTTCTTTAAAAAAATATTTACTTTTCATCAGGAGTTTACATAACTTGTTCTCCTAGGGAACAAATACTGTGTTTCAGCTTAGTTTGAAATGTGGGAGGAGTAAAAGAAGTTAATGAACAACATTTACATCAACATCAAAGCACTTTCTTTCTCTAGTAAATACCCAAACCTACACTTTATGATGCAATAATTAGAAGTTCATGGTCAGCTTCTGTCGGCTCACTCTTTAGCACACTTTTGAGACATCCTGCAGAAATCCCACACTGGCCCTGAAAGAGTTAACTGGAGGCAGGGAGCATAATGCACATATATGTACATACCTTAGAGTGAGCCTGATCTTATTGCAGAGCATTAGATGTAAGGAAGAATTATGTTAAAACATAATAAATAAATGAAAATGGGAGAGGGGAGCCTTTGAAAGGAAAGGCACGGGAGCAGATGCTGTGGGTTCTTGAAAAAAGGGCTGCCCAGCCGGCAAGGGAGCAGAAAGGGGTATTGGGGTATGTATTAAGACATACAAGGAGGATCCCAGCATCTGGCAGGGATCTTGCCTGGGAATCCTGTGCTGCAGAAGAAATAAGGCTTGGTTTTCTTTATAGGGATGAGGATCTCTCAAAAACAGATCTGCGCTATTTGAGCCCAGAACTAGAGACTGCTGGCACTTGGATAGTTGAGCAGGCCTCAGGCTGAGTATGAGCTAAGTAGAGAACTGAGTTCTGAAAAGATCTGGACATTTATAGGCATGTGCAAGGAGTTGGCAGTCCATGCAAGGGACTGTCCAAGTCCAGTAAGCCTGCTGTGAGTGGTACATAATCCTTTTGCTGCTTCTTTTCATTATACCAGAATCTGTAGCCTTGCTCTGGTTGGAACAGGAATTAGCAGCAAACTGCCTGCATTCCCCTCCCTAAAGAATATAAAAGCCATTGGCAGAGATGAAAAAGAGAAATTATTACAGTAAAATCTGAAGAGCTCCATCCACTTTCATGGAGGAAGATGGGCACTGGGGACAAGGCATTTTTTGTCCTAGAACTCCAGGAGACTGAGCACTTGAAATCGTTTAGTCCAGGCATATCTAACAAATGAGCAAATGGGACATCAAATGGGGATAAATGGGACATTGTGGTTGGAGAACAGCAAATAACAATGACCTATATTTAAGAGTGCTAACCACAGGGCTGCTAGACTTGTTCCAGTAGCATATAAGACTTATGAATAGACTTTGGAGAAAACAGTCATATGAGAGGGGGAGGCAGAGGGGAAAGTAGAATAAAATATGACGTGCTTTTACTAATGTCAGGTCACATCACACTGTTATTTTGAAGATAATCAATTTTTGTAGCCAGGGAAAATGTTGTAGATCTCCTAGGCTTTAGTGAAGTCTCTGATAGCTGCCACATGGGGTATTGCTGAAGATGTTATTTATATTTTACATTTCTACTAAGGAACTGGCTAAAGGGGAGACAATATTTACTACAGGAAAGGAAAAGTATCAGTTTGGAGGAGAGCTAATAGTGAAGTTTCCCAGATATCTAGGGTCAGTCTTTAAACAGATTCTGATTTAATACATTCATTAATGTCCTCAGCACACAAGTAGGTACACATTTATGCAACTTGCTGGTGCCATTTAGAGGGCACCATCAGTAAAGGAGGATCAGGATATTCTGCGTAAAGGGCCAGGTGACCTTGAGGACTGGAGTATCAGAAGTGGTCTGAAACTTAACAGTGAAAAGAAGAGAAAACCTGAGCTGTGTTGTTAGGAAAGTGCTGCTGTAACCTCACCAGTGAGCTAAAAGAGGGGACAGGAAAATGTGGACATTTGGCCTGGTTACCAGATGACTGGACTGTCAGCGTGATGCACCTGAAAAAGCAATGCAGTGTCTGAAAGTCTCTGAGCAGCAGCAGAACAGGGAAGTGTGAATGCCATGTCCAAGGAACCGGCGCGGCAGCTGTGTCCGGTGCCCTGGTGTAGGCACCGCCGCTCAGGAGTGGGCTTCAGTTGAAGTGGGTGTAGGAATGGTCTTCTAAGATGAGCAGAGTCCCTTATAGAAGAGGAGACTAGGAAAGTGTGGCTCTTGTATTCTTGCAAAGTAAAGACTATCAGCAAGTAATAGCAAGGAAAGCATTTTTTTAAATGGAAGAGCCTGTCAGACATTGTCAGTCACTAAAACCTGGACAGATTGAACAGTCTAGAGCCCGTGTCTGCACTGTACTGTGATCCAGCAGCTGTAGGCACAGGCCAGTGCTGGCAGGCCTAGCCAGGACTCTCCTTGGAGCGAAGGCAGTCCTAATCCGTCCCATCATAATGAAAAGGGAGAAACTGTGGAGGCAGGCAAGAGCAGTGTGGAGATAATGCTCTCTCCCCGGTGTGGGAGTCTGGCATGCAGTGACTGCAGAACTGTTAGATATTTGTCTATGTATCCTTTAAAAAGGAGAATTGAAGAAAGCTGATAGAATAACTTAAGCTTAAATCTGCCATCACAAATGGGAAAAGCAAATGGATATAAAGTCAGATGAATGTGGAAGCTGATTTCTTTTATGCTGTACGTAGATCCTATGGCAAGGCAGTTTTACATGGCTGTGCCAGTAAGGATATGTATCTAAGTCAAATGACTCTGGCTTGCAGGGGAGGAAGGCTAGAGTACAGTCTCACTCATACGCACCTGAATCTGGAGTGACTCCGCTGAAGTCAATGAGGTTATACCAGCTGGCATTCAGCCCAGTAGTTTGGACTGTTTGACCAACTATCTTTTCACCTTTGTGAGCAAACAGCAGCAGATAAAAGTTGGCCTTGTCTGTGCTCTTCGTGGTGACTTGATCCACAGCACTTGCTCACTTATCAGACCTCTGTACACAAGGCAGAGTTAATTGGCTCAGATCCACCCGAGTGGAGATCCCTGGAGCTATGCTGATTTTTACCAGAGAACGTTCTGACCCAGCCACATGATTTCCTTATGCAACAGAGCTGGTCAGATTTTTCAGTGAGCTTAAATTAGTGATAAAAGATAACTCTTTCTGCAATGCATGAATTGGGAATGTATTTTTTGTGCAACTATTTGCCGGGGAGGTGAGAACGTTGTTCCCAAGACATTACAATTTACTTGTTTCATCTCCACTGCTCCCTTAGGCCATGGACTATGTTTGGACTGCCGCACTGCATGTTCATGGACGAGCTCCTTAGTACTGATGTCACAAACCCTGTTTGAGTGGTCTCTATTTTTATTAATCTTATCTTGTAAGATACATAAATATTTAATATCTTATAAGATAAATAAGTATCTTATAAGATTAAAAAATAAACCTACAAGATAAACAAGTAGCAACACAAAGGGCATGAGAAATACAGATGTCTTAAGGTGCAGTACTGACTTACCAACAGTAGATGGTACTAATGCATCTCCAGTCACATAGTATCTTTGTGATGGATTTGAAAGGCCAAAAGAGGCTTAGATCTGAATCCGGCTAAAAAATCATACAGGCCAACGGCTGTAGAATATCATCTCCTCAACATTAGAGGGTGTTTAGCAGCCCAGTCACGGCCCCACGTCAGTCTGCTGAGCTTTGCTGAGTTCTCAGCTGAAAAACGACCATACACAAGAGTGGCAGGAAGCATAGCGGTTGTTAGAGACTTTGTGAATTTTAAATCTATTTTCAGGAGTTCATAAAAAATTCTCTCTGGCCTGCACTAGGGAAGCACTCTGAAAAATTATTGCAAAGATATGAAAGACCAAGGTGGAAGACTTCTGAGATACAGCTGCGTAGGTTTATACTCTTTATTTTAACCTTTTTTTACCCTACTGATCTCTCTTTTCCATATCTTAATTATCTCTGAAAGAAATTCTACTCTTTCCTCCCTATGCATATAGGATCCTGCAAATGTCATTATGTCACATTGTTTCATTGCACTAGGGAGTCCAGGGAGCGTTTCTATCATCCTTATGCATCTGATTAACACAGATTTTTGTGATGGGGGTGACAGTTCAGCTGGACCAGTTTCCATGGTGCCGTTAAGCTGTAAGTACGGAGTCTGGCACACATTTGCTCTGAGCTGATGAGGAGCTGACAGAGGGGATTTTTCCCTTTGACCTCTTTGTTAGAGGCCACTAGTGCTAATCAATCTCCCTGTTGGATTTCGGCCGCTCAGGTACTCTGCTTAGCCGTGCCCTCTGAAATTTGCTATACGGACTGATTGAGGGGAGCTGATCAAATCTGCAATATGACAATTCCTTTCAGCAACCACTGAAAGGTCAAGCAAATACTTACTAACCAATATGAACCACTAGACTCCTCTGCCCCTTTAGGGATAAGAAGAACTGTGTTTTGGTTTAAACACTGCATTGCTACCAGCTAGTGATATGCATGTACAATATAAATAGAAAGGGATGAAGATCTTAAAGAACAGGTTGGACAAATATCTGCCAGAAATGGTTTCAGTATAGGTGGCCTGCCTTTGAGCAGGGGGCTTGTATCGGATTCTCTCTTACAGCCTGTTTTCTATGACAAACAGCAATAGTAACCTTCAGCTACTCATGAAAATGTGAGACATGCAAAAAATCTACTTATCTTTACTGTGGCAGTGATGAGAACAAAAGTCATATTTTGTTTGTCTGTCTGCCACAGTAGGCTAATACAGCTTTGCCTTGTCAAGAGATGTATCATCTATGTGCACAATAGTTTGCAGAGAAATGCTAAGGGACAGTTTAGCAATATTTTTATATTGCCCTTGATTTTATGGGAAGTCAAGATTACTCAGCACTTACAGCATTGGGCTTCTAGCCATTATATATGTCCGGGTGCCTGTGGCTAAATATTTTAATTACTAAAATCAAAGCTAGCAATTGATCCAGGTCCCAGTGAAATCAGTGAAAGGCTCCTGTAGATTATATGAGAAAGGTTGGGCTTGTGTGGCCAGTCAGATAGCGTTGAAATCAATGCAAGGATGCTTATCCACTTCAGTGGATGAACACAGTCAGGTTCTGTGTTCCCTCTGTGCATGTGCACCCTCACCTCTGCAATCACATGCATGTGTGTGCACACACACAATTACAGAAGACAGATCCCTGAAATCTGTTCAAAAACATCTTTGAGGTTAGGACTTGTCTTCAAGGAATTTTGCTTCCTCCTAGAATGTCAAAATAAATAAACTTTTTGTCTAAGAACATACTCCAGGTTTCAGTTTAGAAGTATCTATCAGAAACAAATGCACTTCGTTAGGAATTTAGGTTTTTTTCCAATAGCTGTGAAATAAATAATGCAAATATCCTCATTTCAAGACAGGCAAAATGTATTTAAGAAATGGTTAAATATACTTGAGAGAGCTTTTTATTAGTTTTGTTTTGCATTCTTTTTCTGACTAGCATATGCATGACCAGCTGTTTTTGGACTAGTAAAAATTCTCAAGCTCACATTAGGAGAGGTTTCGGTTACATGATCTGTAGCTGCAGTTGTTAAAACACTTGGCATAGCATTTAAAAATGAGAAAATTGTTTTTATTGAATAAAGCACCAGAGCACTGAAATAATATTTCAGTGGACTTACAGAAAATGTTTTTGAACTTTGCTGTTAATGACCGAGTGATAGGTGATTTGGTAGGCAGGGAGGGGGTTTCCAAATGGGACTTAAAATGATGTCCATTTAATCTGTGTGAGCATTGGAAATTTCTGTGCACTTATATGGGAAGGGGTTGTACCCAAGTGACCTTGACCAATATTTCCTTATCCACACTAATCTGCTAGCTCTTTTCACCCAAGAGCTGCCTGCATATTGGTGGTGAAGTACACATGCAACAAAAGTCTCTCTTGTGTTTGTGAGTCATCTTAAATGGGGAAGTTAGCAAAGTTTAGGAAAATTCTAGCAACTTTTGTTCTTAAATGTGCACTGCCTAATAATGTTTCTTGTTTTCTGGGCAGAAAGTACCTACCTTGTGTACCATTAGTATCTGCCAGGCAGCTTGTGCAAACCTCTGTCTCCATTATAGGAGCGAGCTCAGTCAGGAGTACGTTTGGACTAAAGTGATAGAGAAACTGGGGCCCATAATGGGGCAGTGACTTGTTGCTCTCTCAGATTACTTCAGACTCCAGGGGGAAAATAAATGCTGAGAGTTAAAGGAATGTATGAAATTCAGAAAGGCTATAGGAAAAACTAGTCTGCCATTCTCAAAGCAACAAAACTAATGAAATAAGGGCGGTTGATTGGATCTGCCACTGAGGATCATTAGGAAGATCTAGCTTCCTGAAACAGGGTGGAGGGCACCAATGCCAGTGTTGTGCACTGCTGCTTCCTTGTGGGCCCATGGGGAAACCAGGCCCTGGTAGAGCACTGAGGTGGACCAGCCTGCTTTGCCCCTTCCAAACAGACGTTTTGCAGAGCAGGATAGAAGCTCTGTCCTTCTGCCAGCCCCTGGCTAATGGCCCAACTTCTACCAGGCCAGGAAAGCAACTCAGACCCTGGCGCTGGCCCCTGCCGGGACCAGAGCATCTTGCATCTAACATAGCAGCTGGAGCCAGCTCTGCCCTGGCTATCGAGGTCCATGGACTCAGTGCCTCTTGCAATGCTTAGGGCTTCCTCAGCAGGCTCTGCCCCGCTCACTGCCCCTTTGGAGCACCTTGCAGGGGTTGAGGATCCGGTGGGGGTGCTGGGAGGGGATGGGGGCTGCAGACAGGCACAGGAGGAGACAGCGAGGACCCCGCCCAGCTAAGGGTGAGGATGCGTGGGGAAGATCCTTTGCTCCATGGGCTCCCAGCCCTGCCACTCGCCCTGTCCCCACAGCCCTGGGCTACAGCACTGCTCACAGCCCCTCCGACACTGGACCACCTCTGCCCTTCAGCCTGGGACATCTGCCCACCAGCCTGCTACCCAAACATGGGATGTTCCTGGTGTGTGCAGGACCAGTCCTCAAGTGCTTCTTGCATCTCCCTCTCCTTAGATCTGGCCTGCAGGTCCACCGGCAGGGGCTGGCAGGCACTCGGGTGATGCTTGCCCCTTGCTGGGCTAGCAAAGCTCCATACGCAGTCCAGCCGAGGGGCTCTGAGAGACCGCCATCGTGGGGAGGGGACAGCCCTGCAGACCTAGCGTACGCTGGCAGAGAAGGGGAGGTTACAGGCCCATCTCAAATGCCCTCTAATTAGTATCCAGGCCTTATATTTACTCCTTGAAAATCATTCCTGGTCATATGCCCCTGTCTCTATATAAAGATTTGATGGAAAATAAAAACTACAGAACTCAAACAAATCAACATAAAGTATCAAAGAATCTGGATGATGGTTTTATTTTTAGGGTAAAGCGGCCACTGCCTTACGTGCAAGTGGACAAAGGATCCAAAATCCATAAGGAGACCAAATGTTTGGCTTCGCATTTAGACATCATACTGTGTCCCCTCCTAACCAATATTGCAGCTAAAGGGATCCAGGAGGTTAAACGCTGGCAGGGTTGGGGGAGTCTTCGTTGTTGCTGTGTAATGAGAAACATGACATATTGCTGCTTTTTTTAAACTGAGAGTTAAATGGAGTGTAACTAACGTTTGTCATGCTACCAGCAGTCAAGTTAAATATGCTGGAGTGGAACTGGAGGTGGGGTGGGGGGATCGGGAAGAATAATTTGGTCCCACAGCCATGACTTAGAGGCTGCAGGCAGGACAGTACGGAGATGGGGCAGTTCCCTGGCGGTTACTTTTGTCCTGCCAGAGACAGTTCTAACAATTACACTTGCACTTAATTACTGCACTTAGACTGTGGTGGGCTGAGACACTCAGTAGACTAGGAGGTGTTAAGAAGCAGAGTGCATTTTAAATTTTGAAAATCCCCTTGAGAAATATCCCTATTTCACACTTATTATTAGCAAAGCCAGCTGTGGAGAGAAAAACTCTGCTTCCACGACTGGAACCAGTGTCTTTGGCAAGAAGCAGGTATGTAGAAATCTCTTGTAGCAATCTCTCATATAGGGACATCTACACTCCATCTGCTCTGAAAATCAGGTAGCTGCTGAGTCATCTGCTGTGCCATGTATATTTGACATCATTTTTAAAGGTTATCAGTACTGGGGCACTGCATGCTTAGCTTCTTTTTTTTTTTCTTTTAAATCTTATTTCATTTTCATGTGGGCCTGAAAGTAAATACCTGTCTGGTCCTGCTACTAAGTTCAATGACTAAACTCTTGGTTTGTTCCAGCGGTGAAGGACTTAGTATTGCAAACTTAAATAATTCAAAGAAGTGAGCTATAGTGATACAAGGCCCAGATCCAACAGGCAGAAGGTCGTTTTATTCTTAAACCATTCATAGGTCTGAATTAAGATGACTATGACCATCTCTTACAGATTCACCCATGTAGCAAAAGGCATGCAGAGTAAGCAGAGTTTGTAGGGGGAGGATTGGAGCAAAAAAATTACAAACAATAGGTAAGTTACAAATAACATGTGCAGCTCACAGCCTTGGCTGAAACTGCCAGCACGCAGCAGTTCCTGTTGTGCTGCTTCTGGGCTGAGTTTCTCAGTTTCCTCTGCTTTTTGTGCACCTTGTGTGTTGGACTCCTTTGAAAATTTGGGTACTTGTTTTGTTGCCTAATTAGAAGCAGAGTTCATCTGAAAATGTATTTACTTCCCCTCCAGGGATGGTACTACACCAAAACAGATTGTATGCTTTGGCTTAATTTAATAAGTCATAATCTCTTCTCATATTTTATTACATGTTAGTGTGAGGTGATTTTTTCCAGAGATGACTCAAAAAAATACAAAAGGAACAATCTTGTCCTGTGAACAAAACATGAATTATAGCTGATAAAATCAAGATAGTTTGAAGGCTTGCCAGCACAAAGAATGAATTCCCTCAGATTCCTAACTTACAGAGTAATGTTAGCAACTCCAAATTTCCCTGGTAATTTTGAAGTTTAGAGGAAACTTAAGGACACTCTAAGGAAATCATAGAAAGAAAATGTTTCCTGTTAACGCAGAAAAGAATTACTGTGAAATGAGGAAAGGGACAAGGTGGTTTCTGCTTTTTTGATGAAGACCCACCGTTTAGAGTGCTCTTAGACACACTTCACCTGTGCCTTTTCAATGTGGATGTTGTTATGCTCATTGGGCAACTGCCATCTCAAGAAAGTATGTAACGCAGTGCATGGAAAAGTCAGCGTAAGCAGAATGAGGTGTTCCCTGGGTTTTCGTAGTTTCCTGCATGGGGAATATCGTGCTGAAGCTCTGCAGACTGTGCTATCTCACAGCTCCTTGCCAGGTGCAGTTCAAGATGTGAGCTTTGGTTTTTTATAGCTGTTCGTGGGTGGAATACAGCATGTTGTGCAGATTCCAGGCTGCGAGCCTTTAGATGGGAGGCGTGGATTCAGCAAGCAGGTATAACTGAGCATTCAGAGATTTGCAGTGTGAATTTCATATGATTTGATGATCGGGTGGAGCTATTGTTCATTTTAATGTTGGAAAGCATCTTCCAGTCAGGCATTTCTACAAAAATGAGTGGAGCTGGTTCAAATAATGACTATATTGTTTTTTTTATTGTGATGAGCACGTGTTCAAGGATCCCAATAAATTCATAAAAGTTCAGCCTATAAAAAGTTGTAGAGTCTCTTTTTGTCCTCATCAGTTTCTCTGTAGCCGAATGAAAGAAATCAGATGATTTTGATGGAGAATGTATCTTCTGTGCTGAAGTCAGCCCCAGTTCAGTAAAGAATTAAAGCATATACATAAGTACTTTTAAGTTAAGGACATGTTTAAGGGATTTGACTGTAGGTAGACTTATTCATGTGCCTCAAGTTAACCTTGTGTTTTGCTGACTGAAGGTATGAAAGAGGCAACTGAATGAAGTATATGAGGCTCTGTCTCAGCAGAGCACTTCCGTATGTTCTTAAGAACTCTGTCTCAGATTGGAACTTGATATTTCATCCTGATATTTGTAGAATGCCAAATAACACCAAAGGGTGCTCTTATACCATGGCGGATTATTCCTTTTTCTATACGCTAGAATTTTTGGATGTCCACTGACTCTGAACCTCAGTGTCACGTGCACAGCTTAAGGGATTTATAATCACAGCACTTCTCTGCCTCGTGCTTCAGAGGTGCATTCTCGAACAGCTCCCCAGTCTGATCTCTTCTGGTGCTTTCTAGAAAAGGGCCTCTCCAAAATTGTAATTCTCTCAAGTTAGACCCCTCAAACCACAGGGAATGTTTTTAAAAAATATGTTGCTGTCTAAAGATCATATTCCAAACTTCCTTTGTAGACATGGGCAAGTTGCTTAACCTCTCTGTAGCTTCATATTCTCCACCTGAAAAGGAGGGAATATCTGCATTGTATGAATGCTGTGCAGCTTAATTCAGAAATGTGAGCAAGAGGTGCTCTGACCTCCTGGCATGCAGAATGTTGTTAAACTATAAAGCATTATTAGTATTGGAATTTAAGTAGCAATATGCATTTATTCTAAATATACTATTACCCTGCTTCATGTAGTACTGTCTAAAAGACGATTCACATTACAGAGACATGCTCTGTGTGGTATGCGTGAAGACTTAGCTTCATGAAGTTTTGCGGTGACTTATGTGGGGCCAGAATTCCACTTCATAGTCAATTTAAGCCTGTGTAAATCTTTGCAAGATCAGGGCGTGTATATCATAAAAGTGGGAGTTGTCCTTGATTTTTATAAACTCTACTGAATTCTTTATTAGGCACAAAATACACTTAAAAGGAGAAAAAACATAAATATGCATTTCAAGTCAGCTAAATATTGCTGGGGTTAATTATATTTTAGTCTTATGAATAATTTGGAAAGTTTAGTTCAGCCAAAAGATTAATCAAGGTTCAGAAATATCCCAGAGTCAGTGATACTCATTGCAACTGCTGTCTGAAAGCAGTATGTACTTTCCAAACTCTTCAGAGAACTGGTCCCTACTCCAAAGAATTCACAGGCTAAGGCAGGGAGAGAGAAATCCCTGAAGCAAAAATACAGCTTCTCAGTGCTTTTCGGATAGTGAGATTGAAATTGGTGGAGATTGCTGGCAGTCTACTAATGACTCTCTTATCCTTGAAGATTTTTAAAAAATGAAGACTGTAACACAAATGAGATTGAGAGTGTACAAAATCTGAGATGAGAAATCAGTTCCCCTTTACCACAGTTTTAGTTTGAGAAGTACATACCTACAATTTCAAGCTGACTTTTCAGCTCTCCTTGTATAAATGTAATGGTGGTTATTTTAAATGCATGCATCATACTGGAAGGATGGCAGAATGGATGCTTTCAAGTTCAAGGTCTGCTGCTGAAAACATTTTCTGCTTTATTAACTTTATGCATGCTGTGATGTCTCATAGTGCTCAGTGGGACTACTCTTGGGTGCCAGGATTTGCAAGATTCAGGCCAGAACAGAATGTAAGATTAGTCTCTGAACCAGCACATCTTGGTAAAGCATGTGAACAAACTGCAGATTTGTGGAGGATCACAAAACTGGACTAGTTGCTGCGTAGTTACGACCTCCTGATGTCACTTGGAGTTTTCCCCTTCAGTCTTTGCAACATGTAGCTCTAATAAATCACTTTTTGCATCATACGCACGAGTGGGGTATCTGCTCTGTTTAGCTCACTAACACTTAATATTTGTGAGTAATTTTCTTTAACAAAGAAAGATATTCTTTCATGGAGAAATCAGCCTGGCAACTTGTGAATTCCTTAGCGTTTGGTCTGATGCAGACAGTGCTTCTGATGAAATCAATAGCTGTATTGATTGAGCAGCAACCTGAAGGACTGGGCCCTGGACTGGGCTAACACAGCTGAGAGATGAAGTTGGTGATTGACCTGTTTTCAGTGGAGATAGGAGCCAACCCCTAAGACAGGAGTTTCTATGCAGACTAGAGATTTTAGATCTCTTCATATGAACTGTGCTCAATAGATAACTAACCCCTAAATCAATCTTTTCATCCTATAAACACGGCTCTCGATTCTTATTGTGATTGAACTCCTAATAACGATGTGAAGGTGCTGCCTTTTGTTCTTCCACGGTTGTGTTCTCCATTATGGAAAACTCTCACTTCCCTCAGGAAAATAATAGTGCATTTTACTTTGCTGACTCCTTCAACAGAGTGAGCCCTTTGAGTGACCAGGAACAAGAGGGCCTCAGAGCTGCCTGGGGTTGTGCTAGCAAAGCTGTTACAACCCTTTGCTCTTGTGGCCATAAGGAAATGCAGCTCTAATTGCTGCAGCTCTCCAAGTCTTTTCAATGCCTATGTGATGCTTTCACCTTCTAGTCTTTCAGAAGTAGCCCAGAAAATGAGCACCTGCTGACCCAGAAAAAAACTGTGTGTTAGTCTGCATGGTCATCCAAGGGCAAACCAAACGTGGAGCACTTCAGTAGCTGAGCTTCATAACCTCTCTGTTTTGTAGTAATGTGTTCAGCCTCTGGAGAGTTCGGATTCCTCACCTTGGTTAACCAGCCTTATCTAGCAGCAGGACCAGGAGTCACTTACTAAAGTTTACATTTACTAAAACTGCTGACCTTGGATAAAGCCTCATGAACATCTCATCAGCAGGACTACATCCTTTTTCGGACACTGACATAAAAAGTCTGGCTCTGTGCACAATTGTGCAGTTTTCCACTGAGCTGTTCTTGATTAACACCAGCATTAGGAAGCAAAGAGTTCTAATATGTTTACATGAGTTATTTTTTTGTTTTGCTCTTTAAATTGATACTAATTGATCTATACTTTTGCCACAGAACAGTGAAAATCAAAGCTGGGACTGTGTCTGTATTTGCTTATCAATGCTGCTTTTGTACTGGAAGACAGTATCATTTGTTGCAAAATACATGATAGCCAGAGCATAAATAAGGCCTTGTCTATGTGGGAAAAGTACAGAGTAAAGTGATGCATAGATTTAAAGTTGGGTGAAAATCTGTGTACTTATTCTGGTGTATGAGAGGTTTGTCCGAGTTTTGCTTGAAGTGAAACTCAGAGAGACATCATCGCTGGATATTTTTCCTCCTCTAAAAAAATATAAACTTACTTGCCTGTGTTTTCTCTTTTTAGTGTGCTAAGATTTTGACCTGGTGTGAGGGCCACAGCAGATGTTGTCAGGTAAGTGCTCAAAAAAGCTTTGTTTTCTCTGTGGAACCTTTCTGGACTGGGCGATTCAGGTCAAGTATTGTGATAAGCTGGGATCAGATATCCATCTCTGGATCCAATTGTGCTAATGAAAAAGGAGCTTTCGTCTCTCAGCCTTTTCTCCCCTCCTTGCCCCCCTTCAGTTGTTTGTCGCTGTCTCCCTGCCAGATGTTATCATATCCTCAGATTGTTTGCAGAGATGTTCAGAAGAGGGCCCTTAAGATGCTTCTGCCAAAATCCTCTGGGTTAGCAAAGAGCTATTACTTAAGCTATCTTAAATAAACCTGGCTTGTTTTGATTGATAAGGGACTGGGGATGCTTAAATGAGCAGCTCTTAAGGGGCTGTGTGTCCTGCCTACTGCAGATCTGGTGAAGGGGCAGTGACAGGTAGCTGGAGACACTAATCACTCACCTATTTGCGGAAAGCACATCTGCCCACCACCCCTGAGCTGGCTCCTCAGCCTCACTGACACCAGTGATTGTGGGCTGGGACTCTTGCATTCTGTTCCTAATTTAGCTGCTGGCCCACTATGTAGTCTTGAGCACATCAGCTGTCTATGCCTCAGTTTCTGCATCGAGGCACAATCATCTTCACAGCAGGAGGACTGTGAGAGTTAATTGTAAAGTGGTTTGATCCCCTTCTTGCTGAGTTACAAGCCACTGGTGCTACTTCTGCACTTCATAAGAATCAAGCTTTTTTTCCCCTTTTTCTTTCTGATGTCTTGAGTAAATGAAAAGCCAAATTTGTGTTCACAATGGGAAACTATACTTCACTTTAAAGAACATTGTTTATTCTGATGACTCACTATCAGAAGTATTACTGTGCTAAGTGGCCCAGCAAGAAATCCACCTTCTCAGCCCTCATCAGAACAAGCACACAGTTCCAAGGGAGAATGCATCAAACGATTCAGCTGTCCACGTGGAAGGCTAAAATCTACTGTCTGTGTGTCCTTTTGACTCCTTTTGACTTTGTGTAGATGGCTAAGGTTAGCATGAGTGGATTCTTCAAGTGTATTCAAACAAAACTACAATAAGCTTCAGAGAGACCAACACAACTCCACAGCAGTGGAGTAAGCAATAGCAGTCCTGGCTCCTTAGCTGGAATGAGGCACACTGACTTTATTTTGGGCCGTAGGGTGATGTTAGTTGCACTGTATTTACAACAATGCTGCTACTTAAGGATTTTTGCCCTGTCTCTGCTAAGCAGTATGCCATTTTAGAACTCCTGGTCTCTGACATGATGTCAAGCATGCTTAGTATTAAGTTGCATAAGCTAAGTTTAAAAATGTGTTAGTCTCCAGTACTGCAAACAACTTTTAAGCACAACTCTCCTGTTCTCAGGGCTGTCCATGCACTATACAAAAAAATGTGGTTGTAACATGCTAGCTAAGCTGCTAAAACTCTAGCGTAGTCATGAGAAATTGCTGGTGGAACACCCTACATGTCGGTAAAAACAGCAGAAGGGACATGTCTCCTTCCAACTGTTAACACAAGTTAGGAACACCTGTTTTCCTGCTGAAGGTGGGTGCATAAAGCTATGCTGTGTTAATGCCACATGAGTCTGAGGTCATGGCTCTGCAATATGAAATGTCTGTCAGCAATGCCAGCTTGAAGAGTTCCCATCCTTGGGTCACTCCAGTGACAGAGCGCAGTCCCTCAGGCAGTCATCTCTGTTGGCAGCAAACTGCAGTGCAGAGATAGGAATGGACAGTCAGGGGTGATTTCACCGTTGAAGAAAACAGAGTATGTAACCACACTGGAAAGAGTCTACTAAGGTGATGTAGTTTTCAATACTAGAAATAAACTCGTGCTGCACCCTGTTACTGTCATCATGTGCTTTGTACAATCATGTACGCCTGTGTTCAGTGAGTATGAAATGGGTGTAAAACACAGTTGGGCGGCTCCCCAGCTTGGCTGATGTGCCTCCTTACACCACCCTGGCCTTGTAGAGCAGTCTTGCATATATGCAGATATACATAATCTGTAATATGATCTAACCGTTCCAGTGGAATAGTTGGAGTAGAAGAGTGCTGCTTACCTGGCTAGAAAAATCTAGAAATGAGCCCTTAAAATGAAAGTTAACAACTATTCCTTGGTGATGGCTGAGGGTCAGTGTGCAAAGTGAGTGGTTTTGTAATACTGCTGTAGCCCAGGAGTTAAAAATCTGTTTTCAAGCAGGTGTCCTCCCAGCTAATTCTCACTCATCAAATTATTTTAAGATACTTTCAGCTCTCCCAAGATGATATGATGGATGGCGAGAAAAGCAAGTTAAACATACAGCAGTTTAAGCTGGTTTACTGCTTAACTGTATCCTTTACTGGGTTTGCAGTTTTTTATTTTAAGCTGCAGAAAGGTTATTACCATCTTAAAGCTGGGAGCTCTAGTCTCCAAATCCCTATAACATCATGCAAAAGTAAATGGGACAGTTAACTGACAGATACTGTCATAAGCTGCCTGCTTGAAGCTCACACAAGCTTCTGACGCTGAATTCCTGCCTGTGAAGGCACAGTACCCAACCCTGTCCTCACCTGAGACAACCACGGTTTGACCACAGCAGCTTTAAATGGAGCTGCTTGGGATTCCCACCACAGGACATCGTTACAGGGCCAGCCCTTACCTTCCCGGTGTCCAAATGGCATCTTAGCTGGTGGTGCCTAGCTGAGCAGTCGCAGTGTGACGGGCCTTCTCACGATTGAAGCCTGCAAGAGGAAATGTGATGGTGGGGAGAGGGTAGAAGATGGAGGTTCCCAGAGAAGTCTGGCCCCATTTGCCCCCAGGCATGGTTGGAACTGCAGGACTATCTCCTGGCAACCTCCTGCAAACAGGGACCATCTACTCTGGTGCTTGAAGGCCCTCTCTCCCTCCCTGCTCTCCACGATGCTCCTTCGGAGAAGTATTGCCAGACATCTGATAGCTGCTGCTACCTCTCTGATCACTCCTCTGCTTGCTACGCAGTGGGCCCAAGTGCAGCTCACACTGTCTCAAGTGACATGAAGTAATTGCTCTTTTTTCCTCTCTCCACGGCTCTCTCCGTGGCCCACTGTCACTTCCACAGGGGCTTGCTGTGGCACCGGGATTCCTCCTTCCTCAGCAGGGTGTAGCCAAGGGACAGGACCTGGCACAGGGAGGGCAGCGCGAGAAGCCTTGCCCCCCTGCTACCCTGTTCCAGGTTATAGTCCAGCTTGCTTGTCTGTTTTTCTGACACATTTCTCCCCACTTCCTACAAAGGCTTATTTTCCCAAGCTGATTTCAGAAGCAGTGGGAGATGCCGATGTGAAGCCAGCGCTGTAAAAGCACACAGAAACCGAGCTTAGACTTGGAGCCTGGCCTAGCCAGATCAGCAATAAAATTTTCAAAAGGAAAGAGGAAAAAAGCTATTTCCCATCACAGGAGCAGTGGGGTGTTTTCCATGGGAACAATGATATTCTGGTTAAGTTCTAAGAACTTTTCTAATTATTAGGCCAAACCAATGTGAAAGCTGATGTCAGCGGGAAGAGCCGATGGGAGGAATTATAATTGTGTCTGGGGCCATATGAAAGCATTATACCATGTCTTGCTCCAGACTTTGCATGAGTCATTTTCCTCCTGGTCAGGATTTTGTATTGAAGTGCAGACTGGCAGTTGACTGGATCTTTCCTTGTGCCAAAACTGCTGTGAAGTTGGTTTTGTTTGTTTTTTTTCCAGTGCCACTGTGAGAAGTACCATCAATAGAATTTCTCTGCTGTGGAGTCAGCATCAAGCAAGGCACCGCACTGCGTGCGGCAGTAATTGCAACGCTTGCTGTTGATTTATTGTCAGCAAGTTCTCTTGTGGAAAGAGTCCTTCCTCGGTTCCATCCATAAAACTCCACTCGTGTCTGGGGGAACTATGGCTGCTTACCACATCTGAATATCTGCCCCTGAGTGCTTAGGTCTTTAATTGTATGTAGATTTACTGTAGCAAACCTATTTGCTGCAGACACCTACCTTTAGACGCCCCATTGGAGGACTCTTCCTAAATTACACCACAGTTTCCATCTGTAAAACTGAGATAACAGGTTCTGTCCCTCCCTTGATTAGAAGGTGTTTTTCAAGAACAGGTCCATCAAGTGATCTGTCTCCAGCCTCCCCCTCGCCTCATCCCAGCTCCCTGTGGTCTCATTGGAGAAGTACCTACTGTTTTCAGCCAGAGCTGGATTGGACTCCTAGCTACTGAGGAGAGGCAGGGCCCTCAACTTATTGATGTTGCCAACAGGCAAAATGAGTTACAAAGCTCTGTAAATCTGAATTTTGTAGAAAGTAATGAAGGAAGCCGTTATGTCAGAGAAACTGGGTAAAGCCTAAAAATGATCTGACAGTTTTCAAACACATCTCACTGCTGTCTTCAAATCACAGATGAAAACCCAATGGCTACCAGGCCTTGTGAGCTGTGTCATTTTTGTCCATATGATGAATTAAGCCACCACACCAGCAGCAGCCACATTGGTTCCCAGCTGCATGGTACTTCCTGAATCTTTGTGCAATCTTTCTGGTGCATAATTTGGAAGGATTTGTTATATGTCAAGTCTGCTTAATGTTCATGCAGTTAAAACAATCAGACTTGTGTCACACCCACATGGTGCCCAGGCTGTTGTGGAAGAGGCTTGACTTTTTAGTCACTGTTGAGTATTCAGCCTATACTCAGTCTGTGTTCACACTCTCTGAGTGCAAGCAGATCTTGAGCACAGCTTTTCTGAGACTTAGATATGTGGATACTCAGAACTTTTCAGTTTATGCACTCAAGAATATATAATTGCCTAAAATGCCCAGACTTTGCATGGGTTTTTAAAACACTGCTGCTTTTTACTTCAAAAAACCCCCAACACAGAATACCTACATTTTCCTGCCTCTATTTCTTAACCACCATGGGCGTTACTCTGAGTTGGTCACTTTTCTTTGCATTTGTATCTTATGACTTTTGAGCCCTGAAGTCTTCTTCTTTGGTTGGTACCTCAGCTAAAGCAGACTGTACCTGCTAGGAAGGCATCTCTTCTTCTTCCCCATCTTCTGCTAGAAGTCTCTTGTGTGTTGCTGTGAGTTTGGTTCTATCTCCCAAAGACTGATTTATCTTAATTTATGTGTTTGTTTTTGATAATTTTCTCTGCTGCAAACACCAGTCCTCTGTACAAGAGCTGGAAGAAGTGACTTTTCCTGCTCCATTTTACCTTCTTTCATCACCCACTATCCAGTCAAAGTACAGTCATCAAAGCCAATTATTTTATAGGGTTCCTAATCTGGTAGGTGCATGCTAGAGCTTCTGTAACTAAGGGCAGTTGTTCACACGTGAGGCATTCCATCACATAGCAATTTGCACAGTGGCGACTTTTCAACATCAGCATGAATGTCTAGATCACACACATGCAGATTCTCAAATCACTGCAGCTCCCATATTTGCAGACTGTAGTCCAATAAAGCTCCCTGTGTTGTAGGTGGGACTCATGATCCTCGATACCTCCTGAAACAGATAAGCCTCCTTTCATCAGTCCTTCTCTGTTTTCTGATGCAAAGTCATAAAACTGGAATTAAAATTCATCCTGCTGCTGCATGTAGTGGTTTCCCTCTCAACAGTTTTCTGAGTGAGAGCGGCAAGTGTGAAGGTGTTGAAAAGCAGCCTGCAGTGCGCCATGTCAGCTGTAGCTCTCTGGCAGGAAACATTGCTGTAGCAAGATCAGAACTGATATTAGCATGGTGTCTGGGGCAATGCTGCCTATTCGTTTTGTTCTGCTACAGAACTTGCTATTCGTTTGCTTCATGGCTTCAGCTGTAGAACACAGGCAGTGGCAACTATCGTTGTTATTATGAAGGGATAGTCAGTCATGCTTCTCAGTGGAAAATTGGATTCTTGACAAAATCATGTTGCTTAAAGTTTTGTCTGTTGGTGGGAAAATGTCACTTTTTTTATGAAAAATTATTTAAACAAAAGATTTTTGCCTGAAACTTTTAGAAATTATTTTTTCAGTGCAATGCTGTTAATTTTTATGGGACATAGGGACAGATGTGTTTATATTTTCTGTCTGTTTTTATGGGTTACTATTATAGCACTGACTCTTGTGGTTGCTCAGAATACCGTTCAAGTGCCAAAGAATGAACAGAGGGCCAGTATCTATTTCACGCTTTTATCAGGGTAAATCCATGCTAGCGCCACTGAAATCAAAGGAGTTTTTTTGTAAATATGTCAGTCTAACTGCAGGGCTTGTTGACTGGTCGAGCATTAGGGGCAGAGCTCCCTAGTGGAGACATGGCTTATACTGGCAGAATAATAGTAATCTTTTGCCAATATACTTCAGACTAGTTCCCCACATACTGAAAAAACTATGATGTCTGGAAGAAAACTAGAGTTTCTGCTGACACTGCTTTTGTCAGAAGAAGAAAAAGAACTAGCCTCTGACTGATACAGTCATACCAACAGACGTGTTATGCAGACAAGGGCTTAGATGTAGTATCTGGTCCTGAATGCCACCTGGCTCACCCTGCGGAGTGTTTTTTGCTCTTGTTGCTTACTTGTAGTGAAACCAAGTAACACCGCTCCTCCCCTCCATAGATATTTGGGGCAGAATTGCAAATTTGCAAGGTGATTTGGTAGGTAAAGTAGGTCCCTCTACTAATCCATGATTTTTCATGTGAATGGCTAGGTTCATTGCTGTGACCTGCTAACAAAATAATGGTCTGTCTTCTTGGTGATAAGCCACAGAGCCCTAGAGGCGCTCCTGGCGCCTTCCAAAGTGCAATCTAAGGTACATGTCAGCACTGATTAAATGGAAGCTTTATAGAAAGTGGTTTGGGCTTTGATTATTTCAGAAGCACCAGTAGTCAAGGAACTGGATCACTTGAGCTGTCAGCTGGGTGATTTAGAACAACTCCTATAGGGAGTAATGAAGGTTGTGATAAACTGCAGTGTAAGAAGCCGGTAAATAACTTTTACAGTATGACTGTATTTGGGGACACTTAATAATGGCAACTAGTGTCACAGATCTTACTGAAAGGTGCTTTCCAGAGATATATAATAAAATGAACTTAATGGGTCTAAACCATTCTCCAGGAACTCAGGTGAAATCGATAGAAAGACCTTAGGGTTGATTTAAAAAAGGAAAATGCCATCAGTAGTGTTACATTTTTATTGATAACATGAAACAATTAACTCCTTTGGAGAAGAGGAATAGATGTGTTTATGTTAATGCTGATTTATTACTTTATTACTTCTATAACACAGAACAAGACTTCCAAACCATTGCTTCCAGTTGTTCTTTTATCTTGGCCTATTTATCAGCTCTTTTTATCATGAAGCCCACACAAAAGAGGAGATACATTTACTATGTTCTTTCATTTCACAATGCATAATTCAAATATGAAAATATTGTTTTCCTGAAGAAATACACATATATTTATAATACTTTTTCTCTAGTTTTACTTTCAGTAGATTATTTTAAGAATTGGTCACATTTGGCAATTTATTTTTATTGTTTTTAAATTCAACAAACTCTTTAAATTAATGTCCAGCGGAAGATTAAATTGCATATTCTGGTAGTAGATGAGATGAGATTTTTACTTAAAATTATACATCAGATTCCTTTTATGCTTTCAAATGGCTTCTATGAGTCTATCTTCTTTGCTACTCTAGCAAAATTTTCAGAGTAAATAACAGAAGTCATTCTGAAATACTATTTGGCTTTGGCATACTGTACAATGGATGCTATGCACTGGACAGGTGTTTGTATTGACTGTAATTAGAATTTGGTTTGATGACACTCAAGTGTTTCCATATGTGTGGAGATAACGTTCTGGAAGATCTCTCTGCACAAGTTTAGGGCTCTTTTCTCTGCTTCCCTGCACTTTGGGTGCTTAGGGAGTGTAGGAAGCCAACATTTTAGTTTTTTGGTGCCTGCACTGACCAGGGTGCCCAACTGTGACATGCTGATGGATGACAGAGGACCAGCTGTGTGCAGAACAATCAGACCTGATCCTATTTCGGTTACGGCTGGTGCCAAGGCTCGCTTTGACTTCAGAGCAGGAGCTCCAGCCTGCACTGCAGTGAGTAGGAGCTTTGGATGTTTGAGAGATGACCATGTGGGTGTGACCACTCCTTGATCTCTGTAGCATTCATTTTCTCCCATCAGCTGTGTAAAACCTTTGCGGGCCTTGTTTATGTGAGTAATTATTTACTGGAGTGAACTTCTCACTAGTGAAAGGTCTTGGTTTGGCTGCCCCACATACTGACATCCAGTGCACTGTCTAGCTCTCAGATGCTTTGCTGTATACTATGACGATGCCCAGAGATTCACGTGATGCTGGGCCCTTGCATTTCCTAATGAGCTTTTGTCTCTTTTTGCAATGTCTGTGGCCGCGCACAGAGCCATGGGATGTGCACAAAACTCCATGTAAGAGGTAATGTGGGGTGAGGGTTGTTACATTGCAATGAATCTGCAATAAGTGTTGAAACTCCTTCACTGTACCCCATGCAAAGGAGGGGATGCCAGGAGGGTGGAAGAACAGTTGGTGCCCTGCTTGTTCTCTGCCTTCTGGATTTCTGGAAGAGACCTGAAATTTGGGAACGTGGTGGGCAGCTGTGTGACCCCTCACTACAGCTCCCTGATTTTGTCTTACAAGTCCTAGTCAGCTTCTAACTGAACACTATAAAAATGTTCTTTTCAGTGAATAGACAGAATTATTAGATGATATCCTAGGTGAACTTTTGTCTAGGAGCAATCAGGGATTCTTTGATGAGTGTTTTTTTTCTTTTCCTTTTCTTCCCTCAGAAAGGTCCTAATTTGTCAAAACTGAAACTATTCATAAAACAGGATCCTTTGTCTCTGCTCTCCCAGTGCAACCAAAGCATGGAACTGCTTTTTCAGAATGTGCATGACAGGATGTTTTGACATTTTTGAACCAGAAATCTTCATAATTTTATTTCAATTGAGGCAACTTTATACTTTGAAGTTTTAGGAAATGGAGATCAGAAAATTTAAACACAAAACATTGAAATAGAAACAGAATGTTTAAAAATAATGACAACAAAACACTCTGAGTGACCCAAACTGAATGTTTTGTTCGGCTCTCAGGTTCTGAGTTTTCAGTATTTGACTGCAACACAGATGCAAGATATTGACAAAGCAGCATCCTTAGATTAGACCAGAGGTTCCTCTTGCCCTGCAACAAGCATGTAAAATTCTGCAGTAGCAAAATCATCCCTTAGAAATAGGATAGAGATTGGGATCCAGGGTATATTCTGACATTCCTAATAATTTTGTGAAGTGGCAAGTTTTTCCTCTCTGTCTATTCTTGCCTTCCTTGAACTACTGCAAATAAAGAGGAGACCAATGTTTAACTTAGTGCTACCACTTTCCTTGGATCACATTAGCAAAAGACTTCTCATAGGTGGGTGATGGGGCTCAGATATTAGTAATATATATATATATCATGTTTATAAGAATGTAAGAGAGTAAGAGCAGAGCAGAAAATTGGCAATTGCAGTCCTTTCACTCTGCATCCATCCATTCACTTTAGTTGTCCCTTTCAAGAAATGGGCTGGTTTTGGTCTCCTCTGCGTGGGCCTTTCTGTAAGGGTGCTGCTGTTCACCAAGCCAGCCTCGTGCCTGACAAACCTGCGTTCCTGTGTTCCCGTCGGAGCGGTGAGCCCGGGGCGTGCCCCTTGCCAGGCCACACAGCGGGTTTTGCTGCTGCCTTTATGCAGAGCTGTGGAGTGGATGTACAATGTCCTAGCACAAAGATGTGCCGCTCAAACCAGTGCGGATATACTTGCGAGCCCCCCAAAAACCTGTACACAGGTAAAGTAATGCAGTTATCCACCACTTTGGGCTATGCTGTCATTCTGTATCAAGATGAATTAGTGTACTCGGAAGCAATCAGAAGTAATTACTCTTGAAGAAACAATAGGCGTCACTCTGTGGCTTCTATCTGACAGCTAAAGGACTTGGCTTCCTGTGAAAAAACCCATACAGCTTAATCTTCTTGTGTCAGATCATATTTCCCTGTCTTCTCTTGGTAAATGTTTACATTGCTGCAGTAAAAGGGGCACTGTGTGATCTCAGCTAACAGGGGACTGTGTGTTTAGAGACAGTAATGGGATCCAGCATCTTTCAGCTATCGTTCTCAAAATGAATGCCGAGAGGGTTTGCAGGTACTGGAGAGCCTCCCAGCAGGGGCTTGAGTGGTCCCATTTTCAGGAGTAAATCCCAGTTCCATGAAGCCAGCTCCTCCTGTTTCGTTACTGTGGCACAGCAATGGTAGGAAATTAGTATGGAAACCTGCCTATTCTTTTGCTCTTCAGGAAGGATCCTGAAGGATGTTCCAACTGATTCATTTTAAGAGTGTAAATAGTCACACTGAACTCTGTTTTGCCATTCCTACTACTGCATTTACATTCTGATGACCTGCTGGTCATTTTAAGGGGTTCCCTTAAAGATCTCGCCCTTCCTGAGGGCTCTACTGGGATCCTCCGAGTGTTATGCAAATCTAAATTCAGTTTGTAAGTAAAGCCTGTGTTTGAAATTCTCTAGAAAGGATAAACTGAAGGATTCACCATAGTGAAGATGAAGCCAAAAAGGGGCAGACTGAGATACTGTGAGCTCTATACTCATGGTGATTATCAAGTGCACCCCTTTCTTAGGCAGCAAAGCAGAAGGAGTCTACTCCCTCTATTTTCAGGTCCTGGCAAATACTATTATCTCCATACTTCTATTTTATTAAACTGGCTGCTGTCATCACTGATG
The DNA here is from genome assembly GCF_036370855.1 of Dromaius novaehollandiae. NCBI lineage: Eukaryota > Metazoa > Chordata > Aves > Casuariiformes > Dromaiidae > Dromaius > Dromaius novaehollandiae. Next base: position 11,615,652 of record NC_088106.1, read on the forward strand.
CTATCTTGAGAGGGTTGTTTCAGCCTTTCATAACTTATCTTTGCAGTAGTTTCTGAGAAAGGATGGCTGAGTAATGACAAAGTGATCTTGTGACTACCGCAGTGAAGTAGTGGATAGGAAATCTGGATTCATTTCCTGCCTTTGTTTTGGATGTCCTGTGTGACTGAGTACGCAGTTGCCGTTCACCTCAGCATTCCTCTACGTCAGATAAAACTAAGAAAATGGAACTACCATCAGAAGATGATTGTGAGGATATGTTCATTGGTGAGAGACTGAAATATTCCATATTATTGGGTGTTTGAAAGTAAAATAGAGATACACTAGTTAAATACTCTTCCTCGAATGGGTTTTACTGTATCTGTAAGAGTTAACAGTGAGACAAGGTTTTTAAGGAGTGACAGTTTCTTTCATCAGACCAAATCTTCGTTGACCTTAATTAATCTTTTAAAAGATCCCACAATTCTCAGTAAACCTTGTTTTGCTTAATTTCTTAGGGTGGTGTGGCATTGAAACAGGTCACACAAAGAGGTTGTGAAGTCTCCATCTTTGGACATTCTTAAGACTCAGTCAGGCCAAGTCATGACTGACCTGATCTAACGTTGGCAGTAGTCTAGCTCTGAATGGGAGGTTGGACTGAGGACCTCCAGAGGTCCCTTCCAACCAGTGTTTCTGTGATTCTATGATTCTAATTAGGTTTGTCCTTCTAAACTGTTACATGGAGGTAGAGGAAGTTATGTTAGGAAATGTTTGTATCCTTGTGCAGTGGAAGCAAACAAGATTAAGAGTTTATTACCGTTTATTTCTAGTATGAAGTGAGTATTCAAACAAAAGCAAACTCTTAGTGATCCTTATGTGAATAACCTTGCTTTCTTGCTCTCTCAAAGCAAGATTAAGGATAAATATTAGATATACTATCTACCCTTCCTATGAATTTTTATATTATACCCATTGGGTATGCACGTTACATAATATTTCATTTATTTGGTAACATCATACTTATATCACTTCTGTATAAAAATGAGGCAAAAATTGTCAGGCATAAACTTTACAAACACATCGAAAAATACAATGTAAGGATGTCAGTGTCTAGTGAGGACACTTGAGACTAAAATATCTTTCTTACCTTCAAACATTTCAAACTAACACATAAATGCTCTACAGACTTAACAGCTCTTACTATTCCACTAATGGAAAGTATTTGCTCTTTCTTATGAAAAAGATAAATCATTATTCAGCTATTTCTTTCTTATGTTCAAGGTCCAAATACTCTTATCTCTGTAATAGAAACCAGCAGAACTAAATTAGTCCTCTCAAGACCCAATGTGGCTTCTGTGTATACTCCTCTAGCTATTAGTGCTAAAAGCTCTCACATAAAGAACAAAAACTGTAGTGTAGTAAAAACATGAGGTTGTCACTTTGTATTTTTGTTTACTACTTATTACTATTTCATGTACATGAAATGATATAGAAAGATACCGCGTGTGTATGTTTACAAAGGTACACAGTGTCACAAAGTGTGCATGTTCTGTTAACAGGCTTGTAAATCCTGGTTTTGTCTGTGGAAGCAAATTGTTGCATTTGCATCTGTCATTGATACATATATGCAAAAGGCATGAATGGCAAGTGCCAGGAATTAGGAAGATGAAAGACACAGAAAGTCAAAGCACTGAGTGGATGTTCATTTGTCACATCTTATTCCTCCTGTCGTCTTGCAATCACCATCTTACATCCATATTAAATACTTAAATTCTCCCCTCTTGCTGCTTTTGTCATGAGAAGAATGTCATAACTGTAGTAAACAATAATTAATTTCCTTTGATGTTCATCTGGGGATTTACATGTTCTTTTTAAGCATAAAGGACTGGCTTGCTACTCTGTGTGTGTGTGTGTGTGTGTGTGTGTGTGTACTGGGAGAAAATGGAAGGAACCTCCCCACTCCCTTCTGTTCCTGCTGAGTATTGACTGGGTGCCCTCCTTGTTCCCTCCTAGCCGTGGCCTCCAGGAGGTGGGAGAGAAGAGGAGCTGTGACAACACCATCTTTGCCGATATTCTGGGAGCTCCAGAGCTGAATGTATGAGCTGCCATAGCATGAACTCCAGCACCCTGGCTCCCAAGTGGAACTGCAGCAGATTTGTATCATTGGTACCTCAGAGAAGGGGCTGGTAATGCACTGCCCATGGCAACCATGACAAGTCCTTTCCTCAGCTACAAGAACTCATGAAATGCAGGGAGAGGGGCACATTATGCCACCTCATGAAGTATCCAAAGGGGAGCTTTTTTCTTAGGTATATAGATACCTAAGGAGGGAGACATGACTGTAAGAGAGGCCTGTTATAGGGTTGAATCGAGACTCAGCCAGGTCCAAGGTCACAAGGAAGTGTCACAAGTGTGGAAGAGGGCACGCTGTGGCTGGACTGTGAACCCTATCTGTCTCCTTTATCTCATACAACCAATTATCCTTGTGGGGACTGTATTTGGCTAGGAAGCAGAAGACCAAGCAGAAGTACCAGTTCAGAGTAGCTGCGATCAACATTCATGATATATGTATGGCACATGGTGATCCACTGCTCCAAATAATCTTTTTCTGTTCCTCTTGAGGTGAGAAATTTTTGCTTGATAGTATGGCTCATTGCTTGAACTGGTGATTAATACCAAATCACAGTAGGCTCCGTTCTTTTAGCATGAATTGCTTTTTCTTTTTTTTCTTTTCTTTTTTTTTTTTTTTAAGGTGAATTAAATAGCCTGATCCCAGTTTCAAGAGGCAAACATCAGTGCAGGGGGCTGTCCTGGCCAGATGAGCCTGGACTGGCTCTGGAATGGTATTTGAACACAGAAACCCTTGTTACTCTTTTTGTTCTGTAGAGGTCCTTGCACTATGCTTTCAGCCACAATATCCAGCGACTGTGAATTAAGCAATGTAGCTAACAGCTGTCCCATGTCGTTTGCTGTCTTGTTCTCTGCTTAGGCAGGGAGTAGTGTGGCTTCCTTCAGCAGGGATTGTCTGTCTGAATGTATACTCTGCTCTGTGTTTATGTTGGAAAAGGAATGCTCAAAGGTTATGTGCTTGGAGTTAAAAATGGAAGATATGTGATTAGGGACATCGTCTCATTCCCAGTCACGTGTATGTACGTGTATGTACATGTATATGCCCATGTTTCTCATCACCACTGGAAACTGGGGACACTCCATGTCTCTGAAATGCAAGCTATTCCTTTAGGTGGCCATCAGAGGTCAGGGCTGCCTTTGAAGGGAAGTGGACCTAACCTTATCTCTGTCTCCTTTGTAATAAGGAGAGACCCTAGATCAGGTGATAAAAGTGGCTCTGCTGAGTCAGAACAAAGCTGTATCTAACTTGATGTCCTGTCTTTGGGAGTGCGAGTAGTGGAAGGATATAAAAAGAGCATAAAGAGGCACAAAGGCAGGAGTCCTTTTTCTAATATGCCCTCCCAGCTTCTGGCATTTTGCACGGAGGTACTTCCTGAGCTCCAGGTAGCATCTGAACTGCTGTATTTAATAGCTGTTGGTGGATCTCCACAAACGTATTTAAACTGTTTAAAACTGTTTATTCCTCTACATTAATGACTTCCATATTCAACTACACATTGTGTGAAAAGTGCTTTTCTTTTTTAGATATGCCATCTGATAATTTCATTGGATGTTATAAAGAGCAAAGGGTAATTATTCCCTGTTTATTTTCTCCATCTCACTCCATTTTGAATACCTCAATTACATCCAAGTTCAGTGTCTCTTTTATAAGCAAATGACTCCTTGTCTATGAGGTCTTTCCACTTACAGAAGCAGTTTGGTACCTCCAATCAACCTCTTTGTTGTTCTTGCTGCTACATCTTTTTCAGTTGATGTGACCAGAACTGCATGCAGTGCTTAAGACATGGGCACATCAAGGACTGACAGAATTGTAAAATTACGTTTTCCATTTTGTTGTCTCTTCCTTTCCTGGTTGTTCCTAGCACTGTGTGAGAGTTAACAAGCACCTCTATTGTTAGAGGACCCTACCAGGAGAGGCTCTCAGGCTCCTTCTGGAGAAAGGACTTAGGTAATAGAACATGATTTATCTGTTTGATTTTGAGAAATTAACTTCCTTCCTGAAGAAAGATATCAGATGAGATTTTCGGTTGAAAGGCGTAAGGACAGAGTGAGAGATTAGTGTTGATAGCAGTGCAAAGCTGTGTGCTTTGAACCTTCTTTCTTGTTGCTCTGCTCTACTGTATATCTTGCCTACAGGACAAAGTTTGGGGGCAGGACTGGGGAGACTGCCTTATCCAAAAACTGCCAACCAGATTGTTTCCCTTGGATCAGGCCCTATCTCAGCAGATATGTCCTTGACTTTTCACAGGCAAAAGAAGCACTTTAATAAAAAAAACAAGATATTTCCCAGAGTTCCACAGCTTGCATTTTGAACTATCGCCCTTAACAAGGGACCTTAAAACTGACCCCAAGATGTTAATTTAACCATTACAATTCCATTAGTCTAATTTGTCATGAAACATCTTTAACTAATTACCTGCATTTGTAAGTTATTCCACATGTCATGAGATAAGAAATGTAGCAAGTCATAGGTCACTGCTTTGGGCTGCCATCACATAACACAGACCCTAGATGAAAGAGAATTTGGAGTTGATAGCAGGAATCTAAATGACAGCTACTCAGTCAGTACGAGGGAGCCATGGCTGTAATGTAAAAATTGGACTGTTGTTTTAGCAGTGGTGTTTTGGAAAGGATGGGGCATGCCCTCATTAGCAGAAGAAGGTCTAGGCAGACTGAGCATAATGCATTCGCTATAAGCATTTATCTTGAAGGTGGTAATTTGATAAATACAGGCCCCTACTAAAGCCATTTGCTAAATTTGGCAGGCAATAGTATTAAAAATTTATGATGGAATATGGAACTGTCCCTTTTCAAAGAGACCTGATTATGTCCTGAATGTTACTTAAAAAGCTCATTTGGGAACTGCTGTTGGTTTCTTCACATGACAAGTGTTGAAACGAAGGGAAAGACCAATTAAGAATCTGATTAACGGTTGCTCAAGCCTTTCATTGGCTTAGTGTGTTTGGATTGGGCTCCCTATTACTTGCTGGAGATCTGTCCATGAATTTACAGTGGGATTTGCAACATGATGCATGCCACAAGCACTTCTCTCTCTTAGATTTAGGCAACTGCAAACTTCCCTTCCTTTCTCTTGTTGTAGAGCATACAACACTCCCTCTAGAGACTAAACGAAGAGAGGGACTTTGTATGTGATTAAAGCAAGATGAAACATTAAGAAAATGTTCTCTTTCATGTTTCCATTTCCTTCTCCACTGAAGGAGGAGGGAAGGAGGGAGGTATCCGAGAGAGATCCTCCCCCCTACAGAGAGTGTCATCACATTTTTGGCTGCATGTGCTGGGTGTGAAGGGTAATTAAGTCCCCCCCTTAGCCTCCTGTCCCTTAGCTGATCCTTACCAGATAGCAAATACAATTGAATTCTTCCCTTCTCATCACTCATTTGATCAAAACAAAGGGCCAGCTATGATACAGCTATGCTGGTCAGGCCAGCCTTACCTTTGTAGTCCCTAAGTGTAGGCTCTCTCCAAGCCATAAATCACAGCTACTCTAAATTGTAGAGGCTGCCAACGCATCAGAGGGCTGGAACAGGAGCTCCTTGTGATCACAGCAGGGAGGTGAGGATAAGGAAGCCCCTGACCAAGTTGTCTTTTCTGTAGTCAGGGCTTTATTCAGACAGCAAGGAATAGAGCAGACCTAGGAGTCTCTGTGCTCCTCTCACAGCCACAAACCTGCTGCAGTGGCTTAACAATATTCTGGTGTTATCTACCATCCTCAGGAGAAGCTGAAATCCTCCTCTTTCTCCAGGCCATAAGACAGTCACTGAGATTAGGTGGAAACTTTCCTTGGTGATGTATTACTGCAGACTTTATACCTCCCTACAAATACCCTTTCCTGACGTAGCTAGGAGGAGAAGGGGCTAATTGATTTGTATCTCCCCCTTATCATCAGCCAGTACTGTGTGTGCCCTGTCCTCTGCGAGAAGGAGCGGCTGCATCGCTGGGCTGCCCCCAACACCTGCCACACAGCGGCAGCCAGCCCTGTGCTATTGCCATGGCTGGTTCCTTCTTTCCTATGTGGAAGTTCCTGTTATTTTTCTACCTGATATTCCTACAAATCTCCAGGTCTCCAAATCTTTAGCCTGTCTGCAATGGGCATAAGGTATCTACCAGTCTGCAGTGAAAAATCACAGACAATCCATCCCTTAAATCTCTTGCTTTCATTCTAAGCTGTGAAGGGAGGCCCTCCTGTGCTTGTCGGCTTTGCATTCTTGGTGTGTGCAGCATAGCTGGGTATTGTAGATTAAAGGTGAAGAGTTGAGCAGGGAAAAAAAAGCAGGAGCGAAGCAGCTGTTTAATGAGATAGAGCGGCTTTCCTCTTGAAAACTGCTTATCCATATCCTGTCTGTTGGTAATTGCATGGAGTATTTTCTTTATGAAGCATATTAGCACTGTTTTCCCAGTTTAATGTATTTTACCCTTTTGCAGGATCATCTTTTTGCCTTGGTAGCATTAAATCATACTTGATTGTAAGCAACCCACACATACTTTTTCAAGCTGCTTAGTTCTGCCCTGTGCATCTTTTGCCTCATAGTTATGACAAAGTTCAAGTGTGCTGAGGCGTCAAAGTGTAGATGGTCTCAGTCTGTCCCTAAGTTTGGGCCACGTAGTCCCAGATTTCAGTGATATTTGGAAACCCCTTTCCAACCAAAACTGTCTCAGGCTATAACAGAACCTGTAAAGTTGCAAATCCAAATATTGTAGAAATTTCTTAGAACGCTAGGATGCGTTATGCTGACAGTTAGGGCCAAACCTTGGAAAGATTACCTTCTTGGTTGCTGTTTTAGCTTTGTCCTGTCACTGCCTTTTTTTCTGCTAGAGTTATTTTCATTTTTGCTGACTCCTCCCTGTGCCGCGCTCTGTTTTTCATCCATTTCTTTTGCCTCCAGGTGCCCCTGAGAATCTCAGGTGGGATACCTATTCTGCTGCATCTCATGGCTCCATCAGTGTTGTCATTTGCTGAGATTCATCTCTGGAAAGAGATCTAGGAATCCATCATTACAAAATCTGCCTAAGCCTATGGGGGCCAGAGGAGCCCATCATGGCAGCTAAGAAAGATCACTGGAAAGTGGCTAGTGTATGTATGCTGCCACTGCACATACCCCTCTTTTTGTTGATCCCTGGAGGGGCCCTGGGAGGGTACAACAGTTGCTGATGGAAAAAAGCAAGAAAAGAGAAAGGACGCATCTGTCAGGAAGAGATGCAGTCATGATGACTACTGCTTGGCGTGATAAAAAGCATGTGCTGCTCAGAGGTGTGGTCATGGACAGGTCAAATTCCACTGATGTCTCCCCAGTTAGCTCCGGGAGGTCCTCCCACTGTGACTAATGTGAACAAACCTGATTCCTTATGTTATGTCTATGGAGTTGGGATCTACTGGATTGAAAATTAGGGATGGGAGCAGGGATGACATTTCAGGGTGGGGAAAAGACCAATCTCGGATTTTTCTGATGCCAAAAGGTTTTTGATGTGGCTTGTATAGATAATGTCACCAGGTACAAGTGATACAGGGGGTTGGTGAAATGACAGGATCCTGGGCTGGGACTAGGAGTGGTTTGCTCTGGGGTGAGGACTTCTAAAATGGGAGAGGCTTTGGGAGTGTGGAGAAGATGGAAGCCCTGGCTTGAAGAGCTTTGTGAGAGTCTATAATAGGAAGGGTTAGTGGGTTTGAGCCCTGGGGCAGAAGAGAGAATCTGCCTTACAAGAGATTAAAGGAACTTATTTTGGGGATATTCACATGACTGTCCCTCCCCCATCCTGTGCACATGACTGCATGCTACAGTCATTTTTGCTAATGGAAATGTAGTAGCTCTATTTTCTGCCCCACCTTCATCCCTTTCTCTTTTCAACTTGTCCATACAGTATCAAATACCCTATGGCATCACATAATTAAAATAGATGATTATGCAGATGTAAATGGATCCCGAAGGAAGCCTAGTACATGGACATAACACTAGGGGCAAGTTCTAACTGATTATGCAGCTATAAAAAAGTTTCTTCTTTTTAAAATTAAAAATACTTTTACATTTTTTTTCTTCTTTTTTAATGCTAGTTCCTTAACATTTTCCTCTCCAGGTAAATTGTGAAATCGGAGAGAGGGAGCTCAAGCCTAACAAAGAGTGCCTTGTAAAAGTGCAGGCTGTAGCTTTCTGGGCTTAGAAACCTCTGAAGACCACAAAATCGTTCCTCTGGTTTGCAACACCCTTCCCCCTTCCATGCAGAGTGCAAACCCTTTGTGCATTTATCTTCCAGAGCTGTGACTTCCACTCTCATTTTTATTAGCTGTGAATTTTCTCCGTTTCAAAGCAGAGATTCCTCCTTTGGGAAAGTTTTGGCCCTGCAAGTGCCCTGGGTTTAAATAGGGTGGAAACTCCTTGTTTTATTCTGTTTCTCCACTGCTACCTCCAGTTTATGATTTCTGCTCCTCTGTGGCCTCTGCTAATATGCAGCATGGCATGAATATGGTGGTTTTCTCTCCAGTTCTAATGAAACGTGGCTGTGTTACAGGCACAGATAAGGATGTTGGAGGGACTGTAGGCCTCTCACTAGCACCGTTTCTTGTTATGTAGTGGAGAAGAGATACCACTTTTCCCCTTTCCTTCATCAGCCTGGTTTTATTCAGCCTTTTCAATTAGCAGCAAGTGATGGCATTACTGCCCATGTTTCCTTGTCTCAAGGATTAAAAGATATGTTCAATGCCCGTGTTAACCCCTCTCCATTTTCAGTAGCACCTTTATGATGATATTGCCTTTCTAAGCCACAGTGATCTTGCAAGCCTTCACACCAGGTAATCCAGCCTCTTTGGCTTCTTCCCTGGAGGTGCAGAGTTCTAAGGGGAAAGCTCAGTGAGGATATTTTCCCTTGATAGTGGTTGATCCATGACTCTGGGCTGCTCAGTCCCTTCCCCATTGCTGTCAGCCAAATTCTAGTTACAGAATACAATCATTATTTTTAAAGGAAGTAAGAAAGAGAAGAAAGAGTCTAAACCAAAGTTACCTACATTTTCTGTCACAAGGTACAAACAAGGTGGAGCTGCCCTGGCACTCATACTGCTGATTAAAGGATAATAGGTTATGTAAAGGGAAATGCACAGTCTTCTCTAAAAGTGAATCTGCAGTGGAGCAGGAGGTACTATGTGTGTGGAGGGACCAAGGGGTAGTTGGTGCCTGACACAGAGACTGTACAGATTGCACCTCTGACAGCAGTCCTCAGAGCAGCATCAGGAACTCTGGCAGACCATAGCAGAACTTTTCTACCTCATTATGTGCTGAAAAGCAACTGGTTTCTACTCATTAGACACTAATCAAGGTCACCCCGTTGTTACTGAATGCTGTGCATTCACTGCACTCTTGGCAGGAGGGCTTGCTCTGCTCCTGTGTGTTCAACAAAAAAAATAAAAAATAAAAGGAGAAGAAGTCCTCTGGCCAACCATCTGTTGGAGCACAGGCCGCAGACACAGTGTGGATGCAAACGCCTGAATGCATTTTGGAGGTGTGCCCTGTGACCCGTCTTTCCGTGGAGGAATTCACTGAGAAAATAGATTGCACTAGACTGCTCCTGGAACTGCAGTTAATCATGCCTTTTCTATATTACTGCTACAGGATTAACACAAACATTGCTCCCGTTTTCAAGCTTATCAAAGGCAGCAGCACATCTCTCTAATCTCCTATTTCCCTGCTCTCTTTAAAGTGTTTAAATGAATGGAGTGCTGATGAGCAAGGATGTGGTGCCAGCAGGGATGGTGTCATTTAATGCCTCGCTATTTGTGCTATTTAATGCCTGTGTGGCTTTATGTGTCCTGGGTGACTTGCTAACCATCTGGCATCCTCCATCCTTTCATAGGACAGACGGAGGTGTAGACAGCATCTTCATTTCTCCAGTCCAGAGAGTGACCGGTGGCAATTAAACAGCATAGTTCTGATGTGCTTGTTTCTACATAGCCTGTACCTCCTCTCTCACTGGAGGATGAAGCTTGCAGGCCATGGTTTGGTGACCCTTGAGACCAGGCAGCTTTGATGTGAATGAGCTATGGGCACGTAACTGTATTTCTGTTGAATTAGTTGGCTTACACAACCTGAATTTTTCTTCCAGCTGTGAAAGGAGGAACGTATCTGATCTGCCTTTGCACCTTTTTGTACACAGTTAACTTGTCGAAGGATTTCAGACAAGCTGAAATCAGCAGAATTAGTACATATCGCATCAGCTCCTTGTCCTAAGAGCCCTACAGCTGGATATACTGTATCACTGAATCACTGTCTGAATTTTCAGCTTTATTACTTTCACTAATCACAAATAGTTGGGTTGTGTCCTCCAGTCTGCTAGGAAGTAGGCTGAGATCCATCATACTACTTTCACACCACTGTCAGCTGGCATTAACTTTCAGTCATTTTCTCCTTTGAGGCCAAATTGAAGTTGGTGACCTAGAAGTAAAATACTCCATATTGTGTTAACAGGTGGTCCCTGGAGTTTTTCAGTCCACGTTGGGATGTTTTTTCAGCTAGCTCTCATGTATATATCTTCCTGTGGCCATTGTACTGTAACTACCAACAATCCTCTTTGGTAGCAGGTTTATTAATTCCTTTCTACTTTCTCCTATGTATAGCTGCTCAGATCACAACTAAATGAGCGCTTTCTTTAGTCTGTGGAGTGGTCATGATATCTACTATAAAACATTCATTTTCCATGATGACATTCTCAGGCATTAAATTACAGATTCACTGATACTTCTGAAAGCAGGACAAACTGGAGTCTGTGTCTGTTGGAGTCTGCACTGGCTGTTAGTGATACTGCTGTGGGATCAGACCCTGCAAATGCTAAAGCCTGTGAGAGTATTTGCAGGAGTAAGGACTAGTCAGGTATATAAGCATTTTCACTATCAGCCTTCACGTTATGGGATCAATTCTGGACAGAGCTGATTGCCTACTGGGAAGTGCTGGCTACCCTTATCAGTGATGTTGCTGAGAATTCATTTTATTCAGTATTTTATGGAGGTGCCCAGCTCACGTTGTAACTTTAATGCAGACTGTTAATATGAATAAGTTATATCTGTATTTTTTTGCATTCAGATTCAAGGTCAGATCCAGTTGGCCAATCTGTGGAGGTATCTAATGAATTGCCAGCATCCCATAAAGTATACAATTTGAGATTAGAAGCAGCACCACCTTATTACCATGATAGTCAATTGCAAGGGGGAGTGCAGTGGAAGAAAGGGCAAGGTAATGTAACATGTGAGTGGAATAGCACTCAATCCATGCATTATGAAATTGTCATTCTGTGCCACTGTTCAACATAAATGGACTAATCTTCGGTTTGAAAATGAGGAGAGCTTGACTGTTAAAGAATAGGTCATTTGGCTTCTGGCAGCAGCAGAGGATGCTGTAATATTAGCTATAAGAACTTGTGCATTCTTGGTAAAGGAGATAAAAATGATTGAATTGTACCACTTGCTTCTCTATCTTCTGAAGTAATTCATATTTGGACCTGGATTCATCTAAGTATTTGCATAATTCCTGAGGCCATTCTTATTCAGCCATGCATTTCAGCTTGTGCTTAAACTTAAGCAAGTGCTGAAGTTGTTTTCAGTTCCTGGGGCTTAAGCTTTGCTGGACAAAGTCTTGGCCATTAGTTTAAAATGTTTCAGTAGCTTCTGAGATTTCTATGCTGTAGCAAATGGAAGTTTGCTGTATTTGTTGCATTATGGGCTGAATATTCTTTAATGACTCAGTAAGGTTAAGGGTGAACCTCTTGGGGCCCTGGAGAGGATCATTTTCTGTTGGAAATGCAAGAGCCAGAGAACTGGGGTGATGTCTCCTAAGAGTTTTATGGACTCTGCAAAACTGGCAGTCACACTGGCTGCCTTCTTTCTGCTGCATTTTCTTCAAAGGGGATGAATAGCACCAAGAGGAAGGTTCTGTTGGGCTCTTTGGGACGTGGAATTCTTAAGGCCAAATTCTCCTCTTAATTACACTTCATTAATCCAGAGTAACTTCCTAACTTTGGTAGGGCTATGCCAGATGGCAGCCATTGTCGATGTGAATTGTAGTACAGTTTTAATAAAGTATCTTTAAGAAATTCCATTATTGCAGAATATATTTCTGAGCAAACTTGGGACAGCTTCTGGGGAGAATTAATGCATCATAGGGGAAGCAGTGAGAGAACTCATGGGCCTTAGAGGAAGGCCTACAGTTTTCTGGTGGATTAAAAGGCGGTGATGGCTAAGAAGTGAAGACTGACACTAATTCTGCTCTCTCTGTGATGGATACAGGAACGTTCTGCAATGGGTGGAAGGGGCCACTGGAGCTGTAACATCTTAAATCCTCCAGTGGCTCTCTAGAACTTGTGAGTCAGGTCACAAGACACATGGAAATTCTTAAATGTGGGTTGAACCCAATCTAAAATGAAACATTTGGTTATAGTTTTTGAAATAAAAATACAATAAAGGTTTTCTTTTTCCTTTGGAAAAAAACACTTTCAAAGTTTTTGATAGAAAATCCGTTATACAATAGATTTATGACCTGCAGTCTTGTTCACAGTGAAACTGGTGGGAATTTTGCTGTTAACTTCCATGTAGCCAAAATTTCACTGGGGTTTCCTTTGCAGCAGGCAGGATTGTGTGGCCTGTTATCTGGAGGTATTAATATAGCTTCAAAGCTTCTTGGCCCACTTAAATAAAAAGTGTTCTTATATATATATCATTGATTTGTCAGAGATCTTGTTCTGTTGAAGGTAGCACGATTTTAGCTTCTATCCCAGAGACTCACTTACGTATCTTAATACATATTTGTTAAAAAGGAAACCAGTAACACGTACTTCTAACATGCCAGTAGGAGAAGAAAGGGCAAATGTTCAGGTTAGCACTGTTCTTTGCTGGGCTGTGTTCAGAACATTGCTGTAAAATATTTGTTCTGTGAAGGGGAAACGCTGCAGGTACCAGATGTAGGTGTTTACAGTGGGATCATATTTCTGTTTTAATGTAGTGCTGTAGATCATACTGTCTCTGTTTGCTTGGTCCCAGTGCATGTGATGATTCATCTACTGCAGAATTTTCCTGTCTGTACAGCAGATTTTATTAACCCCCAGAGAGGCCTGTATAGAAGCTGATATTCCATCCCAGATTGGGGTCCCACTATTAAGAATCTTTCATGAGCAAGGAGCAGTTCATTCCATTGTTGGGTGACTGGAGCCCTCCATTACCTCTTCACCTGAGGCAAGGTGTCACCAACAGTGAGAGAGGGGAGAGAAAGGAACAGAAGAATCAAAGGGGGTTGGGGTGGAACAAACATTTCTAAATTAAAAATGATATTCAGTGAACTATTTTCATAAGATAGACATATTTGGAAATCTGCTAAAATGTGTTTGGAATATTTTTGCTAAGCAACATTAAATGAAAGTACAGCTAGTTCTGGACTTAGCTTACCCATTCTTCCTTGGACTTAGGGCTAACTCAGAGCAATTTGCTAATTTTGCACTTTCCACCCATATCTACGTGCTTTACTGGCAGGCTTCACTGTATTGAGGACAGCTCTGGTAGGCACATAAAGGACAAGACTCTCCATGGAAGAAATGGTCCATAGAAGGGCCCTCAGAGCAGAGTTTAAAAAGCATCATGTTCCCAAAGAAGGGCCAAGTTTTTCAGAAGGGCTCAGCAACAAGCACTCCTGCTGTGACAGATGGCTCAGTATTCAAAAGATCTTGGCATTAAAGCTGGCTGGAAGTTGTCTATTCTCTTGTTTTTGTCAGGAAGTTGGGTTTTCTATTAAAAATAGTAAGTGTGGAATGGGCAGATTTCCTTTCAGCATTTTATTTTTATGTGGGAGTTTTAACAGTTTTGGTCAGAGGAATTCTTACTCCCATAATACATTCATTTACAGCTCACTGTGCTTGGAGAGCTGTGTGATAGATGCTCCTGAAAATCTGATCACCTGTTCTGATACCTCAATAGTATGAAGCTTTTCTGAAGATCTATTCCAACGCAAAGCATGCGGTGGGTGATCTAGTGGACAGAGCAATCAAGTGTGCTACTTGCCATTCAGTTTTTCCTGGGTAAGTTCCCATTCAGTTTTTCTAGAGTGAGCTAAGTTTTGAGAGATTTGATTTGGGATCCTGAGCACATGATCTTCAGTGGGTTGAATGCCTTCGCTTCTGGCTGTTCACATTCAGGACTGGGAGTGCTCAGCCCTGTGGAAGTCAGACTGTGTTTGTATGTAGCTGGGCACTCAGCAAGTGGTATCCTGGAACTAGAGGCTGTTTCTTGAAATGCGCGCTTTAACATTTCTGTGGTTGAACTTTCCTATCAATAAACTGGAGGTCATTCTTCATCCTCAGGAAAGAGGTTTTAAAGTTCAGTGTTCATGCATGCAACTTTGAAGAAACAGAAACACAGAAGAATCCTTCTTTTTCATCTGAATGTCTCAGAGCTCTTTTAAACTGTTAATTAATTGAGCAATCATAATGATGCTCCTGTGGGGATTAAGGGGGAGGAATAATTTACAGGTGGGAGAAATGAGGCATGAATGACTTCATAGCCTTACCTGTGCCATGCTGTTAGTCTGTGACATATTCAGACAGGTACCTTCTGTCCTGTCTCCTTTTGCATCTGTGATGGGTGGCTGGAAACATCAGCTTCCTCTCCCCTTCGTCCTCTTTGTCTGTAGAAGACCTATTTCCTTATCACTGGGCTGCTGTTTGATTGCAAGTACAAGGAGCCTATGCAGCCCATCTCTTCAAGGCAGTAGGGCTTGAAAGCTGGGAAATTCGTTTTGACTCCCAAATGCCACCCGCTGAATGAGACATGGCCAAAGAGTCTCCACTGCGCAGCAGAAAGAGAGTCAGGAAATTAAACTTCTGGGTGCTTTTAGCACAACTGCACATCCTGCCCTGCCTCCCTCCTCCTGGGACTCATCCATGGATTATGGTGTGTTGTCCTCTGTGCATCTCCTGTCATGCAGGCAAGACATGCCTGCGGTTGCTTCCACACGTTTTTCTCTGCAGCCCCTGTTGCTGACCCAGCAGTTCCTCCATCTCCTTGTACAATGGGAGCGAATGAGAAGGGGAAAACTCTTTCAGGGGATATTTCCACTGGAAAAATGGGGCAAAAAACTATGCTTCAAGCTCCGCCCACTTCCCAGGGCACTTCAGATTGTCTCTTTGCCACACTGAGCAGAGCGGCTAAGGGGTATCTGCCCTGGCTCTGCATCTGAAGACTAATATGGCCTTTCTGTGTCACCCTCTCTTTCCTGTCTGTACAAGGAACCTGATGTCAGTAGGCTTCTGCACAGAAAACAAGGTGAATACTCCAGTATGTGTAGAATAAATGAGCACAGAGTTAATCCATACCGTTTAAAACTTGTGGGCTGGACAGGGTAAAATACTGCTTCAGAAAAGGCTCCAACACACAATTTCATCTACAGTTTGGCTGGGAATCCTATTTAAATTTAGTTCTTAAACACAGCTGTGAAGCTCATGAAGATGTCACATTGGCTGCTCACCCAGCAACCTTTATAGCCTCCTGAGAAAATAATAAAAACAGCAATAGTGAGCAGTAATTCTAACAGGCTGCTTTGCCTCATTCTTCTGCATGGTGCTGACTGTTCCCTGTTGTGGTCCTGCAACTCAAGACATGAAGTTTTTCTTTTTGTTAGTTTTCTTCTAGCAAACCTGGTTGCAGACTGCATCTTGCTATCAATTATTCATATCTGTAGAGGAAAAAAATACTGGCATAATTTGCAGGTCTCTGGAATACTCGGCTTTTGATTTAACTCACAGGGCTTTTAGCTACCTTTAGCCATAGCTTTTTAAATAGCTTTTAGCTGGATAACAGTGATAAGCCCTCCAGGAAAAAGCATTGGTAAATGGTTGCTCATGATATATACTTTGTACTCCTGTCTATGGTAGTGTTTGTTATTCTTTTTCAATTTATGTACCTTGTAAAATGTTTCTGGTAATGCTGCTGCCCTCTGTGAGGTGAATTTAAGCTGATTGACTTCTAGCTTTCCTAATTGTATTTTACAAACCCCCTCCTGCATCTGGAACCAAAGCTCAGAAAGCCGCGTTTAATGAAATGGATTGTCTTCCATAGGTCATTGACACCCTATATTCTGCCTTACCTAAATCAGGCGGTCTCCAGTATTCTCTGATCTTATCCCAAAAGTAAAGAGGGTGTGTTATGTGCAGATATAATCCTTTCATATCAATCTCCTATTGAACATTTATTAAAAAAGGAGATGAGAGCAGGTAGAGCTTGACCTCGCAGCTGAGTGCACATGCTGTCAGGGACGCAATGCCTGCGAACAGCTGGCTTTCTTGCACCACGGCAGGTGATGGAGTTCCCACTAGTTCAGGAGCCCACTGCCAACGGTTATCACATGCTGTTGTGAGAAATCTCATCAGTCAAGTGTCTCATAAATAATGTAGAGGAAAGCAATTAGCACACACAGCTGTAGCTGTTTGCAAAGTCACAGTCATACCTGTCATGGCAATCTGGAAATGGCAATTTCAAAACCATTTTTTTAACTGACCAGAATGGTCTAGCTAGGTGCTGGGGCTGGTGAGTAGTTGCTGGTGAGTAAGGAATAATTGCACTTTCATGTCTTTATAGAGATATAATGAAATCCATGAGAGAGAATTTTAGGAGCCTTTCCAGATTGGGAAAGGGATAAAAGAGATGCACATGGTTTGAAAAATCCCAGCAGTCAAGGCCTTATCCTTCCAAAGGTTTGCAACTTACTCAGCTTCAGAGTGGAGGGGACAAGTTTTATGAGAGCCTTGGACTTGCATTTTGAAGGCATCATTTAGTTATAGTTTATCTATATTGACAGACTGTCTAGGAAGGAATGGCAGGAGGAAACGGAAGAAGGTATTGCTTGAAATGTCTCCTCTGAGTATGTCTGCCGTGACAGATTGATGGGGGGTAAATTGTCTGAGATATTCTGAGTAATGATAGAAAGGAGACAAGCCTGCTCTCTAAGAATCTCAAACAACTAGCGGGAAGATGTGATGACATAGGTTTTTTGATTTAGGTGAGCAATGGGAAGAAGACATCCTTAATGAGGATAGGCTTAGAATTCAAAATCATCATGACATTATAGTTCAAGGAAGGCTAATTGGAGCCCAGATGAAAGCAATAAGAAGAAGGAAAAGAGGTCTAGGAAACAGGAGTTCCAAGGAAACGTTAGGTTGTTTAGTCTGAGAAGGCCAAGAAACACATGATAATGGTCTCGAACTAGGTAAAAGTTAGCTTCAGGGAGGAAGGGAACAAATTGTTTTCTAGTCTAAATGAAAAATACTAGGCTAAGGTTAAAGCAAGGGAGATTTAGATATTGGGAAAATCTTTCTAATGGGAAGGATAAGTAACTACCAGAATAGACTGCCTAGGGAGTCAGAAATGTTGGGCTGTCAGAAATGATGTAGGTATTATTCAACCTACCTCAGGATGCAGGATGGACCAGAGAACACACACAGTAAGGTCCGCTCCAGCTCTCATAGCTGTGCCCTCAGTCATGATGTCTCTGTTACCTGAGTACCCTGAACATGTTCATCTGTAGAATATCCTCTTTTGGCAGGGAATTATCATTCCAGTTTTACAAACTGGGAACTGAATCACAGCATATTGCTAAACTAAAATGACTCAGTCCCAGACTCTGAGATTCCTTCCTCTTTCTAAAAGGAAGTTCAGCACTGTGTTGTGAAAGATTAATTCAAATCCTTTTGTGTTCCTCTCATGAATGCTGGAAAAAATAGTTCAATCCATGCTTAATGACCAGATGAATTACAAAAGATTGGAGTTATAATTTCTAGCTGTGACACAAAGAGAATAGTACTTTTCTCTCTGTGGTTCTCCTGTGCAAAAATGGACCACAGTTACTGCTGTCATCTGCACCATTTGACTTGTTCTCCTAAATCAGTGCGCCATCATCTGGCCGAGAAAGTGGCACAGAAGCCCGAGGAACTGACAGCTGCTTTCTGGTGGCCAAGGCCTTCATCCAATGAGAGTTTCACTGGCCAGGCTTTGATGGTCACCAAAACCAGCAGCTAGTTATTGCCTACCAGCTGGACAAAAATCCCTGCAGTCAATCAACAGCCTGTGCCTACTGGCCTGGCCTCGCAGAGACAAAGAAGTCCTCCTTTAAGTGAAATTAATTGCAGTCTACCCAGAAATCCCATACAGTAGATTTTGTTAGACTGCAATGGGAACTTTCTGTAATATATTATATGGAGAACATTATGGCTGTGTGCCTTTTTGGACCGCATAATGATTAGCCATCAGTGGATTTTGCTAAGATGCTCAACTCAAGTCTTTAATTTGTTTCTTTCTTTCATTTATTTATACTGATTAAGTTTGAATAGAATCTGGGGAAAATGAAGAACTTCCTCTGGAACTACAAATGGATAATTGCTCAACAGCCAGAACTGCAGTAACTTTAAAAGTCTTTATTAAGCAGACATTCAGCCTTCAGGGCACTGGGGTGAATCTGGAGCAGTTTTGGTTTTGTCTGCTTAGTAGTTAATCCAACTTTATTCCAGTGTGACATGTTAGTTAGCCATGATAAGTGGCTTTTCTGAAGCCAATTTTGACCAAATTAACACATTTTTAAAGATGCTAGATCACATTATATGTTGGATTACAAATGAGTGTCCAAGAAACGTGAGTTAAAATCATTACCTAATGTGTTTTAAATGAACATCTCTCCCTCCTGTCTAGAGAAGAGTAGTGAGTGCAGAATTTGAATTGCTATCCATAAAACTTTCCAGGAATATCTCTAGTTACTCTTCTTGAAAGCAGAGCCTCTGATCTTTCTAACATTGTTGCAGATATATATTGACAGTGCTGCAATGCAGAAGTGTCAAATGCTACTAAAAATCTCAACTGGGTCAAAAAAGAATGAGTCAGGATTTTGTTCAAAACAATAGGCATAATGTTTTCATAATGCAAGAAAATATTAATTGTACAATACAGAGATGAACTCCTGTGTTTTGAAAGGGGATTGCCTGGCTATAGGGCTTGGCTGGACTCTGCCAGTGACTGCACTGTGCATGAGGGTAGAAATCTTCCTTTGTCTGCTTAGGTTCTGAACAGGTGGTGGTATCTTCTGGATCCAGAAGTTACAGTCTGCAGTCTCCTATCACATCCCCCACCTAGGAGCTGTTGAGTCCACATTAGGATGTCTCTCCATTGTCTTTGATGCTAAGTTATTTGAGGCAGAAACTGTTCTTCACTACAGGTACGATTCATCTCCCTCAACTTTAACTTTTAGGAGCTGCTTTCCATAATGAATGGAGCAAGGCTGGCATTTCCAGCTAGAGATTCCTCCTTTCCTAATCTAGATGGGATGACTTTCCACTGCACTGGTGGTGCATGAACTTTGCTGTCCATTTCAGAAGGAGCCCAGGCAGCAAGGTGGAACTGGATGTCTTCTTTCTAGATAGTCAATTTTAGTTAATTTCACAATAAATTTCAGCACAGTGGGGTTCCTGATGTCTCTTGGTGCTAGCATAACTCCAGTGACATTGTTCAGATTCCACTTTGGTTAGATTTTTTTTTTTCTGTAAACTTAAAGACAGTATGGAAGTATCCTGTAATGAACCTAATTTTCCCTTTTTGGGATCATCCATTAGCAATAATCTATCTGCTTAGTCCGCAACATTTATGTGGTTGAAGTTCAAGTGCTTTCAGTCACTGGTCATGGGCCAACCATATTGGAAACCTTTCAAATGCTAGAAACTGATGCTTGAAGCTAATAAGGTTGCTTATTCGCTTGGGGCTCAGCCTTGCACTGGAACATCTCATCTGACTGCTTGTGTGAGAGTTCATATTCCTTCTGAAGACGCTCATTATATAGAAGACTATTCCATTAAGCGGTTTTGCCCCTTTGGCAGTGAGATGTGGCCTTTTCTACAACTCCTTCTGGGACTGTAAGGGATAAGAGGTTGTTTTTGAACACTTTTACTTCTCTCCATGTGGTCAGGATGCTAATCTGCCTGGCATTTAAAAAATTCAAGGATGTGGAATGGACTGCTCTGTCTGGGGTAGAAGCTGACAAAGCTGCATTTCTCAAAATACCTAGGTCAAACCATGCCCATCATTATGAGATGATAGTTCCTAAGTTGGAGGGGACCCATTCTTGAGCTGGGGCCTTCCCCTTCCCCTTTCACTTTCACTTGTAACTTCAACTCAGAAGATGG
This sequence comes from Dromaius novaehollandiae, assembly GCF_036370855.1. NCBI lineage: Eukaryota > Metazoa > Chordata > Aves > Casuariiformes > Dromaiidae > Dromaius > Dromaius novaehollandiae. Next base: position 11,635,953 of record NC_088106.1, read on the forward strand.
CAGATGTCAGAGTAACAAATTTGTCATCACAAACATTTTCTATACGTGCCAGGTCTCCTAACAAGTTGCCTGCATTTTTTTTTACTTGAGTAATTTTTGAGTAGAGATAATATTTTATTCATCAGTACTAATTTGAAAAAGTGAAGTTCCTTATGTATCAAAAGCCTTAGATAGTTTACCAGTTTCATTCTGAACTCCCTGTTTCATTTTACTATCTGCTAGTTTTTTAGTTTCTCCCAAGAAAAATTCATAAACACAATTCCCTTTCACTGATCTGAAAATATAGAGGAAGGAGCCCCCAGCACTTTACTTTCTGAAGATGGTCTCAGCTTCTTCAACCTCTCCTGATAATGTAGATTTTCATTGACTGTAACATACTCATTTCTATCCACTGCACATTTTCCATGTAATAGTACAATTCTCACACTGCAATGACCGTAGCTATATATTGCTTTAGAAGCAGTTCAACTATTACAGTAATGGTATCATTTGGGGCAGCTTGTAATCAAATCTCTGCTGCAAGAGGTTTTTGCCTCTTGTTCTTTCTTTAAAGTTCTAAGAAATGCAGTGACAGCTTCATCCTGCTTCTAATTTATTCCTTATTCCATTTCACTCTTTTGTTTCAGATAAAAAAAAAACACTCACAATCTGATATGAGTGAAAGGCAGCATGGTGTCAAAAGAAAGTCCCACATTTGGCTGCCAAGCAAAAGACAAAACGTACCGATAGGATGCTGTGTATCTGCACTGTTTCCAGGAGGCAGCTCTCTTCCAGATCTTGCCCCCAGTGTGTCACTGTTAGAGAGGATACATCCAGCCTGTTTTAATCAAAAATATTGGCAGTCAGTGGAAAGAGAAGAGACCACATTTATCCTTTCTGTAACCCCCTTTGGCCTAACATCATTTATGCATGTTTAAGGGTTTGTGTTCATTGCAGTAAGCAGAGCAGTGACTGGACATACCCATGCTGAGACTGTGGTTCCAAATACATTATCCTTGGTGGCTAATTGGATTCCTGCCTGCCCTTCCACTGTTGACTGCTCATGCCTGCCTCTGCCCTCCAGTGGTCCCTGTGCAATTCCAGAGAAAAGCTGTTGGATATTGTTTCTTCTTTTTTCATGTGGCTTATTTCAAGCTTTCAGTTTCCAGTGAGCTGCACAAATGGTTGTATTGCCACACCAGAGGCGGGGGGAGCAAAAATACAGGTGTGAAAAAGAGTGACTAGAGGCAAGAAATTTCCCCAGTTTCAATATGCCTGTTTTCAAAACATGCCTGCAAGGCAGACAAGCAGCACTGTCCATGTGCTGTAGAGTGGGATCCGAGAAGGTGTGGAGATGTGCTCACTTTGCAGGAAGCAAGAGTATTGGGGGACTTTACTGCTGCCATCTGTTTGAGGGCAGTCACTAGCAGCATAGCTGAACTGGCAGAATGGGCTGTGTGGCTTTTCATCCTTCAGGACAATGCTAGGTGTCTTAAACCACCAATGAGGTTGGCCTGCGCTACTCTGACTTGCATTTGAAGTGGACTGGGGACATACGTATTTTCTGCCCTACTGCCTGGGCTAGAGAGGCAACAGCCTCCAGCTGGCAAGTGCTGGTGGCAACTGTGGGTCCTACTGCCCTGAAATGCAAGATACTGAGAGGTTCAGTCTAGGAGTTTGTGGCGGAGCAGAATATTAACATATAATTCTTAATCATTAAGTATCCTTTCTCCCTCAAGAAAATCAGCCTTCCCTCTGAAATCCCTGTTAATGTTGTAATTACAAAAATACAGATATTTTAAATTTGGTTGAGTAAGTATGCAAGAGGTGGTTTTGTACTTAAAAAGCTCTGGCTGTATTTGTATAATTGAGTATATAATCATAGAGAAGGAAACTGAAAAACTCTCTGTACGATGATGGAAATGTCAGAGGTCTCTTCACCCCCATCTCTGCCAAAAGCTCCCCTGCATGAATTGTGGAGCCCACTGTGCACACACTGATGTCTAAACCAGCTGAGAGAAGTCTTTTCTCAAACTGTTGTGCTCTTCTTTTAAACCAGGACACTTTGTAGATGCATTTCAGGGTGTGCTGCACATGTTATTGCCACCCCCTGCTTTGTGCTAACCTGAATGTACTGAAATGAGTGGCTGGAAATTTGGGAACCTCATAAATGAGGTTTGTCCCTATCAAACAGTGATATGGCATCACAGCCCAAGTCCCTTTGCTGTTTTGGAGATGCTGGTCAGTGTAATACATAACTGCAGTGATATAGGGCTTAGACTTTATCAAGTGTGTTGACATTGAGGGAAGAGGAAGTGCTACTTTTCGTTAAGCATGAGATAGAAGCCAACATTTAAATATTAGGAGACTCACCTGTGAGAAGCATTCAAGTGATCTTATTTTCAGGAGCTGCTTTGCACTTGTCCTGACTGGGAGGGCAAACTGGGCAAGTAGAGGTGGAGACACCAGAATCACTGGCAGAGCATGCACGTGTGGGCTGGCTGTGGAGAGGTCAGCAGCAGGGGCAGAGCTGCTCGAACTCATTGAGATTCTCTTCAGTAACTGGGCAGGGCCTGAAAATACAGAGAAAAGATTATGTAGTGAGAATGTTTCCCCACAAAGGAGTCTGGGGGTGTCTCCATTGCAGAACTGTTTCCTTCATACCTGTCATATTGCTGTGCTCTGTGTGTGTGTGTGGAGGGCTAACCTTATGTTGTGCCTGGAGAAACTTCATCCTTGGCTCCGTTGGAGCATGGCCCAAGGAGTAGTCTCACTCCATAGTCTGTAGCTGAGTTCAGTTTAGGGTTTGTTTATTATGAATGTACATTTTTTAAGCTTTTTTATTTTGTTACAATTTAACAACAACTCTCTCAATGTATTTATTGACAAGTATGTGCTGAGATGTACAGCTATTTCTGTGCATAGATATAGTCTTTACATCACAGTCTTGAAACTATGGAATAGGCCAGCTCTTTAGAGTGATCCTTAATTTTATTCCTATTCAGAAGTGGAAAAATAGGCAGTGACAACAAAGAAAAGTGTATTTTCTCTTCTAAAACCATGCCAGTTCGAAAATTTTCACTGAGTTTCCTGATGTGGCTATTTGCATTCTTTGGTGAACACAGACTGACTGTTAGCAGCCTCCAAATAAAACATGGTTATATGAAGATTTACTTGGCCCTATTTTTGGTTGGCTACATGAAGCACATAGCAGCCAACTGGTTCAGCTCATGCTACACGTCCTCTTGCAACAACTGTTTCCTGTAAGAGCTCGCTGCTGTCCAAGTTAATGGGATTGTTGCTTTAGCTCAGGGAGTAGGAGATTTAGTTCTGGTGGTTGTATTTGATGATCAATGAGCTCAGAAAACTGCATTTACACAACATTCAAAAGCCTTTTTATTCTGAAAGAATCAAATCCAGGCTTGTGTTAAATGCAATAAAGTCTACCATCGTTAAAACATTGAGGCTGCAAGTTTGACCACAAAAATGTTACAGTAATGTAGCTGGTATTCAGTCCTTTCTGTAAGTCAGTGTTGCCAAGTCTGGTGATATTTATTTATTTTTCTAATTTTCACAAATCTCATGTCTTTCATGCATTTCATAAAGCCCCAGTGTTTACAGGCATCTTATTCATCTGAGAATGTCAGCTTCCAGTTTTTAAAAATCTGCCCACGTGGACAAAGAGGAAGCATGAACACGTGACAAGACTGATCCTCAAAGGCAAAACCAGAAGGCTTATAAAAACCCACATTTAAAAGTCAAATCATGATTTTTAAGAGGATCTCATGAGTTTGGTCTCTCACATTTCTCTAGTGCCTGGGGTTGACTGTACTAATGAATACCTGGGTCAGGACGTGACTTCAGTGCAGAGGTGCTATTATATACAGGGAGCCAGAGACTACTGAAGTACTGTAATGGATTGGGTGAGGAATCCTCTTTCCAATTATTAAAATCCTGTCTTACCTTCACAGCCTGAACTTTGTGTTGTGCACCCTGTTTACTGTGTGTTTCATAAAGGCCAGAGGACTCATCCTGTTGTTCTGAAACTGCTTAGCCCATCTTTGGCTGGATATACTGAACAGGAAGAGCAAATGGTTGCTTAGGAAAGGACTATATTTAATGAGGGAGTTGGGCTGGACATTTCTCCAACAAACAAAAGTCAACAACTCTCAGTCTGGCAGTCACTTTGCTCTTTTGTTTGCAGCATCAGCCCATTGTATTCTACATCCCCTTTTTTATTTCTTTGTTATAGTATTTCATAATCCATATCCTGGATACTGTAATTCCTGGAGGAATGCACAGCCTAATAGATACTGCATGATCACAAAATAGTTCACCTCGTGCCCCGTAAGGCAAAGCTGTAACAAAAATGATGCAGCATGCCTGTTTCCCAATGTTCCCTGCTTCACTGACTTTCTTTTATTTGGAGAAATTCCTTCAGTTTCTTCTAACAGGGGCTACAGAGTGAGAGGAAGTGTAACCTTCCTCCACCCAGCAACAAAATTGCAATGGTTTAACTTCCCACTTTGATGTCTCTGTACAACCCACTACAGCAATAAAACTGGCCAGTAATTTTATCTCCCCGTGCTTCAGGCAAAGAAACTGGGGTACAGAGATGTTAAATGACCCACGTGAGGCACCACAAGGAGGAACAAACCCTGCTGCCTCTGCTGCAGTCTGGGAAGTTCCTGCCTGTAGCTGCAGCTGGGGGATAAGCAGTTGTGCCAGACTGCCACAGCTGGAGTAACAACAGCACTGCTCAATCTATGTTTTTTAGAAACACATCCCTATCCTAAGATGTTAATTAATGCTTGACTAAGAGTCAGGACAGTTTTCAGCTTCAGTGCTGGCATTCATGCAGCCTGCTGGCTTGCACTGTTGGACAGCACATGGCAGGGAGCTAGGGCCCTCACAACCCATCAGCTCCTGCAGGCTGGGGGCCCGTGCTGAGAAAGGAGGCCCTCAGCAGTCCTGCTTGCCACACAGGGCTGCTTTCAGTGATGGCAACGGCAGCAGTAAAGGTCTGTTGTCCCGCTAACGAGGGAGCTGGGGCTGCAGGCTCGGGCCTCGGCCCGTCCCGCCAGGCTGTCCGAGTTGCAGACCCCCTGAGGGGGCCCAGCAGAGCTCTCGGCAGGCCCCGCAGGAGAAGAGGCTCCCCTCGAAGGGCAGCGGGAGCGGGGAAGGCCGCGGGCCGCGCTCGGGCGGGGCTCGGCCACGCCGACGCCCAACGGCCGCTCGCTGCCACGCGGCCGCGTTGAGGCGGGGCGCAGGCGCTCCACCTCAGAAGCCGTTGCGCGACGCCGCCCAACGGTCGCGGGGTGTGACGCGGCGGCGCGCCGGCGCAGTGCGCACGCGTGGCGCCGGCGTGCGGCAGGGGGCGGGGCGAAGCGCGGCCCTGGCGGCGGCGGCCGGGATGCGCCGGGCGGCCCCGGCGGGCAGAGGTGAGGTGGGGGCGGCGCGGCCGTTGCGGCAGTTGGCGCCGGCCCGCTGTGCGGGGCGCCCCGCGGGCGGGGGGTCGGGGGCGCCTCGCCGGGAGGCCGGCCGCGGGGAGCGGGCTCGGGCGGCTCCCGGCGTGCGGAGCCGGGCGCCCTGGGGTGCGGGAGGCGGTGGGGCCGGGCGCTGCTTGCCCCGCGGGGGAGCTCCGGCCTGGCCGGGCTCGCTGCCGCCGCGGTGGTTGGAGGCCGGCAGGGGCTCGGGGCGTGGGCAGCCCGGCGCCGGGCTCTCCCGAAGCAGCTGCGATAGCGGGGCGGTCAGCTGGCTCGCCGAAGGCCGAGGGGTGCGGAGCTTGCAGCTCTATCTCACCGTATCGTTTCTCTGTGCCTCCCACTCAGCGTGTAGGCGTTGCGGGGCACGGGCTGTTCCTTGGTTCCCAGTTAGCGCTGGCACAATGATTTAACTGTACTAGCGGGAATAAGGAGGTCAGGGAAAATGCTGAGCTGGTGTCGGGTCATGCAGTGCCAGTCTCTTCTGGGGAGCATGGTTAGATTCTAGCCTGGATAAATAGAAGGGCTGGAGAGTCTGAGGCATTGATGGAGCTGGACACTAGGGAGGCTGGGGAAAGCAGAGGGAAGAGATAAGAGATTTGGGGGTTTTCTGTTGTTGCAAGACTTTTTTTTCTTCTCTCATTATTGGATTGTCAGGTCCTCTTCTCTGCTCCCTAGTTATCTCGTGCTTGCAGAGCCTCCCAGCCTTGGTGCCATGTTGTGTAAGCAGACAACTTATCTGCTCCAGTGCTGTTTGTTCACCCCTTGCTGTGCCTTCCTGAACAGGTCCGCACTGGTCAGGCAGCAGCCAGGAACTCAGCAGAGGTGTCTCTCACAGGTGGGAGTGCTGAACTTCAGGGCAGAAAGAAGCAGAGTGGTGTTCCTCAGCTGAGTGCTGGATTTCACTAAAGTGTGCCTCCTGAAGCCATGTCTAAACTAGAGAAACCGTTCTAGCCAAAACATTCAGAGAAGCTGATTACCTCTGGTAACAGCTCTCTGCCTTTGCTTACCTGCATGTGTGTCACTAATATGAGTAGAGAATTTATCTTTTTTCAAAGTTTTTGGATGATGTGTGTGAGTGTGTTTAATAACCCTAAAAATGTACATGTGGTAAAGAAAGTCTTATTTAAAAAAAAATGTTAGGGAGACCCTTGATCCCTGATATGTGAAGGGACTTTGAAATTCTAGTTTATGTTTTTACTAAGCTTGGATAATAAGGATCGATAGAGTGTGTTTTGGCTAATTCTGTGCTTTTGCTTGGAAAGGTGTCCAGGAAGGGATGGACAAAATTTGAATAATATGCCATTAAAATAAATTTAAAACCTGAAGATTAAAAAAGACTTATGTCCTTATTGTGCTTCTGTGCCTTACTTGTACAAAGAGTAAATTTGGGCTCTTTAATCTAGGAATTTTTTCTTTCATTGCTCTGACTGATTTGTGACAGTGTTTCTCTTCTGCATTTTTATCTGATCTGCACATCTCCACTAGTCTGGTTTAGCCTAGAGGAAGGCACTGACAGAAGTAAATTATAATGATCTTGCCAGAAGTAAATTTAGCAGATGTCTAGCCAATTGGGTGAGATTCTGAGTTGGTTCCTGAAAAGTGGTAGTTGAAGGAAGAGAAGAGACCAACCTAAATGTAGGCGTTCAAGCCTTTACAATAGCTGCCTGTGATAACTGAGGTCATCAACTCCATACTGTGTTTTGTTTTATCCCGTCCCGTGAATGGATAATTTTGGACTTTGGCAGTTTCTGTAGAGTCTCTTGTTAATATGTAGTGTTTTGTTAAAGTGTGTTTCCCCAGGGCCTTTTTCACCTCTAGGTCAAAACTTAATGCTTGGTTAGCAGATCACGGAAATGTTCTAAGCAGGTCAGAAAAGGAAGCAAAGAGGAGATAGTTCCCAGTGCTGCGAACTTGCACTACTTCTGCATGTGCTAATTAACTGGTTTCAGACTTCCTGACTGTACCAGCTTAATTCTGACTGTGAGCTGGTTTCAAGACACCCTTCCCCAGCTTGCTCTGTCTTTTTCCAAATCTGCAGTCCATGGTGGGGGCAGGGAGCTCCATCTTCTGCTCTCACAACGTGCTGCAGAGCCCGTGTTTGGTGCACCACTTGCACAGCGTATCCCAGCTCTCCAGCCTCAAGCCCACTCTCCTTCCTGCTTGTCTTCTGTCCCTGAGAACCTGCCTTAGATCTCCAGTGGGAAAGGCAGTCCGGAACTTGCTGAGTTCTTGCAGAAACTGTGTGAACTGTATTTGAATTGCTCACCAGCTGCACGTGGCTCTTGATCTGCTGTCTGGGCACCCTGAAATGGCCCCGTACTGCTTGTTCTGGTCTGGGTATTGAGGAGCTGTGCTGTTGCAGTGTGGTGACTGTCTGAGGCTTGTTCTGTGCGTGTGGGGACAAAGGGTTCCTGTGGTCTGGTGCTTCAAGTGGCGGCTGCAAACCTTGGTTAGAATGCTGTTAGCAGCAGTGGCTGGGACTGCCTTTCCTCCTCTTGGGCTTTTGAGTCAAAACCTGGACTCTAAAACTAGTGAAAATAAACAGGCGTGCCAAAGATAAGTTAGTGGTTAAACTCTAACAGGCTTGAAATTGGTGGAAGATGCGTCTCTTCCACTGCTTAATTTCAGTGAAGGTAACATAAGCTGTAAACAGGTATCTAAGTTGCAAATAGTATGTGATGTTAATTGCCCTCACTAAAATATAGCTTGTATTTGCACTGAATTTGTTACTGAGTGTAGGATTAAAGAAGCTCTCCTTCTGAGAGTTTGTTCCTACTTTCCTCTTGTTTAGATGTTCAGCGACTTTTTTTACCTCAAACTGGCAAAAAGTTGTGCTTGCCTGTAACTTGCAAGAGCTTTTGGGATATCATTTTTTCAGTTCCGAAAATTTAAGCATTGAATGGCTTCCAAATGTATGTGTCTGGGTTTTTTTTTTCTTTTTTTAAACTTTGAGTACAGAGCTTTAATAACCGGAAGTTGCTATTGATGCAGAGCTGTAACTGTGCAGGGTTGTCTGTTTCCAGTGCAAAAGAGATCATGCCTTTAATATTTAATAATTTGCGGATGATATGCCAAAAAAAGCTGAAAGAATGAGAGCTAATGGCAATAAATTCCTTTCACTTAATGGTCTTTGGAAGGTATACATCTTGGACTTTCCTGGATTTAAAAGGTTTTGCTGGTATAGTCTTGACAGCATCACCGTGTAGTGGAGGTATGGCTTATACTAGTCAAATGACTCTTCTAGTGGTGCAAATTCATTGTCCTCAGCAATTTTTCACCTATTTCAATGTATTGAGCTTAATTGTGACTTTCTCCTCAGGTCTTTAAACTTTAGGTGGTACAGTTATAACTGAAGCAAAAGCTAGGCAAGGCTTTCTTGACTACAGTCTAGTAAAGACCCAGATATTACCTCTATGTTTTAACTTTAGGCTGTGGTGGGTTTCTTGCTAGTTCTAAAGTATGTGCTTGCTTTATTTTTGGTTTTGAATTGCTCACGTCAGTTCCTTTTCTTGCAGTGCACTTTAAACTGCATTTTTTGCCTGGGTGATTTGTGTTGCCAGGTAAAACCAGTAATGCTGTTGTAGTACTGATGAGTAAGTTCTCCAGGCAGCAACTTTCAATTAAATATTTGTGTATGGATTATCTTTTGCCACTTTAAGTAATACTGCTATTAGAAAAGTGAACTGTTTTAGCCCCTAGGACTTGGACTAACTGCTCCTTGGAGTCTTCTGTTGTAAAGCGATCCAGATTCAGATCTGATTGTTTGAAAAAAGGGAATGTGGGAAAGGATAGATTGCATTAAATGTTTTTTGTTGTTGTTGTTGTATATGAATTCAAGTGCGGTTGGTATAAGCTATCTTAGCAAGAGTGTAGTTTAGCTGATATTAGCTAGGTCTGCTCAAAGAATGTTTTGCAGGTAGAATACCCAGTAGACAGACATGTAAAGTTCATAATATAAAAAGCCATAGGAGAATATATGAGAAAATCAGCTTGATGAAATGTCATGTCCAATTTCTTGATAACTAAGCTGTCTGGTGATGAACAGAAGCCTACAAAAGAGCTAAATCCATTGCAGCATTTACGCTGTTACACTGTACTGTCTTTTACATCTCTGTCAATGAAGATAGTGTGTTTCCTTCCTAAGTTGTAGGTAGTGTACTCCTGACTGTTTTCTATATGAAGGGAATACCTGCCAGAGGGCTAAATGATGTTCTTTATCCTCATGCTTCTATTCTTCCTTTCCCCACCCTTCCAAAAATTGCCACCTCCTAGTTATGTGTAAAACCTGGTAGAGTTAAAAATACAGAAGAGCTTGTGAAGTCTGACTTTAAAATGCCTGTTTTGTCAGGTGCCTAATGTTCATTTTTGTCTTTAAAGCCCAAGTTATTAATGTTTTCTTTACATTTAAAGGCTTCTTTATTTTAAGCTGTAGATAGACTCGAGCATGATATGTAGGGACTAACGTGGTTATGGAAAAACTTGTAATAATAGTTCTTAAGTCAGTAACAATTCTTTAGTGAGAGGAAGGGAGCAAAGTCCAAACGAATAACTGGACTGTAGCTTCTTGAGCACCCTTACTGTCACTTCGGAACATGAGCAAAAGTATGAGCCGTTTTGAAATACAGTAAGTGATGTACTTGGTGAGGCTGGGACAATTTGTATGAAACATCCTTTGTCTGTGTGGATGATGCCTTTTCCTTTTCCTTCTGACACATCTATCTGTAGTGTACATACCTTTGAGTTACTACTACCAGTCTATGAACTGTGTGCTGTCTAGTGGGGCCAAACAGATATTGCTGTGCAGGCACAGATACTACTATGCGGGCTTTGAATTCTTACACTTGGAAAGTGTCAGATAGGTCCTTATTGCAAGCTTTGAGATGCAGGGTTTTAGTGGTTTTTAAAAGTAGCTTCATTAAAGCAATGCTAATGCAATGATAAACACCGATAATGGCAGCTTATGGTGTTGTCCTATGGAGTAAGCAGTAGAGGAACCATTTCATAGAGTAAGCTGTGCCATTCTTCGAACAGACAGAGCATCAAAATTTCTTGTTGCGATATGTGAATTGCTGTTACTTTAAGTGAAAGAACTGTGCAAGTGCCTGAACATAGTGTCTGCTAACCCTTGTTGCACAAGAACAAGCATTCACTCTGTATTGTGCCGATGGAATCGAGTGCCTGCACACACTTGTTGACTAGCTTGGACTTCAATATTTTGTTTTTTAAAGCCTTTTGAAACAAGCTAATTAACTGTGCTTTGTGACCTGGGTATTGAGAGAGATTTCACCCAAGGCCAGAGAGTCAAAAATTAGATATAGGGAGGGTGGGCTGGGTAGGGATTACCTGTTTATTATTCTACCTCAGGGGAAGCTAAATGAGAAAAGAGTCTGCTTATGTGCTGAGCTATTGCAGTTCCAGTGTTTTTTCCTCTTGGTATGGGCGAGAATGTCCTAGGGAATGTGGGATTGTGTTTGGGAGGTGGGTGGAATTTTAGGTAGGCATGTTGCCTGAGGAATGTGCCTTTAGTGTTTTGCTATTATGTTACAGTTTAGATAACTCTGAATTCATTTCCTTTATTCTTCCAGCTGTTTTTCAAGATCATAATGAAGCAGAAAAATGCAAGAACATAGAAGAAGCTTTCTTTATAAAAGAAGCCAGTTGCTTGCCCAGTGTAGAAGATGGACCCCTGGATTTTGGGAGCTCAGGAAATACCACTTTCAAAAGTATTTTTTCCTAGCTAAGAAGAAAAGACAACATGCTCAGCTAATTGTGAGCTTAAATTGCAACAAATTGCATCTGAGACTCCAGTGTGGAAGGAAGGCACTTGAGCTCCAGAGCAGGTGGGCTCCTGATGCGCTTCTAAATGCCGAAACTTATCAAAAACCTACTGTTGAACATAGCGCATTCATTGCAAAAATACTGAGGGCAAGAAGGTCCTGTCCCTATGGTAAAACCAAAAGCCCATCTGCTGAAGCAGTAAAAAAACCCCTCAACAATGAATCCTTTCAGCATGAAGATCCCTTGAACAAAGAACTAGAAACTGATGCTGTTTTCGATAGCATCTGAGTCAATATCCATTATGTCTCATGTAGTATGCTGCATGGTGCTGCCTTACCTGTAATGAAAGATGGTTTTGTGTGTAATCGTGAGGAGAGAAATAATGGTGAGGGCAACACAGTCCTAGTAGTTTTAAACAACTGTGAAAGGAAATGCTGTTGCAAAGGGAGTGGAATGGAACTTGTGTCCCCTTGACAACTATAAAGAGGTCCAAATTTAACCATCATACTGTAAAAAAGAGATCTTTGTTTATGATGCATAAGAAACTTTCTATGGTTAGGTTCCGGTACAGAATTATAAAATCCCCCAAACTTCGAGCAAGAGGCAGAACCTGCAAATCAAGAAAAATCAAGCCAAGGCAGGTGGAGAAGGTTACAAGGGACCATCAAGAGACTCTCCATTGGGACTTTGAAGGTGGATTGTGTAATTGGCTTTCCTACTGGAAATTTAAAAGTAACTGTCTTTGGAACCAGTACAGCTTATCAGATATGAACAGTAATACACCTGAATTTTTAGGTGAGGGGAATGAAATATGTGCATCTGAGATCTGCTGTACACAGGATGTGTTACCGTGTACTGAGCTGTGTTCTGAGGAGCCAGAATCCAGACGTCAGGATGGCAGTGCTGATGCTGCCCAGCCAGAACTGCACACTAGAGCTTCTCTGGAGGCAGAGACCTTGCACGAGGTGGAGACAGATGAGGCTCTGGCAGAGGATCATTGCTCTGACCTTTTCATCTGTGTGACAGAAAAAGAAATTGCTATTTCAGGTCAAAATGATGCAGAATCAAATCAGGTTATGAGTGTAGATGAAATGATACTGTTACAATCCTCCTTGCAGGATTCTGATGTGAATGATAATTTTGCAAATGGACCTTTATCCATGGAGCTGGCACAAAGTGAGGACAGCTCTAGCCAAATGGAAGTAGAGGGCTCTTTAAACCTGGACATTTTTAGCGCAAAGTTACTAGATCACCCTTACTGTAAAAGTCCTCTTGAGGAGCCTTCACCAGAAAGCACAGGACTAAAATCGGGAACTCGGAAGGGAGGCAAAAGGAACAGTCAGAAAGCTTCCCGGGTGGCTGATGAGCAATTGACAACGTGGCTTTGTGGTATACCTCTTACACATCTTAGGGCTTCTAGCAGATCCTGAAAACTGCTGAATGTATCATCGTCATCGAGTTTACATGTTGCTTTAATTCATTTATTAAAGTGGTTTCTCATTGTGAGTTCTGAAAGGTGCTTAGCATAACACTTAATGAGATGAGACTGCAAAGAGGAGGGTTGCATGAAAGAAGGCCAAGTTAATGCTTAGCTGAAAAGCTGTTTTTGAGGGACTGTTGAATGGTACATGTGCTTATTTTTTTAGATAATACAATGTAATTTAATTGGATGCTTTGTACAGGATTATTGATAGACATTTTAAATATCCCTTACCATGTGGTTTCAGAAGATGTGGGGTTAAAACAATTTTTTAAATGGGTGACAATTACTACTATTAACTTGGTTTTTGAAAACCCTTAGTGTTCTAATACTGTCTTCCAGTCTTATTTACTCACCTTCTGTTCTGTCCTAAACTGAAACTAAACCATGTGATTCCATTATCTCACGTTTTAATAGCCAGATGCTGGTCATTTTACCCTCATTTTTCTCCATGATTATTGATAAAGTAGATTTAAAAATTGTCTAATAAGACTTCTTAAAGAAGAAAGGCAAAACTTGTCCTTCTGGAGCTTGTTTAGCAAAAGGCTTTGGGATTTTTAGTCAATGCTGGGCGTGCATAATTTGATAGTCTCTAATATGAATATGGTTAAAATTGTAGTCATTGTCTTATGTGTATCAAGATACTTACCTAAAGTAAGGATTAGTAAGCTGTCATCTAGTACCTTTAATTAATATAACATTCAAGTCCAGTGGGGTTCTGATAACATAAGTCTTCTTTTGGGAAAGTTGGCTTTATAGATTCCCACAAACCTGAAGCTGGTGTCATCTAATTTAAAACAAACAAAAAAAATACTTTGAGGTTTGACATGCTGTTTTTTTCTTTTCTCCCCCCCTGCTCCACTTTGTCCTTGCTTAGAACTCCTGCCTTTCCCTGTCCCTGGAATTTTATGGTTGATTCTCTAAAGCATAGTGTGAAAGAATGATAAATTGGATGCACAAGATGACTTAGCAGTCCATATCCATATATGCAAGTTAGTGTGGGACGGTTTGCTCTGTGGCTGACTTTACATGATCCAGCAAGGACCTGACACTATGTAAGAAACTGGTGTTCTACAATAAACAGGCTGTTTCTGCAGTGGAGTTTTAAAATTTGTCCAGCAGAAAAAGGGATGTAGTCTTTCTTGCAACAGAGAACCAAGGTTGCATCAGGGTGGCAAAGCGTAAAGTTTTGGGGTCTGATAAACCCGCTTTTTCCTGTTCATGGGAATACTTCTACTGAATAACTTCTTAAAAAATAAAAATAAAAAAGAAGAAGCCCGGAATATTTATAATGACAACCAGCAAATGCATTTAACTTTCCAACCCCTCATGATTTTTTTCAGTGAATTCTTACTTAACTTTTGAAAACAGGTGTGAACAGCTTCCGTTTCAGGATTCCCCTCTGAGGATTGAAGCTAGGTCTCTACTAGGAAAGACTTATTGATGTCAGTACAGCAGCATTGCTCGCAGAAACTAACAGCTTAAGTATAGTTCATGGTCATAGCATAGCGCTTCTGAGTTGTCTTAGCTGAGAGAAGGGCTACAAAAGCATTTTAACATTGGTATAACTATGTACATGAGTTCTTGCCTGTATAGGAGTGTTAACAGTTAACCACACCGCGAAGTGATAGTGCTAACCTGGCAAAAGTATAGATGCATGACGGAGATGTCGTAAGTGTTATGGATGCTCTCAGGGTTTTGAACTTCTCTGCAGCAGCCGAACTTGGATGTTAGTGGGCTGCACCATTTAGTGCACTCTAATGTACAACTAAGTATCTAACGGGACGCCGTGGTAGATTGTTTGTGATGGTAGTCTGATCGCACATCACATCTGAACTTCTGAACTTGAACTCTCCTCCTGGAGTTTTTTAGTTACAGCAACTGAAATGAGGTCAAAATCTAGTTAGATGTCTGCTAAAACTTTCTAGAGCTTTACTACTGTGATTGTGACTCCAAGAATAATCCTTCTTGTGTGTGTATGAATAAAAAGTTTTTTAAAATTTTATGTATTAAAAGTGAGGTAAACTTCTAAGCCCCATGCATTTTCTATCTAGACTTGTAGCTAGAGTGTGAAATATCCTTTATGTCAGTCTACTAAGATGCAAGGGATAAAAGTTGTTAGGTAAGTGTGGCAGAGTTGCAGTGAAGGTTATCTTCCAGTGATGGATGCTTCCTTGTTGTCTGATCTTGCTCTTGAATCCTTCCTTGCTTCTGTCATATCCAGGTGCATTTCTTGTTATATCTTCACTACTTTTCTTGTCTCCTTGCATTTTATTCTGTCAGATGTTTCTCTTGTCTTCTTTCCATCTCTATCCTTGAAAGTTTCCAGGCAATATCATTAAAGCCTTAATAAGCAGAGAGCTGAAGATCCAGTGATATCTCTGCCATCATACACAGGAGCTGAGAGAAGTACTGGAATTTGGATTAGAACAATTTATCTGGACTCTGTTCTGGGATCCAGCTTTATTTCTGTATATAGAACACATGTCTCTTGCTGCATTTTAAAATTTATTTTTGGAAAGCTGGAGATTTTGGCTTTTTTCTTGTTCTCTAAGTGTTGAAATCCTGTTGTTCCATTCTTTCATTCTCAGTGTGGTTTTGGATACCTGGGTGGGATTTGTGTCTCCACTGTTCTGATCTTTTCATCTGTGTGGAAATCCATTTCTTAGGGTGTGTTCTAACCCCTCCAGCATTCGTCTCTTCATTACTTTCCAGTTAGTATCTTTGGTGTTTTGGTTGCCCAGTGCTTTCTGAGACAATGGCAGGCTGATGTGGCTGGCCATGACACCTCAGATGCTATCCCTGTGATATCAGGGTGAAGGAGTTAAACTTGCTCTGAGTCTACTGTATTTTCCACTTGCTATGGTGGCAACTGAGGAGCTGAACAGGCTGCACGCACTCTGCTGACTGGGGATGTGTACATTTGAGGAGAGCAAATCTGCATGCCATAAGGATAAGATATTGGGTTCTCAATGAAAACTGTTGCAGAAGGTGATGGTCTTTCATGTTGCAGTAGAATTACTTTAGAGGCTAATTGAAATAGGCAGTGGGTTGGATCCTCCTCTTAGTACTGGTGTAATTAGTTTGATGTAGGAATCTGTATATGGCAAGAATGAGGTCTGATCTTTTCCTGTAAAGCTGAGTGATCAGATTCCTGGCTTCCTGTTCTTGTCCTCTCTTCCACTCCCCTCCCCCTTTTATTTAATATTTGCCATGTGTGGTGCTGTCTGGTTGGGTGCTGAATGCTTTGCTGCTAGTACTGGGTGGAAGTGACTGCTTTATTGGTCCAGTGAACTTGGAGGCTTTTTTTACATGTTTGCAATTTAATTTTTCTGGTATATTTAAAGGATTCCTAGATGAAGTTATGAAGAAATATGGCAGTTTAGTTCCACTCTGTGAAAAAGATGTCATGGGAAGATTAAAAGAAGTCTTTAATGAAGATTTCTCCCATAGGTGTGTAGCAGTAACATTCTAGACTTTGTAAAGGAAAAATTGCTTGCATTGCTAATGCACGCTCCGCCTGGAACAGGTCACGGGATAGAAGTCTGTTTGGTATGTCCTTGAAACTGACTGACTTCTTTCTACCTCTTCGATCCTGTTTTAGAAAACCTTTTATCACCAGGGAAATCATGAAGTATCGGGAAAAACATCCAAAATCCTCCACTTGCAATTTCCGGGTCTTCTATAATAAGCACATGCTAGATATGGATGATTTAGCTACACTGGAAGGCCAGAACTGGCTGAATGACCAGGTTAGCGATGGTTGGTGTTTATGTGGTTCTTTACTCCTTTCTAACTCTTAAATGTTAGTGTATCAGTAGCTCACATGCTGCTGCATTATACTTAAAGACTATCCTTACTTTATAGTTGGGAGGTAAAAGAAAGCAGTGAGGGGCTCTTACAGTGGCAGGTGCAATAATAGTGATTGCAGGTCTGGAAGACAGGAAGTATTACAACTAAATCACTTCCTTTTTGAGAAAACGATGCACTATTTTGAGAAAATAATGGTTACCCGTATACATTAAAGTGTACCTTCCCCCCCCCCGCCCCAGCTTATTATTAGAAAAGCAGAATACAAGACGAGCGGAGTGAAGCAGCCGGCTGTGGCCCATAGCCAAAAAAACCAAGGTTGCAGTGCTCAGGACATGCACCAGTAAACTAAACTGAATTAAACTCTTTCAAATTGAGGCAGCCTTCAAGCAGCAAGTTATACAGTCTCTCTCCTGACAGGCGGTTATTAGTTCCAGAGAGCTTGTCCTCCAGACTATAGCAAAATGTTACTATAATTGCTCACTTCCTTATTACTGTTTTAAGTGTGAGAAGTCCTACTTTTTATGGAAACTTGTGATTTTAATTCTACAAAATTATTCTGTACATATTCAAATATCTACTAACTCTTACAGATAATTAACATGTATGGTGAACTCATAATGGATGCAGTCCCTGAAAAGGTGAGGGTTTTTGTTTTTTTGCAAATTTAACTAATGAAAGACTGAGTGGGAAAGGTGAAATACTGAATATTTTGGATACAAGAATGAGATGGCAAATGATCAAAATGATGTGCCAAGTGGTTTGATTACAGTATAAATGACACCCTTTTTGCTATCTGCAGCTCAAACTTTGTTTCCTTACTGCACTAAAATAGTTTTTTCAGTGCTGTTGCTCTTGTTTCTGGAAATTGTTGCATTAGCTCTGCAGCTGGCCTCTGTGGTAGCCTGCTGTTACTGACCTACCTGTGGAAGGCAGGTGCCCTGCTTTGCTTTGTCCACCCCACTGTCCCCTCTCCACTAGAGATTTCTGTCTCCATCATACCTGCTCCTAAAGCACTTTATCCGTGCCCTGGTTCACAGTCCAACCTTAGATGAAATTTCCCCTGAAGATGGATTTCTGCTGTGATGACAGGCCATGAATGGTAGTGTCTGATCCACGCACACATGCCACTTGCCCCCCGCCAGCTGCAGGGCAGCAATAGTAACAGCTCAAACAGCTACAGCTGCCTGTCCAGTGAATGAGAATTAACACATAGCTGCTTGGTTCCTCGGCAGTGCTGACTGTGCAGGACTTTATTCAGGTTTGTGCATCCTCAACAGAATGCTAACTGCTTTCTAATTGCAATGTCTCTAACTGCTGATGGTAGTACATAGGACACTTAAATAGATAAATCCACCCCACCTTCTGTGACTTGCACTTGTAACAGTGGCAATTATAAAGAACCATCTGTTTACTAGTAAAGCTGAATAATTTTCAGGTGAGGCCACAAAGGAAGAACCAAGCAAAGCCATTTTTAGATCAGCTCTGCAGAATGTAACACTTAAAATCTTCAAGCTCAGAAGAAAGCGCATTGTTGCTTTGACTGGTGTTGATGGTGATTCTTCATTAATATTCTGTGTGCTTCCTGAGTGTGAACTAGGGTTGAGGTATTGGAAATTGTATCTGTTTGCTTGTGCCTGCTTTTTTTCATAGTGCATAACTGAAATCCTCCTGGGAGCTGTAGTGCTAGTACCCCAGAATGTGGTTTTGAAGTCTGTTGGCATAGCTAGTGGGTGTTAGCTTGCATTTTCAGATGCTGAATTCTCTTAACTTTTTTTCCAAGTAATAACTCAAGCTTTCTACCACCTCTGCTCTAGCAGAAATATGAAAAACAGATGTTGCAGGTTTGCATTTGTGTTAATCTGTTCCTGTAATTGCAAGAAGCTAAGCACAGGGGATAATAGTGTTAACCTGGAGCTAAATAATTTTTTTTAATATAAGTCTACAGTCTCTTGCCATAAATGTAGGTTTTTAGTTACTGGCAGAACAGATGTGGTATAACTTAAAAATGCTTTTAACTAACAGAATATTGCTTTTGTCTGAAGTCTCGAGCTGGCTATGGCAGTTGAATACAAATGATCATGTTGGATTAAATCTCATAACTTTTTTGATCAAAAAAAAATAATTTTTGAGTCTCAGAGCTTCTAGCAACTGAAAGCAGAAGTTATTCCCTTCTCTACCACCCCTCCTTCCCCTGTCCAATGATATCTTTCTTACTCTCTGGAAAGGAGAGAAAAACAGAAGTTGCAACTCCTTATTCTGGTGTTCTTCTCCCCAGCCTACCCTCAACAAAAGATTAGATATGATATGCCTGGAGATAAAGTGTACATATAAATGCTGCAGTGATTTACATCACATGTTATGGGGCAGCAAGGCTTGCTGTATGAATTCTCTAAAGAACAGCAAAAGTTTGGGCTTGGTAAAGCATCTGTAGTGTCGTTTGTCCTTATCGGGGTTCTGTTTCTAAACCTGCATCAAATACTCCCTCTCCCCAAGGATAATTTATACAAAACAACTTTTAATGAGGCAATGACAATGCATGAAGATTTCTGTGCTCATTCCTCCTCTCTCTCTTTTTTTAGGTTCATTTCTTTAACAGCTTTTTTCATAGACAGCTCGTAACCAAAGGATATAATGGGGTAAAACGATGGACTAAAAAGGTATCCTTTAACTCCATGTAGTCAATACTCTGATTCTTTTGGGCTGGGTTGAACCACTAACTTGAAATTGAGTACGATGTGTTGTATGCAAAGGTTGAGGTTAGGAGCTATGCAAAGTTGGGTGTGGTTTAAAAAAAACAGCACAGTGATACTGTTCAAGTTAGTATGATTATATTCTGAAAATGTATTTTGCGAATGGCTATATCTTCGGTGGTAGGTTAACTCTTTGGGGGTGTTCATGCAAGCTGTTTATTTAGCTGCCAGAACTGTCTCTTACTGCTGCTGACAGTGCCCAGTCCACTAGTCTACAGGAGAGCAGGCTTAATCCTGCTGCCTTTTATCTTGGACTGGAGCCATTTGATAAAATCAAATTATTACTGCTGAGTAACATGTACAGATACTAGAGAGCAGATATTAGAGCACTCGTGAGTAAGCCAAACTGTTGTTTGCATGAAAAGGACAAAATTCACCTTGCTTTCCAGAACCCATGCTGCATCATGGCTTGTGATATTTTACTGGGGCAGCTAATACAAAGAGCACTTTTTTTTACTGTGAACATTTGGCCTTTCTAATATGGGAGATGAGACACTAATCAAGAATCACATCTGAATGTATGATCTTTTTGCAGAAGCACTTAAATAGCACACATCTGTGAAATGCTAGAGATGAACTCAATATCCAAATATAAAATCTATTCATATAATTTATTAAAATCTCTTTAAAGAGACGCTAAATCAAAGCATATTTTATTGGTGCTTGTTACTGCTGGATTTAAAAAAGAAAGCCATTTTCTCTGCTTTCTGAAAGCAGAATCCGTGTTCGTGTTGCTGCTGAGGAGTGCCCAGATGAGAACAGGACAGTTATGTAAATTCCTGAAAAATCTCTAGAGCAATCTCTAAGCCATTTCCATGGGAAGATGCAGGTAGACTGCTTCCTCCTGCAGCATGCAATTAAGGGGACCTTGTTTCTCCCTTTTAAACGCGAGTATTTTACGAGGGTCTGTAAATGCATTATGCTCTTTTGGGATAGAGCCCAGAGGGATGCGTTCTTGTGCATCTAGCTGAAGTGGTATCACACCTACTGTTCATATCTGCCCTGGCCGCTGATCAGGTCGGCACTCCTACTCTGATTCACTGTCATGTTGGCTAGCTGACTCAGCGCTGCCTAGGTGAAGTGACTGTAGGCTGCCACAGTCGTTTCTGTACATCAGGCCTTAGTTAAGACACTTCCATCTTTTGGCTGCCTGTTTCCATTTTTCTGCTAAAGGTTTGGACCCCTGCAGCAAACCCAAAGCTGGAGTCACATGAGGACCCTTGAGTTTAGCTTGGCTCTGCTGTTGCTGCACATCAGACTGCATCAATGTAGTTCATTTGTCTTATTTCAGTTTTTCTCTGTGGGCTGGGCTTGCCGCTGTCTGACATTGCCCTGCTTCTCCTGCTTGAGCATGATGGATTGTTGTGTACTGAGTGTGCTGTAATCTGGTCAGGAGGCAGTTTCTGCAGGTGGGAGGAGGCATAGCAGGTGCCTGTGGCAATCAAAATAGTATCATGAGCAAGGCTCCGCTGATAACTGCTGTGAATGCTCAGACCTTTTCATGCTTTGTTTCTTGTTGTTACTCAGCAAGAGTACTTTTCTTTCTTGCAAATGACCTGTCTTGTACCAGTACTGCAGCAATTATGCTCTGTTCAGATTTCATAGTGCTTAAAAAAGGCAGCACAGGAATCTTTTCATAGGATGAGCTCCTGTATTTCAGTGTCCTGTTTCTGTACCACTGAAACCCCAGCAATAAGATCTCTGTTTAGAGAGTGACTATGAGAAAGAAGGTTATGGAAGGAAGCTAGTCATAAGCCAGGGCCAAAGTGTAAAGGAGCTCATCTGCACAGACACCAGGGGCGTTGTCTGATCCTGTTTGTTTTGTATTTCAGAACCTCCCTTGTCTGCTACAAGATTAAATTTAACAAAGCATGAATCTCTTTGCTGTCCTCGCCTGTCTCCCTTCCCTTGCTTACCAAAGCATCTTGCACTCCTTGTTGGTGCTCCTCTGACAGTGACATAGCCCATGTTACAGCAGAGGGAGTCAGAAAACTGCAACAACTTGCCGTTTTTGTGGGGTATTTTTTAATCAGAACTGCTTAATCTGTCACTATGCATGATGCAAATCTGATAAAAATCAGTGGTGTTTATACTGCAGGAATGTCATTACAAAAGACATGTAACTGACCTAACTCGAGTCCAGGTTGTATTACCAGCATTACTGAAAGCAAGTCCCACTTCACCACAGACTTTCAAGTGTAACGTGAGCAGGCTTTGCTGCAAATACAGTGGTTGCTAACTCTGGTACTGTACAATGCTCCTTAGGTGCTTTACAGACCATAACTGCATGTTTATGCCTGCTAATGAGCTTTGTGTGAGCGAAACACAAAGAATGTTTTAGAGGAGTGGAGGGTGAAAAAGACGACTTCAGTTAGGGATTGGTAGAGAGAAGACTTATGTGCAACTTGTCTCATGCTTTCCTGTGTCCTGCCTGTGGAATTGTTTCTAATGTATGTTGTTCTTCTTGCCAGGTGGACTTTTTCAAAAAGGCTCTCTTGTTGATTCCTATTCACCTGGAAGTCCACTGGTCCCTCATTACTGTGAACATCCCCAATCGAATTATTTCATTTTATGATTCCCAAGGCATTCATTTTAAGTTTTGTGTAGAGGTAAGAGTGACGGCTGTTTGCAAATTTTGAACTGGTTTCTTAAAAATGAACAAAACCCCTCTGTCAGTTTAAGGATAAACTTTAAATGCAGTGTGTCTTGCTGTTGTCCTGCCATGTACGAAACAAGAATTAACTTGTCCTGCTAAGGAGGAGTCTGACGGATGGACCTAGAGGGTCATAGAGTGAATCCATACCAGACCTGGGAGTTGAGGACAGATTGCCTATTGCCTAAGTAGCCTGGCCATGTTAATGACACACCTTATGTTGCTCTGTCTTGTCACTCCCACAAAAAGCAGGGTCTCAAAGCATAGTGACATAGGGAAGCAGACTAGTGAGAAGGAGAGCAAAAGCAGCTCTTAAAACACTAGCGGACTTCTGTCTTTAGGAAATGATGAATCTTCGTCCTTTCTGGGGGAGGGTGCCTGGCGAAGAGAACAGGACTGAAGAGGCTATAGTGCTGCCCAGGATGCTTTACCTGCTACTATGCTATTATAATGCATTGCCTTTTTCCTGTCCACACTGAGTTGGGGCGTGTACCCCTGATTATAACCCAGCAACCTTTTGAAGCTGTTACCTGAATATTGGAGTTAAAGCATCAGTCTTTCTGGTAAAGAGCAGTCAGGAAGCTTTTGCTGGGACTAGCAAATCATAATGACCCTCTTAGAAAGGCTAATTTTGTCAACTTAATTGCCTGCTTGATGCAGCAGCCCTCTACTTTTAAGTATGTGTAGCTGTTGGTTTACAGCAGAGTAGTAATTATTGTACCCAGGAGAGCTTACAGCTAGGACATCTGAATGGAGATGCTTGTTCCCTGCTGGCATTTACTGAAGTTGGAGCTGATGTTTGAACGACGGAGTGGCCTTGTGCTCTCTAGCTTCTGAACTTGCTGCGTAAACCAGGGGTCCCTCTCAGCAGTGCTACAGACTCTCCTGCAGTTTTGCAGTGTGGCCTATGCCATCCGTCTCTGGGCAAGGGATTTGCCCTTGGTTGTCTCACAAATGTGAGACTCTTATTCCTGCCTTTTCTGGGGGTGAGGGGATCAATATACAGAACTCCACTGTGAGGTGTAGAGCTAAGGTGAATGTTAGTGTGCTGGAATGTGTGTTTAAACTATACTATTAAACACCAACCTGCTTACGTAAAAGTAGAAGGATTTGCTTAACTCAGGACCAGAGGTTCGTTTACCTTCCTTTCTTCTCTTCTTCCCTTCACTTGTGAAAGTTTTTTTTTTTTCCCTGTATGTCACTAAAATGCTCCCTGGAGCTTTTTTGATTAGCTGCTGAATGGAAAGCTTTTTTGTATTGAGATTCAAACTGAAAATGCTATTATCTTGAATGTAAGGGCTTTGGTGTCAGGTGAATGAGTCAGGAAAAAACATGTGGTGGACCGTGTAGTGTCTCTCCATATCCAAGAGCACAATCACTCTGTCTTAGTGCTGCATCTAGTCTAGTATTAAATATACCAGTGTGCAGTGGGAATGAGAAGTGTTAAAGCTCCCTTGGAAGATCAAGATGAGCTTTGATGGTAGAAGGTGCGGTACCCATCAGAGTTATGTCCTTGCCTCTAGACCTGAGCTTAGCTCCTTATACTTAACACTCACCTGAAATTCATCCTTATCGTCAAAAGGATGCCAAAGAGGGTGTCAGTGTCTTTCTCCTGTACTTTAACTGGTGAATAATATTGTTCCTTTTTAATCTCCTTTTAAAGAACATTAGAAAGTATCTGCTGACTGAAGCAAAAGAGAAGAATCGCCCTGAGTTTCTTCAGGGTTGGCAGACTGCTGTGACAAAGGTAAATGCCAGCACCTGGAGCCCTGCAGTTGGACCTTCTGGGAGACTTTAGGACACTGTTTCTACACCCACATATTTTTACAAATAAGAAATTATTTTATACTGACTGTAGGGAGCGTGATAGGAGCTACACAAGTGGCTACACAAGCTAATTACTACTCTGCTCATTTAGCTCCCATCAGGTCTTTAACACTTTCTGTAAGTGACTTGGTGATCTTAGCCTAATGTCTAGTCAGTTAAATACCCATGCAGCAAAACCTGTAGCTGTTGCCTGTGTTGGCACAAGGTCAAGGACTGAATGAGCTGGAGACTCAGCTTCCTGACTTCTCCAGAAGGGACTGTCCCAAATCATGCCAAATGGGTGGGATTTGTTGAGGGAGCGAACAGGCTGATGCTGTTACTGCCTGTATTTATATTCTCTGTGGATAGAGGGCTTTGGTCTCCCGGGCTGTCTGTGGCACATTTTGATCACAAGTAAACAAAGTCTGGCAGCAATAAAAGGGAACAACTTGTATGTAGTGCAAATGAGGGAATCTGTGATTTGCGTAACCCTCCCATAATGGTTTCAAAGATATAAAACAGGTCATTGCACACTAAACACACTCCCAACAGCTCCCTGCTTGCACAAGATTATTTTTAGGTGCTGGTACAGTGATGAAATGATTTCCCTGCACGCTCATGCACACCCTATGTAGTCAGTTTGTCCTCTTCCATTTCGTCAAGTGAAAGACCTGGGAGCTGAGGACAATTAATTTTCCCATTTGAGTGCTAGAGACATAGTAGCACTAGTGAGTGGGGCTTTTTAGTGCTGCATATCAAGACTGAGCACATTTGAAGAAGTTAAGAAGGTTGCAAGTTACCATTTGAGGTTGCCTCACTCAGTCTTGCTGCCTGACAGCATGCTGCCCTCTGTTTCTGAGATCCTTTGGTGTGGCTGGGAGAGGAAAGCCACTGCCAGTAGCATGGATGCTGAGAATAATCTTCTAGGCCTGTGTGACTTTGCTGATATAGTTTGGTTCTGCGTAAAGCAGATAGTGCTGTACAAACACTTATTTAAACTAACTGAGCAGCTGTTCTGCATAGGTCACTAAAAGAAAATAAACTTGAAAGAAAGATCTGTAATTTGTTTTCTGTCCTACGTTATATATTTTTCTAAATGTTAGGTGTTATTCTAACAAGGTGCTGAGTGTCACCTTGCAAAAGTTGGGCTCAGAATAAGTAATTGCAACTCTGGTTTCTAGTGCTGCAGAACAAGTTGGCTCTGAGAACAAATATTCCGTAATCTTTTTGCAGGATCTCATTCTGGATTTTAAATAGGACTTAGAGAATTAAAGGACAGCAAAAAATCTAACATGGCACTTCATGTTTCTTTCCTTTCTAGTGCATTCCACAACAGAAAAATGACAGTGACTGTGGGGTTTTTGTGCTCCAGGTAAGTGTACTTAAAAAAAAAATTGAGTGGCCTACATTGTTCATCTTGTAAACTTTTTTTTCAATCAGGCCTTTTCCTTTCCCTCAGTACTGCAAGTGCCTCGCCTTAGACCAGCCTTTTCAGTTCTCCCAGGAAGATATGCCCCGAGTGAGAAAAAGGATTTACAAGGAGCTGTGTGAACGCCAGCTAATAGACTAATACAATACAGCCAACCAATTTCTCTAGTATTCCCGACAAGTTGCAGCTGGTGTTTGTGTACTTGAATTTCTGAAAACTTCCGTGAATTTTGAGCGACTCTCAGCTGAGTGGTGTGGCCACTGTTGTTACCTCAACTTTTTCTGACGAGCTCTTTACCTGGCAGAATGTAACAGAGCTGCCACAAAAATATTTCTAATGTCTGTTTTGTTCTCTTACATTCTTTCCTGTATTTAATATTTATTATCTAAGCATGCATATAAGCAAAGCATGCAACTAAAAACATAAAACTGTAGATTTGGTGCACCTTTGAAACGTAGCTAGAAATGACAAATACAAGTGAATTTGTCTGGAAACATAAAGATGCATGATCTGTTTTCTGATGCAATAATGCTTTGAATGTATCAAAAAAACTCAATGCCATAAAAAGAACAGCTAGAAGCTATTTGATTATTCCATTTTTCCCCATTGTGGCTGTATAATATTGAACTGCCTTTCTTTTAGGGTGACAAATTCATCTACAGATTTGATTTGTGGAGACCCCCTTTTTAAATAGTTCAAGTTGCTAATAAAAAGTTTGTTCTGTTTACATTTTATCCAGCTGTCATTATCAGCCTGTCTATATAGATGAAAAGCAGCCTTTGCACAAATAAAGCTTCAGCACTTGTCTGTATAATAAAAAGTACAGAGATGTTCGGCCAGTCTGGTAGTATATTCCTGTGTGCTGCAGAAGTTTCCATGATGTGTGTATTAAGGGCATTAGAAAGCTGGTCCTGAAGTGTCAGTTTAGAAGCCAAGATAAAATCCTTGGCTGTAACTGTTTAAATCTCAAATGGCTTTGAATCACTTTCAGTTCCATGATATTAATTGAAATGTACCATTTCAGCACCTTTCACTTCAGCTCTGTCTTCAAATCAGTTCTCTTACAGCTTGTTGTTTACCATTGGCTTTTGCCTTTGGTCAAATATAAATCGATTCACTTCTGCTGCATCTGCTGTTTGATTTGTCTCAAGCATCTCCAGTTTTGTTTCTGTTCAGTAACACTGATGGGTCCATTTGGGAATAACAGCACTTGTAGTGGGTGCTGTAAAAACTCAACAAAATGATGTCATTCTGCTCCAGAGAGGCTGGAGCCTGCAAGTCCAGTACCAAACTTTGCCCAGGGCAGCAGTGCTGCACAGATAAGTGAGAGCAGTGGATCTTGATGCTTCATTTGTGGTCTTGCTCTGTAAACTATGATGTGCTTGTTCCTGAAGAGAGCTTGTTTTGTTTGGAGGGACTGTTGTATGGGACAGCTACACCAACAAATGTCTTTAGCCGTGTTTCTCTGACAGTTAAAGGACTGAGCCCAGGGGGAAAATTATTTTCGGTGCTAAATATCATCCTTTGTACTGCTTCACCTAGTGTCTGTCCATAGCCTTGACTTCTGGTGGAGGAAACTGCCTTGGCTTCCCTGTGTCTTGCAAATTCATTCAGGTTTGAGCCAAGCTAGGCGCAAATCCCTCAGATTGCTGGAGGGAGCAAGGAGAAATGAGGGAGTGCCAAGTGCAGTCAGGCAAGGAAATGAAAGCGTGTGCACAATGCATTGTGCTGGAGAAGGAGATCCTGCAGTTTCCTTGTGTGTTCCTACTTCCCTTGCTGGCAAGGACTGGCTCACCTTAGCAAGATAAGGAGGGCCTTGAGCACTTGGTTAGATAATTTAAACAGGGAACTTACTGAATCAGAATCTTAAAACCCAGACTGGCCAAATATAAATTTACCCACTGTATGGGGCAGAGGAGCCCACAACATGTGGTTTCTAGGTAAATCCTTCTCAGGGCCAGTGGCTGAGAGCAGTGGAGGGTGACTTCAGTGAAAACTGAAGCTTGGGATGTAGTTTCTCAAGTGCTAAACTAAAGCATGTAAGCCAGTACTGCCTTTTTCATCTTCCCTTCTGCCATGTGGTAGGACCAATTGAACTGGCCCAGATTAAAACTAACCCAGCCAAAAGGCTGCTCTTAACCCAGAAGAGTTCTAGGCCCAATCTAGCTTGTCACTAAAGGTTTGTGCCAGCACAAATGAAGAGGGAGAATTGGGTGGCCAGGAAGAGACATGAAAAGAGTGCCAAATTTGGATGTGTGAGTAAAGTTATATCCTCAAGCAAGGCTTACTGCAGAAAGGGAATGAAATACAGAAAGAAAACTGCATGAACGAGTTGTTGTTACATTCCAAACTTAGGAAGTTTGGTAAGGAAGCGTGGAAGACATGCTGTGACAGCGTACCAGCCTGGGAGACTCTCAGTGCCTCTAAGGGAGCCTGTTACTTTTCATGGAAGGTGCCTTGCTGATGGGCATTTTTTTCATTGTGTGGGCATGTGTTGGAGCACTGAACCACAGATAATCCCTTCCTGAAACTTGCTGCCTATGTGGTAGGAATCTGACTTCCTTTATATGAGAAGCTGGGAGGAGTCTTAAATCTTGATCCTGTATCAGTAACATCAGCAAAAAGGACAGTATTTCTGTGAACTTTGTATTTAACAGCAGCATAGATGCTTAGAAACAAGTTCATCTGTGTACCAGATCACTTGAGTGGAGGGGGTCTTGCATTTGAATCTGCTGCCTTGCGAGTTGAGGAACAGGGTGGAGAAAGATGCATATTTAAAAAGTACTCCTTACTTGCTTGCGTGTCACCTAGAGGTTTGCTGACAAGTGTTCCAGTTGGCTATGGGGCAGTGTAGAGAAGTTGCACTGGAGTATCCAGCTATGAACACACCAGTGAGAGGCCTCTGAAATAAAGGCAGGGGAAATTGAAAACAGAGCTAACATAAGCAAAATATTTTGGTGCAGGGTTGCCATTAATCAGAGGCAGTGAGACTCTTAGTCTCTGTAATGGTGTATCTTATGAAACTGGACTAATTAACTCATCCTTGAGAATGTCTTTGATGCCTTAAAGGAGATGGACTCCATAATCTGTAGTCATTTGACCATTTCTTAAAGCATTCAGAACTATGTAGAGTGCTCTTATTACAAGAGGCATGTTTTTGCGGATGTGGTTATGGCTATTTGCAATTCCATTAATGTGATATTCAGAATTTCATAAATCACTCTAAACTGATTTGGCTGATGCTTAAATTTCATGACTTCTTCTGAAGCGATTGTCTAGCCATGCTGAATTATACAAATAGTCCCAGAACTGGTAAAGCCTCTATCTCACGCGTGACATATTTAACCTACTTGAGTTGTAATAAACCTTAAACACAATTGAAAATAAATTATTAGTATCTATTTTCTGTTTGCTTTAATCTATAGTTTAAAATGACTGTGCAGCTGGTATAAATCAAAGAAGTGCAAAACTTTGGCTTTGATTCTGCAAGGTAGGTAATGTCTATTCTTAAGCCTTTAGATGCTTTGCAGAACGGAGGCTGAACCTTCATGCTATCTAATGTACTGTTGCTCCATTCTTCCCTGGCCCTTGTGAGTGTAAAGGTGATATTTTGAATGTTTTACTTGCACTGATTAGCAGAGCTAAAGAGGCTTGCAAAGCATCGCTGGCTTGTGTTGAATCTCTAGCATAGTGGTTAGCTTATCTTTACTTCCTCTGAGTTCTGATTGGCATTATCTACTGTAGCATTTGTTGAAGTTAATGTGAAAACTTAAACCTTGGGAAGTGATGTGGACTTAACTCCTCCAAGCAACAACTGTGTTTTGTGGGTGTGTTCTTGAATCAAATGAAGCCCATGTTCCTGTAGTAATAAACTGAGTAATAAAACTGAGTTTCACTATAGATCCTATTTTCTTTCAGCAGTTTGGTTTCATTTTAATTTTAAAAGCAACTGATGTGATGGTTGAGGGAATGTTTATAGCAGCTTGTTTTGGGCTCTGTTGTTAGGAGAAGCCTCTCCAGTTGATTAGTTCAATAACTCTGAACTATACGCTAATGACGCTTTCTGTTCCATAGCATTGCAGTGATATAACTTACTGTGGTTTGAGCTGTGACAACGTACAAGAGTAGAGATGTCACATATTGCATAAATAAGGGTGGAAATCTTGCATTAGACACTTCCTCCTAAGGTGCCATTTAAAAAAACACAGATCTGTCAACAGAACAGGTGGGGCTTAAATTGCTTTTCTAGATCAAACTAAATTATTGCCCTTCTTGCATTGCTTGTTAATTTAGTTATGTAATTATAGAGTTAAATCATGCCTTTGCTGAATTTTATAAAGCCACACAGCTTGTGAATTTGTGATAATAGGGGGACTGAAGGCTTAGTGTATGTCTCTTTAAGCTATTAATCATGAGACTAGCAACATCATTGCCTTTATTACATTCATAATTTAAAAATCTATCATGGAGGAGGAAACATGGATGCTTGTTAAATATATTCTTTCAGTAGGAAGTGCTAAGAAATCAGATCATTAAAATACAAAATCATGAGAGACACGAGAGCCTTGCCAGGAACAATAATTACTATTTATATGTAATAGGCATTGGGAGGGAAAGATTGAGTCTGGTTTGCCTGTGCCTGAACTTAATGGATTTTATGAGTAACCAACTAGAAGGATTTGGGGATTGAATTTAGTTTTCTGAGCATGTAATATTACAACCTATGGAGCTAAAAATTGTTGCAAACTGAATGAAATATCTTGAAATAAACTAATTTGTTTTCTCTGAACACAAGTAAACAGAACATGTGCAGAGCAGCTTCTACTCCTGCCCGAAATTCTGATGAATTCTTAATTTTTGTATTTGATTTCAGCTTTGCTGGTAGCTCGTCTCCCTTAAGCTGGTGCTTTCTCTCGAGGTTCCAGTTGCTTCTGAGGAGCCTCAGACATCGCCTAGCACTTAGGTTACTTGAGCCTCTTTATGGGGGAGCTCTGGGAAGTGGCTGAAGGGATTGAAAATCCATGGGGTAATCTATTCCCCCCTGCCCTTCCCCACCGCAGGTTACATGTATCAAAGGGGGAAGGGCAAGGGAGAAACTGGGTAGTCAACTGGATAACATAGGTTGGGTCATGTTTATGATATATGGCTTGATACAGAGAAGGAGCTGTCTTGTTTATGGGAACCTTTGGGAAGAGGGAAAGAGAAATCTTACAGAGCAAGTCGATTCCTGCTCACCTTTCAGTTGCTAGTTTCTTTTTTTTTCTTTTTTAACTTTTGTTATAAAGAAAAGCCCCAGGTGCAGAGAAGCTTTAAAATGTGCCTTCACTAAGTATATTCTCTTCTCATTCAGACAGCCTGTCTTTGGAGAGCTGCTTCAGGCTTTGCGTACTGAAACGCTTCTGTTTCCCGCACAATTAGTCTAAGGAGGCAATCTTTAAACACTGCTATTAAAGGGCAGAGAACAGACTTCAAGGCTTAATTTTTGGCAGAGTTTTGGGATTTGTCCTCCAGTGGGTCACACATCAGTTGAACAAATTTCTTTATGTTCTAACTTAAAAAAAAAAATCTGGAAAATTATAGACGTTTCAAGCTAATAAAACTCAATGCCTTGAATGCTGTTTAGGATTCTTCTAAACACTTGATTGTCCTTAGATAGTATGACCCAGCCTTTAAAGGTGACTAGTATCTGCTCTGAGAGCATCTGGAAAACAAGATGTCTTTGGGGAACTCGGGTTCAGTTCCAAAATTTTACAAGAATATGCATTATAAACTGAGCAGGTAGGTCCTGGTGAAGTTCTTGGTAGGGTAGGTCCAACATCCTCTTCTGTGTCGTGGGGGGGAGGGTACTCTGGGTGTAGCACCAGTCCCGGTGTTGGTCCCGGTGTACTTTCTGACCACCAGATGTCACGCAAGCACCACGGAAATAGCTTGTGCTGCGCGCTCTGGAGCTGAGCTAATAAATCGACTGAGGAATGATGTCTCCTGATTGCGTGTTGCTTGCCGCGTTGGTAACTATTCTTGCATGTTTCTCAGCAAAATGTGCACCGCACTTGGAAAAAGAATGTGTATATTAACACGTGCCTGCACGTGCGTACCCCTCCTTTCACTGTCCACGAAACCCATCAAAGAGGGGTTTGGCTCCAGCACCATTACTCTAGAGTCCCATCAGTTCTACAAATTGACTAAAACATTTTTTGGTAAAAAGTCTTGCATACCAGAAGTCTTTAGCTTGATCAAATTGCTGCTCTACTATAGATCACTATTGTTTTTATAACTGTATTACCATGGTGAATGCTGGCAGTGGAAGAAGAGAAACCACATCAGTAGCAACTTCCATCTGATTTGTGGTCGTATGCTTATAACTTGACATAGCTTTGCAAATAACGAAACAAACCCAGGAATTCGTTCTGGGGGGAGGGGGAGGACACGCAATCCGCTGCATCAGATGGCTGGTGTGGAGAGTCTGACTTGCTCAAAATTTAGATCTTTAAACAGAAAATGGTTTAGAGCAGGAATGGGAACCAGTTGCCCTCTCTTAGGCAATTGGGGCTGTAGTGTGGCTGTCAGCCTATGCTGACTGCTGTGACATCCTCTGGGCCCTGGATTTTTAGGAATTCTGATTTAATTGCTGGCGTCTGCTCAGGCTTTAGCCTAAAATTAATAACAAATTCAGTGCTGCTTTTTTTTCCTCTGTAATACCTTTATAAATTCCTGTATAATCTGATTTCTAATTTTAGTCTTCTGTCACTTTTGAGCCGTATATTCTTTAGCTTTAAAAAGCACCATTGAAGGAAAATTTAAATTCAAGGTCTACCAAAAGTGCATCTTTTCTGTAAATTATTCATTGGTTAAAATGTCTTTGAACTTGTGTTCGTGTAACTGACAAGTGTAGGGGGGCAGGTGGTGGGATGGGATACCTAGATTAATACTCGCACAAATACCGTGTGCATGTACTCCTTGGCTTTACTGCTCAGCACCAAGGCAGCAGTGGGAGCTTACTGCATTTGGTGTCCCACCCTGTTACCAGTCTTTCAGAGAAGCCCCCTGTACGTGATGTGCCGTTCTGCTCTTGTTCGCTGGGTGGCATTGCTTCCCAGGCTGAGAGCTTCTAAATACTTGATTAATTATGCTAATCCACTCAGTGGGCAGAAAGCAAACTGCATTGCGATAGCTTTGCCCTTCTGTACTTTTTATTCTGAGAATCTAGTTCACTAATGGGATTTCTCAGCTTGGCAGAAATCTGCACCCTCCTTATCCCAAGTGCTGAAAAATTCTAGGTCTGGAGAAGGCTTTGGTTTGGAAAATTGCAAAAAATGTGTTTGGGAAAATACTGCCCATACTGACCTTGCTGTTTATAGCCAGCTCTAGTCCATGTTCCCAAAAGTTCACGTTCTGAGTTACTCTAACATTTTCTATTAAAGGTGATGATAAAATTAAGTACTTACTGTATATGTTACCAGGAGAGAGGGTAGGTGGTGAAGTCTTGCCTGCCCGAGAGCAGGAGCTAAGGGTGTTGGCATGGGGATACTTTCAGGCATCTGACAAAACACAGAGGCAGCAGAAGAGCAAGGCACTCCGAAGGCTGATGAGCTCCTGCCCATAAGGTGGGTATTTTGATGGAGATTTGTTCATTTGTTTCCCAGGTAGCCCTGTCATTCCACATTCTTCTTCCCTGCCCTGCTTCCCTCCCTCCACCTCCTCCTCTTAGCATGAAGGGGCAGATCAGCCAATTAAGGACTGAAGCAAAGTGAATTTAAGATGTCTGTCTGTTGCCTGTGGGAATTAATTGGAGCCTTTGGTAGGCTTTAAAATGAGGAGGGAAATTTTGGTTTCTCAGGCCCATTTTAGTACCAGGAGTACTTGCTTTGTCCAGGTGATGCATCAAGAAGGAAGATAGCAGGGTCTCTAAAAAGCGTAGCTCTCCACTGTGGAGGTGCCAGGCTGTGTGTGCAAAATAACAGGAGCCTGCTAGGAAGCAACAAATGCAAAACCTGGTGGAGAGCAGGGCATGCTCTTCACCTTGGAGGGAGATGGTAGTGCAGCTTCTCAACTACTATGTAAGTATCTTCCAGCCCTAGATTTTGGAGTATTTCTCAAGTTGCAGTATTGATGCTCTTGTTTCTTTGCCAACTGTGGAAGCGTAACACCTGAGCTCAGACTTCCTGAGGCAGCTCCCAGTTCTGAGCTGGGCGGGAAAGTCAGGAATCACTTGATGCTGGAGTAGCAGTAAAGCTACACTAGGGTCAAACATACCCTTATTTTGCTCTGATAAAAAGACAAGGCAAGGTAGTTCTAGAACATGATTCTTCATGAACAAGCAAGATAAAAATAAATGTAAATTGAAGATCCTGTTTCTCATGTGTATTTTATTAAAAACTACAGAGTTAATTCTTGCTGGGTAGTATAATTGCTAAAACATGATTTGGATCCAAATATAGCTGTTTGCATTAAATATGGCACTATTCCTTACTGGCGAGGGTGATATGGTAAAGGAATACTCATTTAAACAGTTGCATAGCTCAATTCTATATTCAGAACCTTAGCTTTTTCACTTTTAAAGTGAATGTCACCTTAAGTAGATGTTTTTTAACTCGAGTTTTGTTGAGGTGCATTTGGTTGGATGTGGAATTACAATTACAATATACAAAATTGGTTTTGTATTTAACTAATTTTAAAAGTAAGCTTGTCAAACTGTTTTGCATTTCTGGGTGAATAAATAAAAGGTAATGAATGTGACATCTTGGTCACAACAGGGCAGATTTCATAACGCACTTGGGGACTCTATAGATGCAAAGGGGATTTCAAAAAATCACCTATGAGAGACCAAGGGCCTACTTCATTTAGTACCTACAGATTTTTTGAGAAGTTTCATGGTGTTTTTTTTTTTTTTCCGGCAAGATCCTAAACTTGTGGATCTCATCCTTCCCCAGATGGCGTAAATTTACTGGATAAACAAGAAAAGGAAGATTCCTTGGTTTATCAGTTCCCATTGAGCTGGACTAAATGAAGATCACCTTGCCCTGCATATGTTAGCTGGACTGCAACCCGGTATTGTTAAGAGAAAAGCTCGTGGCAAAATATATAAATATCTGCATTAAAATATATAAAATCATCCTTTGTTCCAGTCTAAAGACTGATATTTTAGTGCAGGACACAGCACATTTTAAGTAGCCCAAAGTTTTAGTTGTATTATAAAGTTAAAGACTTTTTTTTTTTCTGATTGTTACCTATTAAAAATTCCACATCTCTTAAGCCATTAAGACTGAGGAGTGAAGGCAGCATATTTTTATTTATTTAGGTAATAGATTACATTTAAGTTTTTGCCTTGGTGTGTGGTGTTGCATTCAAATTTAGAAATAGGTTATTTTTTAAAAGTTTGACATGCAAATGTGCTTGATTCAGATCACTTTAAGATAGTATTTTTATAAGTCTAGGTGTAGTTCACCTGCGAGAAGGCGAAGGCTGTGAGCTGGTTGCTGTTCTGCTGTGTAGGATGTTTCTTGAGCCCTGCTTGTTTCTCCTTTGCCCTCAGCTAAAGGCTTAAACATTTGCTGGCTGAAGTCAGATGCTGACTAGAAACTCAGTGTTTTGCAGCAGTTCAAGAATGTAGGAAAGTGGCTTTCCAAACCTCCTCCATGGTGTTTCCCAGAGGCTTTCAAGAGCCAGTCTTGTGTCCACATCTTTAATTCCAAAGGGCCCCTTTCATGAGAGGTAGATACAGGCTGCTTCACAGATGTCTAAGAATCAATAGTTCTGGAAAAGAGTAGACACGTTTCCTCTGAGATTAATGTCTCCTAGAACCTGCAAATGGCTCTAAGGAGAACTAGTCAAAATTATTTTTTTTTCCCCCCTCTCTCCAGTACCTGAGTTTTCATGTAGGGGAAGGCAGCATTTCCGTTTAACATAAAATGCTTTGAAGAAACGTTGACACTAATTTTTTCAAAGAATCAGTGGAATGTCTTGTATAAATTCAACATTATCAAAACAAAAAAATTGAGTTTGGTTAGATGTCTCTAAAACCACACTTCTGAAAGCTCATTCAACAAAATGTTTAAAGATTTTTATTTTTGTCCTAAAGGTGAAAGAAAACAGCTTCAAAATGCTGTTACCTGACAAGCTCTATTTCTTGTAAGGTCAAGAATAAAAGATGGATATGGTAACTGTTACCTTTTAATATATATATTATGCTGAAGTTTATAAACATAGTGCACGCCTTTTTAGAAGCTAAAAAATAGCAGCAGAAACCAGGAGTCCTTGGTCTGTTCCTCCTCCTTTCTTCCGAAATTGATTTTTGTTTTAAGTTCTTGTAGTGTAAATAATTTTAATGAAAGGGAGAAAATTGCTAGCTAGAGTTTATCATCTGGAATATATAGGCTTAGACAGTTTCTTGAAATACAGAAGTCAGGTGAGGAGTGTTGTGCCGAGTGCCCTGGAGGAACAGTACCCCAACCACAGAAAGGGGAGAGGAAGAAGTCGTCATCCTGCGAGTAGGCTGACCTGCTGCAACTCGGAGTGAGAGAACTGGGGTCTTTGTGGTTCACATGTTACATAGCTAAGTTTTATTTGAGCGTTTGATAGCTATTTCGAATTCCACTGAACTGCAGGAAGCCAGCAGGCACGAGGCTGCAGCTGTGCCCCGACTAGGGGAGATACCGCAGTGGCTGGAGACCAGACCCCTCCTTACAGCTCACCTGAACAGGCAACCAAGAGCAGGTGGGGAGGTACCTTTAGTGATGGCCCTGCAGACCTCCCTCTGGCCCCCATAAATGTTTCTCTGCTCCTTGACAGCAAACAATGTCTTCTCCCTCCCACCTCACAGAGCTGAAAACTGGGCAACCTGTCATTCCCCTACCAAAGCTCCTACTTAACTTCTCTCCGTTTTATCTTTTCCAAAATGTAATCCCAAGAGACGGGGGAAGCAGGTGTTTGGGGGGAAGGGGGCAACAAGGGGACTTGAACAAGGTTCTGATCTGTCCCACAGGTTTGCTCAAGCGTTACAGGTCCAGCTGAGCAGAGCATTTGGGCTTGCCCTTGAACTATGTCAATTCCTTGCTTGGATCAGACTGTCTGTTCAGAGGAATTTCTTCAATAAAGCATCTTTCCAAGGGAGCTGTATGAAATTGTGCTTTTGGTGATTTCAGACTGATGCATCCAAACTGCTCCGCGAGTTAGCAGGGACCAGTTGCCGGATGCAGTGTGAGAGGAGAGCTGCACCATTTCTAGGAGGAAGGTTCTTGTGAAAGCGAGGATTGTGAGGTTATGCTGTTTTAACTGTTGCTTGGCCTCCTGAACCTGGGGGAACAATCTTGTCCCGGCCTCAGGACTGGATGAAATTAGAGGCAGCTTTTCCTCTCTGGTCTAATAACTCCACAGCACCTGACAGAATCATCTGCTGGGAAGACCGAAGCCGCAGTGGGTCTGGATATGTGGGTAAGGACATTCAGCTTTGGTTTAACTCCTCTCTGGGTGACACTGGCAACTTTTCAGCTGACTTCATTGAAAACACAGCCAACTAGGGGTTGAGCAATTGTAAGATCTGAGCCAATGCTCCGTTTTCCCTTGGGAAGGTCCCTGCACCCAGCAAAGCTACTTCTGCAGTGCTGGGGCCCCGTTGGAAGAGGTCCGAGCCAGCATGTTGGCAGGGGCATGCAGAGCGGGCATGCAGAGTGGACGTGCAGCGAGCTGCAGGGCACGGGAGTGGGAAGGAGTGTTGCCACATGCAAACCCTCCTGAGCGAGGTGGGAGAGCCAGTGCCACCCAGCCATTCCCTGCTAGCCCCGGCCTCGTGCAAGGCATGTCCTGTGAGGACCAGACTGTCCTGCCCCCTCTTCCTCTTCCCTCTTGTGCTCATGCTTGCTCTCCGTTCCTGTTTTCCTCCTCTTTCAAGCAACTCTGATAAACATATGTAGGTTAGAAGGGTAACCAAGCAGAAGAGGAAACACACTTGAGTTAGAAACCAAGCAGGTCCTGTCCCTCCATGCCCCTGCCAGGAGAGGGTTGTACGCAAGAATTCCTGTGTCCACGGAGCTCTCTGCTGTCAATGTCTTCACTGCTGGGGCATCCTTCGAGGCAGTATTTCAGTGTTTAGCCTGCGTGCCTCCTTCCCCCCTCCCTCTCACCTTCGTCATGGTCCTGTAGAGCATCCTCAGCACTCCCGCTCCTCCGTGTCCGTGCCTTTCAGGGGCTGGCACGGATGCAGCTCGCAGCCTTGCAGCCCTCACTCAGCCAAGCAGCCCAGCTCTGCCGCGGTAGCTCTGCCTCCCCGTCCTATTTGTTCCCCCCAGTCATTTTAACTGCTCTTCTCTGACTCTGGCCCTGGTCACATCAGTGTGATTTGGGCAAAACGTTGCCCAGGACTAGGCTGATGAGGCTGCATTCGGTGGCATTTGTCTGCTCGTGCCTCTGCAAGCAACGCGGCAGCAACCGTCTCTGCGGCCCGAAGCCGTGCTGACGTGCACAGGAAGCTCTGCGCTGGCTCCAGCGGGCGTTAGAGGGGGTCCATAATGCTTTGCAGACCAATTTTCTCTCTGTTATTGTTTTAAACTCCCTGTTAGCCATTCCTGCTTCCCAGGTTTCCGCGTGTTTCAAATTATTTTCCCCAGAGGCATCGACGGCATTTTTCCAAATTGAATCTCATTTATTTTCTACCCAGGTTTCCAATCTCTCTGGGGCCCTTGGTATTATTTCTCAGTCCACACTGCCACGTACAATATATCCTAATTTAGTATCGTCTGTGAATTATATTAACATGCCCTTTAGTTCCTCTTCCATTTAATGAAGATATTTCCAGGAAAAAAAATAATCTAAACTACATTTTATTAAAATAAGAAGGTAGAGTCTTAAAAACTCCTTTGTGGGTTTCCAATATGAATTCTAAATCTTTTTCAGAGAAGTCTTCAATGCTTTAAAGTGAAATTAAAACCTTTTAAATATCAAAGATGGTAGGTGTAAAAATTAATCAGATTTTCAATTAGCTGAGACCTCTATCCCTGTATAGCAAGCTCTGCAGAGTGCAGTCTCCAAGGGTGATAGAGACACCATGCTTTTTTTTTCTCCAGTAATTTTTTATTTAAACCAGCTCCAAACGTATGTTTGAATCTCTCAATAAATTTGTTCGCTTTCCCTTTCTGACCTTTTTGGGTTTACTCTCTGTGGCTGTTCTAGCAAACGTACACTGGCAGCAGTGATGCTGAAGCAGCGTATTTTAATGCAAACTGTGCAGGCTTATTCATAGGAAGTGATTTTCAAATTCATAATCATGAATATTTGCACTGTAAGGTTGATTCTGTTGTGAGCTTTTATTTATAAGCTAAGAACTGCTGCCTGTTGGTGCAAGGTCCTGAGAGCATCATGCCTCTGTGACAGGAAAAAAGCCATGCTATGGAGCTGTATGTCCTATCAAAACAGCTCAGATTTCCAACTGTGAATAGGGAAATAGCACCGGCAGCAAGCAATTTGCTGGAGATACGTATACTGAAATATTTGCTGCATAATTTCTAGCAATGAGCAATTTCATGGAAACTATGATCTGCTTGTGAACAGAAATAAGGTGTAAATTGGATGAATAAATTGTTCTCTGCAAATGGTTTGCTAGTTCTGGAGGACTCCTCTCTGAGAAGCACTGCAGCTAGTTGGTATCTTCAGTCCTCTGGGTGTTAGTGGTTAGACCACACATGCAAACTAAGGAGACATCTTAAATGCCCCGTACTTCAGCACCAGCTGGCTATACGAGGCTCCCAACAGCCTGCCTCTCGCAGTGTGCTCACCTGGAGACTTGCACCGTGCAGGTGGATGCCACCACACGAGCGGGACTGCGGCTGCCCCAAGGAGCGGATCTGGTGGTCACTGATGGCTTGGAAAATTCCTGCTCTTTTTACCTTCAAGAACACGCGACCTACGGGGGTATGTATAAATCAGGGTTGGAGGTGCTCTGAATCTTCCCTCCCCTTGAGGAGTAAGAAGGGGTGGTGTTACAGCCTGCGAGCTCCGAGTATCTTGGCTTAGCTGCCTGTATTGCTCTATTCCCTGTAAGATGCTGCTGCTGCTTTGTTTTAGGTATTACAAAATGAGCCTTGTTTTATGCAGATATGGGAATGGGGAATCCTCTGGCTCGTGCGGGTGTGATGTGCCACTGACCTCCCCACAACCTCTGCCTG
Organism: Dromaius novaehollandiae; assembly: GCF_036370855.1. Classification (NCBI taxonomy): domain Eukaryota; kingdom Metazoa; phylum Chordata; class Aves; order Casuariiformes; family Dromaiidae; genus Dromaius; species Dromaius novaehollandiae. The sequence continues at coordinate 11,675,283 of NC_088106.1, forward strand.
AGCCGTGGGGTAAGGATGCTCGGGTGGAGCTGCTGGCTCGCCGCTGCGGCGGCTTGCGACAGCTGTAGCAAATCAGAGGACTTAGGGCTACGCTGGGAAACACCAAGGGAAATTCCCAAGGTTGCAGGAGCAGAAAACTGTCTTGGAGCTACCTCCCTTCCGCCCCAGGCAATGCTGATGTGGAGCTGGGGACTGAGCCTTGTGAAGGTCCCACAGACAAAACAGGAGGAACCTGCAGAAGCGATGCAGAAGCATAGACCATCAGGAAAAGATACCGTGTATCCGGAGAAGGTCGGGCCATGGTGCATGGCGCTGTGCTTGCAGACTGCAAGGTAGGGCCTAGCCGAGGAAGGCTGGAACAGCCTCACTTGTCCCTGCTGCCTCGTGGCGTGCAGCTGAAGTGTGTAGGGCCCGACAGCTGATTTGTGAGAGAGGGTGTAGGATATTGCGTGCCTATCTCTTGTGTCAGAGAAGATATTAATTCTGCATTGTATCGGAGGGTTTCAAAGGCAATAGAGATAAAAACTTACCCTGTTCACTGTTACCTCGTGGAAACTTTAGGCCCTCAGGACTTTTTCCATCTCTGACTCATGCCTATAGAGAGGTGCCTGGGTTTAAGAAATATCAACTTATCTTGTGGAAAGTGGCACAGTTTCCTTTAAATTCACCAAAGATGATGAGAGTTGGATTGCTTGTCCCTAGATGCGAATTTTTGACTTTCATGGAACTAAAACCTTCCAGAAAGAGTATCTAAAGCCCACGTAATGTGAAGTGGTAGTGTTTGCACTGGGACTCGTACTTTAGCACATACAGGTGGGGAAAAAGCTGGATCTAGCTGTCTCCTTAGGAGCTTCAGGTCTGATGAAACCGCACTTCATTCGTTCCACCTGAAGATTAGAGGCACCTTTTATCACCAGAGCCAGTTTTCCTTTAAGTCATTGCCTTGATGGAAGACTCCAGCTTGGTGGGAGGCATCGTGTTAAAGGTGCCGCGCTCGGACCGGAGAGCGACTTCCTGGGCTTGTAGCCTGCAACCCTCCTGCAGAGCAGCTGCTCTGTACGGCGCAGGATGGGGCCAGATTCCTGAGACTCTGGTTTAGGTGACCTCTCCTCTGGTTTTGATGGGAGGGAAGTGGCCGCAGCCTTAGACTCAGGTCCTCTGTAGGGTAACCCCAACATGCAATAAGTAAAACACGTTGGATTAGGCACGTGTGGCCATTGGAAGCTTCTGTGCTCCTGCAAGGGGCTCATGGAGGAGCATTGCAATTCCCTCCCCAGCGCCCTGTGCACGTATTGGACCGTGTCCGCATGGCCCTCCCGTGAGATCACGGCTTTAAGCAAGCATTTGGGGGGTGGCACATCCTCAGACACAGCTGTGGCTTTACCTCATGCGACAGACCCAGACCTGTGTCCTCCCACTCTAGTGCTACGGGCCAAATATCGAGTTCTCCGACCAAACGTGCTTCCTCCCCTTTATCAATAATTTTAATCGTTTTAATAACGTCCCCTTGCACGGATAGGATTACAATTAGAAAATGTCAGAGCCTTGTTATCATCTAATTAGAGTCACATTTCAGCAGAATAGAAAGGAAAATCTTCAAGCGCTGCCTTGTGTAGTGAAACGGGAAGAAAGTGATGATTTAAACCAGCTGCAGGCCGAGGCCCGGCTGCAGTGCCGCCGCAGGCCTGCCCGGCTCAGACGCAGGGTACGATTAAGGATAAGGCGACGGTCCCTGGTCAGAGCCCTCTGAAGCAATCAGTGCAAACGGCTCCCAGATCAGTTTTGCAAAGCTAAAAACTCCTATGCAGTCCAGTAAAAACAATCACACTGTCAAGTTTGCCGTCTAACAGCTGAGGGGGTCAGAGCAGCAACACAACACAAACCAAAATAAACACCATCTCGCTCTGCCAAAAAGCCTTTATCACTCTTCTGGGAGGGAGGCACTTTCAGACGGCTTTAACTTTTTCCATTTTTTTGTTTGTTTTTGTACGCTTGGGTTTGAGCGGCGAGCTGGGCTCTCTCCCCTCCTCTCCTCCAACGCCGTTATTGCACGTGGAGCTGCGCGGGGGTTTGCTCGCTCCGGAGACCCCCGCTTTGCTCCCTCTCTGGGAGAAAGGAGGCAGGGAAGGCAGCGAGGAGAGCGGCTCCCTCGGCCGGTTGCGGCCCATTAACCCTTTGGAGGCCGGCTGCTTGCTCTGCCTTGGCACGGGACTAAACGTGACCGACCCCCGGGTTTTGCCTCGGGTGCCGGCGGGGAAGGGGACGGGAGGACCGTGCCCTCCGCGTTTCGTGGCACTCACCTGAGGCTTGCCAAAATCACGCTGGTGTTTCGTGCCGGGAACACGCGTTGTGCAAAGGCCTGGACCGTGGTGGCGACCAGCTTCACCTAATAAATAACAGTAAAAACGGTTATGGCTTGTATGGCGCTTCACGTCCCTGGGATGCTGTAAGCCACTGACTGATTAGTCACAAGCTGCTCCCTTCGTGTTTACAGGGAACTGGGATTTTTGGTCTCTGAGTAAAATGTGTTTTCTGGTGCCAAGAGCTACAGAAGGCTCAGTTACCAGGCTTGCTAGGGGAGCAGGATAAGGCCACGTCGGAGGCAATTGAAGCTCACATGTGATACCAGTAAATTAGAGGGTCTCAGCCTGCTTCCAGGCTGCGAGGACGTCGGTGCCTGACGCTGCGGGGGCCACGAGGACGGGTCGGAAGGAAGACCCGTTCCCGCGCCGCCTCGTCGCAGCCGCCTGTGAAACGCCGGGCGTTTCACACGGCGATACGGGGCTGGCTGTATTTAAACAGTCGGCTGTTAGGTGGCACCGAGGTCTCTGGTGCCCGATGCTTTGGGGAGGGGGAGCAGTCAGATGCAGGACTTCTGTGTGCGAGAACCGGGCTAGGGAGAAATGGGGAAGGAGGTTTTTGCAGCCCAGCGTAAGCCAAACGTTTTGCAGAGTTTGGGGTGGGGGGGAGGAGAGTTTCTTTAGTCAAAATGAAAACCATCTCTGATTTCATTTTAAGGTGTGCTAGGATATTTCATTCAGCCTGATACAAAGCGCTGCGTTTCATTGTGGGTTTTAATTAATTCTGTGATCCTTTAAAAGTTTATTAGGCTAATTTGAAAGGGAAAATGTTTCTCTTGGAACTGGAAGTCAAAGCACTTTCATGATCATCGCTGTCTCTAAAGTGTTGCTTAAAAGCATTAGATACTTTTCTGCCTTTCTAGAAACCCGGGTTAATTCCTGCTTTCACAGAGACCGTAAATGCCTTGGGAGTTAAACCTAAGGATTGATTTAGAAAAAAGGCCTTGTTCCTTAGAAAGCGAGCGCTGCTGTCTGTGATCCTGGGATGAAAGGGGCGACGGTCTCATCGCAGACCTTTCCTACTCCTGAAAAAATTCAGGGCACTCTGATACTCACAAAGGGAACCCGAGCCCGTCTCTAGATGAGGCTCCCATGACTTCAATCAGCGGGGACCTTCCTTTGCTTCCTCCGAGGAGCCCCGTAATTCTCCAGCCTGCAGGAGCCTCGCTGGCAACGGTGGCTCTCCCGCGCGGGAGGCGGTGAGGCACAAACTCCGGCAACCTCTCTGCTCCGACAAAATCCCCGGCTGCTCCTTGTCAGTGCTCAGCAGCAGGAGATGGCTGCACCAGCTGATGCAGCCGTAGGACCTGGGATGCAGACACCGGTGAGAGGTTTCCTGCCAAAGGCCACAGAGCCAAACCCCCAGTAAATAGATTTTTGTCCTGCATTTCTTTGCTGCCGCAACGGGGTAAGAGCCTGCTGCCAGGAGGGATGGAGTGCCTTTGGCGCGATACTTAGAGGGCTGAACCCCTGCTAGCTCCGGGTTCAAACGCTGCTGGTTCTGCAAGCAGCATCCTGTGCGAATATCCAAAATCATTTGACGATTTGCCAGATTTTTGTTTCTTCTTAGTGCGTCACACTTTTCAGTCAATTAACAACAAAAATCATAAAGCAATATCAGACTATAAAATATATACATGTTTACATAATATTATGGCCAACAAATTCCCCTATGAGCTCCCATGGGTTTCCCAGAGCCATCTGGGCTCAACTGAGCTCTCTGCATTTTTAAATATAGAGGCAAAAGAATATATTTTTTGAAGAAAAGTGTTTAAAAACTGCAAATGACTGCTGTAACTGCACTGCTGAAATGATGGCCCTGGAAGCAGATGCTTTGCCACTCCTCCTGTGCTGTCCCTCTGCACACAAAAGTCACTAATGCCAGTACGAAGGAGACCTTTAGACTCCACTGAGCCTTAAAGGAGGAAACAGCTCATCTGCTGACCGTCGGCAGACCTCGGGCATAGCAAGAGTTTACTGGAAGAGCCACGTGCTGTAGAGGGACGGCTGCTACATTTATTATTCAGGGATACTGCAAGGTTGACTCCAGCCATGCCTCAGATGTTGTGGCCTCCGGCTGTGCAGCCCTTTCTCCATGAGAAGCCCTCCCAGGAACCCACAAGGCCTCCGTGCTCCAGAGGTCACATCTGCTGCTGGATCTCTAGCCACAGGTCAGCCGAAGAGGAAAACCTCTTATCTTAATCTCACTGAAGTGGTTTTAACCCAGGAAAGAAGACAAGGACAGCTTCACAGTCAGTGGTTCTCCCTCTATCATCGTGCAGATACAACTAAACTGTAACCTGGTCCCAGCAGCAGATCTACCTGAATGAAGGCCCCTGTCGCAGAGGACGTTGCAGACTTCACACATGCTGCAGGCTCCTGAGCACCATGAACTCTTCTGCGTCCCTTCACGGAGTTACATGTATACGAAATTCAGCTTGGAACTGGATTGCCGGCTATTGACCCAACTTTGCATCAGGCAAAAAGTTTCCTTGGGACACTTAGAAGGTGGGTGCTGGAGCTGCTGGCTGCAGTGTAGGACGTCCCTTTTTCAATGTGGTGCCGAAAGGAGAACAAGCACCAGAAACATGAACTGCTTTTGCCAGGTTTTACCATTTGTTAGCAAGGAGGAGGTCTGCGTTAGCAGGAGGTGACGTGCCGCGCACGCAGGCAGTGTGGCAGGGGCGCACAGGGGAACGGGAGCCCTCTGGGTGCGTGAAGCGGCGTTTTGCCGAACGCGCGCCCCGGCTTGACTCGGGTGGTCGGCGCGTGTCTCCCCCCGCCACTGGCCTGCTCTGAGCCCAGCCTGCGGAGGGCTGTCTCCGTGTTGGTATGCCGGGGTGTATTTTCTCTGCTCAGATGGTTAAAAGTCAGCACTCAGAGGCTCCCAGAACAAAACACCTTCCTTGAGATGGCATTTGCATTTGAAAGGCAGGATGCCCGTTTCAGGGGCTTTGCTCTTCTGTGAACTCTTTCTGTGCAGTCTCTTGGCTCCCTCCTCCCCGTGCTTAATTTGGGGCTCCATACTCTGGTCCCAGTAACCTGTATCTGGCTTGAAGCCAGCTTTAATTGTCCCGTCTTGGGGTAGTTAGGAGATCTGTCTAGCTCCAGCGCAAATTACGGCCTTTGGAGGATGGCTATAATTTGTGTCCTGCTGCCCCTAGTTCCTGGGAATGCTCCTGGCAATCAGCAAATGATATGACTCATGCATGAGGAAGCCAGAACCACTTTAGCCTAGCTTGATATTTTGATTAGTACAAGGCTGGCATGAGAGCTGACAGGTTCTCTTGTATGTGCCAGGCTGCAAAGTTCATTTGCCTGCTGCCAGCTACCCTGGGCGTTTGCTTAGTGCTGCACCTTGGGCCGGGGTAACTGCACTGTCCCAGGGAGCACGTTTTTGCTCCTCCTTCGATGCAATGGGGTGAGGAGCTGCAAAACCGTTCCACTGCTGATGGCTGAGCCTCCTCCCTGCACCCGGGCTGTCCCCAGGGCCGTGGGGCGTTCGCGGCCAGCTCTCCCCACACCACTAACTCGGCCCTGGTGAGGCGGGTTTGGCTGTTCAAGTAGGAGAGAGGCAGGGCTTCAGTGCCCAGCACAGCTGGCTTTAAAACCGAGCACCGTCTGGCCCTCGTTTCATTGCACGTGAATTTTATGGCTGGAAGTTGGGCTTTGTTTGCCTGGAAACCTGGGCAGCTTTGCAGGAGTCTGACTTAGGTACCCAGATGCGTGGGCGAGATGGGGAAATCGAGCACGCTCACACCTATATCCATGTGTACAGGCTGGTACGTGCTTAGAAACGCGTGCTTTCATCAGCCGCGTCTACTCCTGGAGATGCCGGGTTAATTTATCAACTGAGAAGTTCCATCTCGCTAAAAGTCTCATTTCCATATTCTTTCCAGATGGTCAAGATGCCACAGAGACAGTTTCTAAGTAAATAACTTGCTGCTTCATGCAACCTACCGCCAGCCTCACCACTAGCTGCCCCAGATGGCAGGAGAGCCGAAGACGGTACCTGGGCTGCGAAGGGAAACGCGTCGCTGCATGAATAATGGAAGCGGTGCGACTGCGGGATGGTGAAACAAAATCTTTCTCTTCGCATCTCCTGCTTCAGGGTGAAAAATGATTGCTGCTGGGAAGTGGAAACACCGCCTCCCCCTCTCCCGCGAGCGCGGCACGGCGCGATTCGCCGGGTTCATTACATCTTGTTTGCTTTCCTGGAATCATAGGCGCTAACGATGGAAAAGACCTGCAGAAGAAGCTGCCTGTAGTCGGGCTCTGCAGACGCAGGATTATTTTCCGTGGGTGCCGCCGCGGGAGGTAGGGTACGAGGCTCAGCGAGCTGTGTCGGATCGGTGAAGCAAAACCTCACGCCTCCACGCACCCTGGTTTTCTTTTGCTGAATCCTGATTGTGGGTTAAAAACCGAAAGGTTAAAAGCATTTAATTATGCCGATGCCTTCCTCCTGGATTAAACAAGAGGATAAATAGGCGAGCGTGGTTTTTTTGGATTTGATTTTGCTTTTTAAGCAAGTGAAAGGAGGCAGTAGGCTAAGGATCCTTGGCAGCTGTCACATGCTTCGCTTTTGATGGTGTCAGTTTTGTCTGTTAGGAGGTGTTTCTCTTGCCACTGTCAGCGTTTTCCGGGGGAGGATGAATTCATTGATACAGTCTGTTTGCTGTCCACATATTCACAGTTCATGTGTTACATTTTACATAAAGTAAACTTAGCAAGGGGAAAACTAATTCTGCAATTCTTCAAAGCTAATGCACAGTAAATATATTCTGACACTGACAGGTATTTCTTATTAAATAGCTCTGAACTGTGGTACTAGGTTTTGCTTAAGTGGCATTATTCTCCCTGAGCAAAGACAGTTCATTTATTAGTCATTCTGGAAACCAAATAACAAATATTATTCTCTAAGCAAACTAAACAAACCATTTAAAAGGGGCCTGTCTGAAATGATTAAAGTACGGTGTCTGAAAAGCAGCTGACATTTTAGTGCCAAAATACCATATGGAGACTCAACTGCTTTATTAACATACTTTGACCTAAGCTGCAAAATCTCCCAACACCTTTGAACAAGGAGGAACAGCCTTCCTGTGTGCAAGGGAGAATTCAGAGGCAAAGCTCGCTGCCAGTTCTTAAGATGTCATTTTGGCACAACGAAGAGCGAGGTGCAATAATTGAGGGCTGGATGCTAGCAGATTTTTCAGTTTCTGCCAGAGATACGCTGTAAAATAATTCAGCAAAGCTGAAAGCTTGGGCTTTCCATTTACACCATAAAAAGTAAATATATAGTGTTTGCCTTGCCTTCTTACAACTCTCTTTCTCTCTTAACTAAATATTTTCTTTCTTCTGAGCATCAGACATTATTTCTAGCTTTCAGGCATGCAAAGTAGAGGAATGCATGCGTGTATATATACGTATATATATTTATTTATGGTCTATGTGGGGGTGTGCTCATATGTTTGTGTATCCCTAGCTCAGCTCTGAAGGTTTCCTTCGTAAGGAGGAAAGCAGTTCCTAGTGCAGGTCAGACAGAATAACTGGTATCACCGCTTACAGATCTTTGTTCACTGGAGAAACTTATTAAGTTGCAGTTCTGCAAGAAAAAGGTTGTTCATCCACAGCGGGTTGATAAGGACACGGGTAAGCACTCGCATGGACAGTGCACCGCGAATTAATGGGAATGGCCCCAGCGAGCAGCTGAGCACGAGGGAGCTCCTGGATGCTGCGAGGAGATGCTCACAGAAAGGGCCATTCAAATGATCTTGTATAAATTGTCTGGTCAATTGTTTTAAGCCTGTTCTGCACACAAAATGCTTGTGGTCTGACCTAGTTTTTTATTTTTAAGCAAATGTTTTCATTATTCATAAGAATTCATCAGATAGCTAGAACAAATAGGTTTTAGTCTGAGGTTTATTCACAAAATATCTCCTGCAAACGTCTCCTTTCTTGCTGGAGCGTTCCAGCATCTGAAGCAGGGCAGCTTGAGTTGGCAGGGAGGAAAATAATATAGAAGTTATTTGAGGAGTTTAATAAAAACTAGCAGATACTGAGCTGATGTATATTATTAACTTGCTTCACTAGGATTAGGCAGTTCTGGGTAAATGAGGAGGTATCAGTCCACGTTTGCTTTCTTTCGGTGTTGTCCCAGTGACAGAAGATTACTCAGCTTTGGGGATTAGCCTGATGACGTTACATCGCCAGAGTAACAATTTACGTGCCAGTGTAATTCAGGACACGTGGCCAAGTCGAAAGCTTCTGGCGTGAGCTGACGTCTCTTCCCTTTGGTAGCATCCTTGGGCTGAAACCTTGCTGAAGGCAGATCTTGCTGAACCTGCCGAATGGCACAGTTCTCTACCCGGGTACGCTTGCAAACAGCAGTCTTTTCTCCCTTCGTGTTTGTGCTGAAGTGTTTGATCTGTCCAGTCACCAGTCTCCTCCGTGCAGACAAGAGCACGTAGATGTTTCTCCATGGCCAGCATCAGCAATCGCTGCAAGATATCAGAGGTGCTAGAAATTCCTCTATGGACAGACCGAATGGTTCAATACGATGTATCAAACAGTTCCTCTCTGGGGAGAGAGAGAGATGGTCAAAAAGGCTCGCGGGCTGCAGTGTCAAGGTTGTGTCATCGTCGCTGGGTAATGATATGAGCAGCGGATGTATTTTACCCTTTCAAAGGTGCTACTGCAGATAACTCGCATTAGGAGAAAGGAAAGCTGATCTGTTCCTGGAAACTCGGTACGAGGGTACAAGGCGCCCATGTGACACCGGTGAATATAATTGGGGTCTGGGGAAAACGCAGCAACGCGCGTTCTGGAGCACAACCCGCGCCGCCAAGCTCGGCTGCCTCCTCTCTGTGGGGGCTGCCGAATCCCCGCAGCCGGTTTCCGGGAATGGTTTTTCCCTTCTCCAGCTGGATGGCAGATTGCAGGTGAAATCACGGCCCCCACTGATGAAACGCGCGAGCGCAACTCGAACAGCCCCAGCAATCCGCCGTGCGCCAGCGCTGTGGAGGAACTTCTTTAATCTGACATTGAGACCAAATGCTGCTAATGAGGAACCCAGACTTGGGTTTCTATGACAACTTGTGTTCCCGAAAATGCAAAACAAAGCAAGGGAAGGGGCCGATTCTGCTCCCCTCCCTGCTTGTGCGCGGTCTCTGCCGGGGCTCGCCGGCGGAGCGAAGGAGGTGGCAGCAGCGAGGAGAGGTGTGCGGAGAGCTGCCGAGCGGCTGCAGCTCGGGGAGCTCTTCCCCCATGTCCACAGCTCGATCCAACCACGGAAAGTCCAGGAAGGACAACCCGCACCAAGCCGGACCTGCGCGGAGCCGCTTCTCGGTCCCATGGACCTCGCCTGCACCGCCGGCGGCTCCCGAAACGCTGCTCTCCCGGCAGCCCCATGAGGCCTCGGTCAACGCTGATGCCATCCCACCACCCAACAGCATCAGCCAAGCGACAACTCATCGTTTGCTCCTCAAACCGTGTCGCTGGGCCAGCTGGGTTCCCTATAAATTTTTATAGAAAATATTAAATGACATCTGGAAGCCCAGGGCAGGGAGGTTTTCGTTGCTCCTGCAAGAAGGGAAGATTGTTGCCCACTCTTAATTTCTCACCAATGTTGTTGTGGAGCTCGACGGAGAGAAGAGCCTCCTGATGGGGTGGCCTGGCTGGCAGACGCTCTCCCCAGCCCTCTCCGCGTGCAGAGTTACTACCAGCTATACATATTTTGAGGAACAAACCCAAATCGCAGCCCGCCGTGCAGCAGCGAGAGCCGAATCTCAGCAGCGCGAGCAGGCAGCAGAGCCGGGGAGGCCTCTCGGGAGTGAGGCTGGTCCTGTCCTGCCGGGCAGAGAGGGCCCGGGCCCCCGGGGGGCTGCGGCAGCGCGGTGGCAGGAGGGGCGGTGGAAACCCCACAGCGCACAGGTGCAAAGGTGGGCGCAAAGGTGTGGAAGGACGTTTGCCGGACACCCAGGCCGACAGGTCGGATGATCGAAGAGGAACCGTAAACCCTGGCCTCCGCGGCAGCTTTTGCTGCAACGCGTCCCCGACCTGCGCAGTAAGGGGAGGCTGCGCTGCCTCGCGTAGCCAAGAAGATGGTATAAAGAACTGTTTCGGCTGATTAAGCCTCGGGGAAATTTGCTAGTAAGTGAAAGCCTCTACAGAAAGGAGGGGCTTCGCGTTAATTAAACTGCAGCTGGGCTGCTGGCTCAGAAACCTGACAAGGTTTGGGGGGATTATTTCAGCTCGAAGCTGGGGAACGCCGGGGGATGCCGAGGAGCTCTCAGGTCAGTCAAAGACATCTGTTACAGATGCCGGCGGCGCGGCGCTAATCACATTAATCAGTAAGGGGAAAGCCGTGTCTTACACTGCTGTCGAGGAGCGGCAGGCGAAGATCAGAGGTAAGTCGTGGGAAGGTAATGCGTGTTAGACACGGGAGGGAAATGAAAATAGGCAAATAGTGAAGAAAAAAAAAGTAGCAAAACAACACAGATGAAAACCTCTGCAGGTTTGTAACTGGAGCGAAGCTTAGAAAGCAGATACACCAGGATCCAACAAAAACAACAACAACAGGCTTCGACACAGCAGACGTTTCCGACACATGCTGAAAGACCGAGAAGCCACCGCGTGCTTTATTGCTTCTATACGTGCACTTTGTTTTGGAAGGGGAGGATTTTTTCAGAAGCACTGGGAGCATGGAGGGGTTCGTACAACTCCCGCGAAGCTGGTGGAGACGTGTGCCTATAGTGCCCGTTTTGTGCTTTTGAAAACTATGTATGCTTTTAGCTCCTGGGCCTCCAAATAAACTTGTTTCCCCCTGATCCTTTAGCTTCCCGCGAGAGCCACCTGCCTTGCCTTGCTGCTGCCCTGCTGAGACTTCCCCAGCCTCCATCCTCACATCATATTTTGCCTCCCTGCCTGTCGTTCTTGCAGCCCTCAGAGCTGCATGGGGCACAGCATCAAAAAGAGTGAGCGAGAGGTGGAAAAAAGCCACTTGTCCCAAAAAGTCACCAGCCGGGGATGACTTGCCCTGCGAGGTGAGGGATGGGATGGGATGGAGATCTCGGGGCTCATCCTGGCCTCGCACGGGGCCCTGTGCTTGGCGCGAGGGTCCTGGCTGCGAGGGCCAGGGTCTGTACGCCCAGAGGGGCCGGAGGACCCCCTTCCCCTCGCCCAGGGCTGGTCTGCAGGGCACCTTTGCTTTTTCCCCAGTTCCCCCAGCACTTTGTGGCCAGTCACAGCCGTGCCTGGTTCCTCTGCCCACCTCTCTTTGCAGGACGGAGTCGGTGTTTCCTTGGCTCTCCTGCCCCTCTCTAACCTCACTCGCATTTACAGGCTTCAGGGGAACGATGCTGGTATAATGGCTTAGTTTTAATTTTTTTTTTTGTTGATGAAGTCAGGGTCCACTTAATCCTTGTGGACTGCCTCAAAGGAAGTGTTAGTTTTATGTGCAGAAGGAGGCAAAAAAAAAATCTATTTTTTTTCTCTCTTCAGAGCAAGAGTTGTCCTCTCTCCAGCTCGACTCAACTCCCTGCCTTTCCCCGCGGCCGGGAGCAGGCTGGAGCAGCCGTAACGCGAGGCTGCCGGCTCTGCGCAGTGTCTGCGGAGCGAGCTGGACAGAAGGTGGCAAGCGGCTGTAGTCCAACCGCTCGTCCGAGTGAAGAGCAATTCCTGCCGAGAGTCTGGTGAGTCTCACTTCACCCTTATTTGAAGACCTCTCCTTATAAAGAGCCTCCAGTATCTTTCGGGAACTGGTCCATCAAGTAGTTACAAAAAAAGTCAGAAGCAAGTAAAAACGGCTATATGACATTCCCTAACTGTTTCCCCTTTCTTTAAATGATTTCTTGGTCATGTCTCTCTCCCTCCCTCCAAATCCACTGCACGTTCCCATATTCCCTGCAGTAGCATCTGTGTCTCGGGACCCTGCCCTGACTCATGCTGCCTCCATAACCGCCAGTAATCCCACAAGAAACGAGGCTTTCCGTGCTCTGCAGGTCAGGGCTGGCAGGCTGGCTTGCATTCACGCGGTCATAGCGAAGGCTGCAAAACACACTGTCATCTTAGCTAAATATTTTAGCTGGGGGCAATGCATGCCCGTTGCAGCGCTGCGGTCGGTACCTGGCCTTTGTGCCGGGGTCTGGAGGTCAGTCTTGCAAATCTCTGTAGCTAACCGCGGCCCCAAGCTTGGCTTCTCGATATAATTAATTTGTGTTTAAGGACTCCCCAGCAGATCTCCCTCCCTTGATAACCGAGCCACAACCGCTCTGGCCGTGGTGCCGTTTGGATGGCTTCCCAGATCTCCTGATGGTTTCAGGGTGATTCATCAGGTTTCTGCAAAACGAAGCACTAGGCGCTGAGAGGTCCCGAGCCTGCGACTGCAAGGGCACGGCGCTCTCGGCCTGCACTGCCGAGTTACGGACTCGAGCTGCAAAGGGCCAGGAGGTCCATCGCGCCTTCTGCTGCCCTGCAATGCCATCGCAGTCCCTTGCAAGGGGCTTGGGGAGGGGGGTACATTTCTTTATTTTTGACTGGTTACTAATTCCCACTGAAGCATCAATGTCCTCCTTCAGCCTGCCAGCACTCAGGGTAAGGACAGTTAGTGGTTTTTGTTTTGGGAGAGGAAGAAGGGATGGAGGAGGAGGAGGGAGAGGTGGTGAGGTGAAGCATCAAGGCAGATGAGGGGGAGGAAAAGGTGGCAACGGGAGGACGGGAGGGAAAGGAGAAGAAACAGCAACCATGCGCCTTCAGCGGCACGTCAGCAGGGCTTTTAGCGATGAAAGGTCTCAGGCTGAACACGGGCCATCCTTCCGCTTGGCCAAGTAAGCAGTAATGTTTCAAAACCACTCTGTGAGCTATAGAAGAGCTGGAGGAGTGGGGACGCCTGGGCTCCTTGGAGGGCAGCCCATGCCAAGAACAGGCAGCCAAGAGTGGTAAACCTCCCTGTTTATGTCTCAGGGCTTCAAGATCAGTCTCCTTCAGCTTACAGTCACTTCGTGGAGGCGTGTTTAATGACAAGCACCCCGCGGTCCCCGGCGGAGCGGGGAGCCCTGCTGCTTCCCTCCGTCCGTCCTGCCACCCAGCCCATCTGCGTACCCAAAGGAAGCGTCACGGCGGTGCCTGCCGCCGAACAACCCCGGGTAAAGAGTTTGTAATTGGAATTAAATCCATCGCCTGCGGATCAGTGCCTGCTGCTTAGCATTCATTAAAAATACCCATTGCCCCCATGACCTCATCAGACCCGATTCGAGGGGAATGGCTCCACGGCGCTGTGCCTGGGTGTTTCTGGCCATGAAGGGCCGGGGGGGGGGGGGGTCCCTCTTTCCCAAGTGCCTTCCCGACACCAGTGAGCACCATGGCCTGGAGAAACACCCCCACCCCGATGCAGAGGATGGGGCTCCACCAGGCTCCCCTCCATCACAGAAAGCATTAATTGCTCCCTTGCTACATGAGCACAGATCCTGGCGACAAGTTCGGCTCCGCCATGACTCAGGGAGCCGGCAGTGTTCAAGTACCTCTGCAGGGATGAATAAAAAGTGACAGAGCAGGTAGCGGTTTCTGCAATCAGCCAGCATTTCTGTGAAGGTGGTCTCGAAACCAGCTCTGAGTCTCAGCGGTCAGAGGATGCCTGTCACTGCCAGTTGGCCTGGAGGCGGATGGTTACCGCTCTCTAACGGTCTGTCTTTTGGGCTTGATAGGCACTTTTAAAATACGGATAGACAGACAGCCCTTGCTGGAGAAGGGAGGGAACACGTCGCAGCCCACCTCTGCAATCCTGCCTGCAAGGAGGGGTTTGCAAGGCGCGTTGTGAGCAAGCAGGAGCCAGCAAAAGCCTCTTCTCGCCAGGCTTGGCTAAGCGGGGCGCACCGCGGTAGCCGCCGACTGCTCCGCGCATCCCCGAGGTCAGCAGGGAAAGGTCAGAAGGGAGATGCAGAGGATTTCCAGAGCCGGATGGGCGAGTGGGAGCTTGTCATGGGGCTGATGTCGTCTGTGCGTGATGTCACCGCCGTTGTCTTCAGCAGAGCACTTCCATTGATAGCGCAGCGACTCGGGGCTTCTGCAGTCTGTCTGCCAGCCTGGCACTCGCTCTGTACAGCGTAATTAAGCAAATATATTAATAGAATGGGAGTCTGTGCCTGGTTAATGTTCGTCTGTGACAGACAAATGCAGAGACAAAGCAGACACTCACTTAGAAGTACTGCAGGATGCTGTTAGCGGGCACAGACTCGCATCCCATTAGTGCCATTGCTGTTAGGCAACGTCAAGTCATTTGCATTTTAAACGAAGCTCCCAGATCCACTCCGGTGCAGGACCAGATCCAGGAACTCTGCAAGGCCATGTCTATACAAGGGGAGCTTCAGGGGTCCAGGATTACTCTGCTAGTAAAAACGCACGTAGCGTGAGCCTGGCTTTCACACCAGTTGCAAGCTCAGGAAAGTGAATCGGAACAGCAGCAAGAGCACAGACTCTGCTGGCAGCACTGGTCTCTGCTGGCGCTTTTCCCAGCCTGGCCCATGATGCCGTGACTCCAGTGTGACCCTTGGTGTCGCAGAGCCTGGCCCAGGCTGCACAAACAACTTCTCCTCATTCACAATGCTTACAGGGAGAATACAGGCCCGTATGCCCCATCTCTGCATAAAACTGCTCTGCAAGCCCTAAAACTGCCAGTTTTCCATCCCTGGACTAAATGATGGTCTTAACAAATTATGGCATAAAATATACCAGAAGAGGGAAAGCAGCGTTCACAGAGAATTGAAAATGCGATAAAGCAGAGGTTGCAGGGAATGTTTTTTTAATAGAAATGGAGATCTATTCATTTTAGTGGACAGCTCTGCAGAAACGGGCCTTTTGGAGCCATCTGAAGGGGATGAGAAGGGTGCCATAGGAAAAAAAAAAACGAAGGACTAATTGTATAAAGCTGGTGAGGAGATGCCTTGGTCTGAGCTACAAGTGTGCTAATGGGGAGGTTGCTTAGATACCATGGCAATGGGTACCTCAGGAGCACCCGAGGCAGGAGAGATAAAGCAGAGTGTAAACAGCGAGGAGGAAGAAGGGTCATTAAAGTGCTCCCTAAAGATGTTTAACTAGCAGTGGTGGGAGGAAATAAATAAGGAGGAAAAGTTGGTCTGAGTGTCAGGGAGGAAGCAAGCCTGTTAGAAAGATGGCTTATTTTCTGCTTGAAGCTTGCTCTTGTTACTAATTTCAACTGGAGACTTTTTTCTGAGCACAGTTTCTCCTGCTTTCAAGCATCCCTGGCTTTATCCTCTTTCCACCACGTTCTCATTTAATTTTGCTCCTTCAAGGAAAAGGCTGGGAAACTCTTGTGTGTAGGACTTCGAAAACCAGGCTACAAACGGGGCTGGAGGCGCCGCTGAGCTGCCGGGGAAGCGCTAATTGCCCACGTGCTGGAGACCACAGGCCCCACGTTCACGTGGTCTGTAAGCTTTACAAAAAGGGTAGTACGGTTGTTTCATGACCCTTTCTGTATTAATAAACCTGGCCCAAACTGCCCATAGACTGAAGTCTAAGTTTCGTCCTAACGTGAAATCTTTAACGGGGATTGCCTGCGCTCTGGCCTTGCCCAGCACTCCAGTCGACAGCGGGAAGAGACAAAATCGTTGGAAGCACCACTGACAGCATCAGTCCTAAACAACAGTTAGGAAGAGAGTTATTTTAATG
Organism: Dromaius novaehollandiae; assembly: GCF_036370855.1. NCBI lineage: Eukaryota > Metazoa > Chordata > Aves > Casuariiformes > Dromaiidae > Dromaius > Dromaius novaehollandiae. The sequence goes on from NC_088106.1 coordinate 11,691,323, forward strand.
AATACATTTCCTTTCAATTGTATGCGAATGGCAAGATCCCATTAGGATGGGGAAGCAATTAGAGCTAATAAAGATGAACGCACAGCGCTTGGTGCATGTGGAATAACAAACAGCGAACAAAGGATTCGGGAGAGAGCTGACTCTAATCCAAATAAATGAGCAGTGATGAAAGGGAAAACGGCTCTGGTCTCCTACGGCGAGACACGCTTCCTTACTGCCTTCCCTCTACCACTATTTCACCTAATCGCAGCAGGGAAAGTAACACTTGGATTCAATCACCGAGGCAGAGGAGGCAATGGGAGGGTCCCCGCGGGGATTTTGGGCTGCCGGCTGCCCTGCCGATCAACGGGGCAGCCTGCTGCTGCCCGGGCTGTTTCGCAGCCCCGCAGACCTGCGTGGTACGGGGCAGGAGGTGCCGCGGCCGGCTGGATAGCGAGTCCCGTGGCACCTTCTGCCGGCTTTCCCAGCTGGAGCCACGGCGCAAATGCACGTGCCTGGGGTGTCAGCTGCACGCGAAGCCCCTGGAGCGAGCCAGGAGTGCTCCGAGCTGCGGCCTCCTGGCCACACGTGCAAGCCTGGAGAGCTTTTTCAGCTGTGGGATGCTCACCTGGCAGAGCTCATGCGGCAGGGAAACGCACCTGTCTTGCTTTTCCAGATGGGCTTCTGGCAGCCCGGCTCTTCCCTAGTAGCATCTTTCTGCGGGAAGAAACCAGCATCCCTGCGGCCCCTGGTGCTGCAGTATCGCCCGGCCGTGAAAGCGGGACCCACAAAGCAAACGCACTCAGCAGGCGGAAAAACTAAAAGCAGCAGGGATTACTAACTGCCTCTAATGGCCATCTTTTCCAAAAGTCGGCTTTATTAGAAAAGTCAGTTTAAAATGAGCTAAGCTCCTTTATCCTTTTTTCCCTTCCAACTGGGAACTGCACGGCGCGTCCCGCACTGCCTCCAGGAGCATTACCCGACCTGCGACTCGCTCTAGTGCCAGGACGCTTTCTTTCGTCCTCCCCAGGTACTTTCACATCTGTAGAAAGTCCTGGGATGGTGCAGAGCCAAAGAGATCAGTTCGGCAAGTGGACCGAGCTGGTGCACGAGGGCCTGGGCACAGCCAGGGCCAGATGGACCGGGAAAAGGGTTCAGAGGCATTTGGCAAGTCTGGAGCTGGAGCCAGACCGGAGAGAGGGGGCCATGAGGTTTTATATGCTGGGAGGGTGGAGGGATTCAATCAACTATTTGCTCTTTCACATTTTAATATTTGATTATTGGTTGTGACTGACTGCCAAAATTAACAACCCTGGTAGCAATGGGTGTGCGAGTAGCCTGAAACTATCATCAGTACTATGGCTTGGTGGAGCGTGGAGGAAATAATAGCCTCTTCACAATGGTGTATTTACACAGTAGGCTCACAGGAAAATTGGGTAAACCGATAATTACCCAAGGATATTATTGGCTTTGGCAGAGTTAATAATAATTAGCACTCTTCCTTTTCCAGACTCCTTACAGGAGAGACCTTTTATAATCCACAGAATACAAAGGACCCAAACCACCAAGAACTGCTTCCATGTGTGGCTTGGAAGGAAAAAAACCCTTTGTGTTTCTTTCTGCTGACAGACTCCAAGGGTGAAATCACCCAAAGTGGTCAGGGAGTCTTAAAAATAATAGGAATAGTGGTGGTAATAATGATAAACATTTTTGCATGTTTAATAAGAAACAAAAAACAAAAAACCACTTGCCTTGGGAGTGCATTTGTCACTGGCCTACCTAGTGCTGCTGTGCCAGAGATAAATTGAGCCCTAATACTTGACAGACCTCCAGATCTGCATGGGATGCTAGAAACTGCTCTGCTGTTCCTCTCCCCACTTTGGCAGCTCCTGGTTTGCGTTACAGTTAGGGCTGCTGCTCTCAGGGTTGCCGCGCAGCAGTTTCCCATCCCAGAAAAGGCTGTTTTCTGTAGGCTCTCTCACTGCTCGTCCTCGCAGCGTCTCCGTGCTCCCCCCCGGTCCCCGCAAGCCAGCGGCTCTGCGCTGCCGGCGCCCGAGGCTGTTCTGCCGCCCCGAAGCTGCCGCCTCTGCTTCGCGCCAGCACCTAAGCGGTCCCAATTAGTGCAGCGCTCTCGGCAGGGCAGCGCAGAGCCTGCTGGCTAGCGGGGAGCCGAAGCAGCGTCGCCGTCCTCCGCCTCCCCTGGGAGAAGCCTTCTGCAGCCGCGGCCGGCGCTCAGCCCACCAGCCCGCTCTGCCTGTTGCTCTCCCTCCTGGGCCGATGCCATGCGATAGTTTGGGTTAAATGGAGTGAATTTGTTACGCTCGCTGTTGCGTGACCTGCCGGAGGAGAACGGGGAAGTGGGGCGGGAGCCATCAGCACCATAAAACGAACTCCGAATTGATATGTGTTATTGATGTGTGTGATGCGACGCCCGCGTCTGTGCTGCATTTGCCGCCGGGGCTCTGCTGAGCCCTGGGATGGCGCTGGATGCTGATAGGGATGGCTAAGGATGGTGTAGAGGGATATCTAGTCTCCATTCATCACAGCCTACGAGAGAAACAACCTCCTCCTAGATCCCCCGCATTCAAGCTCTGTCTAAATCTCAGCAGCTCTCTAGACACCTCCGAGATGCAGCTTCTCCTATCATTCCCACAGCTCCAACTCCCAGCGCAATTACTGAGATATCCTCCTCCCTCCCTCCTCCCCGCTCCTGCCTTGACACAGTCGGTCTTGCTCAACTCGTGTGCATCTGTAACGCGCTTGCAAAGACCATTGCGGCAGCTCCTGCCCCCGCCCCGGACGCTGCTTCTCCAGCACATATGATCTTGGCTGCACGTCTAGGTACGGGCAACGTTCAAAAGATCAAAAAAAAATCACAAGTGAAATCCCCCCTGCCCCAAGCTGGCCCATAAATCACGGGATTATAAAAATAATAATAAAAAAAAGTTTTGTGTGTGTATGCACATTTCAGGTTGCCTTTTAAACCTGAACTTATTTCTCACACGTTGGCAGAAGAACAGAGGGGAGCTCGAGTCAAAAGGCAAGCTTGAAAAATAAACGCATGCTTCTCTCTTGCTGCTCGGGAAGGGCTCCCATAGGAAAACGGAGCAAAACAGGGCAGGAAGAGGCCCCGGCGGGGGTCATCGGGTCCGTTCCCCGGCGCAGGGGTCCTTTCAGTAGGCCTGAGCTATTCCCTGCAGATGCTGGGCCAACTCGTTCCCACCTCTGCGGCGACGGAGGGCCCTGCCTCGGCCAGGCCACGTGCACCCAGCTCCAGCGCGAGCCGTGCAAGGAGGAGACCAAAAGTTGCACTGTCTTAAGCCACAGTTTAACATAATTAGACATCCTGGCTTGAGGGCAGTAATTACTTTTATAATCCTTAAACATATTTTTTAAAAAAATAATTGCCTCCCCATTCAATGCCTTTCAAAAATCCTTTTCAGCTGTGCTGCCTTCTTCAAACACAGCTCAGCCAACAGTAATTACAATAAATTATTCCAAGTTCTAAAAAAAAAAAAAAAAAAAAAAAAGTATAAATTAATCTATGTGCGTAAACTGCTAATGATTTATTGTTTATCCTTCCCTCCTGCCAGCCCGGTGCTGCCCTGCTCCCGTCCTGACGCTTCCTCGCGCCCGCTGCCGGCCGAGATCTCCGGTCCTTGGGCCTGGCAAGCTGCTGCCTCCCTCACGGCTCCGCTTTGCTCTCCCGAGCCCGGGTGGGGAAGTCTCCAGGGCAGGGCGAGAGGACAGGGGAAGCTGCAGCTGGACCGGGCAGGGGGGAGCCGTGGACCGCGTCCGCTGGCTCCAGCTGGGGGACCTCCTCACTCCTCTGCCACGCAGAAAGCGGAGCTTGTTAGCACGGCGCTAGCCGCACACGTACCGAAACCAGTGGTGTTTCTTGATGAAAAATATGTTTGGCTTCATTTTCCAGGTAACGTGAGCCAGGATTAAATCTGTCGTTAGCGTCTGGCTCCGAGGTGGGTGTTTATGGAGCAGTGATGTGTGCCCAGCTCGGCTGCCTCGTTGCCCATGGGGGACGGGGAAGTTTCTGGCTCCTGCATGATGCCAAGAGCTTTGAGGAGGAGGAGGAGGCCCCCGGGAACAGAGGAAGCAGAGGGCCACGACGAGAGCTGCCCTTGCAGGCCAAGGCCCTGGCGAGAGGCCGCAGGCTCTGCCGGGGCATCTCCTGCGGCCTCGGGCAAGTCACCTAGTCCAGCCATGCAAAATACTGAGTGGAAGATGCCACCAGAGCAGCACTGGACCTGCGGCGCTGACCGTGCCGTGCCATCCTCACCCACCCGCCCTCGTCCTGCGGGGCGAGCTGGGGCTGCCGCCGCGTTTCTCTGGATCGTGGGCTCCGTGGAGCAGAAATTCTCTCCTACAAAACACGCAAGTGTTGAACGCTCACTGCGATGCTGCTCTGGTTTTCCCACGCCCTCCAGACACAGCTGGACAAATGGTCCGAAGGCACCACCCATCTCCAGGCGATGCAACTAAAGCTCTTCAGACCAGGACTAGACCAGCAGCAAATGGCTTTGGCTGGGGCTCGTCTCCCCGCTTGGCTGCAGCGGCTGCATTTCGGGGCCCGGCTGCAGCGGCTGCATTTCGGGGCCCGGCCGCAGGCAGGCGTCCTCACACCGACCGGCCTTTTAGGAAGCACTTTGCTCTGACCCGCAAGGCAGAGGCTGTGCAAGCGCTGGCCGGCCTGTTTGATCCTCAGCTGGGATAAATAAGGCATAATTCTGCCAAAGTCAAAGGAGAGCCCATGATTCGCAGCAGCTGAGGATCTGGCCAACAGTGTCAGGATCATGACAATAGCGTAATGTTTCCATTATGCATTGTTTTTTTCCCAAATACTTAAAAAATTTTCTAGGAATTACTCACACATCCAGTAATAGTTACCAGTTTGGGGTGTTTAGTCAAAGGTTTCATGAGACAGAATACAACTGCAAAAAGTTTGGCCGTAACCTCTCCTTTACTGTGCTCTTCTCCTATCGCTTCTGCTCTCCTCCTCCTCCATGTACATAGTCCAGTAACCTCTTCCTGACAATCTCCAGATCCACAAAATTGCTCGCTTGGAATTTTGCAGTAAATAGAAAATTGCTTTGCTCCTTTCTCTCAGGACAGCGCCGAAAATGAATCCAAATGAAAAAGCGAGCAGTGTGTATCTGGTAGACATAAACGGCGAAAGAAAGGCAGTTCTGCTTTTCAGCCTTGTTACAGAGCAAATGACCTTGGAAGCACTGAAAGGCCTGGGGCCGGAGCCCAGGCAGGCGCGTTCCACGACAGCACAGCCCTGTATTTGCGGAAGGCCTAGAAAATAAAACCTGGAGAAACGGATATTTTGATGTGCAAGTCTCTACCGGCTACATCATCTCCAGTTACATCCCCAGCCAGCAGCAGAAGAGGGAAGGAGCTAATCAGCCCTTGCAACCCACCCCCCGAGCCTGTTGTTCGTGGGGCTCCTTGCCCAAGTCATCTTTCTCCCCTCCGCCAGCTGCTCAGTGGGCGCCGTCCCCCGTTTTAAGACGCCTCTCCCCAGTCAGCGCGATGAGGCGATGCCACGTGGCTCCGGGCGAGCAGCCTGCCCGCACCTCATCGGCCCAAATTTATGAAACCCGGCGAACGTTTGCAAACAATGAAATCGCATAGAGGAAATCAGGACTAATTCGCAAATGGGGGAGGGAGACCGGGCTAGATTTATAACTAATAATTCACCCCCCTCCTAATTACACGTCAAATCACTGCACCAAAAAATGGCCAAATAGAAAGCATGTGTTGGGCCCCCAGCCCTGGCGGCGGAGCGCGTGACGAGCTGCATCTCCCGCGCCCGGGAATCCGCTCCGGAGGGTCCGCCGCGGCCGAGCCGGCCGGAGGGGCTCCGTCCCCGGAGCGCTCGTAACTCCTCTTTGGAAGGGGTCAGAGGGAGGAACGAGGAGAGATAATGAGAGCTTGGATTCGATCGCTGTTTATGTCACGGAGAATAGCTGCTTTTCCTGCCGGAGCTGCCAAGGGGTTGATACCACCCAGAACACGTCTTCCAACACCGAGCGTTTCTCCTGAACCGCTGCCATTTAAGCGGTTCTTTTTGTAGTGGTTCCAAAACGAGCTGCTGGAGCCTGGACCCGACATGCTCTCCAGCTCATTGTGTGCTGCGAGAAGCGAGATCGGGGTTTTTTTTTTTTTCTCCCTGCATTTCTTCTTAGAAATGTCAGAAAATTTAAAAAAAAAGAAAAAGAAGAAAGAAAGAAGAATATATACAAAAAAATCCGTGGCAGGCAGCCAGCAGAAAGGATGTGTTTAAAAAATACAGAGCCCTGGAAGAGAGCAAAAGGGCAGCATGTAAACTCTCTCCTCATCGCGGCTCTTTGCTCCTGGCTGGGGACTTTTTGTCTGGCCACACTGCTCCAAGCAGGAGCGACTCCGGTGCTCCCCGGGGAGGCAGGTGGGTCTCCGGGGACCGCGGCGCAGCGCCGGAGCTGGGAAGGGCCTTTTGAAGCGCGCCGTCGCCTCCCTTGCTGGGTAAAACACACTGCGGTGCCTCGCAAATTAATGCGTCTTGGGGAATGTGATTTGTGCAGAAGGGACGATTGCCGGGGAAAAGGCAGCCTGTGATACGGCACAAATAACCTTCACGGGGGTAGAAAATTGTCTTGTGAATTGTATCACTAAAAACAACGGGGGTTTCGTTCGCTGTCCAAAAAGACCAAGCTTGGTCCCCAGCACAGCTTGGTCCCTGGTGCCGCCGGGCATTTGGGACAAGGCTTGAGAAAGGTCATGGATTTCCTGAAATAAACCCAATATTCGCTCTGCTACTGCTGCTTTTTCAAAGGTGCCCAGTGGCAGAGCTGGGGGCTGGACGGCAGCCGGCGACGCCGCGGCGAGGCCCGGCCGCGGAGATTTCCTGAGCCTGGCAGTTAACTGCAGGCTTAGGTTTCGCCGGCATCGTCAGGGGCAAAGCAGTTAGCCCCATGGTCTAGACAGCTCTGAAATGCCCCCATAACCTTTTCCTGCATCTCCCAGAGCGGCGTCTCCCTAAATCTCAGAGCTTGTTAACTTGGTTGTGTTTTATTTTGTAGCGAGCTATTTAATCCGCGCTTTGGAGATGCAGCTTTCCCCAGCAAAAAGGACTGCAAGAAGGAGGGGGAAAAAAGGGAGAAGTAAAAACCACCTGTTTCCTGTTTTTATTTCCCCCCACCCCCTACCTCTCTTTATTTTCTTAGCGTCCCCTGGTTATTTGGTAGCTCCTGCAACTTGTCTGGGAGTACCTTCGCTCGGTCGGTGGCGTTTCGGAGCCCAGGAATTCAAGGGGAGCCTGGAGTTCCTAACGCAGCTTTAGACTAGTGAAAAAGGGGCAAAAGCAGCCCAGCGTCCTTCGAGTTAGTATTGCTGCTCTCCTTCCTATATCCCTTCCCGTCTCCTGACCTAGAAACCCTTCCTCTTCCTCTGCCACCCCAGGGATGGTGCATGGCGCTTTTCCTCTCCCAGCCCTTTGCCGGAGGTGCCGGACACATTTGGCGCACAGCTGTGACAGCAGCAGCAAGGGCCGAACGAGCTCCCAAACAACCCATCCCTCATGCTGCTATCTGCTAGTAGCAGCTTCTGAAGACTTCTGTTTCCCTGCTTGGAGTTTTGTGGGGAAATTTCCATCATGCTTCACTGTAGACGAATATGTTCCTGGTCTGCTACAGCTGCAGGACTAGTTTGAAGATGTGAGTTTGGAGACACGGGTTTAGTGTGATTTCTTGCCGGCTCCATCGGTGTGGTGGGATGGTGCTGTACTGCCCCTTGCACCTTGTGAGCGGCATTCATTTTGGGACAGTAATTTCCTAAACTCTGCATGTCTCAGTAAGAAACAGCTAAACTTCCTTGTTAGAAAGATGCCCCAAGAAAAAGGTCATGATGGAAACCCCCCATTAAAGTACATGCCATCCTCCATGCCACAGCAAGCTGCGGTGGGAGCCTAATTCCTCCGTCGCCCGTAGGAGCTGGGCTACGGCTGCGGCGAGAAAGATGCTTTAGAGATGCTGCGCCGCTACCTAGAAACCAGCATGCATCTTCGATATGATCTGTACCACTCGCCTTACAATAAACCAATATATTTTAACTATGACCTGAAATGTTGCAAAGGAACCTTTTGAGCAAGTCTCTTCGGTGCAATACAGATACGTCAAGGCTGATTGTTATTGTACATGTCAGGGCTGTTGAAGTGGAGGATAAAGAAGGCCATTGTGCTCCCACGGAGGGGACAGCTCGCATGATTAATGACTGCTCCCTGAATTCTCCGAAGAAGAGATGGAAGTGGAGATAGGGCCTCTGCGCGCGGTAGGGGCAGAGCTCCAGAAGACACACACGGGGCAAGAAAGGACTGCGCTCCGCACAGAAGGGTCTGATCAAGAGACACCAGCTGGAAGGACTACCGGCAGCCTGTAATCTCGGCATGGGAGCAAGGAGGGGCTGCCTAACACCGCTGCTTGTGTTTCTTCCTGTTACCTTCTCTTCTAATCCAGCCTTTTTCTTGCAGCTTTTCTTTCTGCGCACAGAAGAAAGCGAGGCGCAGAAACACCAGTGATTGTCCATTGAGAGAGACGAATGGCAAAAAATCAGGGAAATTGCAAATTGATCTTTTCCTAACACACACAGCGACTTTGTTTCCTATTTTTTGAGCCTCCATGCAAATACGTCCCAGCCTAATTCTAAGGCGTGCCAAAGTAAATTACATTTAGTTTGCCTTAAATAAACAATGACTCTTCCAGGAAAGGTTTGTCTCTTCTGGACACTTGCATCATTTATCATTGCTCCACTGTTTTGAGTTGGCTGCCCTTTTAGGGTGAGATGTCTCTTGGTTTTAGTGTGTGCACAACCATAGAAAGGACAAGGTCTTACCCCAAGAAAAATGTACTGAGAAGATGTCATTAAAGCTAATGAGAGTCCAGGCAGCTGCAGCTCATTAGAGATTGCCCCAGGCCAATTGTAACTGAGACCTTTAAATATACATCATAGTCAAATAAACAACATCATATTCGATCTGCAGAGTCTCTATCAGTTCCTGCACAGTCCTTATCGCTCAGCCTTACATTTTGCTGAGAAAATGTTCCCTGTTCAGTAACAAACTCAGAAGCAAACAAGACCATCAGACTCAGAAATGATATGTGGAGAAATGGGGGTGGGTGGGAAGAGACTTGTTTTCTGAAAGCACCATTTGAAATTAATTGATTGCAATGGCAGGAGACACAGCTCAAGCTCTCTGCCCTACGCAAAGGGCTGGGTGGAAAACAGGTTGAAGAACCTGCAAAGATGCTGGAGATGGGAACGGTGTAAGCAGTGAACGAGCAATTTCTTTTCTTCCTCTCTTTGGCTTCAGGACATGGCTTTACTGTAAAAGAAAATGAACGTTTTCTAACATCACTTTATTTTTGTTGTTGTTATGAAGCATTTAGCTAGGAAGTATAGATTTACAAGCGTGGGGGTTTCCTCTTCAGTCAGCAGAGCCCAGAAACGTCGCTTCCCCTGCCTGCAGTGACAGGGCTCCCGTTTCCTGCGCGGGTAGGAGTCCCAGCGAGCTGGAAATGTGGGCAGGCTACATGTTTTCTTGGATCCTGACCCCTGAATAGCTTCATGTGTGATTATTAAGTTCTTATCTCAATAAGGAGTCACTGACACTGGGCTGCTTTCCAGGGAATGTTGCTCCCTTAATAGGCCATTATATCTTGGTAATAAGGGCTAAACTCTTCTGGGGGCATTTAGTCATAAATTAAGTAAAATAACACCACCGATCCCGCCTTTCCCCTAGCCCTTACTAAGTGGGTTTCCGATGCCGTATGTAGATCCGTTCTCCGCTGGCTTGTTAGAGTTGATGTAGGGAGTGTATAGCTCTGCTTGGAAGCTTTTCGAGCCAGCGTCATGTCCCTTCTCGTGTCAGGCGCCGGCAGGGCCGTGTCTGGGTGCCAGTAGATAATGTAGATAATAACAAAGGAGAAACTGGGGGCAGGCCGCGGCTGGGTTGACTGATTCCCAGCCCAAGATCTGGTTCCCAGTTGAGGTCTCCGCACTCTCACTCACCAAAGGGCTTTCCCGCTCTCTTTGTATTTGGGGGGGCATCAATCAGGCATGGGCCATACCAGCTCAGGCCATAACGCAGCTGGGAATGGAGATGGACTCTTCCAGGCGCTATTTGCCTTGGGGTGTGACCTTGCACGCCTGCTTCTCTCCGTGGACCATGAAGGCAGCATAGATAACCACATTGGCTGGAAGTGGTGCATTTGGGTGCTTAATTGCCACCCTCTGCAGCTACGCTGTTGGCTGGCACATCAACCAAAGACCTGGATATTTTCTGGCTGTTGGCTTGGCCTGAAAGGCTACTGAAGTCAAGCAGCATGGACCATGCCAACCGCCCCCTCAGCGACCCAGACAGGGTGACCACATCCACCCTGCTGCCTGGGAAGGGTCCCTGGCCCACACCAACCCAAGCCGTGTTGAGTGGAGTGCTGGCCAGCCCAGGCCAAAATCGTGCTAACAATTTCCCACTGCTTCATTTATTTCCATGGATGCAAAAAGGTCCCTTTGCGCTCTGGGAGAGCTGAGCTCAGGGTCTCTGCCGCCCGCCTGGGGCTGCCACCCGCTCGGCCTGGCCACGCGGGTTAGTGCAGCCTGCGGGAATGAAGCTCTGGGCCCATCTCTGCCCCTTCCCGGGAGCTCTGGAGCTTGGGATGGGGCAACCTCCTACCAACGCGGCTTGCGAGGTGGATGGTGGGCTCTTGCCTTCTTCCTCTTGCCTATGCTGAGACACAGCACAGATGAGGACACCAAGCGAGCAAAGAACATGGGCAGGAGCATACGGAAGGCCAGCAGCATGGCTCGAGCAGGGATCCTCCTGCATGGACTTGGGAAGGACCAGTGGGAGAGAGGGCCGTTTGCACGCTTTCGCCTCCCTGAAGCTCTGGCAGTTTGGAGCAGCGTGGCCGCAAGGGGTGGCCAGTGTGGAGCTGGGGCAGAGGAGCTGTGTCCTGCCTGGAAAGAGGAGCCGGGGTGTGCGGGGCCGGGCGAGGGGCCTCCGATCCCCGTGCTGCCAGCGTGCTCGGGGCTCGAAGCAGCAAGGGCATGTCTGCGTCCCCCAGGAGCCGGGGCACTAAGCGCTCTCTAGATTCACACCGTGCCTTCAGCCCTCATTAAAAAGAGGTTACAGCTGTGCTGGCCTGGGAAAGCCCTGCAGATGCACGGCTTGTTTGAAACGGAAGTTTGCACCGCTTTGACTTCGACTGGCTTTAAAAGCTATCTGGTTAAAGCCACGCAAACCCTTCCACAGAGACCCTCCCATCCACCGAGAGCCAGGTATATTGATTTAATTTGCACCTGTGCATTTCTTGGCACAGCCCAACATGCTGCAAGCCAGGAATAAATTCACTGAGGAGGCTTCTGGCATAAAGCTGCCCTGGCTGAGCTAAACTGGTGTAAAACAAAAAGAGTTAAATATGTTCAGCTCTGTCCTGGCCATAACTTCAGTCCTGCCCTGAGACAGCAGCAGAGGACGGGAGGTATTTAGAGCGAAGGATTTTGCTGCGTGTAATTTATGTCTCCTTAGAGCAACTTTTTGCTGCAACCCGAACTGCGAGGGAGCCGAGCGACCGCTCCGGGCTGTCCCGGCCGCGCCGCGGGAGGCAGGGATGCCGTGGTCGAGCACGTTATTCCCTGCTCCCCTTCCCAGGCCCATAATTCGGGAGGCCCTAACGCAGCCACGAGCACGAGCGTCCCGGGAGCCGTCCCGCCGCCGACCTTCACACGGGGAGACCCGTGGGGCTGCGAGCAGGATGCTCATGGTTGTGCTTGAGGTTTCGTGCTAGGTTCCTTTTTAATCCCGGTTTTCAATTGCTCATAATTTACGTCGTTTGGGCTGGAATTTTCCAGACATGAGCTCCCTGCAAAGGTGGCTTTTTTTTCCCTTTTTTTAACCAAATGAAAGTGTTCAGCCAAATGGTCTGGCCGTGTCCCTTTTCTTTCTTTTTCCTTTTTTTTTGCGTGTGCATGCAGCGAACGCAGACTTTTCCCATTGAATATTTAAAAACATATATATATATATATATATATATATATGTATATATAGTTGCCTTTCCTGCCGTGGTGTCGGCAGGGAGAGGGGCCTGCAGCCAGACCCCCTTTGCTGGGTGCTGAAGGGGTTAAATGCAGTGCTGGTGCCCCAGGCCCCGAGCAGCAGTCTCGGGGGGCCCCTCCGGCTCTGTGTTCGCCGAGCGGCGGCTGCCCCCTCGCCATGACATCACGTCCCCGCTCTCCCTCCAGACGTATAAACGAGCTTATATATTTAATCGGGGCGGCGAGGCTGGGCCGGCCAGGTGGAGCGGCGCGGCGGCATGGCCGGGGCCGGCGGGGGTCCCACGCGTCGCACCCCCAGCCCCTCCAGACGCCGGCGGACGAGGCTAATCACTCTGCAAGCCGGTGCTCGCTTTGCTTTATTTTTTTCCCGTCTGCCCCCTGATGAGAAGCTGCAGGAGGGCAGAGAAATGCTGCCCAGGTGTGGAGTGGTGGCTGCAAGGGGCCCCGCGGAAAAAATCCCCCCCGGCCTCCTCTCCGCGGCGGAGAGGGACAGCACGCAAAGGAAGATGCTGCTTGTTTCTGCAATTAATATCATTAAGAGAATGAAACTTTTGGAGAGAGGGAGTTTTTCATTTGCCTTTTATTTGATTAGGGAAATTCCCACCGCGCGCTCTGTGCAAATGAAAGCCAGGCTCCTGCCCGTCGTGCCGGCGGCTCCGCGAGGACCCGCCACCTTCCCGCCGCGCACGCTAATGTGGTTAGAGTTAAAATCCTGCCGCCCCGGGTGGCCGGCGGGAAGATCCCGAAGCCTTGATTAAAGCACGGCGTCCCGAGCAAGGATGCCGCGGTCCCGCACGCACGGCTGAATTGCAGTGCACGGGCTCCGCATCCCAGGTCTTACCCCCCCCCCGCAGGGGGATGCTCAGCCCAGAGTGGCATGATAACCGCCGGGAGGGCCGCTCGGGAAAGCCCTGGGGCCAGGCGGATGGTCCCCAGTCTCAGCTGTGAGCGGGTCCCAGCACGGCCCCCGAGGCCAGCTTGCCCACGCCGCCTCCAGTGCCAGGGAGTTTTCCCCGGCCGTCTCCACTCCGGGACGCTTTATTACACGACACTGGAAACTAATTATTTTTGTCAGCCTGAATATTAAAACTTTTCTCCGCAAGGCTGGGTTTAGCTATCGAGGTTACTAAAAAATAAAACACAGGGAGAAGTCTTTGTGCAATCCTACCACGAGGCCCGGGGAGCTTATGCTCTCCCACAAGCGCTCAGAAATTACGAGCCAGGTCCCCAAAATAAGATAGGCTTAAAAATCAATAAGAATAAAAAATACATTATGGCTTTTAATTTTTCTTCTGCTTTCCGAGCTTTCTGGGCACACAGGGGACATGTTATACATTAATGAAAGCTGCTATTCTCATCTAAACACAATTTCAGGCGGTCGTAACTGTAAGAACCGCACGAGACAAGGGCAGGTCCGCGGCGGGCAGCGGGAGCCGGCAACACCCACCCTGCTCCAAACGCAGCCGAACGGCGTGGGGGAGCGAGTGCAAAAATAGATGAGGCGCGCGCAGAGAGCGGCAATCCGAAAATCAGGGTGAAATGACTTCGGTGGCCTCGCGGGGGTCCTCGCAGCGCCTGCCGCCCTGCGGGAAACACGCCGCACACGAGCCAAACCAGCCCCTTTTCATCCCCCGGCAAAAATCTGCTGACCCGGAGCCTGGGTTTCCAGTTCCTCCCAATTAACGCGCCGAATCGGCGAGGTATTTCCAGGAACACTGTCCGGGACGGGAGGAAACCGCAGCCTCCCGGAGCCGGGGCCCGCTCCGGCGGCGGTAACCCAACGCGCTCCGGTGCGGTCCCGCTCCGGTGCCGACCGCAACCCCGCCGCGGAAGCGCAGGTGGCCAGGAACCGGCGGATCGGAGACGCCGCCGCGAGCGGGCTGGGGGTGAAACTTGGCTTTCCTCGAGCTTGTCGTCGCTCCAGTAAAAACTTTAAGCGGCTGTGAGATCCGCCACGGAAGATGGACGGGGTTATCTGGATTTAGCGTAACGTGTTGGCTCTCTTCTCCCCTCCAACGGTAGACTGGGAACTGCTCCCTGCGGTCCGGAGGCTAAATGTGAAGATTTAAAGCTCATCAGGTTTTGGAGCTAACAGCGAGCGCTCCTGATTATATCATTTTTTGATTAGGTGAAATATTTTCCTCTGTTAATCCGTAATTCCTCCAACTTTCCCAAGCGCTACCTGGCGGACGGGCGCTCGCGGGGAGGAGGGACGGGCCGGTCGCCGCCACCGCACTCGCTAGCGCGAACAGTCGTTAGGAAAACTGCTTTTTATGGATTTTATGGAAGATGCACTCCTGGGCTTCCTCCTGGCCCTTGGTCACGCTCTATAAATAATAGTAACGGCGGTGACATGCTGGTGGCAGCGTGTTACGGGGCAGCCGGCCGTCCCCGGCGGGCGTTCGCGGGGGAAACCGCTCGGGCCTCCGCTTTTGGAGGGGAACGGGCGCTTTTGGCTCCCACGCCGCCGCGATGAAACGCCACAAGCTGCTGGTTGCACACTGCTGGTGCTGCTCGGAGCACATGTGCAAGGGGAAACTTCCCAGCGTAACATCCACAGCCTCTTAAGTAAATAGTCTTTAATGTTTCACTAAAGGGTTGTAGGCTTAATATGTAAAATCTGTTTAGCTTTTTTAATTCTTGGATCGCCTTGTGGAAAGTCCTCCAAAACTCGCCTGTTGGCTGTCTTCCCGCCAGCCTTTGCTCTCGGCGGAGCCGGGCAGGGGAACGCCGTCCCGCGGAGCCGGCAGCTCGCAGGGCACTGGGCAGAGCCCGCGGGCACCACACCGGCCCACTGAGCGCTGCGGGAAGCAAATATTGTGCTTAAAAAAGAATAAAGGTGGGGAGGAGGAGCTGTTTCATAGCAAATCCCAGAGCTTTCCCTGTGGCTGGCACTTTCTGCTGAACGGGGACGGAGCAAATTGCGTTTGCTCTTTGCAAAACGCACCAGGTTGCAGCAGGCAGTCGGGAAGATGGGGTGTCTGGTGCCCCGCGTGGAGGCCCGGCTGCAGTGCTAACGGGCTGCGATGCTAACGGGCTGCGATGCTAACGGGCTGCAGCACTAACGGGCTGCAGCACTAACGGGCTGTGGCTCGTCAGCCCCACGTGCCCAGGTGCCTCCCAGCGAGCTGCAGCTGCACCTATTTAAAGATGAGGGAGGCAAGGTACTATTTTCCCCATGGCTCTGGGTGCAAGCAGCTTTGTGCAGAGGGAGCTGCTGGGGGTGGTCCTCAGCCTTTCCCCTGCTCGTCTCCCTTGGCTCGGTGCTGCCTGGGGGCTGTTTGGCTAAGGACACGGTGGCAACTGCAGGCTGGACCCTTCTGAAGCCAAGTGCTGCAGGTAACCCCATGTCCGCGTGCTGTTATTTGTGTTGTGCTGCGCTGGGGTGTCCTGACCGTGGGTGCCACGTTGACATGCCTGCTGGCCCTAAACACCGGGCTCTTGCAGGACAAGACACAGCCATGGGTCAAGTGATAAGTGCATGGGCAAGTGAGGTCAGGGAAGTGTGCACATGTGTTTTTCTTGAAATGAGAAGTGCAGCAGCCTTTGCTTCTGCTCAGCCTTGGGAAGAGGCAGCATTTGGGTCTCTTGCTTAAACTTTTATAAGCAGAGCTGAAGGACCAGCAGGGCTGTTAGCTTTGGGGAGCGATGGGCCTGGCAGAGGAGGGTTTGCAGGGCGAAACGGGAGAGAGGAGCCGCCTTGGGAGCTTGGTGCCCACGGCATGGGCTGACACCATCCCCAAGGGTGGCCCTGGGGATGGGTCTGCTTGTGCCTGCAAGCAGCTCCGGCGCTGGGGAGCTTCCCGAGACAGGCGGCATCTCCAGCTTGTGCTTTCCCGTGGGTCCCCGCTCGCCTCCCGGGGCTGGCAGAGGCCCTCGGCGAGGCAGTGCTCAGTCCCCTCGGCCTGGAGAGGCGCCAAGCCCTGAGCAACGATTTCCAATACGCGCGGTCAGGTTGTGTGTCGGGAGGATTAATGATGAAGGCTTTGCAGGGCTTTAAGGGATCTGGATCGAATTTAAAAGCCAAACAAAACACAGAAACTTAGGCGCATGGGAGGCGCTGTCCCGGGGCGAGCCTGGGATCCAGCTAGCTGTGTCTCCTATCTTGCAGTAACATGTGCCAAGACCTTCAGAGAAGGTACAAGCAAACACCTGGTACACAGGAAAAACCCAGCCTCCCGGAGGTGCTTTCTTCTTTGTCTTTTGCTATTAGTCATTAGCTTATGCTCTGAAGCACATGGCCTTATCTCCCCTCTAGGCATCTTTCCTTTATCTACCTTGACTCATGGAGCTGCAGAAACTTTTATTAGCCACATAAATGTCAGATCTTCTTTAAAATCTTACAAAACTCTGCTGCGTTGTGTCTCACGGCAATGAGTTCCACACATTGATCATGCGTTAGTGTACGAATGAGTTTCTTATCAGCTTTTGGATTTAGTCATCTGTCCCAGTACTTCTAAAATGGGGCCAGTAAAAACACCCAAATCGCTTCCTCTGTTGTGTCCAAGAGCGTCCACCTCGGATGCAGAGTGAGCTGGATGCGAAGGTGAGCTCTGTTTTTGCCTGATGTTTTTCTGGTAATGAGCTTATGGCCAGTGACTGGAACAACCTGAGAGTTGCTGGAGACGTTTTTGCAGAAGGAAGCTTGCTTTCTTGCCGAAAAGAGGAGCTTGCAGGCCTGGAGCTTGAGCAGCTCTGTGCATTGGGTAGATGGGAAGCTCAGGTTGAAGATGCCTTACGCAGCAAAGGCTTGGGGTTGTGCCAGGTGGTGGGAGCTGGAGATGTGGGAAAGCGCTGCAGAGTGTAGCCAAGGACCAGAGGAAGTTTGGAACAGGGGAAGGTTTGTCTTGATTTAATTTGACACTTAAACTGGGAGGGGGTGATTTGTAGCTGTGTGCATTTAAAAGAAAAAAACCCTCAAGATAGGGAAACAGAGGCAATAGCAGGTTTTGGTGCCAGATCAGATAAGACCCTGTGGTAATGTCTCTACCTTAGCCCTTTTTATCCAGCTCTCTCCCCAAGCTCTAAAAAAAAGAAAGAAAAACCTGATGCTTTGAAATCCTCCACTCATGACTATTTTTCCAGCATCTCCTTTGCAATAAGGTGCCAGAACTGCATGAGATGTGTGTTGCTGAGAACTGCCCCAGGCTGGCGCACCTTGCTCGAGCCTCTTGGCTGTGTGCTCGGATGCTCGAGGTTGGGTTGCTCGCCTGGCTGCTGCTGAGCCGAGCTCCTGGGACAGCCCTTTGGCAGGCACCGAAACGGCTGGCGGCGCATGTGGGGGCTTTGCAAAGCGTCGCCCGGGCTGAGCGCATTCTGGCACGGCCCCTCATCCTTCCGTGCCCATACAGTGATTGGAATTGAATTTCCAATCTGAGCCGTCGCGGCGCTCTATCTGCGAGCCCGGGGGGAGAGCTATAGATTTTTATCGTGTGTTTCACAGTTGCTTCTTTCATTTGAATAAAAAGCAATAACTGCGGATGGTGCTCCAGTGCTGTGGCTCCTTGCCCCCCGGGGCAGTGCTGGGCTGGTGAGCAGGACAGGTCGGGGCATGCGACTGCAGCAGCTGGGGGTCGGGGGGGGTGGGGGGGGAACATGGCCCTGCAGGGGGGAACAGCAGCCAGTGTTCAGCCCGGCCCCAGGCTGCTCCCCACGGATGCGTGTCAGAGTGCTCTGATGCCTCCCCGCATGCACCCCGGACTCCTGATGCCTCCTGCACTGGGGCTTGGCTGCTGGAAAACATTTCCTTATGGCTAAATTGAGGTTTTTTTCCTCTGGCTGTGGCTTAAGCCTGTTATTTCTTGTGCTGAGCAGACAGGTCCCTTCCTCCCCGCAGCAGCTCTCCTGCATCCTGAAGTGCTCCGGTCTCTCCTGCCTGCCCCGCTTCTGTGGGCTGAGTGACCCCAGCCCGGCTGCCTCTCCAGGTGGACTGCGTTTTCCAGACCTTGGGTGCTTGGTGCTGTCTTTGGCCATGCTCTCACTGGTGTTTCCCACCTTTGCTGCCCGCCAGGGCCCAAAATGGGGCATATTCACAACCAGGACAGTGGCAGAGCTGGGGAGAGTGCTGGAGACGATGCTCTTTATAGATCTCGAACAGCATTTCCTTTTAATCTCATTTTTTTTTTTGCTGCAGTATAACACTGCCTTGTGTTCAGCCTGTGATCAGATATAACTTCCAGCCCTCTCCTGCGAAGCAGCCACCTTGCCCCTTTTTCCCCCGCCATGTGCCCAGGCTCCCCCACCTTTGTTGGCTTGGTTGATCCTCACCTTGTCCAATACCTGCCTGGTTTTTCCTGGCTCTCTCCAGCTTATCAGGATCATTGTGAATTCCAGCCCTGTCTTGATGTGCCGCGGTCCCTCTTGCGCTGCGCTGCCTGAGCGATTGCAGCCCTGACATGAGACGCGGCAGCTCTCTAGCAGGTGGAGAGGGTGGATTTTGCCCACTTAGAGAAACGCGCGGGTTAATGATGGAGCCGGGGGCGCTGGTCCCGCCGGCCCTGCGCGGTTTCCTCTTCCTCTGACCTCTCTGCTGTCGTTTGACAAACGAGGCTGGTGCGCGTGGGGCGAATGCCCAGGGAATGCTGCTGCTTTGGGGTGAAGAAGACAGGCAGCATGCCCAGGGAGAAGAAAACAGCCAAGCGGCTCTGGGAGAGGGGCACAGCACGGCTTTGCTGTGGAAAAGCCTCCCCCCGCCTGCGCTGCTGTTGCTGCTCTTCCCTCTCTTGACCTGAGCAGTTTGCAAATATTTTCAGTCCTGCAGGTTGTTTCCATTAGGAGGAAAAATCGATGCTACAGCCAAGAATCTGTGGCAGAGGCCGGGCTAATTGCTGAAAATGGCCCAAACGCTGCTTTCCCAAACGCAGCGGGGCGGGCTGCCCGGCTCCGAGCCCTGTGCTGCCTGGGAGCCGCCCCTGCGGCCGCTCTCCTGGGGGCCGGTGGTGTTCCCGGCACCCTCCGGGCTTCTCCCCCAGGCAGATCCACCACGCTGCTGTTTTGGATGCCCCAGCAAGATGCAACCCACCCCAAATCCACCCTTCTCCCTGGCTGCATCCAGGATTATCCCATGGATGCCTCTATGTGCTTTAAGAAGCCCCGAAGGGCTACAAATACCTCATAAATACATGACAAAGACCCTACCCTGAAGACTCCCCTGTAAAGGAAAGGGGAGGGAGGAGGGCAGAAAGGATGCTGGGCTGGACCTGGTCCTGGTCCTGCCCCTGGC
Organism: Dromaius novaehollandiae; assembly: GCF_036370855.1. Taxonomy (NCBI): domain Eukaryota; kingdom Metazoa; phylum Chordata; class Aves; order Casuariiformes; family Dromaiidae; genus Dromaius; species Dromaius novaehollandiae. The sequence goes on from NC_088106.1 coordinate 11,710,632, forward strand.
AGAAGGGGAGAGGAGGTGGTTGGAGGTGAAATGGTTCCCACTGATGTGGAAATATTCATATCATTTCATCAAGCTGCTGAATAATTTGCCAGAAATGTCTATTGATTTCTTGTACTCTTCTGTGCAGACAGAGGTAAATAAGAGCCATTCATCATTGTATTATGTATCGGTAATTAAAAATTACTAGGTAACTTCAACCAAAAATTGAATAATTTGAAGTAAAATTAAATAATTCTAGGTAATCAGCACTAAATGAGACCATTATTTTACTTATCAGTGACTAAAAATTACTAGGCATTTTTCCTTGTTTGGATGCTCTTCCTCCCCCTCTGTGTCAGTAGTCTTTCTAATTTGTTTTAATTGTTAATTTTAATGAGTAGTGTTTTCCTGATAACATTTCAGTGTGGTTTTTGTTGTTGTTTTTTTTTAGAGATGGCTTTTATTGCATTGCACAAAGCCTGGAGCACCTCAATGTGGGAGCAATTTGGAAGCTAAATTATTATTATTTATTTAAATCAAACCCTCCTGCCTCTTTAACCATTTGGCTGGTGGTGCGATTGCTGTAGCGGGGTGATGGAGACATTTGGCACTGGCATCTCTGTGCTGTGGGGTGACAGAGGGTGACCTCAGGGCTCTTCTTGGCTCCATCACCCCCTGCATGGTGTCTTCCCCACCACTGCTCTCGGTTTGCAGGAGCTGGAGGTTTTTTGCACCTGGGGTTTGTCCCCTTGAGCAATGGTGTGCAAAAAGCCTGGTGGGGAGCACGAGGTGGGGAGACGCCTGCTTTCACGTTGCCTTTGCAGCATGCAGCGTTAGGGCTGTCTTGTGCCCGTTGCAGGTAGCAAGGTGCCCGGACCTTCTCATCGCCTCCGGTCTGCATGGAGAAGGCTCCTCAACTCCCTGCTCTGTGGCACGATGCATCTGTGCTCTCAGCCAAAAATCACGCTGCCTTCCTCTGCGGCTGCTGTCTTGCATTGCAGATCTCCTGCCCGCAGCACCTTGCTGCACGCTGTTGCCCCAGGGCGCAGCAGGCTCTGCTCTTCCATGGTCTCTTTTCCTTTGAGCCATGCGGCAGCTTGTTGCCCGTGGGCTGAAGCTGGGGGAATCCCTGCAGGTATCTCGCTTGTCCACGTGCAAGTGCGTGTGCAGGCGCTCGCTCCTCGGAGGTGCAAACAGGTCTGCAGCTGGCTGTGCCTCTCGCATGGGGCAAGCAGCCGGGTTACCGTTGTCCTTCCAGAAATCGGTCTGGAAATGCAATTTCTGCCTTTTTCCCCCTGGTTATCCCCTGTGACCCGGCTGGAAAGGCCGGGCTCTGCGGCGTTTCTGCCGAAGCCGGGTGCTGAGCAGGGGACTCAGCAGAGCTGCACGCGGCAGAGGCTGAGGCTTTGCAGCGGACCTGGCTCAGGCTGCTCTGTGCCTTCATGGCTATTAAAGGAAGAAACTACTGCCTCTATGGATGATGGAGTTTATGAAATATCCTTATAACGTCCACTTCCCAGGCAGCAGCCCTCAGCCTGTGATAGCTCCTGCTTTGAACTGACCAAATAAGACTGCACATGGAACAAAAGTTGTGTGGGGGTGCTTGTGTGTGGGCACTTTTTGTCCTGGGTTTTTTTGTTTTGGGCTTTTTTGAGACCCTCTGCTCTTCCCTTCCCTGAGGTCCTAGAAAATAACTCGATGAGCTTACTGCATTGCTGGTGTCAGGCCTGGCTCAGCTGGGTGCAGTGGTGCCCCCCCACCTGTCTCTGGGGCTGAGGGCAGTGTGTGGGGATGCAGCAGCATCCTTATTCCTGCAAACCCATCACCTCTCCCCTGCGCTGAAAAGCTTCAGCTCCCAAAATCCAAGCATTAAAAAAGTAATAATACTAAATTTGGGGGATCTTCTGCTTGCATTCTGGCTCTTAAGCCTTCTGGCAGGCCCATGCTTGGCTGTGCTGTCGGGAAGGAGAGGTTTCCTCCTGCTTCAGTCCTGTGCTGGGACTGGCAAAAGCCACTGCTGGGGCGCGCACAGCCCCCCAGTTCCTCCTGCCCTGCTCGGACGCCCCGCAGCCGGGTGCGTGGCCGGTCCCTGCCCTCTGCCGATGGGACCTGGAAGTGTCACAGCCAGAAGCATCCCCAAATGCGGGGGATGCTCTGTGGGGGCCCAGCGTGCTCGGCCTGGCCTCGCTGCCCTGCTCTGCCAGAGAGACTTGTCCCCCTCCTCAGGCCGCTCATGTCCTGGAATATTTTTGTGGTATTTGGCATTAATTTTCCCTTACTTAATTTCATCCCATTTAGAGCTAGTCAAACTATTCCCTGCAAGCAATTTATTCGATTAATGTAGCTGGCGCTTTGTGTTATGGAGTTGTCCAGGAAAAGATCACAATTTTTTTCCCCTCCATTCAGTGAATGTTCTTTACGGCTGTATTTGAGCTCAGGATTGCTCGTCAATGGCAGCATAGTAAAAATATCCGGCAGCCTATCTGTGATGCGGAGTTTGCTATTCACCCCACCAGGTTGGCCGCCTTATCGTGCGGCATATTGTTCCTCGGCCCTGGATAGCGGCCCTCCTCTCCCTCAACTGCCTTTGCTTCTGCCCAAACAAGATTAACTTCATTGTGCAGCAAATCTGGCTGCTTGATTAAATGAATCTGTTGCTGGCCCCCAACAGTCTCCGTGCGCAAAATTTAATTTCTGGTCGAACACCCACCGAGCCAGCCACACATGCAAACAGGTAGCACCCAAGCCAGTTCGTACCTATAGTTACACTCCTCAACCACCTCTAATTCCCTTACTCCTAGCTATAATACCCCCCAAGTAATCTCCTGGAGGTGTACGAACACCCCAGACATCCCCAGCTCCCCATCACGCTCCCCCTGCCCTGGAGCGTGCAGAGTCAAGCTTGACAGATCAAGCTGTTTTAATTTTCCTTACAAACGAATCCCTCAACCCCTTTATCTGCTGTGGGTTTTTTCCCCCTTCCACATTCATTTCTCCCCATCCCTTGGCGAGCTCCGAGTGCCCTGGTGCTGGTGGCATGACCCTGCCAGTGGCACCTGGTGATGCTGGCGTCTCTTTTTGCTGCCACATTGCGCTTGCCCTGTCTTGGTTCCCAGGCTCACAAACGGCACTGAAGCCCCTTTTTATTCTGCCTAATTATGATAAACATACTGGAATGCTCACAGTCGCTCGCTTGGGCAAGGGGCTGCCAAAACCTTCCCATTCTGGAGCGTTTTTATAGGAACCGCATGATGAGGAAAAGATGGCGAGGGCTCACCGTTCTAATTAGGATCGTTTCTGTCTTGCGAGAGGGATTGGAGGGCAGTATTTATGGATACAAGTTGGTTCAGAAAAATTCCTAGCACCATCTGTTTGAGAGCGAACAGGAAGAATTTCAATATGCTTTAGACCTTGAAGAGTAATGTTTGTATAACAGGCTCATAAAATCAATTTCTAATAGTTACAGGTACCCCCTCAGGAATTTAAATAGTCTGTTAACAAAGTTATTCCATCTGCCAAGCAAATACATTAAACATGCATGTGTGATACTGTATATACTTGCATGCGCCTTTCTACTGTACAGCGTGCCCTCCGGGCCCGCGAGTGCCGTGGCACTCCCGGGTTACACACGGTCTTTCCCCGTGGCACCACGCCGTATATTCCTGATAGTGCGGGAACATTGCTTATTTGGCTTGGTGGATAAATCTCCTTCACAGCCACCTCGCTGTCCTGGGGGAGCCAAGTGGGGGGGTCGCTCCTCCAGCGCCCACCCTTGTCCCTTGCCCTCTCCGACCCAATTTCCCCTCGCTTTTCCCTGACACCTCTGCATCCATCGCCACGCTCCACCGGGTCCTGCCTGGGATGTTCGAGAGCAGGCTGACAACTCGGGGTGTGTGTGGATAAACTGCAAATATGCAATCCGGTTAATTAGACGGTTTTGTGTTCAGCGCTGCCCGCGGAGCTGCACAACACCTTGCCGATTCTGCAAGGATCGCATTCTCTGTGTTATCAGCAGTGATTTATGGCACGAGTTAGGTCGTGTGTCCAGAATATCGATTGGCGAGTTTGCTGCCTGTTGTGTTTAATAGCTATTGGAGCCCCTGTTTTTAATACCGAGTCGTTTGCTGCCTGCCAGCCCGTGCAGATCTGGCAGCGCGTCTCTATCCCGGCAGGGTTATTGATTACGGCCCGTTTGGGGTATCGGGCTGGGCTAACACCCGGCGCTCTTTGGGAGCGGTAGGTTATCCAGATGGCTAGCACATGCTGAGCCTGGCGCGGCCGCAGCATCGCTCTGCAGTCGCTGGCCGGGATCCTGGCGGTGAGCTCGGCCTGCCTGCGCCCCGCGGGGAAGGCGCCCGCTGCCCGTGGGAACCCAGGCTGGCACTGACTTTTTTTTGCCCCTTCTTTTAATATAGTTAGCAAAACCTCTTTGCTGGGGAACCGAGCTGAAAGGCTGAAACCCCAGGTGAACTGGAGCGTGTGTCTCCATCATAGCGAGGCAGCCCCTTGTGTAGCCGAACTTTTGTGGGTTTAATGGATTTATCCCCTCTGCCCCGCGGGCGGATGAGGCACAGCAAGCCCCAGGGGTCCCGGTGGTCACGCGGGAGGCGTCCCCAGCTTCCCAAGGGGGATGCGCAGCCGGCATCCCGCATCGCGGCGCCTTCCCCCGGGCCAGGAAGCCCCCACTGCGCGCTGCCACGGGGCCGGGAGTGGAGCGCAGTGATTTCCTCCGCGTGCTTTCGGTGCCGATCCCCTTGTGCGAGGTGGCAGCTGCTTCTTTTTTAATTTAAAAAGCCGCATTCCCACTTCCACATAGCTCGTTATCTCAGGGTGTGTGATTAGGTGTCCGGGGGTCTGTCCCGGCCCAGATGATGCAGAACACATTCCCGCAGGCCGTTCGATTCGACCCCCCTCCTCCCACAGGAGCGGGTGGTTTTCATTTCAGCCTCTTCCATTAGATGCTCTAAGGGGAGCTCCATCTATTAACTGCAAACTGCAGACCTGTAAATTTTGGCAAGAGAAAGCCTTTGGAAGCAAATCGTCTGTATTTTCTCAGGCCTGTTTGTCCTCCCTCTTTACGTGTGCAGCCTTTGCTGGTCAGGAGGCAGGTACTGCTGCCTGGCTCCTTCTCCACGTGTGCAGACTGGTGGCGTCTGCTTCAGAGCCCCTTCCATCGCCTCTCCCTCTCCCTTTTTTGTTCCTTTCCTTTTGAGCTGTTTCTGCTTCATCTGGGAGGCTCCTTTAGCTGCCAAGTCCTGATTTGTATCTGTTCGTTTCCTAGGGCAAATGCATTGATCTGTGATTTCTGTTCTGATATTAGTTTTCAGTTCCCTTTTTTGTTGGTTTTTCTTTTTTTAAAAAAAAACTTTATCCTGCCATGCAGGAGGTGGTTTCTGTGCTGAGGAGGAGAAATGCAACATTTCTAGAAAACGCTTGTTTTCCTGACTCATGGCTGTGCCTAATTGCGTACAGAGAGAGTCCATCCCTCTTCGTTCCAGCGTAATTGTTTGCAGTGTGTTTCTTTGTGATTGCGTTATTCCAGTAATAACAGGCAGTCTCCTTCCAGAGATTTATTCTTTTCATGAACATCAGCATACTGGCGAACCATTGGGCTTTTTTCCATCTTAATGCTCTACTTCGTAGCTGAAATCTGGGGCTAATGCTTCAGGGAGCTCGGCGAAGGCTTCCCTCCTTCCTGCTGCCTCTTTCCAGAAGCGCCGTCTCTCCGAGCGGGGATTTGGAGTTTGGGGCATGTGTTCCTGCTGCTGGCGAAAGCTGCTCGGTGGTTTTATATTTGTATTTACGGCCGTGTTTTGCTCTTTAATTTTGTTGTTCTCTGTTTCAGGCGAAAGGGCGAAGCGTTGGTGATGCAAATGGAGGCTGGGTAATTTGGGCTGCAGACAGACGAACCCCAACCGGCCTTAGCCACAGGGCTGCAGTGCGTGCCGGAGAGCCGAGGAGGGGTGGGAGGGTGGCTGCGGGGGCGAGGGCCAAGCTGGGGGCACATGTGAGCGGGGCTGGCACTGGCCGAAGGCTGCAGGCGACTGCAATCTGGCCATGCCCCTCTGCTGCAAGAGCCCCGGAACGGGGCATCACGGCTGCTGATTGCTGGGCGTTAGAGGGGCACCTAGAGACCCCAGCCAAAGCTGTGGCTCCGATGGCATCCTGGGGACAGGCGTGTCACCAGCCGGCAGGGCTGCCCTGTGCCGGTGCTTTGCACGGGGATGGCGGGCGAGGATGTGCGGTGCCCCGGGCGCCTTGCACGCTGCGGGCAGGCAGAGGTGTGTGCAAGGCAGGGAGGCCTCCCGGACATGCTGCTTCCCTCTCCCTGCGCTGAGGATAACGCGCTCATTTTTCATCTTGGAAGACCTTATTTTTTCATTATGGGTTAGTTTTAGGGCGCCCCAACGTGTGCTCGGCACTTCACGGCGCAGGGAGAAGGAGGAGGTCCCCGCAACGCGGCGCTGCAGTCGGGTTCACCGGGCGTCAAATCCTGATGGCGTTGCAGACAAAACAAGCCGTGCGGGCTCTCCTGCTGCCTGCCTGCAAACAGGCATGCCGGGGCCCCCCGTGCTCCGCGAAGGCCGTCGGGAAAGGGAGGCGACGGGGGCCCCCCCGTGCCACGCTCGCCCCATCCCGGCAGCGGCACTGCCATCCCCCCCGGCTGTGTGGGAACCGGGGCCGGAGCGCGCCGCCTCTCGCTGTTCGCTCGGGGATGCTGGCACCTCGCCAAGCAGAGCTTCGTGTTGTCAAATGTTTTGGCAAACAGCGGCTCTAATTTAGTCGAAAACATCCCCGCCAGGGAAGCGGCGTCGAGGCGAGCAGCGAGGCGGCAGCGCTGCGGGGGCGCCCGGGGATGCCGCCCGGCCCGGCCGTGCTGTCAGCGGCTGCAGCAGGCGCTGAAGTGGCCCGAAAACCCGCTCCAAGGTGACCGAAATGATTTGTGAAATCAGGCTGAGCGGGGCAAATTGTATTGACAAGAATAAAGAAATCCTGAAAAGGTGATTTTTCGAGTCACCGTTTTGGCCTTTTGGTCTGAAATTGCCCTGCATTAGAAATAAAAAAAACCTAGAAATAAGGAGACTGTAGGTTTTTTTACCGGTGCATTGGAAAAATGAGACACATTTGTTCTGGGTCAGACCAAAATGAGCAAAGCAATCGGTTATCCGCGGAGCCGCGGCGCAGGCTGCCTTGCCTTCTGCTCGTCTTCGTGGGCACCTTTGGAAGCAGCTCTCCGTGAGCCGTCTGGGAGGAGAACATCTCCAGGGAGAAGAGGCGAGGTGTGATCCCGGGATCTGCTCTTGCAGCTTGGCCGGACCCATCTTTCCTCCCCTCTATCCATCACGCCGGGTGGCTGGAGTGCCCGTCCTTGCGGCCCCGGCACCACGATACACTTTGGGAGCCTGAGAAACGCTCCCGAAAGCCTGGTTTCCGGCCAAAAACCCGAGGTTACGCAAACATATGCGTAGCTTGCCAGCAGCCTGTGTGTGTCGGGGGGAGCAGCTTTGAGCAGCAGGTGGGAGCTGATCCAGGAAGATCTGCGTGTCCTGATGGCTGCGAGCAGGACAAGCCCAGCAACGCTGAGTGCTGCCTGGATGAGGCCGGGGCTGCGAAAAGCCCGGGGGCGAGGATGCCAGGAGGAAGCGTCAGCCTGCAGACTAACAGCAGTTTTGCAGTGCAGCGCCCTCGAAGGGCGCTGCCGAGCTGGGTGCTGGGCTCCCCGGGGACGGGCGCGAGCCTCCGGCGGGCAGTGATGCCGCAGGGCGGAGTGACGGCACTGCTGGGATGCCAAGCGCCTGGCTGGCCATGCCGCCAGCGTGTTGTGACAGCTCCCGCTTGTGTAATGGTTTCTAGACGTGAGGGCTCTCGCCTTTCGGGGCTGACGTCGCCAGGGCTTGGTTTCTGCTGGAGGTGGGGTGTTTTAGAGGCAGCTTTTAAAAAAAAAAAAAAAATCACAGAAAACGAGTGCATGATGAGAAAACTTCCGCCTTCCTAAACTGTTTCTTCTGTGAGTCCCTTTTCTCTAGATACCTCATAGGCCCAGAGTGAAAGCCAGGTAGTTTCTGGTTGCCTGCTAGGCTGATGATGCTCCATTGGGTCTCAGATGCACAGGCTGAAGCACTTCACTCCTAGGGAGTTGGATATTTCTTGTTACCCCCATAGCAAGTGGTGTTTGTCAAATGGCTTTGCTCGCCATGGCGGCCAGGGCAGGAGGCCGAGGACCCCGCAATGTAGCCCGAGCAGTGAACCTTGTCCATGGGGCGGCTGCATTTCCTCCGCGAATGACATTACCCGTCCCGTTCCTGCGCCGGCTCCTTGCCTCCCGCCTGGATTTGCCCATCCGAACCCTCGCTCCTCCCCACACCTGATTTGGGCCTTTTCCTCCCTTTCCCTTTGCTCCTGTACAGTTCTCCTACTCCTTTGCTCCCTACCTGGGATTGCAGTTTGCACCAGGCTGCTTCCTCCTCCTCCTCCTCCCAGCCCAGCTGGGAGCACGGGGGATGCAACCCCCCCTCCATCCCGAGCCTCGGCTACTGCAAGGTGCAAGCGCAGAGAGCTCAACCACCCCCGCAGCTCGGGGTGCAGCTGGTGCACGCGCATCCTCAGCGGACCTGCTCGTGCAGCAGGCCGCCTGCGGGATTTGCTTTATGCCAAGGTGTTTTCCTTTGGAAAACGTGGCCTTTTTCTGCCTGCCTGCCTGTGCCCCGAGCAGGCGGCCAAGCCTGCGCCGCGCACCCTGACTTCACCGACGGCGCCTTTCGCCGCCTGCACCCCGCTGCTGACCCTGCAGTGAAATCCCCTGCTCTGCTTCCCCTGCAAAGGGGGGAATAACCTGGAAGCTGTTGGCCTCTGGAAACAATTTAGCATGGGACGTGGCTATTAATTCAAATAGATTACAGAAATTCGAACTAAGCTGCATATAAATCTTCTGACCAGCTCTTTGGGCTTCGGTCTCCATTGTTTACACTTTTAAAAAGAAAAAAGAAGAAGAAATCACGTTTTATTGATTCCTGAAGCGCGGATGCTTTGGTCGCAGTCGCTGCTCTGGGAGCGGGATGCGGGCGGCCCTGCCGCTCCCTGCGTATCGCCTTTCAGAGCTACCGTGAGTCAGGCACAGATGTTGTTAGGTCTCAGGTAAAGCCATCAAAGGTGGACGTTCAATCAAGTTTGACATCATCTTCAACCTGAAGGCAAATGGGTTGGTTTTGATTAGCAGCCCGCGGGGCTGAGCCGAGCCCATATCAGCGCTGCTGCTGCTACTTTACCTGCATTGCAAAACCACAGATGGTAATTATAACGATAAGTGCTTACAGATTTCCTAACAACAAAGATAATTTGTTTGCTCCATGCCTTGTTAGAAGGGGAATTTTGTTCTGGTGGCTGGGTGGTTTATGAATCAGCTATTGCCCTTTCACCTCTCTGTCCCCGGCTTGACTGCTTCCCCGCATGCCCTGATTAGACGCTGATCCGACGAGAAGGGTCCTGGGAAGCCCGGGCTCCTCCGCGGCGGGTGTGCAGGATGCTGAGCCGAGGTGCTGCCGGGAGCCCCAGAAGAGCCATGGGACAAATTCCCAACAGATTCAGCGGGTCACACCCGCAGGCAGTGGGGACAGCGGAGCAAAGTGAGCTTTGCGGCGATTGCGGCTTCGTTTGCGTCCTGCAGACATGTCTGCTGGGAGCTCCGGTCTCTGAGAGCGCCTGGGATGTTTCCCTGTGCTTGCTCCTGCTTTTCCTCAGTCCTTGCTCATGCACACAAAACTGAGCAAAATGAGGGTAAAATCACGCTGTGAGACTGCCCTTGAGTTGCTGGATTGCTGCCGCAGATTAGCAGCAGGGTAAAACCTCGGCCGCCTCCGCCGCCCTGTCCCCAGCCCTGCTCCCCCGGTGCCTCCCGGTGCAGCGGCGGGTGACAGCCAGCGCCAGGGGCAAAACCTGGGCCTCGTCTCTCGTTATGCAGGGAGCCGCTGCCAAGAAGGTGGCTTTCCTCCCAGCTGAAGGTGACCCAGTGCTCAAATCCTTAAGAGGGAAAAAGGGAGAGCTTGTCACAAATAGGCTGCTATTGATCTCTGACGGCTGGAGATTTCTCTCCGCGGCGGCTGCTCTCGTGTGTCGGAGACAGGTTACCTGTAAATTAAAACAGCTGGTGGTGAGGACGGGAGAGCTTGGCAGCAGCCTTGGAAAGCATCCCACGGCTGTGTCCCAGGCTGAAGCCCCCAGGTTGGCTTTGACCACAGCTTGGTGGCAGCTGCCCTTGGTCACCGCCAAGCTGTGGTCAAAGCCGACCTGGGGGATTTCTGCAGATAACAGCTTTGAGGGTCTCGTTTTAATTGCGCTGGAAGGCCATGTGCTGCGTTAAGTGCCCACTCTCCTTTCCAGCCATCCATCCCTCCGGCTGCCAAGTGCGCTCTGCCAGCAGAAGCATCCCTCCCTGCCCTGGGGCGTGCTCCAGCAGCCCTGGCCGCGAGCAGGTCGTGGTGGTTAGCGTGCACCCCACCAGCCTGCCCTCTTCCCAGGTCCCTCGATGCAATCCAGTGCCTGGGAGCACCTTGAATGGCAGGAGAAACGACTGCTGAGAGACACCCCTCAAAAAGCCCCTTTCATCCTTACATACACTCGTGTTCGCTCCTCTGCTCAGTACCAGGCAGAGAATACCTGCAGCATCTCGCCTTAGAGCACGTTTCTCCAGGGCTCTCCCCTTTGGCAGCTTGGATCATATGATTTTTTTTTTTCCAGGCCAATAGTGTTTGGAGTTGTTTAAAAGGCGATATCGATCTTGTTCATATTTGTTGCTTTAATGAGTCACAAATTCTGCCTGTAAGCGAGGTGGTTTAGACGTGCCGACCTGCTGGGAGTGCCTGGAGCCACTGCTGCTAACCTGTATTTCTGGAAGAGTAGGAATATCAGCAGATTTTGGAGAAGTGGTGTTTTTCTCCCCCCCATCCCTAAAGGAAATTACACTAATTGCAACAACCCCCCGTGTCCCCGCAGAGAGCAGATGTGATAGGATCGCACGGATGTGTCTGCTCACGATGACAGCAAGTTTCCTACAGCTATTCTCCTGCCTCTCAGCACTGAAGGACCTGCCTTCAGCAGCGGAGGATTTGCCAGACCAAAACATTCGTTGCTGCTTTGAGACGAGACTGTTTCAGTGCTGGTTCGTCTTTCAGCTGCAGATGGTTAACGGGGTTGAGGGAAGACGTTGGCTCACGGTACGGGCAGATGATGTGCTGGGTTGGTCTCAGGTGCCGTGATATCTGCTTCGGCCACTGCTCTGCCTAGCGTCATTTTGAGATGGTTTTGGCAGTCAGACTCTCCGAAGCGCCTACGCTGATATCTGCACGCAGGCACGGTGTCGCAGGGCAGCGGTTGTATTAATATAAATGCTCCGTGTGGTATCTCTAAACAGTGCTCCCATATTAATCAGCTTAGTGGTAATCAGCTTTCTCCTCTGCTCGGAGCTAACAAAGTCGCTGCTTCTGAGTACAGCTCGCTGCCGGTTTGGAGAGGCAGCCTGTTTCCAGATTTTTGGGAAAGGAGCAGTTGCGGCAGTAGGACAGCGCACTTTTCATGTCTCTCGCGTGCTCCTCAGTGGGCTTAATTTAGACATTAACTCCCAATTTGCCTTTGGGCTCAGAGCATGGAAAAAATTAGAGCAAAAGGAGAATTTGTCAGAAAGCTCTGAGCGAGTAAAGCAGGGTTATAATAGAAATAGTTTTTGACCTTAATTATGGCTTCTAATGGAAACGGTTGTGCAACCTCAGCAGTGGGTTTTGCTCTGCACGAGCAGATCCGAGCCCGGAGCTGGGTCGGAGGACGGGGAGGGCCGGCAGCCGTTGCTGGTGGAGCACGAGAAGCTCTTCCAGAGCAGGGGTGAAAAGCAGCTCGTTTCCACTCGCCAAAGAGGTGGCACACAGTTTGGAGCCAAGGCTTTGCCTCCTTCCTGCTTTCGGTGGGGATAGAAGTGGCCTCCACACCAGCCCTCGGGTCCTCATCGCTGCCCGGGGGGTAAAGCCCTCGCAGACCGTGAGAGCCCTGCTCGCGGGAGCTGGAGGGGCGCAGCCGCGAGCTGGGATTTCATACGCGCGCAATCAAGATGCAGGAGCCGGCCGAGCTTGTAACGTCCTGCCGCGATAAGCGCTGCAAGTCCCGGAGCAAAGGGCCGCTTTCTGGGGGCAGGTATCGCTTGCCCTGTGTTATCTCGGCCGGCGCCGGGCGAGCGGGGGCTTGCCGCGGGGGTGCCGGGCTGCCTCCCTCCCCGCTCCGCCGGGACAGCCAGCCTCTGGCGAGCGCAATAAACTCGAGCGCGGCTCTCCAGGGATGAACGGCCTGGATGCAGAGTGCCGACCTTCAGAGACGCTTGTTTAAACAGTACCGATTGCAAAATAATGACAGGGTGCTGGGCGGGGGGGGGTTAATGGCTGAGGAGGAAGCCGGTCACTTCAGGAGTTGGGTCAAACCTGCTTGCCCTGGGAACGTGCTGCTGTTATTCCTGCTGTAACCTGGGGATGGGTCACTTACCACCCCCGGGATTAGTGATGTATGGAGCTGATGTGACTTGGAAGGCTCCATTCAGGACGATAAATGGATGCTGGCCCTTCACGCGGACGTTCATGCTCAAATCTCCGATTCCTGCTGAGGAATCGGTTTCTCTGATTTCGGCCTCCGGAGGCTCATGCTGTCAGACCTTCCTGGCCCAACAGGGCTGGGATTGCCTGGCTTGTCTTCCCTTCTGTGGTGGGTCCCACCGCGAAGGCATCTGCGCTTCTCAGGAGCAGCGTGCCGTGGGTCTGGCAAAAGCCTTGCTTGTGGCTATGTCGGTTCAGGTGGGACGAGTGATAAAGTAACATAGCTGTGGGGCTGGAGGACTCCTGCCAAGACCACTGCTGTCACTGGGACGGGCCAAGGCAACCGGAGACCTAGACAGACGTGGAGAAGGTGTGACCTTCTCTTGCGGCTGAACGCTGCCTTCCCGCTGCCAGCAATGGTCATGGAAAATGACAGCGACATCTTGCAAGGGATCAATCTCCTCACACCTGCAGTGTTCATGAGGTGGTGGAGAGGGTGGGAAATGGGAGCCATTTGCCCCCAGCACACTGTGCAGAGCTCAGGCTCAGAGCAGTCCCCTGGCCAGGATAGCTTTCATTGGGTTTAAACTATCCCCAAAATGAGCAAAGTAATCTCCCAGCTCCAGACCCCCTCCAGATATTCCCAGGGACACCTTCCCCATCATCTCTGCTGGAGTTAGCAACTTGCATTTCTTGCATTTTCCTGGTCCAGGAGGGCAGTGGGAAGCACTGAGCCCTCACCAGACCTCTGAGGGGTCTTTGAAAAGGGCCTCGTTGTGTGTCCTGATTCCTCGTTGCACATTGCCAAAAACTGCTTGTGTGATCCCACCGCAGTGGCACACTGCTCCCCTGGGGGTGTCACGGCCAGCGGTGACGCCTGCTGCGACGCTGCACCACAACTGCCGGATGCTGCAATGCTCGTGTCCTCGTGGGTGGGTGCCACAGCCCTGCCGGGGGACAGTGGGAAATTTTAGCTCTTTTTTCTCATTGATGGTTAGGGAGGAGCGTGGGCACTGGCATGTCAGAGGTGTGAAGGGCTGGTGATCCTGGAGGTATCTAAAAAGCAGCTTTTACCATGGTGAGAACAGAGGGGTGGGAGTCCAGCTCTTGTGCAGGGATGAAAGAAAGGGCAAGGTTTTCTGAGCTGCTTGGGGCCAGCGGCTCCCACCAAGAGATTTACCATGGGGTGCTCAGGAGAGTTCAGCTTTTAGAGGTTTTGCAAACACTTAGAAATGTGATTGATTATTTTGGTCCCCAAAAGGGTGTTGAAAAAACCCAGCCCTGATATGGGGGTTGGGCTATTTGGAAAACTCTGGCTTTCACGCTGAAGATGCAAATGTGTTAGTTCCCCTCTACTGCTTGTATCTCTGTGTAGGATGCAGAAATAAAGGAAATGTTTAATATGCAGACATTTAACCCTTTAGAGATCCTAGTTTATACATAGCATTAAATAATACAAAGAATTGTTCAGCTACTGTTTTAAAGTTCTTATCACATTTATTTCTTCTTTTATCAAGGTTTTTGTATTGTTCAGTGAAGATTCGTCTCCTTCCTTGCCTAGTTTATTTATAATTCAGGACGTTTTTACACTTAGGTTATAATTGACTTTTCCACACTGCAGTGACTCAAACAATAACTATTAATATTCAGCAGTCTATAGTGATAAAGATTTCCATTTACTCTCTTTTACTTAACTGTGTGAATATATGGCATACTATCTCAGAGAGTTAATATTGAATTCATTCATATTTATTCTCCATTTTCCGGTGTAACAATATTGAAAGAGGGAGTGCTGCGTTTTTTGGACATCTGACTCCGGTGCCTATTCTTAGCCATCCAATCCTGCATGCGCATAAGAAAGTTGCATTTGCAAGCGCAGATCCAGCCGGCTGCCACCTTTCCCTCCCTCCCCAGGGCCCGGCGAGGCCGCGCTGCTGAGCGGCTGTGCCACGCGCTTGGTGTTTTTCTGCAGCTGCGGAAGAAGCTGGAGCGGAGCAATGGGCGCTGGGTGCTGCAGTCCGTCTCTGTTCCCAGTTTTTGGGGAGCGGGGCTGATTTCTTGCCCGGTGCTGCCTACTGAGGATGCAGTTGCATTTGCTGCCTTTGGTGTTTCCAGCTACTGCTGGAAGCAGATGTCTCAAAACCCAAAGGGGGGTTGGTCAACATGGGAGAGGGGTGCAAGCTGAGCAGGGAAGGCTGAAATTGGGCAAAATGATGTGGTTTCTGATGACGCAGCGGGGTGCCACGTCGCGGTGGGTAACGTCATGCGGCCAGACACGTCGCCCAGGCAAGGGCAGGGGACCGGAGCCCGGAGTGGAGGCAGAGGGGCAGGGAAGCGAAGGGAAGCCTGGCTCGGTGGTCGGGGCACCGTGCTGTGACCTGCCCTGGCTGACGGCGGGACGTTGAGCAGGACTGAGCAGAGCTGGAGCACGGGGCAGGGGGCCAGGGATCCCCACTCCTGAGCGGGCCGCGAGTGGAGGCGCTGACCCATCGCTGTCAAACCAGGCGATTTCCAAAGGCATCTTGGCTTTGCCAAGGGGACTTTATTCTGCTGCAATGGTTTCCCCCACCGTGCAAAGACATCATTACGGCACGGTAATCACAGCATGCATCAGCTGTTACAACAGCCAGTAAGGGAAAGCGGGGGGACGCCCCAGTCTACTTGCTCTGACGCTGGGTGGCAGAATATCCGCAGCAGCGAGCGTGCGGAGAGGCCTCGGCGCGGGAGGGAAGCGCGAGAGCCGGCCTCGCCAGCTGGAGCGCGGAGACGAGGCAGCGCGCGTTTCCTCTCCGTCGCCCCCACGAAATCTGGCTGCCGCAGCGATGCGGGGCCCTGCGTGGGACCGCCTGGCACCGGGGCGGCCCCAGCCCTCGCCGAGGGGTTGGCACCGTCTGTTTGCACGGGCTCGCGGGAAAGCAGCCCAGAGAGGCGGCATCACCTCGATTTGCCTCCCTAGCGCAGCCGGGGCGCGCGGTGCACTGGAGCAGGGCCGGGCTGTGAGAGCCGGCAGCGGCGAGGTATTAATTGCAGCCGTGTTGCGCTGGTGTGACTGAGCTCTTCCTTGTAATTATGAAAAATGTCCTGCGCGCGGGAAAAGTGGCAGGTCTGCTCTCCCCTGCTCGGCAGCGATGACTTTCCCAGGCAGCTCTTCCCCGAAGAAGAGGGGCTCTTAATGCTCTCCGAGCCAGCCACCCACAAAGCGGGGCTGCCCCCGCTGGGGCCGGCGGTAAGCTATTCCTGCGCTTCACGGCTAGTTAAGGGCTAGTGGGGTTAAACGGATAGTCCATTAATCTCGGCCCTGCTGAGGTCGGAGCCGAGGGACACACACGCTGCGGATGATTTATCGCCAGCCTGGGCCTGTGCCCCTTTCTCGGAGCAGCTGCCAGAGCTACCCGGCGCCGCGGGGCGCCTGCCAAGCTCCGGGTGGGCGCGCGAGGCAGGCGGCTGCCAGCGAGCTGCTCGGCCGGGGCGGCACCTCCGGCATTTCTGCTCCCGTCCCCCAGAAAGGGTCATCCCGGGTGCCGCTGGCTGCCCTGGGGCAGACCGTGCTGCTGGCACGGCCCCCAGGCACCGGCTGGCAAGCCGGGAATAGCTTGCCTTGGAAAGGTGCTGCAGGCGCCGGAGCTCTCACCCCAGCACGGCCATGGACTCGCGGTGCAACCTCAATTGCTGCTGCCCTCCGTGCCTCAGTTTCCCCATTGCTGGAGGAGATGGAGTCCTCCCCACCCTTCTCCTCCCCAGCCTTGCAGGTGATTATTTTGGCCTCCTCGGGCCCCGGCACCTTTCGTGGCCGACGCGAAGCAGTGGTTTGAGCGGGTGAGGATTCCCGGGACGGCGGGGCGGACATCCCCGCTGTGCGGCACGTGCGGTTGAGTTGGACAGCGCTCGCCTGTCGCAGCAGCCGCTGGCCTTCCCTTATCAGCCGCAGGAACCCGGTGCTGCTCCTCTGGCATGTGCAGCGATGTATTTCCCTCTTTTTAATGTTCCTTTTGGCCTCTGATCAGAAGTGCACACTATCTGCCTGTTATTAGTCTGCCTGCTGCTATCTGCCCCGGGAGCAATCTCAGGGTGAATGAATAAACACAACAGCGTTTAGCAAGATCTGAAAGGAGATGTGATGATAATTTCTTCCCTGCAAATTGTACGCGTTCATGTTTTCAGCGCGCTGAAGGCAATTAGAGCGGAGCAGAGCTGGCGAGACGAGGGGCGATGCTGGAGAAGCCATGACTATGGAACCGTAATAACAATTTAGATTCTATTTAGATACAAGTGGCTACAAGTCGCGTCTCAATATTGAATCAATCGACACAGACAAATGATTTAATGCGGAGGCATTTGTGTGAATGGAAGGAGAGAGCCCAGCCATTTAGCAACAGCCAGGTGGGGACAAATGGATCGGCATCCGGGACGGATCCAGAGCATCTCGCTGCCTCCACGGCTAGGCGGGGAGATGGGAAGGGGAGATCCTGCAGGGAACAAATGGCTTTTCTTGCAGCTTTTTGCATTCCGGGATGGCTTGCGCTCGGCATCGATTGGGGAGGTATTTTTAGAGCCAGTCTGGTATTTGTTAACCTTCTCATGCAGAGTGGAGCTTTCTTCTAGAAAGCATGTGTGCGCGCACGCGTGTGAAAGAGGGAGAGAGATCCTTTCAGAGATAAAAAGTAAGTAGCCAGCTCCAGCCAAACGCCGCGTGCAGCTGTACAAATACGAGCGGGCCCCACTCCCCCCGCGTCACGGGGCGAGAGGGATTGGTGACACTGGAGAATGCTTTGCTGTCATTAGTTAATTGAGCTGCTGATGTTAAGAAAAGGTTATGTATTTCTCCTGGTAGTTTTTCTTTGTAAAACTCTGACATGGATCTCTTGCAATAGTGGTAATAATGCCCCAGCTGGGAAGTCAGAGCAAATCTTCCCTATGGTAGGGGTTTTTTTCCCCCCCTTTTCTTTTTCCCTTCTGCGCATTGGAGGCTCAGCTGAGGAGCAACTCAAGCCACCCTTCGCGCCCGTCTCCTGTAACTGATACCTCTCGCTGCCGCCCTGGGCAGGATCTGCCCGCCGTCTTGGGGCTGTGCTGGGGACCACCAGCAATGCAGGCCCTCTGCGGCCCCAAATCCTTGAGAAAAGAGCTGGAGCAGGCTGAGCCTGGAGGGTTGACGCACCGTGGCTGCTGTCCTCTTCCAGCATCCTGGATGGTACCAGGGCACCATGCCCCACTGAGCCCTCTGTCACCGTTAGGGTCGGGACCTGGGAGGGATGCAATCCTGTCTCTGGTGCTGGAGGCATGGTCAGTGTGTCATAACCTGCCAGCCCTGCTCCCAGGTCGGCTGAGGGACACACCAAAATTCATAGCTGCTTGCGTGGTGCTGTCAGTGTGGCCCCAAGCATTAATGGCTCACGGTGCCGTGAAACTTGCTTCCCTCATGAGTGCTTTTAATGCTGATCTCCGGAGCCCTAGTGACAAGTAGCCTGGCAGGTCTTCTCCTCTTCGTGCCTTTGCTCTGAGTTGTCTCCTGCAAGGAGGCAAGTGTGCTGGAAGGCTTCCCAGGAGGGGAAAGGATGTCGGTTCCTCATGTTCCTGGGTTCATGACTGATTTCCAGCCTCGGAGAAACTCGGGGGACTAGAGCAGCCCCTTGCACTTCCCAGCCCGCTGTCACTGCAGAGGGGGCAGCAGGGGGGTCTTCACACATTTGCTGGTAGTGCAGCTGGCGGTGGCAGGCTGCATCTCGATCACAGCTTACGATCACTCCAACCTCCCGGGCTTGTGCAATATCCCCCTGGGCTGCGGTGTGCCCCGTCGCTGCAGGATAACCGGCCATGGTGTGCCGGGACCTGCTGCTCCTCGCGGGGCAGATTTAATCTCCTGCAGGTCACCCGGGGGGAAACCTGAGCAAAGCGAGCTGGGCGAGAGCACAGAAACATTGAGGATGTAGGATTTTACCTGCGTTTTTCCCATGGAGGGGACTTATGCCCATAACAGCACAGCTGCCAAGCTTGCTACGGTTTTTGCTTAACCAGTCACTTCCCACCTCCTCTGTGTTCAGGTTTTGTACTGATTCTGCTTCAATCTCAGGGCTTTTATTGCAAAAATGTCTCCTTTCAGCACTTGTGACTCCTGAACCAGGCAATCACTTGGCAGCTGATCTGCAAACAAGGCGATATTGCTTTCGCTTAACAGGTAGCGATGCCGCGAGCTTGACTCAGCTGGTGCGTGGGTGCCTGCCCGTGGCCCGCGCAGCGCGGCTTGCCTGCGTGCACGCCGGCCATCTCCCGCGGAGCAGCCGAGCACGCTCACCCGGGGCGTTGCAAAACAGCCGGCGTCAAAACCGGTGCTGAGGTGGCGGGAAACCAGTAAAATTGACTGGGTGCAGCCAGTGAGAAATGGGCCGCTGCCCTCCTGCGAACCAGGCCTGCTTATTTCCCATCCCCGCATTGCTGCTTTGCTTGATGAAACTTTACCCCCAGCAGTCGCAGGGCTAGCGCTGCGTAGCCCGCTCCGGGGCGGCCCCGGCCCGGCTCCGTCCACCAGCGGTGGCTGCGGCAGCAGGGGAGGTCGCTGACCCCAGCTTCCTCCTGCCGCCTGCTGCGGGAGGTCACTGCTGGCCCATTGGCCGGCAGCGCGACTGCTCCTTAATTAATTCCAGGCAAAATTAATCAGTTGACATCCGACAGCTGAAGAGCTGATGGCAATCACTTTGGGGCCGTATCTTCTACTGGCAGTGTTGGACCCCTCAGAGAACATCTGCCTCCGCTTTTGGAGGCAAGGACCATGCCGGATCTGCGGGGGTCTGCCCAGCGCTGTTGTCACACAGGTCCCTTCCTTTCTCCTCCATTTGCTTCCCTTCTCCAGTAAGTGGGAGCAACGTTGCTGCTGCTCCAGGTGTACTGGGGGGCCTTGCATCATTGCCCCGATGGATGCTTGTATGGAAGGTGCTGTAGAAGTGAGGAACGTTATTGTTGTTGGCTAGGTTCCCAGAAAAGGTGACAGCAAAACAGCTCTAGTGCACTGGGACAGCATTAACTTATACGATGTGTCCTGGTTTGTCTTTGGATGCGACGGCGTACTGCTGAGCCTGCTCCTGCCAGGATCCCTCGTACCCCCTTTCCTGGTGGATGGGAGCGTGATCCTGGCAGCGTTTCAGTTAGGTGTCCCCTGATGCCCCACTGGGTGTCTCCTTGGGGACCCAAAGCGGTCCGTTGGTGATGGGCAAAGTTTCCTACCTGCTCCCATCAATGGGGTCTTTCGGCACGGTTGCTCCTAGCCTGGCTGGGCTACAGCTGAGATTTCCCAGGATGGTCTTTGCTGGTCTTCATCCTGGATGGGAAGACGATTCCTCATGGCTGCACAGCAGATCAGTGCCGGGATTGCAGTGCGTGAGCTGAGCAGGCAGCAGCTGTTCTGGTGACTGCCATGTTCCCCTAATCACAGAGCCGGTGGCTCTCCTACCCCTGCTCTCATTGCTCTTCCTCCCTGCCTGTGCTTTCCCTCTGCCCACGCCGCTCTCCCTTCTCCTGGCGTGAGCCTTTAATCCATCCCCTGCAGGCTCTGCTGCTTTAGATTGCTAATCACGGATTCTGAATGCTGGAATTAACGATCTGATCCGATCGACACCCGTGAATCCGTAATGAGGCCCCATTTCAGATTAATCAGTCATTAGGCCAAAATGCCAACACAGTGCCAGAAAACTATTTGTCTTTACTGCCGCACTTTCTTTTTTATTTGTCTCATTTACAATGACTCCGAAGGGCTCCACTCTTCCCCCTTTCCTTGCAGCAAGAGGGAACGGTGCCGTTGCCAGCGAGAACAGGGCTGGGGTACCGACTCCCGTCCCCTACAGCTGTTGTTAGGCGGTTGTTGGCTCCATTAGCTGCAGATTTGTCCAGTGCATTGGTAAGGGCCCAAGTTCCCGACCCTACATGCAATGACCATGGGCCGCACTTAGGGGAGCGGGCACAAGCCCCCACTAGCGTGAGCGCCGCTGAATAATGCCAACACTTTCAACCCAGTGCTGCTTCGTGTTTCGCTGGTCCTTGTGCTCAGGGGCGCGGTACAGACGTGCGATCTGTGCGATCTCCCTGGAGAGAGCTGGCATGGTGAGCGTGCAGCCCGGATTCAGGGGTGTCCTTCAGGAGCGAGCGGGGACTGCTTCGGAGTTAAGAGCGAGAGCGATGCCAGCAGGCGAGTCCGGATTTGGTGACCTCATTTCTGCAGTGGATACGGGAAGGCAGGGAGGAGACCAGGCGCAGGCTGAGCTACGCGGCTAGGCTGCGGTGGCGAGACCTGCTTACCGTGAGAAATTTAAGGATCCCAATCAGCTGATCAAAGGAGAGGAGACCTGAGCTGCACCGGGGGAGGTATCTGATAGCAGAGGCTTCTCCAGCTTAGCAGGAAGAGCAGGATGCCACAGCTGGAGGTTTCAAAGGGAGGAAAAGAAAGCAACAACTTGAATTCAGGCACAAATTTTTAACTGGGAGAGGAATTAACCACTGGAGCAAGGAGCGGAGATGCAGTGGGCCCTACGGGTACAGGGTCCTTAAATATGTGGGTGTTGCTTAGATGTCAAGGCCCAATTTATGGGGCCTGATAAAGGGTTTGATGGGGAGTTTTCTCTGCTGTGTACAATGCAGAGCTCATCCCTGTGGCCTCTCCTGACTTTGCACTAGAGTAAAACAAAACCAGTTTCCAGCTCTTTCCCACCCACCTCTTCTGAGACGGAGCGGTGGGAGCAGGCTTTGCAGCGCGCCTTTGATTACAGCTCAGCCTGCTCCTACCTCTGCTCCGGTACCCTCCTGCTAGAGTGCCGGGTAAATCTGATAAGGCACCCAGGGTTAGAGTTTACCCCACACGAGTAATTTCTGAGGCATGCCTCATTTTAAGCCAGACCTGCTCCTTTTCCTGGGGAGTCGCACAGGAACCTCTTTCGGCTCATGGGAAACAGCGGCCAATCTGTAAAACACGTTATCAGGGCGGTCAGATCGCCGGCTGTCCTTCAGATGCCTCCCGCTGTAGGTAATGCGAGGCGGTCTCTGCAAATCGCCCTGTTGAACGGCAGTCCGGCCCCGTTGCAGCATCCCTCCGGCACCGTGGCGCTGGGTGCGGACGGCGGTCCAGCGAGAAAGCCGGAGCTGCGTCACCAGCTCGGCTGCGTTGTGCTGAGCGTTTCTTGCCATTTCTTCCTCCTTGCTGCCTTAAGAAGGAAGTTTCCAGCTCTACAAGGTCTCTTCATCCTTTGAGAGCGGTGCTGGCGGGAGGGCCGGGGGCTGGCGCGCTCTCGCTGCCTGCGTTATCTCGGCGCCGGGTGCTCCTCGGGGCCTCTCCGCGCCGCAGCGCGCGCTGCCAGGGGAAAGCCCTCGCCCCCCAGCACCGTCTGAGCCGTTCCCCTCTCCCTCAGCGGCCGCTTTGCCGCAGCAAGCCGCTCTCCGGGGTTTCTCCGAGATGCTGGGAGCGGGACCGGCTGCTCCGAAGGGGAAAGTGGGACCGAAAGGTGCTGGGAGCTTATTGAGGCCTCTTGCTGGAGGAGGGGAGTTTATTGGAAAACACCTGGAATCTATTAGGCTTGGAGTATGGAGTCAAGGTTTTGCTGCCTGCAGGCAGCTAGAGTATAAATAGCGGCAAAGGGTTTGTTTTGACTACTTTAAATTGTGCAGGTTTCGTGCCCTGAGAATTGGGAGTTTGAAGCTGCTCCTAACGTAATAATCCCTTCGCTCCCCCCTCCCGCCCCGGCCAGCCAGGAATCTGCACCTTGTTCTCTTCTCCTCCTCATTCCTCTCTTTGTTTGACTATTTTCCCTATTTCCCATCTGTTTATCACGAGCCTCCCTCTTCCTGGACCCTTCGGGAGTCTCGGAGGAGGGGGAGGCTTGAAATGTTATTGCAGGTTTGGAAGTGGAGGGGAAAGTTTGAAAATAAAAATAAAGAAGAAGGAAACCAGAGTAAGAAAAGGAAAATATCAAGACAGGCCCTTGTGTACGCCCAGCACCCCCTCGGGGGCTGCACGTGGCCGGGCCCTGCCTGACGCCGGGGCTGTTTGCCGGCGAGCCGCTCCGCAGCGTGGCTGCGTGCTGGCGCGTTCCCGCGGCTCCCCGTGCCGCGGCGGCACTTCTGCTCACGCCGCAGTAACGGAGCGGCGGGAGGCTCCTAATGGAAGCGCTAGCTCACCGCCAGCGGGAAAGTCCTGCCGGTCCCAGCGCTAGCGATCGCTGCTGCTCACCCGCGCTGATAGCGCCCGGCCGTCCCAGGCGGAGATGGATGCGGCCTCGGCGCCGAGGCGTCTCTGCTCGGAATTAGACCATATATCTATGAAGGGAAGAAAGGATATAATCTCCTGGCAAAAAGGCAGTGCTTTGGCAGATGCTGCTGGTGACCAGAGGATGAGCGCTGAGACGAGTTTCCCTGCATCCCAGCATCCTGCTCTCCGAAGCTGTGGCTTAATGAATGAGTTAGCGATGTGCAGCGGGCTGGGCTGGGCTGGGCTGGGGCCTGAGCACCAGTCCCCGGTCTCCGGTGCCCACCCGCTGCCTCGGAAAAGCGTGGCGAGGCCCCGTGTGTGCCTGGGGTCCCCGAGGTTCTCGTACCCGGCGGATAACAGCTCTTCCCGCGGCTTTGATGGGAGCCGTCTGTGCTGCAGACCCGAATGCCGAGTCCTGCTGACGAGCCGTCTGGGGCGTCCGAGCGACTGTGCGCCGTGCAATTTATTTTCCTACTTCTCCTTTTAATCGCTGGTTTAGTTCATTCACCCAGTGAGCAAAATAGCCTTGAAAAGGGAGGGCTTGTGTTCTGGAAGCAGTCGAACGCAGCTCATTTGAGCAGAGCATTTTGGGTGGAGAAAGCGGTGCCCTGTATCGCACGGTTTTACTTGGCGGGAGGCCGGGCAGTGGGCACCGACGGCTCCAGCTCCGTCCTCATCCTCCCTTTCGCTGCGCTCGCCTGTGCAGGGTGGAAGGCGGGTGGGAGAGGGTAAAGGCGAGGGGAAGGTGAATTCACGTGGAGTGGCTTGGAAAACCACATGGCCTGCGTGCACGCTCCATCTTGTCTCCGTCCCCGCGGCGTTATTCACTCAAGGGGAGGCACGGGGCTGGGAGCTGGCAGCTCCGCGCGTCGCACGCCCTTACAGTCCCCTAGCGGCTTTGGAGCTGGAGAGCGGAGGCAGCTCTGCATGCCCTGGCATCACCCCGGAGAGCGTTTCCCGGAGGCAGCACTGCACAGCTCGGCACCCGCTGCCGGCTGCGGGAAGGGGTGACGGATGCTCCTCCACGTTACGCCAACTTTCCCTATGGGCGAAGGAGCCTGCGAAAGTCCTCGGCCTCCCCACAATGTGTCCCGCAGAGGAGGCCATCCAGGGGGCTTCCCCCAAAACTGTGGGGCTGGGTGGGTTCGCCCAGCCTGGAGGCTGGCAGGGACGAGGGCTCCTTTGATGCCGTTCATTTATTCACGAGCGATGTGTGATACCCTGTTTCTCCAGGTGCAGCAGGAGCCGGGCCACCCGCCGTGACGTTTTGCTTGGTGTGCACCAAACCCCAGCGCTCCTTCACGGCTCCCTGGCCCTCACGGTTGTGCCACCTCTTCTTGCCTCTTTCTCCACCTTGCCTCAGCTCTCCCCACCCCTTTCCTGGAAAACCTCTCTAAAATAAGTGTTTCCCCACGGCTCGGATGTGCTTTTGCCCGCGGTGGCTTTGCATCCCCGTAACCGGGCCTGAAGGGCTGCCCGGGCCAGGGCAGAAGGAGCAAGTGCCACCAGTTTCTCCTGGCCTGGCATGTTAAGAGATGGGGACGCAGTGGCGGGTCATGGCCCTCCTTCACCCTTGGCTTTTCACCTCGCCTGGCTGCTCGCCGCCTGCGCCGTGAGCCCCTTCGTCCCGCTGCGCCCGCACGGCCAGGCTGGAGGCTGCCTTGGCCGGCGGGTCGTTTCCCATTGTCATAAGCACAAATCCTTTTCCTTGATATGACTGGGGGGAAAAAAAGCTATTTTCACTTTTTTTTTTTACCGGCGCAGAGCCAGCCGGCCCTGAGTTGCCGAGCCAGTTGGCAGCGGGGCCGGGACGAGCGCCGGCGCCTCGTGCCCTCCTTGGCGGGAGGCGCCTGCCCGTGCTGTGGGTGCCGCCGGCGGGTCCGCGGCCCCGTCCTGCCGCCGGGAGCACCGACGGGTCCTTTGAAGCGGCTCCAGCCCCGCCGGAGCGCTGCCCCCGCGTCACGGGCTTCCTCCGGCCGCTGCTGCCAAGCGTTTGGGGGAGAGCAGCCAAGTCAGAAGATAAATCTCAGCTCTCCTTGGCCGCGCTGGGGCTTTGCTCCGGGTTAACTGAATGCAAAGGTCCAGCTGCTGCTCTTTGCCGCCCCAAGGGCCGGGCTGCAGCCCAGGGCCGGCGCGTCTCAACAGCAAACCGCAGGCATTTGCAGTGCAAGGAAGGCACTCGCGCACCTTTGCAAGGGTGGGAGCGGGGCAGAGAGCTGCGGATGCGCTGGACTGTGGATGAGCCTCTGCCTTGCAACCGTAACAGCCTCGCCGTGATGTATTTAAAGGTGCCTGCGAGACGCTGTTAGACCTGACTGCTCGTGGGATTGCTTTACGCCTTGACAAAAGCCTGGTGTCCGCTTAGTGTTAAAGCTTATCTAAACAGCAGGGAAAAATAAGCGCACAGGATGTGAAAAAGGGACAACAGCCCAAGCACGGAAAAAGCAGGGGAGTGGGAATTAGCAGCTGCTATTTTATTAGCCATGAAGCACCAAAAACGTCCTCTGTGCTTTGCAAGACACAAAGTACTGTCTCTACGCGGTGGGAGCCCCGGCTCCACGTGCACCCCCGTTCGTACGCCTTCCCAGCCTAAACGCCAGCCACCCCCCGGCCCGAACGGCTCGCGGGAGCGCCGGAGCCGCCAGCTGCGGGTGATTTTCAGACTGCTCATTTCGGCTGTGAAGCATCGCTGCAGCGGCCGGGGAAGCATCCCTGCCACAGCGCGGTGGCCGGAGGCTTAGCATCAGCTCCGGCCGTGCTGCATCCGGTGCCTCCCGGACCGCACCAGCTCCGTCATTTCTAAAATACCGCGTTACTCCCGCTTAATTCCTGTCCTTTATAGTAGTCGCTTCCGACCTGAGCTCGAGTTATTAGCTGCGTCGCTGAGCCGTTGTTTTGGTGCTAGGAAAGGAGAGAAAGGGAGAGCCGGAGTTACGGCTGTTATTGGAACGTTTTATTTCAGTTTTTAGATGTCTGGGTTTCTGTTGTAAAATGTACGAGCTGCAAAGGAGCTTAAAGCTGTACGTTCCCCATATTCACTTCTCATTTCTTGGCTGAAACCGTTAAGGCTCCTTTTAATTCTCTTGAAAACTCTCTGCATGTTTGTTTTTTTCCCCAGCTGTTTACGTGACTTCCTCCAGCAGCCTCGACTTTCGGTTAATTAAGCTTTTGCCTAGAAATTTCAAGGCATGGGTGCTCTTCAGAGGGGGATAGTTTTGGCAGGTCCCCGGTGTCCCCAGGGCGGGCTGGGAGGGCCGGCGGCACCTGGGGAAGGGGGTTTCTTGCCCCTGTCCCCCAGCTCAGAGGGGACCTCGCTGTTTTCTCGCAGCATCTCCAGCTTCCCTGGCGTCCCCATGTGCCCTGGCGCTCTCTCTGCTGGTGTCCAACACCTTCTCCCCGTAATGTCATCTGAAGATTTAATTAAGGTGCTGTTTGTTCCCTCTCCTGGATAATTAATTGAAGGTGTTAGATAAAACCAGGCCACACACCATCCTTGCCGGGGCTGAACAGCGCCTTCCAGCTCCTGGTATTGTTGTTCCCATTTGTTTCAGGTCCTTCGGCTTGCTCTCCGTGCCTGCGAAAAGGCTCCTCTCCAAACCCCTCTGAGCTAATTTTTCAAGCAGGAGATCAGAAGGCAGGGATGTGCTTAAAGAAATCAGAGTAGGTCAGAATACATCCAACTGTGCCTCCTCCACGAGAAATCGTGTCCTTCAACAAAAAGGCAAAAAATCAGTTGTAGCTGGAATAACTTTGAGTTTTAAGCCAAAGGATGTGTGCAGCTGTAGGAGCAGCTGATCTCTCCCGTGTCACGGCAGCGAGGGGTCTTTTGGCGGTGACGTGGTCCGTCACCCGGCCGCAATGCTGGAGGATGCTGCGCGGAGGAGTCTCCCGGGAGAGCCCGGGCGGTGGGTGCTGTGGCTTCACCCTCGACCAGGTTTTCATCCAGCGGCCTGGACCATCCAAATGTGCCCACTAGTGACAGGGACATGGGGCTCTGGAAACGTCACTTGGTTAGTGGCAGCTGCCAGCATGTGGATGAAGGGCTATTTCCTCCGAACAAGCAATTACAGCTCTGAGCACGTCCCCCAAATTAAGCACAACTAACTTCCTTCTCGCTTTCTCCTTTGCTGGGAAGGACCCTTGCAAATGATCAAAGGAGCCAAAATGCTTTTGTAATTCCTCCTTTAGAAGGAATTTTAGAAGGCGAGAAGAAGCCAAAGCTTGTTATTTAAAGAGAGGGCGCTATCAGCAACTGGATTTTTGTAATGAGGCATTTTGAGAGTGTTCCCACTGACAGGCAGGGCGCCTTTATCATCATCTTAATGTGAGTTTTTTAATGTAAATAGCAGTAAGCGTGCTACGGCAAATGCACCCTCGGTTTGCTGCTGCCACCGGCACCTGCAGCCAGCGGAGGAAGGCGGCTGGTGTCTGAGCGTGTTTGGTTCCTGTTACTCGTCTCTCTCCAGCGAGATGCAATTTGCAGTGCCGGTGCAGTGCTAACAAAAGCTCCAAAAGTGGTGAGGAGAGCAGGGCCACGCCAGCCCGTCCCGTCCGCCCCCATACTGTTTCTGAGGCCACTTTTGCATTTGTGCGTTTGGTTCGAATCCCCACGACCTCTGCGGGGAAGAGCACGAAAAGGGGCCTTGGCTGGCGCCGGCGTCTTGCAGCTGCAGGGATGCATGCGGTCCTCCTCTCCTCTCCGCGCAGTGGTGCGTTTAAACGGAGCCCTTTCTGTCTGCTTAGCAAGAGCGACACCGCTTTGCTCATCGCCATTAACTCGAAAGGCGAACGCACCAGCCAGCGGAATCGGAAACATTTACCACCAGAAGGAAACGCTGAAATCCCATTTTCTCCCCCACCGCTTGATGGGAAACGGTCTGTCAGTGCCAGGCAGGACCCGGCGCCGCAGCAGCTGAATCCATCACGTGCCGGCAGCGCTGCCTGCCCGGGCCGGGGGCTGCCGGGGAGCAGACGCAGCGCGGGGCGGCCGACCACCTCGTCCCGCTCCCGCCGGCCCCGGGGATGGCGAGTGCTTCGTGGACAGTGCGGCTCTGTTTTGCATCGCGGCTTCAAAAAGCCCTGGGAGAGAGCGGTGATTTATGAGAGGTTTCTCCTGCGAGGGGAAATAAACCTCTGACCAGCCCCAGCTGAAATCCACACTGCTTAATTTTCTGTGGAATCAGGATTTTATCCCTATCTGAGGATTCTGCTGCTTTCCAAGAAAAACAGCCCGTGCTGTTCTCCTAAACAGCCCCTTTCTCTCCGTTTCCGAGGGAGAGGGCGGCTGGGAAGTCTCCTCTCCGCCGGCCCGCGTGCCCCGGTCCTTGCTCTTCCCCTGCCTCCGAGCCGGCGGTTCACAAATCGCCCCGTTTCCTACTGGCGCCAAAGCGAGCACATCTGCTGGGAAAGTCCACAGTAATTAATTAGCTTTTAACTCGGATGGAGAAGCGGGAGAGGCGCAGACCTCTTTAACGAGAATGAAAGGCGTTTGAGCGGAGAGGAGGGCCGGCTGCCCCAGCCGCTCTGTAATGCGATCAGGGGCTGGGAATTTAAGTCAGGGAGGAAGGAACCGGCTGGGCGGGCGTTTCGGATGCTGGAGCAAACCCTTGAGGCTGCGATCGAGCCGATGCCGCCGTGCTGCAGTCCCCAGAGCCGGGGGGTTCAAGGCAGGAGCACGAGCAAACCAATCCCCCGGACGCATCCGAGCGAGGTGCCGACGGAGCCGTGCAAGGAGCTGCGCTGGGTGTTTGCTCTGCCTCCCTCCCCAGGCCTCGAGCGGCCCTGGCTGCGGGTAAAACAGCAGTGAACGATCAGAAAAAGGCAGTGAGACAGCCCCAAAGAGAAGGAGGAGGGCTGCTTATGGCAGGAAAAAATTACCCGAGGCAGCTGTAGGTGTATAATTACAATTACGCTATGCTCAGTGTTAGTGCAACGCAGTCAAGTGCAGACGGATGGCACCGACGCTGCGAGGGAAAGGTTGGTGTGGGAAGAAACGCAGCTAATTAGTTAACCAGAGCTCTTTAGGAAATGTTTCCTCAACTCACCTCTCTTGTTTTTCTCTATTTCTGTAACTACCACATAGTTTGCTGCTCATCCTTAAAGCGAAATCCCATGCCGAGCTCGTGCGCGGGGTGCGCTCAGAAAAGCAGGCTGCTCCGTATGGAGCAAGGGAGGGAAAGCCGAAAGGGCTGTTGCAGGGGGGAGGGAGCACCACGAAGAGCTTCATTTCCTCGAGAAGGCTGCTTTGCCCATACGCACGCAAAACCGAACCTTGGCAAGTCCCTCACTGTCGTTAGACCTAATCCAAAGCATTTGCAAAGCTCCAGCGTTGCACTGAGCGGTACCGGACTGCCTGGAGCGGCTGCAGCCTGCGAGCGTTTTGGGGTGAGTGAGCCCTGCTTGGCCTCATCTGCCTGGCTCTTTCCCCCCAGATCCCTCGTGCCGGTGCTCTGCGGCGTTGCCATGCCCAGGCGGGAGGGACACGAGCCCGGAGCCAGTCCGGAGCTGGGAGCTCCCCACCGGTGCTGGAGGCTCCTTGAGCCTGCAGGGCAGCAGAGGGAGAGCATTACCCAGCTTCGCATGAGGGAAATGATATAATTGGAGCTGTTTGGATTTAGAAATTAGAATAATTTGGGTTTGCTCGGGAAGGTTCACACAGCGTCAGCTTCCATCAGGTGGATGAGAAGCAGAGACGCCCCGGGAGCAAGCGCTCCGACAGCTCTCCCGAATAACGCCCGCCCCGCCAGGGCTCCCGGCTTGTGTTCCCGTTCCTCTGCGCCGTTTTGGCGGTGCCGTTCAGGGGCTGGGCACCCATCCGCGCCTGCGGGAGCAGGAGGGACGTGCTGGAAACACCCCTCTAAGCTGCTGCTTGCAATCACCTCCAGTCTCTAAGATCTTCTTGAGCTCTCAGTTTTTGGTTTTTTCCTGCCAATTGCATATTTCTGTTTAGGATGCATTTTCCTGGGTTAGTTGCTTGCTCGCTTCCACCTGTGTTTCTAACCTTCCTAGCTCCTTTTGTATGATTTCTGGTCTCAATGTGACCTAATTAAGCATCATCCGCAAACGCAATTACTTTGCCGTTTATCTTCTTGATCATTAATGCTCCTCCTGAACGAGCCTGGGCCTCGTGTCGGTTCCTGACGCGGCTGCTGGACTCTGCCCCCGGCTCGCTCTGGCCGTGCTGCCGCACGGGCTCCAGCATTGCCGCCGTTTCTGAGCCAATTAATTTTTCCAGGAAAGCTCTCCAAGACACTGAGCAAAATGCCGGGTGTCCCGGCAGCTTTCATCCACCCGTTCCTCCCACCACTGAGGGTGCGATGCCCTATGAAATACCAGTTGGCTTTGGTGTAGCGTGTCCTTAATAAGTTCTTTCTCTGCATCTGCTCTCCTCTGGGAGTAGAAAATATCTTTCCCCTAATCCCCAATTTTTGTGGCATTCTTTGCCTGACGGAGGAAATGAATTTCCTGGTTTCTAATTGTCAGTCTCCTTTTTCAGTCTCACCTTGTTCCTTTCTTCTTTCTGCAACGTATTTATTTCCTTCCCTGCCAGTCCTTGCAAACCCCCCGAGCCCTCCATTGATTTGTTACACCAGCTCTGAATTTGGCCAACTGCAGCCTTTTTGCTGCTGTTGTTGATGGTGGTGGGGTTTTAAGTGGCAGAGGCTTGTGAAGTTCGTTAGCGAATTCCCTTAATAATTCAAAACGCATGTTGCTCGCCCTGGCTGATTTGTATATGTTCGGTTTGTCAAGCGTTCCCTTACGTGCTTTTTATCAGTAAGTGTATTTACAAGGTCTTCATTACTTCCTAATTGACCATGCCTCTCTTTAGTTATCGCCTTAAAGAGCAATTTAAGAAAGCAATTCCGCAACAGCCATTTTAAAGCTTTTCATTCATTCCAGCCTGTCTCATTTATTATTATCCTTCTGTCTTGCTAGCGCTTCTGTTCCCCCAATGTCTTTAAAAGCCCTTCGTATTCCCAGTAAGCTTTTTATTGCCGCTGACTTATTCCACCCTTCAGTTGCTGTATCTTGTCCCTGCGGCTTCACCTGCCTCGCGGTCCAGGTTTTGGTAGTTTTTCCCGTTCCTGGTTTCTGCTTATTCTTATATCTCTTAGCCAGAACCGACCCAACGCTGCATTAGCAGGTGGCCAGGATATCGGGGGACGAGAGCGGCTGTCTGCAATGCCCCCGCTCCCCGCAGCCGGCGAGGTCTGAGCCCCGTCCCACGAGGAGCATCCCTTAGCACTGTAAATACGCTCAGCTCCAGCGATTCCCCCCGGCAGTCAGCTCCGAGGTTGGTCGCACGCTGTGCAAAAAAACCGGTGTTTTAATTGGTGGCTTTTGGGTTTGGTTAGCGCCACGTCCGCCGGTCGGGCCCCGCTCGCTCGTCTCCGCTCAGCTGAGCGCTGCCGACTTTTCCATCTCTCCACACCGCTTTTGCTGCCTGTCTCTAATTTCCGTCTATTCCTGCTGTATCATTTTTTTACAGCCTGGGTGACTGAAACTAAACAAGTATTCCCTTGATTTATTCATGCGTTCATAGAGTTTAAGGCCAGAAGAAACTGTGAGATGATTTAGGCTGACCTCCTGTATATTACAGGCCATTAAGCTTCATCCGGTTATCCCCGTATTGAGCTCCATAATTTGTTTGGCTAAAGCATATCTTTCAGAAAGGCATCCAGTCTTGATGTGAAGACAGGTTTATATAATAGTATTATTTTCTATCCTGCCCTTTATATATTCTATAATACTTTATTTGGTTTCCGAATGCTGCTGCACAGTGTGGGGATATTTTTGTGGAAATATTTGCAATGATGTTCGGGGGTTTTCTTCTGACCCTTAGCAGTCGCACTTCATTTGAACCAGTTATCATGCACGAGTAATCCGAAATATCCCCAGCAATGGGCACAGTTAAACCAGTGTTCAGCGCGCGGTGACTCAGCCAGGCCAGGGTCCTCCGCTAGCCCCACGCCATACTGGCTGCCCCGAATTAACCTACTGCAAATGGTTCTGCAGGTTTTACCACTTTGCTGCTTACTTCCTCGGCCCTGGTAGACAGACACACAGACAGCCCTGGTTCTCGTGGAGATTTCAAGGCACCTCATGGTTTGATTTTTTCCCCCCTTCTTCAAAACCACTCCTTTTTCCTGTGTTTTGTCTCCTGTGGCTTATATTCCTTGACATGTCGGCTGGTTTTGATCTTTTTCCTCTTTCTGCACTACAAAATTGTCAGCTGTGTAACCTAGAAACAGAGCTGGCTGAATGATATGTTTGCAAATAACGCTTGTTACAAGTTTCTCTCTAGTTCATGAATCATTCCTGGCCCAAACCTGATTTCGGGGAATGTGCTTGCAAGGAGGAGCGGATGTCTTTGCAGCATGCCGTGGGCAGGGCTCAGGAAACCAGGTTTGGTCCCCACCTCTGACGCTGATTTCCTCTGCGGCTTTGCATGTTGTCATCCTCAGTTGCGCCCCTTCGTTTCTAAACCGACATGCAAATACTTCTTTTCCCTTTTCCTTGAGACTTTAAGCCCTGTAGGTCTGTGGCTCCCCTGCTACGTGTGCTCACAGCACCCTGTCTCAGAGGCCTGGAGGTGCTGCTGTTGTAGAAAGGGCAAGGGACAAATTCATGCTGGCAATGTCCTTCCGCGGGTCATTAATGACCAGTTCTCCCCATCCATCTGCTCTGATCAGCCACTTATGTCATGTTACCAGCAGAGCCCCTGTTTTAAAATGAGTGTCATCTTGATGGCAGGGATTAATGCTGAGGACTAAGGTGCACCCGTGAGCCGGCCATGCGCATGGTCTATGGTGATGCTGCAGACCATCATTGAGGAAGCAGATATTCCCTGTGGTTTCCTCTTCGGGTTTTCCTTCCGTATCTTAGCTCCGCACCCAGAGTGCCCTGCTGCCAGCTCTGCTGTTGCACAGTCAGCGCCGCCGACCTGCCCTGTGCTGCTCCCATCCGGTCCTCTCACGACAGCACCTTACTGCAGGACTTGGCTACGTGGCCTGGGCTGCAGCCCTCGCCCCATCAGTCGCTATGCCCGATTGCTGTGCCCGCTCTCCTCCCTCCTGTTGCTTACCCTGCAAAGGCAGTCATGGCACTTTCTTTTCTTCTTCTTCAGGTAGTTCATCTCCTTTTGCAGCACAACACCATCTTCTGTCTCTTTTGTGCTACATACACGGTCCCAGGCGCTTCTGTCAAAGCTGGAGTACCTCCATGTCCATCCTCATCTGGTTTAAACACCAGCAAAATGCATTCATCTGTCTCTAAACTGTCCAACTCATGCAGCCACCTTGCATCTCTCCCTGTCTGTGCAGTGAATGTCTGCTTTTTTGGTTTTCGCGCAGCCAGCCCTGATTTGGCAAGAAGGCATCCATATGTGCCCTGCTACCTGCTCCCTCTCTGGTGGCTGAGGCCAGCCTGTGTCTGCCTCTCCAGTTAGGTCGCTGGTTCCTAACCACAAATGACATTTCTACGTGCCTCTCTCAAAACATCATCGGTGAGGACACACCACAGGCCAGCATGAGGGGGAACTGTAAGGGACCGTCCAGGCCAAGCTGCCACTCTCCTTGGGCCAGGGCACAGCTCCTTCCCGGGGTTCACCCATCAGTCTCGGTGGAGCTGCTGTCTGACCTTGTCCCCATCGTGATGGAAGTCATTGGTACGTAAATTGGGGCGGCTTGCTGAGTCCGCACATGGTTCCCTTCTACTTCGGCTTCATCCTCGCTCACGTCTGTCCATCTGGAGTCTTGCAACCTGTCCAATTGGCTTCCCTGACGTGTCTCAGACAGGCTTGGCTGTTCCAATCCCTCCATCTTTCTTCTTGCAATGGAAAACAGCTGGGGCTACATACCTTGGTCTCTGCTCAGGAATCGTTCTGCCCCTCTCTGTATCAGACCATCTTGGCTCCATGGGTAATACTCGCATCTCAGTCAACACTTCATACTTCAAGTGCTTGCCCTTCACTTGTTGGAGCCTGTTAATATCTTGGCAATTAGCTCTCACTCTGCTGCAGCCTTCGTGCACGCTCTCCCTTTCTCCAAATCCCCCCGGAGACCCGCTCGTCGCGTGTTCCTGCACTTCTACAGCTGCCTGCTTGGCTTCGTGCCGTCCCTTCCCGACAGACCCCGGGCACCTTTGGGAAGTCAGGCATTTATTTAGGTGTTGGGTGCACTTAGACGCCTACTCTCTGACATGGCTTTCTGCGCATCTGACGAGAGCAGTATGTCTGCCTTCTACCTCTGCTCTTGCATCCTGCTGGGAAAATGGGGGAACTGAATGTCTCTTTTATGTCTGTGAAGCCTAAAGGCCTGATAAAGATTCAGGGTGAGCTCTCGTTGAAATGAGGAACAGGGAGAAATCTGAGCTACATAATTAGGTACTTTGGGGACTGTATCAAAATGCAGCTGACTATAGATTTCTGTACGGCACGTGCACTTCTGCATTGACTTTCCTGCTCCTTCTTTCACTAATGTACATGGAGGTTGGAGGAAGGACCCTTAACCAAGTCCCTGGAGAAGTAATTCCAGCATGATCTGGTGAAAAAGCTGGGCAAGAAGCTGTAGATGAAGTATTGGTTGGATGTGGCTTGGAGCCTGGAGCAAGGAAACTTCAGCTGCTTGCTGCTTGACACGTTCGGGGATGTGTAACTTCGGACTTCCTTTGTAAGTAAACAGGGTTACATCAAAGGTTTGAGCGATGCCACCATCAATATCTCTTCCTAGCAGAAATAACCCCCAGGACCTAGCTAGTATCTTAGGTTAAGAATATGTAATTGCTTAAACTGGTGAAAAAACTGCAATGTGTTTTCCTTCTCAAATCAAGACAAGAAGTTGAAATATCATAAATGTTCACAGAATGGGAACAAAGACAAGATTAAGAAATGTCAGACATCGCTGTCGACGTTTTTGATGGAAATACTTTGACATTTGCAAACTCAAATGTTTAGTTTGTCAAACCAAATGGAAATGTCATACCAAGCCAAGTTGAAAC
Organism: Dromaius novaehollandiae; assembly: GCF_036370855.1. Classification (NCBI taxonomy): domain Eukaryota; kingdom Metazoa; phylum Chordata; class Aves; order Casuariiformes; family Dromaiidae; genus Dromaius; species Dromaius novaehollandiae. Next base: position 11,745,399 of record NC_088106.1, read on the forward strand.
GTTAATCTGTTGGTTCCTGGAGACTGCAGTCTCTCACGGGAGCCCTCCTTCTCTGCCGGGCGATAAGCTGCCTGCTGGCCTGCGTGTCTGTGATGCATCATGGTCCCCTGCAACCTCCCCGTCCCCTCGCCAGTCGGACAGGGGAGAGGCTGGGGTATTTCCCTGTGCATCCGAAGGTTTGATAAACTATTCTGGTTTGGATGGGCAGGCAATAACCACCGAAATCACCATGGAGGAAGGCCATTCATGGGACCTGGAGGTGAAGGGCAGATTTGGGTTTAGGATGCTAATCTAAGAGACAAGAAACAATGTTCAGTTGCCTGCTGTGCTACAGATTTCACCGTGAATTTAGGCAAGCCAATCAGTCCTGGTGTGTCATGGTCCTCTCTCTGTAAACAGGGGTAATAACTCTTCCCTGCTTCGTCTGGAGGTTGCAAGCTTGAATCCATTAAGGTCTGTGAAGTGCTCAGATATCACAGTAATGGGGGTCCTCTAAGTACTGGAGAGAGTCTCTCTGGCTGTTTGTAGATGCCATTACACGATATGCGGTGGCAGCCTGGCTGCAAACCTAGAGGCAGTAAATCCTCGCCGTGGGAATAGCATTTGAAGCGCATAAGTGAAATATGAGGTGAAAACATACTGTATATCAGGGACTTTGGAGTATAACTGGACTCATGGCCCAATCCTGGGCAACTTTAGACTGGTTTTGTTTGGAAGATGGGCTCAGTTGTCTTGATCCCAATGGCACCCTGTTGCCATCATTGCACTGATGTGTCTGTGAGCTGCACAAAAGCAACAGTGGGACTGAAGTCAAGAATGTGTAAAACTACAGATAATTTGCAGAATTTGCCATGAGTTTGCCAGAGAAGTGGAAGGTTTAAACATATGTTGTAGTTCACTTAAATGTTGGGATTAGTCATGAAAGAAGAGTAGAATAAAGAGATTTTGATCTGAAGCATGGTACCTGCAGAGTGAGCGACAGAGGAAGCCTGGAAACACGTGTGTAGGGGAAACCCAGTGAGATCCTGGGTTTGCCTGTCCCACTGCCATCATCTGCAGTTTTTTTTTAACCTTCTCTTATGCTAGCTGCTGAAAGTGTTTGAGGAGAAAAGGCAAAAAGATGTATTCAGACTAGGTACTGAAACGCTTCCTGGAGAAGCAGTTCACAGAAGTAATTTTTACTCTGTTATTGTCAAAAATCTGCCTATATTTTTCCCTGCTCTCAAGTTAACGTGCTGGAGTGAAATCTGCAGGCCAGACATGCCTCCCATGTGAATGAGTCCCTCCTCCTCTTGCACGCCGTGCACCAGACCTGCACGGCCGGAGTCCGCAAAGCTGTTGCCTCTCTTCTGCCTGTACAGTCTGGGAGACGACTTCGGGTCCAGATTTCCACGGAACAGCTTTCTGCTGTGGAGTTTTCCTGCCTATAGTTATCAGACTTTTGGATTAGTTAAGCCTGCAGATGCTCTTTTGGGCATGAGGGCTGGTGGTCTGTCTTCCTTCCCCAGCAGCCCTCATTTTGTACAGGGTGAGACGAGAACCGAGGGCAGAAGCCATGAAGCGCAGGTGGCCTGTTCAGTCCCTGCTGTAGTTTGGGATGTCTTGCGGTTATTATTAATGCCTCCGCTTTGCTTACCCAAGTGCTTATAAGGTTCAATACATTTCCAGACCTGTCCTTACACTATTGTTGAGAAAGATTCATTAGGACTTTGGCTGGAAATTACAGTGACAGATAGAGCTGGGTAATTTATGGTTTTTCCTGAAGGTTGTACAATTATTCAGTAAGCGTCTTTCCTTCCTCTACCTCCTGCCAGCCACTTGTCGGAAATAAATATTGAATTTATTTGCAGAAAACGAGCTATTGACAAAGCTGAGCGGCCAGCAGCGATCTGGGGGGGCCCTTTGGGCATCTTTGCTCGCTTTCCTCCACGCTGGCGAGCAGTTCCCAGGAGCCAGCTCACCAGTGGGCACGATGCCCGGGGAGCTGGCGAGGGTGCGGGCCGGCACCCCGTAACGGGGAATTCCCCAAAGCCATCTCTGTGGGCCATTTTGCCCCCCTTTCGAAGCCAGGTATCTCTCATGCGTTGAGGCCATGGGGAGCAAGCCCCTGCCCCAGGCACAGCGTGGGCCACCGCGGCCACTCCAGCTACCTCCCCTCAACATCTGCATCTGCTTCAAAGGCATCAGAGATGTTTATCGTTTTAAAGTGAACGCTGAAGGAGCCTGTTAATGCTGACAAAGTCCAGCCCCAGCTCCTTGCGTGCCACGTTGCTTTTAGCAGTGCCTGTGAGGAGCAGGGCACAGCGCAGTCACAAAGCATGGACCGGAGGAGATCCTGAGCTACACAAATACATAAATGTGTGCAAATACCCCCCCCCAGAGGGGGCCTGACATCACGGTCATGGCCCCCATCTGATGGACAGGTCTTGTCCTACGCTGGACGTCTGATGGGACTTGGCACCTTCTCTGACTTTCTTGGTGTTCCCACACCTCCTCTGCAGCAAAGAGGTGAAGGGACCCTGCCCCTCTTTTGGGGGGGTCTTTGCTCTTCCTTTGGACACTGAAAGGAGGTTCCCTGGAGGGCAATTCCCAGCCCCCCAAATTAGGTTCTCATTTTGTATTTTGCACTGGAGGAGGGGCTTTGTCTCCACTGTCCAAATTCCCCAAGGACCTTCTCCATCTTTGCAGTTTCTGGTGCCTAAAGATGGGCAGGGGGGGCTCCCCATCTGTGCCTTTGTGATGCTGAGCACAGCGTGCCCCAGCCCTATCTGGCGCTGGGAAGGCTCCCGCTATGTGAAAGCATACTTAAAAGTGTTGTTATCTGAGCATATATTTGAGATGAAGTAACCGGAGCTGCGTGCAGGACTCTTGATGATGGGGTGCTATTGATCAAGGTATTGGCACTACAGTATTTCCACTGTTGTTATCTATCCCATTCCTTATGCATCTCAACATTTTGTTTGAATTAGTTGAGATTGTTCCTTGCAGTGTGCATGACTATGCATTCGTCTCCTTTGGATTTCATCTGCCATCGGCTGGCCCATTCATCAAGCTCTCTTCAGCCCTTTTGAAGTTCCCTCTAGTCGTCTCTTGTTCTGAATACTCTATGTAATTTGGGTTCTTTGCCAGATTTTGTTATGACATTTTTCATTCTTCTTTTCCAGATCATTAATGCATATCTTTAACCACTGGTATTAACACAAAAATGTGGGGCGTCTACCTGTTAATACCGTAACTTTTTGGAAGGTGCTTGTTATGAGCATACATTGTTTTGCCTCTTTGTTTCAAAGCCATGGAGTTACTTCTTCCATTTGCCCTACAAATATATAATTTCCTTAATAGACTGTCATAAGAGACCTTGTCAAAGATCTTTGAAACCCCAAATATATCATGTCAAACAGTTCCCCTTAATTCACTGTCCTGATGATAGGATAAAGTGTCCTAGGAGATTAGAGAGGCATGGATTTCCTTCCAGGGAACTGGTACAGATTGCCCTCCATACTCCTTAGCCAACTCATGTGTTTTTCAAAACTGCTCTTCGAATGAGCGTCTTAACCAGCTTCATCTGTAATCACCAACTCAATTCTAGCAGCCTTAAAAAGCGACATCTCTCCCCTGCTCGCCCGTCTCCGGGGAGCAGGCAGCTTCCCTGGGTCCCTCTTCCGTCAGCAGCCGGTGACTCCGTGTGTGAGATCCGGCAGAGCCCTTGGGTGGGTCCCTTTGAGCTCCAGCAGCTTTGTGCTGGACGGACCCATGAAATCACTGCTCCTTTGGCGTTTCTCTTTGCAAAAATACTGCATTGTTATCACCTGGAAACAATAGGTATCTCTGCCGTCCCTGCTGGGTAACAAGGGATTGAAAGAAGCCGGCGCCTGTTCTTCCGCGGCTGTTTCCATTGCTCCGCCGTGATCCAGGCAAGTTGACTCATGCTGTGGGGCCAAGGGAGGAGGATTGCTCCGATAAGATCCCAGCTGAAGCTGGCCTGTCTTTACGTTAGAGGTATCGGCTAAAAACCTGTTTCACCCGCTGCTGCATGATTAACGCCGCTTTACGCCCGTGAATCATTTTCACTGTTGTGCAAGTTTTACACCAGTGGAACAGCAGGGTTGTATTTCTGCTACTTTTATAAAGTTCTCCACAATTTATACGTGCTACTCCCAAGTTAAAACATTTACACTCTTTATTCAAGGCTTTAGGATTTACACTCTCTTTACCTAGGGCTGTGGAAATTGTACTGGTGATGAAATGATCCCAGGGCCAAGATGCTATTTATTGTTATCAGAAATTATCTTGCCCCACAGTGATTTCTGACCAGGAGAAAAGGGAAAATGCTGTTTTCTCTCCAGCACCAATATCAATGAATCTTTAAAGAGGAGGAATTATTTCCTAGAATAGCGAACGTTCGTGAAGATGTTTAACTTTAAGAATATGTGACAGCTCATCAAACGAGAGAGGAGTGAAATGTTTTTGGGGAGGTGTGGGGAATGCTAAACGCCTCTCTCTGCTTACGGAGGCAGAAACGGCCTCTGCGAGACGGATCTTTCCGAGAGACCCCTGGGCAGCTGCCAAACTGCAAAATCAGCTGCACCTAGTAATGGGGTAAAAACCTGCCGCCTGTCGGGTGCCCCGTGCCCGAGCAGCACCGGGAATCCCCAAAACAGCCAATTCTCCCACTTCTCACCCTCACGAGGGCTTGTTTTTTTCTTTTCTTTATTTTTTTTTTAACAGCGTGTGACGACTTTTACCTAAGGTTCTCCAGACAAACCTTTTACACCAAATTACGTGTCTAGCTGGGATCTTATCTCGGTGTTTATCACTGCCGCCTCTCGCTGTCAGCACTGTTTATAGGCAGGGGAACCGAAACCCTATGTAAAGAAATTTCCTCCTCCTCCTCTTTTCTTTCAAATCTGCGTCTGTTCCAGACTCCTTTCATTAAAGACCACATGAAAGCCAAAGCCAGCGCAGGCTATCAGGCACGGCAACCTCCACGCGCTAAGCCCTGCTCTGCTCAGGCGCACCCTCGCCGGGGACGGGCACCGGGACAGCGCGGCCCGGCCCCGTCCTGCCGCTGGTGGCTGCTTGCCGGCACTGCCGGGACCTCCAGCACCTGCGGTGGCATTTGCAGAGCCATGGTAAAAATCCAGAGTGCAAAGCAGGTTCAGGCCCCAGGGGTGTTTTCTCTCACCCCCTCGGCTGTGCTACTACCCCGTAACCTACGTTCGAGCTGCTGGAGAAGTTGTGCACGGCAAAAATCCCTGGGGGATTTTGGGTGCCAGGTGGTTTTTTGTGCATTTTACCTGTTGTAAAAGGTTCATGGAGTTGCAGCGCACCTCAAAGAGTGGCGTGGGGAGGGAGGAGCAGGGCTGATAGCGATTAGGCAGGAAGCGGCGCTGCGTGGATGGCATCCATATGGGAGAGCTGATAGATTTGGCGTCTCGCAGGCATCACTTGATGAATCCACTGATAACCTGGCAGCGCAGCACAGTGCGGCTCTCTGATTCCCTGCCAGGAGCTCAGCTAAAGCCTGCTCCCCCGGCCTCTATCAGCACCTTGCTGCAATGAGAGCCCCCACCCTGTGCCCCCGCCCCGCGGGACCCCCGGGACCCCACGGCAGCCGGGGCTCCGGCTGGGTGACCTGGCCGCTGCTTGCCGCCTTTGAAGGCTCGGCGTGAAATCTGGTAGGAGTTTAGGGAAGCAGAAGGGCAGCATTGCAGAACAGCCCGGGTCCTTCAGATGAAAAAGCATCATTCATGGCTCTGGAAGGAATCAGCGGGCTACCGCTCCACGCTGGAGCCGAATCGGGAATGAGGAACGCGGGGAAGCAGCTGGGCTTCACCCTGCCGCTGCTGTTGGCTCACACGTTTGCAGACGGGGCCCGCACTCCACGTCCCTCTGCATGCCGTTTAGTTTTGCAACGTGCTCTTTGGGGCAAGCTTGCGCCTAACGCAGCACCCTGCTCCCCGCCGTGCTGCGTAGCGCCCGTGTCCCGGCACCGCTCGCTTGCAGCGCGGGTCCGGTTGCAGCGCGGCTCGGTGACAGCGGCGGTCACGAGCATGTTGTAGCCCTGTGCACAGGCTCTCGCAGCAAAAGCAAACTCTTGCAGCAGGAGGCAAATGACATAACCATCGCCCGAAAGCTGCCCCGGGTTACAGCCAATGCGATGACTAAAATACAGACCCTGAAATCCCCGGCAGCCCTCAGGCTCGCGGGTTGGATCAGTCACGGAGAGCCGTGGTTTGCTAGTGCCCCAGGTCGTGGCCTCCTCGCCTGGAAGCCGGGGCTGTAATTTCCCCGTGGTTATTTCCAAGGTAACTTTTTTCAGATTTTTATGATGCTTACAAATTGGACGATGTTTTCAAACGTAATTCAGGCCCTAACTGGCCTTAAATGTGTGCGAGTTTACAGGGCCACATAAAATATTTTTAACTGTTGATAAATTTCCGGGAAGGGAGCCCCAGGCCGGAGACGGGGCCGGCTGCGGGACGGGGGGAGCCCGGGAGCCCCCGGCGTGTGGGGTGTTGGGCACGGCACAGCGAGGGAGCAGAGCCCAATGCTGCCCAAGCCGTGTGGCCAGGGCACATCACGAGGTGCCCAAGGGCACCGGTGCTCCGGGGAGTGAGCCCGCGTCTCCCATCTCCGGTAAAATCCCCTTCCCAGGGCTGGCTTTTAGACAAGCAGAGCTCAGGGTTTAGCTATGGATGTTGACTTCTTCCATCAAGAGCCATGCGTGCAGATCTCAGGCAAGAGGTTTAATTTGAAATTAATGCCGTCTCAGTCACATAACTTACAAAAAAAGGCTTGAGTAGCACCACCGGCTCTGGCAGCCCGCCTCTCGCAGGCACCGGGTCTGCTCTGCTCAGCCCTGTCCCCGCTGCAGGGCCGGTCCCTCCGGTGGCGAGGGCACCGGGCTGGGTCTGCTCTGCTGGGTAATTGCGCGTGAACCGCTCGCTCTGCTCCCTGAGCCCGGGCAGGGTTGCTGGTGGCCTGGAGAGGGTTTTTCCTCTTCCTGGTGGTGTCAGGGCCTGTGGAGCCGGGCGTTTAGCCTCGATATGCCAGAGGCACCGGAAAACGTGGTGGGCAGATGGCTCTCGGACGTCGGAGGTAAAAGGAAGCAGATGAAACAGGTCCAAGGCATGTTCCTCGCTAACGCAGATGGTGGTGGTGGGACCTCGAGCTCCTGCCCTCCAGCTGTGACAGCATCTGCCAACTTAATCCCGCAGCAGAGTGACACGGGGGGACTCGGCCAGTGAGCGGCAGGCAGCGAGGAGGGGTTTGGTCCTGGTCATCCCAAAGGAGGGGGAATGACCCACCTGACTACCGCAGGGGACAGCTAACGGCGAACGCCGTGCAGGCGAGAGATGGAGGGAGTGACGGGAATGCAAACCAGCGCCAGGCGAAGCAGCAGGAGGGGCCGCTCGGCACGCCAAAGCCCGGCCATGCTGGGGGCAAAGCCTTGTTTTGGAAGGGTCCAACCGAGGCTGCATGACTTATTAACATCGAGAACACTAGTAAAAGCATCACCAGCACGGGAGAAACTGGGCGATTAATGTTTCTCGGAGCAGATTGCTCTGGGAGTCCCAGAAAATGCCACTGAGAGCGCTTTGCACGAAGGCTTCCTCAGGAGAAGGGCGGCGCGGGGGAGTGCTCTGCCCGCACCCACGGGCTGCACGCGCCGCGCTGCACCGCCCCGGCACCCCGCATGGCCACCGGCGAGGCTGCAGCCCAGCCTCGCTGCAAGGAAGCGATTGCAGCTTTCATGACCTCTTTAGCTGGTGACACACGTTTCCTGCAGGCGAGGCGGCGTGCCGCATGCCATCCCTGTGCGACACAGCAGCGCGGGGGCTCTCGCCGACACCGAGCCCGGCCCCGGCGGCTCGTGGAGGGGACGTATCCCCCCCTGGATACAGCCGCAGCCCCATGCGCAGGGTGTGGGAACGGGAAATCACTCTCACTGCAAAGGGAAACAAGCATGAGGGGACCAGCCCTGGCCCAAAGCCCCCAGGTTGCTTTTGCAAGGAGCTATGCAAATTTCTTCCGATTTATTTTATTTTATTTTTTTCTCCATTCCAACATGGATTTCCTGCCTCTGGCTCCGTGCAAATGCAAAGGCCTTCTGTCACCCGGGACCTCTTGCTCCGCTGGAGGAGCCGGATCATACAACGGGGATCATACGGCAGCGGATCTGGGTGCCATCGGCTCCGGGGAGCTGGAGGCCAGTGCCAGCGGGCAGCAGCGCGAGGGCAGGGCCGCGGTGCCCGACGGGAGCTGCCGCTCACAGTGCTGCGCTGCGCTGCGCCCGCCGCATCCGCAGCAGCCCTGCCTCTTGCTCCGTTACGTCTTAACGTGAAAGCAGCTGGTTTCACGGTACCTCTGGCCGCGTTATTTACAGTCACGCACGCGATCCCTGCTGCAAATCGTGTTACCCGCCGCGGCCCTGCGCAGCACAGGTATCGTGCTGGCGGTTTGGGAAGCGACCCCGTGGCCAAGTGACCAAAACCTGGCCGGTCCAAGGGGGACCAAAGCCGTCTCCTCCTCGCAGGAGCGGGTGGGAAGGCGCCCCGGGGCCGGCAGCACCATGCAGCCTCAAGTGCAAGTGCAGCAGCGATTCCTGGTGAACCCTGCCCTCCTCCGCCTCTCCGAGCCCTGAGGATGACTCCTTGATGCACATCGCGGGGCAGAGACAACGACTGCTGGCCGTGCTCAATAGCGCTTTGTTCTCAGCCCAGGAAGCAATGAAAATCCCTGCGCTTTGAAGCCCAAGGAGGCCTTTTTATTGTATCCAGGGCTCCTGAAAAAAAAGAGCGGCAAGTGCTTTCCCATAACGTGATAAAAAGCTCTACTGCTTGAGACCACAGCAACTCGTTGCACGTGATGGCGGTGAGTCAGCGCGCCGTGGGGTTTGGCTCGGTGCTTGCCCGGCCAGTGGAAATCGCTGATGCTTGCAGCTGTACTCGGTATTTGGAGCAGCGGAGGACAAGCCTTGCTCCATGTCCCGTTTACGTCGCATCCCCTCACGCTGGAGAAACCCACCCCAGTTTTCAAGAAGGGCGAGCCCAGCGAGCCCGTGCACCCCGGTGCGGTGCAGCCGCGGGGGCAGCGCGAGGCCCCGGCACCTTGGCACGGCCGCCTGCCTCCGCGCCGTGGCGAGCGGGTAGCGCGGCAGCATCGAGCTGAGCACGTGCCCCACTTTTGCATTTTATCAACAACAGACGGTTGTCTAGGAACAATAAAAATTATCTGCTAATAGGAAAAGCGCCTAGGAGACAAGAGGCATTTAAGCTCCGATAGGAAGCTAGGCTGTAATTTACAGTGGTAATAAAACAGCCGAGCATTTGCTAAGCAGACGTCGGAGCCCCTCCGTGCTGTCTGGAGAGCGTGCGGAGGCCCGAGTCACGGCGAGGGAGCGAGCCCGCGGACTGCTCCGATCCACCCCCAGGCAGGCAACGCTCCGGCATCGCCGCCGCCAGAGCGGAGATTTGGGGTGGCGCGAGGGATGCTGCAGGGACCGGGTGCATTGGCGGGTTGGGAGCCGGAGCCCACCGAGCCCTCGGAGCGGGGCCATCCGCTGCTAGGGGTGCAGGTCCCACGTGGGGCTGCATCCCCGGCCCTTCCTGCGGGACTGGCCCAGGCCATGGCATCCCTCGCGTGCTGCCGGCCGCGCTGGGAAGCTCCTAAGCGCTGAGGCTGGCCCAATTAGCCGGTTTAATCTTCCCCCATAAATCACAGCTCGCTGTCCCCTGCAGACTGTCGGCATCCTCTGAAGTCATTAGTTAATTTAAACCTGGGAGCTCGTGCGTTCCCTTATCTGCAGCGATCCCTCGCCCCGCTGCGCGCTCGCTCGGTGCCGGGTCTGGCAGCCAGATCCTGTCTGCGCTGCCTTTGAAGTGGGCCGGGCTGCCCGGGCAGGTGAGCCCAGTGCCCCGGCGCGCAGGTGCCACCGGGGCCTTTCTCTCTTCCTCCTTTTTTTCTTTTCCGCCTGTCCCTTTTTGAACTTCTCCGCTGAGCTGATTTGAGGTTTTCGCCTTTGTTTTACAAATTGCAGCCGGGGAGCAGGGGAGGGCTGAGCCGGCTGCCGCGGCGCTCGGCAGGCTGCAGCAGCGATGCCGGGGTGAGGTGAGCAAGGGCGGGCAGCCGGGCACGAGGACACAGCCGCGATGCCAGCACGGGTAGCTCCCGGCTGCAGGGGGTTACAGCGACGGGGCGCGGAGGCCCCAGCTCCATGCCCGCAGGTCGGGTGGCTGGTGGCCAGCTTGGACCCCACCGCTGGTCCCCAGCTGCCGCGGGGGGAGCGGGGAAAGGCTGCTCGCCCCTGGGCCCGGCAAAACTGGGCTCAGTTACAAGGATGTTCTTTGCATCCCTGGGACACGGTGACTGACGAGCCTAAATAATCGGCTGTATCCAGCGTTTTGGGGCCACGTTTTTGGACAAGGCCCTTTGGAGCATCCTGGTTGCGACCAGGGCGATGCCACAGCAAGGGGCTGTGGCGGGGAGCTGCAGGAGGGGACAGTGCTGGCGCTCCTCGGCTGTGCTTGTGGCCATCCTCTTCCTCTGGCTTGCAGCAGGGAGGGCGGCGTTGGAAGGGGGAGCCGGAGCTGTGTTTGGTTTTGTAGTCCAGGCTCTGGATTTATTGCTTCCAGGTCCGTGTGTGTTTGTTCGTTAAATGAAAGACGGCTGGGTCATCCTGCTTTCCAAGCCCCCAGCCCCCTTGCACAGCCCAGAGGGTCTTCTTCGGCCTCGGGATGACGCCTCCCTTTGCATCTCCAAGAGGCTCAAACACCAAGCGGGGCGGCGTGCGGGGCAGCTGCCTCTGGAGGTGCCCAGCGGGCCGGCGCAGGCGTCAAACCTCTGCCCAGTTTGCGGGAACCACCATGCCTCTCGGCCGACAGCGGGCAGGGAGGTCAGTGCCGGACGGTGTCTTGTCCAGCTCATCCCCACTCCCCTGCAGCAGTAAAGACGGGGCTCCCAGAGGAAGGCTGCCTGTAGTTATCCTCCTTTCTGCTGCCCTGATTTGCTCCGGCGCAGACCTGTGACTCAACGAGACGCCTTGCTTGGAGGGAGCGAAGGGCCTGTCCTTGGAGTAATAGCAATGTTTCTAGCCCTGGATGTGCAGGAAGCTCTCTGAACCTCGCCCTGTCGTGGTACCTCACCCTTGGATTTGCAGCATAGAACAACAGCTCGGAGCTGGATGGGAACTTCTCAGCAGGATTAACTCTGAAACCTAGTGACAACACTTTAAGTATCTGTGCTGGCAGCAGGCCCCTTTCCTGCCCGTGCAGCCGGACCCCAGCTGGGACACAGACTTGCTGGGAAAATTCGTACCCCAAGGCATTGTTTCTTTTTTTCTTCCTTCCACATGGCTCTTTTTTTCTCTTTTTGAAGCAAGAGTAATAAATACTAAAGATGCATATGGAATTTGAATATGAATGATAAGAACAGCTGTGTATATCTATTATGAATGAACATAAACAGAAATGTATAAACTGAGATTTTGGGGCTTTTGGAAGAATTAATGCCTTTGTTCCTGGATTTTTTTCCTATCAAAGTTTGAACCAAAGCCCATTAGCTTGGACTTTCCCGCAGCCGACCAAGCCAGGAGCTTCATTTTGCGCTGGCTCTGAGCCATGCTGAATTCTCCTCAACAGCTCAGTGAGCCCTAATCCTAACAAATTTACCCAGAGAAGTGGTTCTCTTATTACACAGCCTAATTTGAATGCTTTCCAAGGTTAATTTCTGCTCTCCAAACGTGTCTCTCCCCTCCGGAGCCACCTCTCCCCGGTCTGAGCCCTCTGGGCTCCCCGCTCGCGCTGGTCACGGCCCCCTCTCCCCGCCCGCGGGGAGCAGCCCCTAGCACTGGAGCTGCGCACCGCCGAGACACACTAGTTTTTAAATGAAAAAGTAATATGATGTATGTCCCTTGGTTTGGGGTCTGCCCGGAGGGTTTCCTAATGCCAAGCAGCTTCCTTCGTAAATTAATTGCAACTTCCACTGGGCTGAAGTAGCCCTGGAAACCTGCTCCCCGCGGGCTCTTCCGCGGGTAGTATTACTTAGTTTATAATCCGACTCCAGCAGCTCTGTTTCTTCCTTCCCCTCCCCTCCGGCGGGGCTGAGCCCGTCCTCACGGTGCACTGCGGGGCCGTGGGGCGGCCGGGCGCCGGCGGGGGGCTCCCGTGGCCGCTGAGCGTGGGGCTTCGCCGGCCGTGACTATTTGAAGGCTATCCTGGTGCGAGGTGGTACCGCCTCGGAGAGAGCCGTGGGATTAAAAGCAAGGTTTAAGGTGAAAAAAAATGCCCAGAGGAGCTGGGACCCTGGCTGGATGTGGCTGGGAAGGGTAGTGGGGTCCCATGCAGCTGCAGCGGGCTCGCGGCCGTGGGTCCCCACACCACGCGGTGGTGGGGCCACAGGGACCTGGCTGCGCACACAGGGCTTTCTGCCGCCCCCAGCATCTCTGCTTGCTCAGTTTTCCTCAGTTTTGGTGGTTTATATTCGCTTGATGCCTTTATTCATGCTGAGCGTCACAGGTAGCACCGCATCCCTGATGCCCCCTGTCCTGCATCCTGCATCCCGCATCCCGGCTCCCATGCCAGGGTGGCCGAGCTGGGGCAGCTGAGCTGGGCCGGACTGCGCCAGCCAGACCACGCCAAGCCCTTGCCGGCCGCATCCCCACGCAGCAGCCCCCTCCGACGTGCCTCTGCAGGCCACGTCTCACACTGCAAGGTGAAATCCGTCTGTGGCGCGCCGTCCCCCCGCAGCCTCCCTGCTTCCCTCCGCCAGGCGCTGGCCCAGGGTTTCTCTCTGAGCGAGCGCCGGGGTTTGATCATTTTGCTCCAGGCATATTAGCTGCGTGTATCAAAGCCGAACCAGCTCTTATCTCCCGCCTGCGCTTCAGGCTGCCACAAGCCCGCCTGGGAGCCCCGTCCGTCCATGGCCGGGCCGGCGGCACCTCCCCAGCGGCGGCTTTGAGGTGCCGCTTCGGCACGCGGGAGCCCTGGGGCAGGCAGCCGTGCCCCGGGCTGCCGGCGAGGTCCCGCCCGCGGGGATGCTGGTCAGTGCCGTAACGTCAGCCTTAAATAATGGGAATAATAAAAATAATGCGGTCTGGAGAGGAGGAGAGACCGGCTGCATCCTAATGAGGCTGCTCAGCCGCAGCAGCGCGTTCCTCGGCCTGGCTTGGGCGCCGGGGAAGGTGCAGTGCGAGCGTGATAGCAAATACTAAAACAAGGGGTTTTGGAAGGGAAATCGCACGTCGATGCCTCGGGGCGGGAGGCAACGTGCAGTGCCAAGGCGGGAAGGTAATTAGTGTTCTGCATGGGTGCACGGGCGGCATTACGTCGGAGACAGGAGAGGGCAGGGTGAGCACGTGCCCCACGGCCCCATCCTGCGCCGTGCCGCCCGTCCCTGCGGCATTCCCGCGGGCCGGGGGCCAGGCTCAGCGCTCCCACGGGAGAGGCGGCGGCGGCGCAAACCACGCGCAGCTCGCAGCTATTCCGGGCTGGAGCCAGGCCAGGAGTCCCGCTCCCTCTCCTCCTCGACCCTGCCCCCCCGGCACCCCCCCTCAAAGCAGTTCGGCTTTTATAGTAATAACTCCTGAACCCTGCCTTGGGGCTTTGCCAAGGGAAACAACAGCAAACAATGCGATGGGCCTCGGCAGGCGAGGAAACTCCGGCGGCTGAGCCCAGCCCTAAAATAGCTTTCGTGCGATTGTTGTTTATTCTGGGAGAAGGTTCGTTCATTCAGAAATTGGAGGGCAGACGAACCAGCGCGGCGCTGCAGCTGCCCCGTGCCCTGCACGGGAAGATGAAAGCCATGCAAACGGGCGCAGGGCGCCGGACGGGAGCGGGAGCCGGCGCGGGGGGCGACGCAGCCCCCGGAGGGGCAGGCGGCCGCGGTCGCAGCGAGACCGCAGCGAGGGCAGGGTCCAGGCTGCCCCGCGCCCGCCCCGCGTCCCGGCTCCCTTGGGGTCACTCCCAGGCTCACGGATCTCCAAGCTTTCTCTGCAGCTCATGACACCAGCAGAAAGCTCGGGGTATTACCGGTTGTTATTGTAAGGATTATTTTTGTTTTCCTTGCTAGACATGGCTCTGCTCCAGCTTGGCTCCCGACCAGCCCGAAGCCGGCGGGCCACAGGGACGGCGATGCTCGGGGAGCGGCGCGAGCCCCTTCGGCAGCGGGCAGGGAACAGCCCTTGCCTCCTCCTGAGGCTCCGGATCGGGAATCAGCGCCGGCTTGGTTAATTCATTAGTTTTGATGAGCAGCTTAGCAGCGCGGATCGGTTAAGCGGCTCCCTCCCACCGCTCAGCTGACGGGATGGGTTCGGCTCCACTATCCGTATCGGCAGAGCAGAGAGAAGGACCTGGAAGGCAGCACACGGACTGGGAAACAGTTTGATGAAGAAGCAAAACCGAGCCCGATCGAAACAGCTGCCTCCATAAAGCACGGGGACGTGGAGCACCCCGCAGCTCCGGGAGGGCTGGGTGCCGAGGGCAGAGCCAGCGGGTGCCTGGCGGCTGGGGCTCCCCGCGGACACGAGCCCAGACCGGGAGGTCCACCTACCTCCGGAGCCGCATGGCTCAGATCAGGCCGGGGGGTTATATCTCATTTCCCCGATCCTGTCCATGCGGATGACTCTGCCAGCGCATCCTTCTCCCCACGTGGGCTGCATCTTCCTCCAGACGTAGGTTCCTCTGCAGCCTGTGTTTGGTAGTTGGTTAAATTAGCTCAGGAATAACCTGTTCGTGATGATGACGTGTTATAGTGACCTTTAGTTTTCCAAAAATAAATAAATATATATATGTGTGTGTGTGTTTTGCAGTTATGAATGCAATTCCGCAATCCACTTAGGAGTCGGTAATTTTCTGGCTAAGGTGGGAAGTTGCTGACATCTTGTGATATACGACTAGATTGATTGTATTTACTTACCCTTTAACCTAATAAAGGAAAATAATGTTCCTTAGCCTCGCTAATTCTATATAAGCTCGGGCATTGCTTTAAATCAGCCGGAAGCACAGGCGCTGAACCGTAGCGGCGCGGGGGCAGAAGCGCAGTGGGATGGCGCGGAGGTGGCACCGGGGCTCGCGTGGCCGGAAGATGGGGAATTCCCCTGGCTGCCCCGGAAAACAGGGGCAGACCCCAAAGCGAGGGCATTTCCCTAATATTTATTTTCAGTTTTATTTCAAGCCAAACAGAGAGCGACGCTTTTGGATAGGACGTTGCTGTGCCCGGAGAGGCGGCTTTCGCTGCAGGGAGGGAGGCGGGCAGGCAGCGGGGTGCCGGCGGCCTCGGAGCATCAGCATCAAATTTCAGGGCTTTTCCCCGATTTCTCACCCAAAATGTCAATCCCTGGCTGCTCGCTGCATCCCAGCCCTGTCCCTTTTTTCCAGGTGCCTTACGGCCCCCGCGAGGCGGCCTGGGCACGCTTTGCATCCTGCTCCCTGGGAAAGTATTAACCAATTTGCTGCTAATCAGGTCGCCATTTTCCAGCCGTATTCTTCCAGTTTTGCCTCTTTCTCACTTTGTTAATGTTTCGCTCTGGGGGCTTCCCGGTGGCTGGGTACCTGCCCCAACGCCGCTCACGCGCTGGCCGGGGACACGTGGGGGTGCCGCTGGAGGGGCGGCGCGTGCCTCGGGTGGTGTGCTTAAAAATAACCCGCAAGCTCGTCAAGGTTACGAACGGAGAGAGAACAAATTGCCTTTGGAGCTGATTAAAGCGCTCGGCGCAGCATCGCGTGCGGCTCGCTCCCGCGCGGCTGGGACAAGCAAGGAGCCGAGCGCACTAATTTGCACTCTGCAGCTCCCGCGCTAATAAGGCCTTGATGAGCTGCCTCCTCTTCTCCTTCGCGCTGGCTCCTCCTGGCTCCACTTGGCTGGGCCCTGAGGCCTTTGGGGCTTTTTTTGTGTTTTCAAGATGGGGTTTTTTGCCTCAATGCTCCCCAGGAGCGATGCTGTATACAGCGCTGCCCCGGAGTTGCTGCAATAAAACCTCTGGGGGGGGGGGGGGGGTCTCACGGGGTTCCCGGTTCATCCCGAACCCCAACACTGCCAAAATCCCCTAAAAACAAGGCGCCGGAGCAAAACTCACCCTCAGCCGAGAATGACCCCGGGGGGAGCAGCAGGGCCAGATCTGCCCACTGGGGCCGGTGTCCCTCTCCCCATCCCCGCCGCCCCGGCTGGACCATGCCGCCTGGCATCACTTTCCAAAGAGAGCCAGCCCCTCTTTTCCCCCCCGCCACCCCCGCCGCCATCCCCCTCCGACTTTCTGGGAAAATCCCTTTCTGCCTAAAATTATCCAGATGTGTTTTACAGCTCGAGGGGAGCTTGTGGGAAAAATCGGAGGTTAGCTGGATGAGAGATTTCCTGAAATGTGGCCCTACGAGCTGGTCCCAGTTTGGAGCGGCCCCGCATCTATCACGTGTGTGGCTTAGATGCTCCAGATCACTTTTATCCCTTAATGAGAACTCGGGTTGTTGGGTTGGGTGTTTTCTCTTGTTGTTGGGTTGTTTTTTTTTTTTTTAATTTATACTGCATGTGTTTTGGGAAAGGACTAGCAAGCACGGTTCAAGCGCCGCAGCACTCCCTCTCCGGGCGCCGCAAGCCGCAACGTGGGCTTCCCACCCAGGGCGGCACGGTCCCCGGCGGAGCAGATTTGGGAGCCCCCCGGTAGCGTCTCACCCTGGGCAGCCTCCAAACAATTAATTAATTTTTAGTGGCGGTGAGCTGGTGGATGGTGCAGAGTTCTGGGTAGAGGCTTCATGTAAATTGTAGTAATTTGCTGGCTCTGCCACTCTAAATCCCATCTAATTATACCAAGGGTAGCATCTGACATTAATTTGTTACAGTATTTGTGTACTGAGCACTAGACATTTTGGGGACGAATTTAAGAACAGCCTTCAGATCTTTGCCCTTGCAATCCATTGCAGTTTGCAAATGACAGCGTTTAGCCATCTCGTTACCTGACTGCATGGGTAAATCAGCTATTTTGAAGTCCTAAATACTATTATTTTTATCTGCAATCATTTTGCTGATGCAAAATTAGAGGCTGCGTTCCGGCATCTTTTGGGGGGAAAAAGAAAAAAAACTGGCCCTCTTTGCTCCCTGATGCCCTTTTCAGTCTCTGATCTGTAAAATAAGATTGACAGCAACTTCTCGATAGCAGCAGCAAAGCGCGCAGCCGGTCATGTGCCTGTGAAGCGCTCCGGAGGGGAAAGCGCCCGGGAAGCCGGGCGGAGGACCAGCCGGCGCGGACGCAGCCGCGCGGTGTCAGGTGTTTAACTAGCCTGCTGGAGCTCTTTGAGGATATTACTGCTTCACCAGATAAGAGAAATTCAAGGGATGTGCTATACTTAGAGTTTCAAAACACACTTGGCATCGTTACAGATCAAAGCCGGCTGGTGCAGGCAGCATCCCGGAATAGAAGGCGAAAGAGGGAAAAGATTTGGAATTTACTGGGGGGGAAAAAAAAAAAGAAATGCACTGAAACCAACAGCCCGATGCTGCTAAAAATAGCACAGAGGTGTTAGCGGCAGCGCGGAGCACGGGCTGGCACCAGCCCCGATAACCCCCGTGCGTGGATGAGGGGGTGCAATGAGCCCCCGGGACCGGGGTTAGCGCTGGGCTCCCACGGCACAGCAGGCACGCGCAGGGCAAGGCAAGCGGCGCATCCTGCCCTGGCCTAGGAGGGTCTGCAAGTCGAGCTGGGCGCTGAAGTCTGGGGATGGCACGCGCGCCCGGTGCTTTGGGCACCCTTGGGTGCTTTGCAGCCCGGGCTAATGCTGCCGCAGTGCATGGGAGCTGCCTGCCCCCGTGGGAGGCAGGATGGCTCCGGAGCGAAACCTTCCCGCCGGAGCTGGGAAGGCAGAGCGCAGCCCAGGGAGCAATCGGAGGCAGGGAACAGCGGCACGGTTTTCCTGCCGTCACATGCCAGCTTGGCGGCAGGGCTGGGAGCAGAGCCAGCTCTCCCGTGCGCGGTCCACCGTGCGCCTCAGCCCTGGAGAGGGCTGCTGGTGGCAGGGGCTATTAGCCGCCCCTCGGCTGGGGATGCCCACGCGGCTTTGCTCCGGTGAGGTCCCGTGGCGCGGCGAGGGTCCTGCCACCGCGAGCAGGCAGAAACGATGCCCTGGTGCTGCCAGCGTTAGCAGGAACGACGCTGGTACCCGGCGGCCAGGGGACTGAGAAAGCCTCGGAGCATCGCCGATCTTCGGGGAGCCACCCACCAGCTCCGTGACTGGTCCCAAGAGCCCCTGTTGCTCTCAGCGAAATTCCCAGCCGAAACCAGTAGGAACCAGCAGAGTTTCAGTGGGGTTTCCAGCAGGGCATGCTCTGTGTCGGCCTGTCCCCCCTGGGCAGCCGTCCTGTCCCCCGCAGACAATGTCAAGTTGTCCGCTTCCCGCAGGCATCTGTTTCCAATCCCGCGAGCGGGAACAGTGCCGCTTTGTGCAGCTCCGCTCTCTGGCTGCTGGGAAAGGCCAGCGGCTCCGAAACAATCCGCTGCAGCCTGCCGTCCCCGGGGACGTGGCTGCCCGGCTGCAGCGGGGCCTGGCGCTCGTGCCCCCCGCCGCGGCCCGCACCCGGCGCTGCTCGAAGCACCGCGGCTGCTCTGAGCTCAGAGGTGCCGTTTGCCAGCTGCTTCCCGTGCATCCTTGGCCATGCTTTCCCTCCCGGTGCCGTGCTACCCCCGGGCAGCGCCAGAATGCTGGGGGACCCCGTCGCGGGCACTGCAGGTGCTCTGCATGGTGGGACATGGCCACCGCCGGGGCCAGGACGCTCCAGGCTGCGCTTGGCCGGGCTAAAAGGCACCAGCTGCGTCACAGCGGAGCCCTCGGCTCCCCAGCTGCCCCCCTGGCAGGCAGCACCCATCCCACGCAGGTCCGCGGTGCAAACCACGAGACCCCAGCAGGGTGGATGGATGGAGATGGATGAGCCGAAGCTGGGGCACCCCGCAGAGGAGGCCCCCGTGGTGGCATCGCAGCAGTGCTGCTCCCTCAAACAGCCCCGGGGACCCCCTGCCCTGTGCTTCGGCCGGTGATTTGCTGTGCAGCAGCAAGGTGGTACCTGCTCCCGCACCCCCCGCCCCCAGCCTGCAGGGCATCCCCTCCCTGGAGGAGGAAGAGGAGGGAGGAAGGAAGGAGCACGGCTGGGGCTTCTCCAGCCGTGCAGCCCGCCTCTTGGTTTGTGCAATCAAGCTAATTGCAGCCCTGGAGCCAGCGAGAGGTGGTGGTCGCACGGGGGGCCGGGAGTCCCCACCGTGCAGGAAACCTGAGCTTGCAGGTTGTGTGATGCGCAGGGGGAAGAGGCTGCCGGAGCGGGCGGCCGGCCAGTGCTACAAGTCCCAGCTGTTTCGGCAGCTCCCGGGGCGGCCGGGAAGGGGCCAGACCCCCCACCCCAGCGGCAACGCCAGCATCCCCCCCGAAAGGGCCCGGCCTGTGGCTCCCACATGCACCACCCCGGGGGCCCGGACAAGCAGTGCGCGCCAGTGGCTTTCCTCCCGGCTCTGACAGGCCCTTCCCTGCCAGCCGAGCCGGAGGCGAGGCATTAACACTGGTATCTCTGTTAATATTGCTATAAAGCAATAAAGGCGGCTTGAGTGCTGAAAGGCAGGGAGAGCAGAGGGCTTGGAGCCGTTCCACGGCGCTGCTATTAGAGAGCGCAGAATACGAGTTATTAAATTAGTGCCAGGTACTGCGGGCTTTCCCTAACAGAGCGGCTTCGGCTTGGCTCCGAAACTTAAGCTCCAGCTTGTTCG
The DNA here is from genome assembly GCF_036370855.1 of Dromaius novaehollandiae. Taxonomy (NCBI): domain Eukaryota; kingdom Metazoa; phylum Chordata; class Aves; order Casuariiformes; family Dromaiidae; genus Dromaius; species Dromaius novaehollandiae. The sequence continues at coordinate 11,765,134 of NC_088106.1, forward strand.
GGTTAATTAAAAGCGGGCCGGACATCTTCCAGGGCCTCGCTTCGCCCTTCCAGCGGCCGCCCCCACTCCGGGCCAGGGCAGCATGCCGTGGGGCAGGCGGGCACAGCACGGGCACGAGCCGGGCGGGAGGAAGGAGGCAGAAACCCCCGTGCGCCACCATCCCTGCCGCCACTCTGGCTCCCGCCTCTCTGCCCGCACGGGGATTTTCCGGCTCCCGGCGATTGGAAGTTTTCGGCAGCCCCCTCCCCTCGCCCTGCAGCAGGTCACCTGCGAAGTGGCCCCGAGCGAGGGGCACGGGCCGGTGGCTCCTTGCACGTGCGGATGCGGCGTGGGGCGGGCACCAGAGCCAGTCCCCCGCCTGCTGGGGGCCCGGGCCGGGGAGGAGAGAGGCTTGGTGCTGGCTCAGCCCCCCCAGTTACGGGGAAGTTTCCCGAGACGTCGTGGCTGCTGCCTGCAGGCACTGCGCTGTTGAGGCTTCGCAGGCGCTGCCTCCCAGGCACCCTGTTAAAGATGGCCTGGAAAGGGGACACCATGGGTGGATGCCTGTTTTTTTGGTGCTTTATGAGGCACAAAGAAACCCAGAAGACTGTGTTTTGCTTTAAACACCCCCACGTTTCCTTGCTATGCTTGTTAGAAACTGGGGCTCCAGCTCTGCTGGAGGATGCCACTTGCTTGTGGTACCTCACAGACTCGGAGGAGACACAAAAGCCAATCCGGGTGTTTGGTTTCGTTCCCATGCGTTTATATTTAACTCAACACCCTGGGGGGAACCAAACCCACCCCCAGCTGTGGCCTGAGAGCCCACCCCCGCGGTGCCCGGCTCTGGCAAGTCCAAGCCAGGCACCCCTGACGCTTCTAAGGTAACAAATCCAGGCAGAAAGCCTCCCGTTGCCTCCTTTGGGATTTCTTTTGGAAGCTCTTGCAAGCCTGGGCTCACCGCAGAGACATGGAGAGGTCCCGGAGGCTCTGCTCCCCTGCCTCTGGAGCAGGATCGCGAGCAGCTTTGCACCCAGGCATGCTCAGCGCAGCGCAGGAGCAGCCACAGCTGGGAACATCTGGCTGCGGAGGAGGCAGCTGCCCAGCGATGGGGACACAGGGAAGCACGCTGGGCTCGTGCAATGGCAGAGGGGCAGGCGCTGGCCACAGTGTCCTCAGGGGAAGTCCCAGGGACCAGGCAGGAGTCTTGCGCCCGTTCCAGACCTTCAGCCTTTCTTGTGGCTCGGCGCAGGCAGCCCGGCTCCGTGAGTCACCGCCCAGCCCTCTCGCGCGCTCTCGCCGAGCGGCTCCAAAGCAAAACCCCGGCCAGCAGCTCAGGGAGGGAAAAATCCTGGCATGAAGCTGGGAAAGGAGGACCGCAGCGCCCTCGACCCAGCGAGTGCTCCCCGGCTGCCGGGTGCTCCCTCCGGACCCCAGCAGAGCTGCCGGAACAAGCCGAGGCGCCTGCGAGCACCCCGCGCCGCAGGAGCGCTTGCCTTTCTACTCGGAGCATAAACCACCTTTAATGCAAGCAGGATTTCTGATGGCTGCAATTAAAGTGCTTCCCGAGCGGGGCAGGGCATCGCCTCCCCTCCCACGCTCGGAGTGCCGGCAGCCGCCCTTCTCCTCCGCGGCAGCCCACGGCACCTTTCCCCAGCCAGGGACCTGGGCCGTCGCTGTGCGGTGGTTTGACCTCTTGGGGACCGAGGATGTCTTGGAGGTTTGTCTGCAGCTCCCCGCGGCCCCAGGTTTACGAGGTGGCCGCTCTGACTGCTTCCACCCAGGCTGCGGCAATGACACCCGCCAGCAGGTCAGAGGCGACCTCAAGTGCTCCTAAGCGGGCAAAATGCTGATCTGGGAGCAAAACCGAACTTCTTGAGCCATAATCAGAGCCAGCGGGGTTAAATTCCCCTGGCTGCATCCCGAGGACTTGGCCTAAACATCTCGACCGTGTCGCCCTGTCTGTCCGCCTCGCCGTGCTGCTGCACTGAGTGAACATCTTGGCGCCGCTTGGGCAATTTGGAGGGACCTGCAAGTGGCTGCGGAGTGAGGCAGCTCCTTTAGGTCTCTGCACGGCACTGGGGTGAGGGTGATCCTGGAAATCTGAGCCCTGTAATTGTGTTTCTCGGCTCTGGTGATTTCTGCAGGGTTGCTCCGCAGGCATGCCTGCGCTCTGCCGCGGCTCTCCAAAACACACCGGCCCATAGACAGGCTGCAACATCTCTGGGCGCTTCCAGGAGAGAGCCGGGATGGGAGCGCTGCAGGCAGGAAGGCGCTGGGAGCAGAGCCCGTGCACCATGGTGGAGGCTAGCAGCAGGCTGGTCCGCGCTGCGTCCGCGTGGGTTATTACACTCATTGACGACGTGGAGAAGGGAGCGCGTTAGCCCGAGGTGACGCATTTAGGTTAGTCCAGGCTGAAGAGCGGCGCTGCCGTGGGAGTGGATCACACGGATGTACGACATCCACCATGGGCCCATGCGAGATGATGCATCTTGGATAGACTAATCAAGATAATTCACATATATTGTCCTAAATTAATTATAGCCACTAAGTACAAGCCTAACATGTCAATGCAGACAGCTCAATTAAGAGCTCTTATTCAATACAGGCCGGTGGTCAAAAGAGCAAAGAACGGATTACAACGGGCAAAGAATATGGAGTGAAGTGACGGAAACGTTGCAGCATCACTGCTTAAATCACCACGGCTGCAGCAGCGGGGACAGCCCCGGGCTCCCGGCCCCACGACGCCGGGACGCCCGTAGGAGAAGGAGCCGGAGCAGCGTGCGGGGCGGCCGGCGGGAGGGGAGATGGGGAAAAGGTGGGGAAGGAATTAAGGAGGTGCTCTGGCTCCATATATGGGCTGAGCGAACGCTGTATCCTGGCTTAAAAAAAAAAAAGGATGTGGAAAAATTGGAGCGGGTTCAGGAAAGAGCTGCAGGAATATGGGAAAATGCCTGCGAGCGGGAGACTGAAGGCAGGCCCCCGTCTATTTAGTCTACCGCAGGCGAGGTTAAGATGTGACTCCATCACCGTCAACACGTACCTCCGCCGGGAAGGGATTTCTTTCAATCAAAAACGCATAACGAAACCCAGCGGCCGCTGGGGGCTGGAGCGGGTCTCACGCCATCTCCCACGGGCTGCGCGGCCGAAGCGCCTCCACGGGAGCTGCGGGCTCGGGGGGGGCCAGAGCCTCCCTCATGCTGGGGGTCCGGCCAGGACCCCCCGGCCCAGGAGCCGGGTGCCCGGGATGGAGCGTCTTGCCCAGAGCCAGGCAGGCGCTGCAGGAAATCGTCGGGCTGATTTCACTCCTGCAGGACTCAGGCCAACATCATTTAATCTGTTTTCATTCCTATTTCATGAGATGTGAATAATTAATGAGAAACACAGTGCAGGGAAGTTTTATATATATATATGTATATGAATGTATGTATGCACACACACACACATATATAACGTCAAAAAGAATTAGAGCTCAGGTGTCTGGGAGAGCTCAGACCTTTCCCGCTCCCACAGTGGCTGTTCCCAAGTGTGGGACTGGCTCCTCGCGGAGCCGGCCATGCGTCCTGCCGGCGTCCCCGAGCACCCAGCCATGCACGGGGCAAGGGGTGGAGACCCGCATCTGAGAATTAGAGGAACAGCAGATTTTGGAGGGGGGATTTGACAGAGGCATGTTCGGAGGATATAGGGGTGCTGTCCCTTGGAGGGGACAGCAGAAATGGGGTGTCCTTCAGAGGCTGAGGGCAGGGTCCCAGTTCAGCATCCTCACCGGGCGCTGGGGCCTGGAGCAGTGCCTGTAACTGTCACTCACCAGGGAGGACTTGCATAGTGACAGTCCTCCGAGGAGAGGGTGATGCAAAGGGCTTCTCCCGTGTCCCACCCCAGGCAAGGGGCACACTCCCGGCCAGGCATTGCTGCTGCCGGGGGGAGCAAAGCCCACGTCCCCGAGGAGGGATGAGAAGCAGCATCACTGCACCCCAGCGTTTTGCTGCCGTTCACCCTGGACAAGCTCACCCTCCTCATCCTCTCGGCAGCACCAGAGCCCTGTGCTGCCTCCCCTGCTGCTCCCGTGCAGCCCAGCCGCTCGCACGCGGCAGGCTGGTTCGTCCCGGCCACCCAGCTGAGCGGCTGCTTTGTGCATGGGTCCGCAAAACCCCGAGAGCCTCCCTCCAGCTGCGGGGCAAAGCCCTCACCTGCAGCCCCAGCCCTCCCAGCAGCCAGACAGGCCTGCTGAGTGCTAATTAGCGCTAATTAGCACTCCTGCAAGCCAGAGGGCTGTCTCGCTGCAGCCTGCCGGCTCCCAGAGATCCCCCAGCCTTTAAAATCGGTGCTGCTGTGGGGTGTAGGCTGGTGCTCCCTGTGCTGCAGCCAGGAGCTGGAGCTGGCCCTGTAGAGAGGTGAATTGTCCAGCATCACCCTGGGGATGAGGATGGTGGTGGCTGTTGCTGCCTTGCTGTGGTGCCCTCGCTGGGCACTGGGAAACGCAGGGAGCTGGCCGCCTTCCCTGGAGCGTGAGCTTTGCACCAGTGCTGTGAAAACCAGCTGCATCTGTGCTCCTCCTGAGGCGTATTGCAGGCAGGAACATGATCCTGGCTCACAGCGCTTGGATCCCACTGCTGTTCCTGCTCCTCCTTAGCAGCTCAGCCTCCACCAGGGCGGGATGGAGATGAGGAAACTGGAGTCATTTTGGCACACTGGGCATCAGTCAGCTGCTTGCGTTTCTCTGCATTCCCGGTGCCCGCGGTGCTGCCCTGCAGGGATCCTGCAAAGCTGCCTGCCTGTCTGCTGCTTTTCCAGCCTGGAGCTGGGCTGCAGGAGGGGAGGCCGCCCTGCCTCTCGCGCCGGATGGAGGTAGGGCACAGGAGCGCTCGCGGAGCGGGCCCTGGGCTGGGAGGGCAGTGGGCAGCGGCTGCTGGCTCAGTGCTCCCTTGCTTTAATAATGTGTTCATGTGGGTTTGCTCCTCTTGTCTGGCCAAAGGAGCCTGGGAGTGCCTTGAGACCCAGGCTCACATTGCACGCAATGAATTTGTAGGTTCTTTGCGCGTATCTGGTTGCCGGCAGCTGGAGCAATCTGCTGCAGGGTGGGTTTGGCCCTCTGTAGCGAGAGGGTCTGCCCTGAAAAAAGGGAAGCAAGGAGTAAGCGGGGGGAAGATGCTATTTCTGTTCTCATGGGTGCCGTTTGCACTGATCGCACTGGCAACGTGTGAGCCGTCTTCCCCATGGGCCGGCTCCTCCGACAAGGCAGCTGCTGGTGCTGACCCGCTGTGGGGAGCAGCACCGGCGTGGGGGCGACTGGATTTCACTGGGGGGCCTGGATTGCTGGCTGCTGCCCTGACAGCGTGAGGATGAGGTGTTGCCTTCCCCTCCGCCCTGGCCCTGGTTTCCCAGCTTTGGAATTTCTGCCAAATCATCTCTGTCCCCAAAAATGCCCTCTTAAAGATAACCCTGCTCAAGTCCGATTTCGGCGGGTGCTGATGCGCTGAGCGGTGGTGCAGGCATCGCTGCTGTGGCCCCTCTTCTTCCTCCCCTCTCTGCACTAGTCCTCTCCCCCACAGAGATCGCACCTTGCTGCCAATCACCCTTGCTGCCAATCACCCTCGCTGCCTGGCTCGGCGCTATTTTTACCATATCCTTTCTGAGACGGAGCAGCCACAGCCGAGCACGGCGACTACGGCGTTCAAAGGGAGAGCATACACAGGCATTAGCAAAAACGATGGCATTATGATATTTGCACTTGTATTTCCCATTGTTTTCCTAATATGGCCTAACATCAGCCGGGATTTTTACCTGTGGCTGCACATCAAGCAGGCGCTTTTCTCTTTGCCCACCCGCAGCAGGAGCCAGCGAGCAGCCGGACCGGTCCTTCCCCCCGCCGACCTCTCGGGCACCGGACTTCTTCCCTCGTGCACTGCTGTATTTGGCAAGGTCTGAAAATAAAGCAGAAAGATTCGGAGGCGGGCTGCTTTGTCCTTTTGAGGCCGCCAGGTCCTGCTCCGAGCACGGCGGCGCTTTGGGGAGAGCCCAGCCGGCAGCATCACCCCAAGGAGCACAAACCCCACAGAGCAGCAAGAGGAGGGCGGCCGACACCACGTGGCATCCCACTCCGGGGTGAAACCGGTCACCAGGCAGCAGGAGCAATGGAGGAGTGCCGCCTCTCTCCCATCCACACCCAGCAGGCTCGCGATGCTGCCAGCTCTGCCCTGCTCCCGAGGCGGGACATCCCACGCTGGGCGACGGATCCCCGGCACGCTGGAGCGATCCTCGCTGGCCGGGCGCTGCCGGCTCCCCCCGCCCCCACAGCGCTGGGGCCTCACAGCTCCAACCAGGAAACTATAAAACTTTACAGAGTGCGGCTGGAGAGAAGCAGGAATTGCTCCGGTAACTGCCAGAAGGGCCAGCGTTCGATTCACGAGATTTTCCAGGGCTGGGGCTCGCCAGGAAGGGATTTATCCATCTAGGAGGAGCTGTAAAAACTAAAATTAAATTCTTCATCTTGGAAGGGTGGGGGGGAGGGAAAAAAAACCCAAATCTTCCCCAAATGCTCTGCGGGAGGCCAGGGATGTGGGGTGCCGGCAGGTGCAGCTGCCGGCTCCCTTGTCATGGGGCCCCGGCGTCCCCCAGCCACGAGTGCTGCCGGCTGCCTGCGTGCCGCATGCCCCAGCAGCGAGGAGGGTGCAGGGCAGTCCGTTTCTCCCATTTATTGTCCCTCCCCCGGCTGATGTTGGGAAAACAGGTTTTCCCCACTGCCTTGCTCCTCCCTGTCCTGCGTGCCGCCGGCGGAGGTGGCGGGCAGGGGCATGCCAGGGTCACCCGGCTGCAGCACCCATGGGAGAAAAGCCTCCTGTGGTCCTTCATGTCTTCTCGCGTTTTTTTCTGACGTAAATGTGCATAAAGATGCAAAGAGTCACCCTGCCAGCTCCAGGGTCAAGCAAAACACATGGGCTGCCGAGATCTGCGAGTGCCGTTTCCCCCACAGGAGCGCAGGGAAGAGGGCGATGCCGTGCTGGGGGACAAGGAGCTGGCAAGGCAAAATACCTCTCTGTGGGTCTCTTCTGGAGCCCGGCTGCCGAGCAGCATGGGAAAGCACGCTGCCACGGCGAGGGAGAAACTGGCTTGCTCCTCTAGACGTGTGGAGGCAAAGATCAAACGGCGCTCGCTTGAAAATCTCCGCGGAGCCGCGCCAGAGGACACAAAGGATGTCCGGGCCAAGATAAACCAGCGGCGCTGCAACCGGAGCCGAGCCGCGGGCCCTGGCGAGTCCAGCGAGTCGGGTTGCACCAAGGCCTGGAGCCAGCAGCCGTGTCTGCCTCTTCCCTGGATCGCAGCGCGGCATGCCAGCAGTTTGTTTGGGGCTGGAAAAGCGAAGTAGTGCGTTGTGCACCGGGAAAGCTGCATCCAATAAGTTCCTGTGCAAAATGCCATCATCTGACCTGCTGGGTGCTGGCATCCTGTCCTGCCAGGGATGCCCGGGTGCTGCCTTGCGTGTCGTCCTTCCTCGCTATCGATGCGCCGTGCTGGATTTGCATTGCTTCTCTTCTATTTGAATTTCATTTTGTTTTTGGTTGTTTTTCTTCCCCCTGCCTACAACAGATTTTACACAGAATGCATCAAAGCGCTGCTGTGAAAGCATGTATCGGGGAATGCTTTTTTTGTTGCTTATTCTGGTTTTCTTTCTATTTTTTGCCTGTTACTGCCAGTGCGGGCTCTTAAAATAACCAGCTACTTTAAACCAGCCTCTCTTTGTTCACTGGATGCCATTTTGAGAGGCAGCGAGGTGAAGTGTCAGGGCCCTGCGGAGAGTTTTCCGTGAGGTCCCCGCTACCGGGCACAGTGTGCTGCACCCCCAGCCCCTTCCGTGCCCCGGCTCCGTACCCCAGCTTCGCAGGCCACTAGCAGGTCCCCACACGGGTACCACATCCCCCAGGGATTTGGGGCGGTCCCATTGCTTGCAAAGCATCCCAGCCCTGAGAGGTCCCTGTTTGCAAAGAGCTTTTTTCCCCCAGTTAAAGCTCTCAAGCAGCAGAGGAGAGCGGCTGCCCTGACCTGGGTTCATCCCTGCCGTGCTGAGCGCTGGGGCGGCGGGTGCCCCCGGCACTGTGGGAAGGGGTGCGGGGCAGGGGGATCCCTGTGCCGAGCCAGCGGGCCACGCGCCACCGCCCGCGGGGAGCCGGGGCTGGGCTGCAGCCTGCCTTGGAAGAGCCAGTCGGAGGCTCATGCCATGCCTGGGCACGTCCCTGCTTTGTTTATTCCGCCGGCTTATTATTTTGTTTGACTGTTTATCCCTGGCTGACTTTTCTCACGGTTGCCGTGTTTGTTTAGCACAACTCGCCTGCAGCCCTCCAGGCTCCCCGCGCGGTGCTGCTGAGCCGAGCAGCCGCCCCGGTGCGGGGAGCCCCGCGTCAGGGCCACGAGGGCTCGGCTGCAGCAGGCGGACAGCCCTGCCATGAGTTTTGCGGTGCCCGGCCCCGCTCTGCAGCACAGCGTGCTTGCGTCGCCCGCGGGCATGAGGGGGTTGCGAGGGGACGGGTGACAACAGGGGACAGGATGGTGACCAGGCATGTGGCTGCTGCCGAGGGTGCCTGCACGCACCCACGCCAAAGGGTTTCAGTGCAGCGGGACACCCTGCGTGCTTTGCTCCTGCAGTTGGCCACCCCGAGCTGCCGGGGACAGGGAGGCCCGTATGGAGCAGGGAAACCCCAGGCAGGAAGGAGACGAGGTGGGAAAGCTCAAGGGGGACCCAAGTGACACCCCCTCGCCTGCCAGCAGGGATGCTCCTGGGGGACCCTGTCCCTGCCAGCCGCCAAGATGCTGGCCTGGCCTCCCGGCACGCAGAGGCGCTGGCACCATCGGGCCTCCCCGGGGCGTCCCCCACCGCGGCGGCCTCGGGGGCCGGAGCCCGGTCCCTTCCCTGCAGGAAGATGCAGGGAGCCATGGCAACCCAGCAGGCAGGGGGGTTGCCATGGTGACGGGAGGCGCAGCATCCCCAGCCGGGCTCGCTGGGTTGGGAGGGAGGCGCCGGGGGAGCCCGGCCGGCGGGGTCCTGCCCCTTGGCCCGAGGTGCCTCGCTCTTCCCAGCGGGACACGTGCCCCTGCCCAGGGAGCAGCTGCCTGCCTGCATGCGGGGGCCGGCGAGGCCTGTGCGTTTTGCACCGGGAGGAGTTTTCTGGGCGCTGCTGGGGGCCGCCCAGCTCCAGCTGCAAGCATGAACCCTGAAGACCTCACCATCCGACTTGAGGGTCGCTGCCCCCCGCTCGGGAATGGCTGTGCCGGGCCCGCGGGGGAGTCGGAGCATCGTCCTGGGGGAGCTGCTGCGCCGAAGCGCCTCCATGCCCAGAGAGCAGCTGCTCCGAGGGCCGCGGGGAGATGCCCTGAACGCCAGACCCAGGCTGCTGGTTTCGCGTTCAGCAAAGGTATCCACACGTCCATCTCTTCTCTCTTTGCTCTTTAGGAGGGGTGGGTGGACATACGCGTGGGTGGGCTGCGGAGAAGCAGGGAGGGGTGGAAAGGGCACCCCACGCCTGGTATTTTTTGGCACAGCATTTCAGCACCTGATCAGAAGAGCCCAATGGAGAAGTGGGCAGCATCACCGGGACGGCATCAATAACGTTGCGGGGCCTCCGACGACAGAGCCTCACCAGGTTTTTCCGAGGGCTCATACCCGCCTCGGGAATCAGCCTCGCAGCCGGATTTCCAGCTGTCCTTCTTCTGGTGCTGTCCCACAGCGGTGCTCCCAGCCGGTTCCCAGGGAGCCTGGCACCTCGCAGGCTGAGCCCTCTCCCGCTTGGCTCCTCGCGCTGGCGCAGAAGCGGTAGCTGAGCTCTCCTGCAGACGTCGACCGTAAAATCAGGCTCGCAGACACTTGCAACAATTCCACTCTGAAGATTGTGGCTGGGCTTTATATCCTAAGCCTGCTTCAAACTTTGCACTGGGAGAAGTGATTTGTCTGCAAATGTATGTGGTTAAAATAAATGCAGAGAATTTTAATCCTGGGAATTTGGAAAGTAGGAGATTTAAAATAACAAAACCCTTTCATATGGCACTTAATCCGAAATTAGCTAGGTTTTAGGTTTTACGGCAGTAGCTGATCATTCCTCGGCCGCCTCCTGCTCCGCGCGGGAAGGCAGGGAAGCTCTGGAAATCGCACAAGCAGGCGCCGAGCCCTCGCGGGGGGCGCTGGGGGCAGTGGGGAAAGGCTCGTCACGTCGCTGGGGTGGTGCCGGAGCAGTGACCGCTCTTTTTTGTTGACATGGAATGGATCTCCCACAGCTACTTAAGGTTTTAATTGCCCTGTGATTAAAGTTTTCATTACTAAGCAATTAGCACCTGAAATTTTAAGTGCCGGAGTGTTTAAGTGCATCCCGGAGCTGCCGAAGGTTTAGGGGTGGTGGATGTGGGTGGGACGCGAGAGGGTTTTGCAGCGGGGCTCCGGAGGTGCCCTCCCGGCTGATCCTGGCACTGCCAGCCGCCCCGATAACGCCCGGCAGCGCCAAGCGGCCGGCAGCGCCGGGAGGGGAGCCCGGAGCGGCAAGCGCCGGCCAAGCCTGGGAAGGAGACAGGCTGGAGCCAGTGAGCTGACCCGGCTGGAGCCGCGTGCCTGCCGAGCGGGTTCGGGAGATGGGAAAAACAGCCCTACCTGCCCCGGGAACGGGGATTCGCACGCCCCGAAGGGCTCTCGGAGGGCCTTTCACCCGTACATGTGCTTGTTGACTCCCCTTTTAAGCAAATGCACGCTCCTGGCACCCCTGTTATCTCATGGCTGTGCCCTGGGTTGATTACACGGCGGGGAGCGTACTCCCTAGTGCTTGTTTTAAAACTTCGCCTGGGTGATTTCATTTGATGCCCCTTAGATCTTCTGAGCAAGCAGGGATAATTGTCCCCTCATCACCTTCTTCTCAGGCAGCTGCAGCCAAGGCCGCTGCACGTGAAGGCGACGGCCGTCGGGGCTCACGGTGGCAGGGCGTGCAGCACGCACCGCGCGTCCTGGCTGCAGCGGGGCTGTTTTGGAAGAGGGCGTGAAAGTCAGGCTTGCTCTGGAAGCAGGCAGCATCTCGGGGTGGGATTTTACACGGAGAGGTCTGCAGTCGGGGGTCTCATCCTCTGGAGGTCCAGGGCTGTTGCTGGTGTCTCTGTGCTCTGCCTCCGTCGCTGCTCAGCTGCAGCCAGCAGCAAGTTTTCTCCCCGAGCTTTAGGACTGCTTTCAAGCAAGATCATCAGCCACCGAAGGTGCGTGCTGCAGGCGCCCTCCCCTGCGCGGCGGGCCGGACCCACGCCAGCCGGGCACCCTGTCAGGCCCCGGGGGCTCTCGCCGGGCCGGGGAGGGAGCAATACGCCCAGGGCATCCTCCAGCTCGGATCCCTGGAGCCATGCGGGGGGGTCGATCGTATCTGGGGGTATTTCTTGCTGGGGCAGCTCTGGGGGCATTGCCTTGGCGAAACTCAGGGTCTGCTTTCCCACCAGTCCCAGGATTTAGTCCACCAACACATGCCGGGGACCATCCCACCATCAGCATCTCACGCCGGCGCTGGGCCGCCCCGCTTGGCACAACGGCCCTGGAGATGCCCGCCTGGCCGGAGCCGCAGCCCTCGGCGCAAGCCCGGAGGAGCCCAAGCCCCGCGGGAAAGCCAGGCCGAGGGGCTGATTAATTACTGAGCGTGTGGCGGGAGGGGATTACGACGAACATCCTCCTTCCCTCCCCGCTCCCCTGCTCCCTGCTCCAGTTTCTCATCGCTTTCTGAAATAAATTCCTTCTGGGCTGCAATTTGCCAGGCACGGTTTGGCTCCGAAGGGAATTCTTGGGGAAAGTTTAAGCAAAATTGGTTCAGCCATTTTTTAGTTATTCAAGTGTGAATAAGCAATTTCCCCGTGCGCTCCGTTCAGAAAATTTGTGCTTGGGTAACTCAAACCTCCGAAATTACAGACTAAACGAGGTTTCTGCATCTCACTGAGCCGTGAGGCTCCTGCTGCCCAGCGCAGCCTCCCAGGAGGGGAGCGTTTCCCAAGGGCGAGCTTGCAGGGAGACAGCAGGGTTTTCCCACCCTGCGTTTGCACCATGTCTAAGTTTCTCGGCACCTCCATCTGGGCCCTCCTCTCGCCTGCTGACACGACATTATCCCTCTGTGCACGTGTGACCAGTGCGAGCTTTGCTGCCAGGCTGGCTTCTTTGCATTTCCAAACCAACCTCCTTGGCGTCTCTGATTTTGCCCGCACAGCCCCCTCGCTGTTTCGCCTGCCCCTCGCGACGGCTCGTTGCACGCACTTTTCATGTCCCGTCTCCGGTCAGCACGGAGCGGGGCTCATCCCTGCCGGAAACCGTGCTGGGCCCAGGGCGAGGGGAGCGGCCCCGGGTGGCTTCACCACGTCCCGCAGCCCCCGAGCGGTGCAAAGCAGCGACCTCCAGATCTCCTGCAGCCCCACCAGAGCCCAGGCCATGCCGAGCCCTGCGCGCGGGGCCCAGATTTGGGAAGCCAAAACCTCTCCGGGACAAAGAGAGAAGACAGGCCTGCGGCAGCCGTGTCCCGCCAGGAGGGTGCCAGAGCAGGCACCCTTGGGTGCGGGGGTGGGGGTGGCGTGTCCCTGCAGGGACAGTCCCTACGCTGTCACCCTGGCCGGGACCCCAGTGCTCAGCGCGTGTCGCCACAGCAGGAATGGTGGTGTGGAGGGGTTGGGATGGGCTGGGATGGGCTGGGACTGGGGGAGGAGATGGAGTGGGATGGGGTGGGATGGGATGGGATGGGATGGGGTGAGATGAGACTCATCAGGGATGGAACAGGGTGGGACAGGAGGGGGTGGGATGAGATGGGACAGGGTGGGATGGGATGAGAGCAGATGGGACAGGGTGAGATGGACCCATCGGGGATGGAATGGGGTGGGATGGGATGGGGATGGGAGGAGACCAGATGGGACAGGGTGTGATGGTACCCATGGGGGATGGGATGAGATGGGACTGGAGGGGGATGGGACAGGGTGGGACTGGACGGGGCCGGCTGGGAGGGGCCGGGGCGGCCGGGCAGGCAGCGGCAGGCTGTCTAGGCTGTCTGTGGAGGGGGCTGCGGCCTGCTCCGGCGCTGCCGCCCTGCCCCCGCTGCGGCCCCACCGCGGAGGCCGGGGAGACCCGGGGGCGGCGCGGCCCCTTTAAGGACCCAGTTCCCCCGGCGGCCGCTGGGTGGGGCGCGCTCCTCGCCCTGTGCCGCCCGCGCCGGGGGGCGGGGCCGGAGGGGGCGGGGCCGCGCCGATCCCGCCCCTTTCAATTCATCTTTCCGCGGCCGGCACCGCCCCCTCTCCCGCCGCCGCCCAATGGGCGCCGCGCTCGCCGTTGCCAGGGGCGCCGGGTTGCCAAGGGCGGGGTGATTGGCGGGCGGGCCCCGCCCCGCGCGGCTGAGCGGCGGCGGCGGCGGCGGCGCCGCCAGAGCGCGAGCGTGGCGCGGCGGCGAGAGGAGCCGCGCGTGGTGCCGCCAGCTCGGGACCGCCGCGTCCGGCGGGGCCGCTCCGCCGCCGCTCCCGCCATGGCCGCCCCGCCGCCGCCGCTGCTCCCGCTGCTGCTGCTCCTGCTGCTGCCCGCCGGCCGCCGCGCGCTGGAAGGTGAGTGCCCGCCGCCGCCGCCGCTGCACCGGGCGGGCACGGCGCGGCCCCGGGAGGGCGTGCCCGCCGCGCCGGGGCCCCCTGCCAGCGCCGCTTGCTCGGGGGGCGCCCGGGCCTCGCCGGCTCCCGCCCCCGCGTTGTCGGCGGCGGGGGAACCGCGGTCCCCGCGGGCGCTCGTCGCCGTGGGAGCGCGGCCGGGCTGGCGGGCGCTCGGCGCGGCTCCGGGGAGCGCGCCCGCGGGGCGCCCCGCCGCCATCAGTAGGCTTCAGAGTCAACGCCCCGTGGCGCGGAGCCCTGCGCGGGCAAGACGAGGCGGCCGCGGCCGGCGAGCTGCTGCCAGCGCCCGTAAGGCAGCGGCGCCTCGTTGGATACTCGCTTCACGTCCAGAGGCTTTTCGCCGCCACCGAGAGGACTGGAAAATTAATATTTCTTTCAGTGGAAGCTCGCGTTGTGCCAAAACTGGCGGGGCCGCCGGAGGAGTGTCCGTGCGGCGGGCTGCGTCCGGCTCCGTCCCTTCCCGGCCGGGGCAGCGGGGCCCGGGCAGCTTAACCCCCGCGGCGCCGTGCGGGGTCGCCGCGGCGCGGTGGGGCCCGTCGCCCCGAGCCGGCTGCTCCGAACTGCCCTCCTTCCCCCCCCGCCTGCCTCCCTCCCCCGCTGGATCCGCGAGACTGGGGAAAAGAAAACAGGGAGGGAGGAGGGGGGAAAAAAAGCTGCTCTCTGGTTCAGTCGGAGATAAAAAGGCAATTAATTTTCTCCCGCTGGCAGGGCGCGTTCCGGGCGGCGGGGCGATGCGGGGTTGGGGCGCGGGGAGGCCGCCGGCGCGGTGGGGCAGAGGGGAGGGAGGAGGCCGGGGCGGCGCGGCCTGCTGCGGCCGGGCCAAGTTCTTCGTTTTAACTCTCTCCCCGCGCTGTGAACCGCGGGGAGCGGGGGGAGAAGCGATTTTGTCTGCGGACCAAGCGTGCGTGGCCCCCGCGGGCACGGCCGGGGTGTCGGGGCTGCTCCTTTGCCCGCGTCCCGCAACTGAAACCTCGCTCGAAGGGATAAAAGGGGGCGGGAGAGGGGGCTGGGAAGGGGGGAGGCCCCGAGTGCTGAAAAGGGAGGGAAAACCCCCAAAAAAATCCCAGATAAAGAGAATCTCCCGGTTTGTTGGTAAAACAAGCCAAGTCTCCTCTGAAAACACTCACTTGGCTGTTTTTCTGTTTATTCTGCTCGGATTGTTTGTGGTGAAGAAAACGGAGAGGGGCGGCCGTGGCTTTTGTTTGTAGTCATTTTTGTTCTCTGGCTTCCGCTGCAATCGCCCCGTGTTGCAATGTTTGGGCTGCGACCGTGGGGGGGTGTTTATTTTGGGGGTTACTGCGGGCAGAAGCCTTTACCTGCTGCCACTTGGAAAAAATGGAAGGTTTCCTCTGGCTTTGGGCTGCGTAAAAAAAGTTTGGGACTTTGTTGTTACAAATGTTTTTCACCCTCCCTCTTTTCGCAGTGGTTTTTTTCTTTCTTTCTTCTTTCTTTTTGGGGTGTGTGTGGAATCGATCGCCTGTGTAGGCTGTACGAAGCTGAGCTGGGGTTTCCAGGCCTGCTTGGTCCGTAATCTGCTGGGCAGACAGTGATTTTTTTTTCCTTTTTTCTTTTTTTTCTTTTTCTTCCTTTTTTTTTTTTTTTTTTCCCTCCCCCGCTACGCAATGGTAGTTGTGGAAAGGGAGAAGCCGGCCTGTTCCCTTCCCTCTTGGGATCGATGCTAAGGCAGCTGTAAACTCCTAAACGTCAGCCTTCGGAGCCGGTGCAAATCGCCACGCACGAGAGAGCGCTTGTGAACCTTGTGCGCTGAGCAGGGGACGAAGCGGCGGCCAGGAGCACTCCCTCCCCGGCGGTGCGGGGCCCTGGCCCGCGGGCAGCCCGCTACGGCGCTGCTTGTAATTAGTTTCCTCCGGGGAGTTGGGGAACAGAGGAGGAAGGCGGCTTGGGGGCCCGGCACAGCCTGCGGGGAGCATTGAGGTGTGCGGGCGGCGCGGGGATGCCGCGGCGCTGCGAGGCCGGCTGCAGCGGGGCGGCACGGGGATGCCCGCCGGCGTCCGGCCGCTGCACCCGGCATGGAGAGCCCAGAGGAGATGCTAAAACCACTCTGGCCACAGAGCAGCCAGAGTTGCTCGGCTTCCCGAGTGCGCAGCGGGGTCGGAGGCCGAAGGCGGCGAGTGGGGCCCGGGCTGCCAGCCACCGAGCGTTTTCGGGGATGACTTCCCCCCGCCTTTGCTTTTGTCCTCTCCGGAGGGAGAGTTGCCGGCAGAGCGGAGCTGGGAGAGGTTGGGTCCCCGCCACCTCGTCGGGCTCAGCAGCTCCCGCCGCACTCAGTGTTTCCATCCGCTTGCAAAGCCACTTCCCGGCGCGGACCGGAGCGACGGAGCCGCCGCTGTAAATCTCGGGCGCGCGTTCGCTCGGGTACGTTAGCGCCGGTCGTAAATCCGCCGCGGCCATAAATTGGCGCTCGCGTCCTCGAGCCGACGGCACCGCGCCACCCCGCTCCCCCTGCCCGCCGGCTGGGCTGCGGGTCCGTGGCCGCGCTGCCCGTCCTCGGGGGGCCGGCGCGGCGTTGGGTTTCCTCGGCAGGCCCCCGCGCGCGGGGCCGGGGGGAGCCGCGCTCGGCAGCCTCTCAGTGAGGGCTTTGTGCTGCCGAGGAGAAAATGGTTTCTCTCCAGATCCTGTGAGCGCGCTGGGCTCGTTTGAAGTCACAATGTGTTTTTCTTCGCCGGTTCAGCAGTCCCCGGGCCTGCCGGAGAAGGAATGCTCTGTCCAGGGGCAACAGCAGGTCCTTTCTCCGGTGGCGGATTTGAAAGCGAGGAGGAGAGGAGCCCAGCCGGGACGGGGGACCTGAGCGCCAGGGAAGGCCTCGGCAGGGCGAGCACTGCGTTTCAAGGCCGTTTCCGCCCGTCTGGGGTTAAAACCCTCAGGCTTCTAAATACCCTGGCGGGAGAGAGCGTGGATGGCCACTGCCGAGCGGCGCCGTCTCCCTTCAAAGTTGGGGTTTTGCATGTGCTGCTCCGGCAGCAATCTCACGGCAGCGGAGCCCCCCCCTTGCTACGCGTGGCCCTGAGCTGACCGGGGCGCTAGCACGATGCTCGAGCGCCGTTGTGCTTCCCTGAATCCCAAACTGGGAGGATTTAGCCTAAAACTGCGGGACAGGGGGTTTTATTTCCTCGCCTGGGCTCAATCCGCTGGCTGCTCCGAAGCTCCCGCGGAGCTTTGTGGGCTGCCTGCGAACAGTGCGCTGCGCTGACAAACCCCTGCTTAATTGACCCCTGCACTGGAACTGCCAGGTATTTTCTTGGCAGGAAGATTTGCTTTTCGTTTAATTACTTTTCACTGAAACGGCTTGCTTCGCGATGGGGTGATTCATGGAAGTTAGTCCTGCTGTTTTATTGATGCTTGGGGTAGGGCTACGAGAGAAAGCGGGTCGTGGGGCTTTGTCGCGTTAGCTGGATTCATTAAACCTTCCCGTTCCTTGCAAAAAAAAAAAAAAAGAAGAAAAAGGGAAAAAGAGCGGTGTTAGTGGAAGCCTGTTTGGCCCGCACTCCGGGGCGGGGGGAGAAGGGCTTTCCTTTGTGTCGAGCGGAGCATGTGGCGAGGTGGTGAGAGGGAAGGACTCGCAGCCAGGTTGCGCACGCCGAGCACGGCGGCCGCCCGCGTTCGCAGCCTCGCCTGGCCGCTGCCCGCGCTGCTCCGGCCGGAGAGGCTGGCGAATAGCGGCCTCCGGTTTTTAAGGAATGAACCGAAACTCCCTGTTTTGTTGTGATGACTTACTGCCGGAGATATTTGGGGAAACCAGTCGGTTGCATTTTCTTTCCGTGAGCCGTTCGCTGCTGCTACTGGAACATGGGCGCTTGGCGTTTAATTAAAACAGCCCGAGCGCTCTGAATCACACACTCGCATGTTTTTAAAATTGTGGCCGTTCCTGTTGTGCTGAGTCAAACTGGTTTGTCGGGATTAAGCGTCTCTGCCTGGGAGCCGGCACGGAGAGGGGGAAGGGTAGCAGGAGCGGGCCGGGGGCGCTGGGCCGTCAGGTTGCCCTTCGCTCCTCCCCGGGTTTAACCCGGTGTTGCTCCCGGCGGAGCACCTGGGGGGCTGGCGGCTCCCCGCAGAGGGCTGCGGCCCCCCGACGCTCGCCGAGAGCCGCCCACAACTCCCTCCACGGCCTGGGAGGCGCCTGCGCCTGGCAGAGGAGGGCCGGGAGACGCGGCGCGGAGGCCGCGGGAGGGGCTGCCGTTTCGAAGGCTGGGAAGATGTTTCGTGTTTGCCGTTTCCCAGCCTCCTGGGACGGGGTTGCTGGCTACGGGGCTGTCCTCCCTCACAGCAGAAAAGCAGGGTGCAGAGGAGCCCCCCGTGGATATGCCAGCACGGGGAGTAGGGCGGGCCTCGTGGGGCTGCCAGGCCAGGAGCCATTTTGTAGGCTGGGGCAGGCAGCCTGCGCAGGGCCCGGACTGGCGCCTGCCACTCTTGGCCAAGGGCTTGTCCTCTGTCTCCCAGGCTTCGGCTCTGTCTGCCATCAGGGCCTTGCTCGGCCTGGCAGGGAATAGGGGCCGTGGCCCCCTCCCACAGCAGGGCCGCCGCTTTCGGAGGTCCCTGCCGGAGGGGTCGCAGCCGCTTCTCTGAGGGAGGAGGGGAGCCATCTTGGGAAGAGGCAGCCTCCACTCCGGCCCCGCGGACACTCTCTGGGAGTGTGCGGCGGCCTGGGGCTGGCTGGGTTGGGGGTGAGGGCTCGTCTACTTCTTTGTTTTTATTTATTTATTTATTTGCGTGTCGCTAAGCTCCCCGCTGCCGCGGGGGCCTGGCATTTCTCACGCGTGTGGCAAGGGCTGTTGACAAACACCTGTTTCCCGGCCCCCTCCCCAGGAATGCCCCCAGCGGCGGGAGGGGGGCCGGGACATCCCCTCGCCGGAGCCCCTCCGTCCCCCACCCCATCCCATCCCGCGGGAGCCGGCCCCGCGGCCGCCGAGGGTTTTCCTGCCCAGTGGCAGCAGCTGCCGGGGGATTTGCGCCGAGCGGTTCCCATCCGAGGTGGGGCTGCTGCGAAGGCCCCTTCGCCGAGCGGCTGAAATCCATCCGTGGGGCAGGGGGCCGGGGGGTGGCTGGCCGCTCCTGCCCGTCCCGCTTGTCACTCGGCCGCTTCGTCCAGTTGCCCGGCGAGAGCCGAGGAGGCACCAGTGAGACCCCGCGTTATGGATTACTGGGGGGAGGGAGGCGGCGAGCGGGGAAGGGGGGCGTTCGGCATGCACGCACAAATGGCATGCGATCCAAGGCCTTTTTTATTAATGAGAAAAATGTGCAGGGCTTGAACGATCGCCAGGAACAGATTTATTCTAGTTCCCCAGAAATTAAACTGAAATGAAGGAGCGAGTCAGCCAGGCCCGGCACCCCCTCCTGACTCTGTGCTTGTTTTAACTCTGGAAGAATCTGACTTTGGGGGTGGGGGGAGAGGCGAGGGGGGTGGGAAGGATATTTGGGTTTAAACAGTTCCAGATGGGTTCGGTGCTCGAGGAGAGTCGGAGGAAGCAAGCAGAGTGCAGCACGGAGATTTGGGTAACTGCCCCAGGCAGGAGAGAGGAGGGAAATCTTGGCAGAAACTCCTGCTCGGAGCTGACTGGATGGGATGCAGCTTGGCAGCCGAACCGCCCTGTCTGCGGGGTGAGCGTTTGTGTGTGCAGCGAGTAAGTTTTTGGGGGGAGAGGGGGCATTTTTTACATATCATTACTCCTTCCCTGGACTCTATCCAAAACTATAATCTGCTAAAAAACAGAGCTGGGGGTGAGCGAGGTGTTTCAGATCGCAGTCTGCTGCAAGCGGTTGTCCTCTCCGGGGGCCGCAGTGTCCAGCTCGCTCCCCACTCCAGGACTTGGGGGCTCTCCATCCACGCCCACCGGCCCTCCCTCAGCCTCGCAGTGAGCTGGGCGCGCGGCGTGGAAGAGCTGGCGCCAGTCCCTCGCACGCAGCCCGGCTCTGCGTTGCAGCCCCCTGGGGACACCTGCCAGGTGATGCCATGGTCGGGGCGCTGGCACGGGGTGACACCGCTGCGGAAGGAGGTGGCCGGCACTCCAGGCGGGTTGGGAGCACTTCCCTCTCGTAGCAGAGCCTGGAAATGAGGGCGGATTTGCGGGCCGATTTGCTGCCTACGTCCCGGTTAATGGTATTCGCGGCTCGAACAGGTCTGGCGCCTCGCGAGCGGATGAGTTATTTCTGTGGCAGTGGAGGGCGGCTGCATGGCCGTTCCTGCTGGGGACGGCGACCTATAAATCTCTCCTGCCTGCTGGCCTGCAGAGCTCCCGCCTGCCCAGGATGGCTGGTCACGTTGTCCAGCGGGAGCCCGTGGCAGGGAGCTGCAGAGAGCAGGCTCTTCCCATTTGCTAGGCAGGGATGTGTCCATCCCGGGTGAGGGGCAGCTGCTTTAAGGCTAGTGGGATAAACTGGCTGGATCTGCACCCGCAAGGCGGCACACAGGGCTGGGAGGTTGTCCACAGGTCTGTTCCCCTCTCCTGTGGCCTGGGAGAGCAAAGGGGGCTCTTTCCTCTGGGAGAGCACAAGCAGCAAGCATCAGGGCACGTCCACCACGTGGGCAGGGATGGCAGCTCCTCCGCAGCAAAGCTGACCCCGGCGTGGTGCACCAGGCTCTGCCATCCGAAATCCTGAGGTATTAATAGAACAGTAATTGCAGTGCAGAGCTGGACTTGGACAGCTGGCTCGTGTCCTCTCCCAGTGTCGATATGGCCGCTCTGCGGGGCCGGAGCCTGGCACCAGGACCTGTCAGGGCTCCGATGGGGCTGCAGGGGCTGCGCAGGTCCAGGCTGCAGCTGAGTCTCTGGGGTGCAATTGCTGGGCAGGAACCTGTCACCCTGCTGCAGAAGCAGCAGGCTGCAAGTGCTGTGGTTCGGGGGCTCTCAGCCGTGCACGACACAGTGCGGGCGCTGCAGCCCAGTTTGGTGTGGTCGGGGCTGGTCCTGGTCACGCAGGGTGACACACGTGCAGCAGAAATCTGCCCTCCCGGCTCGACCCAGTGCGTGACCAGGAGGGAGCGAGCACACCCATCCTCCCCGTGTCCCGGGTGCTGCCCCTCAGCTGCCTTTTGCAGTCACAGAGCTGGCACCTGTCCTGCATCACATGCTTCAGTCTGTCTCGCGGCCATCAGGGAACAGCTCCTGGTGAGGAGCACGCGGCCGGAAAACCCCTCTTGAGCCGGTTAGCGGCTGGCTGGGTGGGCGGCGGAGCCGGGGCTGGCGGGTTGCTCCCGTGCTCCTCTGTCCGGGATGCCAGGCAGCTCGTGCTTATCTGAGCTGGACCTGCAGATCCGGGAGGTGTGGGGTACTGGGGTCAGGGCGGGGGGAAGGCGAGGGTGATGTAGCTGGCTGGTGGCTCAGAGCCACAGGACCTCCGTCTCCCAGGGTGAGTTTATTACACCCCTGGCTCTGGCTGCCCTCGCAGGTGCAGGATTGGGAAACGGAGGGGGGAGAATGCGGCAAGCTTTCCCCTTGAGCATCCTAGGACTTGGCATCTCAGGCTGCATCACGAGCTGTCCGCGGGGCCTCCGGCTGCCAGGACCGGAGGTGCTGCCCGTCCTCGGCCGCTGGCTAGCTGGCTCTCTGGGGCAGGGGCTGCTGGCCGTTGTGCATGCGTGCGGTGTGTGTACAAAGGGGCCTTAATCTCAGTTGGGGCCTCTGGGCCCTGCCGTAATGCAGAAATAATGAGTCTATTATTAAGTGCCCACAGTACTACTTCACTTTGGTGGCTCGCCTCCAGCAGCAGGCAGAACCTGCCCCGCTTGAAGTGGATGTGTCATCATTTGCCTCAGCAAATCCGATCCCCTTTGATGATGGGCCAAACGCCCTTGGCACGAAGGGCCACAGCTGTGATACAGGCCCCAGTTTTTTTCTCCCCTCTTCCCTTTCGTCCCGGTTCGCTGGCAGGTTGTGGGCTCGCCCTGGACCCAGGGGAGCGTGCGTGTTGGAGGGTGAGGGCTGTCTGACCCCTGCCCTCCCGGGAGGGGGCAGCCCGCTCCTGGGGCTCCCCCACGTCTCCTCTCCCCCAGCTCCTGCCAGCCGCTGCGCTGGGAAGCAGGCGCCCTGCTCCGCAGAAGGACGTTTCCCAGTGTGGGCGGCGATAGGGAGCACTCCAGCCCTTCCCTTGGGCTGAACCACGCCGCCCCTGGCCTGCCTGGCCTGCAGAGCCTGGGGGAGCCAGGCGGGACCGTGCACAGCCCCCCACCTTGCGCCGCGTGCTGGGGCTGCACGCCGGGGCACCACCGTGGGGCTAGCCCTGCGTCCGGGGGAGCGGTGGGGACGCTGCTGTTTTCCCCGGGAGAGCTGGGATTTCCCGAGGTGCCTGCAAGCTGGCCAGGGAGACAGCGGCCACGGGGGCTGTGTGGTGTGCCAGCAGCGCTGCCAGCCCGGTCCCTGCAGAGGGAGCTGGCAGACAGCGTCTGCAGGCACCTTCGCCAGCCTCTCCAACCCCGCCAGTGCCCCCGGCCTGCCAAAGCGCTGCGCTGCCCAGCCCGGCACGGTGGCCCAGAGCAGGAGCCGCCCGTCCCGGGTGCTGCAGTGCAGGGCTGCTCGCCCTGAGGTGCCACGCTGGCTCCTCCTGCTGCCTCCTCCCTGGCTGCAGTCTTCCTCTCTGCTTCCCTTGCTCTCCTCTGCATCGGCAAGAGCCTCCCTCCGCCTCCTGGCGTGGCTCTCGCTGCCGAGGCTTGCCGTGGGCACTTGGCACGATGGGCTGCCCAGCGCCAAAGCCTCTGAGGTTGCCATCTCCTGCATGTGCGACTGCTCCAGAGGTGTCCTGCCTGCGGAGCACGTGCTCCGTCTTGGGCCGAACAGGACGGGAGCGCTTCTCCCAGGCAACGTGTGCGAGTCCCCCGGCGCTGGGCCGTCCCCTGCCCTGCTGGTGGCCCTGCCGGGGAGGACAGCCATCGGGTTTAGCTGGGGTCAAAGGGGGAAGGACCCTCCTGGAGGAGGGGTGGGCGGCGTGGCCAGGGAAGTGCGTAGCGGGGTCTCCCCGCGCGGGCCGGCCCGGCGCGCGGCGCTCTGTGTGGCTCCGCTTTTGTGTACGCAAAGCGCTCGTCAGCGGGAAAAGTGCAACCTCAGGTTCTCTCCCACAGGCAGCTCTTTGTTCCCAGATAAAGGGCCCTGCACCAAAGGCCCTTTGTGCCGCTGTTTAGAGCGGTGCTGGGATTAATTGTACCGATAGGTGCTTGAATGGGGAGTGCACAAGGCCGCTCGTTCCTGCTGTAATTATCTCAAAACTGAGAAGGAAATTAAAATGTACGGGAGATGCCCCGTTTGGGTGGCTTTTTGACTAGCAGGCAGTGACCAGGACTGCAAACAAATCCCGCCAAGCTCCCGCTGTCCTAAACAAGCTGCCTTTCCTTGCAGAGGAGCCCATGCTGGTGACGGTGGCAGGAGGAGGAGGCAGCCCTGCACCCAGTGCCCTGCTAGCAGCCACTGCGTTGGGGTAGAGCTGTGTTTTGGGTTGGTGCCCGGGCCATGCTCTCGGGGCAGTCTGGACTCAGCTCCTCCGGGCCGGGTGCGATGGCGCGCTCAGCTCCCAGAGCGCACAGCGGCGTTGCAGAACAGGTTCCTCTGTTTGCAGCCTGGCTGCGTGGGTGTCCTTACTGACTTTCCTCCCTTGCCTTCTTCCAGGATGCTCCGTACTCGCTCCCTGCTCCCCGCCGGGATGAGGAGCTGGCGTCGCACCTTGCCAGCACATCCTGATAAAGCAGGCAGTCCCCACGTTCAAAGGCGAGAGCGCTCGACTCTGAGCCGGTTGGTGGAGACAGTTGAGTCTTCCCCAGCGGCTTCATCTTGAAAAAATTTTCCCTTCTTGCTCAGCCAGTGCTAAGTACAGACCCCGCTGTAGCTGCTGGATTTGTCTGCCGTTGAGCAATGCAATACGGGCGCTCTGGGCCTCTTAGGGGGAGTTCAAACGCTTTGCTGGCCTCAGACCATGTGCGCAGCATTCCTGAGCCCCTGCGTGGGAAGAGGTCCCAGTCTGCAGATGGGCCTAGGCCGGGTCGCAAAATGCCCGACGAAATGCTTTGCAGAGGTGACGGGCAAGCTGTTAGCAGGGACCCTTGCTCTCCTGCAGCTCAAGATGTGCGTAGGAGGAGATGGTGCGGGGCAGGGAGGAGGCTGCAGGAGCAGTGCTCTGACCTCAGCCCTGTCTGAGAAGTGAGACTTACCTATCCCTGGCACTGGATTCGTCTCTGCCATGGAAATCCTGCTTTGACCTGGGGGTTGTGGTGGCCAGCCAGGCTTGCCAAACCATAGCAGGGCTTCTGGTCTGCCTGAGCAATCCTTCCCTTTACCTGGCTGGAGTTGAGGAGAGGACAACTCCCCAGGATGGCAGCCTGGAGTGATAGAGCAGCCTCCGGGTGAGTTCCTAAAGCTGGTGAAATTGGAAGCCAATTTCCAGTTGACTAATAGGACCGAGCTCTTGCTTTGGAGTACCAGATCCGAAAGGCTTTGACTCACTTGCTCGGCCAGCCCTGACTCCATTCACGTCCTCCAAAGCACCCAGGAACCTCCTGAGCTGGAAACTGCTGGTGCCTCATCCGAGCCTGGCTTTGCTGCAGCGCCTTCGAGGCAGGAGACGGCCAGCTGCTCCCCAACGGTGGGAAGCTGCCGGTTTCCCTTCTCACCCAGCCTTGGACGGCTGGTGCGGGCCCGCACGGATGGGGGCCGGGAATTTCGGGGTCGGTCCGCTGAGAAATCAGCGCGGCAGCTTTAAGGGCAGAAAGTGGCTTCTGCCGCGCTCTGCTGCAGGCAGCTCGGCTCAGCGTGGCACCGCGAGTCGCGGGGCTGCTGAAAACAGCCGCCCTCGGGGCCATCTGTGCGTGACCTTCACACGCAGGCGGGCTGCGAGGGGAGGTTACGAAAGGCCAGCGACCCTACCTGGCCCCTCTCTCCCTCCCGCTCGGGCTGCGGGCCATGGAAACCACCCTCTGCCCTCCACACTTGGCCCTGTTTCCTTTCGTCGAGTGGCTCGGTGATTTGTTCTTTTTTTTTGCCTTTTTCTCCTTCTCTTCCCCCTTCTCTCTATGCCATTTGCGTGTTCTCTCTATGCCATTTACGTGGCTCTCGGGCCAACGGCCTGCTCGGCTCTGTCAGTTTTTTTTCCTCCTCCGGTCGGCTGGCAGATGCTGCCAAATTAGGATGCAGGCAGCGAGGCTCCTGTCAGAGCCGGGCGTCTGTCACGGATCGGCACTCGCGGAGAAGGGCGCTTCCCACCGGGACCGCTGGCGAGCGCGGGCTGTCCCAGGCTCCTCGTCCTGACCTGCCGGCAGCCCTGCGGCCTCCACCCTGCTCGCCCTGTCCCTTCTGTGCGGGGCGCCTGGCCCTGGCGATGCCCGGCCAAGCGCTCTGGGAGTCCGCGCCCGCCGCAAGCCACGTCCTCTCCCCTGCTTGCTCAGGCCGGGGTGAGGCGCTCCAAGGAGCGTGGTGGGCGTCTGGAGGCCGCACCGAGCGGCAGCCAGTGCTGGGGAGGCTTTGCGAGCCGGGCGGAGGTTGCCTCTGCCGGAGCCGTCCTCCCTGCAGGCGTCCGATGCCTTTCTGCGCCTCGCCGTACCCGCGCGGCATCCGGTCGCGACAGGTTCTCCCTAATTACCGGTTGGGTGGGGGGATGCTTCCTTTTGTTCCTGTGTTTTTGCTGGATGCCCCTTTGTTTGTGTTTTGAGAAACAACAAATAATTATTGCCTAATAACTACCTTTGTGCTAGTCCTGTTTGCACACAGAGGAACTGGTGTCTGCTTGTCCTCTCCTGGCACGGATGCTGCCCCTCCAATCCCGCTTGCCAGCCCCCTGTCCCGCTCCGAGCTGGGCTCTGGGGAGTGCGAGCAGCGCCAGGGCAGGCACGGGGGGGCTCGTGGCATAATGAGGGGGGTCATCGGTTTTGTCCTCGACACTGCCTCCCTGCCAGCTCTGCCTGCTGCTGCTGCTAGCAGCTGGTGCTGACACCGCGGTGCTGTTTGTTTCGGGATCGTCTCGGCCGGGCTGTTTACGCAGGGCAGGTTCTCCGGCCGGGCCGGGATCCTGGCGAGCAGCGAGGCGGATCGGGGAGCCCACGCATCCTGGAGCGTGCTTGTTTACCTCGGCTGCGGCGGCATTCGCGGCCGCGTCCTCGGGGGACGTGGGCTGGCGCTTGCTTCCAACCCATCCTCGGACGCTAGGGCAGGTGTTTGCTGGCCGCTCTGCTCTGGGTGGGACGGGGGGGGGAGGGAGGTGGTGTTTACCTCCCAAACCCCGTAACGTGGGAGCGTTTCCTTCCTCCTTTGTGCTTCCTCGTTGGCCCGGGCAGCCATGGTTTTCCTGGCGTAGAAGGAAAGAAGCCAAAATTGCCTTCTGGCGCTGCGGCGCTGGGGACAGCCGTGCCCCCTCGGAGATGCCGCGCTTGCCTCCGTGCTCTGGGGCAGGGACGCAAGGGCGGTGCGGCGGCTTGGGGCAGAGGCTTCGGGACTGGGCTGCCCCGTGGGGAGGCCAGCTTGGCAGCAGAGGTCGGGCTGCAGAGCCAAGCGCGCACCGCGTGCCGGGAGGGCTTGGCTCGGGGCAGGTGTCCGAGCCCCCCCACGCCGCGCCGCGGGTGGTTTCTGCGCCCTGTGGCTTTGCCCGGCGTTTGCAGCCTGCTTGCACCAGGCTCTGCGCGGCCAGGAAAGGGGCCAGAGGGTCCCGGGGTGCCCGTTCCCCCCCGTCCCTCCCGTTTGCTGCGGATGGTGGTTGCGAGGAGCCACGCGGCTCTGCCTGGGATTAGCGACAGCTGCCTGCGATCGCGGCTCTTCCCAGACGAGCGTCTCGCTCCCCCAAGGCTGGGGCTGGGGCTGTTCAGGGAATGCTGCCGGGGTGGTTTGTCTTGTAGCCTGCTCCAGGAATGTTGGCCAGACGGTCAAATTCTTCTCCCCTCTTGTAAAATGAGTGATGTGGGGCGTCTCTGGGAGAGCAGCCTGCTGGTCCCTCCTCCTCTGGATAAACCTGCCTGGCCCGCACCGCCCTGTCATGGGAACGGGCCCTTTCAACCCCAGCCACAGTAAATACGCGCCGTGCCAAAGCGGAGGGGGAGGGCGTGGATGGGGGCGCCTGGCCCTCCGCCGCCGGCACCCCCTCGCCGCGGGCCGGGAGCTGGGGAGGGGGAGGCGGGAAGCGCGGTGAGCTGCGCCGGTGGCTGGAGACGGCAGCCCCACCGCCTTTCCCCCTCGCCACCTGGCCTGCTCCCGGGCCTGCCGGTTCCCTGCTCCCTCACGGCTCCCTGGGGACATCTCGCTCTTCCTGTTCTCTTGACAGGAGAACAGAAATCTGGAGTCTGTCTGCTCCGCTCCCCCCTCCTCCCACCACGTCTCACCCCCCAAGTTGCTGTTTTCCACAGAAATGTCAGCCTAAGCTTTTTTCTCCCCCACTCCTCCTGTTTTTTTCCTCTAATCTTGGCCTTCATCTCCAATTACTTCTCTTTTTCCTTTCTCTCTCTCTCTCCAGAGACCCTGATGGACACGAAGTGGGTGACCTCCGAGTTGGCATGGACGACTCATCCGGAGACAGGGGTAAGTCTGGAGCCGTCCCTGGTCCCAACCTCCAAGGGGCGCCGCTGGCTCTGGCCCCTCGGGAATGGGCATTGCTCACCAGCCCCTTCCGCAGAGCTGGCTGCATCTTCTCCGTTCCCTGCCACACTCGCCCTCTTGCCTTGTGAAATTGCCTCCTCGTTACCCGTGCTGGCAGAGCTGGAGCGCGGATGGCAGCGTGTAGGCACGCCATGGTCCCTGGCCCAGATTGCTCTTACTCACCTTGATGACCAAGGAAGGACCAGCAGGGTTGGGACGGGTGGAGGCACAACTGCTGCTCTTCCCTGTTAACTGTTTTCCGGTTCCCCCCCACCCCATGCTGTTTGCTTTAGTGATGTGTCCATGGCGCTCATCTCCCTGTCCTATGGTCTAACCTGCTCCCTTCCCTCTTGCAGTGGGAAGAAGTTAGCGGTTATGATGAGGCCATGAACCCCATCCGCACGTACCAGGTATGCAACGTGCGGGAGGCCAACCAGAACAACTGGCTTCGTACCAAGTTCATCCAGCGCCAGGACGTCCAGCGTGTTTATGTGGAGCTGAAATTCACTGTGCGGGACTGCAACAGCATCCCCAACATCCCAGGTTCCTGCAAAGAGACGTTCAACCTCTTCTATTATGAATCGGATACAGATTCTGCCTCTGCAAATAGCCCTTTCTGGATGGAGAACCCCTATATCAAAGTGGATACAATTGCCCCTGATGAGAGCTTCTCCAAGCTGGAGTCTGGCCGCATGAACACCAAGGTGCGCAGTTTTGGCCCCCTCTCCAAGAATGGTTTTTATCTGGCCTTCCAGGACCTGGGAGCCTGCATGTCCCTCATCTCTGTCCGGGCTTTCTACAAGAAATGCTCCAACACCATTGCTGGCTTTGCTATCTTCCCGGAGACTTTAACAGGGGCTGAGCCCACCTCTCTCGTCATTGCACCGGGCACCTGCATCCCTAACGCGGTGGAAGTGTCTGTACCCCTGAAGCTGTACTGTAATGGCGACGGTGAGTGGATGGTACCCGTGGGAGCTTGTACATGTGCTGCTGGATATGAGCCGACCATGAAGGATACCCAGTGCCAAGGTAAGCGTGTGGCTGAGTGGCAATGTCTTGACCCCTCCACTATGTTAGCAAGCATGTGTTGATGCAGAGGAGCTGGTTTTGCATTGGGCTAGTTTCATTTTTGGAGACTTGGGAGCTCAGTGGGCTCCTTGAGGACAGAGTGAGTTTTAGTTGCATGGTGTCTCAGAGTACTGGTCTGCATTTTGGCTCAGTATCCTGAAGCGTTAAAGACTTAGTGGTCCAGATTGGTGCAGTCTTGCTTATGTCTGCTGTGACGTACTGTGGCACGCGTTGGGTTTTGAGACCTGCGCTCAGCAGGACGCATCTTCTCACAAGGAGATGATTGTCAGCAGGGGTCTGTGAGGTGCAACGTGCCCCCAGCAGGTTTAAGCCCCCAAGTGCTATCAAAATCTCCTTTACACCCCTGCTGCCGAGTGTCCAATGTCTCCATTCTCCCCCTCCTGCGTTGCACAGAGGTGCTTGTGGCTCGGGTGGACGGTTGTTCCTGGCAAGCGTAATTTCGCGTTTGCTGCGCGGGAGCGTTCAGAAACGCCGGTGGTGCTCGGGGCCCTGCTGGGCTAGCTGCTGGAGAGCGGCACGCAGCCACGCGCGCTCCCTGCCCGGCTCTGCGGGAAGGCGGGTGGGGGAGACGCGTGGCGGCAGAGGAATGTGCGCTCCCCGGCCCACCTTGGGGGAAGGAGGCTGCGCGTTGGCATGTGGAGCAGGGTGAGGAGGTGGGCGGCCAGCCCGCGTGGTAGCGTAGGTCTGTCGGAGCCATCCTGCAGCTACCACGGTCTGCCCATGGGTTGTGTGGGGTTGCTGCTTCAGCCCCAGTTGGACGTGTTGATGAGGGAGCAGTCTGCCTGGGTGGATATTGCTGTCCTGTGGAGCGGCCTGGTCCCTGGGAGCCGTCTGCACCAGGGCCGCTCGCACGCGGGACCCCTGCGTGGCCTCGGCTGGAGGGCTGCCCCTCGGCTGGAGGGCTTACGTGGGAGTGAGGATCGGGTGGGCTGCCGGCGCTGGGCGCCTCAAGCTCGACGGGATCATTGGCCCAGGCCCTGCACTCTTAGCAGACACTCGGGGCAGTGGGGTTCAGCCAGAGCGGCTCGGCTCGCGCCCGGGCCTCCGACCGGCCCGGACAGGACCTCTCCTCCCATACGGGTTCGGGGCATCGCTGCAGAGCCCCTGGGCAGCGCCTTAATGATTTTCTCACGAGCTTCAGCTTCTTGCCGCACCAGGCAGGGAGCCTGTGCCGGGCCGTGGGCATCCTGCCGCGTGAAAAGGGTGTCTTCACGTTTCCCCGGGAAAGATGCACTGCACTCGTACCATCAGATTTTCCGCCATGTGATGGTGTGTTTTAAGTGGAAACAGCTGAAAAGGCCTTGGAGGACCTAGAGAGGCAGCTCCATTTTCTGTCTCTTTGTCGACCGTTTCATTACAGCATTTCGGTAAATTTTTCTCCCTTTTGTGGCTCGCCCAGGAGAAATGCCCCCGAGAGCAACTGCCGCCTCTGAGCAAACCCCTGGGCACAGCACGCCGCAGCGCTGCGAGGCACCACCGGCCCGTGCCGCGGCGCCTGGCCCGCTGATGCGAGAGCTCACGGTGTCGTAGCACCTCGGGGCCGGGCCGGCATCGGGGGCGGCCGTGGAGTTGAGACACGCAGCCGCAGCCGGGCAGGGCTCCCGTTTCAGCGCTCCCCGCCCTGCTCGGTAGCCCCCTCCGAGGTGTATGGGTGAAGAGTGCCTCTAAGTGCCAGATGGCATTTTAATAAATAACAATACCGAGTTGCTGCTTCGATGGGATAAGCCCTGTTGTAAATCTCCCCCTTTACCCAGACTTTGCGTGGCCTTTGAAGATCCCCTCCTGCTCCTCCTCCTCTTTATCTCCGTGCAGAGCCGGGATTAGGCTTCGTATTCAGACCTGCTACAATGCAGCTTGCACCGCACTCCCAGGGGAGCGGAGGGCTCGTCCCGCGGCCGCGGGCCATTCCTTTGGCACACTTTGTAATGCGGTACGCGAGGCTGGTAGCTGGCACTCTAGTCGCAAGTTGCCACAGCGTTGATTTGGCATCTCGTTCGCAGCCTCATTATCTTTATTTAATTAGCACATGGCCCTTCTGGGGGCTGCGCTGCTTCCTACGCACTCCCTGCCACGCGGAGCTGCGGAGGCAGCCTTCGCCGGGGGGAGGAGGGGAGACGAGAGTCCGTCTGTCCGTCCATCCATCCTCGCCTCTGCCGTGCCCTCCGGATGCGGCCGGGGCCGTGCGGGTGCATCCCGGCGCGGGACGCGGCTATCGGTCCCGGGGCCGCTCGCAGCACCACGGAGCTCGTGCTGCGCCGGAGAGGAGGCTCGTGGCCGCGTGATGCTGTAAATGAATATCCCAAGCGCCTGGGGAGCCGGTGCACGGTGTGACGCCGTCCTCTCCTCGAGCCTGTTTCTGTGCCTTTTTGATTTCCTCCTCATCCCCCAGCAGCGGCAGTGGAGGGGGCGGTTTGGAAGGTGCTGGCCGCTGTGAACTCGGGCGCGCTCGAGAAGTGCTGTCAGGTCAGAGCGGGGCCAGGATCTGGATTCTGTAAAAATAAATTTTCCTTGCAATCAGTGACTAATGGAAACATCGCCACGAATTAAAAAAAATGCCAGGCAAGCATAGCCCTCGCCAACTGTTTGCAGCTTTGCGTTGCGACACTAGGTCGCTGCACGGAAACCAGGAAGTGAAACTGCCTTCTATTAATTGTCCGGGATTGCGGATCAAAGGCAGCGCGGCCGGGGGAAAGCCGGCGTTTGAAAGCCGGGCAGCTCCACAATGGGTTACTTGTAACGCGGTCAAGGAAATCTGCTTCTGCCGTCCTGCGTGTGACCCGGGGTGGCTCTGAAGATGGCTCTGCTTATTGCAATTTTTTTCCTTTTTTTAAAAAAAAAATTGCTTTCCCACCTGTTATTTGGATGGCACCGTTCAAACACCCGAGGGCTCTTTCCCCCCCAGTCGCCTTCAAATTTACTCCATTCACTTCTGCACTGCGCTAGCGTGAAATATTTCCTCCCAGAGGATGATTTAAAAAAAAAAAAATCAAATGCCTTTTAAAAGAGACTTAAAATGAGAGTCGCCGCCTCGGCCGTAGCTAGACTGTTGCTTCCACGGCTCTAATCCATCTGCAGGCACTTACGAAAGAGCGAAGGGAGTGAGCGGTAGGCTCATAAAGCACCAATCGTCCCAGGCGAGCTTGATTGCTGCCTGTAAAGAAATTACAGGGTGGCTGGACAAAGGGATGCGATCGGTTTAATTTATCTAGATCTGAGCGCGGCTCTGTGTTTTGAGTCCTGCAGGGGGAGAGGGAAATGGGAAGACGCTGCCCAGACTGGAAGGCAGCAGCGTGGATAGAAAAGCAGCCGAGACCTTAAACAGCCGTTCAGGG
Organism: Dromaius novaehollandiae; assembly: GCF_036370855.1. NCBI lineage: Eukaryota > Metazoa > Chordata > Aves > Casuariiformes > Dromaiidae > Dromaius > Dromaius novaehollandiae. Next base: position 11,796,716 of record NC_088106.1, read on the forward strand.
CTGTTGTTCAGCTCTAGAGCACCGCAGCAAAGCGGGAGCTCACCGGGGCAGGGAGACCGCGGGGCTGACGATGGGGACGCGGTGCCGTGCCCTGCTGCCCTGAAAGTTTTGCCCAGACGCCCGAATGTTTTGGAGGATGCTCGGCCCGCGGTGCGGCTGCTTGCCCCCGTCCCGCGCGGTAGTCGCTGGCTGCGTGTGCGATGAGTCACGCCGCGCTCGGAGGCCGCGATGATGGGTTTATTTTGGTGTTTTTCAGCTCCCTCCCTCGGGCTTGGCTCACCGGGGTGCGGACTGCGTTTGGGAAGAGCGTGGCCTCCGTGACCTGGACCACTGGCACGGCGGGGCCACGGGAAGAAGCGCTGTGCAGGGGCCCTGCACCATCCTGCCTGGGGTGCGGGACGCCCCAAGAAGGGTGCAGCGGCAGCTTTTGCAGGGATGTGGGGTTGTGCCGCTGCCTCCCCCCGTGCCTGGAGCAAGCACCATTGCAGCGGTTCCCAGCTGTCAGGCCAGGCACCTTCTGCTCCCCCTTAGCCCGGGAGACCACTTCAGCTCCCCAACCTGGTATCCCGTGACTGTCACGGGCTGTCATGTTCTCCCCAGAGGTGGCTGCAGCCCGGCGCCGGGAGATGTGATCTGTGTGTGAAGGTCCAGGACTGTTGTTTTATTTGAGTGAGAAAAGTGCTTATGCGAAGCGCTTGGGGGGAGAGGGGCGCCCGGCTCCGTAGCTGGGGCTGGAGGGAGCCACGTCCCCGCTCCGGCGCTCCCGGCTCGCTCCCCGGCGCGCTGGCCAAGACAGCACTCGTCGTACAGGCAGTTTCTTGCAGAGAAGAGATGACACAGCGGCTTATCCACCAGGGACCTGGGATCAGTTTTCACTTCTGTTACAGGCTTCAAATGTGGCTGAGAGCTGTCAGGCTGCCACCAAGGTCTTTACGCTCTGATTTATGGGAGTTGGATACTTAAACGCTGCAGTGGATCGGGGCCTCGGTCCCTCTCCCTCCTTCCCTGCCTAAAGCAGGGTGGGAAGTAGCTCTTCTCCCTCTTTCGCGGGTCGGCGGGGGAACGGCGGGTCCGCGGGAATGACCTTCATCGGCTCTCGCAGCGCTGCGTCTGCAGCGGGAGGCAGGGCGCTTGGCGAGGCGGCCGCGGCAGTGCCTTCCCGCGTGCCGGAGCGCCCTGTCCCGAGCGGGAGGCAAAGTGCGCCCATCCCGGCTGGAGCCTCCCCAGGGCACCTCGCCATCCCCAGCCCTCATGCCGCGCTTGGGCTTTTCGGCTTCCTGCAAACTCTGCTTGCTCCAGCTTCATCCCCCCCCCGCCAGCCTGTTATTTCAGGGGGTTTGTCCCTGCGTCCCTGACAGATCTGGGCTCCTGTCCATAACCAAAGCATGTTTGGCAGCTTTCTGAGCCCTGAGCGTTCCTGTCCAAGAGGTTCCAGGAGTCTCCGTGCCGAAAGGCCCGGGCTCGCGGGCTGGAGAGCCCGCCGACCGCGGCATGGGGAAGTGCTGGCCAGGGGCACCGAGGGGCCAGAGATGCCAGCAGCTGCTTGGGCAGGCGCCAGCTCCTCTCCGCGGGCTGGGGCAGCCGGAGAGGGCTGGGCCGGGGCCCGGCAGCGAGCGCCGCGCGCACGGGAACCCGCGGGGCCGGCCAAGGCGAAACGAGCCAGCGGGTGATTCAGTGGCGCTCCACACCCTGCGCGCCGGCCACCGCTGCCAGCCGGAAAGCTTCCTGCGGAGGGTGTCAGGAGATGCCTCACAACAGGAAACTTCCACTTGCTCCGGCTCGGATGAAGCAAGGAGAAACCTCCTCCTGTTTGCGGTGATGTCATGTGGCAGGCATGGGCCAGCAGGTTTCCGCTCTGGGGACGGGCTGCCGGCAGGGTTAAATGCCCTCGGCAGGGTTAAATGCCCTCGGCATCGTTCAGGAGAGAGGAGGAGGTGCCCTCCTCCGGGGCAGGGAGCAAATGCAGAGCGAAGACCCGATTCCCGTGCCTAGCCTCAGGCCCCAGCACCAGCACAGTTTGGAACTGCTCCCGCCCCCCCTTGCCGCCTGCTTGGTACAGGGCTACGATAAACTAGGCTGTTTGAAGGTGCGGGTTGTTTTCCTGAGGCTGCTCTGCTCCTCGGCTCGAGCCGAGCCCAGATGCCGGGACTTGTGGCTCCTTGAAGGACTGTGATCGGAAGCGTGGGGGGGTGAGATGTTGGCAGTGCGGTCAAAGCAGCTATTCAGCCAAGGGCCTGCTGGAATGTTTTAATCTTGCTCGGCACACTACTTGAGCCTGGCTTGGAGGATGCCAGCGGCCCCAGAGCTCAGAAGTGGCTGAAGTGCCCTAGGCAGGAGGTTTCAGGTTGAGCGGCTGCACTGGGGGCTGCCGTGGCAGGGCTGGGGCCTCCCTTACCCGTTTTGCTTCCCCGGGAGGCGGAGGGCGCTGGGCAGAGCAGGGGAACCAGCGGAGCAGAGAGCTGGGGAAGGGGGAGCCCGTGCATGGGGACGCTTCTCCTCGGGAAATGCAGTGAAGAAGCAGAGCAGGAGGACTTGCTTTCCTGGCTGGACCACCCTCCCCAGCCAGGGCACTGCTCAGCGAACTGGGGTGAGCTCAGCCAAGCTGGGCAGGCCGGGGTGGCTCAGCCTCTCAGTGTCAGGACCCCACAGCAGCCCTCTCCTGGGTTGCCAGCCCTGCTGAGCACGGTGCCCAGCTCGCCCTTGAGCCCCCAGTCACAAGCAGCTTGGGATTTGGCCTCCCCTGGGTCAGTGGGAGGTTTCTGGTTCATCCTGGCCAGCTGTGATGACGGGGTGGGGATGGGTCCTGCAGGCAGTGCTGGGGAGGGGGCCTGCGGCAGACCAGGGCGGCCCTCGGAGCCTGGGAAGAGCATCCCTGGACACGCTCCCCGCTTGAAAGAGCTGGCCTGGGGGGCAGAGCTGACTGCTGGAGGGGGCCCAGCCTTCGCCAAGCAAGCGGTCGAGGAATGCAGGGAATGGCACTCTTTACTCTCCCTCTCAGCCCAGGCTGCAGCAGCATCTGCATCAACGGCCTGTGGAGGAAAGGCTTGCAGGTGGCCCCTGGCCCTCAAGCTGCCGATCAGAGACTTTGCAGGGCAGCAGGGGAGGGTCTGCGCAGCCTTGGGGGGAATCGCAGATGCTCTCTGGGTGCACTTTGTAATGCTGATTTGTTTTCCCTTCTTCCAGCGTGTGGTCCAGGAACCTTCAAGTCTAAGCAAGGGGAAGGCCCCTGCTCTCCCTGCCCTCCCAACAGCCGGACGACCTCTGGAGCAGCAACGGTTTGCACATGTCGAAACGGCTATTATCGGGCGGACACAGACCCTGCAGACAGTGCCTGCACCAGTGAGTCCTGCCCTGTGCAAGCAGGGCAGAGCCCGGCAGCAGGGAGCGGAGGGGAGGTCTAGAGGTTACGGATCTGGTCCTGGGGCAGGCAGTGTACCCTGGCCACCCGGGGAGGCAAGCTGGGCAGGGGGTGCGTGGCAGCAGTCCCTAACCCTTGTGCTCTCTGTTCACCCCACAGGCGTCCCATCTGCCCCCCGCAGCGTCATCTCCAACGTGAATGAGACGTCCCTGGTGCTAGAGTGGAGTGAGCCGCGGGACACAGGCGGGCGGGATGACCTGCTCTACAACGTCATCTGCAAGAAGTGCAGCGTGGAGAGGCGTGTGTGCACGCGCTGTGACGACAACGTGGAGTTCGTGCCACGCCAGCTCGGCCTCACTGAGCGTCGCATCTACATCAGCAACCTGATGGCCCACACCCAGTACACCTTCGAGATCCAGGCCGTGAACGGCATCTCCAGCAAGAGCCCCTACTCTCCCCATTTCGCCTCTGTCAACATCACCACCAACCAGGCAGGTCAGTGTTGCTGCCAGCGAGCAGGGGGTGGCTCTCCGCCGCAGAGCGGAGCAGGGATTTCTTGCTGACAGCTTTTGAGGCTGCGGTCCTTTGTGCTGCTGCGTTACAGGCTCTCCATGCCTGCATCTAATCCCCTGGGTAAATTCTCCTCTCCGTTTAAACGTGTATCCCTGGAGGAGATGAGATCAGAACTCATGCAAGCAGAGAAGGGCAGGGTTGGCAGATGCTCCGGAGAGCTCTGGATCTCTTAGACCCACCCCAGAGATGTTGTGCCTGCTGTGAAGGGAGGAGGAAGGAAATGAGATTTCTCCCCTGTGGGCCCAGGAAAGCTCAGCACCAGCCCAAACCTTTGCAGCCAGCCAAGTGCTCTGCCATTCCCTCTTTCCTCCCGCTCTGGCCTGGCTCCAGCGTGCTGGTAATCTCCAGCCGCCGCGCTCTGATCAGATTTCATGGGTCTCATCAGTGGGGTGGAGCAGGGAGCTCCTGGCAAGTGGAGGAGGAGGGCGTGGAGCCCCATTTTCGGCAGGCAGGGCCCTTCCTTGGACAACTTTGCAGCTAGGCATGAGGTGAAATGTTACCTTGGAGCTATTTCCAAGGGGCTGGTATCAGCTTGGCTGCAAGATGCCGGGATTGCCCCTCCCTCCAGAAACTTGTGGGATTGAGTCTCCCAGCTTGCCATGCCCTTCCACTGGGGTTATGTGAGCCAATCCCAGGCAGAGAGAGTCCTCCCTATGGATATAGGATCGTGGAGGGCATAGGCTGGTAGAGGTGGCCTTGCTGGAGTTGTGGAGGTGCTGCCTGCAGACTGGGTGGGCCTGGGTAGTTGCTGGAGTGGTGTCTGCCATCCTGCGCAGGATGTCTGGGGACAGACCGTGTGTCCAGCTGCATTGCCAGCCTTGCTGGGCGGCAGCGGTGCCAAGCAGGTGTTGGCACAGCCTCATTTCTCTCCTGTCCCCTTTCCTAGCCCCATCCGCTGTGCCTACGATGCACCTGCAGGGCAGCACTGGGAACAGCATGACACTGTCGTGGACTCCCCCGGAGAGACCCAACGGCATCATTCTCGACTATGAGATCAAGTACTCTGAGAAGGTAAAGCAGAGTGTAGGGTGGCCTTCCTGCCCTCAGCTCTTCTGGCTGGCAGTCAGCCCTGCAGCAAAGGATGTCCCCTCAGAGAGGGTGCCCAGGGAGCAGGAGGAAGCGGTGGGGTAGAGGGACAACACAGGTGGGATCCCTTCACAGAAGTGACATCCATGTGTCTCCCCTGCAGCAAGGCCAGGGTGATGGCATTGCCAACACTGTCACCAGTCAGAACAACATGGTGCGGCTGGATGGGCTGAAAGCCAACTCCCGGTATGTGGTGCAGGTCCGGGCACGCACAGTGGCTGGATATGGCCTCTACAGCCTCCCCATGGAGTTTCAGACAACTGCAGAGAATGGTAGGTACCAGGGCTGGACTGCCTTCATCCCTCAGCACTCTAACACAAGCTCCCTCCCCCAGCTTGACTTTGTTTCCTGCCTTTGCCTTCATCAGGTTCCACTAGCAAGAGTTTCCAGGAGCTGCCTCTGATTGTGGGTTCGGCCACCGCGGTGCTGGTGTTTGTCATCGCTGTGGTGGTCATCGCTATCGTCTGCTTCAGGTACTGGCTCTGCGGGGAGGAGAGGGGGTCAGCTGCATTTGGGGCTTGCTCATGTGTGGCCTGCAGCCCCACCTTGCCTGTGGGCAGAGCCCTCCAGCTCCAGTCTAAGAGTGGAGGACTGGACCCACTGCACATGGGTACCAGAATGCAGGGTCTGTAGGAGGACTGCACATCTCAGCTTCCCCAGCACCCATCCTGAGCTCCGCCATCCCTCCCTTAGCAGAACTAGGCCAACTTCTCCCATTGCCCCTTAGGCAGAGGGATCGCTCTGCTCGTGGGCTGCCAGAGCTGAAGCTCTCTAGCATAGGCTGCCTGTGCTGGGAGTTGGAAGCTGGCAGTAAATGTCTTTGCCCCATCAGGAAAGGGATGGTTTCTGAAAACCTCCTCTCGTCTCCTTTGGGCAGGAAGCAGCGCAACAGCACAGATCCTGAGTACACAGAGAAGCTGCAGCAATACGGTGAGCGTGAGAGCCCAGCGCATGGGCTCTGTATGCCCTCTCTCAGGAGGGAAGGGGAGAAGTGTGTCCTCCTGTCCCCATGCACCAGGGAAGGGGGAGCCTTTTCCTGGGGATTGTGAGGGATGGACTGATGGCCAGTGCAAAGTTGGCTTGGCACGTCTGTCACCCATGTTGTGTCTCTCCTGGTGACATCCCCTCTGCTCTTGCAGTCACTCCTGGGATGAAGGTCTACATCGACCCCTTCACCTATGAGGACCCCAACGAAGCTGTCCGGGAGTTTGCCAAAGAGATTGACATCTCCTGCGTCAAAATTGAGGAGGTCATCGGAGCAGGCAAGTCCCGGGGTGGGGCACAGCCACTGCTGAGACTGCTTCCACTCTCCGTCTCACGGCTCACCATGCTGCCCCCTTCTCCCCTTCCCGCCCACAGGGGAGTTTGGTGAGGTGTGCCGCGGGCGCCTGAAGCTGCCCGGCCGCCGCGAGATCTTTGTGGCCATCAAGACGCTGAAGGTGGGTTACACGGAGCGGCAGCGGCGGGACTTCTTGAGCGAAGCCAGCATCATGGGCCAGTTTGACCACCCCAACATCATCCACCTGGAGGGTGTGGTGACCAAGAGCCGCCCTGTCATGATCATCACAGAGTTCATGGAGAACTGCGCTCTTGACTCCTTCCTCCGGGTAAGCGTCCCCTCCTGCCCTGGGCTGGGGGCTTCAGTGCGAGGGGATGGGCCACTCAGAGCTCCCGTTCTCCTCTGTCAGCACTATCGTGCTGATATTCCCGGGCTAACCTGTGAGTAGTGACATTGTGGAGTGGGGAAGAGAGTTGGCTCTAGGGAGGAGGAAGGTGGTGGTAGCAGGTCTAGTCCCCAGTCTATCGGAGGGTCGCAAACCCTGCTCATCTCTCCCCGGCAGCTGAACGACGGGCAGTTCACAGTCATCCAGCTGGTGGGGATGCTGCGAGGCATCGCTGCTGGCATGAAGTACCTTTCAGAGATGAACTATGTGCACCGGGACTTGGCTGCCCGCAACATCCTGGTCAACAGCAACTTGGTCTGCAAAGTGTCTGACTTTGGGCTCTCTCGCTTCCTGGAGGATGACCCAGCTGACCCGACCTACACCAGCTCCCTGGTACGGGGCGCTTGGGGGGGATCCACAGATCCAGCTGTGAGAGGGACATCCAGGCGTGCACTAAATAATAGAGCTGCGTATCCCCGCAGGGTGGCAAGATCCCTATCAGATGGACAGCTCCAGAGGCCATCGCCTACCGCAAATTCACCTCGGCCAGCGACGTGTGGAGCTATGGCATCGTCATGTGGGAAGTGATGTCCTACGGGGAGCGGCCCTACTGGGACATGTCCAACCAGGATGTAAGTGCTCCCCAGGGAGCGGGGAGCTAAGGGCCAGCCACGAGCGCTCAGGTGACTCACAGCCTGCCTCTGCTCATCTCTCTGCAGGTGATCAACGCGGTGGAGCAAGATTACCGCCTGCCACCCCCCATGGACTGCCCCACGGCGCTGCATCAGCTGATGTTGGACTGCTGGGTGCGTGACCGCAACCTGCGGCCCAAGTTTGCACAGATCGTCAACACGCTGGACAAGCTCATCCGCAACGCTGCCAGCCTGAAAGTCATCGCCAGCGTCCAGTCTGGGTCAGTGATGTCCCTGCCTGCAGCCAGAGCTCGTCTGGCTTCCCCCAAGCCCAGGGAATGCAGGGATGTTTGGGACTAGGGCTGTGGGTTAGCAGAGATAAGTCAGCCCCACTTCCAGTACACCTGCGCATCCCCCTGCTCCCTGTGACCTATGCTTCTCTTGCTCCGTAGTGTCTCACAGCCACTCCTGGACCGCACCGTCCCGGACTACACCACCTTCACCACTGTGGGAGACTGGCTGGACGCCATCAAAATGGGACGGTACAAGGAGAACTTCGTCAATGCTGGCTTTGCCTCCTTCGACCTGGTGGCACAGATGACTGCAGAGTAAGTCCCTGCTCATGGAGGAGGGAGAGCACGGAGGGCTGGGACTGGGCCTGTGGTGGGTAATCCCTCGCCTCTCTGGCACCCTTGGCCTGTGCGTGCGGAGGGGTGAATTGTGCTCTGGGTTTCTGAAGTGGGTAAAGGTCTGGGATTCAGCATCCAGAGCTGCCAATCCCCCGTGGCAATAGGGCGACACCCGAGCTTGGCAGAAGGTTGTTATGAAGATATGGGGTCTTGGCAGCAGCAAGATTGGCAGGGGTTTGTGCCAGGATAGCAGCTGGCAGGCCACTAAATCTGTCACCTCCTCCTTGCAGAGATCTGCTGAGGATAGGGGTGACGCTAGCAGGGCACCAGAAGAAGATCCTGAGCAGCATTCAGGACATGAGGCTGCAGATGAACCAGACGCTGCCGGTTCAGGTTTGACCGCAGGGAACTCTGCATTCGAACGGACCGAGGGAATCTGCCAACCGGGTTCCAGTTTGCGGTGCAGCCCGGCTTCCCGTTTTCCCCTTCACGTGGCGCTCCTGCCTCGGACGGTCGCCTGGGACAGGCTGGGCCGGGCCGCCCTTCCCTGAATCGGAGGCACTCGTGCCGAGAGGGAGCCCAGCTTTTCGTCCTGTGTCCTGGAGCGACGAGGCAGCGACACGGTCTTCATATTGAAGATGGATTATGGGACAGAGAGGGCACGCCTCGCTTCCCGCCCTGTCTCGGTGCCCATCGGTTTGAAGAGTTGTTCTGCTTCTTGGATTTCTTTTTACCCCGTTTTCCCTGCACCAAGTCCTCACTTCCCACCTCTCTCCAAGGCCACAGACTGTTTACCCGTCCGCTAAGTCCGTCAGACACGTCCGAAGCCTTCCCCGACTCTGGCCCCCACGTGGAAGCAGCGAGGGGAGGCCGAGCCGACTCGGGGGCTGCCCGTGGTGGAGACGGCGACAGGGAAGGGGCCGCCTGGCCCCAGACAATCACTTCTCTCTCCTCCGCCCCTCGCGGCCCCGCCACGCAAGGGTCTGCACTGGAACGTGTCCGAAGGGAAGGCTTTGCTCCGTTTCTTGGCTTTGCACGCCAGAATCCGAACCCAGTGAGATTTTACTATGCAGGGAGTTAGGCAAAAAATATATATATATAGATATATATATTAAAAAAAATAAGAGGGAGCAGAAAGGGGAGGGAGGGGGACCAGGTGCCCAGCTCCGCATCTCTTACCCCTCTTGGTTCTCGTGGCCAGCTCTGGACTGCAGAGCAAGGCCGTCAGCACGTTTGCACAGGGACCCCTCCGCCCCCAGGACCGAAGGCAGCCACGCTCCCGCCAGCGGGGACGGAGAGCGGGGCTGGGGGCGGGAGGCCGCGCCGCGGGGAGAGGCCCGGCCCTCCCCGGCCTCACGTTTTTATGCAGAAGGAGCAGGGCCCGCCGGCGCCGGAGCCGGCGCGGCCGAGCCGCTCCTGACACACGCTGTGATTGCTGCCAAAAGACTCACTCACCTTTCTCTGACTATTTACTGCAGCCCGGTTCCTCCAAGCTGAGGGCGAGACTCCCAGCGTGCGTGAGTGTGCGTGAGTGTGTGCGTGCGTGGCGTGCGTGTGTGCTGGCCGTCAGGACTGTGTGAGGCAACGGGCAGAATAAAGGCAATAAGAATTTTACTTGAGTTTCCTTTGCTCGATCGGTGTCTGTCGCTGCACGGAGCCGGCGCCGCCACCTCCGTCCTGCTTCGCTGCCCACTCCCCGCCGGAGCATGGGGGGTCTCCTGGTTTTTTTCTTCCCTTCTGCCAGCGACATGCTGGGCCCTGGACTGTAATATTGTGGGGTGCGGGCTGGCTCTAGTCCCCCCCCCACGCTGTCTTGCTGTGCCGTATTCGGATGGTCCTACAAGGTCCCCCTTTCCCCCCATGATGCTGCCTATAGGTGTGGGTTGGAGGGGATGTGTCTGGACAGACAGATCAGACCCAGCCCTGCAACGTTGGGGTTGTGATTCCCGGGGCAGAGCCTGGGAAACTCCATCTAGTGCAATAGATGCTGATTTTTTTACTCCTTCCTCTCTTTTTTTTTTTTCTTTTTTTTCTGCATCTCCTCAAGTCAAGCCAGAGCTGTGGGAACCACACTGAGCGAGTGCGACCCGAGCAGGGAGGGCAGCCGAAAGGCCCTGCCAAAGCTCCAGCCCCCAGCCTGGAGAGGGGAGCGCTGGGCTTCCCCCGTCCCACCCCGTGGGTACGCAGTCCCCAGGTGCAGCTCTCCTCCTGCGGCCCGGGATTTCCGAGGGGCGGCTGAGCCCGCCGTTCCCAGGCGGAGATCAGCCCCGGGCGGGAATGTTGCAACTGCAACTGGCATCCATGAATCACCTCCCCGGCGCCTTCCCCAGCCGCCCTCCTGCGAAATGGCAGCTGCCGAGCAAGGTGCTCCCCGGCCTGGGACCACAACTGCGGCCCGGCGAGTGCCGGCGCTGCCTCCCGGGCTTGCTGCCCCGTGGCAGAGCTCGCCTGCAGCCGGCCCTGGAGTTTCTTGCCCCCGGGCGAGCCAGACCCCGGGCAGCTCTGCTGCAGTGGAGCTTGCCGGCTTGCAAGGCTGCAGCTCACCGTGCCCCCTCCTCCCGCATCCTCCTCTCCCCTCGAGCAGGTGCTGGTTTTCCCTTTCCCTCCAACCTCACCCACCCCCGGGTTTCTCATTAACCCCAGCCTGCGCTGCAGGGAAGGGTAAACACGGCAGGGAGGACGGAGCGCCGCGTAGCCGGGCAACCGGCACCAGGCTCGCCCCCATCCCTGCTCCGTGGGGACCAGCAGCCCCTTCCGCATCCTGCATCCTTTCCCGGGATTTCCCCGGGATTTCCCCAGCAGCGAGAGGAGGCCAGAGGCCAGAGCCCCTCTTCCTCCGGCAGGTGCCGGAGAGGGGGCCCCCGGGTCCCGGCTGCTCGCTGCCGCTCCGGCAGCTGCATCCCTCCGGCGGCCCCGGGGCACCCGCGTGCCCAGCTCTCCCGGCCTGGCTGCTTTCCGCACAGCCGGGTTCGCACCGCAGTCGGCCGCGTGCGCCGGCAGCTCCTCACTTCCCTCCTCGCCGTGCTGGTGCTCGTGCCCCATACCTGCCCCTTTCCTTTTATATGTGTAGAGAGCGATGTATTTAACGGGGAAAGAGAAACAAAACAACGGCAAAAAGAGCAGCCAGAGAAATCAACGCGAGCGTGCGTTTGTACAAATATTTTTTAACGGAGTACTTTTTTCAATTAAATTATTTAAGACGTTTTACGGAGGGCTGCGGTGCCCGCGTGGTTCTTGCCGGGGGCGGACGCGTGCGCAGCGGGGCGGGAGGCTGGGAGCGGGGGCGCGGGCACCCTCGCCGGCGGCCCGGCAGCTCAGCGGGCGTGCGGTGGGGCGATGCTCCGCGCCGGGGGCGCCGGGCCGTGGGGAGGACCCGGCTCCCAGCCCCTCGCCGCTCTCCCCCCTCCGGCCTGCCCTGCGCAAAAGAGCCTTTTGTGCTGCTGTTTTTTCCCCCCTTTTAATTCCTAACTGGGAGATTAAGAGGAAGACAAAGGCCACGATTGTTCCCGCGCCGGAGAGAGCTGGAAAGTTCGGGCAGGGGGAAGGCCGGGAACCGGCTCTTTCCAAACAGACCCGGAGGAGGGGGACGAAAGCCCCCGGCAGAGCCCGGCCGGGGGGGCGCGGGGCGGCCCCTGCGCGGGACGAGGCCCCGGTGCCCGCGGTGGCGGTGCCGCCGGGCCGCGGGAGCGCCGTGCCCACGGGGCCGCTCGCCCTGCTGCTCTGGCCGAGCCGCCGGGCGCTCCGCGGCGAGGGGCAGCAGCGGGGCCGAGCCCCGTGCCGGCGGCGGGCTGGGCCGGGGCGCGCGCCTCTCCCCGCCACGCAGCAGGGAGATTTAGGGCCGCTTGGCCGGCTCCGCTGGCTTCTTGGCGTTGTCGCTGCTAACTCTTGGCTGACACCGCTGCGACTTGGCAGGGAGACGCCGCGGCACCCCCTCCGCCGCCACGGCCCCGCGCGGCTGGGAAGCGTCGCCCCCACGAGCCGCCGGGGAGGCGGGGGGCACGGGAGCCCGGCCGGGGCACCCCGTGCCCGGCCCTCGCTGCCCCGCCGGGGCCGCTCCAGGGCTGCTGCCGGGGCCGGGGCCGCGACATGGCCGGGTGCGAGGGCCGGGACCCAGTGCCTTTTCCCAGGCTCGCCGGGGGCTGCGGGACACCCACGAGCGCCCAGCTCTGCTCCTTCTGTTTCCCGTTAAGATTATTTATTGGTAGTTTTTAAGACCGCTCACAGGCTCTGTTCCTGTTCCAGGACCCTACGCGGTTTTTTCCCAGGGCTTTTTTTGGGGGGGGTTGTTTTTTTGTTTTAATCGCTTTCTTCCCGCTCATCCCTTCCTGGCTGCAGCAGGTCGGGACGTGGTGCAGCATCGCTGTCCCAGGCCGGGGGGGGGGGAGCGCGGGGAGCTGTCCCAGCTGACCCCCCCGCAGGACGCCGGGGCCCGGGAGCTGCCCGGGGAGTCGCTCCGGGCAGTGCTGCTCTCAGCGGCGCCTCGAGCCGCGCGGGCGGCTGCTCTCCCCAAATGCCTGGGAGCTGACATCGTCCTTGGCAGCGCGGCCGGCAGGGAAGGCTCGCCGCGAACGCGTTCATCGCCCCGGCATAGCGGCGCAGCTCGAGGATCCGAATCCAACCGGGGAGGCGAGAAACAGCTCCGGGTTACGGAGCAAACTCAGCGCAGAGGTGCGAAACGCGGGGCCCCTGCACGCCGCGGGCGGCTCAGAGCGAAGGGGCCGAGGGGTCGGCAAAAGCCGTCACGTTGCTGGGGGAGAAACATCACGGCTGGCTTGAAAACGGCACCGGGGGGCTGTGGAGCCGCTGAGCCCCGCCAGCTTTGCTTCGGGATCGAGTAATGGGAAAGTTAATGAAACGCCCGGTTAGCAAACGCTTGGCTGCACGTGGGAGAGCGGGACAAGCCAAACCGGCACCGGCAAAGAGGAATCGCCCTGCACTGGTCTGCAGGGCTACGCCAAAGCCACCGGCCCCTCGAGGATGAGGAGGGATTCCTGGAAACTGCTGCTTTCGCGAGGCCCCTGGCAAAGGGTCTCACGGAAACACGGAGAAGCTGCTGAGCGAGAAGCCGTGGGGAAAAGCAGCTCCAATAAGTGCGAGCAGCCCCCGGCGCAGGCCTGGGCTGGCGGCACGGCCCCCGGGGCGAAGCGCCGCTCCGTGCCACCGAGGAGGTTCGGAGCAACGGGAAAAATAAATAAAAGCAATGCCCCCGTGAGCGGGGGTCTCACTGGCCCCCCCATTGGCAGGTGCCCTGCTGCCCACACCCGTTTTGTGCCATCAAGGGGTCTCCCCCTCCCCATGCCAGCATGGGAAGTGGCAGGGCTGAGGGCCCCAAACCGGGGGCGCGGGAGGGTGCTGCCACCCCCTGCAGCATTGCAGGACCCCACGGCAGCATTGCAGGACCCCACGGCAGCACCCACGGCTGCCCGGCACCGCTTGGCCTCTGCCGGCCCCAGGGTGTCCTCGTGCTGCTGCCTCTCGCAGGCACCCAGCAGCGCTGGCACCCAGCGAGAGAGCCGGGATTGTGCCCCGGGAGGGAGCAGTGCCAGAAACCATGACCCATCCCGGATGCAGGGAGTCAGGCTGCAACAAGGCACCTGGCCGGAGCAGCCTGCACGGGAAAGTCCCATCCCTGTCCCCATCCCTGTCCCCATCCCCATCCCCATCCCCGTCCCCATCCCACCATGCCAGGACCACGGCACTGAGAGGTGAAGGCACCAGGAGCCGGAGAAGCCGCCTCCGGCGAGACGGGAGGAGGAAAGTCCCTGCACAGGGATGTGGTGGCTGCCTGTTTCTGCGGCCGGTCCGGCACCGATGGGCACTGGAGGCCGAGCAGAGGCCGGGGCAGCAGCAGCTGCGTGGCAACACCGGGACACCTGAGCTGGTGCTGCCAGCGCTGTACAAATAAACCTGGGGGCAAGCGGGCCCCAGGCCAGGCACTCCCTTGAGGCACCGGGGGGGGAGGCGGCGGGACGGGGAGGGGGGGACGGAGGTGCAAAGCAAGCACGGGGTGGGGAAGAGCCCCAGGGTGGCCGTCGCCCCCCGAGCCCCCGGCAGATGCTCCCATGCTCGTCCCAGCCCTCGCAGCCGTGAGCAGGTAGATTTACGAGCATAGCCCTGCACCGGCGTGGGAGGAGCAGCGAGGCGGCGGGGCCTTTACGGCTCTGATACACCTTCCTGACAGCGAAGTTTAAATAGCCCCATAAACCCCCCCACCTCGCCCTGCGGCCCCCCCCGTCACAAGGCGGTGCTTTATTGGTGCTGTAATTCTTCTCCTGGCATTTCATCAACATCCTTTTAATCTGCACTCGGGTTTTTTTTACTTCTGTTTAATACCAGCGGCTGTAAATGTTATTAGAGACAGTGCTGTGCAGGGACCCTCTGGGTGCTGGGGCCTGGGGGGGATGGAGGGGGGGGGCGCTGGGACCTGGGGGCCGAGGACAGCCCTGTCACCCGTCGAAAGGGTCGCTGCAGCCGCGGCGCAGCGGGGTGAAGAGCGGGGTTTTGCTGTGTCGAGCGTGTCGGTTCTCTGCCGAGCAGGGCCCGGGCAGGATGCGGCCACGGTGTTTGCCATGCAAGGAAAGCCTTCCCAGGAAACCTCGGGATTTCGGCAGCGGAGCAGGCCGGGAGCTAATCCTTTGTGTCAGGCTTTCCGCTTTCATCTCATTAACTCCCGCGCTCTGTGCCGCTGCCCTCTCGGTTTTCCTGGCGGGGAGATAAGTCCCGGCGCTCGGCTCGGCGAATCCTCCGTGCCGGCTCGCACGATGCTCCCGGTCGCGCTGACGCTGGCAGGCAGCTTCCATCCAATTACAGCGGGGTGAAGCTCATTTTAATTGCATAGAGCAACTGGGATTAAGCAGACTTTATCTCCTAATTCCCTCTTTATCTCTTAACTTCACACTCGCCGCTCGCATTGAAGGCAGGACAGCTTGTGCCAGCGTTTGCAATTTCCGAGGGAGCCGGCTCCACGTGCCCGCCTCGCGCGCCCCACTCCGATCGGCCCCAAACTGCCAGCACGGGCACTGGCTGGAGCCAGAGCTGGAGCAGCTGGAGCAGCCTGGGCACAGCGTGGTGTGGGGCCCCCGGGGACCGGGATGCATCCTGCTGCACTCCGGGAAATACCCCGGCACATCTAACCCCTCAAGCCGCCTGTCGATGAGTGGGACAGGGAGGTTTGGGCTTCCAGCAACACCCACTTCTCCGTGTGGACACATCCACCCAGGCCCCGCACGAGCTCTCGAGATAACAGGATAGTGGGATGCTGTGCGGCCAGGGGCACTTTGCAGGGCCCGGCGCTGATAGCAGCCCGACTGCCCGTCCCCGCGGCTCGGGCTGCGATTTGTCCCTGCCGGCCTGGCCCCGGCACCACGCAGGGGCTGCACAGCGCTGCGGGAGCCGTGTTGGCCACCCCCCTGCGGCCCCAGCCCGGCTCCCGCACCCCGACCCCGCGCGCTCCGCCGGCTCTGCACCAACTCAGCCGGTTGCTAATTAGCCGCCATTAACGGGAGCTAATTAATCTAATTCCAGCTGACCCAGAATTCCAGAGCATGGAAAGGCTGCTCTCGCCCCACACCGCCTGCGACGCCCCACGCGTCCTCACCCCCACCGCCACGGAGGGGACGGACGGGCAGCCGGGTACATCCCCGGAGCCTCCGTGCCACTGGGGTCTCTCCCTGGAGACCCCCGGGACCCCCCCTCCAGACACAGCGGCATGGCTGTGTGTGTTCTCGTGCCGGTGTGAGGCCTTTTGCACGTGCGTGTGTGCACCGCTGGGCCTGCCCGTGTTTGCAGGGGTGCACGGCGCTGCGTCTGTGCCCGCGTGTGCCTGCAGCTGCATGCACGGGTGTGCGCCGCGAGAGGGGCACGTGTGCACGCGCGGGCGCCTCTGCGCATGCGTCTGGGCATCTATAGAGGGAGTTGTGCAGGTGTGTGCGTGCCCGGGTGTGCACACGCGTGTGCGTGCCCGGGTGTGCATGGTGGTCTGTGTGTGCACATTTGGGCAGCTGCGTGCCCCAGGGCCCTGCGGTGCATGGCACGCGTGTATGGGTGTTGCGCTGCAACTAGGGAGCAAACGAAGGGCTAATCGCAGTGCTGAGGAGGCGGGAGCCCCCCCCCCCCCCGCTGCCTGCCTGGGCGTGGGTGCCCCCCCAGCCAGGCGCGCTCCCAGCTGGGCACACAGCACTTTTAAGAGGTGCTGCGAGAGCCGTGCTAAACCTGTCAGCTTTTACTGCTGGGAGAGCCCTTAACGACCGGGGCCCCCCCTCGGCCTCCCACCAGCTCGTGCCCTGCCATTTCCCCCAAAAGTCAGGCCAACCTTCCCAGGCTGGGCGTCCTCCCAGGGTGCTTTTGCACGGGGCAAAGCCGCGGCGCTGGCTCGGGGGGGCCCACCCCCACCCACCCCACCGACGGCAGCGAAAGGGTGTCTCCTAATCCGGCCGGCAGCTGCGGGGCCCGGGCTTGCTTGTCCAAAGGATGTGCCAGCTCGGTCAACAACCCCCCCGGCCCATTTTAGGGGGGATTAGCAGCCCCTCGGGGCCCCCATGACTGTCGGGAGGGTGGGAACGCGGCCCCGGAGCACGGCGGGGACAAAGCCAGCGGGGCGGCCCGGCGGCGGAGCTGGGCACGGGAAGGGGCCGCGGGACCCGTCACCGTCGCCCCCGGCGCACTCACACCCCGCCGCGCCGACAGCAGCGAGCTCTGGTTATCGTCCCGCGCGGCCCCGGCGCGATAACCCCGCCAGCGCGGGGGCAGAGGGCGGCCCCCGCTCCGCGCCAGGGCCGGGCCCCGCTTCCCCGGGGGAGCAAACCGGGAGGCCCCGGCTTCTGCCTGGCCGCAGAGGTTGGACCTGGCACCAGGAGGAGGAGGAGGAGGAGGAGGAGGAGGAAGAGGAGGAGGAAGGCGTGGGTTGCCCGTGGCAGCCCCGGATCCTGCATGCCCGGTGCTCAGCACCCCCCTGCCCCCCCCGGCACTGCACCCCTCCACCCGCCACCGTGCACCGTGCCGGTGCCCCCTCGCCACACCGACGCGGGGCTGCAGGATGGGGGGGGTCCAGCCGCGCTTTGCCTGATATTTGGTTTCAGCAGCGTCCAGGGGGGCCCAGGGAGGCTCTGCGGGTCGGAGCCAGCAGCCCCGGGGCCCCCTGTGTTTGCCGAGCGGCTTAAAGCCGGGGCCTGGGGCACCAGCCCCGGGGCTTTGTCCGCCCCACGGCTTATCTCCCCGGTGCGCTGAAACCCTCCGGGGCTCCCGGGGCACCGCGGCCGGGCAGGCGGCAGCACACACGGGGCCTGGCACCGCCACGGCCCCCGACGCCTTGGTCCCCCCCGGCTCTGCCCCCAGCCCAGCAGCAGGGTGTGTGTGTGTGGGGGGAGGCTCCCGTAACCTCCTTGCCTCGGCGCTGGGAAACCTGTCCTTCCCCTCAGTGTTTACACGGGTAACCGGGGTCCTCCGCCGCTGCACATTGCATTTTCTGCTTGGTCACTTCCATCTGTGTCCCCGCATAATGATTTTTTCTGCTACATTAATTTAACACACTGCGGCGAGCGGAGACGCCGGGAGCCCGGGCTTTTTAATTGTGTCCGAGCAGAGGCTGCGCGCTGGCGTGCTCGCCGGCCGCCGGGGCCGCTTCGGGGTGGGCGTCCCGCCGGGGGGACTGGGGGCTGGGGTGAGACCCCCCAGCGGCACCCCACCAGGGCTATGGGGTGTGGAGCAGGGCCCCCCCCCAAGCGCCCCCTTCCCAGCTCCCGGGGGAGCCTGGTGCATCCCGGCCCCGCTGGAGCCTCGGGGCGCCCCGTTCCCAAGAGGCCGCCGCACTGTGCGCCCATCGCCTGGGGCCAGACGGGCCCCGCGTGCACCCTCCGCCGGGGGCCCAGGGGGACCCGGGGGGTTAAGTGCTCCGTTTGTGCCGGGCAAATGGAGGTGGAGGGCTGCCCGGGTGGGACATGACAGCCCGATTTCAGGCCTGTCAGCCGCGCCGCAGCGGGCATTGAGCGGGCGCATTCCTCCCTGCCGCTGCCCGCTGCCGGGCTCCGCTGCGGCAGCCCCCAAAGGCGATGCCTGGCGATGCCCCCTCCCCGTCGCCGCGGCCCCCCTCGCCCTCCCCGCAGCAAGTGGCCTCCGCTATTTGCAAACACTGCGGCGAAGGGCTGGGAAGGTCCCGGCCCGCCGCGGCGGGCGTCTTTGTACGGCGCGGACCCCCGCGGGCTCATTTCCATCCCGCCCGGCGCTCACCGAAGCGGCCGACAAAAGCGGGGCCGGGCCTGCAGCTGCACCGTGGCGCGGGGGCCCACGCAGGAACCCCCGGGGCTGCACCGCGGCCCTGCCGTCTGATCAGGCAGCGCCCATCGGAGAGCCTGGCTGTTTCCTGGCCCCGCGTACATCCCGCAGATCCAGCCGGAGCCCTGCTTTGTCTGCACAGTTGCAAATGCGAACTGGCACGGTGGGGGGCGGCAGGGATCCCCGGTGCTGGTGGCCCGGCCCCCCGGGGGGTCCCGCATGGCTGGGAGCAGGCTGGAGGGTGCAGATAGGGGCGACGAGGGGAAGGGGACCTGGCGCAGACGGGCCGGGGTGGAGGGGTGGGTTATTTGCCAGCGGGGGGAGGTTTGGGGGCGAGCGTGGCGCTCGGCCCCAGGAGCCGGGGGTTGCTCTTTTCTCGCGCTTTTTGTGCCCGGTAAATCCCCCCGGGGGCCCCCGCGAGCGACCTCCCCCCCCTCCCCCCCGGCGCGGCCGCTAAACCCATTGTAATGGGATTTCATGGCAGAACCAGCAAATTAGGGGAGAAGTGAATGTGTTAAGCTGCCGATTTCTCCCGGGCCGGTTCCCCCGCGAGCCGGGGCCGCACAAAGGAGACAATCGCCGCTTTCATCTGCGGCCCTCAGAAGTCGCGGGCGGCCGGGCCGGGTCCCCCCCCCGAGGTGGGAAAGGGGGTGCGGAGCGCCGGGGGGGGGGGGGGGGGCGGCGCGGGGCTGCCCCATCCCGCTCCCCGCTGCGGCGGTACCGCCGTGGCAGCCCCCGCAGACGCGACCCCTAAGCGCTCGTGCAGCGCCGACCCCACCAGCGGCCCCCGCCGCGACACCCCCGCGAGGGGCGCCCCGACGGCCGCGTCCGCCGCCGCCTCCCGCGCGGGGCCGCCCCGGGCGCGGGGAGCGCAGCTGCGGCGCGGATCAGCGCCTGATTGATGTTGGGCAACTTGTTATATTGTCAGATAATTATCCCCCAACTGGATGACTTTCTTGCTAAGTGGCAGCGCTTAATTGCGTTTTTAATTACACCGTGAGCACCGCAGCCCCACCGAGCGGCGGGCCCCGCAGCCAGGCAGCGGCGGGCGGCCGAGCCCCGCGGTGCGCCGGGGGGTCGCAGCCCCTCGCAGTGGCCTCGGGGCTGCCCGCTCGCCCGGCACCCGCAGGGCCCGGCCCCCCATCCAGGTGCTCCCTGGGTGAGGCGGGTGCGTGGTGTGGGCCTGCGAGGGCTCGCCAAGCCTGCGGCCCCCCCGGGGCCCCCCATCCGGCTGGGGGCAGCCCGGGGTCTCACTTCCCCTCGCAGGCAGGCCTGGGTCAGGGGTCAATGCATTTAAAATTCCTCCTCGCTCTTAAACTCCTGAGAGCGGCCGGGGGGGCAGCGCCTGCACGGGGAGCGGCCAGCGGCACCGGGGAGGGCCGCACACGTGTGTGCACACACATGTACGTGCACAGGGCTGCAGGTGTGCGTGCACGCTTGTGCATGTGCAGGGCTCCCCCACGCTGTGCCCCCCCGGCCCCGGACCCCCCATCTTTATGGAGCTGCTGCTAATGGCCTCACACAGCTTTACGGCGCGCATTAAATATCTCATTTACTCCAGCCCGTGCATTACTGCCCTTTTTACGGCCACTCGGCCCAGGCCCTCCAGCCCCCCGGGAATGCGGTGATTCAACCGGGGGGGGGGGGGGGCAGGCTGGGGGGCCGTGCAGCCTCGGGGGCCCTGCCTCACACCCGCGAGCCCCCGGGCATGGCCAGGCCTCCGCAGCGGCGCGTGGCCGAGCGGTCGCGCCAGCCGCCGCGCCGGGAGGAAATCCAGGCGTTATCGGGTTTCCTGCCGCGGCAGCGCGGCGGCGGCAGCGGGGGCTTCGCCTCCCGCGGGCAGGGAGCCGGCATGGGCAGAGACCCCTCGCCGCGGCTCCCCCCAGCGCCCCCCCGCTTATCAGCCGGGCGAGCGGCAGCCGGCCGGGGTCTCGCCTGAGCGAGGCCCAAATTTGACGGGAAAGATGTAAATAAGGTCCGCGTCCCGCCTGTCCCCGTTATCTCGGGCATCCGGAGCGCGCGGCACGGCCCCGGCTCCTTCTCCCAGCCGTATTTCATCCGCGCCGCGGCCGCTGGCCCCGGACCAAAGCCGCGGTGGCAGGGACGGAGGGGGCTCGGCCAGGGGGCCGCTTTGCCCCCCGCGGTGCCCGGCGGGGGGGTGTCGGGGCGCGCGGGCACCCGGATGGGACGGGGCTCGGCAGCTTCCCGTCCCCACTCCCAGAGCAACCGCTAACGATGTCTCCAAACCTGCTTGCGAAGAGCGTAAATTATTCAGCTCCTCGTCAAGGCAATTAAATTAACTCCTCGTTGCAGAGCATGAATATTTCACGGGGGTGGGGTGGGGGGGGGAGGCAAAGCAGGGAGCCCCGGCATCACTGCCCTTGCCTCTGCTCCGGGGGCAGACGTGCAATAAGTGCGCCCGTTCTCAGCCCGCCGAGGCAGGGAAATGGAGGCCGGAGGGGGCAGGGGGACGGCGCCCCGCAGCTGGGGGGCTCGGGATGGGATGGGGGGGCGGTGGACAGGCTGCTCACTGGGTGCCAGGCGGTTTCCAGGCCCCGCCGTTGCCCTGTCCGCCCGGGTTACTTCCACCGGCTGCTGACGGAGGCCAGGTGCCGGGAAGCCCCCGCACGTCCCGCCCCAGCCTCGCTGCTCCTGCGCCGCTTCCCACGGCGGCTGGGGGCTCCCCCCCTCCCGCCCCCCCGGATGGGGGGTGGCACCGCTGTGAGGGGCTGCCCACCCCCCCCCCCCGGCGCCCCGGGCTCTGTCAGCCTGCGCCCGCCCCCCGCCCCAGGCCTGCGGGATCTCCGTCAGGATTTCTCCTTTCTTTCTTCCTCGCTCTGAACAATTAATAATTTATCTCGTAATAAAAGAGGAAACGGTTAATGAGATGAAAACAAGCCAGAAACATCTGCTGGGGCTGCTTTCATCGCTGTCCCCGGGCCGCCTGTGCAGGAAGCGGCGGCGGGAGGGGGACGGGGACGCTGGGGGGGGGACATGGCAGCAGGAGGCTGTCCCCCACACCGGGCCCTCTTCGCCATGGCCCCCTCCTCCTCCTGCAGTGCAGGGACCCCCACGCTGCCGGCTGGCTCCGGCCCAGGTCTCCAAAGCCCGGTCACTGCTGCAGTAACGCGGCTGGGACCTGCCGGGCTCGGGTCAGGAGTGGCCCCGAGGCCATGGGGATGGCGCCTCCTCGCTGAGCTGGGGCCAGGGCATTCGTGGGCCCCCCCAGCACCCCAGCCCGTAGCACAGCCCCCAGCTCTCTTGCCGGCCTGGCGCTGCCCGACTTCCCTGGGGCCGTGCCGGGGGGCCAGGGCCGTCCCTGCGCCCCCCCCCCCCAGGCCCCCGTGCGGGGCCGCGGCCAGATGGTGCTGGTTACGGCGATACCATCTCGGCGAGGGGGCTGCCCGGCCCCGGGGCGCGATGCTATCGGGGCGGGAACGCGACCCCAGACCCTGTGGGGGGGGGGCAGTGCCGGGCCTCGCGGCGGGACCCCCAGCACAGGCGCAGCCCGGCCCCAACCCAGCGGAGGGGGGGGCCACAGCACCCCGGCGCTCCCCAGGGAGGGATCCAGACCCCAGGCGCAGGCTGGAAAGGGCCGGGAAGAGGGGGATGGAGAACAGGGAAAAGAATGGAAGAAGGGAAGGGGACAGGCATGTTTTGGGGGCAGAGGAGCGATGGGGAGGCCGCGGGGCTGCCAGCGGGGCGGATGAGGGGGTCTCCGTGCAGAGCCCCCCGGCCACGCCGGGGGCCGGCGGCAGATAAGGGCCGTCGCGGGGCTGAGCGGGCCGATGACAGCTGGAGGGAGATGGCCCCGTGCCTCCGGCGGCCCAGCCCCGCCACGGCGAGGTGTCGCGGAAAGGCAGCCGTCAGCAGCGGCCCGGAGGAATTTGGCCAGGGGGGCAGCACGGGGCCGGGGGCTCGGTGCAGCGCAGCCTGAGAGGGCAGCGCCGGGCTGGTGGGAAGGGAGGGGGGGGCCGATAAGCCCCCCTGGGTTCCCTCCCTTGTGTACCCCCCAGGGCACGGAGGGGCTCCAGAGCACCCCAGGGGCAGCGGGTATCTGCTGTGAGCCCTGCAGATGTGTGTCTGAGCACAGAGGACTCGTGACACTGGTGACACCTCCTCCAGCAGAGGCCAGGGACGACGGTCGGGTTTATTTCCCTGGAAGCTCACATTTCCCCTTCGGAGCCGGTCCGCGGCCTCGGCAGGGCAGGGGAAGGGCTAAGCCCTCGGGGGCACACCTGGGCTCCCAAAGGGCCGCGGCCGCCCGCCCCTCGCTGCCTCAGTTTCCCTGGGGGGCTGCGCCCGCCTGGCACCCGCCCGGCCCCGGCCTCTCCCCGCCGCCTGTTTGCTCCCAACGGCGGCTCCGCGGCTCCTTTGTGCGGCAGATAACAAGGGCCGCCGCGGCCTCTGAAGCGCCGTCGCGCGCCCGGGGCCTACCGGAGGCCTTCCGGGGCCCCCCACGCCCTGGCGCGGGCAGGCGGCGGGTAGGGGCGGAGGGGGGGCAGCTTTCAGGGACCCCCCACCGTCGTGCCGCCGCGCTTTCCCACGCTGGAGCATCCTTCGCGCCAAAGCTGCCCCCGGGCCGGGCTTGCTGCCCCGGGCCCCACGGCCACCGAGCCCCCAAGCCCCCCCATCCCGCCCCCCCCCCCTTGGCAAAGGCTGCTGCAGACAGGCTGCTAAATTAGCCGCGTTCAACCCCAAAACGCTCCCCGCCCCCCCGCCGGATGGAGGGCCTGGCTGCATTTCAAAGGCGCGCTTGTGTTGTATAATTTATCGGCTGGAGATAACAGGCGAGCAGCTAACGAGCGGAGGGGGCCCCGGCCCCCCCGGAGCCGGGGGGGGGGGAGCCTGGCACCGCGGGGCACCGCGCGGGCACCGACCGTGCCTGCCACCACGGCCTGCACCTCCTCGGGCCGCAGCACCATGGGGGGGGGTGACCTCCCCCCGATGGGTCCCGTTTGGCGCTGGGGCGTTTTGGGGTGCCCCAAGGCAGGGGGAGAGCCGGTGCCAACCTGCACCCTGCTTCGGGGGCACCGGCCGGGTGCTTTACCTCCCCGTGCTGCTGCCCCAGCCGCGCCGCACACGCCGGGGCCACCCCCTGCCCCCAGTCCTGCCCCACAAGTGGCCCTGGAGCCGGGGGGCCAGGACAGGCTGATTTGCAGCCCTGGCATGGGCAGGACTTGGCAGGAGGCCCTGGAGGGGTGAGGGGCTGCTGGCAGCAGGGCCCAGGCATCCGGGCTGCAGTGCCTTTGCCCCCCCCCCCCCCCCCGGCACCCTGCCTGCTGCCGGCACTACTGGCTGGCGGAGATGGTGGCAGCAGCGTCCCTGGGGTGCCGCCTTGCCGGCTGGCGAGCACTGCCCCTGCCGCCTGTCCTGGGCCCTGCTCACCTGCGCCGAGTGTGCCAGGTCTCAGCCATGGGGGTGGCAGGTGTGCCCTGTCCCCTCCTGTCACCTCGCAGTAGCCCCAGGTACCCCTGCGGGGCAGACTGGGCGAGCGGGGCCAGGCACCCCAGCACAGGCACCCTGGTCCCCAGCTGCGCCGGAGATGTCCCAGCTCCTGGCACGGGTCACACGCCGGAGAGGCCGGACCCCGGCAGCCAGGCCTGGGTGCCAGAGGCAGCTCCGCTCCAGACCACAGCACCCACGCTGAGACACCCCAGCTCCAGATAGCACCCGGGGCCACGCCCCAGAGACATCCGACATCCTCACGCTGGGCAGCGTGGGCTATGCACCAACAACAGCTCAGCTCCACGCACTGTGCGCCATGTGCCAGAGATGTCTGGGCTCCAAGCACCATGGGCCTTGCTCTGGAGATGTCTCTGCTTCAGACACCATGGGCCACGCTCTGGAGATGTCCCTGCTCCAGATGCCACAGGCCATGCTCTGGAGATATCTTGGCTCCAAACATCATGGGCCATGAGCTGGAGACATCTTGGCTTCCAGACACCACATGCCACGAGCTGGAGACATCCCGGCTTCCAGACACAATGTGCCATGAGCTGGAGACATCTTGGCTTCAGATACCATGTGCCACAAGCTGGAGTCATCTCGGCTCCAGACACTGTGTGCCATGAGCTGGAGACATCTCGGCTTCAGACACCATGGGCCATGAGCTGGAGACATCTCAGCTTCAGATACCACGTGCCACGAGCTGGAGACAACTTGGCTCCAGACGCTGTGTGCCATGAGCTGGAGACATCTCGGCTTCAGACACCATGGGCCATGAGCTGGAGACATCTCAGCTTCAGATACCACGTGCCACGAGCTGGAGACAGCTTGGCTCCAGACGCTGTGTGCCATGAGCTGGAGACATCCTCGGCTTCAGACACCAGGGGCCATGAGCTGGAGACATCTCGGCTTCAGACCCCAGGGGCCGTGAGCTGGAGATGTCTCAGCTCCAGACACCATGGGCCACGCTCTGGAGACATCTTGACTCCAAACACTATGTGCCATGAGCTGGAGACACCTCTCTCCAGCCGCCATAGCCACGTACTGGAGATCCACATCCTGTAGATGTCCCCACTCAAGGCATCACGGTCCCCAGGCTGGCTGGTGACATGTGCCCTGCACACAGCACCATGCCCCTTCCTCTCCGGTGTCCCTGCACCAGGGGGACGCCCGTCCCTGCTGCCGAGCCTCTGTCTCCTGACCCTGCCGTCCAGCGGCAGGGCACCACCATGCCACGCAGCACCACCCGCTCCCCAAACATTGACGAAGCCCCAGCGCGGGCGCCTGCGCCGGGGCCGTGCGGAGGGGCGCAGGGTGGCACGGGTGGGCCCGAGCCTCGGTGGGGTACATGCCAGCACGGCCCAACTTTCCGCCCAGCACTCACAGATGCCCAGTGCGAGGGCACTCCGAGGCTCAGCCCCCCCTTCCTCCTCCTCCTCCTCCTCCTCCCGTTCCCGTTCATCTGCAGGCCACCGATGACAGCCCTCGGCCCATCCTCGCCCCCGGCCCCCCGCGCCGGGCTTCAGCACCAGCCTCGCCGGTGCCCCAACCCTCCTCCCTGCTCCGTGCCCTGCGCCTCCCCGTGCCAGCTGAGTCTGCCAAACTCATGACACCGATGCCCGGCACTGGCCCGGCGGGGCCCCGTGGAAACGGCTTCTGCCGCCGCTGCGGCCCCGAGGAGGGGACACAGGTCACAGCCCGCTGTGGGGCGCCTCTGCCCCCCGGGCCGGGCGCCCCCAGGCCGAGGCCCGCCCGTGCCCGTGGCCGTGGTGCAGCAGCGTGGCGGCGTGGCAGCGTGGCGGGCGGCTCCGGCTCGTGTCATCCGTGGCCTCGCAGCTCCCCCTGCCGGCATCCGGACCCAGAGGGGTCTCGGTGCCCCCGAAACGGGGTCGGCTCCGGTGCCTGCGCGCCAGGCCGCCTCCCCCAACCCTGCCCGGCCCCTGCGCCAGTCTGGGGTGGGCAGCAGTGCCCCAGGACCCCCCCCGCCAGGGTGGGATCGGGACCCCCCCATCGCAATGCACCCCCCCATTGCAATGCCCCCCCGGGAATGCAACCCCATTGCAAGGTACCCCACACGGCGATGCACCCCCACTGCAATCCGCTCCCGCTGCAATGCCCCCCCACCCACTGCAGTGCACCCTCCTCATCGCAGCACCCCCGCCCCACTGCAGCGCATCCTCCCCATTGCACTGCCCCCCTGGCAATGCACCCACCAACTGCAATGCCCCCAGGTGCAATGCCCCCCAGTGCACCCTCTAATTGTGATAACCCCCAATTGCAATGCTCCCCCAGTTGCAAGCCCCCCCATTTGCAAGGTACCCCCAGTTGCAGTGCTCCTACAGCTGCAATGCCCCCCAATTGCAATGCACCCCCCAAATTGCACTGCACCCCGCAAGTGCAATAACCCTCCCAACTTCAGTGCCCCCAATTGCAGTGAAACCCCACTGCAACGTCCCCAACTGCAAAGCCCCCAGGTGCAATGCCCCCCCAGGTGCAATGCCTCCCCAGCTGCAGCGTCCCCCACCTGCAACGCCCCTAGTTGCAATGCCTCTCCAGTTGCAGTGCCCTCCGAGTTGCAATACCCCCCCAATTGCAATGCCCCCCCAGTTGCAATGCCCCCGTATTGGAATGTGTCTCCAGTTGCAATGCATCCCCAGCTGCGGTGCCCCTGTCCGCCTGTCCCAGCCAGGGGCCCAGGCGGCGGCGAAGCCCAGCGCACTGCCGGGCCGTGAGGGGCTGCGGGGCCCGCGCTCGGCGCTGCACACGGGGAGCGCGGGGGTCCCGGGGTGCCCGAGAGGGGCACTAGGGCCGCGCGGACACCTGCGGCCGGGCCGGCCAGTGCGCAGGCGCCAGCACCGCCCCGCCCTCCTGAGGCTACTTCCGCCCTGCTGCGGCGCGCGGCGGAAGCGCGGCGGTGGGGCGGAAGCGCGGCGGCGGCAGCGGCGGCAGCGGCAGCAGGCGCCGGGGGTGCGGGCGCCGGGCGGGACCGGGCCGGACCATGGCCGGGATCCTCTTCGAGGACATCTTCGACGTGAAGGACATCGACCCCGAGGGCAAGAAGTTCGACCGCGGTGAGCGGGGCTCCGCGCCCGGGCCGCCGCTGCCGGCCCTCCGGGGAACCTTCTCGAAGGCGCCCGGCATGGCCGCCGCCTGCCCGGCCGTGCCTGCGCTCCGCGTCGCCTGCGGGCCACGGCCTGCCTGCCGCCGCCGCCTGCTGCCCCCGTCCCCCGGGGTGGCCCAAACCCACTGCCTCGGAACTGCCCCCCCCGAGCCTCACGCTGTCCCCCCACTGTGTCCCCACCAGTCAGTAGCTGACCCCCCCCCCCCCGGTATGCCTCACTGCCCCTCAGCCTCATGCTGCTGCCCTTTCCCCTGAGGGCCCCATTTTCCTGTCTGTCTCCTTCCCCCCACCCCACCTGTCCCGTTTTCTCTCCTCCATCCCGGGCTGCTCCCTCTGTATGCTGCATCTCCCTTGCTTCCCCCCTCCCCAGCCCATGAGTGCTTTCCTCAATGTGCCCCATCTCCTCCACACACACCCAGTTTGGGACTGCCCCATCTCCCTCTCTGCCCTTCCCACCCAATGTTGCATTGTCCCCCTTTCACCCTGGTGTGCCCCATGCCCTCATCCGCAGCCTGGACTGCCCCCTTCCTCCCCACTGCCATGGGCTGCTTTACCTTCTGGTGTGCCCCACCTGCATGCACGCAGCCCCATCTCCTGTCCATCTCCCTGCACACACCTGGGTCTGCCCTAGGCGCTTGGGACCAGCCCCTAGCCCTCTGCTCCCCCAAATAGCTCAGGTTCCAGCCCATGCTTGGTTGGGGGGAGGATGGTCTGCTCCTGGGACCCTGCACCCACCCAGCCTCTGGGGGCTTTTCTGTCCTTGCTTCTGACTCTGCTGTTCTCCACAGTGTCCCGCCTGCACTGTGAGAGCGAGTCCTTCAAGATGGACCTCATCCTCGATGTGAACATCCAGATCTACCCTGTGGACCTCGGTAAGCTCTTGGGCTGCTAGCCCAGAGTGTGCCAGGAGTGAGGTGTTGTCAGCCCTGGGTGGGGGAAGGTTGGAGGCACGCACTGGCACACAGAGGAGCAAGACTGAGATCAGACTTTCCTAGGCCCCTGTGCTGTCCCCAGGTCAGAGAAGGTGAGTGGTGCTGGGCGCTCTTGCTATGCCAGGGTGAGCTGGGTTGTGGCTCTTCTCACTGTGAGATTCATTTGGGTTTCGTTCTGCCCTGTTCCCCACGTATGCTCTGCGGTGAAATTGCATCAGCCGGTAGGAACCAAGCCTTAAAGAGGACTTTTGAGATGAGCTCCTGTGGCTAAAAATACTGGATGGCTGAAGACAGAGTCTTGCCATAAGTGGTGAGGAAGGCTGGAGTTAGTGCTGTAGGGTCTCAGGCACCTTCCCAGAGTTCAGCCTCATCCTCTGGGACACTGTGTGGAGATCTGTTGCTGCGTCCTATGAAAATGTCATCTGTGGCCGATGCTGATCTGGCTGTGTCACCTGCGTTCTCACGGCTCCTGTGCCCTTTCATCCCAGGTGACAAATTCCGCCTGGTCATTGCCAGCACCTTGTACGAAGACGGCACCCTGGATGACGGGGAGTATAACCCCACTGACGACAGGCCTTCCAGGTACTGGGGATGCAGCTGGCGTGGGTGGGTAGCACAGGTTGTGCCTGCGGGGATCCACAGAACAGCCAAGCGGTGGAGAGGGGAGAGGTTAAATGCTGAGGCTGTGTGGTACCTTCAACCAAAGGCTGCTTGGGTGGGGGATGCTGGGAAGAGGGAAGTATCCACTTTTGATTCTTCTCCAAAATCCCATTGTTCTGTTGCAGGGCAGACCAGTTTGAGTACGTGATGTACGGCAAGGTGTACAGGATCGAAGGGGATGAAACGTCCACAGAAGCAGCCACGCGTCTGTGAGTG
Organism: Dromaius novaehollandiae; assembly: GCF_036370855.1. NCBI lineage: Eukaryota > Metazoa > Chordata > Aves > Casuariiformes > Dromaiidae > Dromaius > Dromaius novaehollandiae. The sequence continues at coordinate 11,825,304 of NC_088106.1, forward strand.
TCCCTCAGAGAGGGAGCAGTGCCCCAGGGTAGTGTGGGGAGGCACAGGGATCTCAGACAGGATCTCCTGTGGGTTTCCCCGCTCTCACCAGTCTTCTCCTCCTGCCCCAGCTCTGCCTACGTGTCCTACGGGGGGCTGCTCATGCGGCTGCAGGGAGATGCAAACAATCTGCATGGGTTTGAAGTGGACTCCAGGGTTTACCTGCTGATGAAGAAGCTGGCCTTCTAGAGGAGGATGCATCTGTCTTGCCTCTGTGGGCTGCCCCAGAGACATTTTGCTGGCAAGTAAACAGGATCCCCGTGACCCTGCTTCTTGCCCCAGCGTCCGTGCTCCCAGGCCTCTCCAGTGCTGGTGGAGGAGGGGGACAGTCCCTCCTAGTCTTTTCTGACTCTTGCTGGGATTTGCAACCCCTTTCCACGTGGAGAGAGAGGTGCCTGGCAGCCAAGCAGGGGCCACGCTGGGTGCTCTGCAGTCCTGCTGGCTGGTAGTCGCTTCCCACCTTTGTCTTTCTGTATTTCAGAATTGCGCTCAGCCCCAGCCCTGGCCAAGGGCAGCTGGACTGGGACAGCCACCCGTCTGCGCTGGGGCTGGGATCCTTATCTGAGGAGCCATCCTGAGACAGGCCTGGCTCATTCGTGATTAAAGTGTTTGGGATGTGTTTTCTATACCTGGCTCTGTTGCCTGAGAGGCAAGGCTGGCCGGGAGCACTCACGCCTGGGTGGGGGGCAAGGGGGGCCCGCATCCCTCCCCAGAGGGCAGGCGGCATGGGTGCTGCGCAGCTCGTGGAGGGTGTTCTGCGAGTGGGCAGCATGGCAGGCATCAGAGGCAGCTGTGGCACCGGCTTCTGAGCTACAGCTCCTGCAAGGGGGGCGGGGGTTCAGCCTGGGCAGAGAGGTGCTGTGCACCTCCAAACCTGCCCCGGGCCCTTCCCTGTGACCCCCCCCGGGCATGATGCATACCAGGGCTGCTGTGCAGTCACAGCAGGGACGAGGGGCTGCCCAGCGCTGCTCGGTGGCAGCTCGCATCCCCCCCGTGAGGCAGTGGAGGCCTGCGGGTGCCGCAGGGCACAGCGGGAGCCTGTCTGCCCTGCAGGTCCCACAGCCGCCGCGGGAGGGAGCTGGGCGCTGGGGAGAGGCCCTGGAGCACGTCCCCCAGGGACTGCCTCTTACCGAGGCCCCTGGGACTGCGAGGTCCCCTGCCAAGGCCACAGCGAGGGGAGAAGGAGAACGCAAGCAGCTCTGTAGAAAAATAACTTTTTAATTGTAACGCCTTCACAGTAGAGCTGCCCACCCGGGTGGGAGCGGGGCTGTGCCCAGCAGTGCACAGCTATTGCTGTCAGCCTCCATGGGCTGTGTGGTAGCCAGAGGCTTGTGGAAAAGGAGTCAACCTTTTCCCTGCGGGCACCTTCCTGGGCAGCCAGGATGTGGCCCAGTGTCCTCCAGGTTTGCTCTGCCCTCAGATCAGCAGTGAGCCCTGTGTGTAGCCTCACCAGGTCCTGGGTGGGGGGTCTCTGCCACCCCCCTGACCGTGCTCGCATGAGTCCTTGGCCAGGTCGTGGAAGAAGAAGCGCAGCTTGCCCTGCACCAGCTGCCGGTAGGTGAGGAAGATCCCAGTGATGCGTGTCTGCTCCATAGAGCGTGGAGAGCAGCCTGGCTCCTGGGGTCCTGCCTGGGGGGCAGAGCACGACAGAGGGGTCACAAATGCTGTGGTGCCCAGCCCAGTGCGGTGGGCACCTGTGTCAAGGGTGCCCTGGCTTGGGTGGGGGACAGGGAGCCCTCACCTCCCTGCCGAAGGTCTGCAGCAGCAGGAGGAAGGAGTTGGCGTGTCTGTAAAGCTGGCTCAGCTGTCTGCCTGTGCACTCCTGGGTCACCTGCCTCTGGGCCTCCGCCACAGCGCCCACCAGCAGTGCCAGGTCGCACAGGATCTCCTGCTGCTTGGTCTCGTTCTGGGGAGAGCAGGCAGTGAGCACGCCAGCCCCTGTGGCGCAGGGGCTGCATAGTCCACTTTGTTCCCATGCTTGCCCTGGGTGAGAATGGGGGTCCTCCACCCCATGCCCATGGGATGCCCTGGTGCCATCAGATGTGCCGCAGGCATCCTGTGGCTGTTTACTGTCTGGGGTCTGTGTCCCTCTGCACACCCCACAGCTCCTTCCCCCGCCCTGTGGGCGTCCCAGTGCCGCACCATCCTCCCAGCCCCTCTCACCGTCTTGGTTCTCCACTGCTGGAGGCTGAAGTCCACCAAGGGCAGCACTATGGGGCAGCTGAGTGGGGGCAGCACCTGGCACTGGCTCTGGGGGGGGGAGAGGAGATGCTGCTGTGAGACACCTGGAGCCGTGCCTGCCCCTGCCTTGCCAGCCCAGCCTGGGGAGAGGGGGAGCAGCATATCCTCACCACTTTCTTCTCCATGTCCTTTGCCTCCCCGATGTACTTCTGGATGAGTCTGGTGTCGCAGACCAGCCGTGTTGGGCTGGCACGGCCCGCTTTCATGTGCAGGAGGAAAGATGTGAGGAGGAGCAGTCCTGGGGGGGAGAGAGGTTTCCTGTGGGTGCTGTGCCACCCTCCCTAGGCAGCTGCAGCTCGTGGTGATGCTTACAAGTGGCAAGTGTTTACCCCAGTCTGGTGGTGACTGATCACCCACCTTAGCAGCCCCAAGAGCTGGGCTTAAAATGAACCGGCCTACGGATTAAGCAGTTGGTGCTGGGCACTTCACCCAGCCCAGGACTGACCCCTGGGCGCAGGAGATGTTGGGTGAGGAGGGCCTGGTGCTGCTGTGCAGTTTGATGCTATGTCACAGCAAGGGAGGAGAGAGGTGTCCTGCCTTCCTCCTCATTCAGCCAGTGAGCCTCATCTCTCCAGAGGCTCTGCCTCTTGGGATCAGAGCCAGGAGCTACCCTGGTGCCTGGAAAGACGGGTGGTGCGTGGTGAGGGCTGCATGCTGCTGTGCCTGTGCCAGGTCTCCTGCTCCTCTCCAGCCCTGGGAAGCAGGCAGGAGCAGAGCTGCGTGGGCCCTGGGCTGTGCCCTCTCACCCTTGATAAGGGGCGTTTGTGCCTGGAGCAGCTCCAGGTGTCACGTGTGTGCGGGGAGTCCCTCCCTGCAGTGTCCTGCGGTGCACGTCTGCTCCTCGGGGCTGCTCCGGCCATGGGCTCGCCTGCCAGGCACAGCCTTTCCCAGCGCCAGTGGGATGCTGCTCCCCTGGGCACCCTTCAGCTGGGCGGCTGCTGTGCCCTGTGACTGCCCACCCTGGCAGCTGGCATCTCCAAAGGCCCCTTTGGCATCTGCCTGCTTCCCTAAAGCCCTTGATCCAGCCAGGTGTTGACAGCTATTTCCCGAGGGCGGGCATGGAGAAATGCTCAGATACCCTTGCGAGCTGGCAGGGGTTGGCTCCAGACCAAACGCAGCCACACTTGGGATTTGCTGACACAGCATAGGGCAAGGAGTGTTCTCCTCTCTGGGGGTGCCCCTGCCTGGGCAAGCTGCAGGCAGCATGGGCATGGTGCCTGCTGCCAAAGCAATGCCCCTTCCTCCTTGCCCCCGTCCCCCCTTTCAGCCCCGCACTCACTGTTCAGCTCCATGCTCAGCTGGGGGCTTCGGCCCTGCATTTTCCACTCTGGGGCCAGCGGCTGCTCCCTGGTTCCCGTCCCCCTTCCATGGAGGGCGGCTGTGGCGCGGGCTCCCCGCGAGCCGCCGAGCCGGGACGGAGGGCCGGGGCCGGGAGTACCCCTCAGGAGACACGGCGTGGCTCTCCGGCTCCGGCCCCGCCGCGGCAGCGCGATTTCCTGTTGTGTCGCTGCTGACCTTCGAGGAAAAGCACTCCAGGGGCCCCAGGGAATGGCTTCCTGCCTCCAGCCGTTTCCTCCCTTGGGCCAGGGCTTGGCAAGGATGTCCACGGTCACCCTCCTGGGCCACTCACCTGCCCCCTGGCCTGTGCCTGATCCCTTTGCGGCCAGGCTGGGCGTGGGGTCAGGCGCTTGGCAAGCTGTGACCGCCTAGGTGGGTGGCTGGCCGCTCGGCTGTGCCTTGGGCATAGGTGCCCACCTTGGGCAAGAAGGTGCTCCTGGTACCTGCAAGAGATGGGTTGATTGAGTGTGTGAAGACCTGCTCTGTGGGACCAGCACCTGAGATGGTGCCCTGCTCCCTGGCGAGTGTGTCCAGGAGGCAGGAGGGCCCTCAGGACCCTCACCCAGCAGTGAGCTCCAACCCCTGTGACCATCACCTGGAGATCGGCCCCATCCCCAGCAACCTGCACCGGGAGGTGGGCTGCAAACACTGCCACCCTCACCCAGAGGTGACCTGGGGAGACAAGCACCCCTGGAGGGGCTGCGGAGCATGGAAACCCCCTCAGAGCTGGGAAGGGGGATAGGGCGGGGGCCCTGGCTGGAAAGCGGCCCCCCAGGGCTGCTTCTCCAGCAGCAACAGTTGGCAGAGGGCTGGGTGAAAGCACCCACAGACACCCACTCCTTGAGGCTGGGAGATGCACCCCAGGTCTGCCCAGCACCCAGCCCTGGTGGGGCTGTACCCAGCCCAGCTGTGCCCTGCCCGCTGCAGGGCACCCCCGTGCCACCTCCTGGGACAAGCCCACCCCCTCCGGGGCACACGGGGGACCTTCTGGCCTGGGATATGGGGGGGGCAGGTGACCACACATGCACACGTGTACATGTATATGTGTTTACACGTACCTGTGCAACACACATGTGCCCACATGGACCCTCAGACATGTGTGCGCATGCACACTTCACACATCACACATCCGGTAACACAGATACCCCTCCCCTTGTGCACACACAGACACACACACACGCGTGCGTGTGCGCACACACGCTTGTGCACACACACACTGCGCATTCATGCAGCCCCCCCCCCCCCCCATGCAGCTCCCTCTCCCTTTCAGCAGCCCTCAAACCACATCCCCTTCCCCAGCTTACAGGTCTCCCCGCAGCCCATGCGCTTCATTCAGGCCCCCCCTGCTCTCGCACACTCCCACCCCTGCCCCTTGCGGCCGGCGGTTCCCGGCAGCGCCTGGCCGGGTGACAACAGGCAGAGTAAACACCTCAGCCTGCTCTGCCTGCCCCCGGCCCTGCTCAGCCCCCAGCCCTGGCAGCCCACCTTGCGGGTCGGGGGGCAGCTGCGCGAGGGTCCGGCAGCCCCCGTGGCTCCAGGGCCGATGCTGGCAGCCCGGCACAGCCCGGGCACGGCTGGCAGCAGCCAGAGCAGTGAGCACCGGGGTCAAACACCGCTGGGCCCCGTCTCTGCGGACGTGACATAATGCAAACGCGCCGCGCTGGCACTGGCACTGGCACCCAGAACCTCTCGGCCCTTGTGCCAGCGCTGTCCCGGCTCCTCCTGCTCACCAGCCGGGCCCGCGTGTGGCCCTGCCGTGCCCGCTCCCGTACGGGCACGAAGCCTTTCACGGTGCCAGGCTGGAGGATTGTGGCGCCCGGCGGTCGCTCGCCCGCAGCTCTCTGGTGCCAAATCTACGCGTGCCTCTGTAATGAGGCAAACAGACCTTGGGGGGAAACCAGAGGGCAGCTGGTACCTGGTGAGATGCCTGTGGACCCCAGTGGGCAGTGGAGGGTCCCGAGGTGCCTAAACAGCCCTTTCACCCCCAAATGCTCCTTTCCAGCCCTGCTGGGAGACAGGCAGTCAGCGAGAGGCCCTGCCCACGGGCAGCCTGGTGTTGTTCCCCTGGAAAGGGCAGTGCCAGTATCTCTGGCCCCTGCCGGGAGCATGGGAGGGTGAAGGCAGGTCAGAGGGGCAAACCCAGCACTGCGCAGCCCCTGGGGCACGCAGGGCCCAGGCACGAGGCACCCACAGCTCTGGGGCTGACAAGGAGGGGCACGGGGGCAGCGTGCGGGGCTCTGGGTACCCCGGAGGGAGCGGGATGCTCCGGCTGCTCCCACCACCCGGGCAGGCCCCTGGCGTGGCGGGGGGGCAGGAAGCAAGGAGGGGGCCGCTGGGCTGCACAGCCGGCTGGACCCTGGTGCCAACTTTCCCACCTCGCCTTAGAGGGTGCAAAGTGCCAGGAATCCCGCTGCGGGGGGTGGCCGTTCACACCCACTTCGCCGAGGTGCCAAGAGCAGCCGGAGGTGCCAGGCGGCAGGGGGAGGAGGGGGGCCGCGGGCAGGTGGCACAGCTGCTGTCCCCAAGGCCACCCAGATGTGCCCACCGGGCACCCCCAGGATGTTGGTGCAAGGCAGGGGGGCACGGGAAGCAAACCTGGGCTTCAAGGGGCGGGGTGGGGGGGTCCCAGCACCCTTTGAAGCCCCCATAAAAGGGCCCGGCATAAAGGGAGGAGAAAGTCAAAGGAACAAAGAGAGCGGCTAATCCTGGCGTGAGCAAACAGCCCCGTTTGCTCAGGGCCCAGCTGGCCCGGGGGCGGGGGGGAGAGGGCCAGGGCCACAGGGGGGACAGGGCCCGGGGGTGCAAGGCAGCTGGGCAGGACCCCCTGCCCAGGCTGGCCCTGCTCTGAGCTCGGGACAGGCCCGGCTCCCTGCGGGCCCGGAGAGCTCAGTGCCCCCTGCCCCCTCCACTTTACATTTGCAAATTGCCAATAAACATCCGTGGGCAAATACATCTGCCCATGGCCTCCCGCACGGCCCCCCGCGGCCCCCGGCCCCCGCCGGGCTGCCCCAGCCCCAGGCCTGGGAAAGGGCTGCACCAGGGATGGTGTTGGTGCTGGCCCCCCCGGCCGGGCAGCGACGGGCAGAGGGGCAGGGGGGCTTGCACAGGGCGCCGGGGCAAGGGTGCTGAGCATCCCAGGGGCATCCCAGGCTCTTGGGCCAGGCAGGGCTGCGGAGGCACCAGGACTAGCCCAAGCGATGCTCATGCCCGCACTGCAGCTCTTCGTCCCCGCCTGCCCCATCACGGGCCACCGCTGCCGCCCGAGCCCACGGGCACGTGCCCAGCCCGGCACCCCATTCGCTTACATGGGGGGCGGTGGGAAGGGGGCATGGCGGGGGGGCACCTGAGCCCCTCTGCCTCCGGGCTGGTGTGTGCCGGGCGGCGAAGGGGTTAATGCCAGGCGGCCAAGCCGCAGGTGGGCGCAAGAATGAAATTCCTTCTCGCCGTCCTGCGAAGTCTGGGCACAAATATTTGCCTGCATGTCCGGTGGGGAGGGGGGAGACCACCATCGCTCTGGGAGCTCGCTAATCCCCATGCCAAACAAGCCCCCCCTCCCCACGCTCCATACACCCCCCTCTTCCTCCCACCGGTGTCCCTCCATGAGCATCTGGGGAGGGGTAATTTGGGGTGGGGGGACACTGCCACCGGTGGGTGCTGCTACAAGCAGGGGACCTTCCCACACCGGCAGGGTGCTGGGAGCGGGCACGGTGCCATGGGGCAATGGCCCGAATCTGCTTGGCAGGACAAGTAAGGCTACCTGGGGGGCACCCCACAGCCAATGCCTTGATCCCGGCCCCTGGGCCGTGCCCGCTCAAGTGGGCACGGCCCAGGGGCCGGGATCAAGGCAAGAAGGGGCAGAGAGCCCCAGCCGCCTGTAATAATGCGGAGCCTGTAATAAGCTCCATGTGTTTGGAGACGAAAAGCAGCCGCTTTCCCCCCCTCCATCACCCCCGCGCCGGCTGCATCCCCTCCCTGTACCTGCCACCCCCCCAAAGCCCCCCGCCACCCCCAGACCCCCCTCGCCTTCGTCTGGGGCGGCCCAGCCCTGCGAGTCGCCTTCCAGTTGTGCAAATATTGCCGGAACGGCTGTAATCCCCGTGTCCAATGTGAATTATGAGATATTTCCACCCATTACGACAGCGTTTCCCCCCCTCTCCCCACCCCGCCGCGTGCGCGCGAGGCCGGGGGGGATTAGTCACGGGGCGAGCCGCGCTCGGCGTGGAGCTTCGGGGAGGCCACCGGCTCGCCGGGGCGCGTCGTGCCGGGGGGCTGCTCTCGGAGCAGGGGGCACCCAGGGGCGAGGGCGGCCATGGGAAGCGGAGGCCCCGGTGTGCGGTTTCGCCGCGACCGCATCCCCGGGGAGAAGAGGCTCCTTCCCGCCCCCCGAGCCCGGCTCGTGTTCAAAGCCTCGAGCGGACGGCAGCCAATGAAGCCAGACAACAGGGAGCTGCGTGGGGCGGGGGGGCAGCGGCGCGGGCAGGGCCCCCGCAAAGCCCAGCGCCAGGCACAGCGCCCTGGGAGGCGGCAGCCCCCCGGGAGACCCTCTCCGGCTGGCCCGGCTTTCTGGGGTGCTCGGTGGTTCGGGGTGTACGGGGGGTTTGGTGACCCCCTACGTCCTGCCGCAGCACCGCGGCGGAGCCGGGCACCTGCTCCAGGTAGCGACGGGCCAGGCGAGGGGCAGGGTGCCAGGTGGCCGTCGGAGCCCTCGGCGGGCTGGCCGGGGTGGCCCACAGCCGGCCGGCTCTGTCCCTGAGCGGATCCAGCTGCCAGCAGCTGGCAGGCCCTGTCGGGGCTGTCACGGTGCCAGGCCCGGCTCCGGAGCGCCTCAGAGCCGCCTTTGTGCAGGACACTCCCAGCACACATGTGCGGGCGCCGGGAACCAGCTGCCAGCACCGGGACCCATTCCCAGCCCCGCTCCTCGCTGCCCGGGCACCCCCGGTGCAGCCACCGCCCCCAGGCTCGGTGCAGAGGGACCCCGGCGCCCCGGCCGATGGGGACTCTAAAGTGGGCGTCCCTGCCCCGTTCGGCTCCAGGCACCCGCTGGCGTTTCCGGGCACCCCCGGGGCTGTGGGTGAGGGATGCCCAGGCACAGCTGGGGCAGATTTCCAGATTTCCCCCGCCTCCGTTTCCTCCCTGCCCATGTGCCTGCGTTTAAGCTGCAATTCTCGCCTCCCTGGGTGGAAATGCCTGGTGCTTCCTCCCCTGTGCCAACATGCCTCCCTGCCCCAAGCCTGGCACTGCCCGGGCTTCCTTCCGGCCCCCCACCTCGTCATGCCGTGGCCCCGTGCCTCAGTTTCCCCCTCTGCCAAGGGTTATATCCAGGCAGGTTTCCCGGGTTTCCTTCCTCCCCGGGAAAGGGGAGGGAGCTTCCCCCATTGCTTCCCCGCATCCCTGCGGCCGGGGCCGAGCCAGGAGACTGTGACGAGCTCTCGGTGCGCAGAGCCAGCGCCGGATTCCTGCGCTGCGCTCGGCTCTGGCACCGGCGGGGCGGCCGGGAGCCACCGCCCGCCTCCTCGCCGCTCGGCCCCGCGGCTCGCGCCTCGCCTTCCCGAAGGGCCGCAGCCGCCCCGCGGCCTGGCACCGCGCTCGGCGACGCTGGCACCGCCGCCCAGCCCCCGGCCCTCCCGTGCCCTCCGTGCCGCCAGATCCCAGCCCGGTGGGGACGCCGGGAGACAGGAGAGGGGACAGGTCGGTGCCAGCTCCGTGCAGTGGGGAGGGCGGGGAGCTTGGGGGGGGGCACCATGCCTGGGCATGGCCCCTGGCATGCGGAGGGGTCTTGCAAGCGGCAGGGTGCAGGGCCTGAGTTGTGCACCCGGGGATGTCCCCGGGCCCCCCCCCCGGTGGCATTGCAACCCTGGACCGGTGCCTGCAACACGCCAGCGCGCCGTCCCGCCGGGAAAACCCCAGCTGCTCCTCCCATGCCAGCTGCGCCCGCCGCGTGCCGAGGGAGCTCCCTGCAGCGGGGGCATGTCCTGGGCATCGCTGCCCCCGCGCCGCGGAGAGGCGTCCGATGGAGATGGGCCAAAGCGGGGCAGGGAAGGGGGCCGGGTGCCCAAGCCCGGCGGGGCGATGGGCCGCAGTGCCCCTGAAGCCGGGCACGGCCTGCCGCTCGCCGGCTGCGCGGAGGCCCGGGAGGAGCATTGCGGGGAGGTACAGGCCTGTTGTGCTCCAGCTGTGCCGCGTTTCCCTAGCTACACCGTGCAGCTGGCCGGGTGTTTGTACCGCCGAGAGTTGATTTTGGCAGCCCTGCGCCTCCCCCTCCTTCCCTCCCCGCCCGACACCCCTGCCTCCCACCTCCGGCCCCGTGTGCACGGGCGGTGGGCTGTGGGCACGGGTGGCACCCACGGGGGTCCCCGGGGGCAGAGCGGGACTCGCTTCCCTTTGGCCGGCTCCGTGCCTCAGTTTCCCCAGCTGGAGGATGCTCTACCCAGGCCTCTCCATGGTGTCTGCTAGCTGCCCGCCGCCGTCACCCTCGCCAGCCCGGGCACATGTGGGCGAAGAGCAGGATCAGTGCTGGGTGCTGCTCCCTCGGCCTCCTCCACAGCTCCCCCCTCCCCTCCCTGGCCACGGCACCCTGGGCGCCCGGGCTCCTGCCCCCCCTCGGCCTCTCCCGCAGGCAGGCAGGAGCCCGGGGTCCCACTGTGGCACCCTCCTCCGCCCGGGGTGTGCAGTGGCCGGGGGGAGCTGGGGGGGTCAGCAGGACAAGTGGGGAGGTGCATGTGAATCTCTGACTTTCTGGGGTGCAGGGTGGATTTGGGGGTGTCCAGAGAGCAGTGCTGCACTGGGGGGGGGTCTCCGCGGCTTGGGGTGTTAAACGGGGGGGGAGTGATATCTGCTGTGGGGCCAGGAGGGCTGGGAGACCCTGTATGCTGGGGGGTGCTGCAGCGCTGGAGGCGCTTCTGGGCCTTGAGGGCACCAAGCGCAGTGCTGTGGGGAGACAGGTGGGTCTGGGGCTCCTGGGGGGCTGCGTGGAGTCGGCCGGTGTGGGGGCTGCCCTGGGGGCTCGGGGTGCAGTGTTGACTGCAGGGGACATGTGGGGGGCTCTAAGCCTGGGGGTGCCCGTGCTCTGGGGGGGGCGGGCAGATGGGGAGGTCCCTGGGGGAGGGTGTGCTGTGGGGGGGTGCTGGATTGAGGGGGACACCCACAGGGGCCAAGCCTGGTGCAACCGGAGGGGGTCCAGAGGGGCACCCCATGCTTGGGGGTGGGCATGGGGGTGCCCCCAGGACGCCCAGTGCCCGGGGCGCCCCATGCCCGGGGGGGGGGTGGCACGCGGCTAGGGGCACCCTGGGGTATCCCATGCCCGGGCGGGGGGGCAGAGGGATGCGGGACGCCCCCGGGATGCCCAGGGCCCGCGGCACCCCACGCCGGGCGGCGGCTACGTGCAGCCGGGCGGCCCACGCGGGGCGCCCCGGGGCGGCGGGGCCGGAGCGCGGCGGGGGCGCGTCCCCCCGGCCGGCCGCTGCTGCGCCTCATTAGCGGGGCCTTTGTTTGCACAGGGCTGGCGGCTGCCGCTTGCCCATGCCGCCGCCTATAAAGCGGGGCCGGGGCCGGCGGCCGGGCAGAGGCGGCGGCAGGAGGCAGCGGCCGGCCCCCCCTCCCCGCCCCCGGCCGCCTGGCTCCCCCGGCCGGCCGGCACCATGCGCGCCGCCCTGCTGCTGCTGCTGCCCGCCCTGCTGCTGCTGCCCGCCCGCGCCGCCCGCCCCAAGCTCGCCCTGCCCATCCGGCCCGACACGGAGCCGCTGCCCCCCGGCGGGGCGGCAGGTAGGGCCCCTTCGGGCACCCCCTCCCCGTGTCCGCCCCCCGCGCCCCCTCCCTGCACCCCTGTCTTGCATCTCGTCCCCGCACCCCTCCTTGCATCCGTCTCCCTGCACCCCTCTCCTTGCAGCCACCCCTTCTTGCACCCCCTCTCCGGCATCCCCTTCTTGCCCGCCTTCTCCGCACCCCTCTCCTTGCACCCCTCTCCGGAAACCCCTTCTTGCACCACCCCTTCTTGCACCCCTTCTTGCACCCCTTCTTGCACCTCCCCCCGGCATCCCCCTCCCCGGCCCCCCCCCCTTCTTGCACCCCCCCCCTTTGCATCCCTCCCCGGCCCCCCCTTCTGCCCCCCCTCCCCGCACCTCCTTCTCGCACCCCCCCTCGCACCCCTTCCCGCGCCGCTCCCTGCGCCCGCTCGGGCCCCCGGGGGGGCCGGGCCGGGCCGGGGCCGGGGGTGGTGCCGCCCGGTGCCCGCCCCCGGGGCCGGGGCAGGCGCGGGGGGGCGGCTCGGAGGTGATCGGGGGGGTCTCCGCAGGCTGCGCCTTCGGGGGGCGCTTCTACGCCCTGGAGGAGACCTGGCACCCGGACCTGGGGGAGCCCTTCGGGGTCATGCGCTGTGTTATCTGCCACTGCGAGCCGGTAAGGGCCCCCAGCCAACCCCCCCGGCGCCCCGAGGGACCCCCTTCTCCCCCCGCATTAGCAGTGCAGGGCAGGTGCCCCCTGGGCAGGGGGGAAATGGCCCCCTGACACAAGCCCCCCCATGGAGAGGGGGAGCAGGGATTCCTCCAGCCAGCTGGACACCTGGGTCCCCCCCGCCCCGGCAGGGGGGAGGAGAAGGGGGGTCTTAAAGGATCAGGCTTCATTGCTCCTCCCGCTCCTGGGGGATGGCCCCCGGCCCCCTCCTTCCGAGCAGCCCCCCGAGGCCGGGGCTGGCGGCGGCCGCGTGCAGCTGGGCAGGGGGATGGGGGCTGCGGGGAGGGGGTCCGACCTTGGCCGCGGTACAGGCAGCTGGGGGCTGCGTGCAAGGTGTCTGCAGGCAGCCCGCGGGGGGGGCGGCGGGGGAGTGCCCAGATGCGCAGGGGTGCTGGGGCCCTGTGCTGTGCCACCCCACTTGCCCCGGCGGGGGCAGTGGTGCCCCATGGAAAGGGGGTCCTGGGTGCTGCCCATCACCGGAGCCCGCTGGGAGATGCCGGTACCCACGGCTCGGAGATGCCGGTACCCACGCGCACGCACCTCGGCCCGCGTTGGCGACTCGGCACCGCTGTCCCCACAGCAGAGGAACCGCCGAGGGAAACCGCTGGGGAAGGTGAACTGCAAGAACATGAAGCAGGACTGCCCGGTGCCAGCCTGCCCCAGGGCCACGCTGCTGCCTGGGCACTGCTGCCAGACCTGCCCCAAAGGTGAGGCTACCAAGGGCCCCCCGCTGCCCGGGTCCCTCCGGCAGCCGGGCCGGTGCGGAACGTGGCTGGGGGCGCGGGAAGGGGGTCCCGTACCCTTACTGGGGTGCTGGTGCGGTGTTGGGGCAGGGGAAGCCCTGGCGGACACTGCCCCCCCAAACCACCCTGCGAAGGGATGCAAAGACGGGGCCCGGGGCCAAACCCCATCCCTCTGCCTGCGCCCCCCGTGGCAGAGCCCGCAGTGACTTGCCGGGCACAGCTAAGTCTGTCGAGGTTGGGGTCCCTTAGCGCCCTCGGGCCCAAGCAGCCCGGTGCAGTCCCCCCGTGCTGTGCCCACCGTGCCAGGCCTGCCAGGCTCGCCAGAGAAGAGCCCCGAGTCGCCCTTCGATGCCTTCGAGTACTTCCAGGACAAGGACGACGACCTGGACAAGCCCTACAATGACCGCTCCTACCTCGGCTCCGAGGCGCTGGCCCGCGACGATGCCCGCACCGGTGAGCCGTCCCGCCGCCGCCGCAGGTGCCCGCCGCCGCTGCCAGCTCCCCCCTCGGTAACCACCCCCCGCTTCCCCAGAGTTCGTGGCCTTGCTGACGAGTGGCCCGGAGCCCTGGCACCCCACGTCCGGCGCCGTGGCCAAGGCGCAGTTCACCCTCCTGCGCTCCTACCTGCTCTTCTCCATCAGCTACGAGCGGTGAGTGCCGCCGCAGTGCCCGCTGCCCCGGCGCCCAGCGCGGTCGCCTACACAAGTGGGGGGATGCTCTGGTACCCGTGCCTCAGTTTCCCCTCCGAATCCCCCCGCGGGGCGCTGCTGCGGGGTCCCTCGTTGCCAGCGCGCCCTCCCCGCCGGCTGCCGAGCATCTCCGCTCCCTCCCTCCTTCCCTCTCCGGTTTCTTCTTCGCTGCCTTGCTTCCAGGCCCCTTTGCATAGTAAAGTGGTGACTAATTTCCAGCTCCGACCGGGAAGCCAAATGGAGCCGAAAATGCTCCTAATTTCCAGCCGGGCCCGGCCGCTCGGCTCCCCGCGAGTCCTGCCCCAAGTGGGGACCTCCCCTGCTGCATGGTGCCACCTGGGCAAGGGGGACCCATGGCGGGGGGACCCCAAATTGCTGAGCAAACTGCAGGCGGGGGGCTGCTGCCCCAGCAAAGGGGGGTCCCCACTGCTGAGCCCTCCGCCCCACGGCGCCCACAGGCTGGGCCGGCCGAGCCGGGTGCGCTTCAGCGACGCCGAGGGCACCGTGCTGTTCGAGCACCCCGTGCAGAAGAGCGCCGCCCCCGAGGACGGCATGGTGAGGGGGGCCGGGGGGCCCCGTGACGCCCCGCTCCGCGCCCCCTTCCTCGCCCGGCCGGGCCGCCCGCCGCCCCCCGGCCCACCACTGTGCCTGCCCGCAGCTCTGCGGCATGTGGCGGACGGTGTCCAAGGGCACCGTGCAGCTGCTGCGCGGCGAGCAGCTCCGCGTCTCCCTCGTCACCCGGGCGCAGCCCTCCGGCGAGGTCCACGGCCACATCCTCAAGCACCGGGCGCTCTTCGCGGGTAAGGGCTCTGCCACACGCCTCCCAGGCCGGGCGCCCACCGGCAGGCCACAACGCCCCTCACGCCCCCTCTCTCCCCCCAGAGACCTTCGGGGCCATCCTGACCTCGGTGGACCCCGCGCACCTGGGTGCCGGTGGCATGGCCATGCTGACGCTGAGCGACACCGAGGACAACCTGCACTTCATCCTCATGGCCCGGGGGCTGCTGGAGCCGGGTGCCGGGGGTGAGGGGGGCACAGGGGCCCTGCCGGGCCAGGGCAGCCGGCGGGGGGTGCGTGGGGGTGTGCAGAGGCTGGGGGTGGATTGGGGGGGGTAGGTGGTGTGCATGGGTGGTTGTGACTCAGGACTCAGAGTGTTCATAGGGGGTGTGCATGGGATGGATGTGGGTCGGGGGGTGCATAGGGGGTGTGCATGGGATGGATATGGTTCAGGGTATGCATGGGATGGATGTGGGTCAGGGGGTGCATGGGGGTGTTCATGGGCTTTATCTGGGTCAGGGCATGCATAGGGGGTGTGCATGGGATGGATGTGGGTCAGGGTGTGCATAGGGGGTGTGTGGGCTGCATAGGGGTCGGGGGACATGCAGGGGTGTGTGTGATGGCAGGGGCTGCGGGTCAGTGCGCAGAAGGGTGTGGAGGGGTGCTGGGGTGTGGGAGGCTCCAGGGCTGGGGGTGTGGGGGGACGGTGCATGCTGGGTGTGCGCTGGGTGTGCGTGGGTCATGGTGTGCGGGGGGGCAGAGAGAAAGCGGGGGGCCGGTGCAGGGACTTGCAGGGAGTGGGGGCTCCTGGGAGCACCCGTCCACAGCGGGGTCAACCCTCTCCATCTTGCTAGAGTTGCCCTGGGTCCCGCTGCGGGTGCGCATCCTGCACCAGGGCCGGGTGCTGCGGGAGGTGCACGCCAACATCACCGTGGAGGTAAAGCCCGCTCGCGCCCGCGTGCCCCAGCAGCCCACAGTGCCCGCCGTGCTGGGGCTGAGCATCGGCCCTGTGCCCCCCCCTCCCCCTTGGCAGGACCCCGACTTCGCGGAGGTGCTGAGCGACCTGTCGGCCCGCGAGCTGCAGTGGCTGGTGCAGGGGCAGCTGCGCATCGTGGCCGAGACGGAGGGCCGGCACGCCCGGCGCCTGGCCGGCACCATCACCACCCGCCGCAGCTGTGACAGTGAGCGTGGGACGGGCGTGGGGGCCGGGGGGGTGGTTGCGTCCCCCATGCCAGCCTGACATCCCCCCTGCCCTGTGCTTTTCTCCCCGGGCTCAAGCCATGCAAAGTGTGCTGTGCGGAGCGGACGCCTTGGTGCCGACCAAGACGGGGGCGGTGGGCTCGGCCAAGCTGGCGCTGCACGAGAACGGCACGCTGGAGTACCAGGTAAGGAGGCGGGCGGCACGGTGTGGGCACAGCCCCGGGGGGCACCCGTGCTGCTGCTGCCCGCGCTGCGCCCTGCCCGCAGGTGCAGGTGGTGGGCACCGCCAGCGAGGTGGTGGGCATCACGCTGGAGACCAAGCCGCGGCGCAAGAACAAGAGGAACGTCCTCTTCGACATGACGCCCAGCTACCACGACGGACTGGTGCGTGCCGGGGGGAGGGGGGGGGTGGTATTGGGGTGCCTACCCGTGCCCACCTGCGTGTCTTCAGGCCCAGGGCACGTGGCCCGGCCCCAGCGCCCGCGACGCCCACATGCTGCTGCAGAATGAGCTCTTCCTCAACGTGGCCACCAAGGACTGGGTGGAGGGCGAGCTGCGGGGGCAGATCATCTCCCTGCCCTACAGCGGGCTTCTGGCCCGCTACACAGGTATGGTGGGGGGTGTCAGCGGGGGGGGGGACATCCCAGTCCCCCCGCCAACGGCGCTGTCTGTGTGCGCAGAGATGCCAGTGGTGCTGGCGGGGCAGCTGGTGGCACCGGCGGTGGGCAGCGGGGCCGGGGGGCATGCCTGGCTCTCGCTGGACGAGCACTGCCACCTGCACTATGAGATCACCGTGGCAGGGCTGGGCCGCCCAGCCGACGGCACCGTCAGCGCCCACCTGCACGCCGAGCCCGGCCCCCCCGGCGTCCGCCACCACCACCACCCCCCGAAGCGCCTGCTCAAGGGTTTCTACAGCACCGAGGTGAGGCGGGCGCGGGGTGGGGGCCCTTCCTCCCCGGGGCGCCCTCCTCCTCCTCCTCCTCCTCACGCCCTGCCGCCCCTCTCGCCCCCGTGCCAGGCTCAGGGGGTGCTGAAGGACCTGGACGCCGAGATGCTGCAGCACCTGGCGCAGGGCACCGCTTTCCTGCAAGTCAGTACCAAAGCTCACCCTCGCGGCGAGCTGCGGGGCCGGGTAGGTACCAGGTGCCATCTGCCAGTGCCCGGCTGTGTCCCCTGTCCCCATCTCCTGGGGGACACACCAGGATGCTGGGATGCATGCCCACGTGCTTCCTGGTGCATCCTCCACCTGCCCCCGGGACCCCCGGCGGTGCCAACGCCACTGCCCCCTCCCAGGTGCACATCCCCAACCGGTGCCAGGCTGGCGGCGCCCGCCTGGTGCCGGGGGGGGCCCAGGGGGAGGCCGAGCTGGTGGAGGCCTCCAAAGGCCGGGACGCTGAGCAGCTGAAGAAGGACCCCAACTCCTGCTTCTTCGAGGGGCAGCACCGGGCGCACGGCGCCCGCTGGGCCCCCGACTACGACAAGAAGTGCTCAGTGTGCAGCTGCCAGGTGAGGGGGCCGGGGGGACTGTCAGGGTGGCCGGCAGCACCCATGGGCACCGTGTAACAGGCCGCGCTCCTGCAGAAGCGCACGGTGATCTGCGACCCCATCCTGTGCCAGCCGCTCAACTGCACCCGCCAGGTGCACCCCGAGGAGCTGTGCTGCCCCGTCTGCGCAGGTACGGCGGTGCTGGGGCCCAGGCAGCATTTCCCCCGTCCCTCTCGGGCGCTGGCACTGCCCCAGCCTGGCAGGGGATGCGTGCCCTGCCGGCACCCAGGTGCCACCCCTCACGTCCCCCTGTCCCCGCAGAGAAGGTGGCTGGGCAGGAGGAGCTGAAAGCGGAGCGAGCCCGGGACAGCAGTGAGGGTGAGTCCCAGCGGGCGAGATGCCCTGCTGCTCCATGGAGGCTGTGCCCACCTCCTCCTCCTCCTCCTCATCTTCCTCCCACAGGCTGCTACTTCGACGGCGACAAGACGTGGCGAGGCTCTGGCACCCGCTGGCACCCCGTCGTGCCCCCCTTCGGCCTCATCAAATGTGCCATTTGCACCTGCAAGGTGAGTGTTTGCCCCCCAGCGGCCGGGCAGCCCCCCCCGGGGGCTCGGGGCAGGGCCCCGCGCCAGCGCCCCGTGCCTGCTGCTCACCCTGGGGCCCGGCCCGGCCCCCCCGGCGCTCCCCCCAGGGCACCACGGGTGAAGTGCACTGCGAGAAGGTCCAGTGCCCGCGCCTCACCTGCACCAACCCCGTGCGCGCCAGCCCCTCCGACTGCTGCAAGCAGTGCCCAGGTGCGTGCCCTTGGCCCCAGAACCACTTGCCCTGGCCTCGTCCCCCCCCACCACCACAGGCAGCCCCCCAGTGCCCTCTCCCACAGCCCCAGAGAGGAGCATCCCCGAGCTGGCTGACACGATGCAGGCAGATGGGCCCCGGGCCTGCCGCTTCGGGCGCCGCTGGTACCTCAACAACGAGAGCTGGCACCCCTCCGTGCCCCCCTTCGGCGAGATGAAGTGCATCCTGTGCTGGTGTGTGGTGAGTGCGCCAGGCCTCGGGCAGCACCGGCTGCCGGGGCAAGGCGAGGTGCCCCCGTGCCCCTCTCTGTCCCCAAAGGGTGTGAGGGGAAGGAGCCCGGGCTGGCGTCCTGGGCACCCGCCGCCCCCTGCGGCACCCCGCCGGGCTCCCTGCGCCTCAGCCCCCTTTTTCTCCACTGCAGTCGGGCGAGACGCACTGCCAGCGCCAGGAGTGCCCGCCGGCCGCCTGCGCCAGCCCCGCCAGGAGGGACAACCCCTGCTGCGCCAAGTGCCGGGGTGAGTGAGCCGGTGCTTGCACACCCTCTCGCACGTTTGCACGCTCACTGCTGGGCGCATATGCTCACAGCTGAGCGCTCGGCTTGCACGCGCCAGTGTGCGCATGTGCACACGCCTGCACACTGTCATGCATCTCTGCACACTGATGTTCACATCCCTATGCACAGCGCCGTGCGTCTCTGCACGCCAAGGTTTGCACACTGCCGCACGTGCACAGCAGCCCACACGCTCGCACCCACACCGGCACCCTGCTGTTCGCACCGGCAGGCACGTGTGCATGCCTGCATGCACGACTGCAGACTTGGCCTTTGCATGGTCCCCCCTCTGCGACCATCCCCACTTCCCCTGCGGTGCCTGGGCATGTGTCACCGCTCACCCAAACAGCTCTGGGTGCCCCTCACCCATCCCCAGCCCCTGCAGGTGCTGAGCTGTGTCTGGGACCACCCTGAGCTCTCTCCCAGGCCAAGCCTGGCACTGCCCTGGCCCCCCTGTGCCTGTCTTCAACCCCCCTTTCCTTCCCCCCACTTGCCCCCGCAGCCCCGGATGCCGCCCCAGACACCCAGGAGAAGGTCCACGATGCCACCGCGGAGGCCTGGAGCCATTAAGCAGTGAGGCGATGCCCAGGGCTGTGCCAGCCCGCAGTGACGCCAGGCAGCCGTGCGGAGAGCCCGCGCTGTGCCAGCCCCTCACCCCTGCCCTGCCGGCGAGGCATGGGGTGGGGGGCACCCAGGAGCACCGAGGGGCTGGATGGGGCCCACCCCGGGCACCCCCGTCTCGGTGCAAGACCGGTCACAGGTGCCCCAGGTGGCACCCTGCGGGCTGTGATGCTGAGGGGGGCCAGGTCTGCCCTCCGCGCTCACCCTGGGGGCAGGGGGGGCTGGGGGCACCCACCTCTGTGCCCTGAGCCCCCCCGGCTGGCGGGCACAGCGGGCACCGTGCCCACCTTGTACATAGTGTAAAATCCTTCCTGCCCCCATCTCACTGCACCCCCCGGCTCAGCTGGACTCGTCATGTAATTTATGGTGCCCGGGGATGGGGGCCCTGATGTATTTATTAAAAACAGAGCTATCACCCACCCTGCCCCTCTGCGTCTCCCTAGCGGTGGCGGGCTGCAGGGCTGCGCCCCCCCCCCCCCCAGCCTGCTTTGCTCTCTGCTGGGGCCTGCGCGCCCTGGCACTGCCCCTTTGGTGGCACGGGGGGGTGCTGGGGGTTGCATGGGGCCACGGAGCCAGTGGCAGGTCCTGGGACGCCCACACAGGCTGGGCACGGGTGGGGGGGGGGTTGTGCCAGCTGCCTGGTACCCGAGGGGGGCACCAGCCCTGAGCTGGTTGATGCCACAGCAGCGCCTGCCCACAGCCACCCGTCCCCGGGCCGGGAAGCGCCAGGGCACGAGACCTCCAGGGAAGCGCTGCCCCAGTTGCCCCAGTACAGCCACACTGGGCCTTGCCAGGCTCACGGCGTCTGCGGGTGCCCCAGCACTGCCACCCCCTGGGGTCCCCACTGGGGGGGACCGGGACACCTCCTGGGACATCCCTGTGCTATCCTGGGATTGACTGGGGCAGTGCCAGAGCTATACTGGGCTGTACTGCAACAGGGACAGAGCTGTAAGGAAAGTAACACTGAGCTATAGTGGGATGGCATTGCGCTATACTGGGACTGCACCAGTGCTATAATGAGTTGACACTGGGCTAGAGGCAGGGCAATGGGAGCGTGCCACTGGGCTATACTGGCCCCGAGCCCTGGTGCTGAGCGGGTCTCCCGCCCCAAGTGTGCCCACAGCTGCGCGGGCGCCCCATGGCAGCGCAGTGCCAGGCCCGGGGGCATCGCCACGTGCCGGGGGCCAGCGGCCGGGCGCCCCGGGCACAGCTGGCAGCGGCTGCGTCCTGGCACCGGGCTCCCTCCGGAGCCGCGCGCCAGCTGCCAGGGCCGTGCCAGGAGCTGCCGCGCGAGGAGGGGACTCCGTGCCCAGCGAAACAATGAGCGGGGAGCTCATTTTATCGCCTCCTTGCCGCAAACCGGTTCGCGTCCGGCGATGAACCTTCCCAGGCCGGTGGAGGGCATCTCCCAGCCCCCTCACCCCCCGCGGCCGTCTTTGCCCACCCTTGGGGGTGCCAACGTCAACGCGGAGGGTGGCACCCGGGCAGCGAGAACCAGCCCGTCCTTGGTCCCGCAAAACCAGCCTGGCAGCACCACGGTGCCGTCCTTCCCCTTGCCGCGGACGCGCCATGGGGCGCCCCGGAGAGGAGACGGACCCGGGCATTGCCCGGCACCCCTGAGCCTGCCGCAGCGGTGAGGCGGAGATCCTAGAGGAGCGGCAGCCTGTCTGCCATGCTGGAGCGCCTTGCCGGAGGATAGCCAGTGCCAAGCCCGGCCCGCGCGCCCCTCCGGAGAGGGCTGAGACGCTTGTGCCCGGCGGGTCCGACAGCGGAGAGCGAGCTCCACCGTCGCTCGGCCTGGCAGCCGCGGGGCACCGAGCAGCACCGGGGTAAGGACGTGCCCCCTGGCAGCTTTCGGGTACCGCCGACGAGTCCCCAGTGCCGAGACATCCCGCAATGCGCGCATGTCCATGGGTTCCCAGTGCGCTCTCAACGGCAATACCAAGGCGCTGGGCACCCCCTCCCCAAAACCCAGACCCTGCACCCCGCCAGGCACAGCCGCAAGCCTGGGAGCTGGCTACTGGCACGGAGTCCCCAGGCGCTGCCCTCTCCACTCGCGCTCTGCCACCCAAATCCCACTCGGGAGCAACCGTGCCATGGCTGTGGAGAGCAGGGATCAGCAGTCAGCACCAGCCCTGTGCCAGGTCACTCGTGCCCTTGGGAAGAGGGGACGTGTCGCCACAAGGAGCTGCACCCGAGCTCACCCAGCTCTGGGCTTTTCCCCCTTGTCCTGCACCCACCCTCTGTCCCCTGGGGCCACCCAGAGCTGCAGGTAGAGACCTGGCATGGTCCCACCGTGGGCTGAGAAGGCACCAGCTCTGGTGGGACTTCAGTGCCCACCCGAAGGAGCTGAATGTCCCCCGCCAGCCCTTTCCAGGGCAGTGCTGCTCCATGCCAGGCCAAGCAGGAGGGTCGCAGAGCCCCCTTCCCAGCCTTCTCCAGGGGGGAGCAGCCCACCGCAGGGCAGAGCCCTCTGCCCCACGCCCGGCATCCCGCTCCTCGTGCCCCATGCCCATGCTGGGCAGTGGGTGCTTGGTGATAGGTGCCCGGCAGTGGGTGCTGCCGGCAGTGGGTGTCAGTGCTGGGCGTCAGTTGTGGGTGCCGGTGGTGGGTGCTGCTGGTGGTGGGCACTGGTGTCTGCAGAGGGTGCTGCCGGGAGCGGGTGCTGGTGCTGGGTGCTGCTGGCAGTAGAGGCTGGTGCCAGTGCTGCCGGAGGGTGCTGCCAGCGGCAGGTGCCAGTGCTGCTGGTGGGTGCCGGTGGATGGGGATGGTGCCCGTGCCGACGGAGGGTGTTGCCAGCGGCGGGTGCCGGTGCCGCCAGTGGGTGCCAGTGCTGGTGCCAGTGGCAGGTGCCGGTGCTGGTGCGAGTGCTGGTGCTGGTGCTGGTGCGAGTGCCGGTGCTGGTGCTGGTGCCGGTACCGGTACCGGTGGCGGCTGCTGGTGCCGCCGGCTGGTGCCGGTGCCGGCGGCGGTTGCCGGCGGCGGAGGCGGAGCGCGGCCGGTCCCTCCCCCGGGCAGTGCCCCGGGCCCGCCCCACACGCCCGGGCGGAGCCGCCGGCGGGGCACCGGCACCGGGGGGGCCACGGGTAGCGGCGGCGGCGGCGGCACCGGCACCGGCACCGGCACCGGCACCATGGCCTCGGAGAGCGCGGCGCAGCGGGCGCTGCAGTATGAGCAGACGCTGGTGAGTGCGGCCGGGCCCCGGGGCGCCGGGGGGCGAGGGGCGCGGGGGGCTGCCACGGCGGCCCCCTCCGCGCAGGTTGCCCGCTCAGCCGCAGGGCCGGTGCCCAGCGCGACCCCAGGGCCCGGCTCTGCCCCCGCGCCGTCGGCGGCGCCCGGGCCGGCGGGGGGAGGCAGCAGCCCCCCGCGGTCGCCGCTGGCCCCGTCGGGTGCCGGGAGCTGGGGCACCTCCGGGGAGCAGCTGGCCGGGCACCACGGCGGGGATGCTCGGTGCCGCCCCGCAGCCCCCAGCCGCGGAGGAGCCCGGCCGAGCCCCCACCGCCTCGGCGGGATTTCATGCACGCTCGCACCCTCGTTCCCCCCAAGGAAGCCCCCAGCGCTGGGGGGGGGGGGTGTCCCTGCCCCACGGACCCTTGCAGGGTCTCCCAGCGGTGCCCCTCTCCCCTGTGCCACTCGCGCAGCCCTTGCCCCACGGCGCTGTGCCCAGCCCCAGCCCTCTGCCCCAGAGATAGCATATCTTCCCCGCCTTCAACCTTAGCCCCGTGTTTACGACTCCATCCCCACGCGAGGCCTCCCTGCTGCCCTGGCACTGCCCAGCGCTGGCACAGAGCTCCCCACGGGCCGGGGCGGCCCCTGCCCTCCCCCCCATGCCCGCGGCTGTGCTGCCCCACGGGAGCACAGGGCGGTCCCCTCCGCTGCCCACGGCCCTCTGGCATCCCGAGCAAAGGTGCTTTTCCCTGGCCTCGGCTTGGGTCAGTGCCCAGCGTGGCTCAGCAAATGGGTACTTTGCCCTGGCAAAAGCCTGCAGCCAAGCAGGGCCAGGAGAGGTGGGGAGAGAGGGAGGGAAGGATGCGGGGAAGGAAAGGGGACACCAAATCGCCACTGGGCACCTCTGCCCGCGGCTGCCTGTGTCTGCAGAGAGCCTGAGCCAGTTGCTCCAGCAGGACGCAATGCCCCATGTGCCCTGCCAGCCTGGCATGTGGGCGCTGGGCAGCTTAGGGGTCCCCGCTGCGTGGGGCACAACCCCTTCCTCCCCACTGCCATGCCGGGCTGGCGTGGGCACCCTGGCTCGTCTTTCTGAGCACCCAAGGCTGCTGTCAGGGGTCCTGCTCGGTGGCCACTCTGTGCCACCCCAGAGCCTGGGTGCTCCAGGAGAGCTGCTGGCTGTGAAAGCCCGATTGTGCGCGGTGTCTCCGTGATCTTATCGGGCCCTGGGGCGTCTCCCTGGCAGGCAGAGCTGAGCTGGGGGCCAGCGCGGGGGCACGAGCAGCGGGATGGGGGCATCGTTCGGTGGGAGCCGTGGGGAAGGGGGCGCCTCTTTCCCGCTGCCCTGGCCCCACACTGAACTCCGCACTGGGCTGCATCCGCTGGGGGTTGGCACAGAGGGTGGCACAGCCGGGCGCCACAGGGCTGGAGGAGTCTGCAGGCAGGGCAGAGGGGAGAGCACATGCCGGCATCGGGGCCGGCATCGGGGCAGCCCTGCAGGGTGCAGGCAGACTTTGCCCTCCCTCCCTCCAAGCAGGGCAGCACCCGCTCCGTGGGCACCCCAGGGTGCCCATCCCCATGTTCTCTGGGCTGCTGAAGGGCTCCCAAAGCCACCTGGGGCTCAGGCAGCGGGAAGGGTCCCCCCACAGTGGGCACAGATGCCACCAGGGGTGAGGTTGGGCACGGGCACCTTTCCCAAAGCCTCACGCCTGGCTCCGGGGAGGTGCCGGGCACATGCCAGGCAGGAGGGCTGCCCAGCCCTTCCCGGGGAGCTTGAGCCAGCACCAGCTCCTGCCAGCACCTGCCAGGAGAGTTCGGGTCCAGCTGGAGCCTGGCATGGGCTGGCTTGAGCCTGCCAGCCCCGGGCACAGCCCCCAAGCCTCCCTCCCTGCCCCGTGCCCGCGGCTCCCCCCGGCACCGGCCTCCTCTGCCCTCCTGCCCGGGAGAGACCCCAGCCGTGCGGGGGTGCCGGGGCCCACGCCAGCCTGCCGGTCCCTGTGCCCCCCTCATGCCAGGCGGCCGTGACGGGGAGCAAAGGGCCTCCCGGGGAGGGGAGATTAAGCTTCACAAACTGCCCTTGTTTGCGGTGGAGCCGCTCAGGGCGATTAGAGCCCGGCTAAGACAGGCGGCGTGACACAGATCCCCCAGCCTCTCCGTCTGCCCGGTGGCTCCCGGCGCCGCCAGCCCGTGGGTTTGCCGGCCTGGGGCATCCCTCGGCCCCTGCTCTGGGGAGCCCCCAGGGCCGTGGTCTGGGGGCACGGGCTGGCCAGCACCGTCTGGGCACCCTTCCCACGTGCCCGTCACTGCCTCCCGGGGCTGCCGGTCCCGTACGCCGAGTGCGGGACGGCTCTGGGTGCGGCGGGCGCCTCGGGCTGGCGCGGGCTGGGGGGCTGCGGCAGGGGTCGTGCCGGGGGCCGCAGTCCCGGCACCCGCCTGTGCCTGTGTCCCCGGGTGCCCCTGCCAAGCCTCCCCCCGTGCCCGCTCCCTGCCCGCCCGGCACTGTGATTGTTCAGCTGCTTCGCGGCGGAGGCTGGAGTCCCGGGGCTGTTTGTGTTTCAAAAGGCCTTTGTGGAAAAATAACCCGAGCGGGGGGAGGAGGAGGAGGAGGAGGAAGAAGAGAACCCACCGCCGGCCCTCGCCGCGGCTGTGCCGGGGCCGTGGGCAGGGCGCCGGGGTGGGCGGTCGGTGGGCACGGCGGGCTGCCGGGGGATGCTCTGGGTGTCCTGCCCGCGCTGCCGTGGCCCCTCGCCTCCGTTGCCCTCCGTTGCGGCGGGCAGGGGTCGGGGAGCAGCGGGGCAGCGCTGGCGGTGGGCACGTTGCCAGGCCGTGTACCCATGCGGGGAGGGGACCGGGGCTGTGCCCAGCACTGGCCGGGCATGGGGGGCTGTGCCCCCGTCTCGGAGCCTGTCCTGCGGCAAACGTGGGCAGCGGGCATTGGGCACGGATAGGGGAACGCGTAGGGCAGGGGCTGGGCAAAGCTCCCCCAAAGTAGGGGGGACCCATTGCGGCTGTATGGGGGGACCTGCCTGGGACCCCAAAACGCAGCGGCCCTGTGCCCAGCACCCCGGCACGGCCCTGTGAGGCAGGCACGGTGCTGAGCTGGGGGGTGAGGCCTGGGGGTCCCCCTCCTCCGGGCTGGGTCTGGCTGCGAGCCGGGCAGGTGGGGAGGCCAGAGGGAGGCGGGCGTTTGGCACGGCGACAGCTCTCCTCGGGGTGCGGGGCCGGTTGTTCTTCCAGAGGAAACAAGCTTTGCCCGAAGGGAGCCTTTGAACGCCGGGCCGGGGCAGGCCCCGTGCAGGGCCGGGGTCCTCTCTGGCAGGCGATGCTGAATCCGGCCCCCGAGGAGGCCTCCACCCACCTCCTCCTTCCCCCCAGCACTTATCCATGGGGTCGAGGGCCTGCCGAGCCAATGTTGGACAGGATTTGAGGGGAAAATCCATACCAGGAGGGTTAGCAATGGAAATGAATGTGCCCCCCCCCCCCCCCAAGCCTCTCCTCCCGCCCACAGCTGAGCTCAACCCCGGTATTAGACAGCAGAGAATCCACCCGGTGCCCGTCTGGCTGCTTTCTGCTGCTTGCTAAAGAGACCTGGGCTGAAGGCATGGTGGGGAGAAGTGCCCCGTGCCCGATTCGGTGCCACTGTCGCGCTGTCCCCGGGGGCACCGGGGGGCCTGACACGTGTCGGTGCAGAGGGGCAGTGCCGGTGGTCCTGCCTTTCACCCGCAGGTGGGCAGGAGCATGAGAGGGACCCAGGCATCTGGGGCAAGTAGCGCCTTTGGCAGGCAGGGCTGCTCCACGGCGTGCCAAGCGCGGTGCCCACCCGTCCCACTGCCCCGTCGCCGGGCCATGCCGGAGGGCTGTGTTTGCCCCCAGCCCGGGGCTCGGTGGCCACGTGCCGTGGCAGCGCGGCATGGCGGGTGGGCAGGCCATCGGCATGGGGCTCACGTCGGGCAGACGTGGGAGCCCTGGCAGGTCCCCCCGCGGGCCCTGAAACCTCCCTTTGTGCCGGGCGAACCGCTGGCGCTCGGCATTCAGGTCGTGCCCAGGGGGAGAGCGAGGCGGAAACCAAGCAACCGAGTCCTTGGCAGTGCCCGCCGGCACAGGACAAATGCCCCCGGCTCTGCGCCCGCCCCGCGTGGGCCCGGCGGCGAGGACGGGCACAAAGAGCTCCCAGGCGGTGCAGGGGGCAGTGCCAGGGCCGCCCCGCTGCCGCGGCCAGACCTTGTGCTGCTGCCAGGCAGGAGGGACTGAGGAGGAGGGCAAAGCTGCCCCTTGCACGGGGGGGGGGAGGGGCTGCCGGGGGTGTCCCCAGGCTGCTGTGCACCCCACTGCCCTCATGCCTCCCCACTGCTAGTCGAGACCGGCCAGCTCAGTTCACATCAGAGCATGTCTCCCTCTGGGGAGATCCCAGCTGCTTTTCTAACCATGCGAAGGAGGCAAACCCAGATGCCTCCCCACTATGGGTGAAGCAGGAGCACAACCGCAATATTAGCCCTCAGAGAATCTCCAGGGCCAGGCTTGCCATGCTCCTGCAGCCGGAGGCTCTTCCCCACCCGCTGCCAGCCCAGCCCCATGTCCGGGACACCTGGGCAGGGCCGGGGACTGGTACCAGCGGGGCGAACGCAGCGCGCGGGGGAACAATTGCCATCGATCCCCATGCGTGTTATCTGCCCGGCCTTTTCCCGGCTGGGCACGGAGCTGCACCACCCTGGACACCCCCCCCGGGGGAGGCAGCGGCCAAGCGCCCCCTCGCCCGGCACCCCCAGCTTCTCCCTCCGCCTCCCTGGCACCGGGGACACCCATTCTGGAGGTTGGGACGCCGGGCGCGGTGTGCCCGGTTGCCCTGCCTCAGTTTCCCCACTTGTGCATGGGCACCAGACCGAGCTAGCGGGTGCTTCCTCCGTCAGGACGGGGCGTGTGGGCGCTGGCGGCAGGACGGGGGGGTCACAGCCGGCACGGCGCCTCCCTGCCTATCCTGATGCCCTTGCCCCCCCCCCTTGTCCCGCCAGATGTACGGGCGCTACACGCAGGACCTGGGCACCTTCGCCAAGGACGAGGCAGCCCGGCTGCGCCTGCAGCAGGAGCGCTGGGACGGTGGCAGCGGCGCCCGGCCCCGGCGCCCCTCGGAGCTGCTCGAGTACCGCCAGGGCCGCTGTGCCCCCTGCCGCGGTAAGGGCCGCCGGCGGGACGTGTGCCGAGCGCGCAGGGCCTCAGGCGGCAGCGGGGGGCCGCTGCCCGCCCCGCCGCCCGCCACGGGTTGGGTTTCTCCTGCTGTCACGGGGCGCCAGCGCCGAGGACAATGCCACCTGCCCGCCGGGCACCGGGGACACAATGGCCCAAAATAGCTGGGCACGCCGCAGGGACCGGGGGCCCCGGCCCCTCTGCCTGGGACTGTGCCAGGGGCAGCACTTGCAGGCTTGTGTGTGTGTGTGTGCACAGCCGTGCGGGGCTGTGTGTACCGCCCGCGTGAGGCTGTGGCTGTGTGCAAGCCCTTGCTATGGCAGCACGCATGAACGCGCACACGCGTGTGCGGCTGCCTGGCGTGTGTGCAAGCAGCCCGTGCACCTGGTTTGTGCCGTTGTGCACAGTGTGTGCGCGGTTGTCTGTACTCCACGTGTGTGTGCGCACATGGGTGTCCATGGATGGTTGCCTGTAGCTGCACGTCTTGGGGGGAGGTGATGGGGCTGGGGTGTTGCTCATGCGTGTGTGCATGCCTGAGGAGGAGGTGTGCAGCTGTGCGTGTCCAGCTGTGAGCACTTGTGCTTTGCGTGCTCATGCAGAGGCGTGTGGCCATGCTGTCCCTGCCAGCAATGCCCTGGGGTAGCGTGGGGAGAGGAGAGCCTGTGCCCATCCCCAGGGCGCCTGGCCCCTTGCTCCGGCCCTGAGCCTGCCCTTGTGCCCGCAGTGTGTGCTGTGCAGTGCCAGCAGTTCCTTATCTCGAAGGTGGGTGAGGACTGGATCTTCCTCATCCTCCTGGGGCTGGTCATGGCGCTGGTGAGCTGGGCCATGGACTTCGCCATCGCCACCTGCCTCCAAGGTGAGTGGGCAGCGGTGGTCCCCAGGGCTCCCAAGGATGATGGGGTGGCTTCGGGCACGAGGTGCGGGGCCCGGGGAGCAGTGCGAGTGGGGTCCCCGTGCCTGGTGCATGGGACCGCAGGGCCATGCCATGCCCCTTGCCACCCACCATTTGCGTCTCTCACTGTGCCCACAGCCCAGAAGTGGATGTACGGGGGTCTGGACACCAACGTGCTGCTGCAGTACCTGGCCTGGGTCACCTACCCCACCGTGCTCATCACCTTCTCAGCTGGCTTCACCCAGATCCTCGCGCCCCAGGCTGTGGGTAGGGCCCTGCTGGTGCCGCAGGCACCCCTGGGGGTGGCTGGGCTGTCCTAGGGGTGTCCCTGCACTACAGGGTTGGGGGTCCTGGGGTTCTTCCAAGGGCTATGGGCTGGTCTCCTGAGGGCCTCCCTGGTTGCATGGGTTTGGGCCTCCAGGGCTATGGGTTGGGGGTGCTCTGCAGGGCTATGGGGATGACCCTGGGTGTGCCTCTGCGCTATGGTGTGGAGAGGTGCCTCTGGGGGTCCCCCCATGGCCACGGGTGGTGGCTGCTGGGTCAGGGCTGTCCCCACTGTGCCAGGCTCGGGGATCCCCGAGATGAAGACCATCCTGCGGGGCGTCGTGCTGAAGGAGTACCTCACCCTCAAGACCTTCGTGGCCAAGGTGATCGGGCTGACGTGCGCCCTGGGCAGCGGCATGCCCCTGGGCAAGGAGGTGAGGGCTGGGCCCGGGGTGGGCGGCGGGGCACGGTGGCTTGGGGGCACCCCGACCTCACGGCCCCAACGCTGTCCCCACAGGGCCCCTTCGTCCACATCGCCAGCATGTGCGCGACCCTGCTCAGCCGCTTCCTCTCCCTCTTCGGCGGCATCTACGAGGTGAGCGGGCACGGGGCCACCAGGGAGACGGGGGCTCCGGCTGTGCCCCCCGGCAGGGCTGGCAGAGCCCTGGGGGGCAGTGCCCGCTCACCCACTGCCGCTCTGCCCGCAGAACGAGGCGAGGAACATCGAGATGCTGGCGGCCGCCTGTGCCGTCGGTGTCGGCTGCTGCTTTGCCGCCCCCATCGGAGGTAGGGCAGCCCCCAGTGCCCCCCAGCCCCTGCCCCGGGGGCTGGCACAGCACCCCCCATGCCCATCCTGCCCAGGCACCTGGGCCTCTCTGGAGAAGAAACCAGGTCCCCCTGCCCAGAGACCCCCACGGGCACCGCCAGGCAGGGGTAGGGCACTGCCTGTGCCTCCTCCTTCGAGGCCCGGGCTGGTGTTGGAGCGGGCAGCGCCGCTGCAGACAGGGGTGCCCGCGGGGAGGAGGAAGGGGGGAGCGGGTGCCGTCCTCCCCGAGGTGTAATGTCTCCTCTCGTCCTCTCGCCCTGCCACGCTGCACTCCAGGGAGCTCCCTGCTCCGGCCCCACTGAGCCCTGCCCGTAGGTTGGTGACATGTCTAACTCTTTCCTTGTCCTCCGCGTGCTGAGCTGCCCCGGCCATCCATCCATCTGTCCGTGTGCGTGCGTGCGCCCCCCACCCCAACACCATCTGCCTCCTGCCCCTGTGCTGCTGCTCACATCCCTGCACTGCCCTCTTGCTCGCGCCATCTTCTGCTGTCCAGTGCCCATTGCAGATAGCTGGGGAACTGGCCATGTGCTTTGCCAAGGAGCCCCGGGAAGGCCTTCACCGCCAGCCAGCGTGCCTGTGGGGCCACCCAGCCCCACGTGGGCTTTGCACGAGCATGGGCGCTCCAGGCGGGAAGCATGCCAGGTGCCCGGGGGGCCTGGCTTGGTTTCGCTGCCTCCCTCGTGTCTTTTCCCCTGGTGCCAGGTGTCCTGTTCAGCATTGAGGTCACCTCCACCTTCTTCGCCGTCCGCAACTACTGGCGCGGCTTCTTTGCTGCTACCTTCAGTGCCTTCATCTTCCGTGTCCTCGCAGTCTGGAACAAGGATGAAGGTAGCTCCTGCCTGCGCATGGGGCACCACTGCCCATCCTGCCTCTCCAGGGCTGGCTGCTGCCAGGGCAAGCAGGGGGTGGTGGCACTTGGGCCCATGGGCATGGGGGACCACAGAGGGGTCCCCTCTAACCCTCACCGTGCTCCCCAGAGACAATCACAGCGCTGTTCAAAACCCGCTTCCGCCTTGACTTCCCCTTCGACCTGCAGGAGTTGCCTGCCTTCGCTGTCATCGGGTGAGTGCGGTTGTGCACGGGCATCCGTCCCGCTCCCCTGCAGGATGTCCTGGTGGCCACGGGGTCCCTGCTCTGGCCGGGCTCCCCTCGGCAGTGGTGGGGCATGGCACAGGCACTCATGCCAGGCCCATGCCCAGGATCGCCAGTGGCTTTGGGGGCGCGCTTTTTGTCTACCTCAACCGCAAGATCGTGCAGTTCATGCGCCGCCAGAAGACCATCAACCGCTTCCTCATGAAGAAGTAGGTGCCCAGCACCCCCTGGGGAGAGTGGCTGTCACCCGGCATGGTAGGAGCTGGGGGGCAGCAGGCATTGGGGTGCACTGGCATCATCTCATGCCACCTTGCCAGGCGTCTGCTCTTTCCTGCCCTGGTGACACTGCTCATCTCCACGCTGACCTTCCCGCCTGGCTTTGGACAGTTCATGGCTGGCCAGGTACCCGTGGCACCCCACGCCCACCGTGGGACGGAGGGGCAGCACCCAGCAGTCCATGCAGTCAGCACCTGCGTGGGCAGTGCCCACCCTGATCTCATCCCTGCCCCTCAGCAGCTCACCCAGAAGGACACCCTGGTGACGCTGTTCGACAACCAGACGTGGGCCAAGCAGGGGCTGAGCGAGGAGTTCGAGTACTTGGGCATCTTGGAGGCCTGGCACCACCCCCGCTCAAATGTCTTCGTCACCCTCATTGTCTTCATCCTCATGAAGGTGGGTATCTCCCAGGTGTGCCAGCCCAGGGCACTGGCAGATGTCCTCAAATGCCATCAAGGAGGTGCTGGCTGGGTGTTCCCAGGTGCCACCAGGGAGATGCTGGCTGGGTGCCCCCTCGGAGGAGCCAGGCTGCCCCACAGCACAGTGCTGTGCCCATGTCCTGCTCCATGGCAGGCAGTGCTGATGCCAGCTGGGGTCATGGCTGGAGCTGGCAGGAGGCTCGGGCCAGGGCGCCAGCTAACACATGCCTGTGCCCACCACGCAGTTCTGGATGTCAGCCCTGGCCACCACCATCCCCGTGCCCTGCGGAGCCTTCATGCCCGTCTTCGTAATCGGTGAGAGCCTGCCACCCCAGCGTGTTGCCCACTGCTCGGGCACGTGGGAGGAGGGAGCCTGGCAGCCTTGGCTTCATGGGACACTTCATGGGGCACCGAGCCAGGCACAGGAGGAGTCACTGTCCTCCGTGGTGTCCCCTTCCCCTGGCAGCACCCACAGCAAGGGAGGCACAACATGGGTGCAGGAGAGGCTGGGTAGGGCACAGGGAGAGCCTGATGGGCACCCCACATCCCTGCCCAACCCCGCGGACCCCCTGCCCGCTCCGAGCAACTCTCTTTGGGCAGGGGCAGCCTTTGGGCGCCTGGTGGGTGAGAGCATGGCAGCCTGGTTCCCGGATGGCATCCACACCAACAGCAACACCTACCGCATCGTGCCGGGGGGCTACGCCGTGGTGGGTAAGCACTGTGCCCATGGACCGGCACGGGGATGCCACGTGCCCACCACACTGCTGCCTGCTCAGAGATGCTCCAAAAGAGCCCAGGGGAGTGTTTCTGGGGCTTGTCCAGAGCCGGGGCAGTGTTCCCAGGGATTGGGGTGACCCCAGAGCCAGGGATGTCCCCAGGAGGTCCCAAGGGCTCGGGTGTCCCTGGAGCTAGGGGATCTCACAGGCATAGGGGTGTCCTGAGGGCTTCGGGTTTCCCTGGAGATGGGGGATGCCCCAGGGATGGGGATGTCCTCAGGGGTGTCCCTAAGGTCCCCCAGGGACAGGGTGGGAGGACAGCCCTGCAGGCAGGCAGGCAGGGACCTGACGGGCTGCCCCTGTGTCTCTTGGGGACACGTGTGGGCACAGGGGCGGCCGCGCTGTCAGGCGCCGTCACCCACACGGTGTCCACGGCCGTCATCGTCTTCGAGCTGACGGGGCAGATCTCCCACATCCTGCCCGTCATGATCGCTGTGATCCTGGCCAACGCCGTGGCCCAGAGCCTCCAGCCCTCCCTCTACGACAGCATCATCCGCATCAAGAAGCTGCCCTACCTCCCCGAGCTGGGCTGGGGGCACCACGAGTGAGTGCCACCCATGGGCCCACCCTGGGCCATCCCCACCAATGTCCCCATACCCCTGGCCAGCCCTGACGTGGCCCTGCTGGGCACAGGCACCATCCCTGACCCTGCACCGCCGTGCCATGGTGGCTGTGCCTGTCCGTGCTGAGGACATCACGTCACCCTGGGCAGGAAATACAATGTGCGGGTGGAGGATATCATGGTGCGGGACATCCGCTATGTCACCCTCAACTGCAAGTACCGGGACCTGCAGCACGTCCTGCACAGCACCAAGATGAAGAGCCTGGCACTGGTGGAGTCAGCTGGTGAGACGTGGGCACGAGGGCAGTGGGCACAGCTCCACCACCACCGCAGGGTCGGCTCCTCCAGCATGTGCATGGCCGGGCACGGTGGGGCAGGCAGAGGGTGGCACAAACACTCGCTTGAGGCGGGCATGGGGCTCCTTTTCTTGCACGGCCACTGGGGAAACTGAGGCACGTTGGGGGTGGGAGGGAGGGGAACCCAGGCATCTGAGCCGCACTGCTGCAGCTGGTGGCTTGGTGCCCTGGGTGTGCAGTGCCCACCCGGGCCCCTCGCTGCCGGCAGAGTCCATGATCCTGCTGGGCTCCATCGAGCGGGCACAGGTGGTGGCCCTGCTCAGCCACCAGCTCAGCCCTGAGCGGCGGCTCCAGGCCCTGCGGGAGAAGGCGCTGGCGGAGCAGGCGGGCACCGCCGAGGACGGGCACCAGCTCTCCGACACGGGCGTCCGCTTCCAGGTGAGGATGCTGGCAGGGCTTGGGCAGCCGGCCTGGCACTGCCGCCCTTCCGTGGGGGGGGAGCCGGCTGCCGGGGGCGGCCCAGGGCGCCAGCCACCCACCTGGCACCGTGCCCCCTCCCACAGATCAGCACTGAGGCGTCATCCTTCACCCCCGTGCGTGGCAGCTCCCGCAAGCCCCTGAAGCCAGCGCTCAAGCGGGTGCCCAGCGGCCTGGCGGACAGCCCCCCGGGTAAGTCTGGGCCCTGCCTGCACCCTGGCCCCGCAGGCCCCAGGGATGGTGCCCCGTGGGCCTGACGCACTCTCTATGTCTGCAGCAGGCACCAGCGACCACACTGGCATCGCTCTCAAGAGCCTCTTCTGTGCCAACACCACTGCAGAGCCTGCTGAGGTGAGGTGCCCTCCCTGCCCATCCCTGCCTGACCCTGCCCATCCCTGCCCATCCCTCCCTGGTCCTGCCCATCTCTGTCCATCCCTCCCTGGTCCTAGCCATCCCTGCCCATTCCTGCCCATCCCTGCCCATTCCTGTCCATCTCTACCCATCCCTGCCCATTCCTGCCCATCTCTGCCTGTCCCTACCTGTCCCTGCCCATTCCTGCCCGTCCCTTCCCATTCCTGTCCATCTCTACCCATCCCTGCCCATCCCTGCCCATTCCTGCCCATCTCCACCTGTCCCTACCTGTCCCTGCCTATTCCTGCCCGTCCCTGCCCATTCTTGTCCATCCCTACCCGTTCCGGCCCATCCCTGCCCATTCCGGCCCATCTCTGCCCATTCCTGCCCATCTCCGCCCGTCCCTGCCCATCTCTACCCGTCCTTGCCCACTCCTGCCTGTCCTTGCCCATTCTTGTCTGTCCCCGCCTGTCCCTACCCTTCCCTGCCCGTTCCTGCCCATCCCTGTGGGCCCCACTGCCCGCTCCATGCCCTGACACCTCTGTCTCTCCCCGGCATGGTGCCAGGCCCAGGGCACAGCCCAGCGCAAGGCCAAACACGTCCGCATTTCCGTCACGGTAAGCTACAGCCAGTCACAGGCTGGGCACAGCTCCTCTTGGCCAATCAGAGCCCAGCCTGGATCCTCTCAGCCAATCAGGGGCTGGCACAATTCTGCTTGGCCAATCATGTTTGCACTGTATGTGCAAGCCAATCTCTGACAGACCCGATTCTGTTCCACCAATCACGGCATAGCCTGTGTCCTCTCAGTCACAAATCTGCTTGGTGAATTGTAATGTGACCCGTATCCTGTCAGCCAATCAGGGAACTAGCCCCACATTTATCAACCAATCATGACACGGCCTGCATTCTCTCAACCAATCACAAACTTGGCTTGACTCTGCTTGACCAATCATGGCATGGCCTGTGTCTGCTCAACTATTCACAGGCCCAGATCCTCTCAGCCAGTCATGGACCTGGCCTGCTCCCTGCCCGCACCCTGCCTGCACCCTGCACACACTCTGCCTGCACCCCACCTGCACCCTGCCCACGCCCTGCCTGCGCCCTGTCCATGCCCTGACTGTGCTCTGCCTGTGCCCTTCCTGCATCCTGCCCCTGCCCTGTCTGCTCTCTGCTGAGCACTGCCCGCAAGCCTGCCCACACCCTGTCTGCACCCTGCCCGCACCCTGCCCACACCCTGTCTGCACCCTGTCTGCACCCTGCCCGTGCCTTGCCCATGCCCTGCCTGCACCTTGCCTGCATCCTGCCTGTGCCCTGCTTGCACCCACCTGCACATTGCAGCTCCCTGCCCGCTCCCTGCCCCGCTCCATGCCGGCACCCTGCCCGTGCCTGGCATGCTGTCCCACTGCCCTGCCAGGCCCACTCACCACCGCCTCTTTTGCAGGAGGATCTGGATCTGGGTGACAAGATGACCCCGTCAGAGGTGAGATGGGGGGCTGGCAGTGCCGCTGGGCACCCCCTGCCCCACTGGGACCCCCAAGGTCCCGACAGGCGCTGAGCATGGAGGGGAAGGAGTCCAGTGCCCCCATAGTGTTAGGTGCCTGGGCGGGGGGGGGGGGATGCCCTCGCTGGAGCCCCCCTGGCCCAGGAGGGGGGCAGGGGGCCGTGCCCCCCAGCACCGACCCCGCCTCACCCTGCCCCATGGCCTCTGCCCCCCAGGTGCTGGAGTGGGAGGAACAGCAGCTGGACCAGCCTGTGGACTTCAGCAGCGCCAAGATCGACCCGGCGCCCTTCCAGCTGGTGGAGCACACGTCGCTGCACAAGGTGCACCCGCGCCGGGCGCCCCTCCCGCCCCCCTCGCCGGGGCGCGGCCGAGCCCCCGCGCTGTGTCCCCGGCCGCTGAGCCCCCTCCCTCTTGCAGACCCACACCATCTTCTCGCTGCTGGGCCTCGACCACGCGTACGTCACCAGCATCGGGCGGCTGGTGGGCATGGTGTCGCTCAAGGAGGTGAGCGCGGCGGGCAGAGCCGGGGTGGCGGGTGGCGCGCGGGGCCGCGTGCTCACAGTGCCCGGCGCTGCCCGCAGCTGCGCAAGGCCATCGAGGGCTCGCTGACGGCCAAGGGGGTGAAGGTGCGCCCGCCGCTCGCCAGCTTCCGCGACAGCACCACCAGCGCCAGCGAGCCCGACACCACCGACATCCTCCAGCTCTGGGACCGCCACCAGCACCACCCCATGCCCCGCGAGGCCAGCCCCGCCGACGAGGCCGCCCCCGACAAGGCCCAGTGAGCCCAGGGTGCTGGCGTGCCCGCTGCCGCGCTGCAGGGGAGGGGGGCTGGGGCTGCCCCCCTCCTGCCTGCCCCCTGCCCGCCCGCCCCGGGGGCTGCCTTCAATCCAGCGCTGGCGAAACGCACGCTG
The DNA here is from genome assembly GCF_036370855.1 of Dromaius novaehollandiae. NCBI lineage: Eukaryota > Metazoa > Chordata > Aves > Casuariiformes > Dromaiidae > Dromaius > Dromaius novaehollandiae. Next base: position 11,861,219 of record NC_088106.1, read on the forward strand.
ACCCGGGGACTGGCTGTGCCAGGGGTGCCCCCGCCGCCGCTGTGCCCACCTCCCTGCCCCCCGCCCCGGGCTTCCCACTTCTCTACCTCTGCCCCCTGCCAGCCCGGTGCCCCCCAGTACTGCGAGCCCCATGCCCGCGAGCCCAGCCTCGGCACCCCCTTCCTGCAGGGTCCCCCTCGACCCGGGCAGCAGTGTGGGGGGAAGGGGCATTGGGCTGGGGGTGCCCACGGGGGGGGGGTACCCCCCCGAGCACCTCCCCCCTGCAAAGCGGGGGGGTCCCGCCTGCATTTCTGCTGTGTGCCCAAGTCCGGGCCCCTCACCGTGTAAATACAGAGATTTTTATATTAATTTAATAAAAGGACTTTATAAATAGAGCCGTCAAGGTGGAGCTCTGTGGCAGCCCTGGGCACGGAGGGGACGGGCACAGCCGGGGGCACCGCTGCTGCCGGGGGGCTCCCTGCCCGCGCCGGGGCCCGGCCGCGCACCCGGCACACGCGACACGGTCGGCATCACCGCGGGGGCGAGAAGCCTTTATTTAGCATGGCGCCAGGAGGGGGCACGGGGCCGTGGGGCAGCAGGGGTGCCGGTGCGCGGTGCCGCTCACAGCCTGGCCTCGCTGCGGTAGAGCGGCTGCGGGGGCTCGCGGGGGCGGGTGCCGGTGCGGCGCCGCGCGGTGATGACCAGCGTGCCCGCCTCGGTCAGGGCGCAGCTCACCGACAGCGGGTCCATGTCCTCGGGCAGCTGGCACTTGTGGGTGAAGGTGTCGCAGACGGTGCCGTCCTCGGCCACCTGTGGGGAAGCAGCACCAGCACCGTGGAGCACAGCACGGCACGCCACCCCGCACCGCGGCAGTACGCGCTGCCAGCAAGGGCATGGTGGCCACCGGGTCACTTCCCAGTTACCCCAGTTTTGTGGGGGGGGGGGGGCAGTTCCCAGTTGCCCCAGCACCAGAGGGGAGCTCCATGGGGCAGCTACCAGTGTCGTAAGGGGACAATTCCCAGTTACCCAGCAGGGAGCAGTTCCCAGTTGCACCATTGCCAGCAGGGGAAGTTCCCAGTTGCCCTGACCAGGGCAAGTGCAATGGGGCAGGAGTTCCCAGTTACCCCATTGCCAGCAGGGGCAGTTTGCAGTTGTCTGATAGGGGGGAGTGCAATGGGGCACAAGTTCCCAGTTACCCCATTGTCAGGAGGAGCCAATTCCCAGTTGCCCCACAGCCAGCGGAAGATGCAATGGGGCAGGAGCTGCCAGCTGCCCTTTGCCAGGGGACCGTCCCCGCTTACCCCCTTGCCAGCAGGGCCATTTGCCTGCTCAGGGCAGGGGCACAATGGGGCGGGAGACCCCGGGACCCCGCTGCCGGCAGGCGCTGCCGCTCACCTTCTCGGCCTGGATGGCGACGTGGCAGTTGGACGTGGTCACCACGATGTCGGGGGGCTCGAACTGGCTCACGTCGGCCACCACCTGGTAGGTGTCGCCCTGGGCCCGCACCCAGGTGCCCAGGCTGCAGGGGCACACGGCGCCCGGGGACCCTGCGGGCCCCACGTGAGGGGCTGCGGGGCGCCGGGGGGCACAGGGAGGTCTGCAGGACTGGGCAGTAGTGGGGTGCTGGGGGGGGGGGGCTGGGGGGCACACAGCAGGGGCTGGGGATAGCAGGGGCACTCGGAGGTCTGGGGGCACTTGGGGGGGGGCTGGGGGCAGCAGAGGGAAATGGGGGGGGGGGCTGGGGACACAGGGGTAGCCAGGCAGGTGGGGGTGCTGGATGTCCTGGGGGGATTACAGGAAAGTCTGGGGGTGCTGGGGGGGGGGGCAGGAGCCACAAAGGGGTCTGGGGCACAGGGGGGGGGTCTGAGGACATGGAGACATTGCAGCGGGGGGCACCGGGAGTGGGAAGGTGCATTGGGGGGGGGGGTCTGGGGACACAGGGAGGTGCAGAAAGGCTTGGGGGGGGTGAACTGGGGGCCCAGTGGGCCTGGGGGCTGGGAGGCACTAGGGGAGCATAGAGGGCCTGGGGGGGGAGGGGCAGAGGGCTGAGGGGACACAGTAAAGCCATGGGGTGCAACAGGGGCAGTCAGGACCCCCCCACAGCCCCCCAAATCCCCGCCACCAGATGGGGACAGCACGCCGGGGTGTCCCCACTCCGTCCCAGGACAAGGCAGGGGGGTACAGCTGGGGGGGGGAAATGGGTGCAAAAGAGGGGTGCCCCCCACCTCCCCCCCCAGTTGCAGGCAGGTATCCGGCCACCGCAGCCCCCCGCCACCCCTCGGTACCTGGGTACCCGAAGGCATCGTGCGCCCGAGCCCCGAAGGGGCCGTGCCGCCGGTCGCCCTCGAAGCGGGGCTCGCCGGCCCCCGGGCCCTGGCCGTAGGTGCCAATGCGCCCGGCGCGGTACGTGGCGGCCGAGCTGCGCGAGGCCATGCTGCCGGCCAGGCGGGCGCAAGACCCCCGCCGCCCCAGCCAAGGGGAGGGGGCCGGGCGCCCGCAGCCTGCGGATGCCCATAATTAGCCCGGTAGCCGCGGCACGGCCACCGCGGCCCAGGAATGCGCGATAAGGGCTGGGGCCTCTCGTCACCCTGCGAGGCCGCCGGGGGGGTGGGGGGGGGGCGTGCAGGGGGCCCTGCCGCCGCTGCCAGCGCAGCCCCACGACCCTCCCCGTGCCGGGCTGCCCCGGCAGGGCCAAGGGTGCCCCGAGCCGCAAAAGAGGCACCCGGGGCGCTGCTCACACGACGGACTTTATTGGAGGCCTGGCGGGACGGAGGCAGGCGGTGCAGAGGCCAGGGCACCCCGCGGCCCGGCCCCACAGCACGGGGCACCCTGGCACCTGCCCGGCTGTGCGCACACACACACAGACACCCCCAGGTGCACGCGCCTGCACACGCTCGGGTGCACATGCACACCCTGCACTCACACACAGCACAGACGCGTGTGCACACACGCACAGGCGTGTACACACGTGCCTGCACACCCACATATGTGCCTGCACACAGACACGCATGCATGCACATGCATGCACGCAAATGTACTCACGCACACACATATATGCAAACACAGCACGCACAAACACGTTCACACGTGTATGCGCACACACACAAACACAAAGGTGTACACACACCCACAGACACGCGCGTGCACACACACACGCACGCACACAGAGCAAAGCCCCCCGCCCCCCTGCAGGTGCCCCTCAGCCCTCCTGGTGCAGCCCTGGGGGCAGGGTGCTGCCCAGCGGGTCGGGTCCGAAAGGGGCCGGGACGCCTGGGGTCCCTTCGTGCCGCTCCAGGGCACCCCTGCACCCGCCCCTGTGCCCCTGGCTGGCCTGGGGGGGGGGGGGGGCTCTTGGTGAGCGTCCGTGCATGTTCATGCCTGGGAGCACGGCTGGGCCAGCTGGCAGGGAGCCCCTCACCAGGGCATCAGGCCTGCCCCTCCTGCCCCCACCCCGGCCCAGACCTGCAACCCCCACTCCCCATGGCATGGCCACGCAGGGAGAGGGGCTGGTGCCCCACAGGCACCCCATGGCAGGGAGGGCACCAGGCAGAGGCTGGCCTGGGCGGGGGGGCAGCGTGGAGGCAGCGAAGGGCTTGGCGACAGCTGGGCGCACCCCTGGGTGGGCAGGGGCTGGTGCGGGGGGGCTGGGGCCAGGCCTGGGTGTCACGAGCCCCGGCCTCAGTACAGCGGCGGGGGGGGGGACGGTGGGAAGCAGGGGCCGGGCCCCAGCGGGGGCAACATGCAGAGCCTGGCGCGGGCGGCGAGCAGTCCCGCGAGAACGGGCGCCATGCGGGACGGGGGCAAGCGGTGGCGAGGGTGGGCACCCCCAGACCGTGCCCGGCCACCCTGCAGCCAGCGGGCCCCCCCACACCCTGGGCAGCGGTGGTGCCGGGCAGGCCTGGCCCTCCCTGTAGGCACTTGGTTCCCTTGCTGGGGGTGGGCAACGTGGCCCCCCCGCCGCCTCCCCACGCTGGGCCCCCGCGCCGCAGCGAGCCCTGGGCTGGGTTTTGGGCACAGCGGGTTCCTGCTGCTGCTGCTGGAGCAAAGGGTCACGAGCCACCCGCTGTGGGGGTCTGTGCCCCCCTCCAGCTGCCCCCAGTGTGGCCGTGCCAGCCCCCCGCCGGTGCAAAAGCATGGAGAGCCCCAGCCGGGCACAGCACCGCGGGGCTCAGCACCGCCGTGGCCCCCCCCAGCCCTGGGCGGCCCCTCCAGACGCATCAGTTCACAGTATAAAACTCAGTCCAATAAAAGCCGGCTGGGGAGAGGGGCGCAAACACCCCCACTCCCCAAAACCCCCACGACCACAGTGGAGCCGGGGGGGGGGTCAGGAGCAAGCGGGCACCCCTGCCCCAGCACCCGGCTGCTCGAGGGGATTCAGCCATGCCAGTGGGGGGGGGACCTGCGCCCCAACGGGGAACCCACGGATGTGGGGACGGGGAGCATGCGAATGGCCAGCCCCACGTGTTCAGGGCCCAGCAGTCTCGGGAGGGGCCAGAGGGGGCATTGAATTGGGTTCAGACCCCCCCTCCCCAAAAAGCCCTTCCAAGCCGCCCCCGCTCCACGGCCCCCCTGGCTCTCATGCAGAAAAACCGGATGGGGGAAAAGAGCCGTGGGGCGCGGAAATGGCGCGGGCGGGCGCCAGGGGGGCTCCGGGGCGGCAGGGGCTCACCGGGGGGGCGGCCCCCCTCCCTCCGCTGTGCCCGGCTAGCGGGCCGGGGCCGGGGCCGGGGCGGTGTGCACCCCGGGGGGCCTCACGGCTCCGCGGCCTCCTCCTCGTCCAGCGACACCACGCCGGAGGAGGCGACGTCGGAGACCCTGCGGCGCAGCGGGAAGTCCTTGCTGAGCACCAGCTCGCCGTCGGCGGGCAGGAGGCAGGCCTCGGCGTAGGACACGGAGTACAGGGGGTCCCGGCACCGGAGCCGTGCCAGGCCCCGCAAGGCACTTTGGCTGCCCGGGGGCGGCAGCGTGGGCAGCAGCAGGTCCTCGCCGCCCAGGGAGCCCAGCAGTTTGGCAGTGAGTTCGGAGGGCGACACCATCTCCAGGCTGCAGAGGCTGGAGCAGAGGGTCTCGGGCGACAGGGTGTGCGAGGAGTCGCTCTCGGGCTCGCACGAGCCCTGCCGCGCGCTCAGCTGGCACAAGTGGCCGTGCAGGAGGTCGCGCAGCAGCGCGCTGGCGGGCACCGGCCCCGGCGGCTCTGCAAGGCACCGGCGCACCGGCAGTCAGCGTCCCGCCGGGCGGCAGCGCCGAGCCCCCCTCGCCCACGGTGGGCGTCACGAGGGGCGACGCAGCGGGCGCTGCCGCCGAGCGGGCCCCCCTCCCGCCCCTTCCCGCGGGCTTACCGGCCGGCTGGGAGCTTTCGGCGGAGGGCACCAAGTCCTCGTCGTAGGACTCGTCGTTGGAGTCGTCCCCGTCCACCGAGGACCAGGCGCGCAGCTTGGCCTCGGCGATGGCAAACTGCTCCGCCACGCCTGGCGCGGGGCAGCGCAGCCGGTCATGCTCCCATGTCCATGTCCGCGTCCCCAAACCCCCCCGCTCCCCCCCGCTGCTCCGTGCCCACCTGCGGCGAAGCGCGCCTCCTGCTCGCCCTCGCTGAGGTGGCAGTAGGAGCTGAAGGCGCTCTCGAGGGCGGCGGGCGGCTCCACGGGCTTGCACCAGCCCTTCCACTCGATGAGGTGGGCGACGCGGCCCTGCGCCATGGCCGTCGGCTTCGTCACGTGCTCCTTCACCACCTGCGAGATGCCTGCGGCGCCGCCGCGTCAGCACCCCCCCCCGCCCCGGGGACCCCCTGCGCCCCGCGGGGAGGTGGGACCCCGGGACCCTCCTCCAGTCCGGGCTGCTCCCCCCACCTCCAGCCCCTTCCCCCGCAGGGCCGCCCCCCCCCGGCCCCCCGCCAGCGCGGTTACCGTGCAGCGAGGAGCGGGCCAGGGCGGCGATCTCCTGGATGGTCAGCGCGCGCCGCGACTTGGGCAGCATCTCGACAGTGTCTTCAACATTGACCTGCCCGGGGCGGCAGGGGCGTCACGGCCCCCGCACCCTCCCTGGCCCCCTCCTGCCCGCCCCCCACGCCTCGGTTTCCCTGCCAGGGCCGGGGCGGCTGCGGGTGTGCACGATACGCACGGCCCCCTCCTCCTCCGGGTGCCCATGCAGGTCTGTGCACACACCGCCACTGCGCACACACCCCGCACACCGCACACCCCCGGTGCCCGCTACGGCCCAGCATGCTGGGCGGGGACGGTGCGCTGGCTGGGGGCACCGACACACCCCGCGCCCGTGCAGCTTCCCAGCTGTGCGCACACTCGCACGCTGTTAGTACGTATGTGATACTACTGCACACACACTATGCACCCCTACACCCGCACACCTGCATGCACACACACACACATCCCGACAGTCTTGGTACACACACCTGCACGTGCGACCGCTCACTGGGTAACCACGTGTGTGCACACGCGTGTGCACTTCCATGCTACACACACACCGACTGTAAATGAACACCTGCACGTGCATGCACTAGCTGTGTACAGCTGCACGTGCGCACACACACACCCCTCTGCACTCACTGCAGATCTGTGTATACACGCGTGTGCACGCCCTGTGTGCAGATGCACACACATGCACTCGTGGTGCACATGCACACTGGCTGCGCGCACACACACACACACACACACACACACACACACACACACTCACTGAACCCCCTCACACACATGCACTCACCGCGCACACCCAGGCTCCCACACGTGTGTGCTCCCACTGTGCACATACACACACACAAGTACATGTGTGCAATTGCTGAATACACACACACGCGTGTGCGCGCGCATGTGTGCATGCCCTGTATAACCCGCGCAGCCCCGCTACGAGCGTGCCGCCCCTGCTGAGGGTGCACACGCGTGCCACCGGGGCACGGCTCCCCGGCACCGCGGCGCGGGGCAGCAGCAGCATCCCAGGCCTGGGGCCACCCGCGTCCCCTCGCCCCGGCACGGCCGCGCCAGGGCCCGTGCCCGCGGCCTGCGGGAAAGCGATTCGGGACTCGGAGGCTCGCAACAAATTGTATCGCCATGGCAACGAGGCACCGTGGACTGATTTCTCCCAGGATACAGCCCTGGCTCGGAGCTGACGTCAGAGCAGCTCCGGAGCCGGCAGCGCGCTGGCAGGACCGGGCAGGGGCGGCAGCGGGAGCCGTGGCCCCTCGGCCCGCTCCGGTGGCATGCCCAGGCCGGCGGCCCCGGGCACACGCACCCCTCGGCTGGTGCTGCGACCTGCCCACCCCGGGCATCGCAGCGGGGCGCCCAGTGCAGGCACGGGCATCGCGGCAGCCCCGAGCCGGCGGTACCTCGAGGAAGTCCTGGCTGTCGAAGGAGGCCTGCCGTGCCAGGCGGTGCAGCAGGGCCGGCCGGGCGGCGCTCAGCGGCGACAGCGCGGGCAGCGCCTTCACCTCCTTCCACTCCACGTGCAGGGTCGTGTCCACGGCCACTGCGGGAAGAGCCGGGGCGGCGTGAGCGGCGCGCTGGCCTCCCCACCGCGGGTGCCTGCCCTTCACCGCCCCTGCCGCGGGGACGCTGGGCATCACCCCCTCACTGCGCGTGCTGGCGGCTTTGCCCGGTGCCGGGATAACCAATTGTCTCACCCAGTCTGAGCCCAGACCCCAGCTCATTGCAGGGATGAAATTGCCACAGCCTGCTTGCCTCAGGTGCCCTCTCCCGCGGCAGCACCCGGTGCCCTCCAGCACGCAAGGGGCAGCAGGCCGAGCCTGTGCCAGCGGGAACACGCGGCCCCAGCCCGGCACCGGGGACCGGGCGCCTCTGCCAGCTTGGTGGGTGTCTGGGAGGGCCGGGGCGCCGCAGGCCACCCCAGAGGCGGGCGCGTGTCTGGGCTGCGAGGGCGCCGGGAGGCGGCAGGGTGGGGGGTGCCGGCTGCCCGGGGTGGGAGCTGAGCCCGGCGCCCTGCGCCCCGGGGAAGGGGGGAGGAAGGGCAGCAGGGCCCGGCAGCACCCGGCAGCACCGTCTGCCAGCAAAACCGCAGCCTCAGCACCCGGCCTGTCGGGGTGGGGGGGCACATCGGAGGGTCTCCCTGGGATGGGGGTGTGGGGCCCTGAGGAGATGGGTAGCAAGGCGGGGGGGCTTTAAGCATTGGGGTGGGGGTGGCTGCAGCAAGCTATTGGGGTGCAGGAGTGGGCCAGGCTGTGGGTGTGCGGAGGGAGGCTGCACTGCTGCTCCTGCACCACCTCCAGCCCCCCCCCCCCCCCCCCCAATTTGCTCTCCCTGTGGTAGGAGAGAAAGGGGCAAAAAGGGGTTGGAGGAGGGGGAGAAGCAGCAGGCACCATCCTCCACCCCAACAGCCCGAATGCCTGGCACCAACACCCCAAACCAGGGGTGTGCCAGGGACCCACAGAGAGTGGGAGTCCCTGCACCGGCTCCCCAGGGGCCTGTGGCACCCCGGACTCCCCCCCCCCCCCAGCCCAGGCCGCCCTCCCGGGGGGGTGGGGGGTCTGGGGACAACATCTCCCGAGGCGCCTCATCGCAGCCGCACAGAGCCGGGCCTGGCTGATGCAAACCAGCAGGGGGGTGGGACACGGCGGGGTGAAGAGCCCCCCCGATCCCAGCTGGGGCCAGCCCCGGCTGCTGGGGCGGCTGTCGCTGGCATCACCCCCCCAGCAGTGAGCAGGGGCACCGCTTGGTGACACCCCCGCACCGACACCCCAGAATCCCTCCCTATGGCACCCCCGGGACACCCCCGGCACAGCTGCAACACCCCCACAGCCCCCAGCATGCTGCTAGAGCCCCACTGCCAGCCACCAGCCCCACAGTCCCCATCCGTCCTGCTGCATCCCTGGGACATCTGCAGCAGCCCCATAGCACCTCCATGCTGCCCCACAGCCCTCCAAAACACCCCCACCAGCCCCCCTCATCCCCCTGAACACCTTCAGCCCCCAGAGCACCCCTGCACCCTCCCAGGCCTCTGAACACCCCCATCCCTGACCCCCTTCCCAACCCCCTGCACCCCCAGAGCCCTCCTCACCCCCTCACACACCCCACAGCAGTGCCCCAAGCCCTCTGTAGCCCCCCCACCCCACACAGCCTCCTCTTCCCCACCACCTCCCCAGCCCCTAGGACACCCCAGCCCCCCCACAGCAGCCTCCCCAGGCCCCAACCCCCCTCGGCCCTCCACGGCCCCTCGGCCCCTGGGATCCCAGGTCCTCCAGAGCCCATACATGCCCTGTATCACCCCCCCAGCCCCTAGGCCACCCCAGCTCCCCTAGAGCCATGCCATGCCCTCCCTCCCAGCCTCGGAACCCCCCCCATAGCCCTCCGCCCCCAAAAGCCCCCCAAGCCACACTATTCGCCCCCCCACACGCCACAGCATGCCACCCCCCCCCCAGCTCCGCCACAGCAGCGCCCCCAGCCTCCCCCCAGCGCCGACAGCACCGCATCCCCCCAGGCCCCCTCGGCCCCGATCGCCGCCGGCGCCTCCGCGGCCCCCACGCCCCCCAGCCCGGCCGGCGCCGCTCACCGATGGTGGTTTTGGAGCCGATGCAGCCCATGCTCCCGGGGGGGCCCCGGTGCGGGCTCTAGCGCCGGCTCCGCGCCGCCCGCATCGCCCCCCGGCCGCATGGGCGGCCCCGGGCGGCGCCCGGCCCCACGGGACGGTCCTGCCCCGCCGCGCCGGCAGCACCGGGCCCGCCGGTGCGGAGCCGCGAGCGGTGTCTGCGCCGGGCCGGGGACCAGCACGTCCAGCGACGTCACTGCTGGGGGAGGAAGAGGAGGGAGAGGGGGAGGAGGGCGGCGGGAGGAAGAGGAGGAGGATGGGGGGAGGGAGGGAGGAGGCAGGGCGGGAGGAAGGCTAGCGAAGAGGAGGAGGAAGGGGAGGAAGAAGAGGAGCAGGGGAGGAAGGCTGGGGAAGAGGAAGACAAGGAGGGGGAGATGAGGAGGAAGGCTAGGGAGGAGGAGGAGATGAAGAGAAAGAGAAGGGGGATGAAGTAAGAAGGAGGGGAGGATAAAGGAAGAGGAAGAGGGGGAAGGAAGGAAGAGGAAGAGGGGGGACGAAGGAAGAAGAGAAGGGGAATGAAGGGAGATGAGAAGGTGGATGAAGAGGGGAGGCTGAGGAGGAGGAAGAGGAAGAAGGGAGGAAGGCCAGGCACCACGGAGAGCGCCATGCCAGCACCGCGGACAGCGCCTGGACCCACAGGACCCCCGGGACCGCCAGAGACCCCAACCCTGGGACCAGCCCCCACCTCTGCCCAGCCCCTGCAGTGTGGTGCCCCCTGCCCTGGGGACCCTGGCTCCCCGCTCTCCCCTGCCCTAATCCCCAGCCCCACAGAGCCCCACGGCGCCCAGCAGCAGCTGGCCACACCAGTCACCTGTCCCCACTCAGGGTGCCCCGGTCAGGCCTGGCACAAGGCCCCACAGTGCCCCCCTGCAGCCCCAGTGGGGCATCTTTCTGGCCCCACAGCCCTCGGGGTGTCACAGGGTGGAGGGATGCAGACCAGGCCCCCTACCATGCATGCACAGCCCCACAGGCTTTGCACACACACTATCACAGCCCCTCAGGCAGGGACACGTGCGCAGGGCACATGCAGCTGTATGCCCCGTTGCTGCCCCTGCCGCAGGGCTGGAAGCTCTCCGGGCCCCTGTGCAGCGCCAGATGGGCGCCTAGTCTTGGTGGAGAAAGAGTGAGTACCCGCAAGTGTCTCCGACACCATGGAGAAGCCGAGAGACAGGGGACCCAGGGACGGGAACCCTCCAGCAGCAAGGGACATGCAAAGCCAGGCCGGGTGGAACATATTCCTCCCAGGATGGGGAACAGCCTGATCTGCCCTCCCAACCTCCACGATGCTCCTACCACAACCCCTCACCTCCCTCGCCAGGAACAGCCTGGGCATGAGCAGTGCCTGCTCTCCCCGGGGATCCCAGAGGTATCCTGGAGAGACTCTGCTCCCCAACAGCACTGGCAGGGGAGGCACGGGGGAGTGGAAGGACCTTGCTTCTGCCTGCTGGCCTGGCACTGCCCGGAGCAAGATGCCAGCCTCTATCCCGCGGCAGGTCCTCTTCGCCAGCCCTGGCGCTGGGTTCAACCCCCCTCCTGCAGCCCTAGCAGTGCAAAGAGGGCCTTTGGCCCTGTCTGGGGGCCCTCACTCAGCACAGGCGCGCTGGTGGTGCCAGAGGGAACGCACATCCCTGCAACGGAGCAGGGCCCAGCTGGTCCTGCCTTGGAGCTGGGCATCTCTCAGCCCCATGCTCCTGCACAGCCCCTGGTGGGGGACGAGCCATGGCAGGGCAACAGGCCCCACGGCAGGGAGAAGGCATCATGCTTTGAGGGAGGTGGGGGGGCAGAGCTGCTCCATGCACCCACGGCCACCCTCTTGCCTCAGCACCCACCCATGGGTGCCTGGAGCCTGCCAGGGTCAGGGTTTCTCTAGACCGGTGATGAGTCTTTGCAGCCTTTAGGACACAACTTCTGGGGGGGGACATTTTAGCCTGCTCCTGTCTCCCTCCACGAGCCCTGGACTGGAGCAGTGATGCTGGCCACAGGACCTCCTTTGGAGACAGTTGGTGTCCACCCAGTTCCAAAGGCACCAGGAAGAGGAACAGCCGCAGGACAGCACACGCAGCTGGCTGAGCCCACCTGCTCCCCCCAGCACCCAGCCCCAGGCCGCACCAGGGCTGGAGGATCACTGTAACGGGGCAGAGACCCACACAAACCAGGCACTTAGGGCCCCCCGCTCTCCCTGCCACAGCCACCTGCAAAGATGTCAAGACTGGGGAGAGGCTGAAGACAGGGAGGAAGTGGCTGCCCTTCCCCAGGAGATCGGGGCTGGCACCAATGCCTGCTTGAGGGGGTAAGGCAGCCCGCAGCCAACAGATATTTGTTCACTCTGAAACCTACTGATAGTAATTAAAGCTGCAGCACCCTTCTTTCAGCACACAGCAGTGAAGAATGGTGCTGAAAGGGCACCACCCTCCCAGTGCCGAGCAGGGTACTGGCATAGCTCAGGGGCCTCCTTGCTTGCTTGCTGCTGGGCAAAGGAGGCTCCCCACCGGTATCTGCCCTGCCAGGCCTTTCCTGCCAAGCACTTCCCAGCATTAGTGCTGCCAGGGCTGCAGCTCAGCCAGCTCAGCCTCCAATCAGGGGAACAGCCTCCGGTTAATTCTTCGGTGCCCTCTGGGCCCTGGCCAGCGTGACTCAGCAAAGACCAGCCCAAATCAGCCAGTATCAGCCCCAACCCTAGGGGGGGCCAGCCCTTGCCTCAGCCCCCACCCAGCACAGGGGCTCCCACAGCACCTGCCCCAGGGCCACTCCCAGGCTGCAGCGAGGGCAGAGGAGCAGGGCCCCACTGCGGCCATGGGAGCACCCAGCCTTGCCCCAGCGCAGCCCCAGCTGAGAGACACCTGGGCATTTCCAGCTTACCATGCACAGAGGAAAAGCCCTGAGAGGGGAGGGTCGGGGGCACCCTGGCACAGGCCCCCAGCCCTTGTCATCCATCTCTGCCCCAGACCAGCCCCACTCTCTGGGCAAAACCCAGGCAGACCTCATGGGCCCTGCCACCGCTGCACCTGCTGGAAGAGGGGGGCTTTGGGACCACATCCCTGCTCCAGGGGCAAGCGGCTTGGCTCTGACTCATTGCCCCAAGCCAGGGTGGGGGCCTGGGCTGGGAACGGTGCCTGCTCCACATCCAGGCACCCCGTGCCAGGCAGAGCTGGCAAGGAGCACCGCTGCGGCGGCTCGTGGCAGGCCTGGCTCCAGGGATGCCTGGCTCCTGTCGTCACCCTGGCGAGCCCCCTCCCAGGCACAAACCCCACGGCACTGCAGCAACGGGCCTCGGCATGGGTACCTACCTCTGCCCTTAGCACGCCCGGGCAGGAACCAGCTCCAGCCCAGGCAGCCCCTGGGGCAGCCCCACGCCAGCCTGGGCATGAGGGACGTGGGACAGGGGCGTAGGGCCAAGCGGCAACAGCGGCACACGGGGGCGTTATTTAGCAATGTTCTTTTATTTCCAGTTTTTAAGGTGAAAAGATGCCTTTAAATCTTCAATTAAATACTCCATAAAGAAAAAAAAAAGCAAAAAAAATTATTTACAAATTCACGTGACCAGTAATTGAATCCTTGTTTTAATAATTACACGTGCGGCTCGTCACATCCGGCGCTCTATAAATACAGGGGACACGGATGCGGGGCCACCCCGTCGCTTGCCCAATTGTGGCCTTAAACGTTTGGGGGAGGAATGAGGTCTTCGTGGGGAGGACAGGGACTCGGCCTGGCCCAGAGAGAAGGGGTCACCCCCCCCTCCTCCCCAGCACCCTCCCCAGGTGTCAGAGGAGGAGCTGGGGGGGAATGATTTATTTAAAATAAAAAAAACATGGGGGGGGGGGGGTCCAGGCAGTGATGGGGAAATAGAGAGAGGACAGGGGAGGGGGAGAAATCACACTCCTGTCCCCAAACCAAATTTAATAAGTTTATATATATATAATCTCTCTATATTTCAGCAAGTGGGGAAGAGGAAGAGGAAGGGGGGAGAGGAGGGGAGAGACTGTCCCCATCCTGTCCCCTCTCCCCATGACATAAGTCTAGGGGTTCTCCGCCCCCCTCCTGGTGACCTGGGGTCCCTACGCTGGGAGGGGGGAGAGGAGGGGCCCAGAGCGGACCCACAGTGACAGCCGCCTCCATCAGCATCCGTTTATTATCATCGTGACAAACTAGTACAGGCCTCGCAAACAAAACTGGGAGGGGGGAAGAGGGGAGAGAGAAATAAAAAAAGAGAGAGAGGAGGGCTGCTGGGGGCACAGCAGCTCCCTTGACCCCGGCATGAGCAAGTCCAGGGGGCCGGGGGTACGGGGCACTGGGCGGGAGGGGATGGAGTCGCACCCCGGGGTGCCCTGCTCTCTCCCCCCTTCCTCCTCCTCACGGCTGCTCAGTTGTTGTCCGACTCATCCTCAGCTTCCCGGAGCCAGGTGAAAAATGCTGTCACTGATTTGAGGGCCACCCCTTTGCCCTGCTGCTCAGCTGCGTCCTTGCTCGACTCCCACTTGTAGAAGGCCTCCTCTTTGATGACGTCCTCGTCGTAGAGGGCATCGAAGAACATCCTCAGCAGGTCTGTGGGGAGGGGCAAAGAAGGACCCTGCCATTCCCCAGCCACCAGCAGCTCTGGGCAGGCCAGCGGAGGGGGGAACAAGCCCACCACCCCTCTCCCCAGGCCTCCTGGTCCTCCCATGCCACGCAGGACACTCACTTGGAGGCTGGTCCAACTTCACCACCAATGCCTGCAGAGCGTAGAGCGCCTGGAGCTCCTTTTGCTCGTCCCGCATGTACTTCTGCAGCAGCTTGGCCCGGTTGTGGATGACCTGGGCATCTACGCGGTATGGGTTCTCGACTGCAGGAGAAGGGGCATGAGATGGGGGCAGCAAGGACACAGGCACGCAGCCCCCCGGCTCACCCCGGTACTCACAGACTATGGCCGAATGGCACACGGACGTCATCAGGGCCCTGATAAATGTGTTGGATGAGACCTGCTGCTCACTCAGGTTGGCCTGAAGGAGGGAAAAGGAGAGGGGGTCCCGTGAGGAGAGGACAGAGCCAGGATGGCCCTCCCGGGCCCGCAGGAGCTCTGCCTGTGCCCTCACCTCGATCCAGTCATATATTCTTTGGTTGTTTGAGTTCTCCTTCAGCAGTTTGTCCATTTGCTTGCACAGCTCCTCCGAGGTCAGCTCCTTGCGGCTCGGCGTGTCTGAGCTGTCTCCCATCGTGTACTCCAATTTCTGGGGGACCAGGGAGAGACAAGCTGCTTAAAGGCAAAGTGGGGGAAAACACCCTCCAGGCAGCAGGGCTCAGGGGTCCCCCCACAGCCTCTCTCTGCCCCTCACAACGATCGAGCTCTCACCTGCTCCGTGACAAATTTGTTGACATCCTGGTCCTCAGGCAGGAATTCTTTCCAGCTCAGGCCCCCATCCCGCCACAGCTTGCCTGCCTTCTTCTGACTCTGTAAGACAGCCAATGTCAGCACCCAGGTGCCATGGTCCCCACCAGAGACACTGCTCCAACCCAGGGAGAAGATGCTACACGGCTTGACTGCGGCACCCCAGCAACCCAAGCACAACAAGGGACAGCCAACACATGGGCCTGGCCCACCGCCGCCCTCTCCGGCTATGAAGTGCTTCGACCCCCGTGTGCTGACCCAATCCCCAAAGAGGGGGCCGGGGAGCACACGCCAGGGCTGCCAGCCCCCCAAGGTAGAGGACACCAGCTACACGAGCCCCACATACACTTACCATGCCCTTGCACAACAAGCCCAGCACCTCAACCAGCAGTGTGGTAGCCTTCCCAATGGGCACCAAGGGCTTTGTTATCTCCCTACAGGGCACAAGCAACAGGATTAGAATTCCTGCCCCCAGATTCTGCTCCAGGACCCCATGCCAGCCCTGCAAAGGGGCACGGCCCTCACCTGAACAGCTCCTCCATGGGAATGCCTTCCTCATGCAGGATGGGCGTGATAAGCTCGGCCAGGTACAGCCAGATATGAGGGATGTCGATCTCCATGTCTTCTGCAATCTCTAGGATCTCCCGCAGCCTGGAGGGCAGAGGTGGGGGTGTTGGGATCAAGCAGGGAGCCCCCAGCTGTGGTGCAGAGTCTTGGGCAGCAGAGCAGGCAGTCCCCACGCCTCAGCTCAAGACAGGACTGAATTCAAAGCTAGGGCAGGTTACCCAGGCAAGCCTTGAGCATTTCCAGGGCTGAAGACCCCACACCCACCATCACTCTGAGCCCCATCCCAGTATTTGGTCCTCCCCTCCTGCAATCTGTGCCCATTGCCTCACTTCCTTTCACAGGCACCTCTGAGAAAAGGCAGTCTCCATCTGTAACTCCCCATCAAGCACTTCAGGGCAGCAGTAGGATGCCTCCTCTCCAGGGCACAAACCCAGCTCCCTCAGCCTTATTTCATACCTCCATCACCCCCCACCAGGCTCAGTCAGTGTCTTCTGTACGAGGGAGCTCACAACCAGGCTCAATAGCCAGCAATGGTGTCAGATGCTGAACACAGAGCATGTTCTCTTGTCCCGTCAGCTAGGCCCTTGCTAACACAGCCCAGCGCACAGCGGGCCTGCCTCACTGTGAGGGTTGCACACCACCTCGGGGCTAGCCTGCCGCTGTCCCTCACCCTTTGTAGTACTGCTCCTTGGGGAGCGTGCCGGCCTTCACCAGTTGGAACAGCAGGACCCCCATGTGCTCGCGGGAAATCGTGCTCCTCTCCAGCGTCGACTCGATGCCGTTCCGCACAAAGACATAGAGCGAGGAGGGGCTGCCCAGCTCCTGCACGCACTGCAGGGCCTCCTGCAGGGACAGGGAGTCAGTGCTGCCCCATGGCCAGCCCCAGCCCACCCCCCCTCATCCAGGCACTGCCGACATCCTACCCAACACAGCGCTGCTGCCTGGGGAAGGGGATGGTGTGCTACAGAGGCCATACAGTGGGTGCCTGGCTGCCCCCTCCTCTCACCTTCATGTCATTGATATGCAAGTATTCCTCTATGATTGCCTTGGATTTCTTCTCTAGCTCTTCTTCTGATAGTGTGGGCTTGGGGGGTTCTGCAGGAGGTGCTGGCTCTTGCTTAACTGCAAAGAGAGAAAAGGGATCAGGCACTGCTTGGGAAAGGCAGCCTGCAGCCACATCCTGGTGAGCACCCTTCCTCCCAAACTCACTTGTCTCTCGGCTCCTGTCACGCTCCTCCGACATGCTAGCAGCCTTGCGCACGGCCTCGGGGCCACCCTGCTTCTCCCGTTCCCGACTTCGGTCCTCTGTCTCTTTGCTGAAGCTCCTCTTGGTGAGGGCAGACCTGTTCCTCTCTCCCCGCTCCCCCCGGTCGGGACGCTCCAGGCGGTCGCTGCCCTTTTCTGAACGCGACTCCCGGTCCCCTCTGTCCCCAGCCTTCTCTGACCGGTCACGGCTGGAGCTGCTCCTAGGTGGGAGGAGGGAAAACACAATGTGAAGAAGCCCGTCACCATCCTCCCTGACCTCAGACTCTGAGGAGCTATGCGAGGCAGGGCTGTCTCATCCCAAGAGGTACACAGGGACGGTCCCAGTGGCAAGCCAGGAGCTGCCCTTTAGCTGCAGCCAGGGACAGGACCTTTGTGCAAGGACGGATGCTCTGGCTGCCCGACTTCTCCTGAAGCACAAAGCTTTGCGTGAGTGGAAGGCACTCTGGGGGTGTAAGGCCTAGGCGGCCAAAGGGAGCTGCTCGGCTCTGAGGCAGAAATGCTGGTTGGCTCTGCCCTGCCGTCACAGAGAAACTGCTGGTGGCAGGGACCTGGGGGGCTGCAGTCCAACCTCCTGCTCAGAGAAGGGCCAGCAGGCTCCAGTGGCTCAGAGTGTGGTGAATGTTGAGCGTCTCCAAAGATAGCAATTCCCAACCCTCTCTAGTCCCTGTTCTAGTATTTAATCACCCTCAGGGGGAAAATATTTTTCCCTGTATTTAATCAGAAATTCCCTGTTCCATCTTATGCCCACTGCCTCTTGCCCTGTTCCCCTCTCTCTCCAAGACGACTCTGGCTCTGTCCTCTCTACACCTTCCCAGATGCATGAAGATCCCCTCCTTTGCCTTCTCTTCTCCCAGCTTAACAAACCCAACTTTGACTCTCCTCAGACATCCTGTGCTCCAGCTGTGACTATCCTCACAGCCTCCACAGGAGAAGTAGTCTCCTAAGTGCCAAATAGCAGGGAGAAAGCCCAGCCCCTGCCCTGCTGGCAGCACTCAGGCCCATGCAGCCCAGGACGCAATCAGCCTTCTTTGCCACCAGGACTCACTGCTGACTCCAACCAGGACCCCAGGGCCCCTTCCTGCCACAGGGATTGGTTATCCCAGCCCAAATGCTGGGCTCCATGCTTGCCTACCTATCAACCAACTGCTTCCCAACTTAAGGGATTTCTCCTTGGCCTGCAAACCCCCCAACCCGCCAAGCAGACATCAAGTACCTCTGCACCACGCGACGGGACTCCAGGCTCTCGGCAGGGGTGGACTGCTGGAGCGCTGAGAAGCGGTTCAAGG
This sequence comes from Dromaius novaehollandiae, assembly GCF_036370855.1. Classification (NCBI taxonomy): domain Eukaryota; kingdom Metazoa; phylum Chordata; class Aves; order Casuariiformes; family Dromaiidae; genus Dromaius; species Dromaius novaehollandiae. Next base: position 11,879,228 of record NC_088106.1, read on the forward strand.
TGCTCGTGGCCGGTCGCCCTGAATCAGATGCTGGGTGTGAAAAAAGGGGAGTCTCAGAGCTCAGCACGTCCCCAACAGAGGAACCGCCTTGGGAAGGGTCCCCGCTCCCTCCCCGAACCACAGCACTGAGCTGGCCTGACGCTGCCTACCTGAGTCTGCAGGCTTCGCACCAGAGCCTCCGCTGCTGCCTTTGCCCCAGCTCAGCCGCCCGCCTGGCGCAAAGAGCTGGTTGTTGGAGTCGATTGATCCAGGCTGAAGGGAGAGACATTGAGGGAGTGGGGCACAACCTGGGCCAGGCAGCCAGCTTCAGCTGCCCACAGGCAGCCTCAGCACCCCCAGGAACCGGGCTGTGCCCCAGCCTTACCTTGGTGATCTTTGTTAGCCGGCTGGTGTCGATGGGCCGGTTGCCCTTGCTGATGGGCACCGTGTTCCAGCCATCATCCGCGACCAGGCTCCCGCGTCCACCTGGACACGAATGGGACAGACGTAAGGCATAGCCCCACCAAGAGCAGTGCCTCCACCAAGGCCAAGGCTTGGTCAGAGCCCAGAGAGAGGAACCCCCCTCTAGCAAGCTCAGGTGTCCCCATGCCCAGGTACTCACTGCTGGAGGATGGCCCGGGGGGTCCTCTCCTCTTGTCCTTTGACATCAACTGCTGCACTTTGATGTGTTCCCGATGCTCTTCCATCTCTGCTTCCTTGTGGATCTGGTCGATGGTTTTGGGGCCCTGGTCTCCTCGCCGCGGCACCCAGCTATTCTGCAGAAGGCACGGGAAAAGGGAAGGCACTGAGCCAGCTGGAGGGTTGGACAGTAGAGATCATCTCTCGGGCTGGCCCTGATCTCATGCCCCACCTGGGGAGCAGAGACTTAACACAGGGCTCCCAGCTTCCCAGCTGTGTCCTCCTCAAAGCTGAGGGCTGGTCTCCCCACTCAGGGCCACATAGCCTGCACAGCTTCCTGAGCACTGTGGCAGCTTTTGGCACAGAAGGACTCGGTTTCTGGAGCCCTCCTGCATTAACTAGCTGCCAGTTACTGTGTGCCCCCTACCGCTGCCATGCTAACCAAGGGCTGGGGGCTAGCATGGTGTCTCTGGGGCTGACCACAAATTACATTCCCCCACACACACACCTTCCTGGGGCAGAGGGACAACACACAGACTGCTGGCACTTGGAGGACACAAGTCAGCAGCTCCATGGGACCAAGCAAGGGACAGAGGACAGTCCCTGGGCAATAGCAGGCCATACACCTTACCCGTCTGAGGTCAATCACATCCTGCAGCATGAAACGGATGCGGGACGATGTCTTCTTCTCTTTGATGATCTTCTCCATCTGGTTAAAGTACTGGTCCATCCTGGGCTGTAGGGGGATAGAGCCATGGTCACATCCCTCCCAAAAGCAGGGCAAGGCAAGGCAAAGCAAGACAGCAGAGTGCAAGGGATACCTTCGCCTTCTCGAAGTCCAAGTCTTTGCCAATGGTGGTAAGCAGGCGGCAAAGGCACTCAAGAGACTCCTCATCATGGTTTTTGAGCAGCTTCACCACGCAGTCATGCATGATGGCCTCCGTCAGCATCTTCAGTTTGAACAGCTCCCCAATGAACTTGATGTTGCCAAGGGATCGCCGGCGGGCCTTATCCCGCGCCTCCTCCAACTCATCCTTCATGCGCGCCTTCTCCTCGGGCTGCGTGGGGAGCAGAACAGGGCAGGTCAGTCCCCAGAGCCACCCTGAAGACTCCCGCTCCATCCTCGAGCTGCAGCCTCCCACCCCAACTCACAGCACTGGCATCGTCCATCTCCTTCTGCCGCTTCTCAAAGATCTCATCGTCATCCTTGTCTTTCTCAAACTCCTTCTGGCAGCGGTTGAGCAGCAGTTTGCGGAAGTTCACAGTCACCGTGGGCTTGTCTGTCGTGGGGACTTTGAGCTGCAGGGAGAGGTACAACCCAGGGAGAGAGCATGAGTCATGCCTCCCCCAAAATAAGGCAGGCCAAGCCCCAGGCACTGCTCAACCCAGGCAAAAGCCACCCTGCACCTAACAACTCCCCAACAAAGGCATCCGGCTCAGCCCTCCAGCCACGTGCTTCAGATTCCCCATCTTAAAGGCAAGTTCTCCACCCCACAGAGCTCAGCTAAAGTCCCCAAACAAATCCCTGTCAGCTCAACAGCACCAGGACTGCAGTCCCCCCAGCTCTTGCTCACCCCCATAAGGCAACGGCACATGTTAGCATAGGCAACAGAGAAGTTTGGCTCCGAGATGGCCTTCTCGAAGACGAGGTCGATGACACCCTTGAGCCGCTCCTCCGTGTCAATGGACAACTCCATCACCTGCTTCATCAGCTGCTGAAACATCTGGGGTGTCAGCTTGTTGAGGATGCTGCGGACACGGCGGAGCAGTTCCTGCAAGAACAGCAGAGTTAGCGAGAGCCAGGCATCACCCCCTGACCAGCAGGCATCAGTTGTGGGGCCTGCCTGCCCCAGCTCCCACCTGCGTCTTGATGTTCTCAGGATCCTCCTCCTCCGAGGCACGCTTGCTGCTGGGTTTCCAGGCCTTCTCAGCCTTGTTCAGCTTGACATCTTCATTGAGGGACACAGTGGCAATGATTTTGCGGGGCTCCTTCCTCTGGCTCTGCTGGGAGCGGCGGGGACCCAATCCTGAGGGCTGACACAGGGGAGTGGAAACTCAGCGTTTTGCCTCAGCCCCTGTGGGGGACGAGACCAGCCAGGCTAGCTCCTGGGGTGTCCCCGTCCACCTGCTCAGATCCTCAATTCCATCATGGACATCAGTGGCCCAGACACAGTGGCTCAAAAGCATGATCATCATGGAGAGGCGAAGGGGGACAGCGTGGGGTGAAGGAGAGAGCAGGCAGATACTCACCAGGCCCCGGTTACCCATGACGGGCCGGCCGAGGTTGGCAAAGGAGGGGGTGAAGTCAGGGCTGCAGTTCATGCCGCTGAGGCGGATGGGGTCTAGTGCCCGCAAAGGCGTCTTGTTGGCCTGCGAAGGGAGGAGACAGGGCTGAGGATGCCCGGGGGCAGAGGAATGGGACATCCATTCCCCAGCCTTATCACCGGGACAAGAAAGCAGAAAACAGCCTTGGACATGCCCAGGGAAGCAGGCAGGACCACAGCCTGCCCCCAGGGCTTTGCTCATGCACAAGGCTCATTGCAAATGCTGCAGGGGGACCCGGAGTGGGGCAGATGGGTGCCCTGCCCAGCCCTGCTTTGCCAGAGCAGGGAACAGAGGTGCTAGCCCCCCTCCCCAGGCAGCACCCATGCTCCCCTACGCCCAGGGCACCACCAACCTTGTCCAGCACCACATCCGTGATCTGGGGCAGCCCCTCAGGTTTCTGCATGCTGGCAAAGATGAACTGGAAGCCCAGCAGGAACTCACGGTCGTATCGCTTCTTCTCCTCGGGGTTCAGGGGCTTCCATTGCTCTGCAGAGGGAGGGAAAGGAGAAACCTTGATATAGCTAGTCTCATCTTCTCTACCCTGAGCCATTGGGCCAGTCTGGACCCACATGGAGACCAGCTGGGTAAAGATTTAGGTGACCACGGAGCTGCCCTGCCACACCATGAATGTTACCCCTGCTCATTTAGATGGGGGTGGGAAGCCTGAGGCCACCAGCCCCTGCCTCTCGTCCAGGACCCCCAGGCTGGTCTCTGTCCCCCACTCCATGCCAGGCCCAGGGACAAGTCAGAAGCACATGAGGCTTAGGACAGCTGGACAATGCTCCCCATTATCCCCACCACTGGGTCCAGAGGCAGCAGTTCCTAGTAGGGACCTCACAGGAGGCCAAGCACGAGCGGCTGCCCACGTGGGCCAAGGCACAGCTCACCTTCCTTGTAGCGGTACTTCTGATCCGCAGCCTTGCCCTTCTCTGGGGCCAGCTTGTCCTCTTTTTCCTCCCACGTCTCCTCTGACTCCTCCTGGGGACGGGTGGGGGCTGTGTCCTCCGCTTCGCGGGCAGGGGCGGATGCAGGGGGCTTGTTCTCCGCCTCTGAGGCACTGTCACTGATCTGAGACTGTCATCAGGAGGGACAGGGACAGCGGTCACACCACAAGCCCAGCCCTGCCCCTGTCCGCCCCAAGCCAAAGCATCCTGCCCCCCCTCAGATCCTCACTACCATCACAGAGCATCAGTGGCCCAGACACGATGGCACAAAGCAAAGTTCATCACAAGAGGAGCTGCGACACAGGGTGATGCTCCATACTCCCCAGGGACACTCACCTCTTTAAAGGCATCCAGCAAATCACCTACTGCCTCCTTCTTGTTCAGTTCCTTCATGCGTCGCTTTTTCTTTGGCACCGACAGGGCGACTGGGAGAAGAGGCAAGGACGTAAGGGCCAAGTAGCAACCCAGTCCCCCGCACACCCCAACACCAGCTCCAGTGTCACCAGTGAGGCCCCAGTAACACTGGGTGAACTTGAGGATGGGGCTAGTGGGAGCCTCAGAAGATGGTCCCACTGTCCCCAGGGCCCAGGCACAGCCCCCTCTGACACCAAACATGCTGTGCGCGCATCTGAGCACCCACAGCCCTGCTGATCCTACACACAGCCTCCCAACGCTCGCTGCCGCCTGAGCGCACCAGCACGTTTTCCCGAGCACCCCAAATGCACCCTGCGCCCCTGCTATCCGTAAAGGCACCCTTTACAGAAACCCCCCATACACACCTCTCCCCTCGTATACACTCATTTCCAGCGCTCCTGACACCCTCCCTGGCACCCCATATACAGCCCCGTAGAGGCACGCTCCCCAGAAACACGCCATCTCCCAGCACACCCTCAGGCCACCCCCCTCTAACTCTCCATGCCCCTGCGCAGCATGCCCTGTACAAATACATGCTCCGTACACCATCTCCCCCCACCACCCCAGGGCACCCCATCCTCCCCCAGCACCCCTACCTATATATCTTTGCAGGGTGCTTCAAGAAGATATAACACATAGCTCTCCCCCCACATCCCCAGGGCACCCCATTCTCTCCACGGGCCCTAGACACTTTTCATACCCCCGCACAGCGTGCCCCATACAGACACAGCCCCCCTGACATTTTTCTCCCCTATCTGTGCATCCACAGTGCACATCCCATTCTCCTGTCATGGTCCAAAACATCTCAGGACACCTCCCCATGTACAGCTCCAATACACCCACCCCATACTCCTGCACAAGGCATCCCATACAACCCGTTCCCCCCACAACACCCATAAGTCCCAGGGCACGCCCCCCACACACATACACTCCTATACACCCACCCCACACATTCACCCCATACCCCTGCACAAGGTGCCCCATACAGACATACTCCCCAGACATCTCCCCCATCTAACCATCCGCAGGCACCCCATCACCCCCCATGGCACCCCATCACCCCACCTCATTCCCACAGGTCCCAGGTCATCTGTCCTGTTCCCCCTTATACACCCTCCCCCCCATATTCCTAGTGTCCAGCACCCCATACAGATAACCCCTATACACATACCACCCCAACACCCAGCACTGGGGCACCCCACATTTCCCCTCCCCACAGCCCTGCACACCCCAGCCAAGCACCCCCAACCTGGTGCGGTCGCCTCCGAGGTCTGCGAAGGGGCAGGGGCCGGGCTCAAGCTCCGCTCCTGGGCCTCGGCAGGGCTTTCACTCTCTTCCTCCTCCTCTTCCGCTGGTGGGGAGGCAGGGGTGTCCGTCTGGGCCGGCTCCTCGGGCTCCGAGATGGGGCTGACATCCGACTCTGGCTGCTCCTCGCTTGGCTCCGCTTTGTCAGCGCCCTCCACCCCGTTGGGCAGAGGCAGCTCTTCCGGCTGGGCTATGGGGGAGTCCAGGATGGGCGCAGGCACCGGCTCAGGTGCTGGCGCGGGCGCCAGCTGGCACACAGGTGCCTCGGGGACCGGCTCGGGCACCTCGTCTAAGACCCCGTTGGCCTCGGCTGCGTCCTCGGGGCAGGGCTCTTCCGAGGGTGGCGGGGGGCTGGGGGAGGCAGGTTTGGCAGGCGCTTCGGGGGCCTGCAGCACGAGCGGAGGCGACGCCGGGGCCGGCACCGGGGGCACGGCTGGCATCGTGGGGACAACAGGCACCGGCTGCACCTCGGGCAGCTCGGGCACCTCCGGGGCAGGCTCTAGGAGGGGAATGGCAGCTTCTTCCTCCTCCAGGACCACAGTGTCCACGTCGGGGGCAGGCACGAGGGGCAACTCCACGGCCCCTGGCACTGTAGTGATGGCGCTAAAAGTCTTGTGCGGGTCGGGCGGCACCTCGCCCAGCTCTGCTTTAGTGTCCGCATCCACGGGGGGCTCCATTGGCACCAGCGTCACAGCCGAGAGCAGCACAGGCTCCACCTCAGGAATGAGGGGAGGGGGAGGCGACGGTGACGCCGACTTGCTGGGCTCCAGGGAGACGGGCTTGCTTACCACCAGCGCGGGCTTCGGGCGGTCGTCTGCAGGACAAATGGCATTGAGGGGGCTTTCCAACCCCCCACAGGGCCCTGATCCTCCCCAACCCCCAGTCCCAGGCCCCCTACCTGCAGGAGCAGTGGCGGCAGATGTGCCAAACCACATCCAGCAGCTGGTGCTGGCAGGTGTGCGACAGGGACAAGGGGGGACGTTGGTGCCCAGGGAATGGTTGGCGTACGTGGTAGGGGAAAAGGCAACCCCTGCAAACAGTCCTGGGCACTACAGTGGGACATCGCTCCTCGCATATGTAGGGGATATGCCAGCCTCCCATTCCCCAGTCTACGTGGGGCTCGGGGGGTCAGCCATCTCCCTCCCTGCAGCACCAAGCGCACAGGGAGCCTGAGCGCGGCCACGCCAGCCGGCCCGGCTGCCCTACGCAGCAGACCCACACCGCCACGTGCACTTACCTGGCCGGACAATAACTGCTACATGGGGCGTCTCTCCGTTGGCCTGAGGCTCCAAACCACTTCCAGCCTGGGAGGCAAAGAGGGAGTTGAGCAGGGCCCCAGGCACCCCCCGCTGCCCCGGTCAGGGAGGTGTGGTGCCCTCTTACCTGGGGAGGGGTGGGGGTGGATGAGGTCCTTGCTCCAGACATGATTTCTTCAGTGATATCTTTGCCACCTTGGTTAGGGTCTCGTATCCGGATCTGTCCGTGCACCAGGAAGCAGGAGAGAGGGGGCAGCCGTCAGCAGGGTGGGGGACACAGCATAAGGGTGCACCCCCCTTCCCTGAGCCCAACGGTCCCAGGACACCCCCTTCTCCGGGCAGGAAAGTGAGAGATTCATTCAGTGCTGTGCTCGCCCCAGGGGCTGGTGGGTGCCATCTCCTTCCCCGTGGACAAGGTGTCCGTCCCGGCGCCCGGCAGGAGGGGACAGAGCAGGGAAGGGGGACCCTTGGCAGCCGCTGCTGGGGCTCCAGAGCCAGCGCCGTGTCCCCAGCCCTGGGGACAGGCCAGCCCAGCCTTCCGGAGTGTCACAATGCCCCAGGCACTGCCCACCTCCAGGGGCTGGGCACAAGCTGGGGGACCCCCACGGCACCCCCACACCGGCACAGGGACTGGGGGCACGCTTCTGCCTCAGGGATGCCCGGCATGGGAGTGGCAAGCTGGGAAGAGGGACCGGCCCTGGCACGCAAACAGCACAGCGAGCCCCCGCCGGCACCTCATGCCTCGCACGGGGCACAGCACTAACACCTACAACTGGCAAGGGGGGAAAGAGGGAGGACTCCTGCCTGCCCCATGCCCGCACAAAGATACAAACGGAGCCACATGTGCCACCCCGTTGTGCCTGCTGCTGCGGGGTGAGCAGAGGAGACGCACGCGGGCCGGGATTGCGGCCGGGGGGCTCATTCTCCATCCCCACACACGACGTGCTCCCAGGGCACCAGTGAGAGCAGCACCCTCCTCGCCAGCCACACGCCCAAAAGGCGCCCCCACCCCTCCAGCAGCACCCCCGGAAGATGCCAGCATCCCCCCTCGCAGCCCCCTCCCAGCTTGCCCCCCCCCGGCACGGGGCTGGGCCGGCAGCCGCTCGGCTCCCCGCTATAAATAGGCCCCGCGCGCGGCCTCCGAGCGCCGGCATCTCCGGGAGCAGACAGCAGTTGGCAGCCGCGGCGCCCCCGCCCCCCCGGGAGCCGTGACTCAGCAAACGCCTCCCCGCCGCCCGCTGGGATGGCCAAGGTCGCCAGTGCCCGCCGCCCGCCCCGGCACCCCCCCACTGCCCCCCCCCGGCACCCCCCAGCCCGACCCGGCTCCGCACCCCTGCGCCCCGGGGCAGCACCCGGATCGCCCCCCCCTCCCCCCCCCCAGCAAAGGGGGCCGGCAGCGTGCCCCAGCGTCAGAGCTGGCCCTCCCCGCCCCCCCCCGCCCAGCACGAGCCCCCCGCCCAGCCCTGGCACAGGCGGCTCCTTACCGTCTTGCGCTCTCGCTTTGGGGGAATCGGCGGCTGCTGGCTCATCATGACCTGGGCCGTGGGGACCCCCGTCGGGAACTGCTGCACCCCCTGCGCTGGGTAATAGGCACCCGCTGGAGGGGAGGAGAGGAGAGGGGGTGAGGGGGGCTGGCCAGCCGTGACCCACCCAGCCCGCCGCGGGGAGCCCCAGCAACGGGGACCCCAGCTCCTCCGAATGCAGGGGGGCTCCTGGGAGCGAGGGGAGCCCGTGCCACCCTCCAGCAAACCCCAACTGCATCCGTCCCGGATCACCCCAACCTGCCCGACAGGCCCAACCAAATTCCTTGCCCGTGAAGCAGAGCGTCCCGCACCGCCCCCACGCCCAGCCGCTGCCCCACAGCTGGAGTCAGGCCCCAAAGCCGCAGCCACCTGCCGGGCCCCCCAGCTCGGCGCGGGGAGCAGCCCCTCCGGAGCGCAGGGCCATGCCCGGGCGCAGGAGTCCCGGCTCCGCCAGCGGCTGCCTTCCTGCTGGCTCCCTTATCTCCCCCCAGCCAGCCCCAGCCCCAGCCCCAGGGCGGCACCATGCAGCCCCGTCCGCACCCTCCACTCACACCCACGTCGAGGGGGCTCCGCTGCCCCTCAGCCCCACAGGCCAGACCCCCAGCTACCACCCAGGGTCGCCCCCACAAGCCAAGCCAATAGCACGGAGGGGTCCCAGGGCCCGAGGCAGTGCTGGGCCCTGATCCGGGCCTGGCATCTCCCCCAGAAGGTGATCTGCTCTTTCCAAGGCATCGGTGATCCCCAAGAGCATCCACCCAAAAGCACGGGGAACAAGGGAAACGGGAAACAGGCCAGGGGAAGAGGCCTGGCGGCTGCCGGGGCCCGTCTCGCTCTCCCGGGGAAGGCCAGCGTCACAGATGCCAGCACACAGGGAGAGACAGGCACAGCTGGGCCCTGGCCCCCTCCCAGCTCTAGCACTTTCCCGGCCGTGCCAAGCCCGCTCAGCGCGAGCGGAGACACTCCGGCGACCGCCCCGTGGCGGCACCGGGGACCCTCCTCTGCCCAGGCGGGACGCGGAGCCAGCCCAGCCCGCCCGCCGGAAGCGGCCCCTTCCGGGGGGAGCAGGAGGGAAAAACGACGCGGCGGGAGGGACAGGGCGGCCCCGCTTGCAGCAGGGAGCACGTGGGCAGTGCCGCATGAGGGGGGAGCCACGGGGAAGACCAGGGACACTGGAGCAGGCAACGTGGGTGGCTCCCAATCCCGGCGCTCGGCCAGGGGCAGCAGCAGGGCCTCAAACTCCAGGAGCGGCCATGCTGAGGGCAAGGGAGCCAAGGAGGGAGACCCACAGAGCAGAGACGCCCGAGGGATACCCCAGGACTCGGGCACAAGGGAGCAGCCAGGCTGTAGCCCGAGCGCTCCGCGGAGCCAGCCCAGCCGGCTGCTGCCTGGGGCCACTTCCTTCCTCTGAGGGGCCTCTGTCAGCCACGGGACAAAAGGGAGGGAGGATGGACACGTACCTGGCTCAGGAGAAACCCATCTCCACCCCGGATTGCTTTGCTGCCATGCCGGGGACGGGACAGAGGCCTCAGCTCACATTTCTGTGTCTGCAAGGCCTCCCGGGACAGACCTAGCCTAAATATAGTCACAGCCCGGGTGGCCACATGTGAGCAGGGGGGAAGAAGGGGGGCCGCTTACACCAGCGCTCCCCAGCTCCAGGAGAGGGCAGGCACGGAGCAGCCGCAGCCCGGGCCCCTTCCCCGGCCGGTCCCACCACCCCTCGGCTCTGCTGGTTTAGGAGATGCAGCTGGCCAGGACAGGGGCGGAGGGAGAAATGGGAGCAAAGTTGGGGGGCAGCAAGCACAAAACAACTGCTCCTTGCCTTCTGCCCGGCCACAGCAACTGGAGGGGGAGCAGGGGATAAAGTCTGCCCTGCCTCTCTGCCAGGACAGTTAAACATTAAACGGTGCAGATTTGGAAAAGGGGGTGGGAGGCTCGGGGTGGAGGGAGAGATGGGATGCGATGCACGACACGGTGCACTTCAGTGCTGCGGCAGGAGACGCAGAACACCTCCTGTCCCCCAAACAGCCTGTAACGGTGTCACTAGTCACAGAAATGCCTCTCCCCCCAAGTCCAGTGAAGAGAGGTGTCTGTGCTCAGCCCCTGAACTTGGAGGGGGTGCAGGGAGCCCCAAATCAGGGGAGCAAAACAGGGAGAGTGCTGCGGATGGAAAACTAACAGCGAGCAAAGAAATTCCCCCAGCACGTACCGTAAGTCCCGAATTCCGTAGGGCTAGCTCCAGGGTAAAAACCGGGGGCACCAGGCTGCACTGGGTACTGCTGGGTCGGGACAACGTACGTGGAGCGACCCTGCAGGGAGGTAGAAGAAGAAAGCTCTGTTACCACCCCTCCCCGGGGCAGAGGGCTACCCCCAAACCTCGTGGCTGCGTAGCGCTGCCCGCAGGCCAGCCTGGCAGCGGGGCAGGGAACAGGACCCTGGCAAACTGGGCATCACGCATCCCGGGGCCTGCCCGCAGCACCCCACCAGGGTTGGAGGGCGGGAAAACCAGCACTGCCTGCTGCCTCTCTACAGTGATGGGCATCAACCTGTTCTGCTCAGTTCATGCTTGCAGAGCCCGGGGACCCCCACCACCCCCCCAGAGCAGACCTGGGCTCCAACCCCAGCTAACGTCTCTGGTGCCCACCCCAGCCCCCTCCCACAGAGCCCAGGGACGCCCAGGACACGGCCCTCACCTGTCCGGGAATGTAATACGCTCCTTGGGAAGGTGTGTAGGATATCTGGGAGGGTATCATCATCACCTGGGAAGCAGCTGGATACACATGGGCAGGCGGGCCGGGCCGGGCCGTCGTGTTACTCTGCACGCGGGACGCGCTCGTGGGAGGCTGGGCCCTGTTCTGGTAGAAATGCTTCGGGAGAGACGGGGCACAGCGTGAGGCAGGCAGCGCCAACGCCAGCCGCCCGCCGGGCCTGACCCGCCACGCGTGCCCCCCCTCCTGCCTCTTCCCGAACAGCGAGAGCAGGCTCGCAGCGAGCATCGCCCCAGCGGTCAGCCCGGGCGCGGGGAGGCGGGGAGCAGTCCTGAGCAGAGATTGAAGAGGGGAGACCCCCTCAATCAGGACCGCAGCCTCCCCAAATCCAGCACCCGGAGCTGCCCCCCTCCCAGGCCCCCCCAGTCGGCACCATCCCGCCCACACGCACCTGCGGGGCCGCCTGGGTCCATCCAACCCAGCTCATGCCCGGCACAGCCCCCTCCCAGCCCGCCGGGGGCCGGCAGCTCCAGTGCCCGGAGCCGGCCACGGCCGCACGCAGCTCCGGCGGAGGTCCCGGCGTGCATCGCACCGGGGCCGGGTGCACGCACTGAATGCTGGGACCTGTAGTCCTGCCAGGCCCGGAGCAGTGCCGGAGCCGGACAGCCGGGACGTGCGGAGCCGGCCATGACCCCTCCAGGCCCTGTCTTCCCTCCCTCCTGGTTTCTTTGTTCTACAGATACATCTCTGGGCTCAGACAGATGCTGCAACCAGACAAGACATCGGGCAGCCCCAACAGAAGCTGTTCGAGCACGGCAGAGAGCCTGGAGCGGGAGCATCTGCACACGCGCCCCATTTGCCCAGGGCAAGGCTGGGAAGCGGCATGGAGAAAGCATTACCTGAAGAGACCTGAATCCTCCCTGTTAGCAAGCGCACGCATACAGAGGGAGAGGGGAAAGAGAGAGACAGGAGTTACCCGCCACCGTGTTGAGACAGGACCCGGAAGCAGGTGGTGGGTGGAGGACAGGACAGGGAGGGGGTGGCAGCGCAAGCCTGGGGCCCTGGGGCCACTAAACGGAGGTGGAGAGTGGCTGGTCAGGCTCCAAGCCGGACGCTGGCACGTGGAGCGACATAGCGGCCATCAGCTGGGTGAGCAGGAGGCCAGGGAGCCCATCACCTCGCGCCCACGTCCCAAATCCACGGGGCACAGGGAGCTGCCTGCTCAGCCAGGGGCACTTGGAAGCCTTGACTGCCCCCTTGGACGTCCCCGCAGGGCTGGAGGGACCCGGACAGGCCAAGGGAGGCAGGATTACGCTAAATCTGTCCCCAGCAGCCCCTCTAGTGCAGAAGGCTGATGGAGGCTCAGAGCCTTCGCTCACGCTCCCAGAGGATGCATGAAGCAGGACGGTTGGCAAAAGCAGCACCACCAGGACCCAGAGGGCCACATCCAGCCCCACAGAGAGCCAGAGCCCAGTCTCCTCCTGGGGCCTCCAACATCCAGGGCCCAAGGGGCCATCAGGTCCCAGCTCCACCACAGCTTCAGATCCACTGGGTGCTTCCAGGCCACCCACACCGGTGCGGTGGGAAGCCAGGCCCATGGCAAAAGGCTTTCATCATCCCCAGGGTGCCATTTTAGCAAGGCTAGGCCAGCAACAGCAGCACTGAGCCACCTCAGGGGGCAGCTGTGGCCTTGGGAGACCCACCCCCCCCGGCCCCAAGAGTGGGGGCACAGGCAGAAGCAGTGGCCTGGATCAGGGGTTAGCACAGACACAGCCACATGCTCCAGGCTTCATGCAAGAGCGACCCCGAGGAACTCGGAGACACTGCAGCGAAACTCCCCGGCAGGCCAGGCCGAGCAGGCATCCCCCCGCCGCCCTCCCCCAGCCCGCAACCACCAGGCTGGGGGGTCCCAGCTCCCCACGTGCCCCGGGACCCCCTTGCCCGGGGTGGGTGTTTCTGTGCAGTGTCAGAGCCGGGGGCTGCCCCGGGTGCTCAGCATGCAGGGCGGAGGGGCTGGTTAGTACCTGCTGGTGAATAGCACGAGGCCCTGCTGGAAACTGAGAGAGGAAGAGAGCAAGGTTCAGGGAGGGGGAGGAAGGAGAGAAGAGCAGTCACTTGGTGGGCACCCCAGCTGGGGACGCATGCCCCCACCCCAGGGCCAGGAAGGAGGCACGAGACCCCAGGGCACGCAGGCAGCGCCAGCCACAACCCAGACTTCAAGCAGTCCCCTCGTGCACACGCACGCAGGTCCTGCAGGGCATGACAGGGCTCCTCGCTCCCCTATGCATCAACGCAGCCACGGGAGGGGAGCACGGACCGTTTGGCTGGGCGGCTCCGGGAGCAGGGGAGCTCCTGGAGCCCCACAGCCCCTCTGCCCTGGGGCAAACCCCTTACCTGTCGCGGCTGAGAAGGCGTATTCATTTGTGAGGTCGGGGCCGGGTTAAAAACCACAGGTGCCGTCTGACCAGGTGGAAATGTCGACTGGAGGGAGGCAGGGAGGGAAGGCATTGGCCAGGCCGCAGCCAGACCGCTGCCCCAGCCCCCCCGCCGAACCGGGGAGCCCCCCACCACGAGCCCGCCGGGGGGCTGTTACCTGTGGAAGTCCAGGAGAAGGGGCAGGGTGCGGGGCTGTCGGGGCTCCTCCTGTGGGCTGTGGAGCTTTGTTCATTTCATGTGGTTGTACATAAGGATCCCCTCGCTATCTGCGGGCACACGGACAGCAGGCGTAAGCCAGCAGCGGACAGCTCGGCTGCCTCGGTGAACCCCCAGCTGCCTGCCCAGGAGCCCTGGCCCACAGATCTGCCACCTCTCCCAGGCAGTCCCTAAAATGGGGTGTCCTGGCCCCCTCAACCCACCCAGGGCAGAGCCAGAGACATCCACTGTCCCCCACGGGCTGCCCACAGCCATGGCACAGACACCCATGAACCTCCTGTCCCTGCTGGGGCGCACGGGCCAGGAGAGGTGAGGGCACGGGCCACGGCACTGACTCATCAGCCTGCCCTATGCCTGCTTTGGGCTGCGCCCCGAGGAGCTGCCCCAGGGACGTGGCAGAGCCCGGCGGGGGGCCCCACACAAGCGGGCAGCAGGAGAAGTGCAGCCCCTGTCACCAGTGCCCAGCCACGGGGCCCAGACTGCCACCGGCTCCAGGGGCCTGGTGGGCCCCACGGCGCCCCGGCGTCAGCTGGGGACCGACTCCACCCCGGCTGACCTACTAAGAGCTTCCCCCGGCCGGCCAAACCTGTTCCTGCCGGTAGCGCTGAGTCCCCAGCGCGCACCACAAATGCCTACCAGGGAGGGCAGGGAGCAGCTCCCGCGTCCCCCCGCGCCGCTGACGCTCCTGCCTGCTGCCCGGCCCAGGGGGGCCCCTCACACACACACACCCCCCCCGGGGCTGGCACCAGCACCCACGTGCCAGGGAGCCTGGGCACCCTCCCGGCCAGCTGTGGCCCTGACAAACCCCAGCTGGATCCCGGGAGGGACTTGGCACCCCGTGCCGCTCTCCCCGCCCCAGTGCAAAGGCCGCCCGGACAGGAAGCGGCAGAGGTGCCCCCTGCCCGGGAGGTGCCCCCTGCACCCCCGCAGTGGCTCGGAGGGCCGGCTGGGGCAAGCTCACCGCCTGGCCAGACCACCCGAAGGAGCAGCCCGTCGCGCCTGCCTGTAACCTGACGCCCAGCCGCGTCAGCGCTCACAGCCCTGCCGGCCCCCCAGCGCCGCAGGCAGCCCCAGCGGGGCACAGGGCGCCCCAGCACCGGGCATGTCCCGCCAACACTGCTGCCCCCAGCACCCGCAGCCCATGGGGCACCCAGTCCCCTGCACCCCCAGGACCCCGTCCCCAGCGTGGGGGGGGGGACACGGACCCCCTTTGCAGGTACTGCAGGCATCAACACCTCCAGCCAAGCCGGGGATCAAGCCCGCTCTGATTTCAGGCCTCGGAGGAGGCTGCGCCCCACGGTGCGCGCCCTGTCCCCTGACTCACCCGGGGCGCTGAACGCCAGCACAGGCCCCAGAAAGCCGCCCTGGCACCCCGCAGCCCAGTGCCCGCCCGGCTTGGCCGCATGCCCGCAGTGCGTGCCTGGACGCCCCTGCCCTGCCCAGCCCCGGGAAGCGACGGTGTGGGCCATTTTAACAAGCCAGACTGGCGTTGGCATGAGTTACTCGGAAAAGGAAGGGGGGGGGGGTGTTAAAATGCAGTGGGGAAGGGACTGAGGAACTCCTGGGGACAAGCACGCTTCCAGAGCACCGCCATGGCCCCGAAACCACGCCGCTCTGCCCACCCCGGGCCTCGGCACAGACAGGCAGCAGCCCGGCCTCCCAGCCCCCCAGCACAGGCCCACCTGGCAGAGAACTAGATACTCACCCCCCCGCGGGAAAAACCTGGGCCGACTGAGCGGGCCTGCAGAGACCTTTCATCCGACTGACTTGGAGAGAAAGGAGGAAAGAGAGAGGGGGAAGAGAGAGGGAGAAAAGGGAAGGAGGGTGGGGGGGGAGAGAAAAATCAGCCTGCAAACCCGCCGGCGTGGGGAAGGGACGGCCCCGCGGCACGGACATGGGGGCCGCCGGGGCCCAGCCGGGAGCACGAGGCTGCCGGGGCTGGGCCGGGCCGGGCGTGCTGCAGTGCAGAGCCGCCGAGGCCCGGAGCACCCGAAACCCCACCCACAGGCACGCCGCGCACACGGGGCCAGCCCGGCACGCACGCCACCACCGGACCCCCGCCACCGCACACGAGTGATCCCCCGCGCCGGGGCAGCCGGCGTCCTCTGAGACAGCGGGGGCAAAGGCAGATGCCGGAGCAGCCACGGGACGTTTTGCTACAGGAGGGAAGCTGCTGGCCCCCGCCACCGTACCCGCCTGCCCTCGGGGCGGCCCGAGCCCCGGCGGCAGCGCTGCCTGTGCCAGGCGTCCCCGGGGACGAGGGCTGGCGGCCGCCGGCTCACGCCAGCCCCAGACACCAGGGTGCTGTGGGGCGGGTGGGCCCCAAGCAAGGCCGGGGCAGGCGCTGTTGGGGGTGCGCAGGGACGGGGCAAAGCCCCTGCCCGGGCCGGGCTGCTCCTGCGGAGCTGCAGGCCGAGGCTGCAGGGCATCCCGGGTGCGGGGCAGCTTCGGCGGGGCCCTGCCTGGGCATCCGGGGCCCCGAGCGCCCCGCGGCACGGCAAGGGCGGCTGCCTGCCCGGAGGTGCCAGGACGCCCGGCGCCAGCTCCACTCCCGGCAGCGGCTCGCACCAGGCCGGCCGTCCCCCGGCCCGGGGCCGGTTTGCCCGCCACAGGCTCCATGACGGCGCCCGGCCCGGGATGAGCGGCGGCGGCCGGGAGCTGACGCAGCCCCGCGGACCGGCCCGACCGGCCCCTGCGGCCGGGGCTGACTCACCCGCCGCTCTCGTCAGCCCCGCCGCGCCGGGCCGGGCCGCGGCACCATCTTGGCGGGAGGGCGGCGGGGCCGCCGTGACACCGGCGCCGGCAGGGCCGCGCCGGGAGCGGCGCTGCTCGGGGCCTGCCCGGCTGCGCGGCGGGGCAGGAGGGCGCGGGGCCCCCGGGGCGGCGCGGCGGCCGGGCCCGGTGCCGCATCCGGCCGGGCCCGCTCCCCCCGCCCCCCCCGCGGCGGCGGCGGCCTCTGCCAAGGACACGTGTCACTGCCGGCCGCCGCCATGGCGCGCCGGGAAGCACCGGCACCGGGAGCGGCGGCGCGGCGCGGCCCGCCGGGGCGGCGGCGGCGCGGCGGGAGCGGCGCGGCGGGGCCCGGCGAGCGCGCACCACGTGGGGCGGCGGCAGCGGCGGCGGCGGCGGGGCCTAGGCGGGGCGCGGCGGCGGGAGCACGTGCGCGGGCGGCGGCGGGCGGCGGCGGACCGGCACGTGGGCGCCGAGCGGCGGCGGCGGCGCCGCGCGGGCGACCGGGCCGGGGCGCGGGGTGGGGGAGGGGCGGGGGCCGGCGGCGGGGCGGCGCCCACGTGGTGGCGGTGGCGGCGGGGCCCGGCGGCGCGGCGCGGCGGGGCCCGGCGGCGGCGGCAGCGGCGGCAGCGACGGCCGGTGCCGGTGCCCCCCCCGCCCCCCCGGCGCGGCGCCCCGCCCCCCGCCCGGTTACCTTCAGTCTCCTTCAGCGCGCGCGGCCCGACGCAGCCGCAGCGCAGCGCAGCACGACCATTTCCGGAGCCGCGCCGCGCGCAGGGGCGGGGCCACGCGCCGCCGCGGGGGGAGGGGCGGGGCGGGCCGCCGCCGCCGCCTGAAGCCGCCCTGGGCGCCGCCCGCCGCACGTGACGCCGGCGCGCCGGGCCGGCTACCTCCTCCCCCCCGCCCCCGACTCGACTCCGTCACGTGACGGGGCGGGGCCGCCGGCGCGCCCCGCCCTCCTCGCTGCTGATGGGGCGGGGCGGGGCGCGTGCGGGACCGCCCCCTCCCGCGGTAGGCCACGCCCTCCTCCTTTGCCACGCCCCCCGCCCCACTTCCCCGTGCGGCAGCACGTGGAGCACCCGGCACCCACCCGGCACCCGGCACCTACCCGGCACCTACCCGGCACCCACTCGGCACCCGGCCCCACGCGGGACACCGCACCCAGCACCCACCCGGCACTTCTCGGATCCCATCACCCCGCGGTACTCGGTGGGACGCAGCACCCGGCACCTAGCAGACACCCAGCACCCGCCCAGCGCTACTTGGGTTACGGCACCCAGCACCCACCCAGGACCCCTCAGGTCACGGCACCTGGCACCCACCCGGCCCCCGTGGGACACTGCATCCAGCACCCAGCCAGCACCCAGCACCCACTTGACACTTCTCAGGTTGCAGCAGCCAGCACCCCCCCAGCACCCCACAGGACAAGGCACTCAGCACCGCCCTCGTGACACAGTATCCGGCACCCACCCAGGACCCCTTAGGACACACCACCCAGCACTCCTTGAAACATGGCGCCCCGCACCCTCCCAGGAGCCAGCACCTACCCCGCACCCCTCAGGACAGGGCATCCGATCTGCACCCTGTATCTCCTGGACCTCTCAGGACTGGGGCATCCTGCACCCACCCTGCATCTAGAAACAGCATCCTGCACCCACCCTGCACTCCTTGGAACATGGATCCTGCCCCATCCTGCATCTAGAAACAGCATCCTGCAGTCACCCTGCACCTCCCGGACACAGCACCCAGGCTGCACCCATCCCTGGGACCCCGCAACCCTGCAGCCCCAGGGCGAGGGCCCAGCACCCGGCACATAGCCACCAACCAACTTTCCAGCCAACCTTATCCTGCACCACGCCGGCACTGCTCAGCCTGCAGCGCAGCCCTCTGCACCCACCGCCCTGCGCCCGCCCCCGTGCCTGGGACAGTGCGCCCTGCAGCTGGGACCCATCCTGCACCTACCCCTGGGGTGGGACGCAGCAGCCCCACGCTCTGTACCTGGGACATGGGACACAACACCTGTACCCACCCCCGGGGCTGGCACACACCACCCGCTGCCAGCACCCAACCCTGCACCCCCCGGCCTGGCATGAAGCCCCCGACGCCGTGCCCAACCTCTCCGTGCCCTCACATCTGCCCCACAGCACCCCGAGCCCCAGCAGGGTGCTGAGCACCCTCCAGGCCTGGCCCCACACCCACTGTCCTGCACAGGGCACAGCAGTGGAGCTGTGGGTGATGCCAGGTGACGTCGCCCCCACCCATCCTCGGAGAGGGGGTGGGTGCCCCCGGAGCTGGGACCTGAGCCAAGGGAGGATGGAAGGACACCGGTGCAAGACATCCCCAGGCTCCGGCCACACTGTGCCCAGAGGCTGACATGGGGTTGGGACACGGGCAGTGCCAGGCACCCGCAGGGGACAGCCAGCAGGTCCCCTTTGTCCCCTCGAGCACCAGCAGTCCCAGGCTTCTTGAAGGGGCCCGGCTGGGCTGCAGGACCCGCAGGCACCGGGAAAGCGCACGGCTCGCCAAACAGTGGCACGGCTCCAGCAGGGCACCCGGCTTCGTGCAGCAGGGTGCTGACACCAGTGTTTTTGGAAACAGCACGGGGTTTTCCTCTCTTTCTTAAGACATTCCCCCCCCATCTCCTTCAGCTTGTCCCAAGATATTTAACCCTGCTCCTTGTCCCACCGGGGCTCCGAAGGAATCGCACTCCCACGAGCTGCACTGAACGCTGGCAGCCGAGCCCAGCACAGAGCTGCCCCGGGAGCAGCTGAGCCCCACTATTAGCCAGCAGAGACTCCCCATGACAAAAGACCCAGCTCAGGATGGGCAGCACCAGGCCCCCACCCACCCCACCACGGGCAGGGAGGCTGCGCCGAGGCGGGCGCAGGCTCAGCGGGAGGGAAGTTGCACAACGCCGGCGTGGGCGCCAGGCGGGCACACCCTGCCGCACCGGGCCCAAGGCACCGCGGGGGCACAGCCGCACGCAGGGCAGCGAGAAACCAAAGCCAGAGCAGCCCCACAGCGTAAGGCCCAGACCCACAGCAGCCTGGCAGCCCGCACGGCCATGGCACCCCATGGTGGCAGGCGAGCTCACAGGGGCTCTCTGCCTTCACCTCCTCCTTCCTGGGGCCTGCGCTGCACCCAGCCCCTGGGCGCATCAGCCATGCCCAAGAGTGCAGCAGCACCCAGGGGAGCTGCCCCTCACTGCCCAGACACAAGCAGTGGAGAAAGGGTAACTTTAAGGGGGTCCCAGCCTGCTCCAGCACCCAAGGGTCCCTCCTAGGGTAGCCTGGCTCAGCTAGGGCGACGTGAAAGGGTGACAGCACCCAGCAGCAGCAAATTCCTCTTTGCTGAGGCTGGGGGAAGATCTTGGGACACGGCCTCGCTGCAGTGGGCTTGGCCCAGACAGGGCGGAGGGGACGAGAGCCCGTCCTGTGACCCCTACGCAGAGACAGCACAGCAGCACCAGAATCTCCACATAGTTTATTTCCTTGACTCTCAGTAACAAAAACAACCAATTAAACCACCTTCCCCCTGCAACCACTCCCCCCCGGCATCCTGTCCCCCATCCCCTCCCCATTCCCTGGTGGCTCAAACGTCGTAGTTGGGATTTTTGCGTAGAATGACGAATCCCTCAAGGATGGGTGTCACTGGCACGTGCTCCTCTGTGGCCAGCTCTGCCCGCTCTCCGTGCGCCAGCAGCACTGGCGTTGTGTGAGTCTGGAAGCCAGTAATGGTTTTTGGCTTTCCTGCCTGGCCCACCACATCCACAGCCTGCAAGAGAGGAGCAAGATGAAGGCCAAGACCACACAGGGACTCCAAGCACCCTGGCCCAGGCTCTGGCCGCCCCCTTACCTGTCCTACCCGAACCGACACAGGTAGAGGTCGCAGCTCCTCGTCAAAGGTGACCAGCATGCGGGGCTGCATGGCAGCAACGAGCCCGTAGAGAACATAGTGGGACTTGCCCAAGATAACTGGAAGGGAGACATAAGAGTCCCGGGTCACAGCAGGTCAGGGCCCACCCCACAGGGCAAAGGAGGCAGGGAGGGGGGTGTCCCCACAGTACTCACTGTTGCGCACGTCCAGGAAGGACACAAGGACAGTCAGCAGCCCAGCCACAGCCACCTGGCTCATGAGCTGGCGATCACTGTGGTAGGGGCACAGGGTAAGTGTCCCCTTGCCCAGGTGGGTCAGCCCCTGATGTGGCAGAGAAAGCACGTGAGAGCTGTGGGGCAGTGCCTGGGACCCCTCAGACCTGCCAGCCAAGGAGGTGACAGCCCAGGGACAGCACCCCCCCCCCCCCCGGCACAGGACGGGCACCCCAACCTCTCCTTCCCCTCCACGAGCAGCGAGCCTGGGATTTTCACCTGGGCCAGCCGCACCATGAAGAGGTTGTTGGGGTCTTTGGCGTGGTACTGGGCAAGCTGCCGCAGCATCGCTGCCAGCCGGGCATTGTTGGTACCTGGAGAAGAGGAGGTGAGGCAGACATCAGGGTAAACAGCCAACACAGCCCTGGTTCTCCACCGTCCCCTCATCAGCGTGCAGGGCATCCAGCCACAAACCCTGGGACGGGCAAACATCCAGCTTCCAGCAAGCCCCGCTCCCTCCACCCGAAACGCCTTGTCCATCCCTCTGATCAGCAAAGTACCTGGGCAGGGTCCCCAGCCGGTGCTGATAGTCTAGCACGAGAGCCAAAGGAATGGCGGCTGCCATGCCCCCCGCGGTGACACCAGGACACCCCAAGCAGGGGGTGCAGGCAATCCCCCCGCCAGGCTTACCACTGCCCACCATGCCCATGGCAAAGATGGAGTTGTAGGAGACCTCAGGGTCAGCATCGTGGGAGAACTTGCTGAGGGTGTCGAGGATGTTGAGTCGGGGGTTGGAGACCGAGATAAGCGCCAGGGCCAGGGGCACAGCCCGGCGGAGGGTCGGCTCCCCATACCGCAGCTGCACAGAGGGGAGGGTGGGCGTTAGACCCCAGGCAGTGGCAGGGCACCACTGTGGGGTGCCCATAGCCTGGCTTACCGAGGGCAGCAAGGCCCACACAGATGCAAGGCAAGACCTGGTCTCTCCAACCCCAGGTCCCCTCCCTGGTCCGCGCTGTCTCTCCAGCGTCACTCACCAGGTGGCCGAACGTGCGCAGGGCCATTTCGGCACCAATCTCCTCTCCCATGGCGATGAGTGCGATCCCCAACACTGCTACGCCCTGCAGGGACAGAGGCACTGAGCCAGGAGCAGGCAGGGAGCACTCAGCCCCCAAACCAGGTTCTTACAGCCCTTGTGCCCACCCCAAGCCCAGTGGGGTAGAGAAAGCAGGGGATCCTGCTGGGGGCTGTTTTCTTCCAACCCCAATCCCACAGGAGGCTGAGAAACTCCCCCAAAAGCCAGCTCCTGCCCCCAGAGGCAGAGGTCCCAGCCCAGGTTTCCCCACCTGGTGGGCCCCCATGTCAGCTGAGCTCTCTTTCTTCTCTTTCTCTTTCTTGTCCTTCTTGTCCTTGTCCTCCTCTTTCTCCTTGGAGTCGAAGTGCTCACTGCAGATGTGCAGGAGCTGTTGCACCTTCAAAACATTCCCTGAACCTGTGGAGAGAGCAGCTGGTCAGATCAGCAGAGGGAGGGCCCAGGACCTGCTCCTACCTTCCCCTGCCGCCTCGGCCAGCCCAACTCACCAGCATAGGCACAGATGTCCACCAGTGTGTTGGCAAAGCTGCGGAATGGCTCTGACACCACCTCTAGCGCTGCCAGGATGGCCTCAATCGCCTCTCCCTTCCCTGCCAAGGTAGGAAGGTGCGGTGGTCAGAGCACAGCGGCTGAGGGATGCTTCCACTCCCAGTCCCCAACCCGCAAGACTGCTGGCACTGCCCGGCCTTACCCAAGTGGTTCAGGCCCAGGCCAAGCGGCAGCCACCGGGCATATGTGTCCTTCAGCTCTGTCTCTGATTTCTCCATGATGGTCTGGAGGATGGTTGAGGTGACATCCCCATTGCAGGAACCCACAGATATCATCCCACAGGCCAGGGCAGTCACACCAGCCACCTGGTGAAGTATAGAAGGAGAATGCTGCAGGGACAGCCCAGAGTGAGCTGGCCCACAGCTCCATGCACAGGCCCACACAGTTCAACGGCTGCTCAGCTGGGAAGAGCACAGGGCACCCCTGGTCCCTGCTTTGTGCAGAAATTTGGGGTACTGGCAGGGCTGATTGCTTCCCACTCTGCTGCATCAGCACCAACCCTAACCTGGAGGTGTAGCTCAAGAGGGGGAAAACAGGGTCATGCTCTTACAGCACCGCCCAGTACCATGCAAGGACACGCCGCCCTGCTCCCAAAGCCCAAACTGGCTGCAGGACTGGCTGTATCCCCAGGAGCTGCCCGGGACCAGGTGGGGAAGCAGGGACCCCACACACACCCTGCTTCACTCCCTACCTCCATGCTGGACTTAGAGTCTCCCATCACAGGTAGCAGCAAAGTCAGGACGTCCTCACGGTTGGAGCCCGCGTAGGCTAGTCCCAGCCTGCAGAGAGCCCAGAGGAGCATTAGGAGGGAGCTGTGCTGCCCTGGACAGTCGGGAAAGGCTGGGGCCAAGCTCTTACCCAAAAATGGCTCCAATCCTCATGGTGTTGCTGTTGTGGAGGACGTAGTCAGACAGGAGGGCCAGGGCAGGGTCACACTCATTCCTCACACCTGAGTTGACGATGCCGCAGGCCAGGAGGGCTCCCGACTGCAAGGCAGAGGCACCGTCACACACCAACCACCGACGTACGTAGCTCTCTACCAACCAGTGACTAATGTCACCTCACAGCTTACACCCGCTCCCCGGAATGGACAAGCTGGCATCATTCGCCTGCTGTCAGTACTGCAAGTCCAAGTGAGCAATGTAGCCCTGGATCCAGCTCAGCAGACCAAAGCTTGCAGCTCTGCAACAAGGGCACATCCCCACGAAGTCCCCAAGAGCTGCCAGCCTTGCTGTGAGCTTCGCAAACATCTGGGACACATGGGGTATCCAAACCCCTCCTCCAGACAGGGGCTAAGCCACACAGCAGACCAAGACGAGGTCAGCCATTCCCCCAAGACAGCCGCACACCCAACCAGCAGCAGGGCCACCCCATGCAGCAATATGAGCAGAAGCCCTGGGCACAGCCTGGGCTGGGATGGGTGCCACTGACCTTGATGTAATCCTCTGAGGAATACAGGTACTTGTCGATCTGCGTGAGCCCCCCGTCCACGTCCCACAGCAGTATGGTGCCTAGCGAGGCTGCAGCACTCAGCATCCCTGCAGTTCCAGGGGAGAAGAGCCCACGTCAGCCCCTGAACCAATGTGCCCTGCCAAAGGGAGGTGGTGGCCAGGGACACGGGGCTGACAGAGCTGTGCCCAACAGGCCCCACCTCCAGCAGGGCCAAGGGGGACAAGGTAGCAGGGTAGTCTAGGGGCACCTCCGACCCCTGCCCAGCCAGCTCCCTCACCGTGGTCCTTGTTCTTGTACAACCATTTATTGCCATCGTCCGTCAGCAGCTTGTCCTGCCCAAAGGCAGCATTCACAAAGCCGTTCACAAAGGAGGAGGCCAAATTCATCCGCGCTGAGTCCACTTGGGAACCGCTGCCCCCGAACCCTGGGGAACGACGTCAGGGTGAGCCAGGCAGCGAAACGGCCCTGCCAGCATGTCTCGCTGCCCAGCCCTCCACCATACAACTGCCCTGTGCCTTGGGGAGGACAAGGGCCCGTCCGCAACCAGCAGCAAGGAGGAGCCCAAATCCACCGTAGGCAGTTGAGGATGCTCCACGTGGGCAGCCCAGAGACACCAGGCGAGTTGTCTGCCCACCCCAAGACAGAGGCTCACTGCACTGCCAGGAGACGCCTCAGAGCCCCAGGAACTCCCCACAGCAGGGATGACAGAGGCCGCGACACAAGCCCTTACGGTTATTTTCCAGGTGGGTTTTGTAAATATCATCTGGCACTTTGGGCTCCATGATGTCCAGCTGCAGAGACAAGGGGAGAAGGAGTTACCACCTCCCAGCAGGCACACCACACAGCAGCTGCCCCGCAAGGGCAGCCTTCTCTCCAGACATCACCTGGCCAAGCTGATGGGGATGAAGCATCTCTTTCCCAGCTGTTACTGTCGGGCACAGGGCCAGGCCAGACCATAGTCCGGGACAGTTCAGGGACTGTTTCCCAGCCAGGACACTCACCTCTCTGGCCAAGGCCAGGAAGTTGCTGTTGAGTTGGACATTGGACATGATCTCAGTTAGGTCCTCATACTCTTCCACATCCTCATTCAGTTCCAGGAAGACACCATGGCGGCCCAGCATAAAAGCCATCTGCTTCTGGACAACTCTGCAAAGAGGGAGGAGGTTTCACAAGTGCCCAGACCCCAGCCAGTCCCAGCAGAGACGCATGCTAACCAACCAGCACAGACATGTATCCCAGCTTCCCTCAACCTGCCCTGCTATTCAGGCACACGAGAAACAGTCCAGAGACCACCCATTCCTGCCCCTCTTGACTTTAGAGACAAGAGTCTCTGCCCAAACCGCCAGACACCTTTGGTGGTGGCAGGATCCATCCCAGCTCTGGCTGGACAAGGGAGCCACACCCCACCATGATGAGTGAAGGCCCTGTGGACAGCAGAGCAAGTCTCCACTTACACATCTTTGCAGGAAGTGAAGATATCCTCCACCAGCTCCACATCATTGAGCATCAGGGCCAGGCGCAGGGCTTCAGGGTAACGGCTAAACTTGCGGAAGATGCCCAGGGCACAGCGCAGGAGAGCTGAGTTCTCAGGCTCTGGGACATAGCTTACACAGCTTTGAGGAGGAGATGGACACGAGGGTGAGCAACCACATCGGACAGTGAGGCAGGGCAGCCCCGGCCTGCCGAGGACAAGGCACAGGCCTGTCAGCCCCCTAGCCCTGCGGCCTGCTGAGCCCCCTCACCTGGTCAGGTAGAGGCACACTTTGGAGTAGGCGTTGTCATCGATGTACTTCTCTAGCATGTCCATCTGCTCAATCTCCATGAGCAGGTCACAGGCCTCGTGCTCCGCATTGTGAGCCATGTTGTAGGGGACGATCTCCTTGACCAGGGTGAGAAGCGTGTCCCTCTGGGCTTTGTCAGCTTCGTCAATCTCCTGCCACTCCTTGGCCACCTCCCCTGCCAGGTGTCTGCAGGGACAGAGGGATGTCAACACCACAGAAACCAGCTTGGCTCAGCCCCAAGGATACAGAGCAGCTGCTGCCAGCGAGCTGGGGCCATGTATTGTTTAAGGGGGCTCCGCATTCCTGCGAGAGCTTATGGTAAACCCATGGGAGGAAGCGGGTTAAGAGCAGAGATTACAGAGGCCAGGCACCTTGCTTCTCTTTGGCAGCAGATCTCTGCAGCTGGCAGACCACTGCAGACAGAGGATGAGGCAACACTCGCACAGACATGACAGGGACAGCTGAGCCAAAGCCCCGTGAGTGGGGACACCTCCCGGAAGGGGCCCGGGTCGAGGAACTCGGGAGCTCCCCGGAGCACCTGTCCCTCTGAATCCTGCTCCCACCCTGCCTTACCTGACGTATTCATGCCCCCAAGACGCCAGCTCCTCCTGGGAGCCCACCAGCCGGTACTTCAGACACTCGCGCTCCCCGCTCATGGTCATGGCCAGAACAGAAATGATGTCTGCTGCAAAACGCTGCGGGAAGAGTACCGGACGCTCAGACGCACCCTGGGCATGGGGAAGGGAGGGCAGCCCGCACCAACCACGAACACCCTCCCTGCACCCACAAGCAATCACAGACAGTGCAGGCATGGCCCTGGCAAGTTATAATTCACCAACGCAAGTCACGGAGGTCGATGTTACACCTCACAGTCTGGCAGGGCTCTGAGGTCACCTGCCCCAGCACTGTCCTGCTGCCCTCCAGCCACATGGGATGGTCGAGGCAAGAGCATTTACCTTGTTCTCTCCGGGATCCATGTTCTCATAGATCTCCTTCAGCTTGCCATAGTGTGGCCGTAAGAATTTGAGGGGTTTGGGAACAGAGGTCATGGAGGTCGTGGAAGAACGGATTTGCCTCCGCAGCTCCTCCAGGGCAGGGCGATAGAGGGACGTATCCTTCTCCTGCAGAGGGAAACTGCCTGTCAGCAAGCAGGGGCTGGTTCCTGGGTCGCCACCCCACCTGCCCTCCCAAACACAGCATCCAGATCCGAGCAAAGTGTCCCCCTGCCCGACGGCCGTCCAGCTGACCACCCTCCAAGGCAGCCCGGCCTCCAGCAACACCACCACGGACATCTTCCACGATCAGGAAGAGCCGAGTCACACACTTGGGAAGGAAACTGGCATCACACAGCCCTACGCCATGGTACCACCTCTCCAAGGGCAGCAACAGCCCAGTGCCACACAGAACCCCGCCCTGCTCCCCGGTCCCAAGCAGGCATCTGGGTGAGCACACAAGCACTGTGCACACACGCATCAAGCAGACAAACTCCGGCCCTGCCAAGCCCACGGCAACTCCCTGAGCCAAAGTAAGTGGGTTCCCAGGGCTGAGGAGGAGGCACAGCAGGGGGATAAAGTCATCAGCACAAGGAGGCGGCACAGGTCCCGCGGACACAGGTCAGACAAGCACCAAGGCCGGGTGACAGACATCGCTGTGACAGGCAAGGGGGAGACATTCAAGGAGACACCCCCCATCTCCACAGCATGAGAAACAACTGCTTGTAACTGAAGCACGGGCAGAAGCAAGTCTCGTCCAGGGCTCCCAGCAAAACAGCTCCTCGCTGAGGGGCAAATTGCAAACCTACCCCCAAGCGCTCCACCAACATCTCCAGCTCATCCTGCAGCTGCTTGTCTTCCTCAGACTGCAACGAGACACAGAAGAAGGCAGAGTTAAGGGTGCCCAGCACAGACACCCCCAGCTCCAGAGCATACCTCCTCCCCAGGGTACCATGACACCAACCCCTGTACACGGGGAGGTGTCAGCACAGCCCTAAGAAACGTTTTGGTCCATGGCTTTCCCCCCACCTCCAATCTTCCCAAGAACTGAAGACTTGGACTCCTCCTCCCTCCACAGGTTTGGAGTCCCCCATGACTCCCACCACGGCGGGGGGGTCACTGGTATCCCTTGGTGGAGGACAGGTAGCAGAAGGGACTGCCTCCCTCCTCCTCGCTGGGGACAGGTTTTGCTGATTGTTGACTTTATTCTCAGAAAGTCTCTCCTCAGCTTCCTTCTCCACGGGGGTGGATGTCAGTCTGCCATGAGCCCCCACTCCCCTTTTGGGGTCTCTGTTTGGACCTCTGGGTGCCCTCACGCTTTAGCCTACAGGCCCCACGTGCCCCGGGGTGGCTGCCTCCCTCCATGCATCGCAGGAATGGGGCGGGTGTCACCTCGGGGTGCTGGGCTGTCTCCGCAACACACACCCTGCGGCAGCCCCCACAGGGCACCACCCTGCCCCAGAGCAGCCTGCAGCCAGTGCCCCCCTCACCCATCGGGGCACCCCACAAAGAGGGGCACGGCGGGGAGCGGCCCCGCAGCTGGCTCCCACGCACCCACCAGGTCGGAGCCCTAAGCGGGGCACCCTGCACAGCCCCCAACCCCAGGGACATCCCCACCCCACACCAGATGGGACCCTGCTTCAGACCCTGATGTCACATGCGCACCCTGATTACATCACAGGTCACCGACCCCCAGTATTACATGCCTCCAGTGACATCACACCCTGTGGGGCCCCTGGTGCCACCCCCACACCATAGCAGCAGGGACCCCACCTCGGTCCCCGCTGTCACCTGCACACTCCGATTACATCGCATGTCCCCAGTGACGTCATGCCCCGCGGTCCGCAGCAGCCCCCCTCACACGCCCCCCGCAGGGCAGGGAACCCTCAGCGTCATCACCTGGGCACCCCGTGACGTCAGGGCCCCTCCCAGAAGGGGCGCCCCTCACCCCGCTCGCGTCACACGCCCCCTCCGCAGGGCGCCCCCGCACCCCAGGCACGTCACAGGCGCCCGGCGGGGGGCCCGCCACCCCGCTGACGTCACGCCCCGTCCCAGTGACGTCGGGCCGCCGCGGGCGGGGGCGGCGGCGGGGCGGCCCGGGCCGGGCCGTGACTCAGCTCGGGCGCGCGGCGCGGCGGCGCTCACCAGCTCCTGCTCCTTCTCGGGCCCCGCGGGGGGGTCCCGCCGGTCCCTGCCCCAGGGCGGCGTGGGCTTCTCCTCGCCGCCCGCCCCGGGGCCGCCCTGCACCCGGCTCTGCCCGCCGCCGCCGCCCGCGTCCATGGCCGCTCCGCCGCGCACCGGCCGCGCTCCGCGCCTGCGCCGCCGCCCGATCCAATCGCCGCCCGCCGCCGCGCTGACGCCACCGTCGCGCGCCGAGGGGGCGGGGCCGGGCTCGAGGGGGCGGGGGCAGGGGCGGGGCGTCTCCCACGTGGCGCGGCCGGGGCGCAGCGCCGAGCACCGCCGGGGCCGGGGCCGGGAGGCCGGGGCTGGGGCCGGGGGGCCGGGGCCGGGGCCGGGGGGCCGAGGCGGGCAGGAGCACCGGCGGCCCGGGCTGGGGCGCCCGGCAGCCCTGGCACCCCGGAGGCAGGAGCCCCGGCAGCGGCGGCATCCCGGGGCCAGCCCCGCGCAGCGGGAGCACCCCACGGGGCACCCACGGGCACCGCCACCACCCCCTGCACCGCGCACACCCGACCCCGGGCCTCCCCCCGGCTCAGCCGCACCTGCGGGGCCGCAGACGCTGCTCTTTGCGCTGCTCTCGCCCCTCGTGCGAGGTGCCACCGCCGTGCGCCCCGGGGCTCACGCCCGCGCACCGCCAGGCCCGGGCGGGTGACTGCACACCTCTGTGCACAGGCCATGCACACCCGCGCCTGCCCCCCGAGCCGGCCCCCCAGCCCCAGGACCTCGCACAGGTGGCTGGGGGGAGCAAATCCCACCGTCACCCTGTGCTGGGGGCACAGTCAGCCCCACGGTGGCACCCCTGGCCCTGCCTGGTGTCAAGCCATCGCTGCTGCAACACGCGCTGGGTGCCACAGCGCTGGGCTGGTGTGTGCATGCGGGTCTTAATGCGTGTGTGTGTGTGTGTGTGTGTGTGTGTGTGTGTGTGTGTGTGTGTGTGCGACACCTGCGAGCAGGCGGGAGGCTGTGAGTGCACAGCACCGTGCCAAGGGCAGTGCCAGCATGTGCCCAGAGCTGCCCCAGCTGCAGGGTCCCCTGGAAAGACTGCCTGAAGCCACAGTGTAGGTGGCCCCCAAGGTCCTTGCGCCTTGACACCCCCAGCACCGCCCCCCGCACCCCACGCACAAGGCGGGTGCTCTCCAGGGACGCCTCACCCCTGGCAGGTGGTCACATACCGTTTGCTGCTTGGGGTGTTGCTGATGGTGCCTGGGTGTGTGAGCTGGGGTGTGAGGCTGTGCGCCCAGCTGTGCAAGGGCAGCTGTGAGCGGCGGGCAGACACGCTGGCTGCATGGGGCTGGGAGTGGTTGTGTGTGCACCTGCGTGTGTGCGACCGCCTGTGTCAGTGCGTGCTGGCACGGGCCTCTGTGTGTGTGTGCGCTTTCGCCTGTGCGTTGGTGTATCAGGGCGGGGTGCGTGTGTGTCTGCGAGCGTGTGTATGCCTGTGCGTGTGCTGGTGTATCAGCGTGTGCGACTCCGTGCCGCCACCTGTGCGTGTGCCGAGACACCGGTGCGGGGCTGTGCTGCTGCGGCTGTGTGCGGTCTCTGCCCGGTGTGCACAGCCGGGTGCCGGTGCCGTGCTGCACGGTGCAGCGCGGTGCCCTGCCGGTGCCCGGGCCGGTACCGCTGTGCGCACCCGGCTGCCGCAGCCCGGTGCCGGTACCGGTACGTGTGTCAGTGTGCCAGCGCCGGTGCCCGCGCCGTGCTGCTGCCGGTGCCGGCGCGGGTGCAGTGCAAGCGCTGCTCCCGGGGCAGCTGCGGGTGCCGCTCCCGGTGCCGGTGCCGGTGCCGGTGGCCCCGCCCGTGCGCAGGGCGGGCGCGGCCCCTCGCGGTCACCTTGGCGGCGGGGCCGGGAGGAGCGGAGCGGCCGGGCTGCGCAAGCCCGTGTCCCCACTGCCGCCGCCGCCGCCGGGTCCCGGCCGCAGCCGGCTCCCAGGCAGCCCGGCTCCGCGGGCCCCGTCCCTCCCGGCCGCGCGGCCGCCGTCGGCCCCGTCGGCGCCGGTGCCCCGGGGGCGGCGCGGCGGCGCGGGCCATGGCAGCGGCGGCGGCGGAGGCAGGCGGCGCTGCGGCGGCGGCGGCGGCGGCGGCGGCGGCGGCGGGGGCCCGGCGCGGCCCGGGCGGGGAGCGGAGCTAGGCGGGAGGGGCGGCCCGGGATGGCCAGGATGAACGTGGCCCTGCAGGAGCTCGGACACGCCGTGAGTGCCGGCGGCGGCGGCCGGGCCCGGGGGGGGGGGACAGGGGGACGGAGGGGGGGACGGGGACAGGGGAGGGAGGGCACGGGGGGGACAGGGGCTGGGCGCCGAGGGGCGGGGAGAGCTGGCGGAGAGGAGCCCCGGGGTGCGGGGGGGCTGCCCCGAGGGAGCTGGGGGGCACCAAGAGCTGGGAGAGTCCGGGAGGTCCCAGGAGCCTGGGAGGCTCTGGGGGGGCTCAGGGAGCTGGGGGATGAGAGCAGTGGATGCAGAGGGGCTGGATGGGGCTGGGAGTTGGAGGAAACGGGGGGGCTAGAGGGGCTGGGGGCAAGGCAGACCCCCCCGGAGGAACCCGTCTCCACGGGCGGGGAGGGGGGGCGAAGGGATGGCTGTGCCCTGTGCCTGCACAGGGCAGGGGAGCTGGGCCAGTTTGGGGAGGGGGCACGAGGGGCCCCCAGCCCTGCTCCGAGGGGCGTGGAGCAGCCGGGGGGCAGACTGCGGGGGCCCCACGCTGGCACCCCGCGAGGGAGCAGGGTTTGGCTGCGAGGGGCCAGAGCGAGGTGGCGGCAGGAGCCCCAGCACTGCGACCCCTGTGCCGGCCCGGCCCCGGGCTGCCTTGGGGCTCGCAGGGCTGTGGTGGAGGGGACCAGCCGGACGGGGCCAGCCCAGGCAGGGGAGCCCGCGTGGGGGGAGCCCCACTCGCCGAGCTGCCGCGAGACGCCAAGCCGGCCCTCGGAGACGCCGGCGGCTCCCGGGAACCCGCCCCAGCGAGGGGTTTCCTGCCAGCTGCCGCTCCCAGGCACCTCGCGGGGGTCCCTGCCTGGGCGGCCCTTCGCAGAGGCCCCACCCCAGCAGGGCAGGGCAGGCAGGAGCTGGGCAGGGGGCACTTGCCCCACTTCACCCCCTTCCTAGCATCCTCCCCATGCCCCCGACTCCTTCGCAGTCCTCCACACCAGGCCCGCA
Organism: Dromaius novaehollandiae; assembly: GCF_036370855.1. NCBI lineage: Eukaryota > Metazoa > Chordata > Aves > Casuariiformes > Dromaiidae > Dromaius > Dromaius novaehollandiae. The sequence goes on from NC_088106.1 coordinate 11,910,976, forward strand.
GGCAGCCCCACGGCATCTGCCCGAGTCTGCGGCTTTGGGCAAGAAGGGTGAGCCACAACCCACCAGCGCGTTAACTCTGAAGCCTAAGGATGGCTTTGACCAGCAGCATTGTTGATTCTCTTCCATCGAAGCATCCAGCCTTTTCCTCCAGCTCATCCCCCCCTCATGTTTCTGGCTCATCTCCACTGCTTCTTTCTTAGCTGATTTCTTGGCAGCCCTTGCATCTGGCTTGGTGCAAAGAGCCCTTGCAGGGCTGCCCCGGAAAGCCTGCTGCGCGGGGGATCCTAGCCTGACCTGCCGAAAATTCGCATTTGTCCCCACGTTCAGCCCCCGCGGAGGCCCTGCCTGCCCGCGGGCGAGCGCGTGGGGTCAGCCGGGGGCCGGGGTCTCCCGCTGGGGCCAGAGGCGCTTCCAGATGTTTCGGGGCCCGCGCACATCTGCGTGGAAAGTTCCAGGCAGGGGGGAGGGGCGAGGCGCGGCGCTAGGCAACGGTGCGGCCGGTTGCCTGGCAACGGGGACCTCGTCTCCACAGCGATGTGGCACCTGTCGGTGGCTGATGCCTTGGCCGCCATGGCGACGCGGAGGGATGCTCCAGCCGCCGCTCCGGACCCCCTCGCCTCCCGGGAGGATAAGGAGGGGCACCGAGGGCAAGGAAGGCTAAGGGGCCGTGGCTAGAGCCTGGGGCACCGCGGGGCTTTGGGCCCACGCCGGCACCCCATGCACCTGCCTGGGCGGGGGCCCACTGTCCCTGTGAGCACCGGTGGGGGCCAGGAGGAGCCGCGCCACCGAGCACGCACCCCCCAGCCCCAGCCCAGCCCGCTCTCCCCCCGCAGATGCCCGACTACAAGCGTGCCACGCTGCAGGACGATGAGGGCCCCGAGCCGGCGGGGGACGGCAGCGCCTCTCCCGACAGCGTGGAGGTGAGCTCTGCCCCAAAATCACAGCCCCCCTCCGTGCCTCCCTCCCCTCCCTCAGCCCCCCATCTTCCCGAGTCTGCCTGTGCTGGGGTGGGCACGGGAGCTGGGGCCGGGAGCCAAGGCGGCCCTGGCACTTCCCTGGGCTGCGCTGGGAGGCAGCCAAAATGCGGCAGAGGCTGCCCAGGGCAGAGTCCCTCGCTGCTGCTGGGGGGCCGCCAGCACCCGCCGCCAGCTCAGTGCCTCCGGCCCCTCGGAGGGATGCCCCATCTCCCGGCAGGGATACGCAGGTGCCCGGCTCTCTCCCTCCTTGGTCCCTTCCAGGCAGTGCTGCTCTGGTCCCCATCGTCATCCCCACGCACCTCTCCGTGCCCCACGCGTTGCCAAGCTGGGGCACCCGGGAGCCGTGGGGAAGTAGCGGGGTGCAGAGGTGGCAGGTTTCTCCACCGCCGGGTGTGACTCGAGCCGTGCCCCCCGCCCAGGTGGGGTTTCAGAAGGGGACGGCACCGCTGCTGAGCCGCCTGGCGTCCCGCACCCAGCTGGAGCTGGTGCTCTGCGCCGTCTCCGTCTCCCTGGCCCTGCTGCTCGGCGTCGCCGTTGTCGCCCTGGCCGTCCAGTACCGCAGAGGTAGGAAGGGCCTCCAGGCCCCATGCCACGGTGGCGGCAACGTCCCCCCGCCCGTGAGGATGGCAGGACGGGGAGGGATGGGTCATCCCCGAGGCTGACTCCTGCACCTCCAGTGGGCTGGCTGAGCTCCTCGGTTTCAACATCCCCCCAAGGGACCTTCCTCCAGGGCTGTGCCCAGCCCGTGGGTGTCCCACTGCAGGGACAACCATGGGTGACCCATGCCATGTGCTGCCACACTGTGCCCCAGTCTGGATGCTCTTCCAAAGAGCGACCCCAGCCCCCCAACTCGCCCCGGCCGTCACTGCCCACCACAGGGTGCAGAGGGAAGGCTAGAGGCAGGGAGGGCTTTGCCCCAGCTCTGCCCCACTCCATGCCTCAGTTTCCCCCCTGCACACATGCATCCCCCGGGCATGCCTTCCCTGCCAGATCCTTCTCACAGCACGTGTCTGACGGACGCCTGCGTCCGGGTGGCCAGCAAGATCCTGGAGGCCCTGGATTCGGAGACAGACCCGTGCCAGGACTTCTACCAGTACTCGTGCGGGGGCTGGATCAAGAGGAACCCGCTGCCCAATGGGCGCTCCAAGTGGAGCACCTTCAACAGCATCTGGGACCAGAACCAGGCCATCATGAAGCACCTCCTAGGTGGGCATGGGGGGTCCCGCGGCAGTCACCTGGGACTGGCACAGCCCCAGCTGCGAGTGCCTCCGTGCCCCCAAAGCATGGCCGAGCCTGGGCACTCCAGCGGGCTGGCACAAGCGCCGGCCACGAGCACTCGGGGCTGACGCGCGGCCTCCCACAGAGAACGCCACCTTCAACTCCAGCAGCGAGGCAGAGAGGAAGACACAGCGGTACTACTTGTCCTGTCTCAAGGAGCAGAGGATAGAAGAGCTGGGCTCCCAGCCACTCATGGAGCTCATCGACAAGGTGGGCACAGCAGGCAGCTGCTCACGTGTGAGATGAGTGGTCAGGTCTCAGCCCAGCCAGGCCTGGGCACATCTCCCAGTTGTTTGGGTAACTGGAGAGGGAAATGTCCCCTGGGAGCATGGGGCAGCCCCTGAGGCACCGGGTCCATTTGCCAGCAGATTGGCGGCTGGAACATCACTGGGCCCTGGAACCAGACCAGCTTCATGGAGGTCCTCAAGATGGTGTCTGGCACGTACCGGGCCACCCCCTTCTTCACGGTGTATGTGGGCACAGACTCCAAGAGCTCCAACAGCAACATCATCCAGGTCAGCACCGTGGCAGCAAGGGACGATGGGCACCGGTGGGCACTGGCTGTTCATGCTGCCTCTCTCTTCCCCCCAGGTGGACCAGTCGGGGCTCTTCCTCCCATCCCGGGATTACTACCTGAACAAGACAGCCAACGAGAAGGTGAGACTGGGGCCCTGCCAGCACCAAACGGGGAAACTCACAGCATTTGCATGCAAATGGGGCCAGGATACACCCAGCACCCCATCAGGGCTGGAACAGGCACGGTGCCCTGGCAGGCAGCAGGTCTGAGCCTCCGTGGAGATGGCATGGGGGCAATCAGGGGAGGACAGAGGTGAGCCCAGAGATGTGACTGAGCGTGGGGCTTGGGGTCCTGCCAGGTCCTGGCGGCGTACCTGGACTACATGGTGGAGTTGGGCATGCTGCTGGGGGGTGCCAAGGAGCCCACCCAGCTCCAGATGCAGCAGGTGCTGGACTTCGAAACCCAGCTGGCCAACATCACCGTGCCCCAGGCTGAGCGGCGGGATGACGAGAAGATCTACCACAAAATGAGCATCGCCGAGCTGCAGGTGGGCATGGCCACAGCCTGACATGGCCTGGGGTCCCCATCAGCAGGGAGTAGCCTGGGAGAATTGTCCTGAAGGGCACCAAGGGGGTCCATGCCCAGCATTGCCCCCCAAGGACACACAGAATTGTCCCCCAAGGGGCAGAAACCCCCCCCCTTCAGCAGCCCTGTCCATCCTGCACGTGCTGGGTGTTGGGAGTGAGGTGGTCCTCACCTTGTCATTAGGATTTGGGGGGACCACTCTTCACTGGAGGGCTCCCTGACCCCCTCACTGGGCATAGGGGGGAACTGGGGGCCCCTCTCCTTGGCCTGGAGCATTGAGAGCTGCAGGGAGCCACAGAAGGGAGGCCCATAGCAAGGAAGGGATTTGGGGTGGTGAGGAACCTTCTTGAGGGTCCCAGTCCCCAGTCCCCAATCCCTCCACGTGCCCTCCAGAGCCCCCACTCCCTGTGCCTGGCAGGATGGGGCAGAGCCGTGCTGAGCGCCTGGGTGCCCTGTGTCCTCGCAGGCCCTGGCCCCCGCCATCGACTGGCTGGATTACCTGGCCTACGCCCTGGCCCCGTTGGAGCTAGCTGACACGGAGCCCGTGGTGGTGTACGGGGACGCCTACCTCCAGCAGGTCTCTGACCTCATCAACGGCACCGACCGGAGGTAAGGCGCCCACAAGGCCCCGTGAGGGCTGAACCCATGGCAGGGGCACATTTTGGGCAGGCCACTGGCTTGGAGGCTGGGGGCATCCCTTGTGGACTGTGGCCGTGGCGAGCCATGGCATCTCTCTGCCCCTCACAGCATCCTGAACAACTACTTGATCTGGAACCTGGTGCAGAAAACAGCCTCCAGCCTGGACCAGCGCTTTGAGACAGCCCAGGAGAGGCTGCTGGAGACACTCTATGGCACCAGGAAGGTAACAGGGGGCCACAGAACCGGCCGCCTCCACCCACGGCCCAGACTAACACAAGGGCAGCTGGGGCCACCTCTGACCTTGGGATGCCCTTGGGATGTAGTGACACAGGATGCTGCAGAGACACCCCATGGACCGTCTTTTGGGATGCAGGGCTTTAAGCAGCTGAGCATCTCCCCCATTGCCAAGGGACAGAGCTGAAGGAGGCAGGGAGGGGATCAGAGGAAGGATTGGGGTGTTGGGGTGCTCCTGCGAGTCTCACAGACTCCCATCTCGCTCCTCACAGTCCTGCACGCCCCGCTGGCAAACCTGCATCTCCAACACGGACGACACGCTGGGCTTCGCCCTGGGCTCCCTCTTCGTCAAAGCCACCTTCGACCGGGACAGCAAGGCCATTGTGAGGACACTTCTGCCCTCTCCCATCCCCACCACTGCCCCTGGGGGTTCCCCACAGTTGCAGCCCGACCAACCTGTCCCTGCACAAGGGGCACCAGCGGGTGGCACAGGGTGCAAGCACAGCCTGGCACTGCGGGTAGCGGGTTGGGGGTTCATTCCTTTCCATCCCCAGGCTGAGGAGATGATCAGCGAAATCCGGACAGCTTTCGAGGTGTCCCTGGACCAGCTTGACTGGATGGATGAGAAGACCAGACAGGCCGCAAAGGAGAAGGTGACCCAGAGAGACAGGCTTGTCCCTGATCCCGAGGAGGGCAGTGGGTGGGAGACCCCCTGGGAAACCCCCAGGTCCCACCTCACCACCAGGCACTGCCTCTCCCCATGCAGGCGGATGCCATCTATGACATGATTGGCTTCCCGGACTTCATCCTGGACAACAAGGAGCTGGACGATGTCTATGATGGGGTAGGAGGGCACCTGGTTCACAGGGAGGGGGTCCAGGCCCCCCGCTCATGCCCAGCCCTGGAGAGCCCCATGGAGGGAGTATGCTGCCAGGGACCCGTTTGGGCAGCAGGGCCAGGAGGTGGAGGCCAGCATGGCAGGGAAGGACATTAAGAGACATCTTGGTACCTAGCACATCCCCACGCAGCCAGTCACGGTGGAGGAGAACAGCCCTGAGCTGGGCTCCATCCTCATCCCATCCTCTTCCTCCCAGTACGAGGTCTCCGAGGACTCCTTCTTCCAGAACATGCTCAACTTCTACAACTTCTCTGCCAAAGTCATGGCCGACCAGCTCCGGAAACCCCCCAATCGGGACCAGTAAGGAGCTGCTTCCCCTGGGGGGCACAGCCATGCCGTCAGGCTGCAGGAGGGCCTGGGGTGGGGGGCGATGGGAGACAAGGGAGAGGGCCAGTCCCAGCATGGCGCTGTCCTCTTGCTCGCCCAGCACGGCCCTCATGGTGCAGGTTCACCAAGGGGAGAAGGTCTCACCATGGGGCAGCAAGGCAGCCATGGAGGGAGCTCATGAGACAGTAGGGACAGGTGATACCAAGGGGGCAAGTCACTCGGGGGTGGGATGGCACAGGAGGGTCCTGGGGGACACAGGGAGGGGGGACACATCCCTGCCTGTGCCTAGTGCCCTGCCTGCCCTGTGCTCTGCCCCCAATGCCTGGCACAGCTGGTCCCTGCCGTAGGTGGAGCATGACCCCGCAGACCGTCAACGCCTACTACCTGCCCACCAAGAATGGGATCGTCTTCCCCGCTGGCATCCTGCAGGCCCCCTTCTACGCCCGCAACCATCCCAAGTGAGCACAGCCATGGGGCCAGGGGACATCTCCAAAGAGCAGGGGACACAGAGGGGAGAAGGCAAGCTGCAGCCCTTGGGATCAGAGCTGGCACCCTGCAGAACCCATACTCACCCCTCCCTGACAGGGAAGTGCTGCCACAGCCACCGTGGAAAGAAAGTCCTGGTGGGTGAAGGTCCATCCAGGCTTTACATCCAGCATCTGCAATGGCCTGCCAAGTTCCTATGGGGCCACCAGTGTCCCCAGGCAGGGCCCACTCCCAGCGGGTGTTAGCTTACCCCCAGGTTGGGTGCCAAGCAGAGCAGTCTCAGCAGGTGCCCAGATAGAGCGTGCGCAGGACGTAGTGGGGGTGCCCAGGATGCAGAGGGGGTACCCAGGACATGGAGGGGGGGGCTCAGGACATGGTGGCAGTTCCCAGGACACAGAGGTAGCCAAATGAGAGGCTGAGATGGTGTGACCCCCCCCACACTAACCTGGCTCTTTCCCGCTGCCTCACAGAGCCCTCAATTTTGGTGGCATCGGCGTGGTGATGGGGCATGAGCTGACCCACGCGTTTGACGACCAAGGTGAGAGCCCATGGGCTCCACCGGCCCAGGCCCCCATCGCCCCCCATAGCACCTCCTGCCACCCCGGAGGCCCCCTGCCCACCCCGGGCCCTCGGCATGGGGAGAGGGGTGCTGCAGGTGCACGGGGGTACCGCTTTGCCATCCATTGCATCATGCGTGTTCGTGCCCCCGGCCGCCCCTGCACCCCCCGGCTGGCTGGCTTCCCCTTCTATCATCCTGTCTCCCCAGGTGGCACCCGCCGATACCTCCCCCCGGCTTCTCTGTGCAGCTTTCGCTCCATCTGCTTGGTGAGGACATGGTGTCTGCAGCTCGGGCCCCCCACCCTGCAGCCCCCTGCGTGGCCCGTGGCCCCCCCGCCACCTCCTCCTCATCCTCCTTTTTGGGGCACGGGACGGGTCCCTCTCACATCTGCTCTGCTTTGTGCCTTCACCGTGGCCCTGGAGCCAGTGGGGATGAGCTGGGGGCAATGGGGGAATTTGGAGTCACAGAGGCTGTGGGTTCGAATCCAGCTTGGGGCAGCAGGGGGACACCAAGGGGTGCTCGGGGACCGAAGCACATAGCCGAGCCCCGGGTCAGAGACTGCCTGGAGTAGGGGTGGGAGACACCATCTCCCCAAGGTGCAGGGCTTGGCATGAACTTAAGGCTCCAAGTGCCCTGGATGTCCCCCAGTCCATCCCTGCAGCACTATACACACACCCCACCAAGCCCTGTCCTGGGACCCCCTTTGGTGGGGGCTGGCCGGGGCACGGGCCCTGTGCCCCTGGTCCCGCTGCCCCACGGCTCCACCCCGCAGGTCGGGAGTACGACAAGGAGGGCAACCTGCGGCCCTGGTGGCAGAACTCCTCGCTGGAGGCCTTCAAGAACCGCACGGAGTGCATGACGCAGCAGTACAGCCGCTACACCGTGCACCGCGAGAAGGTGAACGGCCGGCAGACCTTGGGCGAGAACATCGCTGACAACGGCGGACTCAAGGCGGCCTACAACGTGAGTGGCTCTGCCGGCCGCCACGGCAGGCACAGCGCCTGGCTCCCCCCGCCGCTGCGTCCCGGCCTTCACAGTGCCTCTCTCGCAGGCCTACAAGTCCTGGCTGCAGAAGAATGGGGAAGAGAAACGCCTCCCGGCCCTGGGACTCACCAACCACCAGCTCTTCTTCGTGGGCTTCGCACAGGTATTGCTGAGCAGGACAGGCATCTTGGAGATGCCCAGCTGCTCCATCCCTTCCTAGCTCCTTGGTGCCCCTCCACAGCTCCCCATCCTGCTCGGGAAGCAGGAGCCGTGCCCAGGGGAGGCATCCAGCCCAGCGTTTCCCCCGCTGCTCCCAGCAGGGCTGTCCCCGTCCCTAAGGCCATTCCCCCTCCGGCAGGTGTGGTGCTCCGTCCGGACGCCCGAGAGCTCCCACGAAGGGCTGGTCACTGATCCGCACAGCCCTGACAAGTACCGCGTCATCGGCACCCTCAGCAACTCCCGGGACTTTGTTGAACATTTTGGCTGCCCCCTGGGCTCACCCATGAACCCCGGCAAGCACTGTGAGGTGTGGTGAGGAGAGGGACAGCGCACCAGGCCAGGGACGGTGCAGGGGACAGAGGGGACACGTGCCCATCTGTACCCCCGCCTTTGCCCGGGCGTCGGAGCTGGCCCACGGGCAGAGAGAGGGGCCGCCTCCCGGTTACTGTCCATCGTGGTCCTCCCCACGCACGCACACCACCTTGCCCCCTCATCCCAGCTCCTCGCCCCCCGCCCCCATCCCATCACCCCATCACCCCCACGCCAGTTTACGCAGCCCCCGTGCCGGGCATGGACCGGCGCTGCTGTGCCCACTCACTGCAGCGCTGATCCAAAGCTGGCAGACAGGCACAGCTGGCAGAGCAGCCGCGGCACCCCAGAAACGCAGCTCTGCCCCCCAACCCCAGCGTGCCTAGAGATGGGCATGGCTCAGCCCACTCAGTATCACACTCCCCCCAGAGCCGGCAGGTTAGATGGGCCCCATGGACAGTGTTAGAGCCAAGCCCCCCTCTGCTTCTGCTGCCCCAACCTGCCGCCCACCCCAGGGACGCAGTCCCGGGCTGCTGGAGACGAAGCTGCGAGGTTTGGAGCCGCCCGGCTCCTTCTCTTAACTCGATCCCCTCCTGAACCAGCTTGGCTTCCCCATCCACGTCTGCTGGGACCAGTGGGTGGCAAAGGGAACTGGTGCCTTCAGCTGTGGGTGGCTGTTGCTGAATTTATTTAATGATTAAAAGCAGTTTCCACTTACTCCAGCGGCTCCAAGTCCTTTGCGGTGTCGGGGCAGAGATAGCATCCAGGACATTTGCACGCCCAGACAGTGATTCAAAAGCACGAGGTTAAGGGACGTGCTGGAGACAAGACATCCCAAGGGACAAGAGGCCTCCCGGACAGGATATGGCCTCTAAGATGTTCCAGGAAGGGAATACGGCAGTCACGGAGCCAAGCAGGCACAACACAGCCTGCCTCTGCCTGGGTGTCCTGGCTGGGGTCAAGCCAGCATGCGGAGGACAGGGAGGCATATCACCCCCTAAACCACTGGCACGGTGGGGGCAGCTGCTTATGCTACACATCGGCACTGGGGTGAGAACAGACCGAAGGCATCCAGAGGGCACTGAGGGCAGAGAGGTGGGTCCCTGCGAGAGAGGCCCCATGGAGCACTAGCCATTTCAGGAGATGATGCCTAGGAAAACAAGAGCTCTGCCCGGAAATGTCTGATGGCCCTGCTAAACCCACCGCAAAAACCTTCCCCAAAACCTGCTGCAAAAGCCCTCCCCAAAACTTGCTGTGAAGCTGCCAATGGGGAATGCGAGTGGCAGGTAAAACCAAGGGTGCTGCAGCAGCCTGACGCCCGGGGGCTGCCTGGCCTTCCCCGCTCCCAGTAGCAGGGCACCGGATCCAGCCCCAGCCCATGATGCCAGGAGACAGACGCTTTCCAGAGGAACCAGAGCTACAATCCCATGCATAAGCCACTTCCCACTCACACGATGGCAGGGCCAGGCTTATCCGCAGAGCCGGTCCCTCCCAGGCAAGCCTCGGAGGCACTGTCCCTCCAGCCTGGCCGGCAGGCAGGGAGCGAGGAGCAGCATGGAGCCACCCAGGGTGGCAAACAGCGACCAAGCCCCGAGCGGAGCCGAACTGCAGAAGGGCCCCCACGGCTGTCGTCTCTAGGGAAGGAAAGGGGAGGATGTTGCACAGGAAAAGACAAGAGCTGAAATCTTCAGCCCAGCTCCCTCCCTCCTCGCTGGGCTCTCATGGCGGCCCACACCACCCAGCTGCCCCCCATTTCCCCATGGCTTCGCACCCCTAAACCAGTCTGGGGACCTGGAGCAGCAGCCGGTGCTGAGGCCTCCTGGCCTCCACACTGGGACCCCCACAACCTTCCCCCCCCCCCAATACCCCAGCCTTCATACTGGGACCCACAACCTTCCTCCCGACCCACACCGGGCCCCTCACACCCCAGCAGCCATGCTGACCCCACCGCCCCCAGCACGCAGGCGCGAGTAGTCACGTGAGGGCGGGGCGGTGCAAAGGCCGCCGAGAGTTGCCGTCCTGGCGGCGACAGGACGAGGCGGCACGCAGGCGGCTTGGCGCAAGGCCCGACGGGAGTTGTAGTTCGGCACAGGGAGGCTGGCGCCGCCGCTGCGCGGGGACCGCACTCCATTTCCCAGGAGGCAGCGCGGCGGGGCCGGGGCCCGGGCCTGGGCGCCTCTGGCTTTGGAGGGCGCCGCGGCAGCCGGGGTGAGCGGCGGCGGCGGCGGCGGCGGCGGCGGCCGGGCCGGGTCCTGGGTCCTGGGTGCTGGGTCCAGGCTGGCAACTAGGCCGGGGCCTGGGCCTGGGCCAGATCCTGGGTGCTGGGCCATGGGCCGGGGATGGGTGCTGGGTGCTGGGCCTGGTGCTGGGCCCGGGCGGCGCTGGCTACTGGGGTTAAGCCGATCTGGCCCCGACTGGGGTCACAGGCCGGTTTGACTCTAGGGCAGCAGCACCCCGGGGAGGCGGGGATATCCCTGCCCTGCAGCCCTGTCCCCTTGCCGACACCCTCGCCTTGCAGACGTGCTGCCCACGCCTGGCACCATGGACACGCTGCCCATCACGCCTGGGGAGCTGCTGTGCCTCGGCTCCAGCATTGCCTTCTCCGGCCTCTTTTACTACCTGTACAGGAAGAAAGCCAGAGTCGCAGCACGCATCCAGGTAGCCGGAAAGGGCTGGGTACTGCTCTGTCCCTCGCTGCCCATTCCCCTGCTCCAGCTCTCTCTCCTGCCCACCATCCCATCCCCACTGTCCGACACTGTCCAGCCCAGAGCCCTTGATTTGGGTGCACCTTACTGATCACTGCATCCTCCATTTGCATCATGAGGCCCAGGACCAGGCAGGTCACATCCTGCCAAAGACACCCCCAGTGCCACACGTGACCAACCCTGTGCCCGCCAGCCTGTCTCCCCCGCCGCTGCTCACACTCGGTCCCTGATCTTCCAGGAGGCCCCAAAGCTCCAGGTTGATGATGATTTGCCAGCACTGGTGTCTGCAGCTGATGGGAGGTGCCTGTCTTACGTCGCCCTGGAAGGTAAGGCCTCCCCGTGGCCCCCACACGGGGCACAGCGGCTGGGGCTCTCCTCCCTTGGCTCTGATGCATCCCTTCACCCTCAGGCATAGTGCTGCCAGCCAAGGCCGCGCTGTCCAGCCATTATCAGGAGGACATGCAGGGTGTGATCCAGAAACTGCTTCTAAAAGAGCATCGGCTGATCTGGAACAGCTTGGCCCGGAACTGGTGAGCGATGTGGTGGGACAGCAGGGGTTGGCTTGCACCGGTGGGTTCAGCCCCCCCTTCCTCTGGGGCTGTTTGAGAGGCAAGAGGCAGCTTGGTCACAGGCTCTGCTCCCTGCCCTCGCTTCAGCCCCTGAAGGCTCAGGGTTGTCCCAGGTTGTCCATATTATCAGCGCTGTCCTCTTGGCTGCTTGCAGGAGCGAGAGCGAGCGGGTGCTCTCAGAGCAGGTCTACACCGTCCCCTTCTTGCTGGCCTCACCAGATGCCGAGGCGGTGACGCAGGTGAGCGTGGAGAGCCCACTCCGAGCCGTCCACCTGCCCCTGGAGATGGTGTACGAGCGGTTCCAGCAGCCGGCCCATGGTTTCCGCGACCTGCTGGGCCACTACCTGAGCGGGGAGAAACCCAAGGGCATCCTAGAGACGGAGGAGATGCTGCGAGTGGGGGCCGGGCTGACAGGCATCGGGGAGCTGGCCCTGCACCCCGACGGTTCCCTGCACCTCCAGCCGCCCGACCGGGGGGGCGAGTATTTCCTGTGCCTGGGGGACTGGCAGACGGTGCTGGCAGAGCTGGAGTCGGCCAGCAGGCTCTGGAAGGGGGCCGCCGTGCTGTGCACCGTGGCAGGCGTGGCGGTCCTCCTGCACGCCCTGTGCCGTGCCTACCGCCACATCCGCCTCAAGCAGAAGCCCGAGGACAAGGAGCCGGACAGCGAGGAGGCCGGGGATGTGGGGCTGGAGGACTCCTGCGTGGTCTGCCTGACGCGGCCCCGCGAGTGCGTCCTTCTGGGCTGCGGCCACATCTGCTGCTGCTTCCGCTGCTTCCAGGCCTTGCCCACCCGCCTCTGCCCCATCTGCCGGGGGCCCATTGACCGTGTGGTGCCCCTGTACCAAGCCTGAGAGCGCCCGAGGGGGCACGGGCAGGGGCAGCATGAACCGAGCCAAGCCTTAAGCCTGTAGAAATGTCCGCTGTCCACTTGCATGCAGGTGTGCAATTCCTGTGGAGGAGGGAGGGGTCCTGATTTGCCTCCCATCCGTATTTGGGTGGTCAAGGGCATTCTCTATAAAGCCAGAGTAGACTTATAGGCCCCCCACGCTTCTGTTTGCATTCTGTCTGCCAGAGGGAGCCCCCTTAATGTTGCTGCCTGAGAGGAAACGTGCTCTCTGGTGCCTGACGTAAGGAGAAAGCTCCCTTGCACCACCCAGGGCATTTACTTTGGCGGGTAGCTGTTTGAGCCTTGTTTTTGCAGCATTGACCTAAGGCAGGGACCCCTCCTCCCAGGAGGCATGTGGGTTTTTTTCCTTGTTTTGCTTTTCCAGCGTGTGGCTTTGTCCCCAGAAAGAGTGACTGGGGTGGAGGGGGTGATACCAGGGCTGGATGGACACATCTGGGGAAGGTGGGAGGACACAGACCTGGCCATGGTTCCAGTGCTTTTTCTACCTTTAATTGGTGTGGCTATAGGCACTATACAGACTGTGCGGGGGCGTTCGGGGGACGAAGGTCCCAGTTTCGGGGAAGAGCTGAATTTTGCCTTTGCCAGCTGCTGCTCTGTCCCCTGGTACCCTGGTAAGGCGGGGGGGATGTGAGGCTGCTGTGGGGCTGCAGTGTCTCTCCATCCCTCACTGCAGAGTCCGCGATCTCTTCCTGGACCTAGAGGACATATAGGGCAGCACCAGAGCCTGCCCAGGCCTCCAGCCCTCGCTGAGCCCCTGCGTGTGCCAGCCTCTGAGCTCAGCTTTCCTGCCCCCGTGCTGGGCAGGAGTGCGTGTGAGAGTGACTTGCTGTTGTTCGTTGGTTGATAAAGCCAAGGAGTGGAGCTCAGCCTCGTGCCTTTCTTTATGCCATTAAAAATGGGGGGCTGTGGGCCCGGTTGACACACGTGGAGCAGAGAAACCCTCCTGGGGAGGGCTGGTGGGTGCCACCAACCCCTTCACAAACTGGCTCAGGAAGCTGGTCCAGCTTAAAACACGCACCCCAGGGGAAAAAAGCAGCAGGTGGAGAGAGGGCTCAGAAATGGGGAGCAGCCACCATTGTGGGGCTGCCAGGCCATGGGCTGGGAGGTCACTGGGCCGGTCCCCGCAGGGCACGGGGAAGCCAAACCCGGGGGCAGGGGGCACAAGGGCTGGGATTTCGACGGGGCTGAGCACCCGCCTCCCCTGGATAACAGCACTGGGGGGGGTGATGGGGGCCTTTCCCCTGACCCCCCAGGACGTCACCGTGCACAGCAGTACCTCCTCCGGGGTGCAGGGTGCCCTGCTGCGGCCCCAGCGAGCGCAAGGAGGGGGTCTGTTGCCAAGGCGATGGTGCTCTCCCGGTCTCCATGGCAACCGCTCCCCTGGACCGCTCCCCTTCACTGCCTGGCTGCGGTTGCCTGGGCAACCCGCGGGCTCTCCCGGCTCCTTCCGCGGCTTTGGGGCGCCCAGGGCCCGGGTGGGGGTGGCGCTGGCCAGCCTGTGAGAGCCAGAGCCGTGTGGGGCCCCCCCCCGCCCCACAGCAGCGGTCCCCATCGACGCAGCTTTGGGCTGGGCACTTGCTCAGGGTGAGGGTGCCGCGACGGTGGGCTGTGGAGTGAGCAGCAGGGAAGCGGTCCCCTCCAGAGCCCGGGCATCCCCCCCGCAGAGGGAGGGATTTCGGGAAGGAGATAAATACCAGATGGGAGAGGGCCGGGCTGCCGGGAACACATTCCCTGCGTGCCAAGACCAGTTGGCGCGAGTGGGCGTGTGGGCCAGCGAGGGCAGGAGGCACCCGCGCTCCCGGAGACTGCTCTCCTCGTTCCCTTTCGGCTCAGCAGCCAGCCAGGGACAGCTAGAGAGGTGCCCAGCACCCCTTGGGGACAAGGGCTACCCCTTGGGGATGAGGGGCCCTCTGGCTTGGCAGTGGTGGCTCATGGCCAAGATCCTTCTCTCTCCATGGGTGCTGTGGGTGCCTGGCAGTGGGGTGAGCATCCCGTTGCATCCAGGACCAATGCTGTCCCTGGAGGCACACAGGGCTGGCAGGTACCAGCACCCACACACCCCCTCCTGTCACCTGATGCCAGGACACAGCTCTACCATACACCCCCACCCTGGGGCCTGCAAGGAGCCACCATCACCCGAGGTGGCCCTGGCACAGCCCCCCAGACCCTGCACCCAGGGGGACAGCCCTGCCTGGCACCACTCCGGGCTTCAGCATGACTCAACTGCTCAGCAGCGTCTAGCCAAAACCTCACAGTGCCAAACCACCTGGCACAGGGGCTGCCCAGCCTCACTGTGGCATCTGCACCCCCAGACAGACCTGCTGTGCCCCCGGGGCCCCTTGGCCCAGCAGCAGCATGTGCTGCCTGGTCTGAGCCCTGCAAAACCCTGGCCCAAGGGCAGGCTCACATCTGCCCCAGTAATCGTGGTCCAAGACGGGTCCCCCACCCACTGTGCCCCCACGGTGGCAGCGCCTCCCCATCTGTTGTCATGGTGACCGGAGATGTGGTGGCAGACCAGCCGTGGAGCTCGTCACCCAAGCAGGGAGGTTTGTCCATCTGCTGTGCCAGGGTTAGTGTCCCTCCATCCTCTTCCTCCCTCAGCAACCCCCTGGGTCCAGGCTGGGTGGCCTCCTGCTCCCTTCATTTGAGCCCCCTCCAGGACCCCCACACACACACACACACAGCCAAGGACTGCTCCAGATGCAGCCCTGGCACAGCTGAGACTACAGCTCTGCCCCGGAGTCTCCAGTAAAGGACAGTGCCATCGCCCCACCATCTGCCCCAGTTCATAACATGAGCCCACTCAGGAGCTCCCAGGAGAGCCCCATTCCCGAGAATAGAGTGCGGGCTGAGACAGACAAACTCATTTCACCAGTGACACTACCTGCTCCTCACCCTGGCTCTCAGAGAGGGCATGCCAGCGGGGAAGGGACAGAGCCCACATGGGGAAGGACCCTCTCTCAGGGACGTCCTTTCAGCCTCACCTTCACCCATCGCTGGGTCCCCCAGCTGTCACCCGCTAACGTTCCCACCCCAGCAGCAAGGGCCACGTGAGCCAGCCTGTGGCAAGCCCTACCACCAACATGGATGCACGCTAACAGCGGGTGTCCCCAGGTGCATGGTCCCTAAGACCACGTGCTGGTGTCCCCTCCTGGGCTCTGCCTCTCAGAAACCGTTTGGCTACAGGGAGCCACCTGGCAACAGCCAGGGAGGGAAATATCCAGCCTGGGGGACCCCGACCTTGCAGACGACCTTCGCCAGTCCCACACACCTGGCTGGAGATGAGCACTTGGAGACACCAACCATGCTGACAGCAGGGAGATAGCACCCGGCAAGGACCCCCGGGCCGCGGCTGTCACCAACACAGAGCAGAAGTGCCATTTCACGCTTCTTGGCAGGGCTGGAAGCAAAACAGATGGAAGAGCTGGAGACACCAAAACCAGCCCAGCAGCCTCCAAACACGCCTCTGCAGCCCCCGCCTCCAGCACGCCCCAGCCCTGCTGGCCCCAGGGTGAAGGCTGGCAGCTACCAGTAGCAAAGGGCTCCCCAGACCTGCTCTCCAAGCACCAGGCCCTGAGGGCACACATGGAGAGAAAGCCCTGACCAGGCCGGTTACACAACATGATGGAGATGGCTGGGACGCAGCAGGAGGGATGCGTGCAATGCGGCTTCACCTTACCCATCAGGAAACTCTGCTGGGCAGTGAGGGGAGCTCAGGAGGCATCTGGAGTCTCATCACAGGGCTCTTCCAGGCCAGGGATACCAAATGGGGTTGAAGGGGCTCCCTGATGGATTTCCTCTGCTTGGTCACCAAGTGTCTGTTTGGACCAGGGTGGAAGAAAACAGTGACCTCAAAAATTATCTGTGCAAAAGAGTTTACTGTAAGGCCCAAGCAGCAGACCTGGGGGATGCCTGCCTCCTCCTCTGAGCCTGCCTTCATCTAGCTGCTGCCTGCCAGACTGGCAACCCCTCAGACCCCATCTCATCTCTGTCAGAGCTTGGGGACCTCCAGGTGCTCCTGCCTGGTCAGACTCCCACTGCCCACGGGTGTCCCTGCCCAGCCCAGGCTGGACATGCCCCACTACCAACCTCTTAGATGTGCACAGGGTGTTTCTTCACCTGTGAAACCACTTGAAGCACCAGTGACCTTGGGGTGAAAACCCATCACCTGTATCAAGGCATCCAGAGCCACCACCCCAGTCTGCATGTGAGGATGCAGGACCTCAAGAGAGCAGGAGCCGCTGGGCTCCTTGAGCATCTCCCAGGGCCACAGGAGCCCGAAGCAACAAGGCAAGCCACACAGGCAGCACAACCTCCATCACCAGCTCTGCGGCCAGAAGCCCAGCTGCATGTGCCCTCCACTAACCAGGGGGCTGCGGCCACCCCCCAGCCCTTGCATCGCCTGCAAGGTGGCTACAGAGATGTGTCCCAGCCTTGGCTCAGAGGCTGGAGCCCAGGTTTGAAGAGCCCAGGCAGGAAGAAGCTGCCTGCTTCCCTCACTCCCACACCCCTTCTTCCCGCTTTGTGTCGGACAAAAGGCTGCAAAGGAAGTGAGAAAGGAGATTACGTGGATGCTAAAAGGCGGATAACGAACGTGGGATGAGAGCCAGGAGAAGGGGGGCACGCAGTCCCGGCTCATGATGAGGGAATGCAACCCACACCGCTGGGGAGAACAGGCCAGGGTCCCTCCTGCACCCCCTGCTCCCCCACCCCACCAGCAGCTTCACGTCCCAGGTGCCTCCTTCCTTCTAGCCCTGGGGGCAAAAGGCTGCATCACCCCAGTCCTTGGGGACCCGGGCACTGGAGATGTCCCAAGGAGATGCAGTTGTCAGCAGCCACAGCCCTGCTGCACCAGCCTGGATCTGACCCTCCTCCTCCAGCCTGGAGGGTCCCTCCTGCACCCCCAAGGAGCCCTGTCCCTGCTCCTCCATCACCCCACTGCCAACCCGAGGTGCTGCACAAATGCAAGTGCTCAGGCGAGATGCCCTGTGCTGGCCTCGCCCCAGGCGCCTGCCGGCTGGCCCTGCCCAGGAACGCGTCCCGGAGCGCAGCACCAGGACCTCGGCTCCCCGGGCCCTGCTCGCCTCCCACACAGCCCATCTGCTCCTCTTCGCGCTCACCCCCCGGCCCGGCTGGGAGGGCTGAGCACAGCGCACACCAGGGCCTGTCCCTGCCCACGGGCAGCGGCACGTGGGCCCGGTGATGGGGAAAAGCAGGCCACATCTCAGCGTGGGCCTCTCGCCTATTTTCCCGGGCGCTTTTTGCAGGAGCAGAAGCTGTCACATGAAAAAGTTTGAGCTGGTTCCCCAGCAAAGGCAGAAATAAAGCCGCTGCCTTGGCAGCGGAGAGGGCACATTTCTACCCCCATCCCTTCCCAGCTCTGATCTCAGAGGGGATGGCAGGGACCAGCACTCCACAGAGCCGGACGCAAAGCAAGAGGCATCTCTGAGCCTTCCCAAAATAGAAATACCTGCTCCCTTTGCACGGACCAACCCAGCAGATGTTCTTCTGCAGCACCTTTCATCTGGGATCTCAAAGCACGGGCTGCAGAGACACCAGCACCAGCGGGAAGGAGAGGTGGACCATAGGGCCCCCTATAAAACTCCGCTCTGGCCCCTTTGAGAAGCCCAGAAAGCAGCACTTGCAGGCCAGCGCAGGACGGGCAGAGCGGGGCCAGGGCTGGGAAGCGCTGCTCCCACACAGGACTCCGCTTTGCAGTGACCCCAACGTCCTCCATCCTAGCAGAGGGCTCTGGATGCAAGGCAGCAGCAACAGGGCTGCCCCACAGAAGGGGACAAGGCAGGAGCTGAGGGTGACCCCAGAGCCAGGTGGGGCCTCCACAGCCAGCATGCACCATGGGCAGCCCCAGACAAGGTGAGGGGCTGAACCAAGCCTGGAGCTGCCCAAGGAACCAGGAGCACAGGGGAACAAGGCTGCATCCACAGCAGAGCTCAGGCAAGGACCAGAGGCCCAGGCTGGAGCTTAAATGGAGCCCCTGGCCCACAGGTGATGGGGGTCCCAGGTGAGGCTGGTCAGGGTCATTAAGGCTGTTTAGTGCCATCAGAGCCCTGAGCATGGAAAATGCAGGAGGAAAGGGACACTGGGGGTCTGGGAGCCGGGGTTGAGGTGTGCAGGGAAGAGGAGATACGAACAGGGCTCTGGGGAGACTTGGGGGACTCCTCAGCTCCTCCAGGGGTGAACTGTAGGTGTCCCCTTGGTGACCCATTTCAGGTCCCCACAGGGGATGGACCCTCCCTTCCCTTGTCTGCACAGTGTTCCTCCAAGTGGGTTCAGCCCCCACCAGGTCCTGGGGAAACGCCAAGCAGTGGGGCAGGTAGCCTGGGATGCTCCCGCCCCACGTGGGCCACGTGCGTGGGCACCTGTGCACCCATGCAGGCGCTCGCACCCACACCGCAGCCCTGCGGATACATGTACCCGCACGCTCATGTGCACACAGACACGTGCAGATACGTGTGCACACAGACACGCATGCACCCACATGTGTGCACAGACACCCACATGGGGGGCTGGTGGGGAGCACAGGGCTGGGGCAGCGCCACTGAGCCCCCCAGCACTGGGGGCTCAGGGCTGCAGCAGGGGACGCACAGATGGGGAGCAGCGCAAGAGGCACAGACGGGGGACTGGGGCTGACTCGGGGGACTGGTCCTGGGAGCAGGGCAGGACCAGGGGGCATGGAGACCTGGGGCGGGGGCTGCAGCGGGGCAGTGTGGGCAGGGGGCTGGGGCACGTGGGCTGGGACCTGGCCTGGGGGTGCTTGGGGTGCGATAGGGGACCAGAGCAGGCTGTTCTGGGGCACTGCTTGGCTTCGCCTTGGGGTGCTGGGGACCAGGACCGGGACCAGGACCAGGCTGGGTTTGGCGATACCCTGCTGTGCTCTGGGCGGGGGTACACGACCATGCTGCGTTTGGGGGCAGCGGCTGTGCTGGGGGTACCAGGCTGTGCTGGGGGTGCGGTACCAGCCCCAGCTGTGCTGGGGACAGGGCACCAGCGGCGCCGAGGGTCTGTCCCGGCTGCGTTAGGGATGGGGCACCGGGATGCGGGGGAGCCGTCCCGGTGTGTTAGGGACGGGGTACCGGCCGTGCAGGGGTACCCGTCCCCGCAGCCCAGGGCCGGGATGGGGGGGAGGGTACCCGTCGCGGCTGTGCAGGGGACGTGCCGCAGCGCTGGGGCGGGGATGTGGGGCAGAGGGCCCCGTGTGGGCTGCGCGGGGCGGCGGCGCCGGGCGGGGGTCCCGTCCCGTCCCGTCCCGTCCCGTCCCGTCCCGTCCCGTCCCGTCCCGTCGCGTCCGGCGCGGTGCGGCGCGGCGGCGGCGGGCGCGGGCGGCGCAGCGAGCCCCCCCGCGCCGCGCCGAGCCGGGGGGGTCCCCGCTCCCCCCGGATGCATGACTTCATCCTTCCGCCCGGGTTTCCTCCCCGCCGCCGCCGCCGCCGCCGCAGACTGGCTCCCGGCTCGGCGCGGCGCGGCTCGGCCCGCTCGGCCCCGCCATGTCGCAGGTGCTGCCCTACGGCGAGGACAAGGTGGGCCGCTACGGCGCCGAGCCCGAGGCGGGGGAGCTGCCCTTCAGCTGCCGCCTGCAGGACACCAACGCCTTCTTCGGGGGCAACCAGGGCAAGCGGCCCCCCAAGCTGGGCCAGATCGGCCGGGCCAAGAGAGGTACCGACCCCCGGCGCTGCCCCCCGGCCCCCCGCGCCGCCCCCCGGGCCCCCCCGCCACTGCGGGACCCCCGCCGCCCCCCCGGGGCACCGCGCCGCCCCGCGTCGCCCCAAGCATCTCGGGGGCTGCCCCCCAACGCCGCCGGCAGCGCACCCGGACCGGCGCCGCGGCACCCCCGCGATTGCCCCGCATCCCCCCCCAAACATCCCCCCTCTCCATCCGCCTGCACCCCCGAGACTGCCCCCCCGGCACCCATCGACAGCCCCCGCTGCCCCCCAGCCCCCCCGGCAGCCCCCCACGAGCCCCTGGCGCTGCCCCCCATCCCCATAAACCTCTCCCCCTCCGCATCTCTGCTTGCCGCAGAGCCCCCATCGGCACCCCCAGGGATGCTGATCACCCCCCTTCCCCCCCCACTTCACTGCCTGCCGCAGCGACCCCCGCCAGCAGCTCCCCCGCTTCACTCAGCACCCAAATAAATACCCCCCCCCCGCACCCCGATCGCTCGCGTCAGCCCCCTCCGATGCCTGGGCCCCCTGAGAACGGTCCAGCTCCCACCCCACAGCAACCCCCCCCAGAGCCCCCTCCCTTGAGCTGCAGTGGGAAAAGGAGTAGGGCAGACGGAGACCCCCCCCCAGCACTAATGCACCCCAGCCCCCAGGGACCAGTGGCCGCTGCCTGCTCCAGCCGCCCCTCTTTGCGGTGGTCATGGGGCCAGCAGACCCCCCCCCCGGCAGGGATGGGGGTCTGGTTGCTCCCCCCAGTGATGCTGGGGGTCTGGCTGATCTGCCCCCAGCAGGGTTATGACGGGGGGGTCTCGCTGACCCTGCTGTTCACCCCAGGAGGGATGCCGATGGGGGGGGGGGGGTCTGTCCAGCTGGTGATGCTGGTGGGGGGTTTTCTAGCCCCCGCAGTGGCGATGCTGGTGGGTGTCTGTGCAGCCCCCCATGGCGATGCTGGTGGGGGGTCTATCCAGCTCCCCATGGCGATGCTGATGGGGGCTCCCAGCCGGCGATGCCGATGGGGGTCTGGCTGCCACCCCCGCGGTGGCGGCGGCCCCCCCTCCCCGGCTGGGTCATTACCCATTCCAGTCCTGTTGCTCTCATCAGCTCCTGCCGCAGAGAGGAGGGGGGGTCCTTCCTGGTCCTTCCTGCCCCCCCTTTTCCCAAATCCTCCCAGTCTGAAGGTGGCTGGCTTGCTGCATCGCAGATGCTGCCCCTACCCAAGCTGGGGATGGGGGGCAACCCCCATCCCCATCCCCAGTCGCCCCTTGAGCCCCCTTTGCTCCCCTTGTTCCCACGACACCCTTCCGTCCCCGGGGCGATCCGTGGGGCAGCGACGGGGGGCAGCGGGGGGAAAGAGCCAGGCCCCCGCGGTCCAGCTGAGGCCGGGGGTGGTTGGTGCGGGGGAGGCAGGCTGGGCTCCGGCCGCCTCCGCGCGTGTGTCACTCGTGTGTGTGTCCCCGCGTGTGTCCCCGGGAGCGGGTGCCCGTGTCGCTGCGTGTTTGCCCATGTTGCTCACTGGCACGCATGTGCGCCCGTGCATGCATGCCCGCGTCTGTCCGTCCGTCCGTGCCCGCATCGCCGTGTCCCCCCGCCCACGCCCGTCCCCGCGTGCCTGTCCCCGCAGTGGTGATCGAAGATGACCGGATAGACGAGGTGCTCAAGGGCATGACGGAGAAGTCGCCGTCGGGGGTATAAGCCGGGACCCGCCGCCAGGACCCACAGGCCGTGCCCCGCTCGCAGCCCTCTCGGCCGTGCATGTTGGCTGGACTGAGGACGAGGAGGGGGAGGCCATGCCCGCGCCCCCCCCAGCCCGCCGGGCCGCCCGGAGGCTCTGCCCGCCACCCCGGCCAGCTGGCCCCCCCGGGGCCACCGTGCGCCCCGCGCCGGGCCCCCCCCCCGAGCCATGCACTTTATCCCTCCGCCTGCCCTGGGGGCCGGCTCGCCCCCCACGCTGGGCAGAGACCCCCCCGGGGGGCTCCCCCCCCCTCCGGGCGCACCCCCCCCAGCCTCCTCGCCAAGTACCAGCAGGCGGGGGGCAGCGCCGGGGCCGGCGGCGCTGAGCGGGGCCGGAGCGGAGCCTGGGCGGGCGGACTCGAACCCCACCGACAGTGAGTGCTGCTGTCCAGAGACATTTTTTGCTCCATCGTTTTTGCATGAGCTTGGTGGCCCGGGCGCCCTGTCCTGGTGCCGAGGGTCATCCCCACTCCGGCACGCTTCTTTTTAAACAGAAAACTCCTCATATTTGTATTTTTATATCCGAATCTTTGTTAAAAATCGATCTGCTGACGTTGAAATGTTGAAGTACTGCATCGGGGAAACAAAAAAATGGTTCATATTTTTTTCCATAAGAAAAAAAAAAGAAAAAAAGAGAAAAAAGCAAGCGAGAGAGATAGAGGGAGCACGAGAAAAATATAAACCGTGGGAAGCAAACCACGGAGGCCCCAAGCCCGGATTTCCCGCGGCGAGGCCAGGCAAGCCGCGAAATCCACGGCGGGGCCTCTCCACCCGGCAGCAGTATCGGACAGGACTTCTTGAATGTCGTTAGGGTTTTGCACACATCATCCGTAAGAACCAAGCAGCCGTCTTCGCGCGTCCTCTCCCGCGGGCGAAGGCAGCGCCGGGCCGGCAGGGCGGCGGGGGGACGGTCGCAGACCCCATTGCACTGTTTGCGAATGTGGCCAGATAACTCCCGCATCAGTCGCTGCCTCTTTCTCAAGGGTTTGGGGGGCCGGGGAGGGGGGGTTGGGGGTGGGCAAGGGGGGGGGGGCGGGGAGGGAAAGGGCCGTTCTGAGTTGTTGTTTTTAATTTTGTACTTTAATTTAATTTTATTTTTTAAGAAGCTTCTCGGGGGGGTCTGATGTGCATGAGAAACTCGTCATCTTTTTCAATAACCTACAAGTGGCATTTATGGAGACATCAACGCAAAAAAAAACCACAAAACAACAAAAAAAAGAAGAAAAAAAAAGATACTTGTGTCATGATGTTCTACGAATGATCCATTGTAAATTTAAATGCCATTTTTCACTGTACTGGTGAACAAAACGCGATGAATAAAATACATTCATGTACCAACTCGAGGCCGGCAGCCGCCTGCTCCTTCCTTTCGCCGTCCCCCACCAGAGCGAGCGGGGCCGCAGGGCTGCAGCAGGGATCAGCCCCGGCGCTTTGGTGTGCTGTTTTTTGGGAATGGCTGGGCTCTCGGCACTGCCCCAGCTCCAGGCTCCACGCTCCTGCGGGCTGGGGGGGACCGACCCCCAAGTCCTTTGCTGGTTCCCGGCAGGGAGGGGGGGCAGCTCCCGGCTGACCCACTTTTGCCTTTCGCCAGAAATAGCAGCCCGGCGGCTCGTGCCTGTTAAATATTTTACTGCTGTCCCTCCGCGGAGGTGTCCCTTCCCCCTGCTACCCCCCCCCAGCATCGCTGCCCCCCTGGGGGCCGAGCCGCAGGGGTGACCCCGCGAGGGGCATCCCGGGGCGTTTCGGTCCCAGTTTGCACGGCGGGAGCACCACGAGCCAAGAATGCCGAAATGCACCCACGGGTGCGCGCGGGCACTGGTGGGCACAGCCCCACGGCGAAGCCACGCTGTGAACCCCCGCGCGCCGAGACAGCCGGCGAGACGTCCGCGGCCCCGCTCCAGACGCCACAGACGCCCCCATGCCGCTGAGCTCAGCTCCGCGCACTGGCACAGGCGCTGATGCCGCCCCCGCCAGCACGCGTGTCCCCAACCCCGCACATGCCACCGCGCGCCAGCAGGGTCCCCGTGCCAGGATCGCGCCTGGTTGCCACCATGGACCAGGAGGGGATGAGGGGTGATGTGCGTGGGAACCTGCGCCACGCCACATCCCAGTGCGGACCAGTAGCCCACTCGAGCTGGGGCGAGGGCGGGAGAGCGGCGCAGGACCCCCACACCCGGCACCGCTTCACCGGCGGCACGGGGAGGGGGCACCCCCGGCCAGCGCGTCCCCGCCGCGGGGCCGACGGATGCTATCGACCCGGCGCGTTGCCATGGCGCTGCCGGGTTTCCCATGGCACCGCAGCATCGGCGGGGCCCCGTGGGGCCGGGGGCTCCCCACGGCCGGACGGCACGGAAGGGGCTGCGGGCAGCCCCCGAGCCGCCCCAGCACAGCTCGGCGGTGCGGCTTCTCCTGGTTTTGGGCAGAGCCGGCTACGCGGGCGCCAGGAAAGCCGCTCGGACGCGCTGGGGAGGCCTAAGGGTGCAGCCTGGGGCATCCTGCTCCCGTCCCCAGGGAGCCCAAACTACCCCCCAGCCAGCCCCCCGCTCCCAGCCCGGCGTGCACCACGGGCCAGCAGCAACGGGGTCATATCAAACCCTCCCCCCCGGGGGCCGCAGCAAGGCTTGGGGGCCGAGCAGGGAAAGGAGGTGGCGTGGATCAAACGTGATCGGCCGTCGGGGGGAAAAGGGCTTGTGCAGAGCCCAGGGCCCCCGTCCCCCGGGTGGCTCCTGCCCCCGGTGCTCAGGTGGGCACAAAAGCGCCGGGGCGGGGGGGGATCCTGCCCCTCTCCTCGTCAGCACCACGCTCGCTAATCGTGCGGGGCCAGACATTTGCTTGCAGCTGGGAAAGGAGAGGAATGAAAAGCCCCAGCGCAGCCTCCCCGCTCCTCCGCACTGCCGCGGAGCCTCCACCGGAGCCGGCACCAGCGGGAGGGAGGGAGGGAGGGAGGGAGGGAGCAGGTCCCCTGCAAGATGGATGGATGGAATTAAACCTGATTCAGTTTCATTACCAGCCACAAAGCCCAGAGCCCTGGCTGCTTTCCAGAGGCGAGGAGGGGGGGAGAAGGGAGGCAAAACACACAACCGAGGCCCCGAGACGGGAGCCCAGGTGGCATTTCCCACTCTCCCCCCTGCGTCCGCCTGCCGGGGCCCTGGCTCGCTCCTGGGCACCGTGGCATCCCCGCTGCCCCTGCCCAAAACGCTCCCCCAGGAGGAGGCTGCTCCCTCTTCCTCCCGTTACTCACATCGCTGGGTGACTGGCAAGGCGGGGGGGGGCTGCTCCCCGGTCCCCAGCTCCCCTGGGAGGGCTGATCTGCAGGGCAGCTCCTTAAGGCGCTACCGGGCACAGGGCCCCGGCCGAAGGGCGATACGGCCCGGGCAAGGCAGGGAGGTGGGCGAAGCCCCGCTCGCTCACAGCTCGATGGCCCGGAGGTAGTCCTCGTCGGCGGGGACCGGTGGCGGCGGCGGCGGCTCCGGGGGGGGCGCTGGGGCCGGGGCCGGCGGAGGCTGGCGCAGCTTGCGCCCCAGGGCCACATCGGGCGAAGCCAAGCGCTGGCCCTTGCACATGACGTAGAGGAAGTAGTGGAAGGTGTCCCCGTAGGCGGCGTGCCGCAGCGACCAGCCGAAGGCCTCCTGCGCGTAGTGGGGCTTGCGGAAGTGGGGCTGGGCGAAGGAGATGGAGACAAAACGGCCCCCTGGGCGCAGGATGCGGCTCACCTGCGACGAGAGGAGCAGGTCAGGGGGACGCAGGGAGCTCTGTCCTGCCCGGTGGTGACAGCCCCATCCCCGTGGGCTGCCTGTCTCCAAATACCAAAGATGCCCCGGGCACCCCCTGCAGCCCCCAAACCTCCTGCCTGCATCTCTGCATGGGACCCCCTGTTCTCTCCCGACCCCCACGCGCCCCTCTCCGGCGCGGTGCCCACGGAGGGAGGGGGCCCCTGCGCCGCGCTGAAGGCCGGCATCCGAGCTACGGGCTGTTTGCATCGGAAAGGACTCGACCCTTTTAATCACCATTTTCTCCTCGCTGGAACTAAGCCCCCGCTAATAGGATGGAAAAGAACATCAATTTTCTTGCTTGGCTTTATCCAATGTCAAAAGGCTTTTACGGCCAGCACTCGCGTGCTCGGCATGCAAAGGCAGCGCCCGGGGCGAGCGTCCAGCCCCCAGCGCCTCCCTCCCCGCGCCGCACCGCACCGCCGGCCCCCCGACGGGGACTCCCCCGCAGCGGGGCGCCGGGCGCCCTTCCCGGCCGGCGAGGGGCAGAGCCACGGGAGGGGGACGGAGGCCCCAGGGGTTTCCCGAGCTCTGGGTTAATCCTCCCGGGAAGCGCCGGGGCTCAGAGCAGCCGGGGCCGAGGCCCAGGGCAAGGGCAAAACCGCCCCGGGGGCTTGCTGGGAGGAGGGACGGAGGCGGGAGCAGGCTGCCCTGAGCCTCCCCGCGCAGGCACCGGCAAAAGGAGGCCACGGGGGCTTCCCAAAACAACCGCTTACTCCAGCCCCGCTTGCTTCCCAGCGGAGAACTGCGGCCCCTCAAATGTACCCCTCACTCAGGAGGCAAAAAAAAACCCGTTTGGGTTTTGCCCTGTAAGGGCAGAGGCAAGACAGAGCCGAGCCGCCAGGGCCAGAGCCGGGTGGGCACCACGCAGCCGTGGGGCTGAGCGCCAGCCCCGGGGTCTCCATGCAGAGAGCTCAGCACTTCTCCCAGCAAGGGGGGGGCAGGCAGCACCCAGCACCCACCCCACGAAGCAACCTCAGCTGCCGGCCCAGAGATCTCGGACCAGGGGACTGAGATGCCGCGGCGCCGGCGACGAGGGACGCCACGTGGGCGCTGGGGGCTCCCCGGCAGGCAGGGGTGGTGGCCGAGCGGGGTGGGAGGCATCCTGCATCCCGGCGCTCATTAATAGAGCAGCAACGGCTGTTGCTAAGAGACGGTGCAGGAAAACCTTCCCGGCTCCGGGAGCTGCGCGGGGGGGCAGGGAGGGAGAGGGAGAGCCGGCCGCTTCCCCGGACAGACCCGTCGCCCCGAGGCCAGCGTGCCACACCGGGGCATTCCCACGGCAGGGTGGATGTGCTGGTCCCCACGTCGCCAGGGCGGCAGGAGCAGGCTTAATCCCATTAAAGCGGGAGCCCCGGGCGGCGCCCTAAGAGGATTGCGGGCAGCGCTTGGCGGGTCACAGCACAGCGGTCCTGCGCCCGCCGCCAGCGACGGTGCCCCAGTGACGGGGGTCTCCAGGTCAGAGTGGGAGCCAGGCGGCGAGAGGGGAAGGGGGGCTCGGCAGGCAGAGGGGGCCCCACACGCACCCACTGCCGCGGGCATGAAAACACCGTCCCCCTTGCCAGGGGTCCCACAAACCCGGGATGCCGAGGGGTTGCAGCATCCACATGGGGAGTGGCGGCAGGACAGCCCTGCCGAAAGGGGCCGTGCACAGCCCGGCCCCCCCAGCAAGGAGGGGGCCCAGGGTGAGAAGCTCCAGCGCAGAGGATGGTGCTGCACCCAGCAACACACAGGGAGGGCAGGGATTGAGCAGAGGATTAAGGAGGGGGGGCTAAATCCTCCCTGTTCCCAAATGACAAGGACAGGCAGCATCTCTGGCAGCAGCAGGGCATGGCCTGGATGCCAGGGACAGCCCCGGCCCTCTCACCGCTGCCAACATGGCTGTGCAGCGACCCACTCCCTGGGGCCTCCGGACTCAGCCAGGAGAAAGCTTAAACCTAGGGCAAGAGGTGGTCGAGGGCAGCCCCAGGGCTGCGCCCCCCCGGCCCCCTATCCCGCAGCCGGAGGTAGGGTGCCGGCACCAAGGATTATTGTGCCGGTCATTCCCCTGCCACGTGGAGGGAGGGAGGGAGGGAGGGATGGGGGGGGAACGCCGCTCCCCCCCCCCCGCGTGAGCTCAATCCGGTTACCGCCACCGCTGCCAATTAATAGGGGCCGGAGGCATCACCGGTCCCCGTGGCAATGCCGGGGCTGGTCGATAGGGACGAGGGTTTCCATGGCAACCCTGAGACGGAGCCGGACAACGCCGGGGTCCCCGGCTAACGAGATCGAAGCTGGAGGGGGGTGACTAACCCGTCACTGCCCCACGGTTGTCACCTTGCCCCAGGCTGGCAGGGCCCGGGGCCACCGACCCCCCCCCCCCCCCCCCCGTGCCCCAGGGGACCCTGGGGGGCCTCAACGGCCCAACCTGCCCCAGGCACAGCTATGCCCAAGCCGCGGCACGACCCTGCCGGGATGGGGCCCGTTTTTGCTAACATCCCTTAATATTTAGGCTGCAAAGAGGGGAGTCACCCAGCACCCCCCCAGCCCCCCAACAGGACCAGGCATCTGGGGTGCCTGGACCCCTTTGCATCCCCGAGGGGGACAACCCACTCCCCCAGGGGAGGTGACAGGCTGGGAGAAGGGGTCTCCCCCACGCCAGGGGGGGCAGAGGGCACCATTCCCCCCTAGCCTGGGGGGCAGAGGCACAGATCCCTGGCACCGTGGGGAAATTAGGGTGCCAAGCCTTTGCCTGCACCCCGATGGCCCCAGCTCCCACCTAGACTGGATCTGGGGACCGGCTCCAGCAGGGCTCGGAGGTGACACAGCCCCGGCGTGCGCGGGGCAGCGTTGCCCAGCCCGTACCTCCGCCAGCACCTGGTGCAGCGCCGCGGTGGCCTGGGGCGACACGTGCCAGGGGTCCCTCTCCTCCACGGTGAGCACGTCCAGGGTGCCCTTCTCCAGCACCACGTCGAAGGAGGCGTCAGGGAACTGCAGAGCGCTGATGTCCATGACGGCCCAGCGCAGGCCGGGGCAGTGGGCGTAGCGGGCTCTCATGGCCTCGATGCACACAGGCGAGAAGTCGATGCTGGTGATGTCCGTGTAGCCCAGCTCGTAGAGGTCGTGGCTCAGGGCGCTGTTCCCGCAGCCTGTGAGAGGGGCACGGCAGGGCTCAGACGGTGGGGCCGGGCAGCTGCCCCCCGTCCGGGCACGTGGGTCGAGGGAGACCCACACACAGGTCTAACGGGGCGAGCTACAATGGACATAGGGGGTCCCTGCCACCCCCCAGGCTGCCTGCGAGCACCCCGACCCCTGTTCACACCACCCTCAGAGCCCCAGGGCAGGGGGAGATGGGCTGAGGAGGCAGAGCAGGTCACTGTGTTGCTGGAAGTGCCACCTCATTGCTAATTAACGAGCATTTCTCTAGTTCTTAATTACCCCTTTAATGCCAAGCGGGTGACTGCAAACCGACCCCGCACAGCCCATGGGGCTGAGAGCAGCCCCCACTCCCAAGCCCCCCGCAGCACGGCCGCCCTCGCTTTACGGGAACCCCGGGGGGGGGTTCCCCACTCCCAACCCCACCGCGACCACAGCCTCCCCACTACAGGGCAGGACACGTGAGCAAACTGCAGAGATGCTCAAGCCATGGAAGCTGCAGAGGGGCAGACTGATCCCCCCCACAGCGTACGGCGCCGGGGAGGCCCCCTGGTCCCCCCCCACCAGCCCCACGTGCCAGGAGCCGGTCGTGCCCACTGCTGCCCCGGGAGCCCCGTGGGGCCCGCGAGGGCTGTGGCACAGAAGCAGAGGCCACTGGCAAATGAGCAGATTACCGCAGCACGGCACCATCTGGCAGGACTTAACCGGGAGGCAGCCGGTGGGGGAGGACGGCTGGCTGGCTGGACGGAGGGATGCGTGGAGGAGGGGAGGGAGGAGTGTCCGCCTTCCCAGCACGCAGCGGCAGCCCCCAGCCAGCACCCGCCGCCCCGGGAAGGCAGCACCTCTCCTGGGAAGGCACCAGGCACCAGCTGCACCCGGACACGGACATCCCACAGCGCAGGGAAAGGACTCCTCTCCTCCCAGCAAAGCCTGCTCCTCCTGGGGCCCGGGCCACATGCAGGGCCTTCTCCATCAACGAGCAAGGAGAGAGGGGCCCAAGAGTGCCCCCTGGTCCCGGGGAAGCGGGGAAAAGGGGATTTGGATGCTATTAATCACAGATCACATAGATTGATCCTCTAACAGGATCAGGCGATTAGACCCAGTTAATCTGAACCTGCTCCGAGACTCCAGCCCCAGGGAGAACTCAGATTAAAAAACTGCCAGGTTAAATCCGTGGCAGCAGCCAGATCAGAAACAGATAAAGCACCAGGTAGGATTAAAGGCAGCTTATACTCCCCTCTGCCCTGCTAAAACCCTGCACAGACAGGACTTCCCCACTCGCTGGCCAGGGGAAATCACTGCAGAGCACTCAGGGGGCGGGGGGGGGTGAGGAGGCCCACGCCAGTCCCCCAAGCAGCGCGACCCCCTGCCTGCAGCCGTCCCGGGGAGCACGGACCCATTCTCAGCCCCGCTCACCCCCCCGCGCCGTGGCAGGCAGCCCCCAGCCTCCCACCCTCGCCTTCCAGCCCTTCGTGGTTCGCCGGTTCAGGCCAGGCCGGGCCATCCCAGGCCAACAAGCGGATTTTGGCAACACATTGTTTCTCTCTTGGACCCTGGCATCCCTGGATCACAAACCGGCCAACGCTGCAGCTCTTCCTCGCCACACTCCTCCTCGCCAGCTGGGAGAGCGTCCTCAGCACCTCGCTCCCTGCCAGGCTGGGGAGGCGCCCGCACAGACACCCGCTCCCCCTGCCCACCGCCACACACCACCCCCGGGGCTCCCCGCCGCAGGCAGGTGCTGCGAGCTGAGGGGGATAGTCCAAGCCCTGGACTTTGCCTGACGCAGCTCTGCTCTGCCACAGGCCTCCCACACAGCCCTGGTCATGTCCCTTCACCTGCCCACGGCCCCATGCTGGCAGCACCCCAGCTCCAGGGTGAATCGTGGCTGAGGCCCACAAGCCTTAGAGGAGGGACACGGGCACCCAGACACACTCGACCCCCCGAGGCATGCCACCTGCCTCGCACGCCGAAACACGGCTGCCACGCGGGGCCGAGAGCTTCCCTTGCCCCCTGTCCACGGGCCAGGCTGGCCCAGCGCCCGGCTCGTTCAGCACAGGGCAGAGACCTGCCAGGGGCCCCCAGCCCAGCGGGGCCAGCACTGCCGGGCTCCCTCCCCGAGCCGGCGGCGCTAGGCCAGGGTCGGAGGAGCCTGGGGTCCCCCGCGTCACCCCGCTGCCGGACACCGCGGTACTGGGAGCTCCCGGAGCCCCTCGGCAGGCGGGGACCTTCCCCCACCTCCTCCGCGCCGGGGAGCTCCGGGGAGCCGGTGTCCCGGTGCAGCACAGCCCGCAGGCGAGCGGGGCGCCGGCTCCTGGCCCCCCGGAGAGGGAGCAAAACCCCGCAGCCGGGGTTTCGGGGCCCGGGGCAGCCGGGCACGGGCAGGGCAGAGCCCGGGGGCACCGGGGAGCAGCCCGGTAGCCCCCGAGGGCCGCCTCGGCGGGGCCACCCCGCCCCCTCGCGGAGAGCGGGCCCAGCGGGGCGGCGGGAGCCCCGGCCCCACCCGGCGCCTCCTTCCCGTAGGGCCTGCGGTGAAGCCCGGCGCCGGGGCGCAGCCGGGGCGCGGCGGCCCGGGCCAGGCGGGCACGTACCGAGCACGAGGATGCGGTCGCCGGGGCGCAGCTCCGCCTCCAGCTGCCGGCGGAACCGGGACAGACCCCCGAGCCACTCCTGGGGCTCGGCGCCCGCCTCTCGGTACCGCGCGTCCCAGAAGCCGCGCTCCCGGTAGCGGCCGTTGGCGTCCGGCAGCCGCCGCCGCCGCTCCATGGCGCGGCCGCCACGTGCCGCCCGCGCCGCCCACGTGCAGCTTCCGGTCGCTGCTTCCGGCAGGGCGCGGTGCGCGGGGCAAGGCGGCCCGGCTGGAAACAGCGGCGGGGCGGAACGGAACGGAGAGGCGCGGAACGGCGGCGCGGGGGCGCGTGGCGCGGCGGCGGCGGGGCGATGGCGGCGGGGCGGGGGGCGGCGGCGCTGCGGCGGGCCTGGCGGGAGCGGCGGGCGGCGCTGCTGGAGCCCAGCTACACGCCGCTGGTGGCCGCCTGCCTCTGCCTGGCCGAGGGCGGCGTCAACCTCTGGGTCATCCGCAGGGTGCCCTGTGAGTGCCGGGCCCGGGCGGCGGGGCCTGGGGGGCCCCGGCCGGCAGCTGGGCGCCGGGAGGCCCCGGTGTGGGGCGGGGGGCGGCCGGCCGCGGGGCAGGGCGAGGAGGGCATGGCGGGGCGGAGCAGCGGGGTCTGCAGCCCGGCAGCCCCGGCGCCAAGCTGCCCTCCCCGTGGTGCCCGCTGACCCCTCTGCCCCCCGCGCAGACACCGAGATCGACTGGAAGGCCTACATGGACGAGGTGGAGGGCTTTGCGAACGGGACCCTCGACTACACCCAGCTGAAGGGCGACACGGGGCCGCTGGTGTGAGTATGCGGGGCGGGCGAGCTCGCCGGCGCCGGGGGCTCCCCGTGGGACGCCCGGGAGGGCAACGGGCCCTGCCTCTCACTGCCACCTCTCCGCAGCTACCCTGCCGGCTTCGTGTACATCTTCCTGGGCCTGTACTATGCCACGGGCCGCGGCACCGACATCCGCCTGGCGCAGTACCTCTTTGCCGGCCTCTATCTCCTCAACCTTCTCCTCGTCTTCCGCATCTACTGCCGAACCAACAAGGTAGCATGGAGCTAGGCAGAGGGGCCTTGCTGGTGGCCTCGGGCCTCGCCTGTTCTGCTGAGCCCTGGCCAGGCCCTGGGGAGGCCGGCTGGGCGGGAGATCAGGGTTGGGGGTCTAAGCTGGAAGTTCAGAGAGGCCCAGGCAGCCGGAGTGGCTCCAGGACAGGCTGCTGATTGCCCACGTGTCTCTCTGTCCCCTGCAAGGTTCCCCCATATGTTTTCTTCTTCATGTGCTGCGCCTCCTACCGCATCCACTCCATCTTCGTCCTGCGGCTCTTTAATGACACCGTCGCTATGGCCATCCTCTTCCTCGCGGTCAACCTCTTCCTGGAGGAGCGCTGGTCCTGGGGCTGCCTCATCTTCAGGTGAGGATCTGCCTGGGCTGGGGCTTCACGAATGCAGCATTGTTGCTCGCCCAACCCGCAACGTTTGCGCTGCAACCAGGGGGGTTTGTTCCTCCGTTTGGCCCCTCGGCGCGTTTCGTTGAGGTCCCTTGTCCCAGCAGCTGCGGGGTCGGTGCAATCAGGCAGCATGTGCCCTGCTGGGGGCAGGATGGGGGCTGCTGTCTGTGGAGGGGCGCATGCGGGGGCTCAGGCTCGCGGAGGAGGCTGTGCTCAGAACTGGGGGTGTCCGGGCACCCCTCTGGGAGGCCACAGCCTTACTGCTCCTTCCTGCTCAGCCTGGCTGTGTCAGTGAAGATGAACATCCTGCTCTTCGCGCCCGGACTTCTCTTCCTCCTCCTCAAACGTTTCGGTCTTCTGGGCTGCATCCCCAAGCTCTGCATCTGTGCCCTGCTCCAGGTGGGTCCCTGCCCAGTCCCGACTCACGGCAGTTCCAGGGGTCAGCTGGCACCCCAGTGGCCGGCATACCCGGCTGCCTGGTAGCACATGGCCTGGGGGGACCTCCCTACCCACCCTGGCAGCATTGGAGGTTGCTGCCCAGCTCTCCTGGGGCCTAGAAATCCCTGCACAGATGTGCTGCGGCACCAGCATCTGAACTGGCGCAGTACAGCAAGCTGGGGGTTGCTGAATAAGCTAATCCCGAAAGCTGCTGTCTTTGGCTGCCTGTCCCGGTCCCTCCGTGCAGTGCCGAGGGTCTCGGGGGTGATGGGGCCTGGCCTGCAGCTGCTGTGTATCTCGCAGGTGCTTCTGGGGCTGCCCTTCCTGCTGGTGAACCCCGTGGGGTACCTCACCCGCTCCTTCGACCTGGGCCGCCAGTTCCAGTTCAAATGGACGGTGAACTGGCGATTCCTCCCGGAAGAGGTTTTCCAGCATCGCGCTTTCCACACCACACTGCTCCTGGCTCACCTGGCTGGCCTGGGGCTCTTTGCCCTGCATCGGTGGCACAGGTGAGACCCAGGATTCCCTGCTGCTGCTGGTCCCCCCATCAGCCCCCGTGACACAGGACATGGGCCAGGGGCCCTCCTGCCCCCAGGACGCTGCAGCTTTGGGATTGCAGGCAGGAGTTGGGGGACATTACTGTCCAATTTGGGGCGGTCATGTCTGACAGGGGAAAGTTGGGGTGGGAAAGACCGTCAGCACCTGAGATCAACATTTGTGCTTCCCCCTCAGGTCCAGAGAGAGCATCCTGGCTCTGCTAAAGGATCCTGCCGAAAGAAAACACCCATCCCATCCCTTGTCCGTCAACAATATCCTTTGACAGGGTGGGGAGAAAGCAGGGCAGGGCAGGGCAGGGCAGACCTTGGGCTCCGCATCCTTGAGCTCCCAGCCCTGCCACACTGTGGAGACCTGGCCTGATCCAGGGCTCAGCAGCACCCGAGTGGGCAGAGCTGTCCAAGCAACCTGACCTGGAGGGAAGGAGCTGTTCTGCAGGGCTGAGGGGGTCGTCACGGGATTCACACCTCCAACGTGGTGGGTTTGTCACCTTAACGCCTGCGCACAGATCATCTTTGTCCTCTTCTCCTCCAACTTCCTGGGTGTCTGCTGCAGCCGCTCCCTGCACTACCAGTTCTACGTGTGGTACTTCCATACGCTGCCCTACCTGCTCTGGTGCACCCCTACCGCCAAGCTCGCCCACATGCCCAAGTACGTGCCAGCAGGGGCTGGGGCCACCCATCTGCCACGGGGTGTGGGAACGAGGGGCTCAGCGAGCCGTGGCTCTGCTTGGGGGACTGCTGTGTCTCTCCCAGGCTGACCCCCAGCTTTTCCTGCTACAGGGTGCTGCTGCTGGGTGTGATCGAGCTCTGCTGGAACACCTACCCCTCCACGGTCTGCAGCTCCCTCTCTCTGCACATCTGCCATGGCCTCGTCCTGCTCCAGCTCTGGTACGGCACGGCCCCCCTGCCAGTCCCGCACAACCCCCAGCCTGGCAGGAAGCCCGTGCCGCTCTCCAAGAAGGTGCACTGAGAGCCCAATGGGCTGGACGATGGGAACTGGGCTCTCGGACTGCCCCTTCTGCCTCATCTTTCTCCACCCAGCTCCCAGGCTGCCCTCAGCCTTCCCAGAAGGGCCACGAGCCCCAGAACTGCTCGAAGGGGGCAGCTTGGGGACACCCCAGTAACGCCCCCATGGGCAGGACTTCTCCAATAAAGGGGGCTGTGCATGCCCTTCCCTGGCTGCAGTGTCCTCGTGCCGTGGCTGTGCCAGGACAGCTGTCCCTTCAGGCGTGCCCCGTCCCTGGGGAGGCACAGCAGCAGCCAGGGCCCTGGAAGCTGCCTTGTCAGCCTTTGGAAGCCCTGCCGGGAGCAGGGGGAGCAGCCTCTGCGCTGACGTTAGGACAGAGGATCTGCAAAACCACTTGTCTTAAGGTCTGAACCGCCTTGATGCAACCCAGGGCTCCTCCCTGCAGCCTGGTCCCTCCAGCAGGGCTTTTCCTAGTCCCTTTTCTGTTCCCGCTCAGGAGAGGTGGCTGGGAAGGGCGTGACCCTCTCCAAGGCTCTGGTGAACCCCAACATGGTCAGAACAGGGCAGATGGCTCCCTGCCCGCAACAGAGAGACGAGCGCAGGCAGCATGGAGCCAGATGTCTTTATTGGCCCTGTCCTCCAGCCATCACACGTTGTTGGGGTTGTAGCACAGCATGTTCAGCTTGATGTTCTCATCCCAGTGACGCAGCAGCAGGAACAAGTGCCTGGCCGCCCCTTTGAGGCAGCCCACGTCCATCCCCTCGGGCAGCCGCTGGGCCTGCAGCCACGCGTCTGCCTTGGCTGCCACCAGTTCCCACTCCTCAAAGAAGCCAGCGCAGCGGTGCTCCAGCCATGCCAAGGCCACGGCCGTGGCCCAGCTGGCACTTTCCAGGTCTTCCGGCCCCGCGTCCTGCCAGTTCATGCTGGCCTCGGAGGGGGCAGCCGAGTGGGCGCCGGTGTCGGACTCGGAACCATGTCCGCTGTCTGCCTGCGCCCACACGGCCATGCTGGGCACCTCAGAGCAGGTGCTGTGGGACTGGGGCGAGCCGGGCTCTGGGGCGCCAGCTGGCTCCTCGCCTCCCGCGATGGGCCCTGCCTCGGGGCTGCACTTGGCCACCGGGGACACAGGGCTGAGGCTGGCTCGGTGGGAGGCATAGGGGGAGGCCCGGCGCAGGCGGTCCAAGGGGATCTGCACCACTTCGGAGAAGCTCTCGGTGAGCTGGAACGGCCCCCGGGCTTGCTGCAGCTGCACCTGCAGTGGTGGGGTGTGGGTGGCCACGGGGGCCAGGCAGGGATGTGGAGCCTAGTACTCAGTGCTGGGGCTGCAGGAGCATCTCTGGGGCACAGGGATCATCCTGCTGCCCCCAACCCCCCCCAAAAAAAGAGCCAGCGAGGGCCCATGTTCTTGTTCAGAGCTGTGCTGGGGTGCAGCAGGGCTCAGCTGAGCAGACACCCACTGGCGTTGCAGCCTCTGCTACAGCAGTGCCCAGTGCTGCTCCATCTTGCCTGGCGGCACCCCCCAGCCCCACCATGGACTGCTGGGCTGCAGTTTGGCTGTGATGAAGGGAGAAGGTACCTGCTGTGCGTCCCCCCCACCACCACTGTGTGGGACGAGGAAGGGGGCCTTACCAGTGGGAGGTAATCATGGCTGGCATCATTGCTGGTGCTCTCGCTTTCTGGGCTGAGGCAGTGTGGGCGCAGTGCCAGGCTGGGCCCCTTGCGTCTGCTCAGGTTAAACCTGCCCGGGGAAACCGGCTCGTTAAAGGGGGCAGGAGGGAAGCGGCCCTGCTCAGCCCAGCCCTGCTGGCTCCAGGACCCAGCAATTCATCTCCTGGCTTTCCCAGCGAGGCAGCTGGACCCTGGCCAGGCTGGGCTACAGCAAGGCAGGGGCTGGACCACCAACCCCCTTACGCTGGGGGCTGGCAGGGGACAGCTGGCCTGTGGCCAGAAGTGGCATTGCCCCCCCGGTCTGTTCTGTTTGGCCTCCTGCAACCCCCCTTGGTCCTGGAGCCCGGAGCGGGGCGGCCTCACCTGGAGCCAGCAACGCTCTCCGTGGATTTCTGGGAGCCCGTGGAGGCGGTGGAGGGGCTGGTTGGAGACCCTAAAAGGGGGAAAGAGGTGAGCGGTGGCGGGCTGTGCTGCACCTGAAGGCACATGTTGTGCTCCCCCTGCGCTTGCAAGGATGGGCCAGTGCCCACCCCATGCCCTGTCCAGGGAGGCGACCATAGGCGTAGACAATGCTCCATCTTTGGCGGCCGGGCACCCACCAGTGACACGGGGCACCACTGGGGCCAAAGGCACGTATCCCATCGCCCCCAGCATCCAGCCCTCGCCCCCGCCCCCCCCCCCCCGGCCGATGTACCATTAGGGCTGTTCTGCTTTTCCCAGCCGGAGGTCACAGAGGACGCGCTGGCCAGGGACGCAGGGATCTCGTCTCGCTCTGCAGCAGAACGAAGCACTGAGGGCACTGGGGCTCCCGGCACCCGCACGGCCCGATCTGCACGGCGCAGAGCTGCTACCAGCCCCAGCATGGGGCAAAGGTTGCTGCCCCTTCCCAGGGCCCGGTGCCCTGCGACCGCAGGCTTCGGGCCAGACAGCCACAGCTCGATGCTGCCCTAGGCAGGGACCGAGCTGGCAGTGCCCAGGGTCCCCCCAGGGAGGCCGAGGGGGAGCGTACGCCCCACACGGGGCCCGATTGGTACCTGCGGCGACGAGCGCCTCCTCCTCCTGCTCCTCCGCGTCCTGCTGCCGGCCCAAACCCACCGAGTAGCTCCTGTGGCGCCAGCCCCCCTCCGGGGCGGCTCGCTGGTGGCTGGCAGAGCCGGCTGCAAGGAAGCACACTCCATCTCAGCCCCGGGCCGTGCTCGGGCCCCTCAACGCCTCCCCGCTCCGGCACACTGCCTCCCGGGCTGAGGGAGCCCGAGGCGCGTGGGCAAGACGCTGTGGCCGCCCGTCCCTGTCTCTGTGCCACGGCCATACCTGTGCTGCACACCTCCAGGGCGGCGGGCAGTGCTGCCCGCGTGGCGCCGTCCACGGGCACCGCGCAGGTGTAGAGGGAAGGCACGTTGCAGGCTTTGCTGGTTTGCATGGCCTTGAGGCGAAAGCGGCGGGCGAAACCTGCCAGGAAGAAAGCGTCAGAGGCAGTGGAGCCGGGGGGGGGCGGGGGGGGGGGGCAGGGCAGCGTGCCCGCACTGGCACCCACCCTGCTCCAGCTCGGCTTCCCGCTGCGCCGCATTCTCGTGGTCCCGGACGACGGAGCGGGCCGCCAAGCGGTGCAGCGGGTTGTCCCAAGCCTTGCTGGCCCGCAGCGGCGGCTCCTCCTTGCCCGTGCTGTCCCGGGGCCGGAGCAGGGCTTCCAGTGAGGCCGTGACTTCCCAGGACACAGGCTTGCCCGCTCGCAGCGCGTGGATCACCACTTGGCAGCGCAGGGGCAGGCTGCCATCGCCCGAGCTGGGTTCCCTCGCCTCCGACGCCGGGGACGCGCTGAAGAGGTAGGAGGGCTCCACCAGCATGTCCCAGTCCAGGTGGGTCGGCGAGAGGAGGTTGTCTGAGCCACGGCAAGGTGCGGCATCAGCGAGATGGTGGCACCGAGCCCGGCTCCCTCCCCCCCCCAGCAGGGATGCGCCCGCAGGGCACCACCACTCACTCGAATCCCCCACGCTCCTCTGCAGCCGCTGCGTCCTGGGGCCCAGCTCATCCAGCTTCCCCTCCAGCGACTGGTTCCTCTTCTGCGACACCTTCTCCAGAGCCCGGCAGAGGCGGTGTGCATCCAGCTCGCCGTGCGGCGAGGAGAAGCTGCGGCCGGCCAGGGCAGCACGCGCCTGCGCCTTCTTGCGCCTCGCCAGCTCCTCGGTGCTCAGGGCCGCCGTCACCTGCGGGGTCGAGCCGGTCTGACAGCGAGGCGGGACCGTTTTCAGTGATTTTTGTGCGTGCAGGGGGCTCGGTCCAGTTAGCAAGGACAGAGCACGCCGCAGCCGCCCAGCGCAGGGCAATGCCCCGCGGGCCCGGCTGTGCATGGCCTCACCTTGCCGCCGGCCGGTGCCTGAGGCAGCGGGGCCGACTTGGCGGAGGACTCGCAGAGGGACACGCTCTTCTGGCCCTGCTGGGAGGTGCCGCTGGAGGCGGGGGCTGGCGAGACGCCGTCGGGGGCCACGTCGCGGGAGCCCGTGGACTCGCTGCTGGTGGAGCTGCGGGAGAGCAGCCCCCCGCTGCGCTCGGTGCTGACCGAGCAGTGCGTCAGCACGTACTGCTCCTGGATGTATGACGCTTGGTAGATCCGCTTCCAGATGTCCCCCCCCGAAAGGGGCTCCGCACCTGCCCGGCAAGCGCGGCAGCCGTCACCCCAGCCCGGCGGGCAGGGGGGTCCCGCCCCGTCCCACCACTGCCCCCAGCCCCACTCACTCCTCTCTGACTCCTCTGTGCCGCCGGCGGAGACCTCCGCGGAGACCTCGCGGGACTCGGCGGTGGCTCGGGAGGGCTCCGGGCTGAGCGCCTCCTCCTGCGAGGGCACCGCCGAGCTGCGGCGAGCCCGGCCCCGGGCCTGGTGGAGAGCAGGCAGCCCGTCAGCGCCAGCGCGGGGGGCCAGCCCCACGGCCCCGCGGCGCGGCGGCGGGTCTCACCGGCGGGCGCCGCTGGCGGAAGCGGGCCACGTCGTAGAGGGCGCAGTAGCTGACGAGCCGGTCGCCGGGGTAGAGCGCCGCGAGCTCGGTGGGTGAGAGCAGGGCCTCCAGGCGGTCGGGGACGTACCAGTCGACGGTGATGTCGCTCACGGCTGGCTCCATCGCCTTCTTCAGCGCCTTGATGAGCTGGGGCGGGCAGAGGAGCCACTGTCAGTGCCCGGCCACCCGCCCCCGTGCCCCGCGGCCGCGCCGGGCCCTACCTTGGGCTGCAGCCTCTCCGCTGGGCCAAGGAACTCGGCGCGGCCCCGGCTCACCTCGGCCATGCTGGCCAGCAGCCGCCGGCAGGCCCGCGGGCCCAGGCCGAAGCTGAAGCACCTGCGGGAGAGCACGAGGCGCTGAGAAGCGGGTCCTTGGTGGGACCGCGCTCGCTACGCAGGCAAGCGAAGTCCCGGGGGGGGTATGCTCGCGGCGGGGGGGGACCGATGGGGCCGGCCTGGGAGCATCCCGCGGCCCGCACGGCACCCTACCGGAGCGTGCTGGCCTGCCGGCGCACCAGCGGCAGGACGCGGCCCGCGTCACCGGCGGTGGCGGTGAGGAGGAAGAGCTGCCGGGGGTAGCCGGGGTGCAGGGGCTGCGCCAGCGCCCAGCTCACGGCCGCCAGCAGGTCGCTGCTGCCGGGGTCGGCCCGCAACCCGCCGAGGTGCTCGCAGGCCCGCCGCAGCGTGTCCTGCCCGCACGGAGAGGCGGCCTCGCTGCAGTCCCCAAGCGCCCAGCGCGGCCAGGAGCCGTGAGGCGGCGGCGAAAACAGGCGGGGGATTTGGGGGGAGGCTGGTCCGGGGGACGCACTCACATTGCCGCAGAGCCGGCTGGCCGGGAAGAGCGGCTTGACGTCGGCGCCGAAGCCAGCGATGTTGAGCAGGGTCCCCGGCGGGAGGCTCTTCACAGCCACCAGCAAGGCGTCCTGCACGGGGAGGGGGCAGCGTGGAGGTGCCGGCGGCCGGGGGGGCACCCGTGGCACCCCCCGCCCTGCCTCACCTTGACCCTGTCGAGGTCGGGGCCGCTCATGGCGCTGCCACGGTCCACGAGGAAGAGGAGCTCGCGGGTGACGCTCTGCAGGTCGCCCGGCGCGGCCTCGGCGGCGGGGCAGAAGTTCAGCATCAGCACGGGGTTGGGGAAGATGTCCTTGTGGAAGCGCTTCTGCACAAACGCCGCCTGCGAGCGGGGTGGCCAGGCCATCGCTCGCACCCGCCACCCCGCACCCCAGCCCCGGCCCCCGCCCCGGCCCCCGTCTCTCGCCTGTCTCTCGCCGCTGCTGTCCTTGCTGGCTATCCGGGCGTAATCCCGGCGGCTCCGGATGTGCGCCTCGTACTCCTGGTACGTCATGGTGCCCTCCTCCATCACGAGGTGGGGGCGATGGGGCTCTGCAGGTGGAGGGGGTGGTCGAGGCGGCCACATGGCACCGTGGGGGGTGAATGCGGTGCACGGAGCACAAAGACCCCCGGGTGCTTTTTGGGTCATTCCCAAGTGCCCCGAAACATGCTGATTTCTGCCCTGGTGCATTTTTGCCTCTGGTGCATTTTCTGCCCCTGGTGCATTTTTCCCCCCCAGTGCATTTTTTTCCCCCCGGTGCATTTTTTTTCCCCAGTGCATTTCGCCCTCGTGCATTTTTTTTCCCCAGTGCATTTTCTACCCTGGTGCATTTTCTACCCCGGTGCATTTTTCCCTGGTGCATTTTCTGCCCCGGTCCATTTTCTGCCACCGCTCATGCCGCGGGCGGGCGCCTGGCGTGCGCTTACCGCATGGGTAGAGGATGATCTCCACGTCCCTGTCGTAGTGGTGCTGCTCCGCCAGAGTGACGCAGACGGTGGAGGCAGAGCTGGCCCAGGGGTCGGCGTCGGCCCGCAGCGCGTGCGACGGGCTCTCCAGGCCTGCCGGCACAGCGGCCGCGGCTCCCTCGCACCCACGCCGCCCCGCTCGGCCGCCGCCCACCCGCCCACCACCCCAGGGGGGTTAATCACGGCTGGCCCCGCTCGCCGGCCTCCCCCTCTGATGGCCTTTGCGGTCGCTTCTCCAAGCGAAGGAGA
Source organism: Dromaius novaehollandiae (assembly GCF_036370855.1). Taxonomy (NCBI): domain Eukaryota; kingdom Metazoa; phylum Chordata; class Aves; order Casuariiformes; family Dromaiidae; genus Dromaius; species Dromaius novaehollandiae. The sequence continues at coordinate 11,952,192 of NC_088106.1, forward strand.
CGGGGCTGCTGCCCGCAGCTAGGGCCCCGCCACACATGACATGAGTTTGAGGGGTCTCAGCCCACCCGCCCCAGGCTGTTCGGCTGCGCTGGGGAAGGAGGGCTCGTTCTGGCCAGAAACCGAACCACGCCCCCGCCGCCCCCCGCTCATCGCCCCTACTTCAGAGTTGAAAAATTGCATTTCAGGCAGCTTGGCCCAAACGCACCCCGCCCCTTCCCCGTCCTACCCGCCAGCAAGCAGGGGCCCTTCACCAGCAGCTCAAAGGCGAACTCGTAGGGAAAGGGGTTGCAGGGCTGGCCCCGGAGGACGTCGGCATCCGGGGGGGGCACGCCGGCCGCCGGCTCGCTCCGTGCGCTGGGGCCCCCGAAGCAGCTGGTGGGGCTGCAGGGAGAGGGGGGGTGAGGCCGCGCCAGGGCCACCCCGCGCCCCCCGCCCCGGCAGAGACTCAGGAAGCCATGAAAATCACCATAGGGCCAACCTGTCGTCGCACAGGCCTGCTGGCCCGCGCGCAGCGGCGGTGGCAGCGGCGGCGACGCGGGGCGTCAGCACGGCGGGGAAGACGAGGCGCAGCGCCCCGCCAGGCAGCGTCGCCAGCTCCCGCGCGGTGCTGACGGTCACGGCCAGGCTCTCCGCGGGGCCCAGGGCGCCCGTGCCGATGGCGAAGGTGCAGCGCTCCGCGGCCTCGTCCAGCACCAGGTGGCCTGCGAGGGAGGAACGGCGGCGGTGACCCGTCGGAGATGGCGATGGGGATGGGGACGGAGATGGGGATGGGGATGGGGAGGGGATGAGGATGAGGAGGGGATGGGGACGGAGATGGGGATGGGGATGGGGAGGGGATGAGGATGAGGAGGGGATGGGGAGGGGATGGGGATGAGGAGGGGATGGGGATGGGGATGAGGACGGGGACAGAGATGGGGATGAGGACGGGATGGGGGATGGGGATGAGGATGGGGATGGGATGGGGATGGGGATGGGATGGGGACGGGGATGGAGACGGAGATGAAGATGGGGATGGGGATGAGGACAACTGCTAGTCTCAATGGCAGTGCGTGGGCACAGCGTATCACCACTGTGCTGACGGCCACGCCACGCTTACCACCAGCGCAGCACCGGGGCCGCCCGGGGCCGGGGCCGGAGCCGCGCTGCAGGCAGCACGCCTGCGCCTGCCGCCGGCTCTGCATCCGGAACGTCACCCGCCTGCTGCCCGCCACCGCCTCGAAGGCCGCCACCACCTCCGACTCCTCCAGCGGGTAGATGAAGACGCCTGCGGGGCGGGAGAGAGCCTGAGGCAGACACTGGTGTGGGGACGCCAGCCCGCAGCCGGGCTCCACCAGGCATTCACGGCACCGCTGTCCGGCACCAGGGCATTTCGGGAAGCCCCGTGCCCGCGAGCCCCCCTTACCTTCGACGGGCTCCTCGTGGGGGTTGGTGTAGACGAGCCGGGCGGTGGTGCCCAGCGAGTAGCCGTTGGCGCAGGCGCTCACGCTGGAGCTCGTGAGGGGCAGGGCGGCCCAGGTGGCGAGCGCGTACAGCCCCGGCATGGCGCGGCCGCGGGCAGAGCGGGCACTGGGCTCCGCCGGGAGGCTGTCCGCACCGGCGAGCCGCTGCTTCGGGGGCACGATGGGAGGCGCGGGGACGCCGCTCTGGCCCTGCAGCATCCGCAAAACACATTGAGCTAAATCCCCCCTCCCGCCCCCAGAGACCAGGTCTGGGGATGATCCTCGGCCACTGCGGAGCCCCAGGGAGCTCCCCCTGCCTCGGTTAAGAGAGGACTTGCCCCATGGGCAGCCGCAGCCGCGTGTGGCTCCCGGCTCCTGATGGAGCGGCAGGGACTCCCGCGCGTGGCCGGCAACGGGTGTCAACGGGCGGCCTCCTCTTGGCCACCCCAAACCATCTCCCGCAGCAGAGGAGCATCCGCTGCTCCCTCCCCATCCACCCACGGGGCTTACCAGGGCAGTATGCTAAAAAAAAAAAAAAAGAAAAGAAAAACAACAAAAAAAGCAGCAGGGGGAAGAAAGGCGCGGTGTAGCTAGGACAGAACAGAGCACAGTGTTTGCTGGGGGCTTAATAATTAACAGCAAGGTCAACACGAAGCGGAGGAGCTGTGCCAGTGGGGAGACTCCTGGGAGGATGCTCTCTGCTGCTGGGCAAAGGACCCCGCGCCGGGAGATGCCGGTGCGCAGCCCCTCGGCACCAGCCCTGGGGAGCGATGTGGTTGGGATGCTTCAAGCCAAGGCACTGATCCGCTCCTTCGCCCACTAACCTCTTCTTTCCCTTGGGAAAAGCACCTGGGAGAAGCACACCAAATTATTGCTCAGAGCTGGGAGTTCTCGCTAACATCCCCCCATCCCCTGCCATCACAGAGTCTTGTAAAACGTTTGGGTCAAGCTTAGCCATGGATAGATTGCTTGGGTCCCCCTGCCCCGGGACGCGTGCCTGCGCCTACGCGCCGCCTTTCCTGCCACCCCCGGGTGCGGGAGGAGGGCAGCGAGACCCCTGTCACACCGTGTGCCGGCACTTCAGCAAGGACAAGGCCAGGAGCAAGCGAGCCATCTGCTTTCCCCTCGCCCTGGCGGCCTTCGCTGCAGGAACAGCTCGGGTGAGCGTAGGTAATGCGAGCCTCCAGGCGCCCTCGGGCTGCCGCTCAAAGGTGCCTCTGCCCAGAGCATCCTTCGAAGCGGAGGAGGGCGAAACCCCTGGGGGCAGCGCCCAGCCCCAGCCACCACCCCACCGCCCCCAGCCCCCTCCGGTGCTTGGTCCCCACGCGCAGAGCTGAGCCCCCCCAAACTCATCTCCCAGCACGCAAACCCACAGGGCCCCGCGCAGCCCACGCCGGCTGTGCCGCCGCCTCCAGACCTGCCGGGAGCGTCGTCAGCCGGGTCCTACCCTGCACGCGGCGTCTGGCGAGCCCAAACTGGCTCCCGGCACCGAGGCTCCCCCAGCGCTGCTGTGCCGAGCTGTTAAGGATGGATTTTGCCCCAAAGCCCTTCCGTTTGCTCCCAGGGCACCAGGCTGGATGCTCAGCAACCCGCCTGCTATTTGCAGACCGCCCATTGCCCAGGACACCGATCAGTTGTTTACCGGGGACTTAGTGAGGAGCTGCCCCGGCTGCTCTTTATCACTTCTCTTTACATTTACACTAGCAGAGCAAACAGGGCCCATCTGGCCCTGCCGCGCTTCGCGCAGGCTGCTCTAAGCCCCGCGGCAATGAATAAAACCAGACGCGCAACTCCTCACCCCGTCCGCTTCACCCTCATCCCCCGGGCGGCAAACTGTCCTCGGGGGCTCGGCCACCGGTGCCTTCGCCCCCTCCTCCTCCTCCCTCCCCACCCGCTGCCTGCCGCGGTGGGCATCAAGGGCTTGTTTCATGGGCGATGTAGGGCGCTCCCGAGCCCAGACACCACCGGGCTTGACAACCCTCTTTGGCTAAGGCGCAAAGGAGGTTTCTCTAGATCAGGATGCTTTAACGTTTCACCTTCCCCTGCGAGCAGGGGGGCTCACTCAAGGCAGGCTGCTGCCAAACCCCCTTGGCGCGTGCCGCGCCGGGGCCCACAGGGCTACCGCTAGCTGCGTGTGGAGTTGCCAAACTTTCCCACGCCGCCCTGAAAGTGGTGATGAGCTGTGCGGTCGCGGGAAAGGGGCAAGGCTGGCCCGGGTGTGTGGAAAATGCAGGCGCAGGGCAGAGAAGGTTTCCCCAAAGGCTGTAGGCGAAGGGGCTGCGCTGGGCACATCATTGCCCCCGTTTCCAGCCTCCAGCGCTATCCTCAAGGCTTCTCTGCTACTTTAGCTGCTGTCAAAGTCTAAACAGAAAGCAGTGCCCGGTGCCCGGTCTGAGACCCCCGGTCCGAGCCTGGCCCCCGCAGCGCAGCCTCGCGCCCCCCACGGCCCCCCCGCGGCATCCAGGGGCAGCCTGGCAGCGAGGAGCAAAACTCACCGGCGCCCTGCCCGAGCGATGCCGCCGGCCTCCCTCCGCGCTGCTGCTTACGCCTCCCTCCCCTTTAAACCCGTGCAGAACCTCAGCCCCGTGCCAAAAAGCTGGAGTTACTGCCTTCAGTCCCCCCCGGTACAGACCCCTGGAAAGCGTGCCCGGCCCTGCAGGCAGACCACAGCGGGGTCCTGCCGCCGCTCCCGCTGTGCCCTGCAGCCCGGTGCCCGTGCCCGGGGCTCGCTCTGGCCATCGCTGCATGTGGCTGCGGCGCAGCCGCTCGCTCACCCGGGCGGCAGTTCGGGCACCTCCGTGGCCCCGCTGCCTCCCCGCGCGTCCAGCCACGATGCAGCGCTGCCCGCCAGCGGCTGGGCGACCCGAGGCGGTGCGGCCGCCCACCGGGCCCGGTCTCCCTCCCCGCGGCGGTGGCCCTTACCCGGAGGCGGAGGACGGCAGAGGCTCGGCAGCGGCGGGGAGCCCTCCTCCCCGGCCGGGGGCTTTGCTGCGCCCCGGCTCGGGCTCTGCGGCACCCGGGGGCGAGCGCTGCTGCCTCTCCCTGCTGCAGGCTGCTGCCTGGCGCCGGCTCCTTCAGCGCCGCCGCTCCATCCCTCATCCCTCGCTACCCTGTGCCAGAAGCCGGAGCTGCTCCAAGCCCAGCCTCGTTAAAGAGACACACTCCCGGCGCCGCGGCCCTGGGGACATCCTCGCCAGCGGCACCGGGGGCCCCGGGGCACAGCGAGCCCCCCCGGAGCGGCAGGGCACTGGCGGGCGGCGGGGCACAGACCCCCGCGGCGCCCTTGGCCCCAGCAAACGGGCGCCAAGCAAGGCATGGGGCAAAGCACCAGTCCCCCTCGGCCGGCTGCTCCCAGCCCCGTGTTGACACCCCACAAGTGTCATAACCTGCTCAGCTAGGAAAGGTCTCAGCTGCCCCTGGAGTGCCACGAGAGCGTGGGGCAGGCATCGTGTGCCAGCCAAGCCAAGCATCCATGCCCAAATCCGGGAGCCTCTGGGACGTGCCACCTCCACCTGCACCAGGCTCCATGCACCAGGGTGAAATCCCAGCCCCGAAGGGGTGTGGGGCAGAGGGGGAGAACTGGGGCAAAACCCGTAACGCAGAGCCCACCTGGGCCGGGCGCGCTCGGGAGACCTCGGCGAAGGCGGGGGACCCCCGCGGCAGCCTGGCACGCTCGGGCCTCGCTCGGGCACGGCCGCTCCCACGCAGCGCCGCACAGACTGGCAGATCTGGGGCTGAGCTCCGCTCACGCTGCAGGCAGGGCCGCGCCGCCGCCACTGCGCTTTATAGGGCGCGGGCCAGGCGCCAGCCCCCCCACGCCCCGCCGCCCCCGGCCGCTGCGGTTTGCCCGCGGACACACTTGCGAGGCCGGGCAGGCGCTGAGCGAAGCTGCCTAATGGGAGTCTTGGGTCGGCGCCACGGAGCCGCCTGCGCTCCCGGGGGGGTCGAGCAAAGCCAAGGCAGGGCCACGGCCTGGGGACTGACCCCCCCCCAACCCCGCTATTAACCCCCTATTAAACCATCCGCTGCTTTGCGTTAATAGCGGCTCGAAGGAGGTGCTGAGGGTCCGCAGCGCCCGAGGAGCAGGGAAACGCCCATGTTATTTCTGGTCCAGGTCAAGTGCAGCTCGGTCTCGCCCAGGGAAGATGCTCGCACGCACGCACGGACGGATGGATGGACGGGGGGGGCCTGGAAGCGCCTCTCCAAGAGGGGCCCAGGCAGCATTTCCTTCCCGAAGCCACAAAACGGCAGCGCCGTGACCCCAGCTGGCCCCAAAAGGGGGGATTTCCCCCAAACCGGGCAGGCGGGAGGCTGTGGGGCTCTCCCGCGGCGCTGCCCCGCCAGCCCGCCCGGGGGGCCGGGAAACGCGGGGCCCGGCGGGGCCCCCCCCAAGCTCCGGCGCCGCGCTGGGAGGGCAGCGGGGCCCCCCCGACCCCCCGGGCCGGCGCGGGGCTTGGCCGAGCGGCTGCTTCCCTCTAGCGGGGAGAGCCCGGCAGCGCCGCGGGGGGCGGCGGGACCCCGGCGGCACCCTGCCCCGGCCCCACACCCTGCCCCACACCCTGCCCCCCGCCCCACACCTTGCTCCCTGTCCTGCCCCCCAGCCCCACACCCTGCTCCCTGCCCTGGTCCCCAGCCCCACGCCTTGCTCCCAGCCCCACAACCTGTCCTTGGACACAGCTCCCAGCCCTGCACCCTGCCTCCAGCCCCACATCCTGACCCACATCCTGGCCCCCAGGCCCCCATCCTGCTCCCGGGTCCACAGCCCCACATCTTGTCCGCCAGCCCCACACCCTGCCCCCGGCCTCACGCCTTGCTCCCAGCCCCACGCCCTGCCCCACACCCTGCCCCCCAGCCCAACATCCTGTCCCCAGCCCCACGCCTTGCTCCCAGCCCCATATCCTGCCCCCAGCCCCACACCCAGCCCCACACCTTGCCCCCTGTCCTGCCCCCCAGCCCCACACCTTGCTCCCAGCCCCACAACCTGCCCTTGGACCCAGCTCCCAGCCCTGCCCCCTGCCCCACATTCTGACCCCCAGCCCCGCACCCTGCCCCCCGCCCCACACCCTGGCCCCCATGCTGCCCCCGGGTCCACAGCCCCGCACCTTGTCCGCCAGCCCTGGGCCCCAGCCCCACGCCCTGGCCTCAGCCCCGCCCCCGCCCGCGAGGCCCCGCCCCCCGGCGGGCTTTGGCCCCGCCCCTCCGCGGGCCCGAGCACGTGGGGCGGCGCGCTTCCGGGAGCGGCGCGCTTCCGGGAGCGGCGGCGACGGCGGAGCGGTGAGAGCGGCCCCGGCCCCGGCCCCGCAGTGACGCCGGCACCGCGCACCTTGGGGCCGGGGCCGGGGGGCGCCGGGCCGGCGGGCGGGTGCCCGCCCCGGCGGGGCGCCGCGGCCCTGCCCGGGCTTGTCCGCCGCGCTGCTGCCGCGGGGCCGCTGGGCCCTGTCCGGCCGGAGCCGCGCCCGGGCCCTCGCCGCCCTCCGGGCACTTCCCCGCGGGGCTTCCGGGTGCAGGCGGCTCCCGGTGCCGCGGCAGCTGCTCCTGAGCGCCCCACGTCCCCCGGCCCGGATGGGCCCGGCTTGTCTCCTCGCTGTGGTGGCCCTTTCACCCGGGTCACCGCTACCTGCCTTTCACCCGGGGGGAGGGGGGGCTGCCTGCCCCGCTGGGCCAGCACAGCTGGAGGGCCGAGGGGCCTGTCCGTGCCGCCATGGGGCTGGCGTGGTGGGAGAGACGCCCAGGCAGCCCGTGCCTGTGGGGGACATGGGGAGGATGGGCTGTGAGGCCGGAGACAGGGACGCCTGGGTCTGGGGGACGCGAATCCGATTTTCTTTCATACCTGCAGTGCGAGAGGCCCTGACGCTCAGCGATGGGGAGACCCAGGAAAGAAGCCGCCAGCACGTCGTCCCCTCGGCCGGCTGCTGCCGCCTCCAAAGCCGTTCCCGCAGCGCCGCCGCCTTCTGCCTCGGCTGCCAGGGCCAAGGCGACGGCTGCGGGCAGCCGATCTAAGAGTGCTCCGGCTGCTGAGGCTGCCGGCCTGAGCCGGCGGCCAGAGGCAAAGCCAAACTCATCTCAGCCAAGACCAGCAGCGTCCCGTGGTGCCCAAGGAGATACCAGGGACCAGGGCAGAGCATCCACCCAGAGCTCCTCTGCAACCCAGAAGAAGCAACCTGAAGCCAGAGGGGCCACAGCTCAGGCCAGATCTGACCCATGTTCCCCAAGGAAACCACCTGGCTCTCACCTGAATGGAGCCTCAGGGAATTTTCTGCCTCCTCTCAAGAGTCAGGACATCCAGCAAGTGGAGAGGGAGACCCGGGGCCAGCGGAGCAATCCCACGTGGTACGAGTGGCGGAAGAACCGTATCACGGCCTCGGTTGCCCCCAAGATTGCCAACAGCAAATTCGCCAATGGGAAGACGGATGAGGTGCCTCAGTCGTACCTTAAAGCGGTGGTGAGCTCTGGCCCCGGGGTGCAGACGCCAGCCATGTCGTGGGGCGTCCGCAACGAGAAGGTGGCTGTGCAGGCCTACGAGCAGCTCAAATCCCAGAAGATGGGCAGGCCCGTGAAGGTGGAAGACTGTGGCCTCTTCATTCACAGAGGGAAAGAGTGGCTTGCAGCCAGCCCGGATGGTGTCATCAAAGAGGCAGATACAGGGAAGTCCCTGGGGCTGCTGGAGGTCAAGTGTCCCTACAAGCACAGGAACAAGACGGTGAGAGAGGCCTGCAAAGACAGAGATTTCTGCCTGAAGGTGGATGGAGACTCCTACTCGCTGAAGAGGGATCATGCCTACTACACCCAGGTACAGTGCCAGCTCGCGGCCGCCGGCTTCCAGAGCGCAGACTTTGTGGTGCACACCAACAGGGAGACAGCCGTGGCGCCTGTAGATTTTGATCCTGAGTTCTGGGGGCAGACAGTGCCCAAGCTGGAGAAGTTTTACGCTGAGGCGGTGATTCCCCACCTGGAAGCGAAGGCAAGCAGCTCTGCCTGGGCCAAGGAAGAATAGACCCTTCCTTGCTCCCCAGGATGCTCTCTTGGATTTGCCACACAATCTCAGCTTTGGCCCCCAGAACAGAAATGATGCCCAAATTTTCTGCTGTTCCTAGACAATTCTCTGACTCAGCCCCAGCACAACTGCATCTGCACTGAAGAAGTGGCATTAGCAAGGCCCTTGTTCAATAAGGGTCCCTACAAATAGTGACTTCTTTCTGCCCTGCTGAAGAAAAATGGCCTTGGAGCCAGGCCAGCTCTCAACCCCGGCGCTTTCCTGCACTGTGCTCCCAATTGCATCTCCAGTTTGAACCTATTTCACTGCCTGATAAAAGCTAGCGTGCATCTGGACCTCCAGGGAAAGACAGTGATGTCTCTATGCTGGAATACTACTTATTTTGTGGAGAAAACTGGATGACTAAGAAAAAAATGTAGACTGCTGTCAGGACTAAATCATAATTTCACTCCACAGTGGAGACAGGGCAAAGGAAGACTTCTCAGAGCCCAGGAAAAAATGGCTTTTGAGCTAAACCACTATGTGCCTTAACACTCATAGCAAGGGCATTTGCCCCCTCCCTGCCTTCAGACCTACTGTTTTTTTGGGTTCAGCCCATGGCATTCATGAAGCAGGGGGACTTGCTCTGAAATGGCAGCTCTGTGAGGCCTGGCTGCAGATTTGGGAAGACAGTGCCCAAGAAGCTGACTCCATTACCATGGACCTCCAGAAGACACTCCTGTAAAGCCTTCCTATTCTCTGCAGCAGGGAAAGGAGGCAGCTACTATGCGGTTACTAACATGTTCTGCTCTGTTAAATAAAAAAAAAAATTCTTTGGATCAGTCATTCTCTGTCACTGGAAGGGAGCCGTGCTTACCTGGAGGGAAGAGCAGGGCTCGGTGGTGCCACTCAAATACAGGGTTCACACCCAGAAATGCACTGGGGTAGGGAAAGGAGGCCTTTAAATGGTTTGGTAAAAGAAACCACTTGATAATGTCCAGCTCCCAGTCCAACCTGGTGTGTAAGTGGTGTCTGCTTTGCAGAACACTGTTCCCCCTGGGTCCTGTTGCCAACACCCACCCCCCTCAGTCCTTCAAAACTGACCCTTATTTTCCTGCTCATCTCCCTCCCTCCTGCCCATCTCCCAGGAGCTGACATCCCAGCACAGCTCACAGATGTGAGTCCTCTTGCCTGTCCATCCCTGCTGCCCTCACCAAGCCCATACCCCACCCCCGAGCCCCAGCCGTGGGCCCCCGAGTGGGCAGCCACAGCAGAAGCAATGGAGCCCAGGAAATGCTTTGAAGGCCCAGAGGAAGGTTACAGATGAGGCCACAGAACTACACCAAAGTTATGGCAAAAGTACTTTATTATATACATATGACTCCAGCCACACTCCACAGGGCAAGGACCAGAATTTGCTATTTCACATATCAATACAAAGTAACTATAAAAACATAAAGCACTTTTGGGGCCCAGGCTTTCCACAGGAGGAGAGAGGCACAGGAACCAGCCTGGGGGTTGCTGAGCAACAGGCAGCTGCCTCACACCCTCCCCCAGCTGTGGTCCCACAGTAACCAGATGTGCAAGTAGGAAAGAACCCAGTTTAGAAAAATAGTAATGAGATTGGCAAATCCAGGCTGTCCTTTGCCCTGCTCTGAACAGCAGAGAACCAAGGGTTGAGCCAAGTGTCACCAGGACAGGAGCGGGGTCTGTGTCCCCCGCAGAAAGTGCAGAAGGCACGTGGGCCAGGCTCTTTGGAGGGGTTGTGAGGAGGCATGAGGTGGGATCCAACAGTTAGTGCACACGGGGCCCCGGGAGATCACACACACACTGCTCACAGAGGAAGGAAGGCAACGGGGAAAAGCCTTCCACTTTGAAACCTAAAAGGGGGCCTGGCGAGGGCATGTCCCATATCTTCGGAGCAGCAATTGCATAGCAGAAGGGGCTCAAGGCCCACTCTTGATGAGACATCAGCTTTCACCCTAATACCCAGGAGAAAAACAACGCTCTGCAAGGAAGGGAGAGCTTGGAAACAAGGCCCTGCCTGTACCTGGCTCTCTCTGAGCTCAAGTCTCAGCATCCAGCTGGTGTTGAAGCAGGCGCTTCACCAGACAGTCCTGCACACAGGACACAGCCACAGGGTAACAAGATTCAATTGTTTTAATCTGGAAGTGGAAAACATGGAAAACTAACCAGAATAATTTCCTGTTCTCTCCTTCCGAAGGGCTCCCAAGCCCCTACCACGGCCAGCTTTGAGGATAACTCTTCAGGTCTCCTACCACAAATCCCACATCCCTTTCACACAGGAGACTTCAGTGCAACTGGAAAATCTAAACCAGAAAGGACTTGTTAGCAAGAACTGCCTTTGTAATAGTCTAAAAGGTTGTTTCACAACTTATTTACAGTTGCTCTCAGTTGGTACATACACAAGCTGCAGCACCCTGGAGCTCAGTCAGAGATGGGGGCGACTGATGAGGATCAACTGACCTCTGTCTACTACTGGATGCTTTTGCTGCACTCTGTTCCTGACCCAACAGAACTATCCTGAGGCCTCAGATGCAGCAACCAAAACCAGGAACACCACGGGACAACGTCTGCCCTGTGCATCCTACAAGGCTGATCAGCCAGCTCCGCCAATACAGCCAATGCAGAGCAGCCCAGTCTAGTCCAGGTGTTAGCAGGACCAATTCCTTCCCCTCCCGCTCTAGAAAGCGGAGTGCTACATGAAGGAAGCTTGCCTGGGCTCTGCCTACTTGCTGGAAGAGAAATTGTGTCATTGGGGCTTCACCATCACAGCCCACCTGAAAGTCCAAGGCAAAGAAAGGAAAATGGTGAGGAAAAAGGAGGAAAGGGAGTCACATCTCGGGATAAGTATAAGCTTTCACCACACCACAGGGAAACTATTTGGGCTAGGTTCTCCTTGGCTGCCCAGGGGGAAAGGCACTGAGCCGGGTTTGTGCAAGGACAGAGATGTTTCTGAGTGACCTAGTGCATGGCTGGACCACCCTCCTTTCCCCCCGCCGCACCTCTGGGGTAACCAAGCTCCATGGTCAACACAATCCCCAGGGAGGAAGCATGTGGCAGCTTCCAGGAGCTGGAAGCACAAGGGGGGCAGTCCAGGACAGTGGGCCGTCCCTCCCTCTACCATCACTGTGCATTGATTGTCTAGCCAAACTGGGCTACAGTCTTCGGCTTAAAAAGAGGACCCCCAACCTCCCTTCTCTGGAAGAGCTTCAGTCACAGAAGCGCTTGCGGGGCACCGTCCGAGCTCGGTTCGAGCGGCGAATCTCCTGCTTGGCATCGCGACATCGCTGGCAGATGAAAACCTCAGGCACGTTGGATTTGCGGATCTTGGCACATGAGAGGTGGATCCAGGTAGCACATTCGTTACATTCAATCATAGGCCTCCCTGCGAAGGGCTTCAGGCAGAAGCAGGTGATCAGATCCCAGGCATCATCATCTGTTCAGGGAGAGACAAATACCAGTCAGAAACCATCTTACCAGCCACTCCCAGGACTGGGGCCAGGCTAGTCCCATGGGTGCAAAGCCTCCAAGGGCTCAGCACCATCTCTGAACAAGCCTTAGCCAGTTCCACCAGGGTTAAACAGAAGAATTCCCCACTTACCTTCTGCTTTGGTGTTGGGAGTGGATGAGAATTCGACAGCTGAAGTTGCAAAGGGAATAAACAAACAAACAAATAAAGACCAGAAGAGCAAGGTGCCCCTACACCCCACTTTGAGCCATGTTTCAAGTCCGTACCGTTCATTCTACAAAGTTCCTCCCAAAGGGCTGACCAGCTCCCTGGCCCTTCCTCTCCAGTTCTCCCAGGTCCCCAATGTATTTCCTAAAGCTCCTCACTGTAAGAGGCTAGGACTATCTACAAGCTCTCCCTGCAGCTGGGGAGCATGGGTAGCTCCAGCTGAGAGGGGACAATATTTGACATTGACCACAGCGCAGCAGGGCCCTCCCTACTGCCTAGACATACCCCCTCACACACTCACCGCTAAGCTGAGAGCTTGCTCTGCTTGCATCTTCCCCTTCGCTTTGGTCCAGGGTACTACAAGAACTAGGGCTTTTCCTCCCTTCGGGGCATGGTTCGTGCTCTTTTAGCTGAGGATTGTCTCCTGCTGGCTTCTCGGTCCCCTGTGCTCCAGGCATCCAGTCCTTCTCCTCTTTCATCAGCTCCTCCAGGAGGGAGTTGGGTTGGGGGTCCCCAGCTGGGCTGATAGAAGGCTCCAAGAACTGCTCTTTAAGAGGAGGCACCTGTCCCCCCTGTGCAACCAACTCCTTCGCCCGATCCTGGTTGACCCCAAAGCCTTTCCCAGTGCTCAGCGGCACCCTCTTCTCTGTCTCCTGCTCCAAAATTAGTTTCTTCGCTGGCGGTTTCTTCCGTTTCGTTTGCTGGGGCCTGACATCATAGAAGCTGGTGGGGAAGGCAGGACAGTTCATGAACAGGCTGTTGTCCACAGCCCCCTTGGCCATGGTGTTCCTGCTCCTCCTGTCATCTGGCAGGATGTGACAATCAGAGGAGTGGGATGAGGCCCAGCTATCACTGTCCTGAGTGCTGCCCGTGCTGTTCTGGGGACTCATGCTGCCTCCGTGGGTCCAGGGTTCATTCTGCAGAAGGCAAAGACGCAGAACTAGCACCAGAGACCACAGTATTGACATTCAAGGGTAAAGAGGAAGGGGCCAGGGACAGACAATGTCCCTGACCTCCAGTAAAAGAAGAGCTAAGAACCCGAGTCTGCACATGGCAAGGAACCCGAGGAGTGACTCCTTTTGCAAAGGAACACCCCATAAGCTTGCTTACCTCCTCAGGGTACGGGATGTAGCCCGCATAGGCCAAAACGAAGGTGCAGAACTGGTTGAAATCCTCCACAGTTCTCTGTCGTTTCTGCAATGGCTGCAATAAATGAGACTTTTTGATTAAACTCTCCAGATAGCTCCACCTGAGCCAAATAAGGTATCACAACCAACCCCAGCGCACAGCCCTAGATTACCAGGTAATTATACAACAAGCACTTGATTCTCAGGTCATCCGAACATCCATCCTTCCCACATATATGATCTAGCTCGATAGCGACAGCCCTTTCCTCTAAAACTCACTTATCACAGGGGACACCCAATAAAGGCAGACTCACGCTGTACTCTGTGGTTTCTAAGCCACAAGAGTCCCTGATGCCGGGGGACATCTACCCCCAGCCGCACAGCCTGTTGACTCAGTGCCACAGGAATAAAGCAATTGCAGCTGGGACTGCATCGAGCACTTCAAGATTCCCCTGCTACTCAAGGAATTAACCAGAAGAGTTCAGCATAGCTGGGGACAAAGTCTTGGAGATTAAACTCCAGGGACCCACCCTTGCTGAATGCTCTCCGGCTCTTACAGCAGAGTAACAGCAGCCGGAGTCGGGATCCACCGGGAAGGATTCCCTCCCAGGGAAACGGCAGGAGCCTGTTACAGAGCGAGCCCTGTGTGACTGTCTCCCCACGACAAAGGGTGGAAAAGCACCAGCCCACCCCAGCTGGCAACAGGTATTCAGGGCAACAGCAAAGAGCAGATCCCTCTAGGGCCCAGTCTAGCCAATCCCACCACCCTATCTCCAGCACGGCTGCCAAAAAGCAGCCGGCTAGCACCTCACAGACGCTGCTGGGGCTCAGTCCCTCTGCAGCAGGGTCCCCAGCGAGCAGCATGCACCAGCGGGGAAGGGAGCCCACCCAGGCCCACCACAACAGGGACATCCCAAAAGGGGAGTGGAGCAGGAGGCTCACAGCGAAACCGCAGCGCTAAGGGAGAGCAGTGCTGCTCGGGGCCTCTTCCTCCGCGCTTTAAACAGGGGAGGGGGAGGAACTGCTACAGTTAACTACTGAATTGGCCAAAAATAGGGAAGGCAAGGCATAGGTAGGGGCTCCGCGCAGACCGCAGGAGGCTCCTTTGCAAAGGGATTTCAGCCGCACGGCCTCCCGGCTGCAGCCTGGGGCAGGGCCCTCCACCCCCGGCCTGGACACGAGGGGGGGACGGGCCCTCGCACCACATGCGGCTGCTGAAGGCTCCAGGGAGCCGTTCTCGCTCGCGGGGCGGCACCCTCGGGGCGACGGGCCCCATCCGAGAGCCGGGAAACCCCCACCCCAGGGGAGCAGCCCCCTTCGCTTCGGGTCGCTCCCCAGGGCCCCCCAACCAGCCGGGAGAGACTAACACCCCCCACCCCGCTGCTGAGCCCCCAAACCCGGGAACCCCCTACAAGCTCACCCGCAACGTGCCCCGCCGAGCCCCACACCCAGCACCGGGGCACACAACCCCCCGCAACACCCCCCCATCACAACCTGCTGCAGTGACCCACAGCCGGGGCACCCGCAGGCCGACTGCCCCACGCGCACAAGCACACACCCCAAAACACCCCCCACCACACAGTGTGCGCCCCCATCCCACGAACCACCACCCCCGCATCCCCCTACCCCGCGCCGCGCACCCCCACCGCGCACAACACCCCCACCGCGCACAACACCCCCCGCCACGAGAAACACCCTCCAGCACCCCCACCATGCCGGCACACGCCACCGCGGAGCCCCCCCGGCCGGCGGCGCGGGGGTCCCGGCCCGGCCACCTGATCGCTCCCAAGATGGCGCCCGCGCTCCCGGTCCTGCCCGGGCCGGCCGCCCCGGGAGGGGCCGCAGCCCCCCGCCGCCCCCCCCGGCACAGCCGTGCGCCTCCTCCGGCACCTCCACACAACTGCCGCACGGGCGGCCCCCCCCCGGGGACACACACACCCCAGGCACGGCCACACAACCCCCCCGGGACACACACACACACACACACACCCCGGCACAGCCGCACAACCTCTCCGGGACACACACACACACCCCAGGCAGTGCCTCACAACCCCCCCCCCCCACCCCGGAACACACACACACACACAGCCTCACAACTCCCCCCCCAGGACACACACACGGCAGTGCCTCACAACCCCCCCCCCCCCGCGGGGTAGACACACACACACACACACACACACACCAGGCAGTACCACACAACCCCCCCCCCCCACCACCACCTCGGGACTCACACACACTGCCTCACAACTCCCCCCCCCCCCCCGGACACACACACACGCGGCAGTGCCAGGCAACCTCCCTCCCCCCCCCAGGGCAGACACACACCAGGCAGTACCAGAGAACCCCCGCACCCCGGAGCACACACACCAGGCAGTGCCAGGCAACCCCCCCCGGGACACACACCCACACCAGGCAGCGCCACACAACCCCCCACCCTGGGCGCGCACACACACACACACACCCCGGGCACTACCACACAACCGCCCCGGCACTGCCCCAGGGGCTCCCCGCGCCGGGGGCACACGCACCCGGCACCACCCCGCACCCCCGGAAACGCACCCGGCCTCCGGCGCCGCACGCACCCGGCGCCACCCCGCGGCCCCCCGCACACACACGAGCCCCCCGGGCAGCCCCCCCGCACACCCTCACCCTGAGCAGCCCCCTCCCCCCCTCCCCGCATGCGCCCCCCGCAGCCGCCCCCACCACGCGGCCCCCGCCCCCGGGCACGCTCACGCTCACACACGCTACACCCCCCCCCACCCCGCCCGGGGCAGTGGCGGCCCCGCGGCCGGGCCGCGGCGCTCACCCACCTCGTCGGGCGCGGGGGAGCCGGGGCTGGGCACCGGGCTGCCGGCCGCCGAGCGCGGCCCGCCGCGGGAGCGGGGCCGGGGGGGCGACCCGCCGGGGGCGGCGGCGGCCCCGCGGCCCTCCCCTGCCGCTTCCCCGGCGGCGGCGGCGGCGCTCATACCGCGGGCGGGCGGGCGCGGTGCAGCGCGGTGCGGGAGGGGGTCGCGCTCGGTGCCCGCCACCGGCCGGAGCGAGGCTGCGAGCGCCGCCCCGGCCGCAGGGGCGGGACCACCTGGTGGCGGGGAAGGCGGGGGCGGGGCCTCGCCGCCGGCCGCCCCGGTGCCCGGCCCCACCGGGGGGCGGATGGCGCGGGGCGCCGCGGCAGCGGGAGCGCGCCCGCCTCCCTTCTCCTCCCCTCCCCTCCCCTCTCGTCCCGTCCCGCCCCGTCCCGCCCCGCCCCCACGGGACACGGCCACCCCGCTGCAGCGAGCCCCCCCCCCACCGGCGCCGGGGCACCAGCACTGGGCACACTGATACCCACACCGTCACCGGCTACACCAGGACCCAGCGCACACCGCCACCAGGCACACCAGGACCCAGCGCACACCAGCACTACCCGTGTTGGTGTGTACCCCCACCCACTGGCTCCGGGGGCACCAGCACCACGTGCACCAATATCCAGCACACGCTGGTACTGGGCACACCGGTACCAACCATGTGCCAGCACCGGGCACACCAGCACGACCCCAGCCTGTGCCGCAGGTGGCCAGCACCAGCACAGAGCGCAGCAGCGCCGGGGTATCCGGCCCCGGCACGCACCGCAGGGCCGCAAAGGACACGGTGAGCAGGTTTCGGCCCCCTTCCGCCAGCCCGTTCCTCGCTGCCCCCAAAACCACAACCGGATCCAGGCGCTGCCTGGGAGCGAGCTGATAGCTAACCCCGCGCCCCTCGCTGCGCCCACCACCACCACTCCCGGCCCCTGCCCTGCCCCTCCGGCAGCGGTGCGCATCCCCCAGCTGGGCCCAGGGCCACCCCGCCAGCGCCCCAGCCCGGGGGCCCGCGAGCGCAGCCTTCCTCCCCGCCATCACCCCTCCTGCCCCCGAGCCTCTCCCAAGCCAAGACCCAGCTTCGTCCGCAGGTTCTGGGGTGCCAGGTGTGGGAGGGGGCCACGGGAGCATGAATTGGGCCACAGGCTGGTCCTCCTGCTGCCCCAGGCACAAATTTGCTCCCTAAAAAACCTTTCCAAAGTACAGGGTGTGCCAGGGAGACCAGGAACCAGCTTTGGCCCTGTTCAAGCCCTGCGCCCCCCCCAAGGAAAGGAAAGGTTTGCACCCGCTGCATTCTGGTTTTATTTACACTGCAACCTCTGTGCTGACAGACAGGGAGTGTCGCCCAGCGCTGAACAGCCCACCTCACAACGTACACCGTTTCACCGGTTTGAAATGAAACACAGGCAGAGAGGTGAGATGGAACAAGACTTCCCCTTAGTGCAGGAAAGGAGCATGGATCCAGGCCCAGGGCAAAGACAAGGTCCCACTCCCTCAGTGATACAAACACAAGGCTAGGGGGAGAAAAGACACACCAAACCCTCCCGCCCTCCCTTCCACGGGGCTCAGTGAAAAGACGGGGTCACTGGTAGCAGCAAAGGCCTCGTTCCCCTCGAGGGTGGCAGAGGGGAGGGCAGTATATTGACAGAGCTGAGAGGAGAAACACCTTACAGGAATCTGACTAGTGTTCAGCCAGTTTAAAAAAGAAAAAAGAAAAAAGCATGGGTGGAAGAACAAAAAAACAGGGGGGAGCAGCTTCTCTCCTGCCCTATAGGGCACCGCGAGTTAAAAGCAGGGACGGTGGGAGGTCCAAACTCCTTCCCTCATCTCAGCAGAGCAGCAGCTCCAGGTGTAGCATTTCCAGGGGTCCCAGAGCCGGGGCCAGCCCTGGCCCGCAGCAGCATTTGGGAGCACCAGGCAGGTGGTGCCCACAAGGAGCGATGCTCGCTGTGTCCCCAGCCACACACAGCACGAGGCCCCTCGCTCTCCTCCTGCTCTGCCTGACCAGGCGGCCAGGCAGAAGAGCGGGAAGGGCTGAGCAGGGGCCGTCCAGTTCCCTTCCAGTCCTGGGAGGGGAGGGCAGTTCAGATGGCAGTTTGATGGCACGCTGACGGTCCATGGGGGCAGCAGCGCCCTCAGCGCTCTGCCAGGCACAGTTCTGATGGACACTGAAGGGGCCAAGCTTGGTGCTCCAGCCCGCTCGTGCAGTCCGGCTCCCGCCTCCTTTATAGGAAGCCCTCCTTCCGGAACTGCTCCTTCAGGATGTCTCTGTACTGGTCGAAGCCTCCTTCGATGCGCGTCACGGTGGCATTCTCGCATACCCACAGCTCTTGGCACACCAGGCGGATGAAGCGCTCATCATGGGACACCAGAATTACACCGCCCTGTGAAAGCACAAAGCAGGGAAAAGTCGCTTAGTGGACTACAATCCAGGGCTCCAGCACAAGCTGGGGCTGTGGCATGGGGGATCCAGTTCACGGTAATGTGCCGAGGTCCAACCTGGCTGCAGAGGATGTCAGGTTTTCACTCATTTCAGGGAAAACTCTAGAGTACTTCCACTTTTCAGACAGTGAGCTAATTACAGCCTAGCATCTCCCTCCTTCAGGTGGGATAGATAGATCACACAGGGAGAGGCACATGCAGCGAGAACATATTCTGCTTTGCTTCTTGGGGCAAGTGCAGAGTTTGTTACTGGCTCTCCAGATCTCTGATAAGCTTCGAGGACAGAGCTGCCAGGTGGAGTCAATAACAGACTAAAGTTGACTGGACAAGGCCCTGAGCAACCTCATCTAAGCTGGCCCTGCTTTAAATAAAGGGATGGACCAGAAACCTCCAGCGATCCCTTCCAATCTCAATTAAGCTTTTCTTTTGTAGGAAAACTGACCCAACCTGGACAGCTATAAAATAGCAAGAATCAGGTTGATCACTGTGGGATCTGTGAGCTGAGTCTTTGGCAATCAAAACAAACTTTGCCTAAGGAACAGCCAAGAGGGCCCCAAGGCAGCACTGAGCGCTGCATGCAGCAACACAGAAGCACATGAGAAGTCACAGACTGGCCGCGATGGAGGACAAGCTGCTTTCTAGAAGTGTGCTGTTCCCTCTCTCAGCCACTCCTAGCCAAAGTCCATACAAAAAACAAACCACACATCAGGACAGACAGCTATGGCAGAAATGCAACAAATTATTCCCACCATCTGTCACGGACTTGAAGCCACCACTGGTACTGTAGTGTTCACCTTTAGCTGAGATACCAGGTAACCCAAGCTGGAGGCCACAGGGAGCATCGAGAAAAATGGAAAGTCTTACTTAGAGAGCCTTACCCGGAATTTATGCAGTGCCTTTGCCAGTGCCTCAATGGTCTCCATGTCCAGGTGATTTGTCGGCTCATCTAGGACGTAGAAGTTTGGACTGGAAGAGAAGGCAACTCTGAGCATCGCACTGGAACAAACCCGGGCTGAATCTGCACCCCTTAGTGCTGCAAGAACCTCTACGCGGGGCAGGAATCCAGGCTACTGCTCTAGCCACTCAGAGCCATAGCCACAGGCATTTGCGTGGCCCCAAGATCTGTGTCGCCCAGCTCTGGGGCACCTTTTAAACCTAAGAGCTCAAAGCAGCAGGAGAAAGCCACCTGCCTCCTTCCACGCAGTCCCCGCAGGGTGACAATTTCCCTCCCCACAAAAGTCCCAAAGACTGGGCTTCCCGGAGAGCAGAAGGTCCTTCGATGCCTGCCTTTCCCCCAGTGAAGCAGGTTCCAGGGATGCACCCATGTAAAAATTAACAGCATCTGGGAGAAAATTACCAGGGCATAGTCATCTGGGCAAAGGCCACTCGACTCTTCTGACCTCCAGACAGGCTGGCAACAGGGCGCACGGCCAGCTCCCCCGAGACACCGTAGCTCCCCAGCTGATGCCGGTACTCCTCCTCTGTCTTCCCTGCAAGAGCGCGTCACAACACAGCCGTGGCACGTGAGCACCCGAGAGCCTCAGGCCCACCTGCTGTGACACAGGGCCCTTTGCCGTGACCTCTGTCCTGCGCCAAGGCCAGGCAGCCTGTGCAGCGCGAGCAGGGCAGGGGAGGAATTCAGCAGCCACTTAAAGGCAATTCCCAAGCAGAGGGTTTGCGGGGGAACCTGACTGACAAAATCAGGACAGGGGCTGCAGGGCAGTTGATTGTGGTTGACTCCAAGTGACACTGCCCTGAATTCTCTGTCACCAAGTTACATAACATCAAGTTGTGGAGATGGAAGCTAGAGGTTTTGGCAGCCGGAAGAAAGGGGGGCAGGTGAAGCAATGGCTCGTTCTGTGACTGGCAAGGAAAGCGATTCACAAAGCAGATACCTACCTCTGAAACACGGCTATGGTGGAAAACTAGCCTGAGAGCTGCAGGCTGCTGGCCACAGAGCTTGTGTCAGGTTGATAAACCCTCCTGTAAACTAGCTTAGTGTTTCAAGGCAGCATCTGAACTTGTGCTTGATATGAGAACTTAACCCAGAGCAAAAGGTATCCCCCAAAGTACTTTAGTGACAGAGCCTTCTACCCACGCAACACCAGCACAGGACAAATCAGTGCTGTTCTGTGCACAGGAAAGGAAATGTCACAGGCCCCAGACAAAACCACTCAGTTTTGACCTGATGCCAGCTCTACCTATCTCAAGAATTGAGATGAAGAGCCTGGCATTGCCCAGCTCCCACACTGGCCCAGATCTCCTGGCATCTCTGAAACTCACCTGGGAATTTCTTTGCCAGTAACTCCACAGCACTGATGTTCAAGTCCAGTTGATCCACATGGTGCTGGCTAAAGTAGCCGATCTTTAGGTTTCTGCAAAATGAGAGAGATTAGGCATTGATACGCAGGCCCTACAACCACAGCACTCTCAGTCACAGCTACAGGAGGGGGGCACATGCATGGGTGTGCAAGACCCATCCCCATCACTTGGGCAGCTACCACTCCAGAACACAGCCCATCTGCACCATTCCTCCCTGTCACCCCAGGCCATCCCACCAGCTACCTGTGAGCATGTCTGATCCCTCTGACTGGTGCCAGCTCCCCCATTAGGATCTTTAGCATAGTCGACTTGCCGGCTCCGTTCTCCCCAACCTAGAGAAGCAGCAGCATTGGAGAACGTGAAACCCATGAAAGTACTTCAGAGAGGGGTGCCAGAGATCAGGGAATTTCAAATCTCGGATGATCAAGCTGTGGAAGGGGCCAGGATGAGAGTCTAACCAGTGGCTCCCAGCTCCCTCGAAGCTGCATTTCCATCACCAAGGAGCAGCACAGACAGCAGTGCTAGATGTTTCCACCCCAATCCTTGAGCTTAGGGATCACCTCGTCCCAGCCCCATTTCCAAGCACAAGGCATCTTTCTGCTGCCCCATCCAACACAGCAGAAGCCCATGCTGCAGTCTTCAACTATCTAATAGGGAGTTACAGAGAAGATAGACCCAGTCTCTTCTCAGAGATGCCCAATGGAAGGATAAAGGGCAACAGGCACAAGTGGCAAATTCTAATTGGTATTAGGAAAAAAATTCCTCATGATGAGGATGATCAAACACTGCAACAGGGCCCAGTTTCCCCTACCCAGGGGGGTGGAGGAATTTGTCACCCTTTGAGCTATCCAAAACTCAGCTGGACAAGGCTCTGAGCAACCGGACCTAGCATTGAAGCTGTCTGTGTTTTGAGCAGGGAGTTGGAGCAGAGACCTCCCAAGGTCCCTTGCAGCCACTGTTATCCTGCAGTCCCACATACCACACAGATGCGGGACTCCAGGTCAGCAGAAACAGAAAGGGAACGAAAGATGTAGTGACTTGGGTCATAATAGAAGTCTACTTCATCCAGCTGCAGGATGGGCGGGGAGAACTTCTCAAAGCCATCAGGGAACCTGGGAAAGCAGAAAGACGTAAGAAATGGCCAGAAACATCAGAGACCCTGCTCCCAGTCTCCACCCCAGCACAACTGCTGCAAACCCCCAAGGGAGGCTCCCTCCTACCCAAGGCCCTTGGGAAGGAGGGTCACAAGAAGGGGACACAGATCTGCAGCCTTGGCCCCAAGAGGGAACCAAGCCTGAAGGTGGGGCCCTCTCTAGGCTCCAGGTCAGAACAAGGCTGACCCGCAGGAAGCAGTGGTTATCCCAGCTGGGATAGGACCCGGGAGCAGCTCACATCATGAGTGGAGTCAGTCCCCTCCAAGCAAGGGCTCAGGAAAACTTACTTCATTATCACCTCAGACTCCTTGTCCACAGGTTTCAGCTCTGGCCTACAAGAGAAGATGACACATAACTGACATGTCCTGCACTGTGGGTCTTTACCTCCACCAGAAGCCTGAATACAGTCTCCAGCCCTGCAAAGTGTTATCCCAATAAAAGCCTCCGACCAGAGACAAGGTACCCAAAGCCCAAACCATTCCCACCCTCCAGATACATATTATCTTTCAGGTCCCCTTGGAATATCTCTGTTTCTCTCTGTAAGCACTGCCCCCTCCCCATCTCCAGAGAGGAGAGGGACAGGCACTCACAGCTTCTCCAATAGCTTGAGCTTGCTCTGCACTTGGGACGCTCGGTTTGCATTGTAGCGAAAGCGGTCGATGAATACCTAGGAGAGAAGAGCATCAGCGTCACAGAGTCTGTTTGGCCCCAGTCACGCTGCTCTCTGCTAAGCCTCCTGCAACACCAGAGCCACTTCCATGGGTCATCTCAAGACTGAGCAGCAGCAGAAACTCCAAGAGCAGAGATTACTGGAAGCGGGGCAACTTGGGAGACTCACCAGAAGCACAGAGAAAGGGACAAGACTAGGAGAACAGTGCCCAGACACTACTGGTTTCTCCCAGTACCTGGATATGTTCACGGTACTGCTGCTGAGCTTCATACTCTCGCTGCTGGTTCTTCAATCGCTCCTCCTTGATCTTCATGAAGTTCTCAAAGTCTCCGCGGTATGTGTCCAGCCGCTGCGAGTGCAGGTGGATGATGTCCGTGGCCACCGTGTTCAGGAAGTTCCTGTCGTGGGACACCACTAGGATGGTTGACTGCCAAGTCTGGAGAAGACAGGGACACCTGAGCCACACTGTGCATTAGCATCATCAAGCCAGAGTATGGGACTTGGCTTCAGCACCCAACAAGGCAAGGCACCAGGCTGCGAAGATGTGTCCATCCACCAGCTGGTAAGTCCAGCACCAGGCCAGAGCCTCTGACACCTCACAGCAGCCCTGACCAAGCCCCCCCAGGGCCTCCTGCCACCCCCTTACCTGCAGGTAGTTCTCGAGCCACAGAATGGCCCTCACATCCAGCATGTTTGTCGGCTCTAAGGGAAGAGAGAAGCACTGAGGTCAGGAAGGATTAGGATGGCTGCGTCATGCTTCTTTACACAGAAAAGGCTAGTGATCGGCATCCTGAGGTGGGGAGCTTCTCCCACAGCTCAGGGAGTGTAGGTCAGGGGAACTCATATATGTGGGTGCATTGAGGGGGTGGGCACTGGGGCCGGGGCTCAGCCAGGGATGCTCCCTGCAGCCAATACTGGCTTCCGGCACCCCGCAGCAGCGTCTAACCCAGTGCTCCACATCAAAGCTGGGCACTTCTGCAGGATACCAGCTGAGCCCCAGCTCCAGCCATGTCTCCTGCCTCACTTCCTACGGTGAAGAGATTCTCCCCCTGCAGTCAGCTGGGAGCCAGGGTCCCATCATGGGGACGGAGGGGAGAAGGGGACCGTCTGGGGCAGGATGACATGCTGATCCCCTTGCTAAGGCATGGGGCAGTCCCTCAAGATGAGCAGAGCTCTGCTGAGCTCAGTGGAAGTGGCTCCTTAAGCAGATTTCCCAGCTGAGGACGGCTCCTCATTGTCCCCAGCTCTGTCCCCACCATGCCAGAGGAGCACTGACAGCCCTGCTAGCACCGGCTATGTCACACAGGGCTATTTTGAGCAGGCAGTTAAAGGCCATGCTCTGTTCCCAAACCCAGCAAGGACACGGGCAGGCCCAGCAGTGGTGTTACAGGGGATTCACAGTATCGACTTACCATCCAGCAAAAGGAGATCTGGCCTAGGAAAAGCAAGACGCAGGCATCAGAAGCAAAAAGAGCACAGGGTTAACACAGAGCACGTTTCACCACACACAGAGCCGCGATGTCAAACACTCCCCACCCTGAGGCTGAGTTGAGAGGATCTCCCAGCCAGCACCCCTGCACTTCTGACAGCCAGGAGGGTTAACCCCATGGCAAAGCACTGGCACAAACACCTGGACACTTACCTAGCAAAAAGGGCTCTGGCTAAGGCCAGTCTCATTCTCCAGCCTCCGGAAAACTCTCTGAGGAAAGAAGAGTTTGCACAGAGGGCATGTTAGTGTTTAATGTAGAAAAGCTCTGAGCTTGCCTGCCTGCCAGGCTCCCTGTTCCCACACTCCTCCACAGCCCTTTTAGCTCTGCTGTCACCCTAAGATGGCTTGTTCCTGTAGAGGTCACGGACACAGCACGAGTCCTGTCAGGCTCAGCTCTCCTCCCCAGGCCAGCACGCAGATGGCTTGGTACCCCCTGGGCAGGAGACTGCATCACAAGGGCAGAACTAGACCCACAGCCTCCTGCAGGGCTCCCCTCCCACAGTTACAGCCGCTCTCCTTGCGTCGGGCCAAGGCACAGCCACGGCAGTGCCTGGGGGTTCACTAGGAGAGAGATAACCCTGCTGGCCACCAGGGCTGGGACAAAGGATCTCTGCAGAGATTTTGACGACCAGACCTTAGAGACTTACTTGGTTTTCTGTTGTTGCATCTTTGCGTTGAAGCCCAGCCCAGCGAGAATGACGGATGCCCTGGAGAAAAGGGAGAGAGCTGGAACCCACCTATACCATGGAGCTGCAGAGCACAGTCCAAGTTCCCAAACCCGTGATCACTGCTACATGGTTTAAGGCTGCTCTGGTGCAAGAAGAATTCCTCAAAGGCCCAACAGCAGCACTTGCAGCCCCGTAGGGCCCAGCATCCACATGGAGGTGGAGGAGACTCACAATAAGAGACAAGCTTCAAAAGCTTTTGGCTCTTTGGCCAGAAAGAGAATCACTACCATCAACGTCCCATAAATCCTCCCCAGACACCAGGAGCCTGGTGCAAGACACTGGCAGCAAAAAAATCCCTCCAGCCTCTGGAGGAAGCTCAACTACTCCCAGCGCAGCAGGGCAGTGATAGAAGAAGAGAGCAGAAACAGTATTAGAGAGACGATTGTCCCCACATGCTGGATTCCAGGGCCACAGCGTCACCCTTCCACACCACATACCCCAAACCACTGCCCCTCTCTGGTGATAGACAGATAGATAGCAGTGCCTGCAGGACTGTCTCACCTTGCTGGTGCCTTGTCTGCCTCAATCTCCTCCAACTTCGCGTAGATCTCTGATAGCCTGGCACCTTCTGTCCCTTCTCCTCTGCAGAAGGACAAAGAGGAGCACATGGGGCTGACTGAGGTGAAGATTTGAGTGCTGGGGGAGGCTGATCTCCCCAAGCAGGACTAAAGTGGGTGAGATGCAGCCCAGCCCTGCTGGAGCCTTCCGCTGGAAGGGAGACATCTCAGAACAAAATATTACAGTCAAGAGATTGTGGAAGGGCTGAAAACGCAGACGCGACATCTCACCTGCCAGCATTAACCCTGGCTGTCAGTTCCCTCTCCTCCTGCAGCAGGCTCTCACGAGTAGTGTCACACTCCAGCACGCTGTGCAGGGCCGGTGTCTCGTCCCCTGCTACCTCCTGCTCCACATGCAGGATGCTGATATGCGAGGGGATGCGCAGGCTCTGGCTGGCAATCATCTTCAGCAGCGTGGTCTTGCCCAGCCCGTTCCTGCCCACCAGCCCATAGCGCCGTCCGAATGCCAGGTTCAGGTCTGCCCCCGCGAGTAAGACACTAAGGCGAGAAAACAGGCAGGTAGCTCCTGCTCAGACTGTCCCATGGAGAGGGAGGCAACCGGCAGCTGCCTGCCCCAAGCAGATTTCAGGCTGTACAGGGGCCAAGCAATCATTGCAGGCTTTTCCTGCCCAGAGCCAACAGGATTAGGTGTCCACCCTGCTCCCAGATCCTTCCCACATCCTCTGTCGTTCCCGACCACTTTTCAATCCAGCCTAATTGCCCCAGCCTGAAACCCCAGCCAGGGCCATCTACACTCACCGCTCGCCAAAGGACACATCGAAATTCTCGATGCGCACATCATATGACTTGTTCTTGCCTGATGACTCCATGCGGGTCTCCTTCTTGCTGGCAGCTTGGCTGGCAGATGCCTCCTCAAGGACCCTGCAGGCAGGCAGAAGACAGAGAAGGGAGTTCAACAGGAAAGCTCCGGCTTGGTCAGATCCAGGCATACTTAGCAAAGCTGGCTGGGGGTGTTTCCAGGCACCCTCCATACTCACAGAGGACCACACAACTTTAGGGAATCCCGCTCCATCCTCTTGTCCTGCTTGGCTTTCAGCCTGGCTTCCGCCTTCTCCAGTTTCTTGGCATTTACCATCTAGGGCACAAAGAACAGAATTTAAAGAAGAGAGAGCATCCTCAGCAGAAGTCCAAAGAGCCTGACTGCAACAGAAGAGAGATCAATTCCTCGTGCCTGGAGGGAAGGAGGGCAGGAGGGAGGTAGGACAGGGGAACTGGGACAGATTCAAGTACAATTTAGGGAAGCTGATCAGGCCAGGCAGTTGGCTCAGGAATGAAGTCCTAAATCAGCTTCTTATACACAACAGTTCTGCCTCAGCAAGGCAAAGAGTTTGGCTGACCCTAACCCTGTGCTCTTGCTCGCAGCCAGTTTCTCTAGTTTCAGGAACCTGGGTCAGCCAAGTCACTTCTGCTACAACAACCTGGCATCCCAGTGCCTGCTCTACTATACCCTACACCTACCCTCACCTTGGACATTAAGCATTTCCCTTCCCCAGCACGTTAAACTCTAGCCAGTTTGGAAGAAACTCAAGTTAGGCAATAGATCAATCAAGACAGAGATGAAAAGCATTTAATTAAATCTGAAGGCAAGAAGGAGCCAAGTATTT
Organism: Dromaius novaehollandiae; assembly: GCF_036370855.1. NCBI lineage: Eukaryota > Metazoa > Chordata > Aves > Casuariiformes > Dromaiidae > Dromaius > Dromaius novaehollandiae. The sequence goes on from NC_088106.1 coordinate 11,979,252, forward strand.
TAACCTGGCCTTTGGTCTTAGCTAGGCTTTCAGCCCACTCCAGCTTACTCCTGTGTCAAGTCAAATATTTGTGGCTGACCAAGAACACTCCTAGATATTTCCAGGCAACTCTTCAGCCATTGGCGCACGTTATGGACTTGCATGCTAGACTGAAGAGGGCCTTGTTACTGGATTTGTGGCCCAGTACCTACAGATGGATTAAATCACTCTGCAAACTAAACTGAACTCCTCAAATTTCCCAGTAAGACCAGTGTTCCAAAACTTGAGAGGCCCTCCAGGCCTTCTCTGAATCTTCTCCAGTTTTCCTGAACATCCCTTTTGAGTTGTGGACACAAGAACCAGTCAGTGAACCCAGGAACAACTACTTCAGTGCCAAAACAAGCAAAAGCGTCCAGCTCTCACCTAACATTCCCATTCAGACATGCAGGGATCACGTTAGGTCTCAGCCTCCAAGCTGCAAGTTCTTGTGCTCAGCACATTACCCCAGGAAGGGAGAGCTCCATAAAGAGACCAGCCTGGTGGAGAAACTGCCCAGTCTGTAAAGCTATTTCCATCTTTGCTTTGCAGATGCACAACCACACCTCTCCGAAACGCATGCACGCCCAATGCAGAAGGCAACGCAAGTCATCCTGAGCACATACATGTTTCATTTGCAAAGACGTTCTGATCTCCTGCAGGTCACAGAGAGTAGCTACTTCCAAACTTCTCTGCTCCTCAAATCATGACAACCACAGCCACTCTAAAGCAAGACTTACAGCCCTCTGGAAAACAGCCGCTCCACGCTCACTCCCCACTTGTAAGGTCCTGACATCTAGTCATTAGCGTGGCTAATCATTAGCCAGGATTTTTTCTCTCATTGAGCATGATACAAAGTCATCCTTATACCTTCTAATTTCTCAAAGGCCAGGCAGTAGGAGTCAAAGGCCCTGAGGAAGTCAAAGAAGCTGCACTCTGAGCACTACCACTGCACCAACCACACCTGGAAGTTCATTAAAAAGTTACAGCAAAATAGATCCTGTGAATTAGCATGATGTTAACTCCTGTTGATCCTCTTCACCAGACAGAGAGCGAACAGTTTCACAAAATACAGTGAAACTCTGAAGCGAAAGAACAGTTACATCCATGCAGCTGTACACCTAGCTGTGACGGCTCCCTGTTCTGGCTGCTCACAGAGGGAGAGGTAACCAGAGCACAGCAGGGCAGTTGCAGCTCCAGCATTACTTGTCTGTACCCCCGCAGACCATGAGAGAACAAGGACAACCCGGCCCACCGCTTACCGAGGTCTGGTCTCTCTTCAGCAACAGCCCTGGCAACAGGTCCACGCTGGCATCTGCAACAAGTCGTACAGTGAAAACGGGGCCCAGAGAGGCTCCAGTCAGCGCTGTCTTACACCTGCCCGCGAACGCACGCGACTTCCCCCTCTCCCATGCAACAGGGGGACCCGAAGGACAGCTCTCACCCTTCTGAATGAGACCACCCCTCGCAAGCAGCTGGGGCTAGAAATGACTCTCCCTGGGTGACAAGCCAGGTAACGAAGCAGCCCGTGCCCCAAGCCCGTCCTCGCCGTGCGTCCCCACTGCCCTGCCAGCGAGGCCGTGCCAGAGAGCCGAAAACCTCCCCGCCGCGCCGGGGGCACAGGGCCCCTCGGTGGGGGCCGCTCACCATAGTTGTCGGCGATCTGGGAGAGCTGGATGGGGGCATCCAGCAGCACCTGACTGCAGCACTGGGCCCTCCGCTCGTCCCTGCGAGAGAGGAGGAGGAGGGGCAGTGAGGGCCCGGCGGGGGGCAGGCCGGGCCCGGGCGGGTCGGGAAGGGGGGGCCTCTTACAGCTGCAGGGTGTTGAAGAGGCGCTGGCAGATCTCGCGGATGGCGCCGTCGTCCTTGGCGTCCTGCGACACCTCCCGCAGCAGCTCCCCCACCGCCTCCACCAAGTCGTCCACCGACTCGAAGTCGGCGCTGCCGCCGTGCAGGATCCCTGCGGGCGACACGGCGCCTGCAGACCCCGCCCGCGCGCGCGCGCTGTCGCGACTTCGCCCGCCAGTCGCGACTCCGCCGACAGGCGACGCCCGCACCCCTCCAGTCCTCCCTCCCCTCTGCCCCCGGCCCGCTCCCGTGCCCGTCGCGACTCGGGCGCGGCCCGGCGCCGCGTGTCGCGATAGCGGCCGCTTGTCGCGACACGCGGCGGCGAGGGGCCGAGCCCCGGGGCGGCGGGCGCCGCTCACCCGTCACGTAAGCGAAGACCTCGCCGTCCAGGTCGGGGAACTCGCTGCGGAGGATGTCGGCGCACGACGCCATGGCGGACGCGGAGCCGGGCCCGCCGCCGCCGCCCGGGCCCGCCGCCGCCACACGGAGCCCGGCAGAGCGGCCGAGGCGGAAGGGACGGCAGCGCGCGCGGGGGGTGCCGGGAAGCAGGCGGGCGGCCGCCATGCGCGCGTGGGCCGCTGGGAAATGTAGTCCGCGCGGGGCGGGGCCACCCCGCGCTGTGCAGCGCCGAGCACCCCGCGCTCAGGCTGCGCTAGCCCCGGGGGTCACCGCGTGAGGAGGGAGCACCGGGATCCAGGCGGGGGTGGGTTAAAGTGCTCCCTGGGAGGGGCTGAGGGGAAGGCCCTGGGGAAAGCAGCCCCCAGCACCCGCGCTGCTGCACACCCCACCCTGCTGCTCCCAGGTGCAAGGCAGCCCTGTGATCAGACAGAAATGCATCCCAGCAGGAGCTGAGGGTTTGCACCCCCAAAGCACCTCCACACCTCCTTCTCCAGCCCAGGACTGCACCTTCACATCTCTCCAAACTCATGCCAAGCTGGGTTACAGCATCCTCACTGCCCCTGTTTCCATGTAGGAAACATGTAACCCCCCCCCCCCCCCCCAATCCTTTGATATTTCCAGCTGTCTAAAGGAAGAGCCACAGTAGTTTGCTTAGGTCAGGCTGGCACAGAGAAGCCAAGCCTGCAAGTAGCTGGAGAAGCACGAAGAAGGCGGCAGTGAGGGTTGAACATTGGCAGGTCTCAGCAAATCAGGCCTGCCCTCCTCCCTGCTCCAGTTCAGAGCCCAGCACTGCCCAGCACAGAGGGGCAAGTGCTGTTAGCTCCTGCAGCTCACCAGCACCGAGGGGAAGGCTGGACCAGAGCACTCTCTTTGCACCAGGGAGCAGCAGCAAGAGAAGCAGCAGCTGGAATTAAGCACTGGCACTGCTGTAAGCAAGAGCATCCCTTCTCTTTTCACCTACTAACCCAAAGGCAGTCCAGGGCTGGGGAAGCAACAAGTGCACCCTCTTGGCAAGGCCCCAGAGCACAGCCCAGGGTTTCACACCAGAACATCCAAAGAGCAGCATGAGCAGCCTTCTCTGTTCTACATACTTTATTAGATTCAGAGCTGGACAAATCACAAAGTGTACAAAATGGAGACCACACTACCAGAAGCAGGATTGTGGGTAGCAGCAGCATTCCTATGGCCCAGAAGCATTTGGTAGAAGTGTGGAGAGGGCAGGCTGGGGCAGGGGCTCTTACTGCCACCTGCATTTTAGATTCTAGAGGACAGACCCTGTTCACATCCTGACAGAGCTCAGTTGACCCACACCCCCTGAGGACAGAGGGGCCAAGTTTCCAATTTGTTTGGAAAAGAAAGACTGGCTCAAGCCAGTAGCAAGTGGGGTAAGTGCTCTAAGGACCTGAAATGCTGTGCCACCCACGTACACACCAGCAAGAGTCTAAACCCTCGTCCTTTTTGGTCACAAACCTTCCCATGGCAGGACTCTATACTGAAGACTTTGCAAGAAATATAAGAAGGTGGTGAGGTCCAGTGAGCCCACCATCTCCTCTGGTGGAGGCCTGACAAACTCACCACCTCGGGCATCTCAGACTGGCCAGCAACATCTACCACAACAGCAATAGCTAGTACAGAAGCCAGGGTAACTTCAACTCAGATTTGTCCAGTCTATGTTTAGGTCTATTCTACGAGTACATATGCACAAGAACTTCAAAAATACTAGGATATGATGCAAGTAGTGAGACACCAACAGAAGAGGAGTTTAATGGTGGACGTTCCCTAGAAAGATCATGAGAGGATGGGAGTTAGACTAGCCCTTCCCCACCCTGGGACAGAAAGCAGGAGGCTGACAGCATCCCTGCACATGACTGGGTTCTGAACTTCAGCTGCAGCATGGGTGGTAACTGAGCACAGGCAGGTGAGTCCATTCCCAAGGTGAGCCACAAGGTCTTTCGATCTGTAGAGGGGCTAGGCAGATTTTCTCTGAATGTACTTGAAGACTGAGGAGACATGTAGGATGGCTTGAAGAGGGAGCCCGCCAGCTTGCTGGGGCTAGCATCTGGTCTCGTAGATCCCGCTCCTGCCAATGTACCTCACCCATTTTATCACATCATGGTCACTGTAGTTCAGCTTTGGCTCAAAGACTTTCAGGTAACGCACCTTCAGCCCAGAGGGCGCGAATGGGACCTGTTGAGAAAGGGAGAGGCAATGGAGACCGTTAGAACAGAGGGATAAGATGGTCTGCATACAGAATAGCCTGAGACTCCCCAGCCAAGCATCTAGAGTGACACCAAGTCATTGTTCTCTTCTGTACACCCCGCATGCGTGGTGACAGACTCCACTGGCCTTAAGGGCAGTTTTCTTCCATTAGCTTTGCCACCTGAGTGGCTTCAGGCTAGGAAGAGTCACAGAGCAGTCAGGGACAGGGAGGTCTCAGACCTGAACAGTTCCGATGAGGGCAGAAGGGACTGACAAAACTTCTCCAAGGTTAGCTGTGCCCTGCAAGGCAGACTGACTCACCTCAAAGTTCATGGAGATTGGGGGCCGAGCCCACTTCTTCTTATCATTGGTGGGCAGCAGCTCGATCTCTGCACTGATCTGGGATTCCTTCATTCCAGCCATACGTTTAATCCTAGCAGAGAAAGTCCAGAGGTGAAGCAATACCTGAGTCTATTCATTAGGTGTGCTCAGTGCACAGGCACAGAGCCAAGCCTCTGCCTCCCCAAGCTCTGCCCCTGCTCACTTACTTCCAGACAATGGCATTCTCACTGGCCTTGTACTTTGCCTTCCCTTTCATACAGATGACTTGCACTCCACTGGTATTGAGGGGGGTTGGGATCCGGACCTGGAAGGAAGAGTCTGGTGAGCAGGGGCAAGGAGCCTGCAGTGGCTGACCACTCCATGCAGGCTCACAGGAAGACTGCCACTTCCCAGGACAGGGCAGCTGCTGCCCTGGACCCCTTCGCCTTCTCTCTCCATCTCAGGGCCCAGAGCATCTCAGCTACCATAAGACATCATAGGCTGGCGCTACAATTTCTTGCGTTGGAGTACGGACTCCAACAAGTTCATAAGATCTACAATAATCTAGGAGGAACAGAGCAGAGCTCTTCAGTTCAGGATGCAGATGAGCAGCAGGAAACCTTACCAGAGTCAGACAGATGAGCTGAGGCAGGATGCCAGACTGGTTAGGGAGGTCTGCTCAGACTGCGCTCTGGGCAGCCTGACTTTGCAGCAACAGCCCCTTCCCAGAAGGGGGCTAGGCTGCACATCTACCCTTGGCCTGTCTTAAGCATCTCATAGCCCACTGCCTGTGTGATGTACTGTTAGATCATGTGGATAGAAGAACATGAGCTTTTCACAGTTGCAGAGATGTGAAGTGAACAGTTGTTTTGTACTCTTCCAAGCAGGTACTGCAGAGAACACGTCCTCTGCCAAGGTACAATGTTCTTAGTTGCCAATGCAACTAAGAACAGCTTCCACCTCCCTACTTCACAGAGCTTCTCCTCCAGCACAGCAGCAATGCATGTCTGTAGGGCTTTCAGTTCACTTTGAGTCCTGTACAAACTTGAGGACTCATCTGAGAGACATAACTAGAGAGACAGTTCTTAGGCACAAGAGACCTTAAGTTTTGTTCTTACCTCTATCTTCTGGGCAAGCAAGGAAGGTTTGAAATTTGATTTGATCACCACCTTCACTTCCAGCTTGGTCCGACCCACCTCCCGCACCAGAGGGATCACACGGAAGGGAAGGATGATGTCCTTAGTGGTTCGGTATCTGCAGAGAGAGAGCCAACAGTGAACTCTGAGAAGGAGCTGGCTCTTAGGGCCTCAAATTGTACCACCTTCCTAAAGAGACAGCCTTCACACATAGGGAACAGCTTAAAAGCATCAGCCAGAAAGGGAGTTGTCCCAAAAGTAAGCAGATCAGTGCTGCCCTAGGACACTTTCTGAGTCTCAAGTTCGGTATCTTGCTCCTGCAAAGTGATCCTGTTCAAAGATACCAGTTTTAGGCACTAAAACAGATACAGTAGGCTAAAGGGTAGGGAAACCCACATCCAACACTATGGTTGTGACAAAAAAACCCCATGGAGCTGGGTTTCTATTGCATCTGTAAAAGAAAGACTTGTAGGACACCCTTTAGACTGCCCTGTGAAAAGAAAAGAAGGGAGCATATGCTTGCTGTTTGCTCAAGGGCAGCAAGTCTGCCTGGAGACCAGTAACACAACTGTAGCAGCAAGCAGATACCAACAGACTGTCCATTCCCTATCACCATACCTCATGAGTTCAAACTCTCCATCTGGTGGAATGAAGCTGATGCTCCTCTCAGAGTCAAATTTGCTGAGTCTCACACACTGGTGGAAAGTGCAGTCGTCAATGGCAATTGACTGCTTGCCACTAAAACATAAGACAGAGTTAAACAAGTGCAAGCTACAGCCCCAGTACCTTGGTGCAGGCAGAGTCTGCTCAGGCAGAAACTATTCTACAGAGCATGTTGCCATCGCAGGTGTCCAGGAAACGGGGAGGCAGGGAGAGAGTCAGGGGACAGGGGTCTGCTGGCTTAGACTTCCTTTGTTTCATGACTGCCAAGATCAGACTTCAAGAAGCTCATTTAAAAATTCTCCCCGTTCTCTAACTTCTTTTCTCTTGGAGGCGAGCAGCACCCTTCAGTCATAGCCAGGAATGCAGTGCTCAGGTCTGCCTGCCAGAAGCATTTCACTACTGCAAGGGTAACTCTGCTAGCCCAAGTCTTCTTGCAGTGCAGTCCAAGGGAAGGAATAAAGCACTTTCCTGTCCACAAAGCTATCCCACTGCCACACAGCTAAGAGATGTCACATTTGGAGTCTTCCTGCTCAGAAGCCTCCTCACAGCTGAGGATTTCCACACCACTAGCTAGTGGTTTGTCTTAGGACAGAAATCTTCCTCCTCAGGCCAGTGTGACAACCAGTTTGCTGAGGACAAGAATACCCTTGCCACAAACGGTCTCATGTTTTTTATTTCTAAAATCTAGACAGCTAATGTCTGCACAGCTAGGTGCACTGGATTAACCTGCCAGTACTCAGCCTGCATTGGGTTCCAGTCTGACAATATTTTCCTCACTATAGGTCCCAGAGTTAGTCAAAAATGCCTCTAGGGTACTGAGAAGAGCTGGAAAATGAGAAGGAGGTAATAACAGAAGAGGCAGCAGTGTAGAGAAGGTGGGGCAGCGCAGGATTATGACATCTAGGCTGCCTCAACTGCTGTGAGCAACAGGACAGCTGTCTAAGTGCACAGAGATAGTATAAGCAACATGGGCCTGTTCAACCATAGTGACACCCACCATTACCTGCACATATGGAAAGCAGACCGGGCCCAGGCTGAATGGGTGTTTACTCTGCACAGCCCACTGGTGCAGCTTGTGCTTTGTAAGTTAAAGTTAATCTTTTCTAATTTATTGCCCGGATGACAGCCAACATTAGCAGACTTGTTCTTTGGTTTCTTTGGAATGCTACTGGGAAAGCCCTGCTCCTAGCACTGGTCCAGGTCTCAAGCAGCATTACTTAGAGGTTTCGGCACTGCCACATGCTAGATGCCAAAACACAACCAACAACAGCTGTCCCTTTTAGTCAGTTTATTACTAAATGCTTCTGGACAGTGACATTTCCGAGCTCTTGTCTACTAGAGAACCACAGTTAGGGAGAGCCACGCAGCAAGAGCCTCAGCTCCATCCTGCTTCTGTAACTCAAGAAAACTGCATATTTACAGGTGAAGGCGCTCACACAGCACAGAAATTTTGGGACAAACAGTGTTACTGATTGTTCAGAAGCCTATGCAGATGACATTTTCACTAGAGTATTTCCCCACTGGCCAGTCCCTGAGGCTCAGTCCATTTTATTAACTAGATCCAGGTACTGGAAAGATGAGTTAAAGGTGACAGTGAATTGATAGCTCTTGGCTTGGTTCTGAGAGAAAAGGCAAACAGCAGCTTAGCTCAGTTTACAGGAACCATCACGGAAAGTGTCAAGATCTGAGTTACATGCACAAGTCAAAGCAATAGACAGGGAGGGAAGCAGAGTGCACACACAGCTGAAGCAGATTATCTACCTTCCCAATTCACTGGGGGTCAGCAAAAAAAAAAAAAAAGTTGAGTCAAATAGTTAGTGAGAGAAAAACTGCAGTTCCTTTGCTTTGGTCTCTTCAACCTAAGCAGTAAGGCTGGAAAACACATAAAGCCTGTCTTCAGCATAAGATAGGTACTGACTGAGGCACAGCTGGGAATGAAGTCAGATGGCTCCCAGAAGGGTGAGCCTTCAGTCCACATTGCTGTTCACCATCCTGCATCAGCAAAAGTGGCTTACCCAGATATTAGTCCGGTAAGCTGTTCCACTCTGTGAGAACAGTCTGGCTAGATCATTTTATGGCCAGAGGGGTTCCTTCGCTGTTCCTTGGGAGTGCTACTGTATCCTGTAAGGGCCTCTGCACCAACTAGAACTGCTAGAAACACAAGCTCTGGGAGAATCTTTCTGGGGGGAAGGTTTCCAGCTGCAAGAACGCCACACTTAGTACTGTATTTCAATCTTAATACTTCAAGAAAGATGACAACCCAGAAGATCCAACTGCTCCTGACACTTGCCCATATATAGGTGTGAAGTCAGACACCTAAGATAACACTTCAACTGCATGCATTAGCCCTGCTACAGAGAAGCCCTTTACATCAAGGCCCTGAGGTTGTTACCTTGCATGATAACTGACCTACCCAGAGGGAAAAAACTAGCAGCAATACCTGAAGGGAAGGAAAGATAAGCTTAGTATGTCAGATCAGAACAGCTACTAAGTGCTGCCCTTTCATAAGGGTCCCTGGTGGCAAGTGGCTTTTACCCCAACACTTCTTACCTTTTCCCCGTTTCATCTGCAGTCCCTTTGCCCTGTTTTTCAATGACAATCTTGTCATTCATGCCAAACTTGCACTCTGGCATTCCACTCAGATAGCTCTTCATCACCACTCTGCCAGAGACATGGGCACTCAAAACCTGACCTGGCATAGAGAAGAGTGCAGTTCAGAACACATACAAGTCCCCACTCATGACTCTGGAAGGGGAGCAGGATGCCAGCTTGGCACCTCCCACTTACCCTGGGGGGACATCAGGAGATTCACACTCTCCAGCACATCAAGAAAGAGTTCATTGCGACGATATTTGATCCCTTCACGTCTCCATCCAATCTGTCCAGTCACCTGGCTGGTGATCTGGGACTGTTCTTCCTTAGTCTGAAGAGAAGGAGATGACATCTTAGACCTCTAGATAAACACATAGACTAAGGAAAGGTGGCTCTAAATTAAGAGGAAGCACTTGCCATTTACTGTATGCAACAGCTTTTGCCACTTCAATGTGGGTGCTGTTGCACATCCCACAATTTGGTCACCAAAAAAGTGCTCAGTACAGTGAGTTCTATGCCCAACTAAAAACTGATCCTCAAGACAACAGGAAAGTTTCTTCCCTTTAGTTAATGAGTCTATCAGGCCACACTTTAGGTGTGGCAGGGTGCAGGCTCCACTGATGACTTTCAAGTCATGTTTGACAGACCATCACATCAATCCATGTGTTAGGGAAGAAGGCAGCTGCCAGGTCAGTTTGTCACCCTTGTCCAACATGAGACTGCAGGGCCATGAGGCAGCCAGTTCCCAAGGGCTGCTTCTTGCCAGTATGCAGTTTAGGGCAGCAGTTCTGCATTGACACTAACCTCACTCATACCTAGCAGCATTCAGGCTATAAGCCTCCTAAGGGCATTAAGGATTATGTTGAGAGGTACGGCAAGGTCTCCTACCTGATGCTATAGGCGGGGTCCAGTCACACGCAGAAAGTGAAGTAGAGGTAGAGCAGCAAGTGTGGTGCACACAGGGTTAACAGGCAAGCAGGTCAATAGCAAGAAAGGGGAGGAAGGGAGAGAGAGGCAGGTTAGGCTTAAGGCTACCTCAGGACAGGAACAAAGCAGGTCAGCTCATCACTAGTCAGGCAGCAAAAACAACATGAGGGGCTTTGACCTCTAGCTCAGGAAACCCAGTACTCCCAGCAGCAAAAAAGCTTTTCAGGCTTGGCCTATCATGTACCACTCAAACAGAAGGCAGCGAGATGGAGTGACAGACAGGCCAAATACGGCTCCCAGTAACACTCTTACGCAGAGCAGACTCCTCACATTGCCATTCCTAAAGCAAGCCGTGAATGTGTACTATGGCACAGACAACCAGTCTATGAAGAGTACTGGGTACCCAACACTATGCCCATTTTAATAAGTCTGGTTCCTATAAGAAGTTGTGTCTCGATAATTTTCTCTTCCAGTAGAAGAGGAGAAAGTAGAAGTGGGTCTTGGCCCAGCAGCCTTGTGCTGGGGCCACAGGGTGGCAGTGCATGAACTCAGTTTTAAACCAGCAACAGTTCAGTTTCACACAGGGCTCTTGTCACAGACTTGGTCGCTCCTTGAGCTAGCAGAACCATTACATTAACATCTAAAAGGCAGAGCATTTTTTAACTCCATCGGGAGCTGCCTAGATAAATGCTCATTGCAGTGCAAAGTAACTCCCTCGTCTATCCCACAAAAAAAGCCTCCTTATCTGCCTTGCTCAGTGCTTTGTTCAGGCTTAAGAGGAAGGAGAGGAACAGGCAGACACAATACTCAGTACTCCAGCTTCCAAAGCAGCATCAGTTACTCAAAGGGGCACTGATCATGTGCAGAAGCTCCCATCTCCTGCAACAGGAGTGTCATGAACCTCCACTGGTCACTACAAAAGGGGACTAGGTGGATTTGGAAGCAGATGCCTGGGGAGGGCTGAAAGCTGAAATAACCCCACTGCATGATTATTTCCTTTAAGAGGGACTGAAGGCACCTCAGTCTGAAATTGTTTGAGACTGGGAGATTCCCTGAACTGGACGAACAAGTCATTTAAAACAGGACAAGAATCCTCCAATTTCTTGATTACTCAGTTGCCAGCATATTGGACTAGGTAAGAGGCAGGCAGCTACCACGAGATTTCCCGGGCTCTGGCAGACTTTTAGCTGGTGGCAGATGTCTCCTCACCTTCAAAAAGGAACACTGGCATTTTACTGCTACAGCGTATCTAAAAGGCTTTGAGAAAACACTGAACCTAGGAGCTGAGCATGTCAGACTCCCACAAAATACTTGGAGGTAAAAGAAGCACCTAATTAGTCCATTAAGTCTGGACAGACAGGAACTGAAGACAGAGCTGAGCACACAGAGCATCACTCCATCTAGAGCTGTAAGGCCAGGTTTAGCCTCTCCTGGAGGAGAGTATCTGAGCCAACGCTTGTACCAGGGTTCCATTAAGGAAGAACAGTACAGTCTGCAGTTGTGCTACCTACCACTTCCTGGGTCAGCACTAGAAGTGGTCCCATCTTGCATACCAGCACCTCTTAAAGACTTCTAACATGCTGCATCACTCCATTCATAGCATGATGGGGTACTTTCCTTGGCAAGCTACTTAGCAATGTCAGACCCACTCCCAAAAAAATAAAGCAAGACTTATATCATAAGCTCACCAAACCTGGAAAGACCACTATATCCATAAAGGGTGGCAATTCAAATGGCAGCAGCCCAGTAAACCTCAAATTTTCTTTAAGAACAAAGTCTTAAGGCTGGGAGTTTGCAAAAATTTGCCATAAATGCAGATTTTGGTCTTCAAATACAGAAAGACATAAGCCCAAGGAATGCACCATCATGAACCAAGCAGGGATAAAGAAACACAGATGATAGACCACCCTAGTCTCAGATTTTGGCCCACAGCATCTGCCAGAAGTCAGATACAAATGAAGCAGGGGTTAGAAGCTAAATGTATCCAAGTAGAGAGCAGACAAGGAAACTTGGCAAGTGCTGTTTGAATTGCTTCCCCCTGCCATACTGTGCCTGGAAAGGATTGCTTCTGCTCTTTTTGAGCAGAACTGGGGTCCCACAATTCCAGCATACAAAGCAGAGTAGTTTTGCACCGTTACTTATGAGAATCTGTAGGCCAAAGCTTCTTCTCTTCATAGGAGAGGGACTAATAACCTCTTGTTGAATGAGGCAAGATGCAGCGACAGCTAAACTACAGCTTTACAGTAGCTTGCACACAAATAACGTAAGGGCTTGTTAAAACAGACTAAAGCAAAAAAAGTTAGGGAAGGAAGTGAGGGCGGTGGTTAGTTTTGAGTTTTCCTAGGTACAGGAGCTGACTCAGCTAGTCTGAGTGCTGACTGCCCAAAGTGTCAGACTGCAGAATGCCGAAATGATTTATACTAGGGCTGAGGACGGGCGACAGACACCGGATGCACTCACATCTGGCCACTGATACATGTCCTCTTGCAAAATGCCATTTGCTGTTCTAGCAGGAAATGTGTCGCTCGGGGACAGCTGAATGCTTCCATTTCACCTCTGGAGCCTGAGATGCAGCTAGTCTTACTACTAATTGACTACAAGTTTAAAAAGAAATTCTTAGGAAGGCAGAGTTGAGGAAGACAGTTGGACCAAAGCCTCAAGAGACTTTGACTTCTGCTTATCCTTAGCAAGAACAGTAGACAGGCAGGTTCTTGTTTAGCACTTTGCTTCCATTTGTATCCTGGTGCTGACTCCCAGCTTCTCTCCTGACTCACCTGCTATATAGGGGAGAGGACTGAGTTTTAGACCAAGCCCTCATTATGAACTGCATGACCTTGTCAGATGAAAAGGTGTCACTTGACCAATGAAGTGAGCAACACGCCAAGGGCACACAAGAAATAGGGGCTGTAACAATCCTTTGGCTTCAGAGGTCCAGCACGAGCTGCCCATGATGGGAAGCTTAGTTTTTAGGCCTGCAGCCTGGGGTAGGATTATAACTAGTTTAAAAATACATTCCCAAGAAGGGTCTAACTAAAATATCTTTTTCCCCAGATGCTCCTTTTTCTGATATCCTTTGATATCCTTTGAGAAGCTTTGATGCAAGGATTACTACTGTGCCAAATGTACACTAGAGAACCTCATCTCTAACTTGAGAAAGCTGAGACTGTATTGATACATCTGTTGATCTGCAAAGATGTTAGAACTGGCAATACAGCACTGACTTTCTGATTAACAGCAAGTTCCATGGGGCTGGAGAATATTCCATCACCAGGCAGGTATGAAAGCACTAGAAGCCAGAGAAGAACAGCCCTGCTCAATGAGATAACACACCTAGCAGAGCTATTTCTGTTTCAGTATGTAGATATTTATCCTCTGTCAGAAGCTTCATCTGACACAGAACAAGAGCCTGAAGCTAGCAATCACTTACATGCAAGGGAGTGGCATTATCCCAGTTGAGGGCCCTTCCTCCCTCACCTTAGCAGGCCCCAGTGCAGATGAGGTCACACAAGTGCAGAGAATGAGATGTCATCAAGCTACTACCCCTGTCAGCATGTTCTCAACCTACTCAGGCACCTACTCTCAGGAGAGGTCAAATGGTCAGTTTGGTAGTCAAGACTGTACTTTCTTGAACAGGCTTACAGAAATGAACAAGCAGAGCAGTGAGGTATCCCCGAATTCTTCCGATTACCTGACTCTTGATGCCTTGCTGAGTGATGAAGGTTTTCAGGGCCCCCGTTTCAGAGTTTTGAGGATAGCCAAAGTCCAGGATTTCTACAGAAGGGTAAAAAACAATTAGCTTAGAGAGCCACAGGTCAGAGCTGCAAGGTACAAGCAAGCCAATCATGCTAACCATGGTCTTATAAGCAGAGAGCAAATTAGTGCATGGATTCTGCTTACATATTAAACCTTTGGGCAAGTCACTGGAGTGTTCTTTACTCAGAGAAGAAAAAAAAGTCTTGCCCAGTTGACTTCTCTGCACAATCGGCTACAGAGTTCTATTTGTTCATTTAGCGGGGGAAAGGAAGAGTAAGAAAAAGCTGTCCAGAGTGATAAATCTGCCCCCCCCCCCCTTTTTTTTCCCCAAATGGGGCTGCACTTCAGGCCTAAGTATCTGTTAAATAAAACAGGCATCCAGAGCACACTGAGGAGAGCTCCCCCCCCCCCACAAACATCCAAGGGACAGTGAAGAGGGTTTATCCAACAGCAGAATAATCTATCTTTGCAGCATTTTCTTTAGGCTTTGATTTTCACATGAAAATGTAATAAAAATCAAAACCTAAAAAAATAACAGCAGAGTAGTAACACTGCAGGGTGATCAATGTGATAAACAGACAGCCAGTGCACTTAAAACCCCCAGAGAGGAAGGGAGTAACCCACACAGGATCCAGAGGAGACAGAAGACCACTAACATGAATACTGAGTAACAGCACACTGACAGGTTTTGATCTCGCTGTGCCTACTAGGAGACAGCACTGTCTGACCAAGGCAGAGAAACGGCAGCTTCTTGATCTGCCCAGAGGGAATAAAGAACCCACCAGTCACTGTGACCCTCGGCTAAGAATCCCCAGGACACCCACATTTGCGACTCCTTGCCTAGAGAACAAATTGAAGCATTACTGATACAAAGTGCTCATGTTATACCAAACAAAGACAGCTCAAGGGCAGTCTCCACAGGCTGATATCATGAGCAGCTGAAGGGACACCATATTATTATTCCACATTGAAATTTAGAACTGTATCTTTGAGGGAGGCAGGGCTGGGACAGAGAGAGTTGGGTTTTATTGCTTTCCTTCTGTTCTCCCAGAATTGCCACAAAGACGCTATTTAACGTGGCAACTGTACTGACTGTAACCAGGGTGACTGCTACTATGCCAGGCCTGAGCCACCTGGGCTCCAGCTGAGATAGCTGGCCTTAAAGGAGCTTACGATAGCTCCTTTCACACATGATAACTCTGTTCACACACCTCAGTATAACGGCAGCCCTGCCTATACACAGGAACCACACAGAAGCTGGGATCCAGTACCAGCTGCGTCATTTACACAAGCTCACAGCATCGTGCTTCAGCTGAGCGAGCCATGATTAACACATGGCTATGGGCTTAAGACATTATCTACGTGTGGAATTGGAAAGCAGCAAGTCCTTTTGAATTCCAGTCACATAAAGATACTTCAAGGATTATGTCTTCCTTGCAAAAGGAAGGCTAAAGCCTAAGCTAAAGGCTATAAAATGACTGAGTGCAGTGTCACACAGCAGATTAGAAAGGAAACATCTTACCGTCCAACAGCTCATAGATCAGCACGAAGTTGTTCTTTATGTTTTCCTCACTGATCTTCCCAAAGTAGGCAGTCATCACGTCACACATCTTGTAAAGAAACTCGAATACCATGGCAGCATTGACATTCTGCTTGGTGACAGCAGCCAGCCAGATGTTGGAACGCTTGACATGGAAGAAACTGGTGCGGGCGATGTTGGTGACAGGCGAGCGTACCTGCTGCCGTGCGTGGATGACATTGACGCGGAAGGCGTCCACAGCATTCCGCCTACGAGATCACCAAAGGGAAGTTAGCATGGCATACATGAGAACAAGTTGGCTGCATAGTTCTGCTGGTGTGATTACAGCCAGATGTTGAACTACATACACCCAGCCCTCTTGGCAAGGGTGTTTGGGGATGTCTCAGCCAAGAGGGACAACTGAAGGCTCTGAGCAGAGTTAGACATTAAACCCTGCACAAAGTAAAGGAAAGAGCTACTGGTCTCTAAGGAGCTTTGGACTACAATGCAGCACTAACTGTAGTCAGTAGGAGAAGCTAACCTCCTTTTGGAGTCAGATGGCAGAGAAATCCCCCTTCAATTCATTTTGGCAGTACTCCTGACCTATTGCCATAGCCTGGGACAAAAACTAGAAGGGGCTGTGGCTCACTTAGAGAACAGTTTTGACCAAACAGCTAGTTACTGTCTACTCTGCACACCCAGGCCTTCATACCCTTACCCCAAGGAAGAGGGTATCTTGGGAGACTGTAGCTTTGATGGCAGTTCCTCACAGACATATCACTGAGCAGAGAGGAAAAAAAAAAAAAGCAAACCCTAGCCAGGTCACCTGACTGACATCAGTGCCCAGGCACACTCTGAAAGGGAGCTCTTGCAAAGGGAGTTCTTACTCTTGAAAGCTTTAGTTCTCAGATCCATCTCACCTCCATACCTCAGGCACTATGGAGGGCAGGCTCAAAGCAGCAAGCAGAATTAGGAACTTTCTCAGCTTTCCAGTTACATGTGTCCTCTCAAGCCTGCTACGCTTTGGAGCAGCTCACTGGCAGACAGACTTATTGTCCCCATGGTGCAGCATGCTAGCAGCAATGCATAACGTGCACTGGATGGTCCAATACCATTTATTATGGTAAAGAAGTTCTGCATAGTGCAGAGACAGTACTGTGCAAGTTCCACCTTATAGCTGCCATCATCTTTAATCCAAGCTTTTTCCCCCCCACTGTCCATGCTAGTGATGATATGGAACAACTCTCTCCTGGGTAAACAGGGATGCACAAGTGACATTTTGGATAACAGCTCTTCCATGCTAGAGTTATGTTATCCTGTAACTACTAGTCAGGATAAGCTCCCTAAATTTACGTCTGCTAACACAAAGAACATTCAGCAGATGTCCAAGGGCTTTCAGTGACAAGATTGAGACTTAAAGCAAAAGTCTAGACACCAAGCCAAGACTCAGCTAGCTGTGCTTTTCATAGTCCTCTCTAGAGACCACGTAAAACAGGGGTATCCCCACTGCAGCATCAAGGCCAAGGTATGATTTTCAGAACCATGTTCAAAAGGAGATAATAATAATACCCTTGCAAGCAGTGATACAGGCATACAGAGGCCCACAATCATTGAGGGTTGTCAACAGTCCAGTAGGTGGTTCCAAGTTGGAAAACAAAGGGATACTCAAAGGAAAGTACGCTACTGTAGTAGGCGTTAGATTGCTCCTTGAAGGTCTGGGTACATACACAGAAGCTTTGTCAGTAAACATCCTCCCCCATAAGTCAAATTCCAGCCCTCAAAAACTTCAGGTTTTATTGCCCCAAGAGTCTTGTAAACGAGTCAAACTCTTACAGAAAATCTAAGGTAGAAATCAAATATGAGTAGTTCAATCTATTGTAAAATAACAATATCCAAGTCCCATTTCTCCCATCCAGTAAGCCTTGCAAGGAAAGACCAGCTTGTTCTGGAGCCTTAGCCCTCCCAGCCTCAAGTTCTAACCCAACAGAACGAGTACCAGAACCAGCAGACCGGTTTATGCTAGAGGGAAGCCTCAAATTGGTGAAGCTTTTCTAACACACACCAATTGCCCACTGTGCAGTGCCAGTCATGGCCTACCACGCGTCTCTTACCTATTGCTACAGCAGCCAATGAGATGGGATGGACAGAAATGGCGCCAGCGGAGAAAGGAGGAGTGACAGCAACAAGAGAAAGGGTTAGAAACACACACACAAGGCACAATGAATCCAAAGAGATAAGGAGAGACCAAACAGCACCCCCTCCCCCTGTTCCTGGGCACAAAAGGCCAACAAGGTATTGGATGGAAAATAAGCTGTGGCAGCAATGAAGCCCTTGCAAGGCACAACACTGACATGCCATGGTCAGATTGTCAGTGCTGACAGACTTGTGTTTGGTTCAATCTCAGGTTCAATTTGGTGTTCAGTCCAGATAAACTGCATTCTTATCATATCAGCGATACCCGGTACACTCTGCTAAGGGAAAAAAGGGCCTTGGAGGGGAAAACCCAAACCCCTCAAACTGAGGCACAGCCTGGGGACCTCACAGTATCAGGCATCTTCTTCCCAGTCTGCCTCGAACTCCAAGTGGGCATTTCTGTCACAATACTCATGTGAGGCTGTTCAGGTTGATGCTTCCTGGCTTGGTCTAGCCAACAGGAAATACAGCAAGTTTGATAGAGCTAGAGCATGTCTGGAGAGATACAGCACATCCTGCCAATTCAGACACTGCTCTATCCAGCTTAAACTTTTTCCTTCAGTATCAAGAACCACGAAGCAGAAGTGATGTATTAGAAGTTCAGAAACCAAATGTCTATTATGTTTAAAGTGCATGCAGTTTGTCATTTAAGCTGCTCAGTTTCACATAGCTTATTTTTATCAAATAGCTAGATATTTAAATGCAGGTAGAATCTCCCAGTAACCATGTCATTGAAGAACAAGGCACTTGAAGGTCCTTCCACGGTATCCTGAATTAAATGCATAGTGCTTTGCTTATAGTTTTAAGAGGCTGCTTATGCATGCAGCTAGTTGCTGTATGGACAGATGCACTACATGCATTAAAGCCATTCTTTTAAGTTGCAAGCAAAGAAAATCCAAGTTTTGTGGTATTTCTGCATTTAACAAACCAGTTAAGGAAATGGTTTCTTCATTGACTGCCACTTTGCTCATTAGCATTTGAGCTAGTGTATGCTCATTTAGACCCTTAAACTGCACAAGGGGAGGGTTTCCTCATTATCACAAATAGCTTTTAATCTCTCCCAACAGCTATGTTGAGGCTTGAAAACGCCAGAGGCAACGGCCAAGACCAAGGAACCTTAAGGGTCAATCACTCAGAGCCCATGTGAAGACAGCAGCTATGATTGTTTCCCATTCAACCTACCTCCCAACAAGCTAGAAGGACTCAACACCAAGCACTTCAGACTTTTTCATTATGAAATTAAGTTGTAGGGTAGTCTAGAAATCTATCACAAGACTGTCTGTGTAGCAAGAGAACTCCTACAGAGGCAAGTAGAAGCTTACAGTGTTGTGACAACTCCCTACCTCCTTCTGAAGGCTGGGCCACTACAACTCTTAAGTAGACTTGGTATTGATGTGAGTATCCAGATTAGCAAGTAGATGATACTCAGTTCTACTTGCTTGCCACAGAGGTGAAGATACTAGCTTAGTTACTCGATTCCACCACAAGGTAAGACACAGTCATTTTAAAATGACTTGTTTTATAAGGTTACATGTGTAAAGCAATTGCACATCAAGTTTCAAGGTCTGTATTAGAGGGAATCCAAACATCTTGAAGATCAAGCTTGATTAATAGTTGGCATGAGCTCCATCTAAGTCACAAGACTGACAGAAAGGCACTGTCACAGAATTTGAGTGAAGAATTTCACTGAAGACAACACTGAACTGAAGTTCTAGTGAAAGGACTTGAACTTTTTCGCATCCTTTTCCAAATGAAGAAGTTGATTATAAGACAGGATCAAGCAGGATGTCCCATTTTCTAGTTTTGCCTGGCCAGCTGGCAAGCCAGTACTTTTCACATACCGAACAAGTCACTCTGTTTACAAGAGGGATGAGCCAAGATGAAAACAAGTGCAAGAGCACTACATTAGAAGATGAGCTTCACTCACCAGCTTACATTTTCATGGCAAGAAGTCCTTTCAGGTTCCCTTTAAAAGGTCTTTAAAAGGTTTCCCTGAATCAACATCAGTTCAAGCACAACTCCATCCTAAGTGCTCTAAGTTTGCAAGCCACAGAAGAACCTATTGTCAGAAACTCCAGTAACAGTGTCCCTTGCCAAACATGACACATTCTCAAAGGTTATTATTCAGCCTGGCCTGGTTCAGCCACCATAAAACCTATTAACTAGGGAGAACTTTGCAAAGTCAGATTGGGCACATTAACTGCTTTGAAGAGCTTCAGCAGCAAACATTCAGAAGAGCTGGTACAGCAGAGGACAGGCAGAAGCTTTGTAGCCAAAAGTTTTCTGCTTCAGAAGCGCAACGTTTTGCACTCTTGGCAAGGCCTTGGCTCAGCTCTGCATGGAGGCCTGTGTCAGACTCAGGCTAACTTAGCTATCCCTAGAACAGCTACTTTAGTCTGCACTGGACTAAGAACAAGTCAAGAGATACTTAAAGCTCACTAGGTGAAGCTTTTATTACAGACACTGTTGACCACTACTGCATCAATGAAACAGTGGAAGCCTTGACTAGCTACTAGTTTTACCTCAAATTTAAGCACTAGACAATCTACATACAGAAGGGATGCACTCTTCGGACTGGAGCAGTTTGAAGGCAGACTTGCTTGACAGTTTAGTGTAACTTGTGGCAACCAGTTACTTCACAGCACATCCTACCACTATGCATCTTGGAGACCTGGTTAGAACTATACCTTGCACTCCTAAATCAGCCAAAAACAATCTCGCTTGTTGTACTTGTGATTAACACCTACCACTGCCCTGCTTCCATTAGCTACGGTTTGACTCTGCTAAGTTCAATTCTTAACTTCCACCTAATGCCTAACACTAATGAAAAACCACTAGGAACAGTCTTGTCACGTGAGAAAGTCACTTAAGGTTTTTAGTCCAAGCAGTGGTATCACTTGATATTAGCTTCCCTAAAGCACTATCTACTGCCCATAAAACACTGAAGTTTTACTTCCCAGCCAGGAACTTAATAGCAATCTAAGAATTGTACAAACCAGTCTAAGTGAACAATGTAACACTTGTTTGAAGTACAGTAAGACATCTACAGTCTAATGAAGTCTTTCAGAGCTTCCCACAACTTTAGCTACCCCGTGGATGTAAGCTTTTTACATACAAAGCAGCCAAGGCTACAAAGCTGGTATACAAACTTGGGGTCCAGAATGTTGAATTTTCAGAGTACATAGGTGGCTACTGTGGGACTGCTTGCAGAGGTGATACCTTTGTAAGGCACCAAATACCATGGACGAAGTCTTCTGCATACCTGCACTTAATGCTAGACACTTGTGTTTGAAACCCAAATCAGGATCATGGTTATAGGATACGGAAGATAGTTTCCACATTACTGCTCCTGCAGAGTTTTAAAAAAACAGTGACGCTGGTAGACTCCTGCAGTGGCAGTCCATGCTGTTGAAGCACTTAGAGTGACAGTCAGATCTCCACCATCCAAAAAAAAGCCCTAGCTTTGCCTGCAGGCCATCCTTTGCTACCATCTGTAGATGACCAGTGCTTAGTAAACTCAAGAATATTTCTGAGCTAAGCCTAGAGCAGCAAGTTGAGTTGCAGTCTCACATGCATGCACAGCTAATGCAGAATAAAGCAGCTCTGGGATGTTGCCTGCACTAAAGTGAGACAGAAATGCAAAGACCAAGGATGCAGCAGAAGCACTTACCCAATGTCATCCCGGTAGACTCGAGAGATTAAAACCTCTCCTTTGTGATTATAGATGAATAAGCCTCCGATCATGATGGAACTTCAGGCTTCCCTTTCCATGTTGCTTAAGACCTGAAGCAATAGAGTGCACATATATTAGGCTGCATGGCAATAAGCAGTACAGCAGACAGATTTTGACATCCATTCGCTATTAGTCAGGGTATAGATAGCTTTGTGTGACCCCCCCCCCCCCCCCCAGTCAGAGGCAGAAGTCACTTCTTACAATACCTGTGTGACTTATCATACGAAGTTAGAAGATTAGCTCCCCTTGCCCAGAGCAGCATTCCAAAGATTTTGCCAAAAGAGCTCATCTAAAGCCAATTGCTTTATTGCCACTAAACTGTCAGAAAAAGCTGCAAAAAATTTCAGTTTGTTCAAATGCATGAATCCTGATCACCAGAAAAATCAACTCCACTACCTTCTTACCCATGCTAGCTAGCTCTACCATAACAGTCAACACCCTTGACTTGCAGCTCTACAAAGGTCATAATCCTGTATTAGTAACATCACATCTCAATTACTAGTCCAGAGGAGTACTAGAGTTAAAACTATCACACCATAAGTTATTCACTTGTTTTTTGGAGCTGAGGTAATGAAAACTCCCTGTCACCTTAAAACCTATTGCAAATAGCACTGCTCAGGCTCACATTCTGCATATTTCAACTTAAACATAGGCAGCTACAAACTCTGGTGGCAAGGACCTGATAGCACACATCTTGGTGCCACGAGAGTAATGGACTTCAGCAGATTGCTGGGTTGAGAACAGGTGGAGGGCACAGACAGAGATATTCCTGGAAGACTGATGGTATGGGCTACTTCAACTGGTTGGTCTTGGTACCTCTGGCCAGGCCAGCACATGGCTGAGGCCCAGCAGGCCAGCTAGCTACTCAGGAGTGGCTTAGATGCCAAAAGTGATTGCCTGACCCTTACATCCTGAACAGGGAGCACAGATAAGAGTTCCTTACTTAAAAAGACTACTAGAAACAGCGGTTTACTCTAGGAGGGGGAGGGATTCTTATTGCTGCAGGTGGAGATTATACTGTTTGCTCTTCTGGGACTTCATATGGAAATTGCTTTCCCAATGCAGAGTATAGATGTACCATGAAGGACCTACACCCTTAACTACATCCAAGTCTCTCTACCTCAGTGCTGCTACTTGACATGCCATACAACTGCAGGAGACCTCAGCCACCAGCCCTGCCATCAGCTATTTCCTCCTCCAAGCAGGACACTGGTGTTGTCCCTCATGTGTGCATCACACCACACACTCAGTGAGGAAGCCTGCCAGGAACTAACAGCCTTGTTCCAGGTCTAAGAAGCCACAGCAGGAATCCTGACAAGGGTCTGGCTGAGTGACTTCCTGAGCTTGCCTTTAGCACAAATTCAGGTCAAGAGGTTAGGTCCAGGTGAGTAAATGCAGCTACCATGTATCCAGTAATACAGATCAGAGCAAGGTGTTGGATGTTACACAATTTGTAGTCAGAACTAAAGCTTAAAATAAACACCAAGACAAATACAGGCTTATTTCTCGTTCCATTCATCAGCACAGATAAAATAGTATTGAGGCTCAAGAACTAGTAGTCAGGCCTCCCCCTGAATGCAAGGAAAACAGAGGTCTGGCACTAGTAGCAAATCATAGACCCTATTATATAGTGTGCATCTCTGCAGCGATAGATCTAAAACAGGTTTTATTTACAGTTACCCTTTTTTGCACACAGTTCTCAAACGTTTGAGATGCCACCAAACCTACAGCTGTACAGCAGGGGGTTCTTAGCAGCAAGTATACCGAGGTTTATTATTGCCTGCCAGGAAAGGACTTTAAAAAACAGCTCAGAGTATTTGTTATCCACATACGAGGAACAGCATAGCTCAAGACCAAAAGCAGTTCACTAGTTTAATAAAGCAAAGGGTGATGGGGAACTGCCACAATGCATGAGGAGTTAGGTCCACATAGTGCTACATTTTAACTGCTTGCACAGCTTGTAGCTTAATGTCTTCAGTTGCAGTCCCAAGATCCAATTTCTTGAAGTGCCAAAATCTTGCATTCAAGATGCTCGCATAAAGCATAAGAGGTGGTCAGAGGAGTTGGGGGTCACCCTAGTTACTTAAACTTCTAAGCTACTTGGAGCTCAGGCATCTTGACTGCTTGTTCAAAAAGTGATTTCATGCATTAGTGTTACAGCCTTTCTTGATATCTAGCTGCAGCACAGCTACAGGCATGAGCTCTACTTCACAGCCCAAATGGAGGGTAGTCTGGCCACAAGGCACCACTGGAGTGGAAGATCTCATCCATGAGCCACTTAACTGGAGGCTAGCATCTTAGAAGTTACCCCGTAAACTGCGAATCTTCTTTCTTTAGAGGAAGACCAGTCTGAAGAGAGCTGCAGAAGTGGCAAACAGTATCTTATGCCTCAGTAATGTCTCTTTAATAGACAGCTTCTTCTCAGATGACATTCCTGTAGTCATATGTCCTACCTCACGTAGGTCCAAGTCATAATATCCACCCTAGCAGTTGCTCGGGGGCTTAGTCCAGAGAATAGCACAAGTATGATAGGGCAAGCCTCATGATTAGCCCTGGGAAGATCATATAGGTGCTTCTCAGCTTCAGCACTGCAGAGCACCAGATAACCAACCAACTCCACAATGCTGTTAGGGTGGGTTAGCCTACACCCACTTTTTCTGTGTGGGTGCAAAGGATAGCAACAGGCTAGCCAAGAGACAGATGGTGACAGTGGACTGATATGTGTTTGCTTCAGGAACACAGCAAAGATGAAGTTGAAGTGACCTAGTCTCAGATCCTCTCAAAGGTCAGACAAAAAGCAAGAAAACAAAGCAAAACAGCAAAAACAGAAGCAATACATATATCAGAGGGACAAAAGGACTTCCAGGGTAGAAGTCTGCAGTATTAGCAGTAATGTATCCTCAGAAGTTATGATGCAGAAACTAAAGCAGCTGCCTGTTTGAAGGAGGAGTTATTGCAGATGCAAGTTCTGTGCAAAACAAGATTCTTACAGTGCAGCCACTACTTTTAATTTCAGAAAAACAAAAAAAATAAGCCTTTATACAAGGAGCAACATTCATTGGCTACACCTAGGGAGTCCTCAGAGCATATCATTACACATACTTCTCTTCTATGGATCTTCAGCTACCAGATGGCTTCTCCTGCTTACTAAAAATCAAAAAGTCAACCTCTACGTCAAAATCTTGAGAAAACTGCTTATCTGTCTGTTTCTTGCTGCTTAATAGTGAGCTTCCTGGCTTTTACTCCCACACTCTACTGTTGAGTGTCACTGGCCAACTGAGAACAACAGGCTGCCTTTTGTCACCTGCTAGAGGCTGCATGTGGCACCCATCAACATTTCTGATGGCCTGAAACTCCATTTAGCATGGGAGAGGTTTTCAAATATGTTTTAAGACCATCTTCTGCAGCAGTAGAATATAGACTCAGACTTCAGCATGCTGGTGGCAGTTCAGCTCTTTGATACCTCTGCCTCAGTATTGCAAAGCTCTGAAACCTCACCTAGAATTACTACTTACATTCCCACTGAAGGCACTTAGTAGCTTCAGGACATGAATATTACATGGCACTGCCATGAAAACTCTTGTACTCCCATACAGCAACCAAACTAATTAACTCAGAGGCAGCACACATTGAGACACCCACATAATTACACAATGAGAAAAGCCTTACAAAGCTTTTCACTGTTCCACACGGGGAATGAGACTGCACAGCACAGAGGGCAGCAAGGCCAACATCCCTGCACCAGAAGACGACAATCCGTTTGGTCAACAGAATAAAACTAGGTTCTCAAATCTAAGGAATTGGGATTATCACAGTCCCATGACTGCTCACAGGAAACAGATACTGCCCTAACAGGGATGTAGGAGGCCAGAAATAGGCAGTGTGCACAGCAAGGCCAGAAGCCAAAATATGAAAAGCATCTATTTGAATACAGTTGCCCAGCAAGTCCAGCAGATGCTGAAGTTCAGCCATTCAGCAGACATTTGAAATTGAGAACAATTAAGACAGTAAATGCAGCTTGTTGCCTGCTTTAGGAAATTCTTTCCTAATTAGTATTTTTTCATCCCAGATAAGAGACAATGATGTCTTTTCGGACAGCTACAGTGCCAATTTCCACATTCAGATACAGATTACTGCTACTAAAAGTAGTTCTTGTATCTTCTTTAAGACTCACATTCTATAGAATAAAGAATTTCCTGGAAGCTTATGCAACTGGTCAAAGCTGGATCATACAAATCCTACAAACCCTTTCCAGAAGATTCCTAGAAAGCATACCCTACTCAAAAAAAGCCACACTCCCTCTTGGGTTTTAATGCTGCTTAAGTTATTTATTCTACTATTTTTAGCATACAGAAAACATCTGCTTTGATGAGCAACAAGGTCAGACACACATCATATACAAGACAAGCCAACTGCTTTCTGAAAAAACTTGATTTGAATATATATTACCCTACTATAAAACCGGTAGAAGACTTCATCAAAACTCTTGTTGGAGCTTAGAAGTCTTCTCTTAAGAAGGTCTCGATATCACATGTTGACTGAAACGACAAGGCTAAGCTTTCCTGCAAGTTAAGTTAGAACACACTCCACAATAGCTTCACTTCAGTTATGGACAAGAATATCAGCATTTTTTAATTACATTACAGTACTAGGCAATGCAGTCAACTGCTTGCTTATACATCAGTCAAAGCATGTCAGAACAGTAGATAAAGCATGATCCAAGTGCTTTTCACCTAAAAATTTCTTTATTAGTATGAAGTGGAATGCTCCTCCCTTATACAAATACACTAGGAGCTGAGTTTAGGGTTCAAACTGTCCATAAACAGTTAGGAGCTAACTGCACAAATGAAACTACTAGGTTAAGAGCCATAATGGTTCATACTGCAGATCTATTAGCCCAGTATCCTGTCTCCGACACTGGCAATGAAGGGACAGTCAGATAAGAGCAAGAGCAAGTCAAGAAAAATACTTCCCATGATCTCCCTACAATAGCTTAAGAACTCCCAATGGATCTCTTTAAAGAATTTGCCCAGTCTCCTCTTGAACCTGTGCATCAGCAACATCCCATAGCAGAAGCCCTAAAGCTTTATAATCCACTGTATGAAGAACCACCTCCTCCGTTTTAAGCCAGCGTTTTCCTTCCTCCACCAGCCTTGTTTAATGGCCTCTAGTTCATATAGAGGAAGAGGCAGTGAAGAACTAGCCTTCATACTCTCTAGGCCATTCAGAATTTTAGATATTTTGTCTCATTAGTTGTGTCCTTCCCCAGTTGGAGCATTACCACCTTACTCACACTTTGGTCTCTCCTGGTGCCTTCCTCTGAACTTTTTCCTTCTGGAAAGAGCCCAAAACTGCATAAATTATTCAAGATGCAAGTAACACATCATACAGACAATGATATAGTCATGCATTTTGGTTTTGATCTCTTTTCCTAATGTTTCTCAATATTGGAACTACTTTTTTTTTACCACCACTCAGCAAGAAGCTAGCAGTTTCCTGACCCATCACAGCTCCTGAATTTCACTGAATTAGATCTTCAAGATGACTATTTTACAGGTGAAGCTAGAATTGCCCTCTCCCCCCACCCACCTACCCAGTAAAACTCAGCAAGTTTTACTTACTACAGATATTGCCAAAGAATCAGGAGCATTCTGCCAGTGTTTCACAATTGCAGTCTACAAGCCTAAACATACCTGAAAGATATCCACTAGCATCATTTCACATATAATACAGCTTACCTCCATTCCAGTTATGGCTTTCCTCAAGTCTGCCAAACCTGAGACTGTACGGCTCCTCAGATTAAATCCGAATTTACATTTAAGTGCAATGTACCTCACCAACTGTCCGAAACAAACTGAGTTGTGTGTTTCCCGGGCACTGAGCAAAGCCACAGAGACTAGAGACAGTGAACGCAGAAAATAGTTTTAGATGATTGACCCAACTGTATCAGCCATATGTCAACTCTCCTTGGCAGTTCAGAGATACACGCTATAAACCTCTTGCTGCAGTCCCATCTAATGGCATCGGGAATGAGAGATCTCAACTGCACACAATACATGCAATTATAACCAGGCTTCCCCACTTTGTTTGACTTCTTCAGTCCAACATCTTGGAAAGTTCCAAAGGGCAAAAGCATCAACATCAACTCAACTCACAGCAAACTGGGTTTTGTGCAACAAAGCCACACTTTCACCCAGCTCACAGGAACCAAGGGCGTCTGTGGTGGGAAGTTCAGGGAAGACATACAACATTCCAGTCTTCTGATCAAGCCCAGCATTATGCCCCTCCCAGACATAAGATTAGCTGATGGAAGTAACTCTCCAGTGGGGCAGGGAGTGTGGTCATCCTAATGAGAGCATGTTCCCACAGATGGGAAACAAGAGGTGGAATGACTAGCCCAAGGATATATGAACAGATGATAAGAAAGCTACACAAAGGAAAGCATGCAAGAGAAAGTTGCTTAAAGCTTAGCAAAACAGAATGGCTCTTTAAAATGCTTCAAGGAGAGCCATTGTCTAAGGGAGTGAAAATAAGCCTGCTTTGTTTTGACCATCTCCTTTGTGTTTCAGTACAAGTTTCACACTCACTTATTTCAACTATTTCAAGGTTACACTGCAACTAGAATGAGGTTTAAGTGGTGCAGTTCAGACAGTATGATCTTCCATATCTTTTGTAATAATGAAGTTTTCTTCTCTTTTCAGATCAGCTTTGAAAAATAAAACGCACCCTCGTGCTTGCAGTGGTTAAGAACTGCAGGAACATAGCTCTGATTAATTTGAGACCGACATTCAGTGACTCACAGCTGTTGGAATCAGAAGGCCCAGAATAAGAAATCTACCACAGGAGATGGGTTCATCTGCTGGCTGTGCATAAGCAACATGACTCAGAAAGCTTCCCAGTAACAGTATTGCTCAATCGGCTTTCAATGACTCATTCTGCTCCTTGCCACAATCAGCCTTTTCTAGGGAGCTTGCCCTACACTGTTTTTGAGCTTCCTCAGGCTAATAGCTCACTGCAAGATACAGTTAGAGAGGAGCCTGAAGCTGCTTCCATTGTTTATTATTAAGTGACTGGAAACCAAGGTGAGTCTAGCTGGAGCCTTCGGGTGAATGGTCCATCGACTGCCTTTTTGGAGCTTTGCAACTCAGCTCCTTCTGTTTCGCAAGCTTGAACATATGGTAACCCATTCTGCACTGCTAGCTATAGCCTTACTTTCTACCTATAGTATGGATGGATTTATTCTAGCTAAGGTTCAAAGAAGATCCATAATAAATATGGAATTAGCACCAGTTAGTAACTAATCCTCTTAATTTAGGAACAGTCATCCTCTCGTAACAGACCCTCAGTTCTTCAAACAGTTTTCTACTGGGGTAGCAGTGACACTGAACACCCAAATGCTGCTCCTACAAATGCTTCTGGTCAGTAGGCTTCCTATTCTGCTATAGAGTACTTACACTCTGTTACTGTTATTTCAACCCATAAAAAGGAAGCAAGAGTATCCTGAATGACATCATGGACAGACCACATACCGAGAGATGCCTCTAAACCCACTAGGAGCTAAGGCTACATTAAAATGCCTTTCCAGGATGTGATGAAGGGCTGAACTGAAACACTCAAGTGAAAAGCACAGCATTAAAATACACCTTTAAAGGGACCATTGCAAAGTTACAGTCTTAAGACAGACAGAGGAGAGCATGTACGAGAAGAAAATGCTGGGGTGCAGATTTGAATGCATTTCAGCAGTTACATAACTGACAAGCAGCAGGATTAGCTAGACCTACAGTAACTGGCACACAAGAAAGTCAGAGATGCAGTAAAAGCATAGTATCAAAAACAGCTTTTGTATGCTGATCCTAATGTAGACATGAAATGCTCCATTTATAAGGTCTGACCTAATCCCAGGTTTTTCTTTGAAAGCTGCCAGATTTTGCCCTTAGGGATCCACACTGTACCACACATCTGGAATGCGAGTGGGCAGTCAGAAGCACCCGCTCAGTGCAGCAGTCTCCTGTTGCTGCACTGTCAGTAGCTTCACATCTTCCAGGATGCAACAAGCAGCAGAGCTGGGGCTGCCTAGCAAGACAGTCCATCACTAACCCTGCATTTAGCAGAGTTTCAGTTATTCCCTCCTGTAGTAAGCAAAGAAGCCCAGCTCAACTCCATTGCCTCTTCTTGGATTTTGACCTAGAATAGCTGTAAAAAAAAAAGTGAACAATATACAGCATGGAGCTTTCTCAGGCTAAGCAACACAGATGTAAGAAGGGGACCGTCAATCATAGCTTGTTCCCTCTTCCCACTGGAAGACAGGCTTTGGCAAAGAACACACAGGCTGAGCTGCTGTCTCTCCAAGGGCCGAGATGAAGCTTCAATATCTGCAGCAACTCTTCCAGAAGCACCACGTGAAAAGGATGGACTGTCCAGCTCTTGTCTTGTGCTTTAGCCTCCCATACTCTCTCCACTTCAGAGGACTAGCATCACACCAGTAACAAAACACCACTTTAGTGCTGAACTGGTCTTTTGGTTAGGGTATAAAGGAAAAGTCAAACTCTAAGTCCCAGATGTATACAGACATTCAAACAAGTGACTTTCTACACTGATGTCCAATATCCCAAAGTCTTTTAAGTGACACCACGTAGACCATTACTCCTACCCTGCACCAGCAGGAACAGTGGTAGTTTCAACTTATACCACACAGACTTTAGAAAACAGTTGTCTGCTTTCCTAACTGTGTCTGCTTTGCTAACTGTATCTGCACAGCTGAGCACAATACTCTTCCCCCCAACCTCTGAAAATGATCAAAAAAGTATCTGCCCTAATTCACTGCTCGGGAAAAATAATGAATTAGTTTTCTATGGGGGTATAAGGCAACATGCCTGCAGTAACAACAGCTTCTCATCCAGGCACAAGACACTTGTTCTAGCCCCAAAATAATGAGGTACTGTCTGGAAGGAACATGTCATTAGCAATGTGCCTACAGCCTAATGTTACTGCCGCCACCATAAACTTTGAGTGTCTGTTGGTATTTTTGCCTTGGGAAAGAGCAAATTTGTCCATATCCTCACAGGCTCATTTCTCAGAGCTCCCCTTCAGCAAGAGAAGAAGGGCTGAAATCCTGAGCCTAGTCTGCCTGCTATTGTGCCAGGTCTGTTTAGCAAAACCTCTGTGTTCCCTCCTCTGAGGCACAGTGATAACACAGCACCTCTAGACTAAGTGCTCGAGAACAACCTTGACAGCAGAGACAGGAGTTCTTCTACCACCCCTAACAATATAACTAGTTTCACATTACTATCTAGCACCAATAGTCTCAGGATTTGGGAAGCACTGGTATGGTGGTGCAGAGTGCATCTTCAACTGTGCCTTTCGGACAAACAATATTATACAGAGGCAGGTGTGCAGATGTTGCTCTTACTACAGAAATACCTCTCCAGAGTAGGAGTCTAGCACTACAGGTGGTCAAAATAAGTGTGCTACATGGTCTGCCCAGTTACCCTTCCACTCAGCTATTGACAGAGCAGGCAACTGAAGCTTTACAAACAGAACCAAAGGGACTTCAGCTCATCTGCTGACAAAGGCATTTAGGTGACAGCCCCACCGTGAGACAAGTTGCTAGCTTCATCCAGTTTCTTTGCCATCACGTAGAGGAGGTGAATAAATACAAGATGATGTGCAGTGACCACCAGGCCCAGCTATCCTCAGTTTTGTTGCTCCCATTAAGGGGCTAGAAGCTTTCCACAGCAGACATCACTTTGCTTGAATGAAAGCTAGAATACTTATTTCTCTAATCTACACAGCCCATCTAGGAAACAACAATCACAAGTCAGTTAATAAGCTGGTGTAAAGCAACCAACCTATTTAGTAGTCTATTAAAAGAAAGTTTGAACTCAGACTTAACAGTAAGTAAGACTTCTGTGCATTAATGAGCTTATCCAACTAAGCAGTTCAAGGTACATTAGCTGCTTGAGTTCTCATCCAGGAGGAAACCAGGAAAAGTACTGCCCCTCTGCCTCCGGGGACTGAGGGCTAAGTCACCAACTGTAACAATTTCTGCATTCCAGAAGCCAGTATGATCTTGGAAAAGTGACAACAGTTGAAGAGAGCAGGATTAGTCAGGCTGCTCTGACAAGCTAGAGTTATTTTAGTAAACTAGTCTTTTCAGGCTAGCATTAACCATTATTGAATCAAAAGGCTTAAGGCTTACAATGCTGTCATCACGCCACCAGCTAATCCAAGCCCTAAGCTTTGCTTAGAGGGCTGCATTAGCCACTCTCCAGGAGGCCATGGACTGCAGTTGGTTTTAAACAAGAGTAGCTGCAATCACTTCATCCTGTTGAAGACAGGCAGCATAATTTAATTAAGAGGCACACCATGAGCTAAACAGCTACCAAGATAAACCCATCGGTTTCAGAGAAACTGTTCCTATTTTAAACCCAATCCCATAAATCCCCACAACCAGTGGGCAGAAGAGAAGCACATTCAACTCTTACCAGGCTCTCCTCCTACAGTCTACTTCTGTGTGACGTACTGCACACAGCCAGCCTAGCGGATAACAAGAGATAAACACTGACGCAGGGGAAGATGGCAAGTTCCCTTCTTCCTGTAAAGCATCAGAGAAACAGCTTTTACATATCTCTCCACCTTACAATGAGCCCAACCTTATCCTAGTTTTGTTCTAAGGCACTTCTAAATTCAGTCTGAAGCAACTGCTAGACTGCTCACTCTTGAGCTAGAGCTCTGAACAGTGCCTTGCATTTTACTCATGTTCCAACAGAAAAGGTTGCAGACACAAACTGCAGTTTGAATAAGAGCTTGTATTCTGCAGATCACTGATGGCCTAGGTGCCCCGACTTGGCAGTACTTCTCTCTACTGTGACTTTGGAACAGATAACTGCATTTCACACCCTATGCCTCAGCCTGCAAGCTTTCAGCCAAGCTGCCAACCTCCTGCTGAGATCAAAATAAAATATGGCCGGCTAGTAACTTTTGACTCTGCTGGAAAGCAGCTCTGTGGAGACGGACCTGGGGTCCTGGTGGACAGCAAGTTGACCATGAGTCAGCAGTGTGCTCTTGTGCCAAGGCCAATGGTATCCTGGGCTGCATTAGGAAGAGCATTGCCAGCAGGTCAAGGGAGATGATCCTGCCCCTCTACTCAGCCCTGGTGGGGCCACCTCTGGAGTACTGTGTCCAGTTCTGGGCTCCCCAACACAAGAGAGACATAGAGCTCCTGGAGTGAGTCCAGCAGAGGGCTACTAAGATGATGAAGGGACTGGAGCATCTCTCATATGAGGGAAGGCTGAGAGAGCTGGGACTGTTTAGCCTGGAGAAGAGAAGGCTGAGGGGGGGATCTTATCAATATGTATAAATATCTGAAGGGAGGGTGTAAAGAGGATGGGGCCAGGCTCTTCTCACTGGCGCCCAGTGAGGCAAGAGACAATGGGCCCAAACTGAAACACGGGAAGTTCTGTCTGAAAGTAAGGAAAAACTTCTTTGCTGTGAGGGTGACTGAGCACTGGAGCAGGTTGCCCAGAGAGGTTGTGGAGCCTCAATCCCTGGAGATACTCAAAACCCATCTGGACACAATCCTGGGCAACATGTTCTAGGCAACCCTGCTTGAGCGGGGGAGGGGGTTGGATTAGATGATCTTCAGAGGTCCCTTCCAACCTTAACCATTCTGTGATTCTGTAAGTCATCTACTACAGGAAAAAAAAGTAGACTGTACTATACAGACCTATTATATTTTGGCACACTGGGCTGTACTTCTGTCTGCCCTTCAGTTAACTCTAAGAACATACTTAACATACACTAATGGTCTTCAGAAATATAAGCTCAGAACACTGGTGCAAGACACTGTGTTGCACAAGGGAGTCTTGTCTCATCCCTGCATCAAGAAGTGGTAAAGCCAAGAAAAGTTTAACTACAGTCAAAGGAAGTTTCTATACAAAGCATGTTTTGTTCAGTGATCATTCACATTTTGTTAAAAAGATGAGACACTCATCCAATCGGCAGAGTGCATTTCCAGTCATCTGTATTTCAAAGAACTCAAGATGCAACCCTTCACGGCCTCCAGACTCAATTCTTAAAAAGCTAGAGAGGTGCTGTCTTGGACGTGAGAATTTGGCCGTAATACCCTTCAAGAGATATCTGAAATGGTCTCTCTTCTTGGAGAGAGAGACGGCCAGTTTGCAGCCTACAGAATGCCAGGTAACCTTGTCACTAGATGTCAGTAACATGGCATTCCCAACAGAAGAGAAGTGATGCTTTCCTTCTGACAGGGAAAATATGGAAGTAGGCAGTTTGGCAGCGTCTCACCAGATGCGATACTGTCCCTGCAAGCAAAATTGACAGGGACAAGTCTAGCATTTACTACCAAATAGAATAGTAACTACAGCTCTCATAGCATTCAAGGAAACATTCCCTAACAAAACACCCCTACATCAATCTATATTCAATTAGAAATCCATAATATCTAGACTTGCTGAGCCACAGTCCAGGCTCACCTATCTGGGAAAGTTCCAGGCTCAGATTTTGGCAGCCTGAGGCTAAAACTTGATAGCAGCTTCATCATACTAAAGCAAGGAAAAAAACAGATCATCGAACCTTACAGCTCACAGAAAGGAGGCTCGATCAAACAAGATTCATTTCCTAGTGAGGAGTTGACTACGTTGCAAGATAAACAGAGGCTGCATTTCCTGTAGCTTTACAGACTCCAAAAAACCTAGACCAGGGATGAAAGGAAGTGGAAATGCATTTAGAAGAGCTGTTGGATGAGGGCCCATCTCAAGCCTCAGAACAAGCACGGTTTAGCATCAGCAGAGCTACATTCTGCCTCAGCAGGTTTTCCAGAGAGGAAGCTAGAGGGTGCAATCCACGACCTGGCTAATTCACGTTCCTATCAGTAGCACAGATAAGTCATTTTAGGGGAAGTTCCTGCCTGATCCAACTGCAAGACCTTTGCTCGGGGTGACCCAGCACAGAGGTACAGACTTTCCCCCAGCGCCCTAGGCCGCTCAAGTCTCGCCTCCGTCCCCACCCTCGCCGGTGTCCAGCAGCACCGCGGACACGGAGCCGCCACGACGGGCGTTCCGGATGGAGCGTTAATTAACACAGGTGGCTAATAACCCCCGTCCCCGAAAGCAACGCGCGAGCGGATGCCAGAGCGGGGCCAGCTCCAGCCAGCAGCGAGGCCGGGGGCCACCCCGGAGGAGGCCCAGCACCCGCCCGCAGCGGGCTGAGTAGCCCTCCTGGGAGAGCCCGCTCCCCCCTCACCGCCCCGCCGCCTCCGCGCGGAATCCCGGGGCGGCCCAGGAACCCCTCGGGGGCGGCCGCCGGGGGGCCTCACCCTGACAGGACCCCCCAAGCCTGTCAGCGCCGCGCCCGCCGGGGGAGGCCCGCAGACCCCCGCCCCCGGGGCGCTGGGGGAGCCGCCACCCGCGACGGCTCGGTCCCAGGGGAGGGGCGAGTCCCACCGCCCTCGGAAGCCGCCTCAGGGGAGAACCGGGCCACACACCCCCGGCGCGCAGGGGGAATAACCGCACGGCGGTACCTCACCTGCCGCCGCGCCCGCCGCCGCCGCCGCTCGCTGCCCAGCACCCAAGATGGCGGCCGCCGCCCCCCCTTCCCTCCGCGCCCCCCCTATCACTGCAGAGCCGTCGCGGCGCATGCCCCGCCCGCGCCCCGCCGCCGCGGCGCATGCGCCAGCCCGGGGAGGTGGGGCGCCGCATCCCGCCGGGCCACCTGGCGGGGTACCCGCGCGGAGCCTGCTGGGAGCTGTGGTCCAGCGGCGCGGTGCGTGCTGGGAGTTGTAGTCCTGCGGTGCGGTGTGAGCTGGGAGTTGTAGTTCCGGGAGGCACAGAGCGGGGATGTCCACGCGTGGGGCTGTGCGGGCCCGGCGGCAGCCCCTCGACCCGGGGGGGGTGGCTCGAAGCGCGGGGCCTTCCCTCCCCCCGGCGTGGCCTGTGCAGACAGGGCCCCTAGCCCACCGTCCTCAGCTGCCCCTCATGCCCTGGCTCACGGGGCTGGGCGTGTGGGCACCCCCGCGGCACCTCGCCCTCTCCAAGTGCTCTCCCCTTCTCCATGCCCCCGGTGAAGTGATGCAGCGCAAAGCAGCCAGTCTGAGCCCACTTCCAGACCTGCCCAGGTCCCACTGGTTTTCTCCCCCACTGTGCATGCACTGCCCAACTCTCTTCCTTGGAGGCCCAAAGAGTAATTTTTCATCTTTTAACTCCTGTGCTCGCTCAGCCCTTGTACCGGCAAGCAGCCGCGGGAGGCTGGGACAGATGTAGGATAGGTCACGGCACATCTCGATACCCCAGGAAGAGTCAATCAGAAAACAGAGGCTCAGGCCCAGGATGCCCCTTGATGCCCAGAGCTTGCTGCCACGCGAAACACAGGAGGACAGAAATGAAGAGGGGGCTGGAAAAAAAAAAACAACGCAAGGCAGGAGTCCAATAAAACTATGTTTATAAATAAAAACAAGGAGACTGGTTTTGTTTTTATAAAACCCAGCGGGCAGGGCAGGGCAGTGAGCGGTGGTCGGGGGGCTGCTGGGTGGCATTACAAGAGGCAGGAGAGAGGGGACAGGTGGCAGCTTGCCAGCACCAAGATCAGGGGACAGGAAGGTGGCAGAGACTGGGCACTGGGCAAACCGGCACCAGCAGGCACGGGGAGAGGAGAGGTTTTAGGGAGTCACAGGGAGATGAACTGGTGGCACAGAGGGGCTGGCAGAGGGGGGCGCAGGCACAACGCAGACCCCAGAGGAGCAAAATACATTTCATCTCCAAAATACAAAAACTTCAAACTTAAGAAAGGCCAAAGGAGCCAACACTGTTGCAGAGAAAGCCATGGTCAGCAGTAGGAGAGGGCGCCAGGGCGCCAGCACCAATGGGAGCAGGGTCGAGCGCATCTGTACTGTACCGTGCTCAGCCCCGGGCACCGGGAAAGGGGCTGCCCCCCCCCCCCCCCACACACACACACCCAAGGCACATCTCCTTCCCCCTCCACTCTTGGAGAGGGGAAGAAAGGCTCCGCGGGCCCCAAAGAGGAAGGAAAAAAAAACAGCAGGGAGCATCACAGCAAATGGACTCAACTGCCATTGCAATCCTGTGGGCACGGAGCCCGGGGCCCTGCACCCAACCCCGCAGTCCCGGGCTGCAGCCTTAATTCGCAGAAGAGTTTGTGTCTCCTCAGGGAGCCGTTCGCATCCAGGCCGGAGCGGGGCAGGCCCAGGGCTGCAGCTTCCTGGGCCCAGAGCCCCTTCCCTCCCCCGGACAGGCCGGCAGAGCTCATCCCGCGGGGCAGAGGGGAAGGCAGGCCAGCAAATACAGGAGACCTCCACTTTCCCCAAAAGCACGAAAGCGGACCAAAGTGTCCCTCCCTCACCCTCCAGCTCTGTTCAGGCCACCCACACATCAGCATTGACCTTGGGACATGTCACAGCGCTGAGCGGCAGCGTGGCAGAGCAGGAGGGGGAAGGCCCCAGCTGCGGACGCGGGCCCCAGGGGAGGGCCAGCCCCTACGCAGGAGACAGGCAGCAGGGTGTGCTAGGCAGGAGGGCAAAGAGCAGGGCGAGCGCCAAGGGCATGGCGTGGGCCTCCGGGCTCCCTTTGGCAGAGCGAGCGGAGCTCTGCCCTTACATTCACCCCCCCGCGCACCGCACACCCCCAGGGCAGCTGCAGGGCCTGGACCATGCGTGTTTAGGCACCCAGCACCAGTCAGGACCGGATGCAGGAGGAAGAGACCCAATCTCAAGCCTCGCTGCCAGGGCAGCGGGAAGGAGGGTTCTGCCATGGGGCAGTGCCAGGCTCAGATCTGGCCCAAGGGGGGCAAGGGGAGGGAGGCAAAGGGGAAGTGGCACCGTCTCTCCACTCCCCAGAGGCACTGAAGCCCTGGAACATTCATGCATTAGCCAAAAGGCAATTACACTTGCTTGGATTTAAACACATATAAGGCCAGAGCTGGGCCCTGCTCCCCTCTCAGTGCTGTGGAAAGGGCAGGGTGTCTTCCGCTAGGGGGAGAAAAGAAGACATCTTCAGCGCCATGCGTGCCCAGCGCCCTTGGAGCTCCGTGTCCTCCTGTCGGGCCACGCCACGCTCCAGCTCTCCCCCCTGCGGGCGGCAGGCTCAGAGAAAGTCAAACACCCCGTAATTCTTTGCTGCTTGATAGAAGAAACACAAAAGGGTGAAAAGAAAGAAGAGATGTTTAGGGCGGAAGGACCGCGGCAGCAGCGACACACGGGCAAGCAGCACAGGGCGCTGGGATGGATGCGGATTAATGGGGTTAGAGAGGAGGGCAGGAGGGAATTACCATTGGCAATACACAAGTCTGGTGGCGGGCTGGGCTGGCAGGGCTCAGCGGGCCTGCCAGGCCCCTCCACCCTGCTCGAGGAGGGATTAGAATCAAGGTTTAGTTCCATTTATTTTTTTCCCTTTTTTTCTTTTAGTTATCAAGACCAAAAAAAAAAAGACCCATAAAAACAAGGGGTGAAGCTGGGGCTGGTCCTAGGAGACAAACGACGGGGATGGAAGGGGGAAGGAGGGGCAGCAGACAGACAGGGGACGGGCGCTTCACATTACATCCACAAAGAACTCACTGGGGTTGCCCATGGCCATTCGGAAGGACTGTCTACTGGCTGTCAGTTCTGGGGGCACAGAGGCCAGGTCACGGCCCGGCGGTGCCCCGGGGGGCCCCATGGCTGAAGGTGGTGGAGGCATCAGCAACATGGGGGGGCTGAAGAGAGGGGGGAGGCCGGGCGGCCCGTACGACTGTTGGCTGTGGTGGCTGCGGATACTGTGAGCCAGGGAGTGCTGGCTGCGCTGGCTGTGCTGGCTGGCAGGCACCGAGCGCTCGCTGGCCGCGCGCTCACGCCGCATGCTGCTCCGGGTGGTGTGGTCCGACTCGCTCCCGCTGCCACCTGACTTGGACTCCCCAGTCTTCTCTCTCTCCTTCCTCCTCTCGCTGCCACTGCGATTGGAACCACTGCTCCGGCTCCCTGCCAAACGCACATGGCAAGGTTTAGCGACACATCAGAAAAGCCAAGAAAGGTCCCTCCACCCACCACCAAGACAGGACTACAACACACTGCAGCACAGCCACCAGCCTGCACAGTCCATGGTCTCAGTCTCCTTTCAACTCTAATCCCATAACACTTGTGGGATTCATCTAAATGATGGCTTTCATTTGGCTCGCCCATGCACAAGGCCTTGCCTAAGGGACCAGCTTGTTCCTGCTCCTTCCCCCTAGTGAACAGGGCAACTCTCCAGCTCTGCAGGCACATTTGGATCCCTTTTACTCACCTTCACTGTGCTGGCTGCCTGCACTGCCCCCTCCATAGCTGTAGCCTGGGTCAGGGAAGCCGGGGTGGGGGTTGTATGGATGAGGTGGTGGATACTGATATGGGAAAGCCATAGGCCAGGGTGCAGCTC
Source organism: Dromaius novaehollandiae (assembly GCF_036370855.1). Lineage (NCBI taxonomy): Eukaryota > Metazoa > Chordata > Aves > Casuariiformes > Dromaiidae > Dromaius > Dromaius novaehollandiae. Next base: position 12,017,967 of record NC_088106.1, read on the forward strand.
CTGGGTGTGGGAGTGGAGCCAAAGTGTCCTGATCGGAGGCACCACTGGAGCCATCATGATCATGAAGAGACAGGTTAGCCATGTCTGCAGGAAAATAGAGAACAGTGGTTAATCCAAGTGGAAAGACAGCCACGCGTGATGAAGCAGCTTCATGTCCACCCTTGTTGCTAGGCAATAACGGGGTACACAGGAGATGAGAGAAGCCGGCACCCTCCCTGTTAAGCGGTACAGCCATCTGTGCTTCCTGCCTGGACAGCAGCCAGGCTGCGTGACTCGGAGCTGTCACTGAGACAGAAACAAGCACAGAGGGAAAGGACCACATCAGAGCTAGAGCTTGCCTTGCCAATTCGTCTCCCCCGTCCTTCTCATCTGAGCAGAACCCAGTTGTCAGAGCACCACTCCCTTGCCAGCAGTGAAAGCTCAGGGCCTAGAGTCAAACACAGTCAGAAAAGGCTAAGACTTTGCTTTGGCTGCCCAGGGGGAAAGACTGTGTGGCACGTGACAGTGTCAGCAATGCTCCCGAATGCGCAGACCCAGCAAGCATGACAAGGGAGCCGGGATTTTTTCATCGCTCTCTAAAGAGGTCTGTAGAACAAGGGGCCAAGCCTGACAGCAGTGGCTGTGGCTATGTCCCCAGCTGTTAGCAGGGCTCTGCCCTACCATCCTCTCCCTCCCACCCATGCCAAGCCCAGAGCTAAGTGCCATACTGCCGCAGAGGTCCCCGAAGATGTAGTAACACTGTTCCGAGAAGGTGATCTTGTTCACGGTATGTCGGATGTAGCCAGCCTTCAGCAGATTGCTGGCATACTTGCGGGATTCACGACGGTCTGTGAAGCCCTCCACGTGGTGATACAGCCAATCCACCACATCCGAACCTGCCACAAAACATCAGGGTTAAATGCAGCAAGAGAGAGGACAGCAGCCCGTGAAGCAGAGTGCGCCAGACGAGTCAAAGCAAAGTAGGCCCAAAGATGAAAAGGGACTGCACAGCCAAGGGTTCAGTTTGTGGCCCTAGCCTGGTCAACAGTTCTTTTACACTGACAGAGATGCTCCCTTTATGAGCATTTGCTTGGGAAATAGGCCACCTGTTCCCCACTCCCTGCCTTTGCTGGAGGCAGCACAGACTCTTACCAATGAAGGCATTGGGGATGGTGATCTTCAGCCACATGCGGTCACGCACCTCCAGGCCTGACTCTGGTGAGGCCATGGCTTTGACAATGGTGGCCATATCACTGTGGATGGACAGGTGAAAGTCATCGAGGCCTGTGGTGTGGAGAGAGGGAAGGGAAGCAGAGATGAGAGGGGACAGAAGAGACCACAGGGCCACATGAAAGCATCACACACAGGAGGAATGGGCCAGGGAACAATACATCGCAGACGGCCCTGGGATGCATGCTGGCCTAACCTCCATTCCAGCCTTCTGATGTTATTCCTTGCATGTGAGCTGTTTCCTCTTGCACTAACACAAACTAAAATCTCCTTCCACCCAGACCCAAGCAACTGAGATCCAAAAGCTGCCATCTCAGCCCACATGGTTCAGCAAGGGATTTCACTGCTCCTCACAAAGTTACAGCAAACTCCTGGCCTCTTGCTCCAGCTCAGAGCTCTCTAGACAATTGTTTCTGGGTGCTATTTACTAGAATCACCCAAAACCTTCAGAAACAGTCCTCTGCTCAGCTCAGCAGGTCCCAGCTCCACTGCAAGGCTCCTTGCTCCTAAAAGCCTCCTCCATCCTGCCCTATCTGCTGTCTGAGCACACCTTGTTCCAGGGCAAACCTACTCCCCTCTGGCCCTGCACTCTCAGCTGGGAACTCCAGACTGCTCCCTGAGCCTCTCCTCCACACCTGCCACAGCTCCTGGATTGTGTCCAGGCTCTTCTACTCTCCTTAGGTAGAGACCAGGAAATGTGGCACTAATTCACCCAGTTAGAACTCCTGCTGATCCATGCACCTGCCTGGTGAGAGCTCTTGCTCTCGCTCTCTCTCGTGTCCCTCAGCTTGGCAAACTTTCCCCACACAGATGTATTGCTCCCGTTAGGGCACAGTGCAGGTGAGGAAGCCGTGCAGTGCGGGGAGCGCAGAGGCACGAGGACTTACGTTCGGTCTCTGGGATGGAGCTGGTGATGGAGGAGCTGGTGGAAGTGATTGTGCTCATGGATGGACTCATACCGTACGCTGGGTAGGTGCCGGTCATCGCTGCTGTGTGGGACACCCAGGCTGCCGGGTCGATTGGCCGGATGGGCTCACCTGCAGTGAAGAGAAGGTCAGTCAGTAGCTATCAGAAATCATCCCCTCATCAAATCCAGCTCTGGGGGGGGGACGGGGACTCAGCATAGCCCATTCCATCCCCAGCATCTGCCGGGACTCACCCGGATCGGAGCATGGAGAGTCTGGCCCAGCCCAGATCCGCTGGGGAGCAACTGGGAGAGAAAGAAGAGAGGGAGGGTCAGCAGGAGAGGTGCAGAGGGAGAGATCCCCCTATGGCTGAGGGGGGTGTTTCTCTGTCCTCTGGCGCTCTGAGCAAGTGACCCCCCTGCCCCAGTGAAACGCGTCCCCAGCGTGATGTGGGAAGGAGGGCTGGGCTTATGGGCATTTTGGCTTGGGAATAGGATACTGTGGCCCCCTAGCAGGAGAGCTGAACCCCTATCAAACCCCATTTCAGTGCCACATGGCATTACACACACACACACACACACACACACAAAGGAGAGGAACAAGACAACAACCAAGTAAGTGCTCAAGGCAGGGCTCTCACATGGGCTAGGCATAAGCATTAAGGGTGGGTCAGCTATCCACTTACTCCTAGGTAATGAGAAGCAGCCTCGGGGGCTGGGGTCCCAGCACTTGGCAACAGTCAGGGTGATGGGCCTGCAGCAAAAAGGCAAGAGTTAGAACAGGAGCCCAGTGGCACAACCCCCCATGAGACCCAAGGCAGATGCTGTATGCAGGATCTCTCCTCCTGGGGGAGGGAGAAAAGTAGTCAGGACAGTGCTCTCATCCCCCACCACCTATGTATTTCCCTAGTGGCATGGACAGAACGAAGCGGTAGGCAGTAGGAGCTGCAACCCTCCTCTTAGCCAAGCTAAGCAAAAAGATGACATAGCATCTCCAAAAGCTGGGATGCGGCCCCCCAGTTCACCACTGCTGGGTTGGCTCCAATTCTTGTTTTATGTGTCAAAACCCAGGAACCAAAGCAATATTAGAAACATAAGTTCCGGGTTCCTGCAGTGTCAGAGCTGCTGGAAGAGGTGACTGGAAGACACAAACCGCAGACCCCAAGCACATGCCATACAGCTGCCCAAAGAATTGAGAAGCAAACCCAGAGTACCTACCCAGGCTTGTGCACAATCTCCCTCAGCACCCGTACAGCATCATCATTGCTCATGTTTTCAAAGTTGATGTCATTCACCTGCAAACAACACAAAGGGGTGAATCCCAAAGATGTGGCCAGCGGCAGAGCTCCCCACTCAGCTCAGCAGTGACTCAGCTTCTCCTTCCAAGAGCAGCTTCCTGGGTTTAGTCTGCCAAAATGTGCAAGGAGGCTTCTGGGTCTCTCTCTACTGCTCTCCCAGGCTCAAGAATGGAAGTATGTGGGTGTGAAGTACCTGCAAGAGCATGTCTCCCGGCTCAATCCTGCCATCAGCTGCCACAGCACCGCCCTTCATAATAGAGCCAATGTAAATGCCTCCATCTCCACGCTCATTGCTCTGTCCCACAATGGAAATGCCCAGGAAGTTATATTTCTCTGTAGGGATGGAAGGAGAAAGAAATAAACCATCATAAAGCAGGAGGCACAAGCAGCCCTAATCTCAGACAAACCACGTGCTAATCATGGTCACTTGCACACTTATCTCCTAGAGAGACCTCCCAGGATGCAGCAAAACTCTTGAGAGAGCAGTGCTTCAGGACAAGCTACTTTCCCAAAGAATCCGTCTCTTCACCCCTCCCCATGCGTTCTTGCATTCTCCTTGCCTCTTCCCCAGTTCCCTGCTCCACTACCCAATCTCACCCCACAAGGGCTGCAGGCTCTGGTCGTGCCTCAACTCACCCATGTTAAGCGTGACCGTGATGATGTTCAGGGACATAGTGGAGTCTGTGATGCTGCTGAAGGATGATGACTGTAACACAAACAAAACACAAGATGTCTGCCTGTGCCTTGGTGCCATTCCCAGCCTCAGCTCCCTCCACATGTGCTCCCCGTCACCCCTGTGGCACCACAGCCACCATCCCCAGCTCCAGCCTACGGGTGGGAGCTTTGCAGAGCTGGGGAGCATCAGCCACAGCTCTGACGACCTGTCCACAGCCAGGACAAGGTCTGTGGTCACAGTTCTTAAGGCTACATTAGCTTAGGAAGGTTTATAGGATTTCATGAAGTCTCAGCACTTAAGAGTCAACCTATCCAAAGGAAAAATGTTCCCACTGCAAACACAGCTGAATCCCTATCAGCCCTGGAGAGATCCACCTGGCAGCCCACTCTGCCCTACATTGCCCTCCCCAGAATACCCAGCCCTTGGGTACCCGCTCAATCCGTGGAGCCTTCTGTTTCCGCCGGCGTCGCTTGTGCCTCCTCATCAGACGGGAAGCGCTGCTTTGCTCTGTCGAACTGCTAAACCTAGAAGCAAAAGTAAGAGTCAGCTCTTCTGTCTCTGTGGGGCAGCTCTGGCAGCACAAGAGCCACAGAAAAGGGCATAGGGAATAGAGGACTCCAGGGGCAGAGCAGTGGAGGAACATACAGGGGACAGATGATAGCAGAGGGGGCTGCTGGGTGAGATTCAAGACAAGGTCTGAACACAGACCCAAAATTACTGTGCTCTGTGCTGGCATCTCTCTGTGCTGGAAGGCAGGGGGAAGCCAGTGTTCCTCCAGGCCCTAAGCTCTCCTACCTGCTGGTGGAGTCATCCTCATCTGAGTCGAAGAAGCTGGTGGTCTCCAGCTCACTGCTCATGAGTGTGGAGGAGCTCTCGTACCCGCCCAGGTCTCGGCGTCGCTCTCCCTTCACCGTCCCATTCACCCTAGGTGCTAGGAAGCAAGAAGATTCAGTGTGCTTAAGACAGGCCACAGGGAATCCCTCACATCAGGGCCCACAGTAAACCTCTCAGAAGGAGTCTGGCCATCAGACAACCCCATCTGGTGCAGGCTGGCTCCGAGATCCATCTCCTGTGGGATACCTCTTTGACCCCACTAGAAGATGGGGAAGAGACTGATGAGCCAACCAGGAATAAGGCTGCTAAAGTCAAGGAACACTGTTACAGCTGGGCCTTGGCAGACCAAGGAGCAGCATGGAGCAACAGGAAGGCTACAGTCCACTGCACTTTTCACTCGGAAGGACTGAGGCACTGCTGTCTCTCTCCCACTCCTGAGGTTTCTATGCGAGCAGTCTCCTTTGCCCCTAACGGTCACACCACCAAACTCTGATGCCACGTAGGGGCTAGCTCCTACCCCCAAGATGAGGTTACAGCCTCAGGCCATTGAACAGCCCTTCTGAGCTGAAAAGGTTCTGCAGAGCAGACAGAGCTGCCCCATGTTTGGGGCTAGTCCCTCCCACCATGCCCCAGCCACGTGCTACAGAGCTCTGGTCACAATGCCAACACTCACCATGCTCTGGTCCATCTTTCCGACGAGGTCGTTCCCTCTGCGATGACACCACCGAGTCTGTCTCTGTCTCATTGTCCAGATTTTCCCGACTTCCCCCAGTGTTAGGACTGTGATGAGATAAAAGGGACAAACACGTCCAACAGGGAATGGCCTAAGCAGGCTCTCTCTACGTCTATGCTGGCAGGTGCACACCTACAGCCATCAGCTGTCTCCCTCTTCTGAGGAACAGGAGCAGACGTCGTGGGGAACAATGACAGCACATCTATGCATGCAGGGCAAGGGACTAGGGAAGCTGTATCAGCTCTTTGCCAAGTACCCTATACTGCTTTCAGCGTGCTCTTGTTTGTTAAATGATAGAGCGCCACTTCAAATCTGCTCCCAGCCCCATCATCAGGCCCTCTAGTTGGCTGTGATCCCTGCCAATTCAGATAGGGACACCCCGGTCTCTGGTATTCCCATCCTGGTTGAGAACAAAGTCACTGGTCCCTAGGAAACCAGGATGTGTGATCAGGTAACTTACTGAAAGGAGGGGGGCCTGGAGTCTCCAATTCCTCCTGTGCGCTCCATGGAGGGTGGCAGCTCTGTTTGGTTATCAGCACAGACCGACCCAGCATCTGAGTGTGACCCCTCTGCAGACACCAGCTGGAGGGATGAGAGACAGAGAACGAAATGGCTGAGGAGGGAGGAAAACATTTACAAGTAATAACATCTCAGTGGCCAAACGAGTCAGCCATAAAGCCTGTCTGGTCCAGTACCTCATCTCTGACAGTGGCTAACAGCAGGCGCCCAGGAAAGGGTACAGAATGAGGCCAAGCATGTAGCAACATCCCCCCTCAACACGCTCCCAGCCTCCATCTATTTGTCATTTGTCTATTTGCCCATTCCTCAGGGATTTCTTGAGCAGCGAAATCCAGGTGGCTGAAAGTCCTGCTTTGAGTCTCTGACATCAGTCTCCACACTCGCACTGCACAACTTTTGAGCTCAGATAAACTTTGGCAAATGTCCTGCAATGAGGAGGGGATTCCTCCCAGTTCTTACATCAAAAGAGACAGCAATCAGTCATTCCTTTTTTGACCTTCTCTTGATTTTACTGGCCTCAAGCTGTGGGACCCAGTAGGATTTTCATCTTCCCAGCTCCCAGGAGTTGGGCTAAGAGTCCAGAGCCCTGAAGCAGACTCCGGCATGCTGCCTTCTGAGTTCCACAAAACCTCTGCAAACTTTCAACCTGTGTCCAGTTGAGTGAGTTGGGCACAGCCTCCAGTCATCCTCTGGGAGGCTCAGCATCTTTTCCAGGGCAGAAATTTAAGCAAGTCTCAAAGCCCAGAAACTATTTATAGTAGCAATGCTTCGGGGCAGCCCAGGCACACCTACCTCTGGGCCTTTAGCTCTTAACATAAACTAGCTATTTCAGGGCTCAGGGAACGGGACAGGGCCTTTCCCAAGGTGAATGGGCTAGCTAAAAGAAAGAAACAGACTAAGTTCAACTGAGCTCAATGAAAAGTGGTTCCCCCTCCTTGGCCAAGGAGTGAGTTCCCAGAGAAAAGGTGGAGCACAAGAGCAAGGGAAAGTCGATTTCCATCTTCAAGGACTTCCCAATGCACCCTTTCATTCCTGTGCTTGTCTGTCCCATGCCTGTTCCCTGCAAAGCACAGGCACTAGAAAGCAGGGGGATTAGTGTTAGGGGAGGACCGGAGGGCCCAGCATCTTGATCTGCCCCAGATGGAAGAGGCTGTGGGTCAGCCTGGAGCCAGCCCAGTAAGGCAAGACCACCAAGGCAGGAGTCAGGCCTCAGTCTATGCACTTAAACCAGTTGCCTACTCACGTAATGACATGAGAGGTCTAATGTAACACAAGTAAGGATGTGCCACCACGGGCAAGGACGAAGAGAGTGAGAAGGACCATGAAATGAGGGCTGGAAAGGAGCTGGTGAGCTGATACCTGCTCACCAAACTGTAAAGCCCAGGGGAAATGCAGAAGCAGCCCTGCCGCTTGTTGGTGGGGGCAACCACATGTGTAGCAAGGAAGCGGGAGCAGCTGCCAACCAGACAGGAGGAGGCAGAGCCCCTGTTTCTAGAGGTTCTGGGCACTTCCCAGCATCACTGACGAAACAGTATGAGCCATGCACCGCCCAACTCTGAGAACTGGGGAAATCAGGAAAAGAGGGGCAGATGGAGCCCACAGATTATCATCAGGGCAGGAGAAGAAAGATTTGTTGCCAGAGCGGCACTGGGCACAGCAACAGGGATGCAGCTAGAGCAAGGAGGACAGAGCAGCTCCAGGAAAGCCTCAGCGGAGGGAACAGACAGGGCAGAGAGCAGTCTGTGGTGTCAAAAGCTGCAGAGCCCGTCCTGCAGGCCCCAGGACAAGCCCAACAGCTCCTGCTCTCACGACTGTCTAACCAGCTCTTGTCTTGCTCTCAGCTAAACTCCCCTCCTTCCAGCAAGCCCCAGGCACAGGCCCAGCTCTGCTCCCAGCACCCTCCAGGTGACATGCCTTCCCAGGACACATCCCACTCCCTGGGGGGCCACATCCCTGCTTGGGCAGCTGCTGCCTCGGAGCACAACGGGAGAAGAGACGCTGGCAGTGGCCAGCATCTATCAAATAGTACGGGGAGGGGGCAGAGGGTTGCTCCCGAGCAGGAGTTCTGATGTTGCCTTCCTCCAAAACTCCTGGGGCTGGGATTTCCTCCAGGGAAGGTTTCAATAACCACTCTACGCTTTTCCTGCCTCTTTCACTGTCAGGAAATACTCGCTCCTATCCAACTCCCCATCTTTCCCTCTCACTAAAATATGCGCCAAGTTTCTAAAACAGTCTCATTCCAGCCTGTCTGGCAGAAACAGCAAAGCAAATGTTCCCCCTGTCCCCAAAACAACCACAGACAGGGGGAATCTCAGCAGGGAAAGAAAAAAATGGATCATCAGCCATGCATAAAGGTCCCTAGGACTGCTGTCACCCTTGCTGCATAAGAGCTGGCAGCGGTGCTGACTCCAGGCACAACTGTCCCACGAGGAGCCAGCATTTCAGACGCTGCCTGCAGCAGCAGCACGGCACCCCGGTCAGACCAGAGCACACGCTAGCGTTCTGCAGGCAGATCAGACCAAATCGCGCTGGACCCACACCATTCACACTGAGCAGTCAGCCCCAGAGAACAACCACCAGGAAAGCCAGTGGCTGTGTGGACATACAAACCACGTGGAAAAGCAGGCCAGGTAAAAAAGAGCCACGGAGAGGGCTCTGAGCCCCTGGGACCCCCTGAGAGAGCATATGAAAACAAAAGGCAGCTGGAAATGAAGCGAGGGGGAAACGTCTAGGGACAGATGCAGCAGTAATAGCATGGATGGGGGATGAGAATGGATGGGCTCTGTGTTTTGCGAGGGCCCAGCTAACCGCTAGAGGGAGGAGTGCAGACAGTCCCACCGCCGCAGCCTGTGGGCCTCTTTGTGTCGGAGCCCAGAGCACCCGCTTTTCCTTGCGCACACAGGGCTCCACCCTGCGCTCTGCGCAGCCGGCCTTGCAGCAAGAGCTAGTTTGGCAACAGGGCGCCTGCCTGCCCGGTCCTGTTACCCAGCCTTTGCCATCCCCACCCTCCTTGGCCAAATACAGTCGCTTCACTGTCCCCCAGCCCAGGCTCAGCTGTTTGATGCAGGGATAGGAGAAGCATCAGGTCTGGTTTGCAAGAGGCTGAAGATTGTCCCTGCTCAGTGGCAGCTTGGTGGCCTCTGAAAAAAGGCACTCGGGTCTTCGTTCTGTTCTGGGGGCAGATCCACACACCCTAACCAGCATAAACTGCAGCTCAGCAGGGGGGATAAAGGGATGATGGGCTGTGGAGACTGAATACCCTCTCCCCCGCAAACAGAGGGTCCCCTTTGGGGCAGAGGGAGGCATGCGGGCAGGGGACAGAGCATGTGCATGGCATGGCATGGCAGGAGAAGCTTTTCCTGCAGCTGCCCAGGCAGTACCTTTAGTCTTCAGGGCAGTCAAATCCAGTCCGCTTCACCAGCACTAAAGTCACTTACGCCCTTTGCGCCAGTCACCGGGGTGGGACTTTCTTGCAAAGCTGACCCTGCCGTAGGGGCACATGGGTTACACTGCGGGCAGGCTGGGACCATCGCCCCTGCTAGGCATCAGCTATAGCGAGCTCTCGGCAGAGGCATCCCCCATCCTCCCTGATATGGGGGACCCAGCATCACCTTGCCCAGCCTCCAGCAGAGGGATGGCAGTGTGGTAATCCAGCTCATCAGCTTTGGTAGCAGTTAGCACTTTGACAGTACAGAGCAGTCCTAGTGCTGTTCTTGGCACTGTGCAGTCAAATGGTGGTTTTCGGAGGGAGCAGAAACAGGCAGAGAGATAACGAAGCAAGAGACTTGCTTACCCATGACACCACCCGGCCATTGAAACAGGGAAGCTTGGCATTGTCATCTGAGATTTCTTCTTTCACCACCCTGCAGAGGGGAGAGGAGGTAGTTAGAGCTGGACGCAGAACTTCAGAGCAAAAGGAGACTTCCCAAGTCGTGTGTTTGCACTGAACCACAAACAGCCCGGGCTAGGGCAAGGGACAGAGAGAGGACCTGCAGCTCCCTGCTGCTCACCCTAACACCAGCCTGTCCCATGCCCACAGCCTGACTGGCAGGCTGGGGAGGAGAAAACAAGGGCAAAACAGACTCTCCCATGTGCTTCCAGCTGTCTTGCCCCAGATTCATACTTTAATCAGTCAACAAAATTCAGATACACATTTTTACCAGTTTGCTTATTTCTAAAGAAACGCCTTCTTTATGATGTGAAATGATCACAACCTCTGTCAAAGACTTTTAATACATGAAAGTGAAATACATTAAACATGCTGCCTCCCAAATGTTACTGTCGCTTTTTAATTATATACATAACATTTCAACATCACTTGAAGCTTTATAGTTGTGCCACAATGTCATGTTCCTGTATTACACAAACAGCTACATTATTACTAGCCTTCATAGCAGAGGAGTGCAGATAATTTTGTTTTTCCAACTGTAAAAACATCTGGTTTCTTTGGGGAGAAAATTTATTCTTTCTGTTTTAAGTATCATTGGGCACCTGAATACTTTGGCCACAAAGAGTCTGCATTCGAAACAACTTATAAATTCACCAGATACAATTAATGCTGTCTTTGATAAATCAAATTTAATTGCAAAACAGGCTTTAATAAACTCATTTGCCTTCCTACAAAACCGCTACATTTAAAGTATTTTTATTTCATATGAAGAATTTTTACAAGTAATTTGTGATATTTCTAAATTTCCACTTCCAAGCTACATCTGAGGTAGGTTGACACATGTGCTGGAAAAAAAAAAATCATGTAGCAGCTAAAGAATGAATAGATGATGTTGGGGGGGGGGGGATGAGCATCAAACAGGAGAAGGAGGATGTGAAACAAAGGGAAATTACATATTAAAACAAAGTAGCTTGTAGTAACTAACATCATAAGCAGAGGTAGGATCACATCAAGAGCTCTCAAGGGTCCTCAAGCCAGTCCCCGATTCACAGAGAAGGCAAGAGAACGCAGCTGGACCCGGCACCACGACTGCTGCCCCAGTCTGTCATGCAACCCAGCCGCTGCCATCAAGACGCAGTATGCCGGGGCTTGGAGAAACAGGTACTCTGGGCTCCAGGCTGCACTTACTGAGGCATTGACAGCTGCCCAGTCGCTGAAAATAGGACAGCAAACCACATCAACACTTGCAAAGCATCAGGAAAAAGCAAATGAACAGTGCTTGAACACCAAAACCTGGGGAGCAGGCTCTGCTCCACCCTGCCAGCCTCGCTGGTCCCTCCGGGGACACACGTGCTCAGCAAGGGGCGTCTCGCGGGCTGAAAGAGAGCAGGCTGCCAGGTCTCTGCTGGCAGCTGGCACTCACGATCCCTGCATAAGTTGGAGAGCCAGCAAAGGGAGCGGACAAGTGCTATCCATCCCCGGAAGGCAGACTAGCAGGTCACAGTCTGAGCAGTCTAATCCACTCCCGAGATGAGTGTTAATTCCTCTTGCGCAGATGGAGAAGCGGGGAAAAGCAGGAAAGAAGCAGTGAGGCCAGATTAAAACCCTGCCCGCCTAATGCTTCTCCAGACCGAGTTCCCTTGCCAGCCTCTGCCCAAAGCTCCTGCAGTCCAGGATGAGCATCAAACACGGTCAGTCTCTCTGGGACACCCATCTCAGCGCCCTGGCCAACTCTCTCACATGCAGGCAAGTTGTTGTCTCTTCACTTCCAAACACACACGCACGCACCCCAGGCTGGCTGCGCTAGCGTCCATTCATACTGTCGCCAGTAGCCTGGACTTCATCCAGTTCCTAGAGAGAGCTTCAGGCAGAGCCAGTTTTCAGCGCTGCGTGCTGTTTGCCCAGGGACACAGTCCCGTCTGCGGGCGAAGGGACAGGGTGACATATTGGCAGGGTCAAGATGACCAACCGCTAAGCACAAATAAACTAATCTGCTCTCAGTGGGGACAGAGGAGATCAGCTCCCACACACACCCCTGCCTCCCTTCAGCTACGACGCCCGAGGAAGAACAAACTGCTTCTATCCCGAGAACTGATGCTCTCATCACTCCTATTACTCTGCTGTTGCCCCAGACATCCCAGGGGTCAGCTTCACCCTGGAGCAGTTTTCTCCACGAAGCACTTCCCTACCCCAGCCGCTGCATTATTTATCACTATTTATCACTCGGATGCCAGAGCACAATGAATTATATATTTAGACTCCCCAGAGCACAGACTGATAGTGCTGGGCTGGTGTCAGGCGCATGCCGAGCGAGACCAGCCCTGCGACGCTGCTCACGTCCGTCAACCCTCGCACAGCCTCCAAGCTATTCGAGTCCTGCATTCCTCTCTAGCCTCAGCCCTGTGCTAAAACATTACTCCCCGCTACCTCTCACCACTCTGCTCAAGTCACACTTCCCAGTGCGAGTTTGCATGTATGAGACTTCTGGCTCCTGCTAGGAGACTCCAACCGAGCAGCCTCTGGGGGAGCTGTGCGCGGTGCCACGTTTTCTCCTGCGTCGTTGCAGGGAGAAGCAGCCATGAGAGGAAACTCTCCCACAGATCTGCTGGATGAGCCCTCAGTCGATGGGGCCTGAGTCTGGGAATCCCAGAAAAAAACAGACCCAAATGAGTTCCGGCTCTCTCAGTTCTTGAAAAGCCTCTCTATTCGGTGGGAGCCACAACAGCTCAGGGAAAACATCTGCCCAAAGATGATCGCAAAGGGACTGTCTTTAGTTTACCATTCTTCAGGCAGCCCAGTTTCAGATTTTCCCAGGTTTACAGAGCTGCTGGGGGTTGGGCAGAGAACGGACGCCCTTGCTAAGCAGTGAAAACTCCCCAGTACAGAGAGACAGCCCGAGCTTTGCCCAGACGAGCCTGCACTCGGCCTCCGCAATGCAACAGAAGCGCGCTGTGTTGCTCCCCGCAGAGAAGCGCTCCGTGCAAACGGCGCTCGCAACCCCTCGGCCTGTCCCCAGAGCCGGCAGAGGTGCTGCAGCCAAACTGCTCACTCAGCGTCTGGCCCACAGGCCCAGCGCTCCGAAACGCTCATCTGCATTGAATTTTCCAACAAAGAGACCTGCGGGAGGGAGGGCGGGCGGGCGGGAGGAGGGTTACAGGGGAGGCAGGGCGAGTGGGCGGATGATTCAGCCTCCATCCCCAGTGACACTGGGGCGGCCTGTACGTGGGGCCAAGCCGAGGGGGAGGAGGGGACAACTCTTGGGTTGCTGACGGAGCCAGGCCGGGCTTCGCAGAGCGTTTGGGGAAGCAGGGCTGCCAGCGCTGACACAAACAGCACATCTGCTCCCATGCAGCTGGGGGAGGGGAGAGGAAATCCAGCCCGTCCCCCGCCCCATCCCTACCCCCCGCCGGCTCCTCCGAGAGCTGGCAGATCCTCTCCCCGTGACCTGGGAAGATGCCATGCTCCCAGCTTCCCGCCTGCTCTCTGCCGGCAGAGACAGCCGAGGGGAGATGGAGCTGGCAGCTCGCAGCAAGGATGCCGACAGGGGCGAGAGGGAGGCGGGCAGACACTTCCCTCTCTAGGGAGCCCCAGACCAGCTCAGGAAATTAGAGGGTATTTTATATCAGAGTCATGTCCTAGGAATGAAGGGAAGGTGGGGAAAAAGCGAGTGTGCACAGGAGAGACAGGCAGCAATAAAAATCAAGCCTCGGAGACCGCTGCGCTGTTAGAAGCCCCTGGGCTCCGCAGACATTACCAGCGAGCCGAGTGTGCAGCTGCTCCGCTCCCGGCCTCCCCCATTTCCCTTCGGTGGCCTCCAGCCCAGACAAGACTGCAAGCAATACAAGGGAGTTTCTAGCTGCAGCCAGCTCAGGTCTCTCCTGAGCAGGACCCGCTAACCACAAGGGGGTCACGACGAAGAAATAAGATGGCGTAACACAAGCTAACGTGCTCGGGGAAAGGAGGAATCCAGGAGGCGTGAACAAAGGCTCGGATGGGAGGTTTTGAACCTCAGGTTAAGGAGCATGCTGTAGCGCAGCAGCAACCACTGCTCCTCTCTGGGGGTCCCCACCCAGATTCCTCCATCTCAGGCCTCGCGATAGGGAGGCTACTCAGAGAGACGCAACCGTGGGACACGGGAGTGACTGGAAAAGTAGAACTGGGAGTTGGGGAATAAGGATGGGGGGCGGCAGCAGCAGGAAGAGGGGCAAGAAAAGGGAACCCCTCAAGCACATTAGGCATCTCAATGGCAAGGATAACAAGGAGCTTGTTACCAGGGGAGGTGCAAAGACCGAGAAGACACAAGTAAGCAGCAGCAACTGCACACTAAAGAGCCGGAAAGAGGAAACACTAGTAGAGCAGATAAAGTAAAATGTGCTCCTTCATTTAGTTCAGTTATGGAGAGGAAAGACCTTCATGGAACAGTGACATTTCTTCCAAGATCAAAGGCCAGAAATTCAATGCTGAAGTTAATCTTCTACTATACCCCCCCCCCCCCCAAAAAAAAGTGCACAGCTTAGGTAGGTCACTCCTATGACCTTAATCACCCTCACCTACTACAGCCCACAGAACCACTGAAAAAACAACAACAAAACAAAACAAACAGGAGACATTCCTACCTAATACCACAAGCTTCGGGGACTAAAACACCAAAAATGTGATCGCATTTTCAAGACCTGCGGTAGCACACACCCTTTAGGGCAGGGATGTCTCGTCTCCAAGCAATCAGAGATTAATGATGCTGAATAACAAAAGGAAGCACCTTCACGTATTACTGTCCAAATGTGAGCAACTCCTAGCTCTAGAGCAAAATCCTCCTCCCACCAGCAAGATCAGATGCTGGGGCCAAAGGGACGAGCTTTGCAGCACTTTCACCAGAAGAGAAAATTGGACAGGGCGATTCTCCAGCAGAGTACAGATTTCAGTTGCGAAGCACTCGCTCGTTAGTCTAAGCCCAGACATGACACGTGTGCTTCCTGCGGGGATACGATCCCCTCAAGGGCTACGGGCCTAACCAAAGAACATGCATGCCAACGATCACACGTGCATGAGCAAGACCTTGGGCTTCACAGGCAAACAGCGTGCATCAAACAGGATTAGAGGATTTGAGATGTCTGTCCCCCTAAGCCAGGGGATTCTTGGGGTCTTCCTCACCGTATTTTTTAATCTCCTGTGCAGAGGAGTACATAGGGTATGAATTTGTGCAGTGCGTAGGGGTGAGAAGGGTTCTCTGAGTATAAATGGAGATGATCGTTCCCCTTTTTAATTTCTCTCCCAAGCCCCCAGACAGAGCATTCTTCACCACTCCTCCATTTCACAGCACAGGGTAAAAAGGGAAACGCAGATCTGCGGGTGTTTTGGCTCTACTAGACCCTGCTCCACAAAGGACCCGCTGTGCTCCTGTCTATCTGTACACACCACGACGGCCAGTCCCTAAGCAAATGTGAACTCCCTCAGAGCACTGGATTTACCTGGGGTCATTTTTATTAGAAAAAACAACAACGACAACAAAAACACACAAATCTACCGACCTGCTAACACGACAATAACACAGTGCCATACCAAGCAGGAAAGGCCACCCCCGTTCTCCTAACAAATCAAGGGAGCTTTACAAGGATCCTGTAGAGAGCAGATCACCACATCTCAAGCTACTACCTGCACCCCTAAGGAGCTGAGATACCACGTCTGGAAGAGAAAACATAAGAACATCCTCGTCCATTTTAGTGTGTAACCTCTACAGCCTCCCTCAACTACCACTGCTATCCCAAGGCCTCCCCACATATCCCAGAGCTACATTATTGCCTAGATGGTCACTCAGGCAGGGACCGAACGGGCACCTAAGATGGCAACTCTTTTTCCCAAGAACTCCTACTCAACCCACTTACAATCATCCTACTGGACATTCATCGAGAAAAAACACAGCCCAGATAGCCTAGAGATGCTTGGCTCCAGCTGGATTTGTGTTCAGTCATATAGGTGTCACTGGGTGGGAGATGAGAGGACAGATTTACTGTTCATCTAGCCCAAACACTGGAAAAGGAATGTTATTTAGGAATGAGCCATTCAACCTCAGAGGCCTGCCTAGGAGCAATACTTAACGAAGCAAAGTTAGAGCCTTGGATTTCAAAGTGAGCCAGAGAGCCCTGGCAACCCCTCCCATCTTGATCTCTGGAGTGACCATCTGGCTGCAGCACTGCTCTGCAAACAAGCCGGACAGGCCTCTCATCAGACCAGGATGAGGAAACTGCATGGAGAACTGCAGGAGGCACCTCCATATTAATTAATCCTGCCCTTCCCAAGAGATGCTTCCAACCCCCAGAATGACATTTTGAGACATCATCAAAGGAAGCATTCTCCAGGCCCCTGAAGGTTCAATGACACTTTCAGTCTCTTTGAATTGGAAATCAGGACAAACAAACGGGAACTCCCAGCCCAAGCCCAGCCAGACTCTTCACTCCTGTAGCTCAAACTCTTTCAGCTCCTGCACAGTCCAACACAAGCATACAAATGCAAGGAGTGACAGTGAGAGAGAAAGATTTGAGGAAAAACAGCTAAGGAAATGACCTTCAGGGAACCAAGACAAACCCACAGATATACAAGTGACCAAAAGCTAGGTTTGTATTTGAGGTAGGATAGAAAACAGGCCCAAAGAGGCCTCAGCCGAAAGGAGACAAATGCATAGGAGAGAGGGCAAAATCCCAGTACAGTTGCTATGGTTCATGTTAATGCTAAGAGATGGCAAACAAATAGGAGGAGGCTTGGCCCCATATGACACAACTCCTGGATACCGGCAGCTAGAAGAGCCCACAACATAGAGAGCTGCAACACAGCAGCTCCCACTGATAAAAAGAACAGAGATTTTGCAGAGAGATGGAAAAAGGGTTTACTGAGCTACTGAAGGTAGCAAACCTCCAAGGTCCCAACATCTTTTTATCAAGTAGCCTATTAAAGAGGCTTCAGGGCCCCATGGGGAACTCCTTGCAATTCTCCATAGAAGTCACCCCTCTAGGCTGACTAAAAAGCAACAGGCTCCCTTGCAGTGCCAAGAGACTGCACACCAGTTAAGATGACAGTATACGAAAGCAAGGAGCTGTAAAGGCTCCAAGGGCTGCTGCGGGGGGCGGGTCACAGTGGTGTTAGACCCTCTTGCTGCCAGCACATACAGAACGGGCACGGGAGGGGGACATGACGTCCAGGAAGACTCTGCAGGCCCCGTGCTGAAGGTAGGTTTAGGCCTTCCTTTTCCGGCCCATGGCTGAGGGATGCCAAGTCAGCCCTGCTTTACTTAACAGCAGGCAAAGCTCCTGCCAAAAAAGCGCTGCTGCTGTGGAATGTGCTGGGCTAGCAGTACAGCTCATTCCTGGAAAAGCATCAACTCAGCAGGAGAGCAAGGAGAGGAGAAGAGGGGAAAAAAGGGGAGAGGGGGAGGGTGGGAAACAAAGTCTGAAAACTTGGACTTCCACACCTGGGGACGAAGGGAGCCACCCCAGAGCAATCTGCTCACCAGCACCCCCTTGTCCCGGGCTCCACGCACAGCAGCCCTGCCCAGCACCAGCCCTTTGCTCTTGGAGCACATTTCTGCTGGGCAGCCACCTCCCAAAGCAGGTCTGAGAAGGCACAGACCAAGGCAAAGATGGGGAAGAGGACTGAGGTTCATTTCCCCCATCACGTTAACAATTAATTTGTGTTTAATGATAGATCTCCCCCAGCAGATGACAAAACAGCCTCCACACACGTCCTGCCCTCAAGACACTGACCAGCTCACATTACCCTCTCCCAGCACAAACAGCTTCGTAAGAGTCTCCCAAGGAAGCCAGCCTGTCTACCTGGTGGGAAAACGGGACCTTTAAGAATAACAGACTCTAGATCACAAGACACTGACTGCATCTGCTCTTCTCGTCCAGCTAGGCTACCAGCAGCAGCATCTCTGCTGAGTCTATAAGACACGTGGGGAACCCCTATAAACCCAACAGGGAGTTAATAACCTCAAAACTTTTTAAATTCTTCCACAAAACATTTGCCAAAGACAATGAGAAGGACTCATGCAAAGAAGAGCATTTCAGAGCCGCAGCAGCTGCACAGTGGCAAAGAACGAACTTTGCCCCCGATCTCAGACTGTCCCAGCACTCTGAAGAAAGGGCAAGCAATGACACTAGACCTCTTTGGCCCTAAAATACAGCAGAGAAGGTAGAGGGCATGAGGGGTTCGAATTCCCAAAAGAAGCTAGGGCAGGAACTTGTGTCCTTTTTCTTCTTCACCTTCAGGCTCTGCGTAACTTTGGCACAATCTGAAATATTCACTTCACTCCCAGGAAACTGTCAGCAAGCCAGAAAGAACTTGGAAAAAAGCAAAGCACAAGAGCCACAGTTTAAATGACTGGCTCTCAAATAGGTCTACTAGTAGATGAATCCAGTCACAAGGTGGAGAAAGGCCAGTTTCGCTTGGTCTGCATTTGATGGTGCCAGTGCAGGGAACAGTACAAGAAACTTCCTGTACAAAGAGCAAAAGCAGCACACTTTAGCAGCCTTTTACATACCTCATATCCTTCAGCTAAAATTAGGCTTCTTTACCAAACTCTTTTCCAGAGGCAGGGCCTGGCCCTTGAACAATACAACCAGCAGAGCAATCTCTTACTGAGCATCCCTCCCCAGCCAACCAAGCTTCCTCTTGCACTTAGCACCCAAGAAACAAGAAAACACGGACTGCTGGAAGAAAAAGACAAGAAAGATGTTCCCATCCTAACCAAACCAAGTGTGTGCTGGCACACAACTCACACAACTAAGGGCCCAGAAAGCGCATGAGAGCTGTAAAGCAGGAGCCAGTCAATTACTGTAAACGAAAAGGAATCTGATTAGCCAACAAGGAAGGAAAATGTGAGCTGTCTCCACCCTGCTGCCAATTTGTGTGCAGCAATGAAAATACCCACTTCGGTTTCTTTGCTTATGAAAGTCCTGGACCACAGAACTCCTCCTGACACCTGACGGATGATCCACTGAACTAAGCAATCTCTAGGCAGTCAGGAGACTGCTGTTTGCCCAGGACTCTTCCAAAGGAGCGTCAGAGATTTATTGAAACAGGGTGCAGGCTATGGTTTCAGTTTAGAAAGAAAGCAATTTTCCTGCAAGCAGGAAGGCTCTTTGTTTCAGCAGCCTGGCTGTAAGTGATGACTGGCATTAGTCAGTAGTCTGTATGTGAAATGCCATGTACAGAACTCAGTCCAGATCCTGCTGGGACTTGCCTCTAAACTAGGGATCAGCAACCTTTTCAATGAGAGGATAAGTTTCCCCGCAGTTCACAGGAGGATGGTGCTTCAGATCACCACAGAGACATACCCCACCCTTGTGGGACTAAGTCCAACCCAGAGTTGCTGCCTTGCTTTGACACTATGGATTCTCAGGCCTGGGCTGGTCACATACCATTCAAAACCTTCCCACCTGCCATCTCCAACAACTGCACCATCGGGTGGATAACGGTTAGTGACCTCCAGAAGTCACTGTCACAGGTGGCACAACATGCTCCTCTTGCTGAGGGACTCAGAGTCAAGGCTGCCAACTCCCAGGTCCTTCGAGGATGGCAGAGAGGTACAACGAAAGGCAGCACAACCTGTCCTCAGTCTGTAAATATCCCATGAGCAAAGTGGAGCTCAGTAACAGCGTTGAGCTGGTCACTCCACACATCAACCTTTCCCAACACCAGTTCAGAAAGTCTCATCACAAGTAATTACAGCAGTAGGGCCATTTCCTGTGTCTGTGGATCTGTCAAGAAAGGACCCTGTTTCTGAGATTCCTGATTACCTGTGGTACTGATACTGAATTTCCATGGAGAATCTCTCCTTTGGTCACCATCAACACTTTGTGTTGGCATCATGTGTTGATCAGGATCTCACCTGTTCCCGATGGATAACATGGCCAGACACACAAATGCGAGCAGTCCCCACCTCAAGTCTTCATCCCTCACTACACAGAACACGTGCCATGCAATTTCCTAATACCAGAGCAGGGGTACTAACTGCACCAAAGGCAATGTCACATGAAGGGACCAGGTGATTTTGAAGTGTCTCACATTGGCAACAATGGCACATCAAAAAAGACTGCTGAAGTATGCTCCTGTATTTTTGCATAGGAAATTCAGAAACATACAGACACATGCTGGGCAGTGAATCTGACCCAGCTCAGACACATCAGACTCAATGTGCACACACTGCACGGATGTTACATGCTTGTGCAGCAAGCCTGAGGTGCCCCAAGGAAACCCAAGGAGAGGGCAGCCTAAGCTGAAGTAGATGTTGCCATCCTGAAACTTCTCTGCCCCTTCCATGATGCCTGGGCAGGGAATAACCCAACTTATAAAGTCCCAACAGTTTTCCACACTGACTCACCTTTTGGCCCCAGCTGAAGTGAAATATTTCATCCCAGAGACTCACTCTAGAAGGACTGTCCCTCTCACAGGTGCCCCTTCAGGACCTATTGGTGCATTTACCAAGTTTCCTGTTCAAGACTACTGAGAAGCCTGCCACAGAGGACTCAGCTGTGCAGCTAGATCCACAAAAGCCCACCCTTTTCAGAGCTACAAAAAACAGTAAGAAAACAAAATTTCAAATGAACTAACACAATGCCAGTATACCACAGCTTCAGCTGGGCCCACAAGCAAGTCTCTCTGAATGGCACCAAAATACTGGTTCAGCTAGGCAGGGCTGAATAAACTGGGACAGCTCGTTAGCCTTATGCAAACAAAAATATGGAGTTTGCATATCCACCGCAGCTTCTGGAAAAAGCTTCTGTTTGAGAAGCTGCTGAGCCCTGAGGCCAACTCAGTGAACACCTATCAACACCTAGCACCCTCTCCCTGCCCGTACCCTGCTGATCACGCCAAGCAACAAAGCTACGTTCATTCCCACACTTCTGACACTGCTCTGATTGTCAACAACAGTGGCATCACACAGCAGGGATGTGACCTGGACTGCAGGATTCAGTGTACAGGGGACAATCTATTTGCTCATGGGTGTGGAGACACAGAAGGAACACGAATCTCAAGCAGATTAGAGCAATGGCTGAGGGAAAAAAATCCAAGTCCAGCGAGTGGCAGGCCAATGCTTTAGCACCAGCTTCCCCAGTATGATCATCCATGCAGGGTCAGAGCTCCCAGAGCACAGACCCTTCTGACAGACCCTTACTGTCATCAGAACCAGCCTGTGCATGGCAGGAGCTGCCAGCCATCAGGAAACAAGGAAAACCTCAAGGTCTCTTTTACCTGGACCCTGCACTCTCATGGTACCAATGACACGACTGTCAGTAATCAGAGGGGCCACATAGCAAATAAAGTCCTCTCAAAATCCTAGAGGCAGATCAAAAAAAAAAAAAAAAAAAAAAAAAAAAAAAAAAAAAGCAGAGAGAAAGAGAGAAGACCTTTCTACATAATGGCTGATGCCAGATCTCCCCAAAAATGGGTCTCTGCTCCATGGTATATGAGGTAGCCTTTCCCCTTTCAGCTCCGTGTCCTCAGCCAGGACCAGAAAGGCAGACCCCCTTTGCAGCAGTTCAGTCACCACCTACTGTATTCTCTTTTCCTCTAATTCTCATGAGGTAGCAAATTTTATCCAGCAAGAGAGACAGGCAGTCATCCCCGTGAGGGGACAACCAGCACAGAGGACTTAGCGGAACACGGTACCCAAACGCTGCTTCCGCTGCCTTCAATAGCTAACTGGTGACCGGAAAAACCAATGCCTCTGGCCTTTCTCCATTAATAAATAACTGATACAAAAACCACAGAAGTCCCAGCCATCCACTCTGATAGGGGATTACAGGACACAGAAAGGCCAGCATCATCTCTGCCTGCCAAAGCTTCCAGGGCATTTCAGCGCACTGCTGGAAGGGCTCAGTGTTATTGCTACAACAACAACAACACAGCAATGGAAAAAGAAGTGAAACGAAGAGCTTCAGAGCAGGGCTCAGTGAGATACTAAGGCATCAGCTCTGCAAAATGCCTAATGCAGACTGTGATATTCAAGGCCCAAGAGTGCACATGCTCTCCTGAGGCCACCATGGAATTACATAGATAAGCATAACATTTGATCTCTCCTATAAGGGAAGCAGATAAAGTCACAGAGATTAGCCTAATTCCCAGATCTGTACCTTTCTTCAGTGATTTCCAAAAAAGCCTTCACAAATGGATTTGACCCAAAAATTTCTGGAGACAGCCACCAGCAGGAGTTTTACTTATCTCACCAACCTGCTCCAACTGCCCTGAAATAGCAGGGCTTGCTCTGCTGCCCAACAAGCCAGCACAACTGTGACAAATGGTGACACAGCCTCATCCCCCTTCTGGAAAACCACCATCCATCTAGCACAGGTCACAAGGGCAGCCTCCAAATAACAAACAAGGGATGGACAGAGGAGGAAATCAATAGGAAGCATGAGAAAAACACAGTCCTGACTGCTGCCTCATCGGATGTGCAGCCTCACACAAAGTCAGTGGCACAACATGAAGGCAGCTTCTTGCAAGCACAGTCTCCACTGCATTCAAGCCCAGTTCTCCTTCCTGGGGTTTTACATAGATCAAATATCCCAAACCGCAACACTGTTGTATCTATCTGGATGCAGTCAAGCGTGGAGGAGCAGCACTTTGTCACAGCAGAGATGCCCTCAGCTCAGAACAGTTCAGCAATTGCAGTGCAGACATGCAAGAGGCTTCCCAACGCTGTTAAGTACAATGAGCTCAAAGAGGACTTGAGGAATTTTAACTATGCTCCTTACACCTCTACACATGCAGCCTTCAAGTCTAGATGGAGGGCCCAATGCCCACAGGGAGAGAGGACCGAAGCTAGATGCATCTGCGCAGCAGAAAAGCTGCTGGGGAAACCAGATTTTCTCTGCTTGTGCTCACGCTGCCCTTCTCCCCTGAGCATCCCCAAACTGCCTGTGGAAGAAAACTACCTCCCCCTTGGAGGGTTCAGACAGTAAACCTGCACCCCAGTGCTGACCCAGATGTCCCTGAGGCTGGTCACAGAGCTGCATGCGGAGAGAGCAGGTGGGGAGACTACAAGCAGGCAGGGAGCACATCTGAAAAGAGGGACTGACTAAAGGCTCAGTGCTCCAAGCACACAGGCCTTGTGCTCGACGGCTATTTGCCTCTCTCCCGACAAGCCATCGCCTTCCTTTCTCAGCATCTAAAACCAACATTTCCCTCCCTAGCTGCCCACCCTGCTCTCACCCATAGCCACGCAGGCAGTAACATCACTTCGTACACTGCCACCTTGAAGCACAGCTGTCTTCCACCCACCCTGCAGGCAAGCTAAGGCCCAGGCTTTGGAAACGGCCAAGTTCTGGATGAAACACTCAGTTTTATCCAGGAGAAACTGGAAGACTGAACAGCGGCCGCCATTATCGTCGCTAGTTCCAATAACAATGACCAATGCTCAAGCCAAGACCCAGATTATGGTGGTTTATGAGCCATTTTTAAATGGTGTTCGACCTTGATCCCAGAGACTGAACCATGTCTCAGCACAGCTGCACTACAGCCAGCCAGGGTTCACTGATTTACTCTGAGACAATTTTTGAGACATTGAGATCAGTTTTTGTTCCGCGCAGGAATTCAAACCAGAGTCTTCCAAATGATTTCAAAATACAGAATTGCATCAAAACAGCTACATTCTAATGGATGGGTAAAGGTTTCGTGACCTATATTTCTCTTTTTTTCAGAGATGACAAGAGAGTCTTAATTTTAAGAAGTATCTCTATCAAAAACATAACTGAAAACAATACCTTTCCAAGAAAAATGCTGACTTCAACAAAACATCATATTTTGGAGAAAATACATTCAGTAAAATAAATGTGTGTGTGTGTGTGTGTGTGTGTGTGTGTGTGTGTATATATATACATATATATATTCTGACCAGCTCTAGCTGCAAACAAGTTCAATAACTGTTGTAAAGCTTCATTGTTTGCATAGTACAGACAAGGCCTTAGGGAAATTGGTCTGCAGCCCAGCTTGGCTAGCTTGGCTTTCAGAACACCACCCATGGGCAAAGAAACCAGGCTATGACTGCCATCCACTGTGGCCTTTGCTACGACAGCTCCAGCCACAACACAGACAAGGCTGGACACCTACAGAGGCAGTAATAGCTGGGTCTGAACAGCAGCACACACAGTGCAAGGCACAGACAATTTGACCGAGGGAAGCAGTGAATGCCACCAGCGAACCTTCCCCACGTGCACCCCAGCCCTGGCACTGCTGCCTGTCCCCCCACCACACTTGGAAACAGTCTCCAGCAGCAGCTACAACCAGGATCAGTTCCAGTGTCAATGGGCCACCCCCCCTCAAGCAGGGGGGAACATTACAGGAACTTCCCTCCACCACAGCAGACAGTGGTTAGCAGTCCTCTGCCAAACCCTCAACAGCCCAGGAGACAGAGGCAAAGGCTACAGTAACCTACGTGCTAACATCCAGAACATAATCTCTGGCAGACATTAGCTAACTGGAGCAGAGCATCTCACGTGAGCAGGCAGGGAACCATGTACCTCTGGAGCAGGGAGAGCAGGAGATGCAGTGCTGTGACCTCTGACGGGGCTGCATGCTGCCCTCCAGCAGCTCCATAAGGCTCTGGTCAGTGTGCCAGGAAACATTTCCATCCAAGGAAGGAAACCTACAGGATATTAACCGGCTACCATGCACCATGCTTCAGAAGGCATTTTGGACAGAGACTTGAAAGCTGAGTCTGTTTCTTTATTCAGAGAAGAGATAGACAAGCGTAGCCAGCACTAGAGACATCACAGATTCAGAACAGATTGCCCTGTCTCCCCCAGCTCTTCTGGTCTCTCCAGCAGAAGTTTGGGTAATGCAACAGAGACAAGCTGCTCTTCTTTCCAAGCAGGGAAATTAACAGTGCAAAACAGATTCCAGCAAAAAGTCAGCCTCCCAACACAGGCCTACCAACAGTCTCCCTGAAGGCCCAAGTCGGATAACAGTGTACTTCCCACCATCCTAAGGACAGGCTATCTTCTCATCTTCAGCACAAAAAACGACAGCAACTGGCTGGAAGCTGAAGCAAAGTGAAGGCCATCTCACAGCAGGGCCAATGCTGTCACTGACAGAAGCAGCACAAAGGACATGAGCGTACAAAGAAGTCGCACACAGTGTTGGAAGCCCTTTAGCTCACCTAAAGTCTCAGCACAGACTTCTCTTCAACCTCTCCCTGCATGGAATCCAAGCAGACATGGAAGCATCCTTCACCAGGAGCACGGGGCAGGCAAAGGTCTTTTACAGACAGCAAAGTTTCCAATTAAAAAAAAAAACAAACAAAAAAAACAAAACAAAAAACCACCCAATCCCACAAAGCAAAATAAAACAATTCCCCCCAACTCATGCTACAAAGAGCTGGCAGAAAAGGCAGGGGCAGCAGGCCAGCAGCTTACCACTGTGTAGGGACTGACACTGCTTATTAAGTTTAGGATCCCTTCCCCAGCTCCAAACACTTTCAGCCAGAAGGACAGTCACTCCTGGCACCAATTTCAAAAAGATCCTGCAATAAAAATAAATCACTCAGCCTTTCAGTAACCGTCAACGCGTTTCCCCATGCACATGTGCAGGAGATGAGGTCGCCAAATACCAACGGCATCTGACCCCTGCACTGGGAATTCCAGCAGTGCCCGCTTTGTTCTGCCTCCAGCGCGTTGCCCTAATCACAGCTCTGTACCCAGCTTTGGAGAGCAGGTGATAATTAAGCAGGTCTGGATTAGATACCAGGCCAGTGATTAGTCGGATACCAATTTTCACTTGACAGCTGAGACCTAGGAACCACTCACCACAGCTCTGAAGCTAAAATTGGAATCAAGCCCTGCACACAAGAGGGAGAAACCAGTAGCAGTGGGAGGAGCAGCACCAACTCACCACTGCACCTCAAACCACTGGTGTCCTCCCAGCACTGCAGTACAAGTAGGCAAGATGGTGAGAAAGGGTTGGTCCCATCATGGGAGAAATGGTCCTTTCTGCTCTCCCTAGCCTGGAAAAGGTGAGGCGGCTGAGCAAGGTGCAGATAAGCAAAACAATCACACTTTCACCAAGTGCCTTCTCCACACACAGAAAAAATTCAAACTCTCAGGCACTCCAGGATTTATGTAAAGAGGAGATGGAACTTCAGGCCAGGTGCTAAGGAGTTACCTGAACACATAAACTGCACTGGTTTAACTAAAATTGCTTTGAAAAGCAGTTGAACTTAAACTTTAGCACATTCCTGTGGGAACATCTTTCTATTGAAAGAAAATGAGTAACATCAATTACAAGCAAAAACTGAGTTAAAAGACACCACATTTCAACTGACAAAAGAATTTCCTCAGGGTTGCGCTGGTCACCTGGCCAGAGGTGAAGTCAAACCCGTAGTTCAGTTGGGGCAAGCACGCGCACAGCTTGGCTGGGGAGAAGATGTGATGCCCACAGAAAGGTAAATTTCTCATGATGGACTCAGGCAAGAGGAAACACTTTACACATCACTGAAGCCAGCAAGCCATAAGCTACCACACACCATCAGCGCAGTTGTTCCTTTGCTGCTGCACGGGTCCCAAGGAGAATCTACAATACCCATATTGCAGCAAGTCTACAGAGCTGACTGCTCTGTTACTCTAATCCCTGCATGGACGCTTGATCAAGATGCTCACGTCAAGCAGACAGGACAAGGCACAGGAGTACTGTTAGAATTCTCATTTTACAGCTGAGGAACAAAAAAGGACAGACATTAAAAAGCTTGTTCAAAGCCCCATCGAAAACTTGCAGGTGGCTTGGTGGAAAACACACATCGCACAAGTAGTCAGAGCACCACACTGATTCTACCTTCTCACCAGCACAAACAGATTTATCACCCAGAAAACGTTAGATTAAAAAAAAAAAAAAAAGGCTTGAACTGTAGAACAAGCCCCGTCCTCCTCTAACCAGGGCAAGGCTACCAGGTTGAGGACATTTCCACAATTCACAGTGAAGCATACATCCACACAAAGTAGCACAGGTCCAAGAAGAGCATGCCCACCTCTGTGCCCTGCTGTGCTTCCACCATCAATCTGCATAGCTGCACCCTGGGTGGCCATGTGCCACCCTCCAGGTGCCTCCAGCTCTGGGATTAGCAATATACAAAGCCAACAAGGGTACAGGTATCTGCACTCTAAATCACTGCTCTGCACAGCTGAGTTCAGACTGGAACTCTACAACTATTTGCTGCTACAGGCTGGGGAGACCAGACAAAGAAACACGGCAGCCTTCCTGCTGCTCACAGCTCCCCTCCCCATGACCAGGTCCATTAATTCTTCTAGTTTCCCCTCCTTCCCACCTATAGGTGAAACCGTTCTGTGGTCCTCTTAATTTGGGACTGGGCACTTTGATTAGCATTAGCTCCCTTCGCAGCCTGGCAATTCCACAGCCACTCAAGGAAGCCTCAGTTCACATTTCCAAGGAGATGTAAACACTGAAATGGCTCCATCACAGCCCTGATTCTCAGAGCAAACAAATATTAACAAGATAAACAAAAGAAAGAAAAATCCCACACACCGAGACTGCGGCTGTAATACTGCCCTGGGGATGGGGTGAGCTGAAGGGAATGCCAGACTAGAGATGTACAACTTGGAAAAAGGCGGAAGAGGGAAAAATCGATATAATCTGGCCAAGAGAAGTGAGAGGAAGCGTCAGATCAAATCTTGTTCCAGCTGACCCTGGGAGGAGGTGAGATGCCTCCATTCCTGACAAGAGACGAGAAGAGAACTTAGCCTTATGCCGCAGAGGCCCTGCAAAAGATCCAAGTGCTAAGGAAAAGCACAAACCATCGGATTTGCAAGATTTCCTACTTGTTGATCAGCTGCCACAGGGCCAGCCAGCATTAACAGCTCGTCTCTTCCATGAAGGGGCTATATCCCAGGTACCAATCCCAAACACTATCCAACTGGCAAAAACTAGCCCAGCTCAGAAAGTATCAGCAAAAGCCATGCCACCCCCCATGCAGGGCAGAGGGCATCTTGAGGAGAGAGGCCGGGAGGACAAGTGCATATGAGCACAATGCCCTACTTGGTGCACAGCTTCTGAATACAAAATCACAGAATGGTTGAGGTTGGAAGGGACCTCTGGAGATCATCTAGTCCAACCCCCCTGCTCAAGCAGGGTCACCTAGAGCACGGTGCCCAGGATCACGTCCAGGCGGGTTTTTAATATCTCCAGACAAGGAGACTCCTCTCTGGGCAACCTGTTCCAGTGCTCTGTCAGCCTCACATTAAAGAAGTTTTTCCTCATATTAAGAACTTCCTGTGTTTCAGTTTGTGCCCGTTGTCTCTTGTCCTACTGCTGGGCACGGCTGCGAATACAGCCATCGTTAAGTTCTTACTAATCGCTTGTACATTTAGAGGCCTTGACCAAGCAGTTGAGGTGCCTCCTGCCCTTCTGTCCCTGTTGCTCCCCGCAGACCAGCTGATTGTTCCCTCCTGGACACCAATTACCCAGGGTTCCTGAAATATCTCAAGTGCTGCCTGAGGCCTCAGGACTCCCTAGAGACAGTGCTGCAGCTGAAATGGGTTGGCTGTATCTTCTCTCTTTTCCTTGTCTCTCTGGAAAGGAGATGCAAAGACCTAAAGGCATCGTTCCTGATGGGACATCTCCAGTGCCGCTGTGAGGGGCTTTCCTCCTTCTGTTTCACGTGAGGCCTCTGTATTTGCTGCTCCAACTATGTAATTCATCACACAGGGCTTCACCAAGGAAAAGGTTCCCCACACATGGCCTCAGGCCTAGAAGGCCTTCCAGATACAGTTGGTAGATTATGTGCACCTTCTCTTCCAGAGATGTTAATTTTCCCCAGATGAATTAGTTCTAAGTTCATCCTAACAAAATCTCATGTCATGCATTTCTGCCATGTCTAATCTCACTAGGTCTTCCTGAATGATTTCTCTCTCTTTACTGGTACTCACAATAACTCCCTACACTGCTTTATCTTCGAGTTTCATTAATCTACCATCTGCCTCCTCTTGTGGAGCCTTAGAGAAACAGAGGAGGATAGAAAGGCACAACACAGAACTTTGCTGCCACCAGACCCCTCTTCACAACTCAAGACACTGCTATTTATTACTAAACTTTGTTTATAGTTACACAGACACTCTCCCACCCACATGGCAATATTTCATTCAAGACAAGTTTGAATTCACTTCAAGAACAACATTTCAAAGGATCCCAAAAACATTTGTTTACAAACAGCATGCACGGAGAATTCGCTTCACCCACCAACGAAACACGGTCCTCTCCAAGACGGCAAGAGGCAGCTGTTTCATAGCGCCCAACGCTACTCAACAGCTGAGCGACAGGAAACAAACAGCAGACAACTGATATTGCAGAGGAAATTTATGGAAAATGAAGGCTGTAGACTTCTATTTGCCTGGAGAGAAGGGAAAAGCTTTTGAGCACTCAAGCTCTTCATTGGGTCAGCAGGAATTTAGGGAGGCAAAGCGTACCAGACTGCGGTCAAAAGAATAACTCCTAATTTCAAGCCTCATCTGAAAGCTGGCACCTCCAGAGCTAACGGGAACCTGGGCACTGAGATAAGTTGGCTGCAGAGGGGTGAGCATCCCCTACTGAGGCAGCCACACAGATTTCCATCCAAGCACTGAACAGGCCCAGCCCTGTTTAACTTACAGTACGAGCCAAGATCACAGCCTAGGGAGGTATTTGGCTGCAGGAGGAAGACACTAGGAAGACTATAAAACTGAAAGCTTTCTGCAGGCCCAGCCTCCATACACAAGACCTACTGTAAACACTAAATCTTATGAGTGAAAAAAAATCCAGAGGAAGAAGGATCTTGCAACTCTTTCAAATACCAAAGTGCTAGGAATGGTGAAGGGTCACATGCCGTGGAAGCCAAGAGGAGCTACGTTCCCAGGACAGAACTGGAGGTCCTGGAAAGAGCTGCAGAAGAGTCAGAGGCAGGAAAAAGACCCCTAGCAAAACAGAGTAGGAAAAAAGGGTCCTACAGTAAACTGAGTTCATGTAGTACTTGCTCGCCAGAACAGATGCTGACTTCGCACAGGTGGGAGAGAGTAGAGGCTCCACGGAAAATCAGTCTGTATAATCCTCCAAACAAGGAACACAGAGCAACTCCTCACCTCCAAGCAATCATACATGATGGAGGGAGCCAGACATCGCCACGAAGAAGTGATGAAAATAACGGTGCTGAAGGAGAACTACCCCAGAGGATATGGGATACAAGACAGGACTGCTCCCCTCTTCCATACAGACCCATCCCAGAGATCAAGTGTAGGACATCCTACACCCCTGTACACACCCTCCTCTCAGAGGTGGGGTACATGTGGAGAGCTCTCACCCACTCTGCACAGCGACACAGAAGGAGAAAGATAGTCCCCTTTATACATCCTTCCCAAAGATAAGGTGGGGAGAAAGAACCTGCCATTTGTGCTCTCCAACCCGAACAAAACTGTCTCCCAATCCCCTCTCTGCATAGGGTTTATGGAGGGAGCACTGCCCTGTTCCCTCCACCAGAAAGGGTGCGAAGGGCACTGTCCCCAAACAGGCACGATGGGAGATACCCAGGCCCTTCAGATAGAGGACAGAGGGGAAATGACAACCTCAGAACACACAAGAGGCTGCCATCACTACACATCTCCACGGTGGGGTGCACTGCAAGGTACACTCTCAGACAAGGTGCTGTCCCACACACAGTGAGCAGGGGGAGAAGGTGATCCCCAGATGGGGTGCATTTCATGATGCTGTTCCCCAGCTGCCCTCAGAGAGGGCACGTGGGGGTCCCAGCCTCACAGAAGATGAAATGGAGGTTACTGCTACCAGTCCCCCACAGACGAGTTAGAGGGACCGCTTCCCGCACACAGCATCCTTGGCGGGGGGCCTCTCCCCAGATGCAGCAGGAAGGGACCACCAGCCCCAGGGGAGGTGCATAAGGGGGAACCACCACCAGAGACGAGGAAACAGGGGGGGTTGCTGCCCCCAGACAGGGTGCACGTGAGGGTCCCCTCCCCACGCATGGCACAAGGAGGGCTGCTGGCCCCAGAGGGGGCACCACCACCAGTCCCCCAAACACACAGCAATGAGGCGGGGGGTAGCTGGATGTGCATGGGGGCTCCCTCCCTAGACAGGGCACAGGGAGGCTACTGGTCACAAAGACGATGTACGGGGGGCACCAGCCCCCAGAGAGAAATATATGGGGGGGGAGCTGCCTCCAGACCCTATGCACTGGGGGGAGAACTCCCCTTCCCAGATGAGGCACATGAAAGGGGAAGCTAATCCCAAACCCCAGCCCCCCCCCCCCACTAGGGGACACGAGGGAGCCCCATGGCCACCTCAGCCCGGCCCCAGGGGGTCCCCATCTCACATGGGGACACCGGGGAGCCCCACAGCCGGGCCCCCAAGGGGTCCCCGCCTCGCAGCGGGGCACCGCGGCCCCCGCCGCCGGGCCCCCGCCGGGGGCCGCGCTCACCCGAAGTCGTCGTCCATGGACTTGAAGTAGAACTTGTAGTTGGGCCGGTTGAGGAGGCCCTTGAAGTCGCCGAGCGTGACGCGCTCGGCCGGGATGGGCAGTTTCACCAGGTACGGCGTCTCCTGCTCGTCCAGGTGGTAGATGATCTTCGTCTCGGCGGCCGCCATGGCGCCCCTGCCCGGCCGCCAGGCCTCCTCCGCCCCCGGCCCCCGCCCGCCCGCGACCCCCGGCCGCCGCCGCCGCCTCGGCCCCCGCGCGGCGCGGCCCCGGCCCCGCGCCCCGGCCCGGCTGCGGCCCCCGCGCCCGCCGCCCCGCGCCCCTTGTTGTGCGGGGCCCAGCGCCGCCCGGCTCCACGGCGCAGGCTCGCGCTCCGCCGGCTCCTCCCCCGCCCGCCCGCCCGCCGCCCCGGCCCCGCCGGAAGCGGAACCGGCCCCCCGCGGGGCCGCGTCGCCGCACGCCGCCGGGGAGGCCCCGCGCTGAACCCACCCGCGACCCAGCGCCCCGGGAGGGAGCCGGGCCGGGGCGCGAACCGGCGCCCCCAGGCTGGGCCCAGGCCCAGACCAGCACCCCGGGGCGACCCTAGAGCAGGCCCGAGCCGGCGCCCCACGCTGGCCTGGCCTCGGCGCAGATGCCCCCGGCACCCCCAGCCCAGCCCTAGCTGGGGGCGCCCGTGTGCCCCTCCACCGCCCCCCGCTCAGCTACGGCCCCGCTCTTGCGCCCGTCGTGCGCCACATGCGCTCCCCTCCATCTCTGAGCCTGGCTCCTTCTCCAGCGTTTGACCCCACGCTCCTGGACTCCAGTTTACGGAGCAGAGGGCACAGGAGGATCCCACGACACCCCAGCCACCTTCCTCTCCAGCCCCTTGTCACCATCCCACATACCCTTCCCTGATCCTCAGACATCAGGCACCGCAGTGCCCCTTCAAGTTTCCCCAGCCTCAGGGCCTCACCAAGCAGCTCTCCCACCACCATCACATCTCTCTTCACAAGCATCCTCCTTTCCACGTACCACAGCCTCTTCGACCGTGCGATACCAGCTCTGAGAGTCCCTTGGCTCCAAAAGCCCCTTGGCTCCAAGCGTTTCTCCCCATCCTCTCTCTCCTTGCACCCATCAGGCAGGGCAGGAATGGCCTCGTGCTGACCTGGTGTGGGAGTAACAGCAAAGGCAGAGGAAGAACCATGCAGTGGGCCCCCACAAGGTGTGAGGCTACAGCACCCACCCTTGGAGCCAGAAGCACCCAGGGGAGGAGGAAGGGCAGAGAGGGCTTATAGGGAGCAGGGCCAACCTCCGCAGCAGGCAGATGTGATAGCTGCTTCATGCATGGAAGAGTCCTGCACGTGTTGCCAGCAATTATCTGGCAGCAGTGCTGGAGGAGGTTGAGAATCTGACATTAAAAAAATATATATATAAAATAAAATCAAGAAAAGACCTCCAAGTAAGTAGAAGTTTTAAGAGGCTTGAGGACCCCTCATGTTTCCACACTGGCTCTTGGAGGAGTGTCACTTTTTCATGCTCAGAGCTCTGTAGTGAAAGCTGGTGTACCTGGAAAGCAGAATCCAGGTCAGGCATGGAAGGGTTTAATTTAACCTGTCTCTTGCTGTGTCAATTGCTATAGCTGTCCTCTGGGGTTAGGGTATCCCTGGGGTTAGGGTGTCCCTAACCCATTATTCAGGGCCACAGCATTGCTTCTCTAACTGGGATGTTGTTTGCTGGAGTAAAGGGAATTTGCTGCAGGAGGCCCTGTTCACCCTGTCTAGACACCTGGGCAGCTGCTGCAATGCTAGCTTGCAGGTCAGCACCCTGGGACTTGATAGAGAGCTAATGTAAAGGTCCTTTTGCAACACCTCCCTGCCAAAAAAGCTAGGCCCATGTGAAATACTAGCAGTTTTCCCTTGATAAGAGCCAGAGCCACTCTCTTGTCCCCTTTCACAGCTCCTGAGCACAGTTGTGGCTGCACCAGAGCCTCTATCAGATACATTAGACACCTTTGTTGCCAAAAGGGCAATTTTCCGAAGTGCTGAGCTCACAAGGGACCACATACAGCTACGAGGTAAAAGGAGGAGTGTCACACACCCACAGAGCTGTAGTAGACCAAATCTCACACTTGCATCAGTAACAAGGACCTTATTACAGCTGCCCTTTTTCTTTTAAACAGGCCAAGTGATTGAATACACTCAGCTGATAGCTTGATTTAACTGCTTGCAGCAGTCTTGTGAAGTATGACTCACTCTTAATGAATGGAGGTAAAGAACACAGAGCCAAAGAAGTTAGCAGGCAGGGGCCAGGCTGAGCAGTCTAGGTCCACAAGGAACAGTTTCTCAACAGCCTGTTGGCTTGTATCTACATTTAAAAGTCACAGCACTGATAAGCCCTGCTTCTCCCTACACTGTAAACAGGCTTCAGGCACTTTAGTGCCTGGCAACTTGCTCAGAACAGCTTGATGCAGAGATGGACGTACTTGAGTTCCATCACTTGCACCTTTAAGCAACTTTTTTGTTTTTTTGTTTTTTGTTTTTTTAAGGCACAATATTGTTCAGCTGAAGTTATGGGCTTGCTACAGGAACCACCAGGTGAAATCCATCCCTCCATCCCTCCCTGTTAGACGGGATGTCAGACAAGATGACTACTGTGACAGTTCTTGGCCTTAGGGGAAAAACAAAACAAACAAAAAATAACCCTGCAAAGAATGAATCTACTTATATTGCTCAAAAAGACAGATAACAAGGACTGCACAGTCAAGGTTGCTCCCAAAGGCATTTCTGCTGTTCCAGCCAAATATAACTTTTGATCGAAAGCAATGGAAAGCATCAAGCCCACCCCATGCTTAAGCAACCATTGCTTCTTTAAAAAGGTATACACTTACCTGCCCTTTAAAAATACGGATGCTGCACTATGCCAAAACTCCACCTTGGGCAATATTGAGTATTCTACCTTGAACAGTTTCCTTTTTTGCTAATGGAGTCTCAGCACCTATAAAATAGCCCCCACCACACACACTACCAAGTCCTGAAGGATAATGGTATTTGGCCATAGGGTAACATTCCACCCTTGATCTCAATCTCTGGGTAAGAAAGTGGGTCACACCATGAACAAGGTGGCCACTATGAAGCAAAGGAGTCAGGAACATGGAAAACACAAAAGTGGAATTATTACTTGGCACAAAGACTCAAGAGCCTCTCACTAAAAAAGCCATTTATGGAATTACAGCTTAAACCTATTTTTTAAACCAGCTTAAACTAATTTTATTAAACCAGCTTTATATTGCAAAAGCAAAAAATGCCTAAGATGTCCAGTGAGATTTTAAAGGCATTTATAAACCAGCTGTGAGACTCAGGAATTTTAAAGAGAGCTTTGCAGCTGCCCTTCCCCCTCTCCACCAGTTCTTACTCTCCAACACCAGGAGGGTATGGTGCAGCACACGTAAGCCAACATTCTCACTAGTTCTCATCGTGGCAAAGGATAGCCGGTTTCATAGGATTTAAGGTTCATCTTTGCAACATAATCCTGTACAAAAAAAAACCCTTACCCGTTTCGGGATTCTGAAGTTCAGGAGTTTAATAAAACTGTTCTCTATTTGTAGACAGTGAGGTCATGAGCTACCACTGAACATTTATGTCAATTCAATGGGGTGCTCATTTCCTACCTGCCTATTACGTGCTTGAAATCTCTTGAGGGAAAAGTAGCTATGCGTTATTTAGCTTACCTGTAAGTCCTGCTCAGGCATGTGCCACGATTGGAGATGTACAATTCGAACCCAAACACAGCAGACAAGCCATCATTTTATTTGCTCCCTGAATTAAATATTGTCAGATACAGAAAATTCAGATACCAACTATTTCCCCAACATTTACAAGACTGAGTTTGCAATGTCAGAAAACAAGGGCATTTACGCACAATCCTGGCAACCGATACTGCAAGTGCACAAGATCACCCTGCCTGAACATCAGTTTAAGAGGCGGTATCCCTGGCCTCCAGCATCCAACATTGTCCCTTCACTGACAACTGTGGCACCACGGAACGGCCAAGTAAATATCCTGAGTGGGCAGCTCCAGTGCATTTCCCCCAAGGCATTTATTCCATGCTCCTTCTGAAGGGGCAGAGGCAAGGTCAGCACATTCAAATACAATCCCCCTATCAACACAAGCTGATCCTCGCTGTGTATTTTTTCCACCGTTCTTGATGAGAACGGGGAAGAACACAGCACAGCGACACTTCCAAGAAGGCTGCTCCTAAGGGCCTTATTGGAACTACACATCGTCCATGCCGGCAAGAGAGCGCCAGAGGCGTACTTGTTTCCCGCTGCATGCTGAGCTACTCTGCAGCTGCTGACCTTTACAACAGGCTTGCAGCACTTTCCCTGCCACCTGAGGGAGGGGAAGTTTTCAAATAAATAAAAGGATGTGCATTTTGAGTAAGCAAGCGTGTATAACTTAACTCACGTGGAAACACAAAGAATGTGCTACCTAAGGAAATACCATTCACTTCTTTTCAGAAAGGAGCAAAACTTAGGAACTTGCATTTTTCCTTAAAGCAGCCAGTGTGGTCAGGGGCCCGAGAGCAAAACACAGATGCTGTTGGCGTGGCAGCAGGAGCCAGGCATCTCTGCTCCCTTTTTAAAAAAATAAAGAAACAGACTTTTCTAAAACATCATGTCTGCTAAGCTGGGGATGCACAGAAGACAAATCACATCTAGGATGTAGTGATCCATACAGTATTTGACTAACCAGTGCACATCCTTTATTAGCCAACCCCTGCCAGTGGGGGAGCTGAGCACGTATTATCCCCTGTTCTACAAAAGGGGGAAAGACGTGATTTTACCAACCCTACTGCGCAATCTGGTGTTAAATCCTAGCACAGCAGATGGCAAGAGATTCTCCCTTTTGGAAAGATCACAGAAGTGCCTTCCAGGCTGCAAAATGCCTTAGGCATCCTCAGACAACCACATTTTCTCCAGGCACTGGGAACTCCTGAATCCCAGTCCTGCACTCCAGATCCTAATCCATACACTCCTACTTACCAACCTTGCCAGTGTCTCTTCAGCAGGAGTTCTCTTGGTTCCAGAAACAACAGTGACTCCAACTAACTTAGCTTTATGACCATATTTCCACAAACCCCAATGGTAAGATTTATAAGGGGTTTGTACGTGTTTGCCTCCATTTGCTCCCTCTATATTAGAGGGAAGGGGCTCCCAAGAAATAGATTATAGTATACCATATCCAGGCTCCAGAATGATTCTAGGTATCATCACCCCCTGCTTGTCCCTTATGGTTTTTACACTGTACTGCAACCATCCAACATAAGATGCCTCTGGGCAAGTGAGGGAGGGAGGAAGGGGCAGAGCTGGAAATGCACAACATAATTAATGATGGGATTGTCAGTCACTGATGTTAGGCCCCACATCTACACACCATGCACTGGCATTGATCTTGCCCCGCCCACTCGGCCCAGAAAGGCAGCGAGAGTGCCTCTTTTCATGCCAAGCCACCATGTCAGTCTTGGTCGCCATCAGACGACTCTTCTTCTGCCTCCTCCAGCCACTGCATAAACTTCTGGAGCTGCGTAGAGAATAAAATTTAATTGGGTAACAAGTGACACTAAACAGAGGCTTGGAATGCTCAATAGTTACACTGTATCAGTGAGCATCACCATCACAAACAAGAAGGAAGGGTGTTTCTAGGAGACATGAAAACATGGAGGGAGGGAGGGAGGGGAGAGAGAGAGAGAGAGAGAGAGAGAGAGAGAGAGAGAGAGAGAGAGAGAGAGAGAGAGAGAGAGAGAGAGAGAGAGAGAGATTAAATGAAAGACAACCAGGATGCCATGGGCAACCCAGGCTCACTGGATTCCTGAAGGCTATTTCCCAAACAGGCAGTCCCCGAAACACTCAGCGAGAAGATGCAAGTTTGAGATAGTTGTTCTATCTAGAGCTCAAGGGAGGAGAGATGACAGCAGCACCTTAGCTAAGGCATGTTAGGAAAGCTACCGCTGGGAAAAATCTACTCCCTGACAGATTGCTATAAAGAAGGCAGCTCATTTTACCTTTTAACCTGGCTTAAATAAGCAGCTGAAAGCACTGCTGACCTATACTAAGAGCTGACTTTGCATAGGTTTTAAACAAAGTTGGACTTCTTCAGAGATGGCTTTTTTTCCTCCCTCCTCTTCCAAACCCAGGGAGGAGAACTGGAACAGGGCTCAGCCAAACTGCAGCACAAAGTTCTGCCTGATGGAGAGGGGAAGTTTATATGCTCTTTGCAACACAAGCCAAATGAAACTACTGAGTACCATAAATGCTTAGAAATATATGCAAAGAGACTGGTGAGCCAGGAATGAAAACTTCAAAGGAATTGCATGGGGCCAGCACGTAGGGCATTGGCCTAAAGCCCATTTCAAATGGTGTTGGCTTACAGAAGCTGTGCTGTTACTCCAGAAAGTGCTGGCCTCATGCTACAGAGAGCCCACTAAAAGCCATCTCTCTCTCCTACTACCTCCATTCCTCATCCGAACAATGCAAGCTGATTATGGCAGAACTCAGAGATACCTGTTCTGGAGAACAAAGTTGTGTTGCTCAGTGTTCAATGCACTGGCGCATTACTGGCCTACCATGTAATGGCAGCTGCTCCACAGAAGGAGACAGTGGCACTGAACTCCATTTGATACACGAGCTGCTGAAAGAAGCTTCATTTTCACACCTTGGGACTTACCTGCTGGTTCTTACGAAGCTGTTTTCCCTTATCAGATGTGTCCCGCAGAGAGAACCAATTGAGAATTACATCTTCTTCCAGGATTTCCAGTTGGTAAAACGCCATCAACACCTGCAACAATTAGAGAGCCCTGTTGCTCTTTTCTATCAACTCTCTCAGGATTAGCTTATGTCTAAGCACAAGGTTTGCATGTAGTCTGTGCCTCCCAACTCTATTTTCAAAAGAAGGGGCTCGACCTGTTTCATTTTGCATTTATTGTTAAAAATAACTGTGCTTCCCCTTCCGATAATTCGATGCTATGACATATAACGAGTCTAAGTTCAAGCCTCATCAGCTTCTGCTCTGGGGATGCAGGGTATGATTAAGAGCTGTGGGCAACAAAAGACACGTAGAGGACATCAGTTCAATAAGTAACTTGAGTTCTCATTTTGAAGCCCCCCAAAACCCATCCCCAAAGCAGTTATAACAAGAAACTCTTATGTAAGCCCAGATATGCACAATTGTAGCATATATAGAGAAGAGCATAAATCAAGGCAGCCCTGCCCAAGGCTCCCTCCTCCTGTCAGTCCTCTCTTAACAGTGCCTTATGGCAGGTGTCAAAGCAATTGGTCATTCGTCAGCTCAAACTCCCGCCCAGCACAGTGAGGATAAGACGCAATCATGCTTTCTCAGGGTGCCTTTGTGCTTCGGCTGAGCAGGCACTCTGCAGTCGGAGTCCTTGTGGCAGAGCACTGACAAAGCTGGCTGCCAACTCCAAATATAAAGTGTCACTTCAATTCCCAGCCTCCAGGGAAACCCAGGCCCCTAGAACAATGGACACATGCCAAACAATTGCTGTAATTCAAGGACATTTTGGCTCACCAAGCTGAAGACTTGGCTCCAGTCCATGCTAAGTGCTTTGCCATTAGCCAGAAGCACTTGTAGCACAAATTATGATGCTTCTTTCTTGAGGAACTGAGGGTTAAGCATGATTCTAGGAGAGCTCTTCCAAAAGAAACAGGGGCTTCCTGAGACACTGCTAAGGGAAAGACTCCAGATCCGAGTAAAATGTTCTCAGTGTGATAGGGCAGAAAGAATCCAGGAAAGAAAGACTTGTGGAAAGGGTAGAAGGGGAAATATATTGGAAACTCTGAGAAGAGAGATGGGTATTAAGCCACATTTCATCTCCTCTTTATTCCCAGCTTCACAACTTGCTCAGCCTAACTAGAAAATCTTGCCCTTATTCCCAACTTTGCACCGTAAAGTAGGGTAAATTATTTGGCAGTTAGATCTCACAAACCATGGGGAGACAAAGGAAGTAAAAGCTCTTCCTAAAGCAAGCCCCTAGCCTCACGTGTCTTCCAGCACCACACAACAAGGGCATCTAGGTTAAAAGCTGCAAAATAATAGCTCCCTTCAGGCTGCATACTGGTAATTAATACTCACCCTCAGCTGTGCTCAGAAGCACAGGCAGTCACAGAACACTTTTAAAAGCAATTGTTATAGATGAATTTTCCATATGCCCTCTCCTCTGCGACCCCAAATTTCTCTCCTCTAAAGCAGAGGAGCTGATGAAACAAACAGGATGCATTTCATCATGGATCTAGCAAAAACAGATCCTCAGAGTGGGAGCAGAAACTCACTTTAGCTATTGATGTGCAGAGGCTGTCGTGTTCCAGGAAGAATTCCTCAATGGCACATAAGGCATTCAAGTGATCTGACGCCCGTTTTATGTAGTTTTTGAACAACGGGGTCCAGTTCTTCAACAGCTGCAGAAGGAAAACACAGAAGAAAAGTTCCTGAGCTATGATGTGCATGTGTGCATTCAGCTCAGTTTCTCAGCTGTGCTGGACTAAAACTGAGCCAGGGAAGCATTTTAAGAAAAGCTTGATCTGACCACTTAGCATGTTTGCCCCTTCTCTGTCCATCAAACAGATGGTATTAAGGCTCATGTGTGCAGATATGACTTGGTATTACTAGGCAGCTTCGAGAGCATGTTAACTGCCTTGGTTTCGATTATCTCAACGGAATACTAGATTGCCACAATAGATGTCTAATGGAGTCTGGTACTCAAAGAAAACCACTTCATAGCAGACTGATAAGGAGAAGTACGTACATGCGACTCCAACATTCATCTCACAGAGCAGCTGACATTTCAGTGGAACTTTCCTTCAAAGCAGTAGAACAAATAAGAACAAAGAAAAAAAAGATGGTGCCAGCATAATTAATTACTAGCTGAGTAGAAGTGGACAGCACAAGATAGCCACCCCAAAACCAGGAACATAACGGGAAAAACACCCACAGCCAACCATACGTTTGCTGTGTGACTACAGGCTTGTTTGGATCCGGGAGTCTGCTGCAGGGGCTAGGCAGGAAAGATGAAGGACACGAAGCTGTTAACTATTAGCTCAGTTCTTTCCTCCAAGGCTTATTTTTGATGAAGCCTTTAGTTTAATGATTTTGGTTCTGCCTTTTTAAACAGGACTTCTGGCAGAGTACCCCACAGCTCTTTTAGTTGTTGCACACATTTGAAAAGCAGGCAGCAGCACACACTGACCAGGACCTGGGATAGGAGGTAATAAAAATACTTATAGCCCTGTCTGTAGAAGTTTTAAAGGCATCAAAATTAGGAGGATAGGGCACAAAAATTTCTGTTTGACCACACTATGACCAGACTATCCCATGAACACATTGTAGGAAATCAAGTAAAAGTCCCACTTTTTTTTTTTTGAATAGGTTAATTCAACAGCAGGCACCCTGTCACTACATCCCTGACATGCTCATACCGATATGCTGTCTTGCTATGCCTTCAGCACAGCGTCTCCCTACAGAGCACACTGATCTGGTCTATTTTGAAGGGAAACAGGCTGTCCTTAGGGATTTGGGGTGTGAGGAAGAAGCCCTGGGTCACTTATATTCTGGGTTAATCAGCATTACTCTGTTTTGGACAATTGTTGGGAGGCAGTAGCCCTGCCAGCAGGACAGCTCCGTTGACAAACGGCAGAGGTAGTGCTCAAGCTAGTGTAGACTATCAAGGTAGTCTGTAGTGGGAAATATTGCTGAATGGCTCTATAGCGCAACAATCCATCACTTCATCAAGACACATTTGTTATTACCACAGCCCTGCTGGAATTTGCATGCCTTGAGCAGAAACAAAGAAGGGGATTAATACAAACAGAGTGATCTGTGCAGTACATCATCTGGCTCAAGGAACAACAGTAACAGCGCAGAATGGTCCTAACCATCGTGGTATCACAACAAAAAAAAGCTGTGGGCTGCATGGTATATTTCCAAGAAGTATTTTAACCTCTAGCAAAATGCTTAATCCTAAACACACTTTCCTCCTCTACAGCCATCTCCTGCAATTTATTCTCCTTCAGAGCTCTTCACCTCAAATGCAGGAAAGGACCTAGTGAGTTCCTTCCAGGCCAAGAAATATTTTGCAATACCTTTCTGGTAACACTTTAAAATCATAAGCAGGCACAATTCTAACAGAATTCTAAGTGGAAGTTGCACAGTTTCTAAAAGCAAGTAAGTTAAAAAGAAACCAGAGCTATAAACACTCACAACCCTAGGCCTCAATCCAGTATGCCTACTGCTGGGAAAGGGACAGAAAAATGCACCATTTCAGGTCAAGAACACGCACCGTACCAACTGGTGCTAATGGAGGAAGAAGGGCTCAGCCCCACAGAACCTATGAGCCTGTAAGACCAGAGACGCAGTGTTCATGACAGCCTGAACTGGGGAGCCAGAGGCTTGCAACTATTTTAGATGGACAAAGGACTGCGAAATGTGAAGAGACACCTGACCAAGGGACCCATGGACAAAATCATAACTTTCCAGTTTTTGACTATAGCTGGAGGTTTGGTCCTCTTTTCTTTTGTCAGAAGGACAGTCTCAGCACTGAGCCTCTTATCTCCTCCTCCAACACAGGACATCATCATGAAATACGTGCAAAACACAAGGGACAAAGCTATAATTCTAACCTGTTACACTGTAACACAGCATTTGTGCCAACTACCATGAATTGGTTCAGTGAAAGCAGAGATCTGTTTGATCACCTAAATGAGCAATCACATGTTGTGTTCAATTGCATTACCTTGTGAAAGAGTAAGGCTCCTAACAGAAATCAAAGCAGGTGCACCACATATGCTAGCTGCTGGGCCGCAGCACGGACTCTGGCTGACCGAGAAAGCCAAGCTGCTAAATTGCCTCCCTCAGTTCCTTTTAGACATCCTCACCTACGTAATCTTGTTTGATGTCATCTTCAGTGACAACAGAAGAACAGCCTTCAGTTTGACAGTGACTTCAGCCACATTCACTTAAATCATGCCTACAGTTCAGGAAAAGATGAGGTTTTCTGTACCATCTCTGCTTTACAACTTGAACAAGAGCCAAACAAGATGCCTCACAGACATCAAACTGCTTAATGCTGTTTCTCAGGCCCTCATGTTTTATCTGAAAAATAGCCACAGGCATATCCTTTACTAGATGCTTGCTTCCTAAAACTGCTGCAAATCTATGAGCTTCATACTCTGGGCCCAGCACTTCAGAGCACATACTGTGGTTTCAAGTCAAACTATACATCATAACTATGGCATTTCCACAATTTCCCCTCCCGAGCTGTCTGAGAGGGCTCTACCATTGCTCTTACACAAACAATCCATCTTCCTTTAAGCATCCCTTAGTCGGAGTTGAGCAACAAAGACAGAGCAAGAAACGTGAAACAGTTCTGCGAAGTTCAGTGGGCTTTTCGCATTCACTGCTCTCAGAACATAAGCATTTCCATCGCATACAAACTAACACTTTGCCATACGAAAACCAGTATAAGCAGATCTCAAGTCTAATACAACTATAAATTGAGGCCATGCTAGCTACATATCACACACACTTTGATTCTGCACTAACCCATACAAAGCTAGTGCTTGGGGTTCTCAGGGTGTAAGTAAGTACTCATATCTTAAAGGAATGCATTTTTGACCAACTAGACAACCACAAGCTGTTTGCTGCAGAGAACCCACCATTTCAGATGCTGTACAAACACACACGCTCTGCCCAAAGAACTAGTCTCTTCTCTTCAAAGTACAGTTGGTAAACACACACAAGCTGCTGCACAGGAAAACTGTTAATGTCTGTTTAATAAGTCTTAAAAGGCTGATTCACTGCCTGTATTAGAGACATGTCTCAACTCAGACACATTGGGTTTTTAATAATGGTGACTAATACCATGTTTGCAATTGAACATTGACAGTCTCCTTCATCAGGATACTGCCTTCCAGCTGATCTCAGTATGGGGAACTCAGCAAAAACAATTTTGCATGCAGTAAAGACACTGAAGCAGGAAATTCCCCCAGAGAAGGATATTCTAAGAAACTTGCTGGCTGTTCTTTACAAAGGAGCATTTGGAGAAGCTGGCTGCCATGTTGGTCAATTGCTTTGACACTTGATTCCTCTTATAAATCAAAAGGATGATTTTTGTTTCATAAATGCACATACTACACATACCTCCCTTTCTGAGCACTACCTTTCCTATTATGAAATATTTACAGACAAAATTATCCAGACGTAAGCCCTTCATGTATTTTCCACAGTGTTTAGCTCCAAAGTTTTTTTTTTGAGGGGGGGTGGGGGGCAGGGATACTTAACATTAAGCATTTACATAGTAACCGTTATCCCAGATCAGAACCTCCTCTGCCTGCATCCTGCAGTGAAGTTCCCCTGTCATACTCAGGCTAGATTAGGAGCCCAACCTAGGAGACTTATCTTAGCTGG
The DNA here is from genome assembly GCF_036370855.1 of Dromaius novaehollandiae. Taxonomy (NCBI): domain Eukaryota; kingdom Metazoa; phylum Chordata; class Aves; order Casuariiformes; family Dromaiidae; genus Dromaius; species Dromaius novaehollandiae. The sequence goes on from NC_088106.1 coordinate 12,061,935, forward strand.
AATGAAAACATCCTACACAGCTACCAGCTTCACACCACCTGCTGTCTAGATGTAGTGCTTTCCACTTAGAGCCTACCATCTGCTCTAAGATTCTCTTCAGTCCTCCTCCTTCAACTCTTTTTCCAGGACAGTACATCTTATTCAAGATGACAGACTGGAAAAGGAACAAAAGCAAGGAGAATATAAATGGAGTGGATAGCAAAATCTCATTAGGACAGCTGATGAGCAGAACAGTTCACTGCTGTAGTTTCCTACTAAAGGCATCCCCACACATCCAGGATATGAATTAAGTGCCATGCTTACATCTACATAAAGAAGAGTCAGTTTTCCACCATTTCCCATCAATTGAAAGCACATAGTTCCTCACAGAAAGGATGATGCAGGTGTCTGGTGGTCCTATTTTTAGCTGTTTCCTAAGGAATTTAAATTAGTCTTTCCCCAACAGGTGCAAGATCCATTCATTCCGATAAAGCACCTTTGTAAGCTGTGGAGTTTGCAAACTCAAAATGTGCAAATGCGCTACAGCAGAGTCATTACATTGCCTTCAACTTGGATCAACAAAGCCATTAAGATGAGACTGCCTGCTTTTTAAGCAAATCCTATCCTGATTTGTCTCCCTTAAGCCAGGAAACAGAAATCACTCTCACCCAATTATACCCCAGTCTCTCTAGAGACACAACAGAATTCTGAATCTTCACTCAAAGACAGCAAGACCTTGCCTCTGCATTTGGCTGGAAAAAATTGGCACCACTTATAGTATGCAGACAAGTAATACCTTGGAAAGGATCCTACTGGGAGAGGATTGCTCCCTGCTGCCCCAGGGATTGGACTCATGACGGTTTGGAACCGGGTTCCTGGAATGCAAGCCTGTAAAGACACCTCTAACAGTCTCTCTCTGATCTCTTCTAAAAGTTATACACTTCTACTATTACGCACAGGAGATGGAAGTAACCATAAGCTACTGAAATAAGACTTCTGACACCTGCAATCTCAGCTGAGTTCTGTCAAGCAGACAAAATAGTTTCAGTTTGCTTTTAGTTTCAGTTTGCTTTTAGTTCCAGAGAAGACAAAGAGGTTCATGAACTAGTGAGCCTCAAGTGGCTTGAGCCTTCAGGCCTAAGTAAAACTATTCCTCATCCAGGAAGCATCTAGGGGATCCAAACCAACTTCTACACACTAGGACACAAGCCTCAAGAAGAGTTAAATAGAGGAGCGCTCACAGGAAGTAACGCTGAGAAATAGTTTGGAGAGTCCAAATCTGCATCCAGCTGCTGCAATGGGAACTCCAGGATCACTTTACTAAGCACTTGCATCATCTCCTTCAGGCCAATATTATAGGCATACCTGCAAAGAAAAAAAGTCAGAAAAAAATACATTTCACACTGCCTGATCTCTGCACACTACTGTTCCTTCCAGAGACACAACAGAAGATTTGATTTGCATTTTCCAGACCTTTTTTCCCCCCCCAAACATCCATGCAATTAAAACACCTTGCATTGCAACAGGCCTTGTGAAAGACCAATCCTGAAAATATACTATCACATTGGAACAAGCTGCTGCAAGGGACAGCACCCTCACATTCACGAGTGCTGCACGAAGATTGTTGCATAAAATAAGGGAATCAGGCTTGCATTTGAGAAATACTAGGTAAGAGTGTTATGTGTGCTAGACTTGCTGCTGCGTAAACAGTGGACAAGCCACACCTCAGCACGGTCACAGCTGCAGGCAGCTGGTTCAATGTTACAGGGCACAGAGCAGTGGCTCCTGCATGAACTTACATGCAGCTTGTGCCAAAAATGTACTTGCTCTCTTCAGTTCACAGTTACCCAGCAGCAATTAAATCTCTTGTTCCAGAAACTGGACTGGAAAAGCTTAATGACCAAGGAGGCTACAGACGCTGCTGACTCCATCAGCTGCTGTCATCATTCAGTCATGATCTCTCATCTGCATTTCTCACATTCTACTGCTGGCAAAAATAATGGGCAACAACCGGACATGGCTATTCATGTGGTTTCTCTTCTTCTTTCTATACCTGCTGTCAAATCCAACTCTTCAGAATCAGAGACAGCATCCCTAGGTGAACACTCACTTGAGAGAGTTGATTTCCAGGACCAGGTTGTCACAGGAAATGTTTTCTTCTTCGCCCCTCTGTAACGTACCCAGAACCTCATTCTGAAAAACTAATGAAAGAAAGCATAGGTAGTTAGAGAGGAGATGGAGAAGCTCTGATTCTTCAAACTCTCTAATTACCAAAGAAACCAGTTCCTTAAAGAAAGCATTCGACACAGGGTCTCTCTGCTTTCCATAAGCTAATGCCAACCCACTTCAACTATACCTACAAATACTGGTATAACTCAGGTAAAAGAATCATTGCTCCATTCACTTTGCAACCTTTTAGAGCAGTGCTTCTATTATACTTTCGCACTCTAGCCTTTCCTACTCAGACAAGCCTCATCTTGCCTTAACCAAAGATGTGAATTTAAATCTACAATTTATTGGTTTTATTTCCTTGGAGAGATACTTTAGTGTGAAAAGGCTTTTCTCCCCCCTCCCCCTTCCCAGTTTAGCTTGAACTCCTTTCAAATCCACATAAGCTTAACAGAACAAAACACAAAACAAAAACATATTTCTCAGAAGAGGCAGCTCCTACAAGGAAATTTAGTTCCTCAATATAGTTACAGCAGTAAAGCTGTCCACACACGGAAGCTCTGCTGAGCCTTTATGCAACCTCTTGCAGTTTAGGCAGTGACACTGCCACTTAAAGAGAAAACTAAGGGAGGCCGCTTTCACAAAGACCCCGTGATCATGAGCGAGAAAGACGGAGCGTCTTTCTCTAGCTTCTCACCCTTGGCTGCCTTTGGTTAACATATAATAGCAATATAAGGAATATTAACAAACATGGTAGGAAATGCTATGAAGCGACGTTGAGAGGCAAACACATTATAGCAATCCACTGCCCTTTCAGCGCACCTAGAGATAGCAGCACAGGTCTCATTCCCGATTACCTGTAGACTCACCCTTCCTCCGCCACAGTCCCATCTCTCACCTTTGATGTCATCCAACTGAGGGGACGCAGCCCGACTGTCTGGCTCCTCAGAGCCCAAGCTCAGGTCACTGTCCGACTCACTCTCTTCCTCTGAATGCAGGACTGGGCCTGATAAAGAACAGAAGACTAAACATTCAACATTCAGAAGCTGCAGCTGTGGTATAGGTGGGGAACCAGGTGTCCCAGGGGCTTCCCAACTAAGTCAGCAACTATCCGTCCTTGCAACGGAGCTTCTGTTTAGAGGTTCAGACGGTCAGAATTGCTGCAGAGGGAACGCTATAGCTGGCACTAGAATAATGGGACTTTTTAAAGAGTCTGCAGACAGATAGCGATAGGCAGGGACAGAGGCAAATGCATCTTGCCCTGACTGCTGACTCACGATGGAGCAATGTTAGCATAATCAGTCAGTAGCAGAAGAAAGCCAGCAGTAGCCAGAACAGCCAAAACACACCTCTTCCAAGGGAGAGCCTAGCAGCCTGTGATGTGCATTTTGCAGCACATATGGCTACGTGTATTAGTGCAAGTCAAAGATAAAATAACCATCTTTCATACAGCACAGAAAGAGAGAATCTGCTCCAGCATCTGCTTCCCAGAAGTAACCTGCACCTTCTGACCTCACTCCCACATATAAATATGTTATCTGGAGGCCAGTCTGCTTCAGAGAGCCCAGGCAGTATTTTTAGTTCATTCCCTCGAGACTCTCTCACTTTGGCACCCATCAGGCTTTCAGTGTGCACAAAGCTACAGAGTTGTACTGCAGCTTATCACCTCTTGCCCCTTCCTAAATTTAGGTTTTGTGTCCAAACCCCCTAGAATGGGAGCAAATGCTAACCTGCTCATTTAGTTTTAAATCCATTCCTTCTCCAGATTTTTCTATGCCAGAGACTTCTCTACCAATAACAGGAGTTTATCCCACACTTGTTGAAAAGCTTTTCTTCATCTCATGAACCACATAGTGCCTTCTTATTCTAGACACAATTACCAGCGTCCCACTTGGCAAGTCCCACTGACACAGAAGGTCTATGTCTGTCCATCCCTGGGTGACTGCACTGAACTTTTCCTCACCCCATAGACTCTGTCTCTGCTCTTCTTCATCCTCTTCATTCTTGTCATCTGCTTTCCACAGATAGCCTCTGCCCTCTGAACCCACATCCTTTTTATTGTAACCTGAAAAAGACACAGTGATTAGAAGGAAGTGGATGTACCAGATCTGCTCACAGGCAAACCTGAAACAGACTGCTATAACCCGCACACTACTGTCCCTGAATACTCTTCATCAGAAGAGGGGCTTCCCACAGATGCACATGGATTTCAGCTTTTATCTTTCCACTTGCCTCAACAAGTGGCTTACTTGCTCCCCTCTACAGCAGCACTCACCTGTCCATGTTTAGATCCCTCAACAAACCCAGACTGAAAGAAACAATATTCAACAAGAACAAAGTCCTTGGACACAGTCCAGGTACAAGGACATAAATCTTGCATCCTGCCTTGAACCAGACATCTCTTTCAGCTTCAGCTTATCATCTCCTACATGGCTCCTCCTCTAAGAAAAATGGAAAATAGCTCAGCCTCTGCAATATCCTCTGCTAGGGTACTGAGGTACACTTCACTGTCCAACCTGAGTCAGATATAGCCTTGCTTGCCCCACTGAACACACACACACACACTCTAAGCTGAACGCAGTGCTAACCTCCAGCCTGGTATTGCAGAGTCTAGAACAGGGGAGGGAAAGACCCCAAAAGATCACGGAGGGCAAAGCGCTCTGTGCAGCCTGAGCCCATGGAGCCAGAGACTCTCGTACCTTTCAGTTTCACTTTGCTCTCCATCTTGTTCACTCCAGAATCATCACTGAACTGGTCTTCATCCTCTTCCTCCTCATCTGGTGGGTGCAGAGAGATCACTGTGCCCTCAGAGAGAGTGATGTCAGGACCTACTATTACCTGTAAATACATACAACATACCTGAATGAAGAAATATCCTGAATGCCCCCTTGTACTTCCACCAGCACGGGCAATAACTGCTTTGGACAAGCCCTTCCAAGGGAAGGTCTAACAAGCATAACTGAAAACATCAGCACTGCCAGACCCTAGCCAAACTGCCTGAAGGAGGAAAAAGATGGGAGCAATAGCATAGCCTCCACCATGAAGAAAAGGCCTGGAACAGCCCTCTATTCTGGTATATTCCAATGCTTAAGTCTAGTAGACTGCCAAGAGAAAGCAGAACAGACGAACACAGCTCACCTGAGAAGAGAGGACACAGCAAGGCTTTAGCTTTACTTTCTCCTTCACCTCAGCTTCATCACAGATAACAGAATGGCAGATCTCCACATTATCTGCTATATGAACTCTGTCCCAGAGAAAGGCTCCATCCAAAATGACTCTGTCACCTGTTATACACCATCAAGCACAAACAAGTTGAGCAAGGCAGGTTGCTGCTCTCTCACACTGCTGAGTCCACTAGAAAGCATCTTATTCATTGAATTCAGGACTAAACAATGCCCTTGATGTGTGATGGATGTTATACATTAAAAAAATATATATATATATTAGCCTTATTGGCCTACGACCATTTCTCACTCCAAGCTAAAAGAGGAGTTTGTTCTCTACAGAGATTCAGTAAGTTGATAGTAACAACTGACATCCTGATTTCGCACAGATACAGTCAACTCACAAAAAAATTCCAGACAAGGATAAGAAGAAGGGGTACCAGGCAGCTCACAAAAAAGAGCATGGAGGTTCCTTATTTGCAGGATGTTGGTGGGTGGTAATTCTAGATCACTAAGGGACATGCACTCTGTAATGCTGAAATACCTCCTTTCTTTGCATGAAGTGCCTTCTGCCTTTCAGCATCATTATGGTACCCTGGAACTTTAATCTATTTCCTCCACTGGAAAGCAAAGCCGTTCTCCTTTCTTCCCATTAGATGTCACCATGTAACACCCATCTAGCATCCTCCCTCAGAGCCAAACACACTTTAAAAACAAAAGCCCAACAACTTGTGCCTTGCCTCAGCATGTTCCCCCATTCTGGTACTCACCTATTCTACAGTTCTGCCCAATGACACTGTTGGTTATGAAGCAGTTGCTGCCGATAACCGTCCCCTGCCCAATGAGGACGTTCTCCTGCAGTACACTGCCATGGCCCAGGCTAACATCCACCCCCCGGTAGATGTTGTGTTTCGAATGGGTGTAACTCTGATTCTTGTCATCAGCGAAGTTCATTTCTGGAGTCAAAGGATAAACCCAGCGTCGGATGATATCAGAGCACACAGCTTTGTACATAAGCAGGTTGCATATATGGGCACCATACTGTTCTGTTGTTACATGCATATGGATCTGGTTCCCCAGGACCTGGGAAATGGACAGGAACATGTAAGAGGACTCCTCAGTGTAAGGTTAAAAAAAAATGATCTCCCTTGTACCGTCTCTATCCTTACCTCCTCATTCACCAGCAGACCACGCACGAAGTCATCCCGTGTCTGGTAATCAAAATTGTCAGTAAACAACTCAGCCACCTGCCAGGAATAAAATGCAAAGAAATAATATAATCAGCAGAAAATGTTGCTGAGGAAGCCAGATAGTTAATGGCTGTTCACTGGTTCTCAGAGAGCCGAGTTATATTATATAGGAAAGTGATGTTCTTGCCTTGAATAAAGTTTTGATTCCTTCTGCTAGGAGTGTTGACTCTCCCATCTCTTCCTCCTACAGTAGGCTATGAACAGATTCTGGTTTTCAGAAGGGGCAAAACATTGTTTTAACATTTCTAAGCAGTCAGCCCAGACTAGCTCTGTAGTCAAAGGAAGCCTATAGGCCATCTCTTTTTTGAATGCAGAAGAGATGTTAGCAAGCCCAGGCTGGGACAACCAAGAACGTTGTCCTAACCTGGTACTAGCTTGCAAGTACTGACACTTTCCATAGCATAGCCATCACCTCTGCTCCATAGACTTTACCATACTCAAAGTGAGGTCACTTACTTTCCAGTATGGTTTCATCCTGTGCCAAACTGGCCATTCAATCTACTGACGCATACGCTGTCTAGATCTGCCTGTCACCAACGGGTTGAGCGACAAGCTTTGCAGAGAAGGACCTGGGGGTCTTGGAGAACACCAAGTTGAACATGAGCCAGCAACATGCCCTCATGGCAAAGAGAGCGCTGTGTTAGGCAGTGTCACACCAGCAGGTTGAGGGAGGTGATCCTTCCCCTCTACTCAGCACTGGTGAGACACATCTGGAGTGCTGGGTCCAGTTTTCCGCTCCCCAGGACAAGACAGACATGGACATATCAGAGCAAGTCCAGCGGAGGGACACGAGAATACTTCATACAACAGATGCTCTGGTCCATTAAGATAAAGAGAGCTGGGACTGTCTGGCTTGGAAAAGAGAAGGCTTGGGGGGAATCTTATCAACACGTGTAAATATCTGATGGGAAGGTATAAAGAAACGGAGCCAAGCGCTTCTCAGTGGTGCCCCGGTGACAGGATGAGAGGCAATAGGCACAAATGCACAGAGGAAATCCTGTCTGAACATAAGAAAACACTTCTTCACTGTGAGGGAGGTTGAACACTGGCACAGCTTGCCCAGAGAGGCTGTAGAGTCTCCATCCTTAGAGATATTCAAAACCTGACTGGACGCAGTTCTAGGCAACCAGCTCTAGCTGACTCTGATTGAGCAGGGGGGTTAGACCAGATGACCTCCAGAGGTCCCTTCCAGCCTTGACTATTCTGTGATGCTGTGGGTGAGGGATACCAGATAGTGACTGAGCTCCCACAGTCCACGGAGCAGTGTCACATGATCACTCAGCTCAGTCATGGAGCACAACCGGCAGCTCTGGTTTTCAGACTCAGTACACCAAGGGTGCATGGTCCTCGTGCACACCAGCAGCACCGAAGGAGCAAAATGGATCGCACTCCAGGCCCTCGGAAAGGCACAGCTCACCTGTGGAGAGCAGATGCTGATATGACAATCCAGCAAATCATGGCGCACCTCAACGTTTTCAATTGAGCTCTGGAACAGACTCTGAAAGAGGAAAAAATTCAGACAAGCTAAGTGCCTCATGCGGTACTTAATCCCAAAAGACTTTACAAGTGTGGGGCATCATATTGATTACAGTTCTGGAGATCAGAGAAGTCTATGACCTACATTGAGATACAGGCTTAGCAGGCACAGCCTGGTCACACACAGTTGTGTCAATCAGCAGAGGCCCCCTCCCCCCCCCCCCCCTTTTACACAGTGCAGCTCTCCAAGGAAAAGCTTCTACTTCAAACAATCACTTTTCCTCCACAAGGCTCCTTACCTTAGTTCCTGGGAGCTACAAATATACAAAGAACATTAATAAATGAAAATACAGTGTTCATAGCTTTCACACCCTCTGTGGATTTGTATGGGTTTTTTTGTTTTTTTTTTAAAGCATTTCACTGTCTGAAGCCAAAAAGGACTTTCATTTGAAGGAGAAAAACAGTCTAAGGATTACTGATTTGGGGATGAAAATGACATACTCGGTTCTGAGGCAAACAAAACAAAATTACCATGCATCTTAATGGAGAAAGTGCCTTGATGGGCATTTCACTGGCTGTATATTAGCAGAGCCCTTAACCTTTTTTGGGGGAGCAGCAGAGGATAGGAGTAGCCAGACAGTGACAGGAGGTACTGCCCCTTATGCCCACTGTTGTTCCAATCCCATTCTACCTTCCTTGTTTTACATGCAGAAAATGAATTGAATAAAAGCAGAAAACTGAATTTTTAGAAGAGTATGTCGACCCTATCTTCAAATTCCCAAACGAGTCCCAAACACGTGTGTTCCAAAATAGCTTCATCAAGCCTCAAACTCTCTTAGGCAGGATCAAAGGTGTAAAAGAGTTTTCCAAACTTCACTTCCCATCACCTGCTGCTCCAGAAGAGGGATAAACACAGCTCCCCAGCCCTCACTTTAAGAGGACTCCCCTGAGGCGAGCTGCTTCACAGCCCTTTTGCACCTGCCAGACGCACCATAGGAAAGCGGAAGCGTTTCAGCCCCTGGGTTCTCTGATAGTGAAGGACACGGTTTGTGGCACTGTCCATAGCAACGATGATGTCATCCTCATGGCACCTGGCATGGTGACCAGGTGAGGACTCTTTGAAAATCATCGTCATCACAGAAACATTCTTTTCCATCTTACGACGCAACCTGAACAGGAGGGGCAGAATTTTAAGTCACTCTCCAGACAGTTACATGCTCCAGAGTCAGCACACCAGCCAGATGTGCTTCCTTCAACACCTACTTGTGCTCTTCCAGGGCTCTGGATATATTGAAATTGGACACCACATCCCCAGTGACAAGGATGAAGTCAGAACGGACAAGGGACTTGGCATCAACATCTCGTAGCACATCACCAAGGGAGCGGTACAGATCAGAAGTCACAAAGCGCACCGTGTTGGGAGACGTGTGGCGGCACCACTTGGACTTTCTGGAAGGAGAAAAACGCATCAGGAAGGCATAAAAGGGATATTCCTGCAGAGGATACACTAGAGCACTGGATAGTGCCCTAGCGCATACCACATCCGTAAGTGCATACAGGAAGAATCCAATTACAATGAGCACACTATCAGTAGGCAGAGATCTGATCATTTGCACAGAGCAGAAAGAACTGAAAATGATAAGACTTTGAGACTATGGCTTAGGGAAACTTAGGAAACTGGACTTTTCCATGAGCAAAGTTTTGACAGAGGAGAAGGAAAGATTACACCCAACCCAGAATTTTTCTGTGAAAGCAGTTCTCTCTCAAGCAGGGAACAGAAAAGACTGCATGCTTCTCTTTAGCATGTGAACCTGCAGCATGCAGAGGTAAAAGATGCTTTCAAAGAGAACTGTTTCAATACGCTGCACTGATCACTGAGACACAGCAGAAGGCTAGTAAAGCGCGATACTATAAATTCCACCGCTACCCAGGAAAACACTGCTTTTAGGCAAAGACACAAATGCCAATAAGAAATGTTATCCCCAAACAACCCTTGTAAAATACTGCACAACTCCACTTCTTCACAGGAGGAACGTTCTCATTTGAGATGTGCTTGGAGACATCTACTGAAAGGGAATCCCTAGCTTCAGGCAGCACAGTTTTCATCAGTAGGAGAATCAGTGCAATCTAAGACCTGGGAGGCTTACTGGATGCTGGAAGAATTCCTTCCATGATAAAGCTAAAAAGAAAGGAGAAGAGATCCTTACTGTAAATGCTCTTTTATCTCAGCTGACTTCCAACAGCAGAAAACGAAAGTTTCTTCCACTCCTGTTGCCGTTAGGAACTCCAAGGTATAGTCGATCATGGCCACATTTGCCATAGGTAGGAGAGCCTTAAAAAACAAAACAAAACAAAAAAAAACATAGATGGAGAGACAGCTGAGCAAATACACTGTAGCTCAACATCAGCTTTTTCTAGCTTCATGAAACAAGATTATCAGTACAGCCAGAATAGAAAGGCAAATGATTGCTATACTGCCTTTCAATGAAAATTTTCAAAATTGATCTAGACAGTAAGACATCTACCTCCTGACCTTCCATAGGGGAAATTAGAATCACCTTCACTTTATAGAGGAAGGCGTAAGGGAAGTGAGGTTACCACACCTAGAATTCTTCAAGAAGACTCAAATAAGTGACAGAGACCAAAAAAAAAAAAAAAAAAAAAAAAAACCCTCAGGAAATTCCAGAGTGCTGATTCCCTGACTCTGACTTTAACTGCTACAAGAAAAAACTTGTCAGACATGAGTGATGAAACCACATGAATTAAGAGTCTCCAGAATAAAAAAGAAAAGACCCTATCTAAAGTGAAATGAGTGTTCTCTTGATTCAAAATTCATGTCACAGTTTTAAACCGACTTACTGATTCACAACTGAGGATCTCATACTACTCTTTGATCCATTTTTTGATGGTGTTTTGTTTCAGGTCCAAGCCCGCGTGTGTAATTATGAACACCACAAGCATTTAATCATAATGAGCAGGCAAGGTAAGATAATTGCTCGGACCTAAATTCTACAGAGGCACTCTTTCTTTTAACACATAGCCTTCTGGTCTACATAATTAAAGCATTTTTCCCATTCTTTTTGCTGAGTACATTCTTTTATGCTACTGCTGATACGGGCAGAGGCTTTGTTTTTTTCATCTACCAGGAAGAAGCCTGTCCAAACCCACCGCTGCTCTTGCATCAGCAGCGGGTGAAGAGCAAACTGGGCACTGCTGCACCATATCTAAAAGCAAACAGCACCGACACAGCACTTTGGTGCTCCCGAAGGAGGGGGCCGGTCAGCGGCTCCCGGTGGAAGGGCCGCAGCGGCGGGGCCGCAGCAGCACCCCGGGACCCGCCGGGAGCGCCGCGGGCGCCTCGCCTCCCTCCAGCCCCGGCCCAGGAGCTCACACCGGGACACACCGCGCCCCCAGGTGCGACGTCCGCAGCCACCACCGCTCCGCCCCGCGCTAGGGACCTGCGCGCTCGGGCCCTCGGGAGGAGCCGGCGCGGACGGGGCAGCCCGGCAGAGTCGGGAGCGCCTTCCCGGCCCGGGGCGACGGGAGCGGCCGCGGGAAGGTCTCTCACCCGTGGCCGGTCCTTGGAGATGGGGAAGAAGCGGCGGTTGAAGCTGTCGGCGACCAGCACGGCCTGAAGCGGCGGCGGCGGCTCCTCCTGCGGGTCAGAGCCGCGGGCTGCCCCCGCGCCGGCTCCACGCTTCGCAGCGCCGCGGGCCGCCATCTCCTCACGCTGCCTCAGCTCCCGCTTCCGCTTCCGGGCCTGTGCCGGAAGGAGCGACGGGAGCTCGACGGGGACAGAACAGCTGGCAACGAAGGCAACCACACAGCAGGCGGTGAACTCGCGCGCGCACGAGTAGGCGGGGCGGTGGCGCAAGCGCAGTGCGCCTTTCGCCTGCGGGGGGGCGGAGCGGCCCCGCCTCCCGCCGCGGCTCCGAGGTTGTCCGGGCGTCTGGTCCCGCTGCGGGGGAGGGAGCGGGGTGTTGGGGTGCCCCGGGCCCCCTCGGAGCGGGTGGGGGGTGGCTGTAGGGTGCCCGGGCCGTGTTGTCGCTGGCCTGGGCGGGAGCCCCAGGAGTAATGTGTCGTCGTGGGTAGACTAGTTCCCCCGTCGGTAATGCGGGGTTATGGGCATACCTGTTGCCTCGCGGTAATGGGGAACTTATGGGTAGACCTGTTGCCCGCTCAGGGCGGGTCTCGTTGGGAAGGGGTCCCGCGGTCTACACCACCTTCTCTACCACAGGAAGGGGCCTCTCGACTTGCTGGAGGGCATGCCGGGCCAATCTACACCCCCTTTGCTGTGGGGAGGCTCTAGGCTGTCCAAACCGGAGGCAGCTGGGGTAGGCGGTTTGCTGGCGGAGGTTGCTGCATGAGTGTGAAGTTCCTTTTGCGATTGTCTTTCATAAATCCCCCCGGAAGAGCTCATGGGCCTCGGGCTCATCACTGGAAACCACTCTTCTAAGTCAACACTAGTCACTAGGCTTGATGCATGAATCACTGGACAAAGCTGTGTTATAAAGGTCAGACTGGGTGAAACAAGTTCTTCCCTTGATGTGTGGCTTGCATGTGTTTGAGGCATTGCTGAAGGTAGGCATAGTTTTACTCCTTGGATTTCCCAAGTTTTTAGACAAAGCACTTGCTCTTCTATTCAGCAAAGCTTTTGGAAATCCAAGTTTTTGTAATTCTCACCATGTGGGATGGTGTGTCAGACAGAAGGCACATCTGTCTCACCTTGGAGCTCACCTGTGTATGCAAGCAGGCTGTCCCTGGAGAGTTCCTGCCACAGTTCAGATGTGCAGCTGGTAATGGGGCATGGCAGAGACCAGAAAATAATGGAAATTAAGTGTCATGTGTGAAGAAGGTAGGTGCACAAGACCATGAAAACCAGAGGCAGCAATTGGCTTTGTTGGGCAGCGTACATTGTTTTAGGGAAGGGAAGGAAGTACTTGTGGATATGGGGCAGCAATAACAGGTTCAATGTAATAGTGCTTTCTGTTTAACCAGACGGTTCAACAGACATTGTCTAGTGTTACTGCTGCCCAGATTGCTTGTAGTTTAAGCAGGGAGCGGCAGGAGAGCACCTTATGGAGCAGGATCCTGGAGCTGCCTGCTCTGTCTGGAATGAGGAGAATCGTCAAAGCCCTTCAGATTTCCTGAGTCCCCCTTGCAACCCTGACTGTAGTTCGGTCCAGCCCAGCCAGGGAAGGAACAGGACAGTTTTCACCCATCCTTGCAAGGGCCTGCCAGGAGTCCAGCTCCACGTGCATGAATAAGCTTAGCAAAAGGCAGAGCTTGTGATGAGTGTATGCAGACAGGACAGCTTCAAGAACAATTTAGGAACAAGATCTTGCATTTGATCACTCTTTGCCTCCCAGACGTTTCAGCCCATTCTGCATCACCTATTTGACTCCACAGAAGATCCATTGCAGGCAAAGCTTTGAGAAAAATAACTTGGATAGGCTGCTTATAGTGCTGCTGGCCAATATGCCTCTCCGAGATGCAGGAGCAGAGAAGATACGTTTTCACCTGCATTACCTAGAGGAGGGAGACTGTGATAAAAAATGGAGCATCCCCACCACAAGAGGGCATGACCTGAATCGAGCGGGAGAAGAGGGGAAAGCCTGAATTTCCCATACGCAGACATTTCCCAGATGACCTCAGTGTGAGTGTACTACTCTGATGCAAGCCTGGGGAGTTCTAGATTTGGAAATGGTTGTATCCTCTTGGTAGGTTTCCTAGCTCTGATGTGTTTGTGCTGCATTTCCAGATGTCCAATAGCTGTTAGTGGAAACGCCAGTCTTGCTGTGAATGAGCACTTCAGCGCTGCCACCATTCATCACGAACAAACCCAAACCCCACAGTCCTGGAGTGACCTCCCAGAGTCTACCCAGAGACACTTTCAGAAGAGCAGGGGAGAAAAGGAGGGGTGGTTTCTGGGACTGGGGGGTGGCACTGGCCTCCCACCTGGCTTGGTGAAGCAGTCCCCACTTGGGTGTTGCGGGGGGGGGGGGGGGAGGGTCTAGCTGCTGCCCTCTGCAACATCATCAGCTCAGGTGCTCACAGCTGCATCGGTCTCGGGCCTCTCCCCCAAGGCAGAGCTCTGCCCTCATACAGATCTGGTTGCCCCTCCTGAGTGCTTCTGTATTGGCCTGGCCCTCAGGGGGGAATTGGTCGCTTACAGTGCTGGGCACAGAAAGTGCCCCCTTGGCTGAATCCTCCTCTCTTGCCTCCGTCCGCTGGTTATGGCGTTATGGTCCCTCTCACTCAGGCACAGCTCACAGAGCTCTGCTGCCTGCTCATTTTTCAGCAGGATAAAACTGTGTTATAACCTCTGCATCAAAATCTGGAAAATGGGCTGAGAGACTCCCTGAGGAAACTCCTAGAGGGCTTGGGCAGTGGGGCTGCTGAGATCCCCTGAGCTTGGCGAGAAGGGAACGGGCACCTTGGGGTTTGCTCTGGAAGGCCCTTACTCTGTAAGTTGCCCCCTCTGTAACTCCCTGCTCTGGCCCTTGCTGCTCTCATCTGCTAGCTGAGTCCTCTGCACCTACCCCTTCCTGAGCAGCCAGGGCACCAGAGAGCTGATCCACAGTGCAGCTGTCATCTGAGAAAGATATACAGGGCATTTGCATCCTCCCATCGAGATAGGGCCCTTCCCCAGGGTGGAACATGGCACGCACTTACCAGCCCAAGATACCCAACATGAGCTATCCATCCTGATGATGAAGGGAATGAAGGGAGGCCCAATTTAATCATCAGACCTGCAGTGTTGTCCTAGTGCTGCGGGCAGCCTGCATAACCCCAGTGCTGAAGGGTCTTTCCTGGGTTGTGAGTGGGTAAGACTCTCTGCTGTATGTAATAGTTATGTTAGTGCAGCATCCTTTCCACCAGCTGAATTGCAGGTTCATGGTTGACTTACTAGAAGACAACTCTCCTCTGTCTCCTGAAGGACTCTGCAGCATTGAGTATTCCCTGAATTTCCCTCACTGGTAAAAGTGTTAAGGATCTCTTCTGGTGCCATCTGCCCCCAGTAACTTGTGATTGAGCCCTTGCTGTGCTGCACCTTGTGGGTAAATTGCTTGACCTTAGCTAGTGGGTTGGAATAAAGCAGCCAGGATGGACACCACTGAGAAAATAGAGATGAGTTGCCCTGGAGAAATAAATCATTCCTATCCTGTTCAAAAATAGATATCCGCATCCCCTTGGGAATCCTTTTGCCTCAGCAACGGAGCTAAGCCCGGAACAAGAGCTCCCAGGTGATTTCAGCCCGGGGGTTACAATTTGAGGAGTTATCTGAGAGGTGGATTTGTCATTGCCTGAGGGCAGGACAGCATCTTCCTTCCTGCCTTTGTAGCACTAAATGCATAAACAGCACCAGAAAGCAGGTCTGATCCAGCCTGCGCAGCCACTGCCCGTATCGAGACTGGGCACACAAAGCTTTACAAGAGAATCAGCAGATTATCTGGCTAATTACATCCTGTTCTCTCCAAATGAGGCGAGTTTCCAAGACGTTGCCCTGGTAAACTGGCAAGAGCAGGAGAAGACAAATAAAGGTAATTGCTAATGAACTGAACTCAAAATCAGCTTGATAAATATTCTTCAGGCTTTGCAGAAACATTTCCCTTGGGTTTCAGCAGGGACTTGCGGGCCAGCAGCACCCAGGCCAAACATTCTGAAACCCAATTCCAGGGGAGCTTTTAAAATTGAAATTAGCTCATGAAAATTGAAATGAGGATGTGCTGAGTTAGACTGAAGGTCCATCCAGCTTGATATCCCATAGTGAGGAGAAGGTGGGCAATCACACTGACTAGGGCCTTTTCCTACTTCTTCATCCTCGCACACCTCTGGGTAGGGCATCGTGGAGCAGCATCCACCAGCTCTGGGCAGGGAGAGTGCCGTGCGGATGCTCTGCTTTCTGGGGCATATTTGGGGCATAGCTGGGGCATATCTAGGGTTCCATAGATGTCAGGGCTGAGTGGGACCTGTGTCAGGAGGTCCCCGGGTCAGGGAGCCTTGAAGGCAGAGGATCACAGGAGGTTTCTGTGCAGGAACCATGCATCCAGCACCAGGCTGATTTCCCCTCACTTTGTGTTCTGTCCTGCATTGGTGGCTGGCAGCTCCTGATGCCCTTGGAGCATCCTCAGGTGCCTTGGCAGAGCCGCGGGCTGTGTGTCATCTCAACTCCAGGCCAGGGATGCAGTGAGTGCCTCCATTCTGCTCTGCCTGGCCTGTGCCAAGCTGTTGGGGAGCCTGGTTGGGCCGGGGCTCTCCCCATGCAGTGGAAGAGGTGATGTGGGGCAAACCCTGCACCGTGATGCGGGTGACCAGGCTCCAAGGGCTGTCCTGAGCTCGCTCGCGATGGTTGATGCTCGCTTGCCAGGTGTAGAGAGGTGTCTGTCTGCCCCAAACACCCTCGGAGGAGCTCCTGCCCTGTGGAGAAGGGGTGGGTGCCAGCCAGCATGCGGTTGCTTTGTCCAGCCCTCCTGCACACCTGAACAGCTCTGTACTGGACACAAGATTTACCTGAGCACAGAACCGAGTCCTGCAGGTAAAAATAACACTGCAGATCACAAGTAAACCAGAGACCGAATACGACACCAGACTGATGCTGCTCTGCATCCCGACCCTCCCGCCTCGCTCCCTCCCTCCCACTCCCTGGGGCCTGGCCAAGCTGCCAGCAGGGACACTGACTCACAGGCTAGTCCTCCACTCTTTGCTCATTTGGGCCTCTCCTGTGCTTCTCCACAGAGGCTTTCTGCCAGACAAGCTGTGGAGCTTCCTCCGCTCTTGGCATCCCACTGCTGCTCTATGGGCAGCCTTGCAAAGGGGAGCCAAAGACAGAACAGGCTGCCGGATCTGGCCCCAGGTGCCCGCCCAGTGCTGGGTGCTGCTTGCTGAACGGCCTGGTGGCCTTTTGCACCAGCGTGTTGCTGGCCTCAGTGTCTTTCACTTGCTAACACGCAGGATGCATTACCTGCTGCTGCCTGGGCTCTGGGCTGCCCCAGCTCCCTGCATCTCGGCTGCCTGGAGTTTCATATGGCCCCCATGTCTGGTGAAGAGGGGAGAAGGGGCATCGCTGGGGCAGCACATTTCCCACAGACGGGCTCTGTCTGGAGCTCAGGCACCTGACGGGTGAGGAGAGGCAGGGACAGCACTGCTAAGTCCCAGGGTAAACTTCTGCCTAATTTACTTCTTCCCTGGGACTTCCCAGGGTCTGAGGTTCCTCTCTCCCAGACACAGCCTGGGCTGTAGGTTATATTGCTCTGGACATTTTAGCAGAGTTTCCAGCCATTTACAAGCTTTGCTCCAGTTTCTCCCCCTTGCAAAGGTTTTGTTTTCTCCCCTTGGTCAGATTAGCCTTAGCAGGGAACAGCTACTCCCAGACTCCTTGTGTGGCTCTCAGATGAAGTCTACATGATCGGATGCTCTGCCCCATCTTCTAGGATGCTGCTTCCATCATCCCTCAGCAGACGCTTTTCTGTGGAGAAACACCAGCCCTGGAGCAGCAATGCTCGCTTGCACTGGCAGACCTGCTCTCAAACAGGTAACCAAGTTGGGGTGCAAAGGCCGGGTGCGCTGGCGCTCTGGGATTGCTGCTCAGACCCCGGCTGTCGCCTTTGCTGATTCATCTCTCTGGCTGCTCTCAGAGACATGTGAGGCTTTAGGCATGGCATATGTAGGCTCCTTCTTGGCATCAGCGAGGACACCCTGTCCTGGAAGGAGTGAGTCAGCTGCCATCTGGCCTTGCCATGTGCTCCAGCCTCAGGGCCGGCACCCCTGGAGCCGGCTGCCCTGCATGACCCCAGAAACTGCTCTCCTCTGTGCCAGGAGATGCATTTCCCATCAGGGGACAGTGCTGGAGCAGTCGCAGGAACCAGTATTCCCAGTCATGCTGAGGATCGCTTTAGTATTACCTCCTGGGAGATCACTCCTCTGCCTGCGCCAGAAGAGTGAGTCTGCACACAAAGGCTCCCTCCTCTCCTCCTTTCACTATTTCTTATTCAGCCCCCCCCCCCCCCCCCCCCACACACACACACAATTTTTTACACCACTGCTACACTGGTAGCACCTCCCTGGAGTCCCTGGCCTTCAAAGCCTATGTTAGTCCAGGATTTACCCCCCAGCTTTGTGCTCCCATTTGGCTCTGCCCAAAGCCATGGGAAATGAGGCAGCAGCCCGTGAGCAGGCGCGTTGGAGTTAGACGAGGATCATGCTCGCTGGGAGCCGCTGGCTCTCCCTGGCCCCCAGGGATGAGAGATCCCTTGTCACAGTCCAGTGGAGACATCAGAGCTGCCTCCTGTTTTCTCAGCTAACCCTTTTCTAGCCTTGGTCCTTGTGGATTCCTGTAGCAGGAGCAGCTGGGAACAGCTTTTCCTGAGTAGGTATAACAAAAACCCAGGGAGGCTTGTACTTTGGTAATAAACAGTGGCTGGTAGGAAGAGATGTGTGGGCTGAGCTGGGGGAAAAGACGTCTCCTCTGGAAAGACCTAGCACCGAGCAACCTGTGGGATTTGGGCACCTGCGACCATACGACTGTGGGGAAGAGCAGGGAAATGCTGTGCTGCTGAGGGCTACAGGGACAGGCTTTGGGGTCACCTCTGTCATGGGAAGGGAACCCACGGTGCCAGGTCAGGGCTGCCGGGGCGAGGAGGACATTCCCGGCTCGGGTTGGTACCCAGGAGAAAGACAGCTGGCCACTGCCTGGCCTAGGGACTCATTTGGAGAGTCCTCTCACTGCCCACCCCTCCGGTCCCTCCCAGCCGGGGACCCTATGCCACCAATTCAGAGTGGTCACTGTGGAGCAGTTGCTAGCAGCAGTGACTGCTCTGTCCCTGCTCCTTCGCTCCGAGGTGGGGGCGTTCCCCCCTCCCTGCACGAGGGCAGGGTTATTCCCCATCCCTCGCCTTCTCCAGGGGAGGAAAGGGGGCCCCTACAGCATCCCCTCCTAGAGCAGTCCCAGCCCTGCCCGGCAGAGAGGCTGCAAGGAAGAGTCGTCCCTCCCTCTGCCTCCCGCCGCTGCCGGCACCAGATGTATCATTTCAGGAAGGAGGCAGCCCTGCTTCCCACCGCCAATCCACCAGAAGCCGGGCTGGGGCTTTGATCAAGCCACAGCTATCTGTGCTCTGATCACTGCCTTTCCTGCAAGGGCCCCCCATCCAGAGGAGAGGGCCACCCAGCACCCGTTTCCCTTAACCCTTCTCCTGCCCTGCTAGCCCAGCGCTCCATGGACAAGGCATGCTGATCAGAGCCCTCAGTCCGTGCTTCCAGGGAAGGCTGGGAACTGAGTGATATTTTGGTAGCTGTGCCATTTCGAGGACCTGCTCAGTTGCCCACACACGCAGAGCTTTGCTTCAGAAAAGCTTCGTGTTGGAGCTTCCTTAAGATCTAACTAATAAAGACTGAGAAGAGGAACTTTCTCCGAGAGAACTCAGCAATCTCTTTCCATTACATCAAAGCGAGGGAGAAATCATCTTATCTCCACAGATGTTGTATACTACAGATCTGGTTATTGAACTTATGTTTCCCATGGACTCATGACAATACTCTTTCTAGTTTGCAAGGGTTATATTTCAAACTGTCACATTCATATGGTTGCAGAAAAGTATAAGGAAGTGGCTGATTAATGACATTTTTCCTGGTAGTGTAGAAGTGCTGGTTCAAGTTGCAGTGGTACCAAGGAAAAGGTAATATATTGGAGACAAGAAAGAAATTAAGTGTATTGGATTAGAGGTTCCTTTTCTGTTTCTTCCAAGTCAATGCAATTAATTACTCTGCGACACAATGTGCAAAGTCATGGTGTGAGAGTCTATACCTGAGACATGCTGAGGAATTCATCACAGTGCTCCCACCACCTTGCAAATCAGTGGGAATATTAGGCTCTCGAGATACCTTGTCTCCAGGAGCAGCTTCCAGGATTGCAGCACTCTCCTTCAAGTGCTGGCTTTGACATCCTAAGTATAGCTATTATTTCTACTTCTTTTCATCCTTTTCTGGCCAATCATGCTGCAAAGCATTGGTCACACCACTGATCGCATGGTTTGATTTTTGGCACCTTCTAGTTATCAAATCTGTCTCTTTCTTGGTGCACTCATCTTTTTACCTCATTTAATTGAGATGATTAGCTCCACCAGGCAGGACTATGTCCCCCTCCTCTGCACTCAGGCAGCCTCCAGCTCAGCAAGACTCAGCACACTGCTGGGGTGTCTCTGGGGCTGTAGTAACACCCATCACAGGGCTGTTATTCCCAAACAGGGACTCTGCAGTGCCAATGCTATATATGGGAACAAACACTCTTAGCAGGGTCATAATGATCAGCTTTGTTCCTTGGTCCTTAGAGATAATGTGACAGCTCTGATGCCTGCGCGGTGCAGACATATCAGCAGCCTCTTGGTGGGAGCACGTGGGGAGGCCTGGCTTGGAGTGGGTGGACTTTGCAGGCATGTCCACAATGATGCCAAGTGCAAAACAGGGCAGAGTTAAGCCCAGAGACACCACGCTGGTACTAAGTCAACACTGACGCAAGAAGAGAGTCCAGAGCATGTAATTCTTAAGTGCACAGACAGAGCTTAAAAAAATCCCTTGACTGGATGGCAGAGGAAATATCTCTGTACACAGGCAAGATCCAGAGATGCAGACATACTCTCACCTGTAAGTGACGCAGGTGTTCAGCTAGAAACTTGATCTAAATTGAGTCTCTGCCTGCGATCACAGGACATCACCCTGTGATCTGCTACACACCTGCGGAAGTGTGTGTTTTAAACCATCTCTCCCTCTGTGCAAAGCACTATAAACATGCTGGGGGAATATAAAAGCAATAAAACAACATTCAAGGTTTGACTTCATTCACATTGGACTGTAACCACTGTAAGTGCACTGTACAGAGAAAGCCCTGGCTTTTTGAAGAAAGAGGAAGCACTGTTCTCCTCTCTCCCATGGCTTCCAGCACTCACACAATTTTTAGGAGGAGGGATTGAGACACAGGCTGGAGGTGTGATACCTTTGGGGCTACAGAGCAAGCTGATGGCCAGCCCAGGCATTGAGCACTTCACCCCAGTCCCACCACACACTGTAACCACCCATGGGAGGAGGTGGTCCTGCTGCTCCGAGTCTTTGCATCCTCCAGCTCCCGTGCACTGTGCCCCCAGTCCGTGGGAGGGGCCATGGGGGAGCTGGAGCTTGTGCCATTCCCTGGTTATCAGTATTAAGCTGGGTTTGTTACTCTAAGCGTTGCGGGGGCTGTGATCTATGTTACCAAGGCTGCAGACCGTAGGACTGTTTCCCACTCTTCAAGCATGGGCCTAATCTCCGCAGCCGTGGCTGCAAAGGTCCCCGTCTTCCTGCCTCGTGATGAAAAGCAGCACACAGCAGCCAGAGCGCTTCGTTTCCAGTTGACCTGACTAAGCCATGATTACACACGGGGCTTTTCCTATTAGTGGCTCAGAAATGCCCGGGGGACTCCCCCCATCTGCAGAGCATGGGACAGGCACGTGACATGGCTCTGTTTGGCAAGGCAAACCTGCTCCAGACATATGTTTTCCCATCCAGGGATTTCTGAAGTCTTAACAAACAGCCTCAAGGTTTCAGACCAATCAGTATTTCTGTCTTCGCTGCAAAGTTTGCCTTGGCTAACCCAGGCCGTTGCCTAGGCTCTGTACCAAACTCCCTGGCACCCCATGGCAGTGGTCCCCCTAGTCCCACCAGCTGCTGCAGTGAGAGGAGGCACAAGGAAGTGCTGTGGCCACCTGGGCTGGGACCTGTCCTCCTCCTCCTCCCCTGGCAGCAGAGCAAAAGAAGTCCCCAAGGCCCTGCTCATTCCTCACTGCTGCCTTTACTTTCCATCCTTCACCTCCGGGGCAGGTGGGGCAGCCTGCACACAAAGCCACTTGCCTTCCCCTGCATCCCTAAGCAGGGGTCTCCGAATACACCCCCCTGCCCTGTTGGGGGGTGAGGGCTGGCATGACTCCCTCACACAGGCAAGTGGGTGCCCGGGACCCACAGGCCCCAACTGGGCATGGTGGGTCTCTGTGGTCTCCCAGGGTGAGTGCTGCTCTGAGGAGACGTGGGGGCTTCCCCCACCTCCCTTCCCTTCTGCCAGCTGGGCAGGGGCATTGCCCGTCCTGCCCGCAGAAATCTCTGTTCAGATTTACCTGTCCTCCCTCCTGTCAGGGATGGAGAGGATGGTTTGCAGCTCTGAGCAGGCAGGGCTGGCCCCCAGGGACCTGGCCACCCTGGAGCAGCCCCGACACCAAATGCAGCAGCAAGGACAGAGCTGTGCCTAATACGCAGCTTCCCTTCTTCCCAGCTCACGCTCAACAGTGGCAGTCCCACAGGCCTGATGCTCCCTGACCTTGGCTGTCCTCCCTGGGATGTGTTTTGCTTCTAAAATCAGCTGATCACATCGGGGAGCTCCAAAAGTGGCATCCCAGCTGGCCTCTTCTCTGCCACGTGGGAGTCCAGGCACCACTGGGGGCTTTCAGCCTTTTTAATTATTTTTCTCCTTTTTTAAGCCCTTTTCGTTTGTGCTGCTTATGCTGTTTCCTCTGGGATAGAAAGCTCTTCTCCCTGCAGGCTGCCTGCTGTGCTCGGCCCAGCTCGTTTTTTGCCATGTAGCTTCCCAGCACCTGGTTGCCGATGCTGGCTTGTTGGCAGAGGGTCTCCCGATGGCACGGGGACAAGCATAGGTCAGTGGTTCCTTGGCAGCATGTGTTAGGCTGGAGGGCAGAGGATGCACTGTGGAAAAGTCCAAGGACTTGGGAACATTTGGGGAAATAAGGACCTTGAGTCCAGCATCCGTCGAAGTCCCTGCAGCATTGCCTTTCTTATGGACCCAGCACCAGGGAAACATCCCATATTCCCAGTAGTGTGGCTGACCCAGATGGGAAGTGTATAAACACCAGGGGAGCTATCGTGGACAAGCATCTCTCCCTGCATCTCCACAGCTTAGGGAGAGGGAGAAAGCAGGTTGTGAGGGAGCTGGTGGCACCCATGAGCCATGTCCTGGGAGACCTCTGAGCAGCAGAAGGAAGGTGTTGGACTTTGGGGATGTGTAGCATCACTGAGACCTTGAATGGATGCTAACACAGTCACTTCACAAGAGATGTAGGAAACGGGGATGATTTAGGGGAAGGGGAGGGAAGACGAGGCAGCTGGCAGATTCATCACGTGCTGGAAGATTAAAAAGAAGTGCTTGTCCATGCCTGATGTGTGTCTGGTACACCAGAAGCCCATGTGCTTGGAGGATGTGCAGCATTTCTGGGTGTCAGCGGGGCAAGTACCTCCTTTGCACAGGGGGAGATGCAAAAGGGATCATTTTGCCCTGTGACCTGGGGGCCAATACAGCTACACCCATGCATCTTTCTTTGATGATGGTGCCCCTGACAGCGCCCATCAAGCAGGCTCTGCACAGCCATGCAGTTTGGTGGCTGTAAGAAAACAACCCATTTGGGGGACCTTTCCACTGTGTCTGGTTCTGCTCTTTCCGCACAGCTGGAAACAGTGACACCTCCAACTTTTTAACCTGGCAGCTCTGTTTCTGCAGCGTGCACAGACCATGTCCTGCCCTGGCAGCAGGCTGTGAGTGCATCCCTGGGAGCTGACGTGAAGGTTGTGCCACATCATATCCTGGCCACCGCCTCCAGGTTTTGTAAGGTATAAACCAGTTCTCCCTGCCACAGCCCGCATCCAGCGCAGCTCTGGCCTGGCTGCTTGGCCAGCCCTGACCAGATCCAGAATAAACAGTCTGAGCTGAACACATGCTCCGACATGACCGTTGTCCCCTCCTTACAACCTGGCTAGCGGGCAATCATGGGCCACTTGCAGAGAGGGGGCTAGAGGAGTTTCTCCCCCCATTTTTAGCACTGCAGACTGGCCCCTAACCAAAGCTGTCACTCCACACCTCCAGACTATGAGTAATAACAGCTGAAAGGATGCAACTCCCAAAGTCAAGGTGATATAGTATAGCAGGGATTCATCCCAGCCCCTTAGTGCTCATCCAGACACATCTCCAGCTTTTTTGTTGTGGTATTGCTGGACTTCTCCCCTAACTTCATCCAAAAACCAGCTGCACAAGGTGGCCAAGCCTCGAGTCTGGCTGTTCCCTGCTGTACTTGTGAGAGCATGCAGACTCCAGCTTTGACCCATGCCGCAGATTTCTATCAATTACTCATTAACCGTGGGTGTGGTACAAGCTCTGCGAACCACAGCTTGCTAGTGTGCATAGATCTGCACCACGGCTTCTGCTCTGCAGGCAGTGTTTTGTCCTTGAACTAATCTTGTCCTCATAATTATCAGGTTTTTAGAAGAAAGATCGAACACTCACTCAGTCTAAAGATGAGCTGCCTTGAACTGGTTTCCTGCATTGGATTATACTTTAAATGTTGCAATAGCTTTGAGAGCTTCTGGCTTTTCACATCATATTCAGATGTAAGAAAAAAGCAGGTTTAATTTATTTGCTGCTCGGTGTTATTTGTATCTTGCCCTTCCAAAGCTCAGAGAAGGGAGTATATGAAATAAGATGGAGCACTCTTTCCGTGCTCCTTCCTCATGACCCACAAAATGAATTACAAACCAAATTTAACCTGTCTGACATTGTGCAGTATTGCACCTCTTTTACTTCTGCACTCGAACAAGAAATCTGACAAGCAGAAATGCTGCAGAAATACAGCTAAATGATCAAAACCTAAAAATATAAAAGCAAACTAAAAGGCATGTCTTGAAAAATCATGGATACTTCTGGAAGTTTTTAAGAACGAAAGTAGAACACCTTTAGCTTGTCCAGGCAGGTTCACCTTCCAACGTGAACCGAAGGGAAGGTTATGGGTGGTACTGGTGCAGTCTGGAGTGCTGGCTCTGCCTGGATCAGTCTGGGAGGCTTATCCTCTGAAACACAATCACAGCGTGTGAACACC
Source organism: Dromaius novaehollandiae (assembly GCF_036370855.1). NCBI lineage: Eukaryota > Metazoa > Chordata > Aves > Casuariiformes > Dromaiidae > Dromaius > Dromaius novaehollandiae. The sequence continues at coordinate 12,086,871 of NC_088106.1, forward strand.
CACACGGCTAATAATTTTGCACAAAGATCAAGTGAGTACCAGTCATTTGCATAAAAGCCAAATGCATGGGGTATTAAGATATTAATGAACTCCTGCCTAAAACAGGTCAGGGTGAAAAAGGAAGATTCGTCTTTTCTCTAGGTCCAAACCCATCATATCCCTCTTCCATATTTTCCCGGGGAAAGAGTAGGGAAAAAACATTTCTCACTGCTTTGTGTGAGCTGGCCTCAACTCCCCTCAGTTTCCAATCTGCAACACAGACTGTTCAGCATTGAAACAACATAGAGGACATGTACCCGAATGTCTGAATGAATCACTTGCAGAGCTGCAGTCACACTGAGGAGACACTAATGAAAGGGCTGGAGCTTGGCGAGTGTCCGTGCTGCAGAGGGAGGTGTCCATGGGGTGTCACTTGGCACTTGCCCCGTGTGTGCCCTGGAAATCAGTGCAGTGCAAAGGAAAGTGCTGAGATCCAGGAAAGGGTTGGCTCATGTCACTGGGTCTTTCACTCTCTGATTCTGCAAGCCCCTTTCTGCACAACTACGCCTGGGATGGGGGAGAAGGCCTTTGCCCTCCAGGACGCAGGATGGCTGGCATGGCTCTTCTTCCCTGCTAGCTGAGGGGTGCAGGCTCCTTGGGACATCGGCAGCCCTGGGGCTGGCAGCTGCGAGTAGCTCCCTGACACCATGCCTGTGTTTGAGCCTGCTCCCGCGTGCGGATGGGGTCCTGACAGGTGAACTGTTTCTCCAAGAAACAGTTCTTGGAGAAACAGTTCACCTCTGTGCTGTGGCTCTGGATGGAGCCAAGTAGGCACTAAACATGTATGATATTGTGTGCATAGTCTCATGGATGAGGACTTGTGGGACAGCACGAAGGGAGACCCACAGTCCTTGGCCTGGCATGGAAAGGTACGTGTATCCACTGGCAAATGTGGTCTCTCCAGACCTCCCTATTTCTGGACTTGATAAGGTTTGCCATGCTGCAGGCTAAATTTGAGGTCATGGGACTTTTCCTTGAGCCATCCAATTAATTTACGAGTTCTGCACTTTGTGGCTGAGAGCTCTGATCAGCGAGGGAGCAAAAAAGCACCAGCAAGCATAACAGCTGTCAGCACACTCGTCAGGAAGGGGTGAACCCGGGAAACTCATGCAGAAGACACAAGCCCCAGCAGTTCAGACTGAGCATCCCAGCGGGGAAGGGAAGGAAGAACATGTCCGCTGCATGTGACGTGCCTAGGAAAGGAGTTGTGGTGGGGTGAGCGGGACAAACTGCTGACCACCGGCATATGTGAAGTTGCGTTAAAGGGAGATGCCTTCTTGTGTCTGACCGAAATGTTGCAATGTTGTATTCCCCAGCTGGTCTGGCAGGGCACGGAGGGCTGGAGGGAGGAGGCTGAGCTGCTGGCAAGCCTGATGTGACAACCCTGCATTCTGTTAGCCTGAGACATCTCCTGGTATTCCACATGTCTTGATGGAAGTCAGTCAGATCACATCTTGCTGCTCCTTTGAGGGATATCTTTTCCTTGAGGGCAAAGAGAAAAGTTGTTTCATCTTAGCATCTTATCATAATTTTTTGCCAGCAATAAAATGGTGACTGCACTAACCCCATGCCTGTCCCCACCGAAGTGGTGGAGTCAGTGTCTTCTGGGCTTGCCAGGTGTTTGGCTCACACTGACTCGCAAGTAACTCTGTTTTGCAGTTGTGCGTAACAGGGTTTTGAGTGGATGTGATTCTGAATTGGGATGCTGCTAACCCAAACAAGCGCTGCAATGCTCCTCAGGCTTGGAAGAGCTTCTGAAAGAACATCTGTTTCTGTCCAAGATTCAGCTCAGTTAAGTAGCCACAAGTAAATCTCTGGGCAGCATACACTTCATGTTCCCTAGTAGGTAAAGCAGGTGCTCAGATCTTATGGGGAAAGATGTGGTAGAAAAGTTGGATAAATAAAGACCATCACTTTCAGAGACTGAGCCTGTGTTTCCTGGCCAACGCAGCAACACTTGATTATCAGATCCAATGGCTCAAGTCAGGCCAATGGGGGCTGTTTCAAGCTTTGCTTCAAAGCCATTGCTCAGGTTTCTTTTGGGGCAGAGGGAAGCAGATTCTTCACACCTCTAGGAAGCGTCACTTCCCAGCCCATGGTTCGCAAGCCTTGGGGTTGAAACTGCCATTGGTTCTTTGGTTTGGCTACGCTTTTCTTGCCGTGATTCAGTGCTGATTACAGCAAATCCCAGATCGTGAATCAGTAAAAGTTTTAATCCCGTACAGGCCCTGTTTATGTAACAGCTGATGTCCCGCAGGGATGAATCTAGGACTTGCAGCACTAAAAGCATTGGCTGTTGCCACTGGAGCTAAAGATGTAACTCCTCTGGTTGGTAGCACCAGTACATTTATATCCTCTAGAAGAAACGCTGGAGGAGACTCGTGACACAGTTAAAAGAGGGTTGTGCTGACATAAGCATTTTCCTTCAGCAGTCCTACCATCGTAATAAGGGAGTATGCACACTCACGTGAGCACAGGTGTGAAAACACTGCTGATGCTTCCACCAGCCCATCACCCAGAGCTGGCCTGAGTGTACACATCATCATTCACCAGCACGCTCTTCTGCTTGCGCTCACACCCTCCCTTTTACTCTCGGATCTGCTCCGGCGCTAGTGGAACTGAGGGGGCCCCAGCTGAGACAACGCTCTCTGCTTATCTTTCTGAACACATTTTTCAGCCATTTTGGCACAATGGGAGTTCATATTCTTCTTTCTCTCTAGCCACGTGATGCAGAGCTTTGGGGCTTCCACATGTCATCAGTTCAGAAAGAACCACTTCTGCAGAGCAGTTGCGGTTGTCTCCAGAGCTCAGGGGCCAAACGCACACCCGTGGTGCTTTGCTCAGAATAAGTTCAGGTCAACACCCTAAAATACAACAAAAGTGATTCATTTTAAAGCTTTAACCCTATTTATATCTCTCCATCATTCACACTTTGCCCTTTTTGATTGTGCTGTTTAACTACGTTGCTCAGTAACTGCACATTTATGTACCTCTGCGCTCCAATGTGTCTGATGCACGCAAAGGGCTGTTTAATGACTGCTCTGACACTTACCCTAAATTGCCTCCTGGCTTCTGTCTCAAAATCTACCCTTTGCTGGGGCATAGCATGCAGAAGGGATAACATGCACCTCGCAGCTTTTCTCTCAAATAATATCCCAGCCGAACCAGTCTGAAATTGCAGAGTTTTGAGTTTTGGGGAACAGACTGCAGGGAAACGCAGGAGCCACGTGCGCTCTTGGCTGCCCTGCCGTGGGAAGGGCGCTGCCTCTCTGCCCAGTTAGCGTTTTTCAGTTCTGCTCTCCCAAAATATCAGAGCGTCGCCAGCAGAGGCAATCCTTAACTCAGCTGGAGACGGAGCCAGAGCTCCGGGGACGCGTGACCGCGTGTCAGGGCGCTCCGGAGGCCTTCGCAGGCACCTCGAGGGCGTCCTTGAGTGACCGCCCGCATGGTGACGGTGACGACCCTGTTGTACCGGCACTGCTGGCCCCGGGACTTAGAGGGAGTATTGTGGGTCCAGTTTTACTCCCCGTCTCCAATCTTTATCTGAATTTATTTCTGTTTTTAAATCGCATCGGCTCTCACAACTGCTGCTGGCGGGAGAGCGACTGCGGTGCGAACAGGCACTCGTTATATAAACCACCAAGCGAGACATCAGCCAAACTGGGCTGGTGGCGGTAAGATGTCAAACGAGGACAGAGCATTTAAACGCAGCAGGGAAGAAGCCGCAGCTCAGGATCCGTTAAGGATATTCACAGCCCTGCGTGAGGGGAAGCGCGGCCGCAACCCCCCTCCCTTGCCGAGCTCCCCCGCGGCCGGGGCTGGGTGCCGCTGCGCCACGCTCCCCTCGGGCGCGGACCCACAGCCGTCGGGGGAGGCCGCGGCTCCCCGCGCTCTGCGCCCCCCTGCCCGGCCGCCGCCGCTCGGCCCCGCCTCCCGCTCCTCGGCGCGCTGCTGCGTCCCCCCTCCCGTCCCCGCCGCCCGGCCCGGCCCGGCACTGCACCGCACTGCACCGCTTTGCGTTGCACGGCGTCGCGCTGCATTGCAGCGCGTTGCGCTCCCTTGCGCGGCATTACACTACACGGCATTGATTGCATTGAATTGCATTGCCTTGCCTTGCATTGCCTTGCCTTGCCTTGCCTTGCACTGCACCGCACTGCACTGCACCGCACCGCACCGCACCGCACTGCACTGCACCGCACCCCCCACCCCGCGGCTCGCGCCGGCCCGCGGCGAACGTTCCAGACCCCCCACGCTGCGGCAGGAGCGGGGAAAGGAGGTGGGGCGAGGCGCGCAGTGGGCGGGGCTGAAGAGGAGGCGACCCGCGCGGGAGCTTCTGGGAAATGTCGTTCTGGCACCTCGCGCTGTGGGCGGCGGAAGCCGCAAGGAGGACTACACTTCCCGTGAGGTGCCGCGCGGGAGCCCCCGCCCGCAGCCCCGCCCGCCGCTCCGCGCAGGCGCCGTGGCGACGCCGGAACCGCTATAAGGGATGTTGTTTGGCTTCGCGGCCGCTGAGTGGAAAAGCCGCAGCGGGGGCAGTCGCCGGGTGGAGGTGAGCGGGGGCCGCCACGCCCGTTACCGGGGCGGGTGCCGAGGGTGGCAGGGCCCGGCCCGGCCCCTTCGTGTGGGTGAGGGGGCGATGGCGCGGTTGAGGGGGCGGCTTTAGGACCCCCCCCGATTCCTGTGAGGAGATGCCCCCTCCCCCGCTCCTAGGAGGAGGGCGGTTGAGCAGCGCCCCGCTCTCGCGGCTGAGCTGTGCCCCCTCCCGCCGGCGGCCCTCGTCGCCTGTCCCCGCCCGGGTGAAGTGGGGGGATCCGTCCCGGGGTGGGGGGAGGGGGGGGGAAATCTCTGCTTGTTGATGTCGGTGCGGTGGAGGCCGTGTGGGGGAGAGGTGGGGGGGGCGGCAGGCCGGGGGAGGCTGGCTCGCATCCCTGTTGCAGGAGGGATGGAGAGCCAGCAGGGTGCAGCAGCCGCGGGAGCTGCTGCTCTGCAGCATCCTCGCCCGGCGCTGACACACGCGGGCCTGGGGGTGGCGAGGGGGCGCCGAGCTGTTGGGGGGGGGGGCGCTTGTTCTGGGCCTTTTCGGGGCGGGGGGGTGAACTGGGGTTGGTTTCTAGAGAGCGGCTGGATGGCTGTGCTGGAGAGGGCCCGTGTGAGAGGATGGGGGAAGGAGGCTGTTTCTGCAGGCGATGGAAAGGTGGCAGCTCAGTGCACCGAGCCAAACCTGCTGATGCAGGTTCTGACTAATGACTTAATCAGACTTCCTCCATGGTATTAGTTTAAGGCAGGTGACAGAATGCAATGAAGCAGAGCTATAAAACATGGCATTGCAAGGTGAGATAATTCTTCTTTGGGGGATTCTGATTCTCCCCCTGACCTTACAGGGGGATTTGATAGGTTGAGGAGAGTCTGCAGCACTGAAGATGTGGCTCCTTCCTGTGCATGTACATACTTGAGGCTAGTTCAAGTCTGTGGAGTAAATGAATAAGCTTATAGAGGAGGATTTTTCCTGTCAAGAGTGTATGTAGAAATGCTATGGTAGCTCCAGAGATCTATATTCTGCAAAACTTTCCACTAGAATGTTGTTATATGTGCACAATTTTGGACATTAATGAAAGATTTCCAAGGATTTGATTTTCCAAGTCAGAAGTTTCTCAGTCTAATTATTAATTCTGTCATATTGCATAATCATATTTTAGTTTTCTAAGGGGTGGGGGGAATAAGACACTACCTTCTGGTGCATTGAAAACTATTGTACTCCCTTGTTACCTCAGGGCATGTTTAAACTAGTTCAGGAGAAGCTGAAGTCTTGTGTGGGATCCCAGAGTGGCACTTTACAATACTGTTGTACTAATTTCTTTACAACTGCTTTCTTATGCTATTTTAAAAAACTTTTAAAATAGTTGACTAACTGGTGTTGGACATAGCATATAATGAAGCAGGATTTAATTTTTTTTCAGATCTTCAAAGTGAAAATACACGTGTAAACCCTGGCGTTTACAGAAGATGAAAGACATCGACATAGGAAAAGAGTACATTATACCCAGTCCTGGGTATAGAAGTGTGAGGGAGAGAGCCAACTCAGTGCAGCATGAAGAGCAGGAAGGGTCGAAATTTCAGCACACTAAACATACGGTCAGTTTATTTTTTCATTATTTTTCACTGTGTCTGCTTGTTAAATTACATGTAGCAGCTGCCTTTTTGCTGTGCCAGCTCAGTAAAGATTCGTTACCTTGAAGGTCAATGATGAATATTCTCTTGTCCTTAGAGGTCGCTCCAAGGGGTACTGTAGTTCTCTTAGTAAGAAAACTGTGCACTCGCTAGGCATTTTTCAATTCTAAACGTAAGGGTTTTTAGTAAAAACAGAATAGGCTTTTTCTAGTGTTCAGATTTTGATGAGAATCCAAGAAAAATGTAAGGTTTTATACTTAAGAGCGTGATCACAACCAAGTAAAACCAGTGAAGAGCTCAGCTCTAATCACGCACCTTTCAGTGTTGGCAGCTGAAAAACAATCTTAATTGTGCTTTTTTTTCACAGGGTTATTTCTGAAATGGATGTTTAGCTTGCTCTAGTAGCAAGATTCTTTTTCCGTCTTGGATGAAAGTAATATGGTGAATACTTTCTTGTGCATCTGTATGCTTAGCATGCTGTGGTGCACTCATCACTTATAGTTTACTCTCGAGAGCTGCTCTTGAAATGACAGCTGTCTGAGAGCTGGTATGGCATTGTGCTGAGCTTATTGTTTTTAAAGCTTTTTCCTCTCTGAAAAGGGTGCATGCACTAAACTTAAGTGTTCTAAGGTGAATAGATGCTCAGATAAGTAAATGGAGACTGTACACTGGTGAAAGGTATGGTCTGGAACCAGTAACCTTTAACCTGTGCCAGTTCAAAATGGTTAAGAATAGTAGCTGCTTTGACCACTTTGAAATATTTTGTGTCCTGCTTTTAACATAACTCTTCTCTAGGAAGTTATAGTAGAACATCTTGAAGCTAAACTAATAAAGCTAATGCTGCCTATGTCTGAATTTCTGTGAGATGACAAGGTGCTTGCAAATGTGCTAGGTGTTCTGTATAGATTACCTGTGACAGCTCTGCTGCATGAGGGTTGGAAGTAGGGGAGCTCTACTTATTTGTATGGAAGAACAGTGAAGGTTTTTTTTAAAAAAAAAAAAAAAAAAAAAAACTTGAGTTTTTGCTACCTTATACTGGACACTGAGATACAATATACTTCAAATTAAAGCCCCTGGTGAAATGAGATAAGCCTAAAGGGAGTTGGTGATTGCCAGGTGTTTAATGTGGGCTAACAATGCTGCATTGCTCTCTGGAGACTGTGGAGTAGTCTGCTCTGCAGCAGGCTGGATGCAGTTTGTACTTGCAGGCCCTGCAGCTCCTGGTGTCCCTACAGGGCTCTATGACTCAGCAGACTATTGCTGATGGTGTTCAGGGGAAGGCAGAGCATCTGATTGCATTAAAGCAGACACTGGTGCTGAATTGGGAACCCTCTGGAGTTGTGGTGCAGCTTCTTTACAGCACCTATGTTAACATAATCGGCTTACTGTGCAGTCCACATCATCCAATGGGAGAATGGCTCTGTCAAAGTGCTGGTGACAACAGTGATGCCATTGGTGGGTTGCTTTGTTTTTCAAGCAGTGGGAGTGGAGTTGCACAGTAATTGTAGCATGATGTCTCTTATTGCTAGCCTGCATACTCTGATCATGTTGATGCCTGGTATGATTTCTGAGGACAAAATCCTGAAACTCAGCTGTGGTCCTTGTAGCTTTTTTTTTACCTCAGTCTGTCAAGTGAATGAAATTAAACCAGCATTTTTTCTGAAGGCTGGAAATAAGCTAAGCCCTGCACATTTCTATAGCATGGTATAAAATCTCGAATTTGGAGGCAACTTCAGGTCAGCTTAACCATGAATTGCTGTGGTCCTATTTTCCCTTTTACATTTGTTATAGATTTGATGCCTGTGACTGCTGGGTAGTAGATCCAGGTAACTGAGCTCCCTGAGAAATTGGGATTCTGTAGGATTTGTAATTACTGATGCAAGAATATGGTTTTTCCCCACCCTTACCTAGAACTTTAACTGCCTTGATTACTTTGATTAGAGGAAGGAATATATTTTAACTTAATGGAATCAGCTGGTTCTTGCAAATGGGTACTGTGGCATTTTACTTGCTAGTAATCTAGTTCAATATGCTAGGGTTGAGTTAACTTTTTGGCTCTGAATTTTTTGTACCCTCTTTTTACTGGCTTTATATCAAGCTATAAGCACAAGAACAGTACTAAATTTGCTGCTATATGTCAGTGAGATTAAATCCTGCTGACTTGCAGAATACTGAGGTTAAATAAAAGGAGCTGTTTTTATAACACCTTATGTAAATTATATGTTCATGTTTGTTTTGTATACAAAACATCTTCCTTTCTAGTTGAAATGAGCTCTAATTGCAACAGCATTCTTGGCCTTATCACTGCTTAGTATGTTTTATTCTTCTGGTAACAAAGGTAAGTAAAGACTTCATTTTTTTCATAGGGCTGACATTTGCCTGTTGGGTCAAATGTTTGCTCCCTGCCTGTAGCAAGAGTGGAAACTTCAGCTTGGCTGTTAAGAAAACCAGCCTTCTAAGGGAGGAAGTAGCTATGTCCTTTACTACTTGAACTTTTATTAAACCTGGGACTGGATCAGGTCCCTGAGCTAGTTTCTTGGGCACATGTTAGTTCTGATATCAGCTGGTGACAGAACACAATGGAGGGCTGATGGGAAAGGTTGGACCAGAGCAGCTCAAATACAGAGAGGTGAAGTTATAGTGGTACTCTGTCCTTTGGGCAACTGAGTCCAGTGTGTCACCAAAAGAGCTTTTTGGGACTCCCAAGTTTCTTGTAAAAAGTATAGCTCAGGATTTGAACTAGCTTGACCAGAAAATGACACTTGTAAGTGCATTCTTTATTGCATATAACAAGGTAAGCTGCAAGTAGATTAAGGCTATTTCACAGCTGATTTCAGTTCTTGGTTGTATGAGTGCTTGGGACTGTTGCAGTAAAAATATACTGCCTGTGGCAGACTTCTTGCCAATGTGTTGCTTCTGTCTGTCACAGAAGGAGGTAGACTAACAGAGGCAGCATGTTCCTTTATCCTCTTCATTGGGAACTCTGTAGATCAAGGAACACTGGTTAATGGCCAGCATGGGTGGCCATTTCTAGCAGGGCTGCAGGTGCCTTTGACCAATCAGTAACATGACTTACAGGCAATAACAGAGAAACTTTGGCGTTACTGCATTTTTATACATGCTTCCTGAACTGAAGTGGAAGCGACTAGCTGATAGCCTAAGCTGGATCTCTATAGATCAAAGACCTATTGTACTGCTAAGCTAAGGTCCCACAACTGTTTCTACATATTGCTTTTCTTTATTTTATATAAAAGGTTATGTTTATGCTGAAACTTCCATACTGTTGTCCAGGATTCCTGTCCAAAGAAGGTTAAAATTGACTGTTCATGACCATAATGAACATCATAACCTGTTATTTTCCTTAGGAGCTCAAATGCTATTCAGTCATGGCCTTAAAGAATGCTACTTTGAATTGTGATTCTAAGAACCCTGCTTAAAAAGCTTCTGTTTTTCAAATCATGGTGCAATGTAAGTAGGTCTAATCCAACATTTCCTGGTGCTTAATGGGAATGTTGCTATAGAAATTTGAATCTCTGAAATAGTTAGGCACTCTGGGGCTGAAATTCATGACACAACAGTTTTTATTCACCTTGTGAATGAATACATTCACCTCATGAATGCATCTGCAGTGTGCTCTTATAATTGACTTTTTTGGTCTTTGAAGAGATCTTAATGTAGCTTACAAAATAGGGTATTAGCTACACATGCCCAATGCACAATACCATACTAATTGGGCTTATTGTCTGTAGAGGCACTTATCTTCCAAATGGAGATAACTTCTAGGTGTACTTGCAGCTTAGCTCTATACAGTCTTCATGTGAAAGAAGCTGTTATATTACTGGTGAAGGAAAACTAAGGGATATTTTGAAATGCTGTTATCTACTTCTGCCTTTAGGATTCTTTGTTCTCAGAATACTAGTATGCTCTTAAAGTTATATCTGAAATAATTGCATCCATTTCTTCCTCTAATGGAAGTAGTGTGCCCTGAGGACGAGAGCAGACCCCATTGTGTCCATGAAATCTGCTATAAAATGACAGATGAAGAAAGGAAATAATTTGTTCTGGAAGTGGTTTTGGGATAGGCTGTCTTCAAATATAGACCTCTGTAAATGTTCATTTGATGGAACAGCAGGCAAATGAGGGCTTTGCTCCTCCCCATTAAATTAAGAGCAACTGAATATGATGTAGAAAAAGCTTATAGTTCTCATGTTGTGCAATGCTTTTGAACTTCACTTTTAATTCTAGACTCTGAATTAGCAGTGCTAGGATACAAATTCACAAATAACATGCTCCAAGCAGTTAAGTTCTGACTAGAATGCAGTGTTTAGCATTAGGTTCTTGCTGCTGGAGCACAATGGCTGCACTTCAGGCTTACTGCAGATAGCAGTTGCTGTATTTGAAGATGCTGGGCCATGTTGACCGTAGAGGTCACTTAAAACATGCAGGGAAAAATGTATTGCTAATGTTAGCTGCATGAAACCCTGTTAATCTTTCTGTCTTCGTCTTGATCTTTTATTTTTCAGGTTTGCCTCAAAGCTTTTGCCAAAGACAGCAGAGAATGTGGTCAGAAGTTGCTGGAGTTGATGTAAATCCTTTAAGCACTGATAGCTTTGTCTTTCTCTCCAGTATTCAGATCAACCTGTTTAAGCTGTGGAGCTTCTGAAGTGTCTGAACAACTGTGCTGTAGAGATGTTCTGCAGTATGAATGTCAATATAGCCTGGCTGCTAGTGGCTTAGCACTCCATGCTCAGGGCAGGCCTGCTCAACAGCTTATCTATAAGTTTCTAATCATAGCCAGAGTGGTTGGATAGGTCTCTGCATTTTTCTAGATGATTCATACTTTCATAACCTAGTGTGAGTGTTAAGTACTTTTAAAAATCACCAGCCAAGAAGGTGTTCGTGGGTATCCTGAAATGACCTCTGCATAGAAAGATACTGCTACATTGTTGGCTTATAGGTTACAGCTAGAAGCTGCAGTAGTTCGAGTTGATGCCAGTGTTCACTGTACTAGAAGGTAAAACTGCAGTTGAGTACTTGGTCAGAATGACTAGCAGAGTGCTAGATTCAGTTTAACTGCCACTCAGCAGTTGTAGCATATCATTAGGGTTTGGCTATGCTGAAAGTGATGTACAAGAGCAGAGCAAACATGGCTGTATTTATGTGTATTTCTGAGTTGTAACTGCTGCCATCCTATCTGCATGTCTATGGCTACGCTTAGCAGCTTGAGGGTCTCTTTTGTTAATAACAGACCATGCATACACAGAGGAAGTGCCTCAGATCTATATTGCCTGTAGGCTGAAAGTGTAATGCTGTAGCTGAGCAGCTGAAGTAATAGGGAATCTGGGTGACTCAGTGGCTAGATCAATTCTGTGTATAGTGCCCATGAGAGGTGCTGCATGTCCTGATTCCCTTCATGGATAAAGCTTTAACTGAACAGTAAGTATGGTATATAGTCAATAAGAACAAAGCATGATGCAGACTATACAATTCCTTTATCCATGCTGGAGTCCTACTCTGATTCTTCTGTGATGTCTGGTATGGTAGATAGCAAGCATATTGTGCTAATAAACCTCTAGGAAGCTGGGGGGCTGGCCAGGCTGAATGTTAATCTTCAGAGGAGTGGCTTTCCACTAGGGTTCAGATCACTTCTAGTGGGTGAGCATCTGCACAATGAAATGCGAGCAGGCTGGGGCCCTTAGACAAGCAGAAATCGCTGCTGGCACAGGCCACTGTAGGAGACTTCTGGGAAGAAACAGCCAATGTAATGTATTATGCTGAGAGGAGGGCTATGGCAGGAAAGAATAAAGGAAGAAGGGTAAATGGAGCTAGGGTCTAGAGGTGAAGGAAGGTTAGAATTAAGGAGTATTTCATCCCCCATGCTGAAGGAGACAAGGGTGAATGGGTAAAAACAATCTGAAGGGCGACATCTTTCAAAGCCAGTTTCAATGACCTTACTGCCCTGATAGTACTTACAGGAATGATCTGGTATATGTACCCTTGCAAAAGCTATAGAGAATTTTCCCTTTATAAATTTGGATGGTACTCAACATTTGACTAGTGCACAGGAAGGAAGACACTCTTCTGCCTTCCTCAGCACTTTTGCTTTGGTTTACAATTATACCATCTCCAAGTATCTGAGGTGAGTACACAGTGCAGCTGTACTAGGAGCTTGCAAAATGCTTTAAAGTTCAATCTCAGACTATTTTAGTGATTCTTTAAAAAACTTACCTCTGGATTTCAGCTTCTGTTGGTCTCACTGAGAATCTTCAGTGAGATAAAATAGCCTAATGAACTCAGGAAGGCAAACTCTAGATAGTTGAAATGCCTACATACTGAAGATGTATTTTTTTCTCTAAAATTGTTTTAGTTATTAAATGTCAAATGGAAGCTAAATTTTAAATTTTATGTTGTCAGTAGTTCTATTATCTTTGAAGACTTAATCACAAATTAGACCGCATGCAAAAGCAAAGATGCGTGCTACTTGCTACAGATTAATTACATAATGTGCCCAAGGAACCAAGCTTGTTACCTTAATTAGAATCATGTTCTGTCAAGTTGTCTTACTGTTTCCAGTTAAACTTCTGCCACTACTGAAGTGCATGCTAACTTGACACTGAAGTGCTTTGACCTGGCTGTTGGTGAATGTTTCATGATGACTCTAATGACTTTGAAGCAGTGATGTTATCTCTGTGCTGCTGCTTCCATTTACCTCTACTTACTAGCAGCTGAGAACAGAGCATATCCATCAGCCAGTCAAGTTCCAAAAGCTCCCCTCATACTCAGAGGCATAACTATCTGAAAGATCTTAGACTTAGTAGTAGAAGGGACAAAAAGGCAAAATCCCTCTGTACAAGGCACTCTTTGGTACACCAGTACCCTGGCTTATTTATGGCTTCTGTTTTAAGTCAACTGTTTTCATTAACACACTAGCAATCCTTTGTCTAAAGTCTTAGCCACATGATAAAACCTCAGATTGGGCCACTTGCCAGTATTGTTTTTGACTGTCTGCTGTTGTTCCTCTGTCCAGAGCAGACTTGTAAACCAGCCTGCTCATGACCAAAGGTAGGCAAGAGCTGATTAACTATCACTGAAAGAAAATTTGCAGCATCTTTTCCATCATAGCGTTTGAGGCATTCTGCCCCTATTGTCTTAATTCTACACTGAGTTTCTAAGAACTGCCATAAGGGGCTAATAGAACTGTCTAAGCTACTAGAGATGAGACAATCACTTGCATACAGGGAGTACTGATACCTTGAGGTACTGAGATGGCTATTAATTTTTAAACATCCATATTCTAGTATTAAAGAATAGTCAGCTCAAGTCCTGGACTGTATGCTGGGAACACTGTTCCACAAATAAATTCTGTATTTCATTCCCATTTGAGGACTAAGCTTCTGATCTGAAAGAGATGTATCAAAGTTGCCCTATGTTTGGAGCCCCAACGTGTTTACTTTGAGCTTACTAATTGTTCATTCTTCACTTGGTTTGGGTTGCCCCTTGCATCTGGAAGCATGTGTTTATACAGGAAAGGGAATAGACAGGCTGGGTAAATGCTGTGATTTCAAGGCTTGTGCTGTCATTCACTGGTGGCTTCAGTCTACAGAAACTTAAGTTTAAACAATCTTTAGCTATTCCTGATATTGTACTAATTTAACCTGTGTATCTTCTGCTGTGACCCAGCTCAGATATGGTCTGAGTGAAGAAAGTCTCCCTCCAGCATCCTGCAGCTGTCTGCATATAGCCCAGGATAATACCTGAGCAAATCAAAAGCCAAATCCTCACCCTGTGCTCTGCCAGTTTATGATCTGCTTAGTGAGGAGTTCAGTTTTCCAGCTTTGTGGTCAGTGTGTGTCTAGGGAGCTAATTTTAAAGGGTGACTTGTTAAGGCTGATTATTATTTCTCATTCCACAGGGGTCTGCTGTTAATGTACTGTTAGCATACATGAATTGTAGCTAAGGTTCTGGATGATCAGTGTACAACCTCAGCTCTGCTGAGCAAATGCCATATCCTTTAACTATGTGATATGAATACTAGGTTTAATGCAAAACAGGATATGATTCATGTACATCAGATGCCATTGTAGGTGCACAGCTGCTGATCAGATATATACACAGCAGCTACTGCTACAAAATCCTAAAACAAACATGGTGTGCCAAACCCTGTATTTCTTCGATTCTGTAGGTAAGTTGATTTGCCAGGAGAGAGTTTAGAATTAGTACTGAGGTGAGCTACTCTTGCCAGGGCTTAAGGGCAAGGTCAAATAAGCAGTGTTCCTGGAAGAAACATGTTATACCTGTCCTCAGCAAGGACTCTGTGTGCTGAATAGAAATGCTCAGTCTGCAGCTGTCCTAACTAGAACATTAAAGTGTCACAAACATACCTATGCTGAGCTTGTTTGGCTACAGAGCCTTGGTATCAGTGCCAGGCATTACTGGGAAGACTTCTGCTCTAATCTGAGGATGTATGAGGCCAGGTTAGCTTTAAAACTGTGACTCAAATGCCAACTTCAACTTCTGCTGATTCTAGCTCAGAAATGAGCACTGGCAGAGGTCTTGTGTAATGAGGATACATGTAACTGTTAGAATGAGTTACTTTTTTAGGTTGAATCTTGAAACTCTTCTGGCAAGTCAGAGCACAGTTGAAGAGCTGATGAGCTTTTCACTTAAGAGGAATATAGCACAGCTGCACTTGTTTCTAGGTTTGGGTGAGTGGTTGGTAAAGAGCTGTCTTTTCTTCTCTTCAGCAGAAGCTGGGAAGGCAGAGATATGAGCTTTTATTTATACCCCACTTCTGAGAAGGCAGAGGAAAATGGAGGCCCTGATTTCTTGGTTTGGTTTGTTGCATCAATTCTGGAAGCTGTAACCAGAATTTCTAGGCATCTAAAGCTGTCTGGTAGTCTCTTCCACTTGGTACTATGTGAACTCAACTATGCTGGCTGTACTCTGCAATCAATGCATGCAAGTGTCTAAAGGCTGAATGACTCCTGTGCACCCACTGTCAATGACTTAGCCTGCTGCCTGTTGCCTCTGCTCCAGTGAGGCAGTTGGTATGGATGAGTAATAAAACAAACTAGTCCTAAATAGGTTCATGCTCTGATCAGGATATTATAAGCATTCTAGCTACAAAGTAGGCTGGGAGTCTAATCATCTTACTACTTTTATAGGTAAAGTATACTGCATCAAATCCAGAGTGAGGAGAGAGACTGCCTTCTCAGTGGAGCACAAAGCTGACAGCACTTGCTGCTTCAGCAGACATGTGCAGATATGACAATGTTGGGAACTGCAGACCTACATACCGCCTTTCTATGTGTTCCTGATTCAGTCACTTGTGATCCCTAAAGCATTACTGTCCAGATTTCCACATGTGCTCCCTGCAAAAACAGTGCATAAAACCTAACCCCTTTCACATGTGGATATGCCTGAAGAGAGCCAGAGGAATTTCTGGGAAGAAGGATGCAATTAAAACTTCAAAATAGCTCTCCTTGGACTCTTGTGCTGTTTTTAATTATCCTGAAGCTAAATGGAACAGTTGATCCTATTCTTCCTCAGCCTATGAAAGCTAATAACCAACCTTGTTTTGAAACATCAGTCCTATAATAAAGAAATGAAGCCTGTTAAATACTTAAATTGCTGTTTAGCCCAACATCCTAAGCACTGATAAGCAGGACTAGAGATCTGTCTAATTCCACTTCTCCCCACATACCCACCTATTCTTGAGCTCTGTTGTGCTGATCTGCTAGTTTCCCCCTTTGCCTCTTCTTAACAGGAACTTGAATGTAGGAGTGAGGCCTGGTGAGCCCTGCCTTGTAAATAAGAGGTGGGAGCTCCTGTTCTGCAGGATTGCCAACATCAGAGCTCTCAATTTTACTATCTAAATGGAGCAATTGTAACTTCCTATAATATTAAATCAACTGTAGCAGCTTTTCTGTTCTATACCAGCTGTAAGGGCTAGTGAAAAGACTTCATGTGTCTGCTCTAGTTTCCTGTGTGCTGCAGGGAAGAAGCTAGATCTCCTCTCATTTTAATGCTAGTTACTTGAGTCCTGGGAGAAGTTCTGCCTTGTGGAAGAGGCTGTAGTTGGCTAGTGGGTGGGATTTGGCTCTTGGAGTTCATGCAAATACTACCCTTGCTCTGCAAGAGGAGTAGGGAGTGGAAAGTCTGTTGTGCTTGGCCCCCAGGCCTATCTGGTTTTATTACAGTCATCCTATGCTGTGGTGGCCAACCAATAAATTGCTGCTATTTCAAATATGAGATTGCTGCCTGTGTGGGAGGCTGGCACCTCACTGTTTTCTCCGTATCTACAACACAGTCTGCCTCTCTTCTCTTCCCACCTCCCCATCCTCATGCAGATAAAGGCTCCTGTTTCTTTCTTAGGAGGTATTTAAATGTTTCCTCATATTCTCCTCCTGTGAGCTTTGTTTGCCTTCCTGCCTAATCTTCCTGGTGTCTCTCTTGCTTCTTAGTCAACAGAATTTGTCTTGCTTCCCTTCGACATCTTGTAAATTTGATGACTTTGTAGCTTAGTTACTAAATTTTATGTATTTTCTTGGCCCTCTACCATGAGCTTGGTATGCGGATTGTACAACTGGTACTTCTCTCTGCTTGTATGAGCAATTCTTTCTCATTGCCCTTGAACCACTTTTTCTCCCCTTGCCCAGCCTTTCTGTTATGGCATGTCTTGAGCCAACCATGGCTCTGTTCTGGCTCTTCCTCAAGTTACCTTATATAGCTACCATCAGTATGATCAATTTGTTGGCTTTAGACAAGGAAATCATGTTAAAAGGTGTTGGTAGGGTTTTGCTATCCCCTCAGTTTGCAGAAGGGAGGTCCCTCAGAGAGGGACAGATCTCCTCTACGGTAGCAGCACAAGCCATACTTCTTTTTCCCTGCCCATCTGTTTGTGGAGGTATAAGAATGGGACAAGATCACAGGTCTGTGGTGGTAACTCCTCAAAATTTTCTCAATAGGTTATGGCTAGGGTTTAAAATGTGAACTGTATTGCTCCTTCAATTAATTTTCCCAGTTACCTGTTGAATCATATTAACCTGCACCCAGTTATGCTACAGCTTTGCTAAACTTGGAGTGCAGCACCATCACCCTTTGTTAGGAGATCTGCCCACAGGTTTGAAAACTCCATTTGGAGTCCATTGTTTCTTAATAAGAGATGCTGAACAAATGATCCCTAGTTGCCCTCTGATGTGTGTTTAGTAAGCCACGCTGTCCTATGTGAATTTGTAATTTTCCTGTTCATAGTCCATTTATACATTTGAACTCTACAACATCCTATGACAGAGAATTCTGAATTTAAATATAATTTCACTGAATACCTCCATTTTTTTGTTACAAAAATGGTTGGTGATCATTCCTTAGTTCTCTTTATGCCATTCATGACTTTATAGACCTTTCAAATACCTGTACTGTATCTTCTTTCCCCTCTCCTACTCAGCTGAAGAGTTGCAGTACTTTAAATTTATCTTTGTGCGGAAGCTATGCTAACTGTTCTCCTTGCTGATAGTCATCTTAAGTATACTATCCTTTTTGAGCTGAAGCACCTTGGGACTGACTGTGATATTCAAAAAGAAGGCAAGCCCTGGGTGATTTTGAAGTGCTGTGGTAATGTCTTCTGCTTTTGTGCTGTGTGTCTTTCCTAACAATTCTTCATCATCTTTTTGCCTTTTTAATGATGCTGAGCAGTGAACTGCTGTTTTTTGAGAAATGCCTGAGTAACTCTATGACATTTTTTTTCCTGGTTAATAATATCTGATTTACGCTTGTTTTGTTTCTGTGAATATTTCTTTGCATTTATTGATGGGGGGTTGTATTAATAAGCTGGTGAATTGGAAAAAGTGCTGTCTGATTTTTGTTTGATAGCAAAGCCATGATTTATTAGAGATTCATTTCAGTAACAATGCTGGAGCCTGTTACGTTACATTGCTGTTGACTTCTTCAAGGTTTTAGGTGCCAAGACAACCAAATTTGCAGTCAGGATGTTGCCGGTTGCTGAACATTTAAAAACATAATAGGAGTTTGAAAACCTAAGGTTAACAGTGCTGGGGGTTGTTCCTATTTTTTTTTTAATGTTAGTGTTTTACTCTAGAAAATACACAGTAGAACTGCTTAGAAACCCCTTTTCTCACTACTAAACTGTGTGCTTTTAAGATTTTCCTAATATAAGACAGAATTGTAGGGTATTTCTTAGAGCCTAGTCGGACAGTGGTGTGATGTGTTTGTTTCTTGATAGTCGTGTGTATGGGATTTTGCCAGCTTTGCTAATCATTCAGAATCTCCCTGCCCAAAGGTTTGCCCTTATACTTCCCTGTATGTCAAGAGATTATAAATGCCTTTCAAAGGCAGTGCAGTCTCTTTTTAAAAGGCTGGGGGTTTTTTTTGTTTGTTTGTTTTTGTTTTTTTAATCAATGAATCTTTCCTATCTCTGTTGCGAAAGCTCTGGAAAGTGTAATTATTTTTGAAGGGAGCGTTTAAGAACATAGTCTTTGAACTGTCTAAAAATGCAGTATCTTGTAATCGGGCTTTCTTATTAAAAAAGCTCTTCTTGTTTGTAAATGGTGGAAAACTTTTTACATTTATGCTGTATTTTTGATTTTTGGATGCCTTTTTTTGATGTGTAGGCTCTTGTAGTGACAGCAGGTAGCTCTACTCTGAAAAACAGTAATTCTGGGAATAGTCTGTGGCAGAGCATGTTATCAGCAATAGGCTGTTTCAGCAGATCTGTCTGGGTTTCATGAAGACAGGTAGCATAGCAAACTAGCTATGAATTCCGCTACTGTACTCAGGAAGGCAGTGGCGCAAAAACTTTACCCCTTTGAGGCATCTTTGGCTGCTCCCGTATTTATGCTGCTTACGTTAGATTTAGTAAGGAGGTATTGCCCTCAGTCAGTGATTGAGTATAAATTAAATGAGCAATCTTTTAATTCAGCCTTCAAGTGTTGCACATTTCTGAGTCACTTCATGTATCATATTGTTACGATCTTTGGTTTTCTCATTACTCTGCTGTCTTCTTTCATAATCCTAGTTTCAGATTAAGATAATAAGTTTTTTTGAGACAAGGACCATGGATTGTTTATGACAAGCTTAGGCAGTATTTAAGTACTTTACTTAAGTAAAGGACAGACTTAATGCAATTACCGGTTTCCTGTTCTTGTTCCTCACTTGAGTGAGAGCTAGTTGGTAGCTTAATGTACCATGTGCTTAGATGCTAGCATAGTATGGGCTATGTCTCAGATAAATGGTGGCAGAATGAGAGGTTAGGAATTGAATGATTGTTGATAGCAATTAGTGCTTTGTGGATATTGCCTTTTAAAGGAAGCTGTGAGGTGATTACCGTTGCTGTTTTCAGAGAAATAAAATAACCTTGTTCTAGTAAGGCAACTAACGAGAATAAATATAGTATCTGTTTTTGTGAGATAGCCAGGAAGATTTTTAAATCAGAGCTGGGCTTGTCCACAAAGTAGCTCAATTTCAAAGCACTAGAATGCAAACAAATAATATGACACTGCAATAAATGGTCCATTAAGTCATCAGAAGCAGTACTGAGCCCTCTGTGAGCATAGATAGCAAGCTCATGTCCTCAGATACTTTTGCCACATCTGGCTTTTGATCAAACTGTTTATTTGAACTCTCCAACATTTTGGCTTCTCCCTATCATTGCTGTTTCCTTTCTCCTGTTAGAATTTGAAGTCTGCATTTTGTTAGGGCTGTGGAGAAACTCTGCTAAGATATGGTTTGCCTTTTAAACAATTCTTAATAAAGCTGCTGAGCCATTGATAAGTATGGCTGGGAGCAGAAAGAATTCTTGTCTGTGTTCCCTGAAATTTAGAGAAAAAGGGAAAAAGCAATAAACATGATTTAAAAAAAAAAAGTACTATTCTGCATAATACATATTTATGTTTTTGATCTAATCCAAGGCATTTTTGAGGCAGAGCGTTCTGTAGAATTCTGAAAATAATTTGACCTTTCTGTGGATATGAATATCTGAATTATGCGAAGAAGGTATAAGTTTGTCAAGAATGTATGTCTTAACGTCAGTGCATAAGCCAGTAACTGATTTCCTGAATTTATGAAGAATTGCTGTCATAAGATACTTAGTTTCATAGTTTTCCTCCATTGTATTTCCTTTCCCTGAAATGTTTTATTCTGAGGCAAGATGCAAGACTTGACAGACAAGACTAGGCTGGTCTATCCACTTATCCTTTCAATGTGCAGGCACAATGCTGGCTGGCATTAATTTGTTAGACAAACACAGCAATCTAAAGCAGATCTATAACGTGTGCGTTCCATGTCTTTGCCTGTCCTCTAAGATGTTTAAACATTGGTGACTGATGTTGTTGCAATGATTTACAGTCGTAAGAGGTCTGAAGTTGCTATAGTCAGGAGTTGGGGACTTTAAACATAGCTTTGATATCTGACTCTGCTGTCTTTCCTGTAAAAGCAGATAGAATGCCAGGATGCCTTAGAAGCAGCGGCTCGCGCAGAGGGCCTTCCGCTGGACACCTCCGTGCACTCCCAGCTGAGAATGCTAGATGAAGAGCATCATAAGGGCAAATACCACCATGGCCTGAATGCGCTGAAACCCATACGGACTACTTCCAAGTAAGTCTTTAGGCTGAAGAAGAACTGATACAATGTCTGTTTTTCAAACCAGTCACAAAGTAGGATTGCAGCTATAGGTCTGCTGATACTGAAAATATTAGAATTTGTTTAGCAAGTACAACTTGCATAGGCCAGGTAGAACTTTGAGTACTTTTAATGGGAGGAGACTTTGATTTTCTTGGGGGTTACAATAGTATTTCCTTTTTCATTGTCTGTTTTTTGTGATTTTGTTTTTTTTTTTTTCTTTTAGACACCAGCACCCTGTTGATAATGCTGGGCTTTTCTCCTGCATGACCTTCTCCTGGCTCACTCCTTTGGCCTGCAAAGCATACAAAAAAGGGGAATTGTTTATGGATGATGTATGGGCTTTGTCAAGGCATGAGTCTTCAGATGTCAACTGTAGAAGGTAGAGACATCTTAGTCCATATTATTCTCTTATTTCCTTTTATATAAGTTAATTCATAGGCAAAGTATGATATTGCCCTAGAAGAGCAGCACTGATATTTGTGTTTTGCCTTTCTCCATCAGAATAATGGAATTTAGTTTTTTATCCTTCATGGACCACTTCCTCCTGCTACTGTTCTTCTGTAATCTCACTGATTTCAGTGAATTTAGTAGAGGATTTTGTCTCCAGGAGTGTTTTGCAATTGCTTTTCTGGTTTTGCCTGTTCAAACTTTTTTTTTTAAACAAAGCTGTCTCTCAAAGGTTAGTTAGAAAAAAATCTTGTACTGAAATGATAAATATTGAAACTAGCAAGATGATTTGTATATGAGTCAGATCTTGCAATTAGGCTAACCTGTTATGGCTAATGAGAATTTTTCTCAGGTTTTGACTCCACAACTCTTCTGCCAGATTAGAAAGGAAAAGTGGTGATAAGTCAGTGGGTTAATATGGCCAAAGAGACTCCAGACAAAGCAAAAGGCATTCTGTTTTTCATCCCTCTCTGAGGAAGAAGTAACACAATGTAGAGATTTCAAGATGGAAGTACTTCTCTTTACCTCACAGAGTGAACCATGTATTTATTTCTTTTGAAATCTAGTGATTTTTGTTGCTCTTAGCTAGGAAGTGCTTGGAAACGTCACAGAGTCAAGTGCCTGTGAGTTTGTACCTCTTATCGTGGTGAAAGATTTATAACAACAGGGCTTGTGGTTTTTATTAGGCTGGAGAGATTGTGGCAGGAAGAACTGAAAGAAACTGGACCTGATGATGCTTCTCTCCGGAGGGTTGTGTGGATTTTCTGCCGCACCAGACTCATCATTTCCATAGTGTGTCTGATGATCACGCAGCTCGCAGGTTTTAGTGGACCAGTAAGTAATATCCATCCTTTTTTTTTTTTTAAAGAACCCCAGAGGGCTCCATTCCATGCCCAACTGTATAATACTAAGGTTTCATGCAGAGTCGCTTAAACGTTTTGACTAGTTAGAAGTTCTGATGGGGCAAAATTCTAGAGTGATATGATAATCCAAGATAGGTTTCCTACAGCTGGTGGATCAGTTGCTGAATACTGAGGCCAAATTTTTGGAGAAGGGAGGAGGGGGAGTTTAGATACCTTGGAAGAAATGCACACTTGGTTTTGTCTCTTTGGTTTTGAGTTTAGTTTTAAGTTCTTTAACTGCTTTGTGGTCTTTTTACATAAAATTCTTATGTGGAGATCTTTTGATTGTGTTTTCTTTTTGATTTTATAAAATTATTTTGTAATAAAATTCGGTATGGTAAAACACTAATCTTAGATTATTGGCATTAGTAGCACAGTCTTCAAGAAGTGGAACCAAACAATTTTATTAGCACGCGAATTAAAACTAATGTAAGCAGGTCTCGAGAAATCTGTGGGTATAGTCTTTACTGATCCTACAGAGAATGGTCAGACAGGTTTCAAGTAGAAGTGTTAGAGTACGGCATTGCCTCTAGGAACTGCTGCTGTTTGTTGCTATGGGTCGTAATGAAGATACAACATATGGGACTTGACATTCACGCCATTTCTGTCACCTGTTTGTTGCACATTCTGTGCAGATTTACAGTTGAAATTTTGACTAAATTTATTCTCTACACATTTCCCTTGAGGAGTAGGAGCAATAGTACTGCTTGTAGTACACGTTTCAGTGTGCTGGTAAGCTGAAGGTTCATTTCTTGGGTAAGTACACTTGGGTGCACTGTTAGGTGAAATGTCTTTTTAAAATGTTTTCTTGCTTTTAAATTTCTTATAAAAATGATCTGATTAAAAAAACCTTTTAAAAGTTTGCTTTCTTTCATGTTATATGGATAACAATAAATGTTTTTGTGGTACTCTTTTCACGGTAGTAATTTATAGCAGCTTGTGTTATTTATAAAACATTTGAACGTACTTTGGTAATTAACAATAAATCATGATTAAGGTTTTAACAGCACTAGCTTTCCCCAAGAAGAGCTTCTGTCATTGTTTCACTACAGGGCTTTAGCAGCTGCTTTTATCTTTAGCAGAGAGCTTGCAGCAGGGTTGCCCCTAATTTCTTTAGAGTAATTTCCTCAATCTGTCACAGCCAAACTACTGAATGGTGGGGGAGAAGGAGGAGAGAAACAAACCAACTTGACTAGGTTGGGGGCTAAGGTTCTATTGATGCTTGATTTGGATAATTTAAAATTATCTATAGACTTTTGCCTATTTATAGGCAACTTTATACTTTCCTCTGAATAAGGAACCATGCCCTTTTGGTTCCATCATTTGGCATGAAAAATGAGTCTTTACCACCCCTCCTCCTTGTTTTCTAAAATGGCATGCCTCATGGATATGCCTGTGCTGTCTCTTCTGAAGTATCAGTGCTTTCCTGTGTTATTACACCCTTTCAGTCACCTGCAGGTGAAAAGGGAGATCAGGAAAAGCACTTGATTTGACCTTGTGTATTGGCGGAAATTATCAAAGTGGAGTTAAACACTATGTTAAACTTCAAAATTTTGAACTGAATTTTTATGAACTTGAAATGCCAGCCAACAGTTGTGGCTTTGCTAATAAGCATTGTGATGGTTATAGCTGGAAGGGAGTTGTTGAAGACTTCCTGTCTGGGTTTTTTGATATCAGACAGATCCTTCAAGGATCTTCCGCTTTTTATTTTGGTAAATTCTGCATCTGGCACAGTGTCTAAACCTGTAGCCTGCTGAAAGACAGCTTTGTGTGTCAGACTGCCTTGTAATAACCATCAGAATGTACTACTATAGGTTAGATAATACTTATTTTCAGTGAATATTTGCTGCCAGTTAACCAGCTACCAAAACTTTCATGTCTGAGTTGAGGAGCAACGAAGTTCTTTGAATCACTAAACACGATCAGTTTAACTCCAGGTCTGAACAATGTACCTGTTTGCAACTGTTCAGAGCTACTCTTCCAGTTTGGGAGATGGGGAAACTTGCTATCTCAGTGGAGTACAGCTTGACAAAAGTTTGGTCAGTTATTGGAGGGGGGTGTGGTAAGCTGCTGGAGGTAAGTTTCCCGCTTTCCCAGTTGGCTCCAGTTGCAGCCTGCCCTGTGCTGTCGCGCACAGGCTGTGGTGGGGACGCCCGCGCTGCAGTGGGACCAGTGACAGAAGCTGTTCTTTAGAATTTTCAGGATGGCTGTTTTCTGCGTCAGAATGAGGCAGTCCTGCTGGGCAGAGCCAACGCCAAGAGCAAAGGTAAGGTAATGTTTATTCAATGAGAATGCTTAAGACAGCCAAGCAGCTAGTACCAACTACTACGGTGATAGTCACAGGAATTCCTTTTCCCCTTTAGTTTGAAATTGAGTTTTTTTGTACTGTAATGTGCTTGTTTTGTAAAGAACTTTATGCTGGATTTTTTTCATTAAAGTAGTTTGAATTCAAACAGTATGTTCTCAGATGTAAATGTTAACTCTGTGCGACTTTTTTCCCCTCCCTTTTCAAAATTCTTTAATTTGCTGTTTCCTCTCTTCTTTCTTCTGGGGAAAAAAAAAAGGGGGGTATAATGTAAGCTGGTCTCTATTTCATCACGGGAGATGCTGATTCTATAAAATAGTGCTGAAAAATTGCACTAAAAAGTTTTGAGAGGAATGAGACCCCAGGAAACATCTGCTATCTTTATACATCCTCTCTTGGAGACTTTCAGCAATGCTGTGGTGTGCGAGAAAATGCTTGCAGTCTGCGACCATGCTGAGTTACAGCTCATGAGGAAAAAGGGGGATTTTCACCCCTCTGCTCAGTGACTCAGTTGCATATGTTGGATTGAATACTGGAAAAAGAAGTCAGTAATCTTCTTAGTAACTGCAAACCAACTGTATGCAGTTGAGGTCCAAACAGTGGATGTAAAACTAAATCCAAGTAAAGATAATGTTGGAATGCAATAGATCTGTGAATGTGAGCTCCTCACATTTGTTCAGGGATCGGTGTGTAAATTTTCTCAGTGGCCATTCTAGAACCTGATGGACATCTGGCTTTAATTCACACTTGGGAAAATGAAAGACCAAAATTATTTACAGCATGTTTCCTTGGTTCTGACATGCAGACTTTCTTTCCTCAGAACAGATGAATTTTATCTCCGTTTTTTTCTGTTATTTGGTGCTGGGCTATAGCTATTGATACCTTTGCCGAAGTAGTGGGCTTTTGTTTTTTTTCCTCTCTCTTCACGCTGTAGAGAACTCTTATTTGCAAAACCTGCTTTAGCCAAGAGGACTTCAACGGACTGTGAAAGGCTTCTGAAATGTATTCTTTGGTCTCAGATTTTTTTTTTTTTTGTTTTTGCCATGGGCAAAGGTAATTCTCCGCTTTGTATTAGCATATCATAAGCACCAACATCTTAAAGCATCATTTATTGAAAAGCTCTCTAGGAAATCTCCTTTTGTTATCTGTGAAGCCTTATCGTAGCATACTTTTAAAACCAGATTTCAGAATCCGTGCAGCCTCGGAAGCCCCCCCCCCCCCCCCCCCCCCCCCCACTGGCATCTGCAAGTTTTGACTTCCTTTTGGACTTCACGAACATATATTGGTTTTGGTTTTGTATCTTTAATTTTTTGTGTATAGTTTCAAATCTAGTTTGTTTTTGAGGCTAAGACTGACTGTTAGATACTAGTCCTTTATAATTATCCTGTATGTGCAGATTGTATGTTTATACAATGCTCTACCTTTTGTACAGTGTTTGTGAGATGTTACCATTTTAAGATGGCACTTTGTTTCAAATAAAAGCCTGTTGTTTCTCAGTCAGTAGTACTTAATATTGCTGGTGATTGTGAGTTATATGATGTTATATTGTGCCGTTGGACCACAAAGAGCTGGAAGTGGGAATCAGTGGTTTGGGGGCTACCCTCTTTCTGCAGGTGATGTTTGAAATGTGATTCCTGAGGTAAAGTGTTCATGGTTTTGGAGGGAGAGGGGATGGGGAGGGAGTGAATGGTTAATTTTTTTCCTTCTTCTTTTCCCCTGCCCCCAATGATTTATGGTATTACATACCTTGTGCTTTCTGCTTGTTTTTTTCTTTACTATTAAACTGCTGATGTTTATTTCCAGGAATGTTTTGCAAATGTCCTTCTCACTCTTCCCCACTACAACTGTAGGTACATTGTTCCTTTTTATCAAATAAGCACGTTTGAAGCAAACCAAAGATAAAATAAAAAAGGTCTTAATATCATGTAAATGTGCTCAGATGTATAAGTAGCGACTATATTTTAAAACTCTTCTATATGATAATGCATTGCTTTCAGCTAACTGACAGATTTATGTTAAGTTAGAAGACGTGGAGGATTAGAAGTGTGCTGCAAGGAATGTGGTTTCAAATTTAACTCTCTTTACTTGCTAAATTTGACTCAGTGCTTGGCTCTCAGCAGGGCTTTGTGTTACAGTACTCCTTTTATTGACATCTTTTACTTCTAGAAAGAAGATGCTTTCTATTTCAAATGGCTCTCTTAAAAGCAAAGTAGCCTACTTATTTCTAACTTAACATAAAGTTGTTGCATGGTTCTCTAGGATGCTGGGTGTTCATGCAAGCTTGCATTTCTTCCTGTAGGCATTCGTTGTGAAACATCTCTTGGAATATACACAGCAGAGTGAGTCCAGGCTGCAGTACAGCTTGTTTTTAGTTTTTGGCATCTTTATGACGGAAATAGTGCGATCCTGGTCCCTTGCACTAACCTGGGCCTTAAATTACCGCACGGGGGTTAGACTGCGTGGAGCTATCTTGACAATGGCATTTAAGAAAATTCTCAAGCTGAAGAATATCAAGGAGAAGTCTCTTGGAGAGGTAAGCCACAGTATCTTCTTGGAAACTGCAAAATGAAAAGGGATATGCAGTACATTCCTTTGAGGATGAGCTGTGTCCTAAACCTAAATAATCTATATGTTATGTGTATTTTTCAGCTCATAAATGTATGTTCCAATGATGGTCAAAGGATGTTTGAAGCTGCAGCAGTTGGCAGTTTGTTGGCTGGGGGCCCTATCGTGGCCATCTTAGGAATGGTTTATAATGTGATCGTTCTGGGTCCAACAGGCTTCTTGGGCTCTGCTGTCTTCATCCTTTTCTACCCAGCAATGGTGAGTTGAAAGACTTCAATAATCTTTCAAATGCTTCATTTTTCTTAGTTCAGACGTGTATAGTCCTGAACAGGTGTTGAAAAATGCTAGGTTAAGCCCATTTATGGTGCTGTATGATATTGAAGTTGTTCCCAAAGATGGTGTAAAAAGCAGAAATTTGGAAACATGGAACTCAAAAGTGGAAAAGAGAATTAGGAAATAGGAAGGTAAATAGATTTGACTTTGAGATAAATATGCATAGCTAAGTTACACTGTGAAATGAGCAAAGCTCAAGTGTTTGCGATTGAGTCTGGAAAGACAGAAGGCCTCCAGGTTGTGTACAAGGGGGAGAAGGCTCAGTGTTACATGTTTCAGTCAAGAGCACACCACTCTTGAATTCAACAAAAGATGCTGAAGAGCAGCCATCTGAGTGAGAAGTGTTCTTGGTTAGATACCACTGCCTCTACTTCTGCTGAGCTGTGAAATAGGCTAGTCCAAGCCAAAATCTTCTTGCCTCTGAAATGTGCTATGAGGCTGCTGAAGATTTGTCACTGTTTTCAGACTGTCCATTTTAAAAAGCGGGGAAGCAGAATACTGTGAGGTCCACTCTGGTCTAATTTATCTGCAGAACAGTAAGGATGAAAATAATGGGAACTATATTCCAAAAAAAGGTAATGAAAAGGGGTAGAGTTTTACCAGTTCTTTTCAGCAGTCTTTTTGTATTGAAGGGGACTTGAAAAGAGGTGGCAAGAGGGATGGCAAAGCGTAGAAGACTTAATAATGAAGTGTGTTCTTTTGGGATTTCAGGAAAGGAATGGCATGAAAGTATGAATAAAAGATACTTAGGAACACATGAACAACTATTTCTTTTCAGATTGGTTTAGTAAGGATGCTAATACTGTTTTAGCACCTGCCTAGCCCTGGCATATTGTAAAACTTGATCTGGCTGTGCAAAGTTTAGCTCTTTCTTATGCCTTAGGACCAGGTTAAATGGTTGGCTGAAAGGAGTTCTAGTGTCCATTTGATGATGAGGGCTAACTTAGTTTGTCTTGAGGTTAATGTGTTTGTAGTCTTTGTACTTCAGAAACTTTAAAGAACTCTCATACAATTCAATATTGGTAAAAACATATTGCTTTATATTCACTGATTTTATTTTTATTTAGACTTCCTATCATGAGTTTAGTGTTCAGCGCAGATGAGGTGGGAGGATACGAATAGCTTTTTTAGCCTTCTGTTTATGTCAAAATGACCGCCTTCTTGCTCTATCATTGAAATCCTATTTCAGATTCAGAATTTGCTTTTCTTGGTAGTTAGGAGGACTTGAATGTACTTGCCATTTTGGAGTTGCTGCTAGTGTTGTGTGGTGATGCTTCTTGTTTCAGATGTTTGTATCACGCCTCACGGCTTATTTCAGAAGAAAATGTGTATCAACAACAGATGAACGTGTGCAGAAGATGAACGAAGTTCTCAATTACATTAAGTTCATTAAAATGTATGCCTGGGTCAAAGCATTTTCTCAGAATGTTCAAAGTAAGTTTACAAAATCTGTAAATGTTTCCCTTTGTACAAATGCTCTATCGCTTAATATCCTGGTGCATCCTCCTGGCTTAATACCAAAGATGTTGATGCAAGTGCAGTGTAATAACATATCCATCCCTCAGACTCCCTGTTTCTCTCATGCGTGATGGGTTGGAAAAACAGTTCTGTTTCTGAAGTTTCACATTCTAGCATAATAATATTTGTGACTTTGCTCTAATTTTTAAATTTTGTTCTATTTATAAATTGTTTATTAAATGTGCAGATTGCTCCACTTTTGATAAACATAAAAAGACTTCTATTCTTATGGAGATTTACAGACAATTATATTTGCTCCTGTGTAACTGTGGTCCTTCCAGGGAAGTATGTAATGTGTTAAATGATAAAGTGTAAAGTTAGACCTCTCTTGGTGTTTCTAATGCTGTGGATAGTGTCTGCTGTGCATGTACCCCTCTGAATCCTACTTCAAATGCGGTGCCCCTATTTATATTTCTAGAAATTCGGGAGGAAGAACGTAAAATCTTAGAGCGTGCAGGCTACTTCCAGAGCATCACTGTGGGTGTGGCTCCCATAGTTGTAGTTATTGCCAGTGTGGTGACGTTTTCTGTCCATATGATCCTTGGCTACGATCTTACAGCAGCTCAGGTAACTGGTTAGCTTGTCAAAATGTTGAAAATATTCTTTATAATGTTACTATGGTTGCTTTTCTGTTAAGCTGTAATGAAGATACTTGATCTCTTTAGCATGTTCTTTGTTTCGTGACCTGGCTCACAAAAACGAACATCTGATGGGTGTGGCAGCAGCAGATGTATTGTTGTATTTTGTGCAAAAAGCGTTCACAGTGCTGTTTGAGCCCTGAGCTTCCTCAGAACAGGTTTTGAGCTGAATATGAACCAGCACTCCTGGTTGCTATTTCGACTGGGCATTGGGATTACTGGACATTTTCTGTCTTACAGTGTGTTTGGATGCAAACAGCAAAGATCTGTCTCTCTTTGTGAGTTAAGACAGGATTTGAACACAGGTTTTCAAAAGTAATAGGCTAATGCAGAATTTTGCTGTCTGCCATTTTCAGTGGACCTGCAAACATTGAAGATGTCTGTCTTGGTCTGTTACAAAGCACTGGGGAAAGACTTGGATGGATCTGCTGCTTTGTGCTGTTCCAGAATGTGTTCAGTCTTGAAATGGCTATTCTTGAATTGTGGACCTTTTCCATGGCTTTGAATTGCTGCTATGTACCTTTAGAAAGTTGGAATTGCTAGTGGGTATATTGCATCCAAATATGATTCTCTTCCCTGTCTTGTTTTTAGGCATTCACAGTGGTCACTGTCTTTAATTCAATGACTTTTGCTCTAAAAGTAACACCTTTCTCAGTGAAGTCTCTGTCTGAGGCATCTGTTTCTGTTGACAGATTTAAGGTAAGCAGTCCTTTGGCCTTGTGCTTTTATCTGTCAGTATGGAGTGTTGTATGTGTATAATAGATGCTAAGGGGACACTTTAAAGTCAATGCTGTTTTAATGTCCGAGGAGTTCTTTTTCTTTACATTTGTTACTCCAGATTATTATGTCCTGAAGAAGGGATATAAATCCAATCAAGGCATATTAAAGGTTTAAGATAATACCACTGTGGGAAGCAAAATATTCTTGTTTAATGATTGCAAGGTTTTGAGGTTGACCCCTGTTAGAGATG
This sequence comes from Dromaius novaehollandiae, assembly GCF_036370855.1. Taxonomy (NCBI): domain Eukaryota; kingdom Metazoa; phylum Chordata; class Aves; order Casuariiformes; family Dromaiidae; genus Dromaius; species Dromaius novaehollandiae. Next base: position 12,117,393 of record NC_088106.1, read on the forward strand.
GGATACTGGACTAGATGGCTCACAGTGTAGTAATTCTTATACTCTTTTAAAACCATCCCCGTGAAAAGATAGTGCAGCATGCCTACAATGAAATTTTGTATTTCACTAGTGAAACTCTTTTTGAAAATGTCACATGTATTATTATATTGGCAGGCTTTGCACAAATTAGTACAGCGTTTTACTTGTAGTCATGAAAAACAGTGCTTTTGTGTTTTCAGAGTGGATTAGGTGACTGAAATTCCAACTCATTACATGAATAATATGCAGTTGTGATCCAACTAAACAAAATTTGGGGCAAAGAATTATAGCCCGGATGACACAAGTATTCTTATTTCATTCTTCAGTCCCTATGAATAAATACACTGTGTGTACTTAGTATGAACTCGGAGGATAGGCCTTTATTTTGCCTTCTCTCAGAGGCAATAGTGCATTGCAGGGATGTTTCCAAATAGATAGTGACTCTGTATGTACAAATATTGACAGGTATATGGATTTCATGTAATGGATTCTTGAAACACATTTGAATATGAGAGAAGTAGAATCTGCAGAATGATTGAGAGATCCCATTGCTTTTGGGCATGTTAATTTAATCTTTTGTGTGAGTCACCCTAAATCAGGATTTCTTAAGTCCAGTTACAGTGAAAGGAGTTTTTTAGGGGAAGAGGAGGTGAGATGAAATTATTTACAGTTTAAGACTGTAAACAGTATAATTTGTTTAGGGAGTGTAAAACAAAGTGGGGATACTGTAATGTCACAAAAATGTAACTGGCTTTCTGGTTCTGTAAATGAGTATGAGCTTTCTTATGGACGTATGATTCAGGCATAGCAATCGCAAGAGTAAGACTAGAGTTTGAGATTTCTGTAATTGCAAAAGGCTTTTTAGTTCAAAACATAGGTTATGTAAATGGAAATCTCTTTTATTTTGTAATTAAATTGTGTGAAAAATCTCTTCCTACTCTGTGTTGATTATAAATACTGATGGATGTGGTGGAGAACATGATACAATGGACTTAGTGGCTTAATTTTTGTTGTCATGCAGTCCAAGATCGTTCAAGTCAGATTACTTTTCCCCAGCAGCAAATGTACCCCTTCTGAATGAGGCTGCAGCAAGTCATTTCCACCTCCTTCTGTAATGAGCTGGTGTGCAGGGCAAGTAAGTCACTTTCCTTCCTGGTGACCTCTGCTCTCCTACCCATGTATTTTGCTCATGTGTTTTGTGCTTGGAAGTTACAGAGCTGGAGTCGCAAACAGTGTTAGAAGAATAAGCCTCTCTCATACAGCATCCAGAATATTGTAATTCTCTAAAAGTCTTACTGTATCTAAGTGCTTCCACCACATCCAGGAATGCCCAGGCCACTTAGCAGGCCTGGAGTTAGTTTACACTAATGAGCTACCTTTTGCTCTTCAGCTTCCTCCCACTATATAGCCTGATGTGTTTTGCTGCGTGAGTGTGCCATAGGCTTGTCTCCCAGTCTTGACCAGGTGTCTCATCTTTACACCTCTCTCACAACTCCTATCAGAGTTTATTTCTAATGGAAGAGGTTCATATGATAAAGAAAAAACCAGCCAATCCTCACACCGCGATAGAGGTGAAAAATGCTACCTTGGCTTGGGACTTCTCCCACGCCAGCGTCCAGAGCTCACCAAAGTTGACCCCCAAAGTGAAAAAAGACAAGAAAGTCACGAAGGGCAAGAAAGAGAAAATGAAGCTGCAGAATGAGGGACAGCAAGCTGTGCTGGCAGAGCAGAAGGGCCATCTTCTAGTGGACAGTGATGACCATCCTAGCCCTGAAGAGGAGAACAAAATCATCCACCTGGTTAACCTTCGGCTTCAGAGGACTCTCTACAACATTGACTTGGAGATAGAAAAGGTAAGAGAAGAAAGGAGAAATTAATCTGGGCTCTCAAAAGGTCTTCTTTCTTGGCTGTCCCTTGGAAGAAAGAACCATATATTTTTGCATGAAATGGAGCATATTGCTATTTGTATGCTCCTGTAATATCCATGGCAACTGCAGTAGCTAGGGTGCAGTACCTGATCTTGATGTGAACAGCAGTGCTGTGTTTTAGCAAACAGTCCCTGCAAACCTCCTGTGAGGCACTGTAGGATGTATAGCTGTCACCCTGTCGCATTTAACTCAGGATTTTGCTGTTTGTAGCGCTCAATGCAGTATGTGACCACTGAGCTTAAGGAATCAGTAGGACAACAGAGATACCAATAGAGGGTTTATTCTTGCAACCATTTAATAATTTTGTGGGCTTTCACCCATACTCTGGATGAACATTTTAGGTGATTGGATATTCTAATGGAGCATAAAAGTAGATTTTCATTGGAGAATGTGTAGTTAATTCCTCACTGAGAATTTGTGTATAATAGAAGGATACAGAGGGATTTTCAAGAAGTTAAAAATAATTGGAGTCCTCATTCTAAGATGGGTAAAAGCATGTAAAATGTTGAAGAAAAAGCATTAAATTTAATACATGGCATCTTTCTATTAATACATAAGTTTTGCAGTCTGGCACTTGGATACTGGAGTAATGCAATCCTTGCAGCTACCAAGATACTTGTAGATAAACTGCCTTGTGCACTCATGTGAGTAGAGGGGTAGTCTAAATCCTCAAGAGAGGGTAGCATGTATTTTCAAATATTAAATAGCCTTGAAAAAGGAGTACACAGGTACTTGAAAACGTAAAGGCCAACTCATTGTCAGAGGTGGAAAACTTGTAAATGAGAGAAGCCAGCATGTGTTCCACATATGGCTATATACCCTTTTTATCCATTTTGCCCTTTTTACAACAGGAATAAAAGCAGTCTCCATGAATCCAGTGTTTGTTTAACATCCACTAATTTTCTTACAGATAAATGCTTCAGGTGATTGGATTTCACCTTTTCCTTGGTCCTTAGCAAACTGCATCTCACAGGCAGGAAGTTTTACTAGATACATATATCCTAAATTCCACTCTTCTATCAGTCCTTCCCTCTTTATATCTTTCCTTATCACACTGACTGATTATGCTCAATTGGTAATATCAAACTTTCCAGTTATCTGTTAATTTGTTACATTTTTGCAGTCTTCTCCTTATTTGTCTCCTTGTCAAGTTAATACAGATTTTTTTTGTTTGTTTGTTTTCTTAGTTGGAGCTCTCACCAACTGAAGGCAGTAGAAAGTCTGCCTTTGGACCAGGTTCTTGAGAGCATCTCAATGCCTTCTGTTGAGACAAGCCTTGGTGCTTTGGGCTGGGTGCAGCATTCTCTGGGAGCTGTGCCTTGCCCAGTCAGAGGAAACTGATCCTAAAACACATTGCTTTTCACCTGTGGCATTCATTCAGTTTTAGCCCATAATGGGATAGTGTTCGCTGTTTATTTTTCTCGAGTTAAAATATTGATTCAGTCTTGTTTTTTCCTATTTGATGTGTCCTTTTCCAGCTGGCATTAATGTCTTACTGTACCCTCTGAGATATTGTAGGTAGTCCAAATTCTGAATAGGATGGGGAATGTACATAATGAGTACCATAATTTTTTTTTTCTTTCCTGCCTAGGGAAAACTTGTTGGAATTTGTGGTAGTGTGGGGAGCGGAAAAACTTCACTTATTTCAGCTATTTTAGGACAGGTGAGAAATTCTGTTTTGACTTCCCATGCTCTTCTCTTTCCTATCTCCTATTTCACTTATTTTGGAAAAGTGAGTTCATTCCCATTGTACTGTATAGAAGAAAGGCTATTCTAAACATGGAATGGCATAATTTTAAGGTTCTTCTATTCCAGATGACCCTGCTGGAGGGTAGCATTGCAGTAAGTGGAACATTTGCTTATGTGGCCCAGCAGGCCTGGATTCTCAATGCGACACTGAAAGACAACATTCTGTTTGGAAAGGAATATGATGAAGAAAGGTTTGTCAGAGCTGTTTGCTGATTTTTGACAGCTTAGTAATTCTCGACTCTAGTGTGGGAAAATTTAATGTAGCCTATCTTTCCTTTAGAGTCTGCCTTTAAGACTCAAATGAGTCTCCTTTAAGAGCCTACCTCTCCTATGTGTGGTCACTGTGGCTGATGGCTGTCAGTGCTTCTGTCATCACTCATTTGCAGTGGGGGCTGTAGCTCATGTTGGAGAACTGTCTGACCTTTGTTTGTAGCAGCTGCTGCGGAGCAGCACTGAAGCGTCATTTGCTCTTGCTGTCCTGGCCTTGCCCTCTCTAAACACAACAACTGCTGCTTGCAATGTGCTGGCACTTTATGTGGCCCTTTCCCAGTGGGGACCTTCCCTGGGGTCTATGCTAGTTATCTCTGGAAAGAATTTGCCTCCTTACCTACATAGTATTTCAGAAGTAGGTAATGAATTGCTGTCCTCAGTTTCTTGGGAATCCAAGGCAGATCGTCTGCTTTAGGCTGCTGGAATGTCTGATATTTATGTGAAAAGTGAGATAATGCTGTGTTAACTAAACACTTTGGGGAAAAAAAACAAAACAAAAAAACCCTTACTGCTGATCTAACTCATGTTCTTTAGATATAATACTGTGTTGAATGGTTGCTGTCTGAGACCTGACCTAGCCATCCTTCCAAATGGGGACCTGACAGAGGTACAGATTTTGTTTGTAATAAACTAATTAGTGGATAGAGAAAAGTAGGATTTTTGGCTTGGCAAACCAGACTGGGGTAAGGGGGACATCAATCTGGTATGCATATAAGCCAAGCTGCTGAATGCCTTGTTGCACCTTCCTGAGCTTATCAGTGTGGGCCTGGACTATTGAGACTGAGTTGTGTCATGTTTTTCATTTGGAAGTTGATAGTTTGGGAGTTTTTCATTGTATTGTAAATTCAGTTGCCTTTACAGGCCGTGTTTGAACTTCATTTGAAATAGTTAAGTAAAACATGGCTGTGTTAATACAATAAAAGTAAAATAAGCAAAAAACTACTGTCATATTTGAAGCATATTAGCCATGGGTTTGCTGATTGTGTAATACATTTCACAAAGAAGTGGACACTTGAGACTATAGAATATAGTATTGTATGGTCTGTTTCATTTCAGTCACCTCACAAGCTCAATGAATTTTTTTTGTCTTGCGTGGTGTTGTAGAACCAAAATAATGGGTGTGTATCTGTGCAGATTGGTGAACGAGGGGCTAACCTGAGTGGAGGACAGCGTCAGAGAATCAGTCTGGCTCGAGCACTGTACAGTGACAGGAGCATTTATATCCTTGATGATCCCCTTAGTGCCTTAGATGCTCATGTGGGAAATCACATTTTTAACAGTGCAATAAGGAAGCACCTGAAGTCAAAGACTGTCCTTTTCATCACTCATCAGCTTCAGGTACTACATCTCTCATACTTTTTCTTGGAGTTTCCTGAAATGCTTTTTAGTCAGTTGTTTTCATACTGAAGATTCCCATGCTCTGACCTGTTACAGCACAACCCCGTTTCTCTAGGATATATGGTTTAGATTTACAAACTAGGTTTGCAGGTATGCACCGAGCACAGTCTGATTCTTTAGTTGATACTGGCGCGTACTTAGCTGATGGGTACTGGTAACACTTAGCTGAAGAAAATTTACCAAAAATACAAATACCTTATTCAAAAACATTTTTTGCCATGAAGTTGGTTTATCACATCAGAAAATGCTTAGATTTGATATCAGTGATGCATTCCAGGATTTTCTGCTGTCTTCTGTGCATAGAAATATTACTAATTGATATATCAGGATTTTCAGGGTTTAAATATCCTGAATTCTGTCTTCCATAACAGATTGTCTTTAATAGAACACACAAAATTTTTGTGCCTATAGAGTAAAAGTAATCATGGTACTCTAGTCAATGCAGGGCCTTTAAAAAAAAATCAGATGTCTATTACCTGGAAGGTTTGTTACTTCACCCCATTCCACACCACCAAATGTCTTTAAATTATGGAAAAAAGGTCGTGTGGGCATGTGTCTGATTATCAGACATAATGATAAAGACTTGTTCTCACTGCCATTTTCTCCAGTATCTTGTTGATTGTGATGAGGTGGTTTTCATGAAAGAAGGCTGCATTACTGAGCGAGGAAGTCATGAGGAACTGATGAATTTAAATGGTGACTATGCAACCATTTTTAATAACCTGCAGCTGGGAGAAACACCACATATAGAGGTACTTGTTTTTCCATTTTAAAGCACTCTGACTTTTCTAATGAGATGAACTAAATGACGTAGTTTGAAGAAGACTGGAAAATGGCTTCATGCGTTGATCTGACCCATAGATTTCTTGTAGAATATTCTGTGCTTTATTAGCACTTTCTATTTGAAGTCTTAGTTTGTATTTGTATTTGGGGGATGTATAATAGAGATATCAACTCTGCCAGTGAGCTGAAATGAACATGAAATAAATGTGTCATTTCCTCTGGTGTTCAGAGCAGAAAGCTTCTCCGCTCTTTCAGTATACACCTCATTTTTTAACTTGCCTCCAAATCGGCTCAGACATAGCCCAACCTTTGTCTGACAAATTCTTTTCTGGATCTTTACCTCTTTTTCACATAGCACGTGATTGCTGAGACACAGCGAAAATGACACAGCTTGTCCAAAAGTTATTTGCAACAGTATGTTGGAAATGTAACTCTGAAATTGCTTTGTGTCTTGGAGTTTTGGGAAAAAATCTTGTTGCTTGAGACTGCTTCTGTTTTGAAGCAGATGCTCTAAATGCAACCTTGGGCTTGTGTTTTAGTATTAGTCAGTGGATCATCCTTTCATGCTTACAAAAAATGTAAATAATGAACTATAAAATAACAGGAACTGTTCAGCAGGACCTGCATTTAAAATTTCAACGATTTAGTTTTCTCACCTTTCCCTTGCTCGTTTCCTGAAGGTATTTTTTGGAGTTAGTAACTTAGCTGCTTTTTTTGATGATTTTAGAACTTTCTCTGCTTAAGTGTTGTGTGCATTTTCTCTTAGTAAGAGATTAAAAAGCATACCTGCAATTATTTTTTAAGAAGCAAGAGGCTCCTTATTCACAAGTATAGGCATAGAAAATGAGAGTTTCTGAAAAGGTGGCATTGTGATAAATATGCTGATAGAAGGTGCTGGGTAGGATTTTCTCCTGAGAGATGTTAGTGAAAGAAGCGAAGGAATGTAATGCGTTACTCTTCATGCCTGAGAAAGGATATGCAGATTATAGTCCTGCCATTCTAAAATTAATGTGATGACAGTTAACATGAGATTTTCCAGCCTGCATGCTTGGCTGACCTTCACTCTCTGTAAGCAGTACCACACATGGAAGGAACGTTGATTTGTATTCCCTATGGGATTAGAAGAAAGGGATGTTGAAGTTAGATGCTCTGTGGTTTGCCATGTGTGAGATCTCTCTTCCTGACGTAAAGGGTGGGAAGATGACCTGGAAGATGCTGTGTAGGGCAGTTCAATTAATTGATCGAGACAGTCGCTGAACAGATAGTAGTTTCCATTTATGGGAAGATGGCTAAGTTTAGAACAGTGATTGTGTGTGCCATTTAGTGTTTGGGCACTTGATTTCTGGAAGTCCAAGTTAACTGACTCCTTAGATACTGCTTTAGCTCTTTTTGGAGCAATGACAGTTAGATTTTGGAAGAGAGACACATTTCATATGAGGTTTCCTGAGAGGAGTTCTAAGGTATGTGTGTGGGCAGAAAAAAAACTCTTAATAAAATTGTAAATTATTATTGCAAAGGGGGACTATGTCTTTATGTAGGGGGTGGCATTCCTTCGACCTGTATATGCACAGTGTCACTGACCCTGGAATTGCCTTGCAACACTGCCAGTGCACACTGATAGCAGTTCAGGTCAGTGGAGGAGCAGAATTAATCCACCAGGGCTGGCAGTCATCTCTAATAACAGGCAGAGGAATATCATCCTTCATATAAATGCTAAGCTATTGAAAACACTAGTCCTCCTGAGAAGGCAGCTTATAAAAGTTTGGGCTCAGATATGAATATGTCAAAGAAAACTATTCCAGTATGTTTAGTGCCGTTGTTTTCCTACAGATTAATATAAAGAAGAACACAAACAGTTCACTGAAAAGACCTCAGGATAAAAGTACCAAAGCAGGGTCTGTGAAGAAGGAGAAAGTTGTGAAGAAGGAAGAGGGTAACTATGTAATCAGATTTCTGGCTGTAATTACCTTATACCCCAATAAGTTCAAAACTTTTGCTTTCAAAACGTATTGTGAATGTGCCTCCAAAGTTTCAAAAGGTGTCTGAAGTCCTGGTCGCCCAGTGTGATTCATAGCACACAGGCAGCGGTCAGAGAGTATTCAGTAAACGTGAGTGCCTGTGCGGCGTTTTTAATCAGGCTAGCACAGGCTGGATACCATAAGCACAAAGGAACTTTTAGTACCCTGTCTCCCACACCGCCTCTCCCTCGTATCCTAAGAAGGCAGTGTATATATAGCTTGGCACTTGCGGAGTCCTAGGGAGACCATGCCATTTTTGTATGAAGAATATGATGGTCTGACCTCTCTCTTTGGGTTCTCTCTATTTAATGTTAACTTTAAACTTTGGGATTAAAAGAAGCAATGATGGGGTTGATACCAGCCTAGTATTTGAGTCTGTGCTGACCAAGCTTTTTCAGTCCTACGATGATGCGAATGACTGTGTTGGTGAAATGTGACTTTTTGCAAAAATGTTGAACCATTGAACTCCGTGTTAAATAATGGCTGGGTTTTTGAAACTATCCTGTAGAGTGTGAAAATTACTTTAGTCCCTCAGATGTTCTCAAACTTGCAGAAGTTTCATGGAACAACTTTCCTTTCCTCACTTCTTCTCCCTTCTCTTTTGTTTCATAGGCCAATTGGTGCAGTTGGAAGAGAAAGGCAAAGGCTCTGTCCCCTGGTCTGTTTATGGCATCTACATTCAGGCAGCTGGAGGCCCCTTTGCGTTTCTCATCATCATGGCACTCTTTGTGCTGAATGTGGGCAGCACAGCTTTTAGCAACTGGTGGCTGAGTTTCTGGATAAAGCAAGGCAGTGGAGTAAGATTAATAGCATTTCTACTCTCTTATGCATAAGGGGCAGGGGGATTTCTCGCTGACACTAATCCCAAGCAGTCCTATTGGACGAAGTGGTACTTCATAATGTAAGCAAGTTATAAGACCCCCCAAGAGGTAATCTCACCAGAGAGAAGTTATCTCCAAGAATGAGAGCTCCATTTAAAAGAAAAATGTAACAGCTCATATAGTTTTATACTGTCCTCTTGTTCTTTGTCTTGGTTAGTCTAAGAAAAGGAAGGGAAAATGTAAAAGGAGCCAACAAGCTGTGAGAGGAATTACTAATTTTAGTGATTGCTTTTATTTGAATGTCACCTTGCATCTAACCGGATAATCTTTCTTGTCAAAGTATATGGCTTTAAGTCAAGTGACTTGTGGGAGTTCCTTTGAAGAATGTGATGACCTGGGATGCTTTGGGATTTTTCCCACTCTAGGGTCTTTGATTGTGAGTCTTGTAGCATTTAAAGATCCAAATTCAACAGAATTAAAGAAAAAAACCCTCAGAGAAGGGATAATGAAGCACAGATGGCCAGCAATGCTTAGATAAACAATGGGATCCTTAAGTATACTGAAGGATTTAAAAAAGGGGGGAAAAGAAAAGAGAGGGAGAATGAGAATGTGTAACAGTGTTCAAGTAAAGAAAATTATGGGCTCCTGGCAGAAAGTAACAACTGTATTTGATGAGACAGTGCACAACACATCCAAAGTGAATTGTCCTGTGAAATAGGAATGGTGGCATGCAAGTATCTGGCACTGTTCAGAAGAGCACAAGAAATAATAAGCATGAAATGGAAGGTTAGGAATCAAATATACTGATCTTTTAGGGAGCTGTTGATACCACAGCAATTACAGGAAGAAAGTGGAAGAAAGTGCCTAGGAAAAAGGCTGAGGACTACAAAAATGCAAGTTGAGTATCTCTGCTAAGGAAAGCTTTCTGAAATATTCATGGATCATTGAAGTATACGCTGGAAAAGCATGGTTTTGTTCAATGGATGTGAATGGCATAGATTTGTGAAAGAGAAATTATACTGGATAACCTGACATGATTGTTAAATGAAAAAATGGCTTACCTGAAATACTGTTTAAAGAGGGATTGAGTGGTCAATATGAATATTAAAAGTATTCAGAGTTTTAACAGTTAATGTAGGAAATTTGGAAAATGAAAAAATGTGCTTTAGGATTTGAGCTATTTTTAACTACTAGGGTTTAGGATATGACCTTTATTGTAGAGCTGATTGTCCCACATCCATGTACTGTGGAAATTTTGCACCTTCTGCTTTTGCAGTGTCTGATTGCTGGCACTGTTTAAAGGCAGAAAACAGAGTCAGAGACACCGCAGATCTGACCTTACTGGCAATTTGTATGTAAAGGGACAAGGCTGATTTAATAGTTGATACAGTTTCACAAGAAAAAATGCTATGTAATCACTCTAAATAACCAGCTGGCTAATGAATTAATGAAGGAGGTGATTGGAATTAGTATGTTCTTAATGGCAGTTTGAAGAGGTGGGGCCACGTCAGGTCTGCACTGATCTGCTATGTGCTAGTGTTGTATGAACAATTGAAACAAGGTCATATCATATTAATGCAGCTTTGAGGAGACCTTTGGAATTCGGGCACCTTCCTGCTATGCTGCTGTGTGTTAAAGGCACTCTAGGCAGCACCTGCCGCTTGGGGGATGTCTCCTCTAAAAGATACCTAGTGAAATCAGTTCTCAAATTGGCCTGCAGTGTTTCATGGGAGAGAGGCCTCCCACTGCTTGAAAACAATTGGGGCTGCCCTGGGTTCAGAGTGCTGTGAGCATGAGACAGGGATACCCTTTTATAGGACCAGCAGCCTCTTAGGAAAGGAATATCTGTGATTTGACGGCCATCCGGAAATTCCCCTAATACCACATAGATCTTTGAGGGAAAGTAGAATGAGTCTAATACACCAAAGTGCAAGAGGTGAAAAAAGAGTGTAAATGCTGCTAAATTAGCTAACAGTGGAGAAAAGTGTCTGGATCTGTTCATGATTCTGCTCTTAAATACTGAATTTGTGTGCTATGTGTCTGAGTCAAGAGTGGCGTTTCCTGTAGCGTCTATGCAGTAGCTGGCATAATGGGACACAGTGTGAGGCTCATTGAAACTCAGGTGAGAAGTCGCATCAGAAAGTGTACATGGACAGAAAAATGGCCCTAACAAGACCTAGTTAGTACCTAGGAAGAGCAGACCATTCTTCTCTGAGGGACTTCAAGAAGATTTCAAATTTGGAATGTTTCTGAGTTCTGTTACTCTAGGATGGCAACAGATTTTTATGCGTAATTTAAAATAAAAAGTAAAGAGCTTACTTTAAAGAAATATCAAAAATAATGAGGGGGCAACAGCTAAATTCCACCATGTGTAAAGAGTACCTGCTTAATCCTTGTCTTAACCACCTATTCACTGAACCCTTGAATTTCCCACAGAACACCACTGTGACTTTGGGAAATGATACTGTCATAAGCAACAGTATGAAAGATAACCCTCACATGCAGTACTATGCTGGCATTTATGCTCTGTCTATGGCAGTCATGTTGATCCTGAAAGCTGTTCGTGGCGTTGTCTTCGTAAAGGTAGGTGCCAGCACCACCTATTGGTTTTCTTCTACTCCCTCTCTCTCCCTTCCCCCCAACTTCTGCATATATAGAACTGCTGTCACTGCGGTGGTTCGTTGGGTCACTTCCCAGAGAGACTTCTGAACCTGAGGAAGTCAGATTGTGGGTTGCAAGATTTCCATCAAGTTATCTCTTGGGGCTGCATCATGTTTACTGTTAAACATCTGCTTGAATTAATAGCTTCCTTCCACTGGTTGGAAGCCCAGAATATAAGAAAAAAAGCTATGCTTACGGTTCGAGAGAGAATATCGGTGAAATGTTTTGTTGCCCAGGGGAGGGACAGTGATGCGAAGGCAAACACCCTTTGGTAATACTGTAGTGTTTGCTGTGTTACCAGGGAACTCTCAGAGCATCCTCAAGGCTACACGATGAGCTCTTCCGACGGATTCTGCGTAGCCCCATGAAGTTCTTTGACACTACACCAACTGGACGGATTCTCAACAGATTTTCCAAAGACATGGATGAAGGTATGTCTTTCACAATGTTGTTAGACAGTCCCACATTCAGACCTCTTAGTTAACTCCTTAATGCTCTACAGTCTTACTATTGAGGTGAGGATACCCTGTATCTTTGCAAGCATTTATTTCAAATAGGCAAAGCAGGAATTGGGACATACCAGGGTTACACTTGTAGGAAGCAGCTGATATCCCAAGTCTGACTGTTCTCTTAAAGAAGAAATATGCTTTCATGGCCATAGGCTGCACATAGACTCTTAGGAGTCAATGCAGAGGGGAACTTAGAGTATCAGGGTGAAGCTGGTAATTAGGTCAGAGTGGCATCAGTGCTATTTCTTGCAAATGGGCATAATTAGAAAGATCACTAGCATTTCAGAAGATAAAAGCACCCCTAATGATAATGTACCTTTCACATTTAAATAAGCCATAGGGAGTTATTGTCCTTGTCAGTGATGCTATACTGTTGAACTGAATTACTTTATTTAGGTTGTTTTAGCTGTCTGTTCTCAAGACGCTTCCTCTTTTCCTTCCATCTTTTCCAGTTGATGTTCGTTTGCCATTTCAAGCTGAAATGTTCATCCAGAATGTCATTCTTGTGTTCTTCTGTGTGGGGGTGATTTCTGGAGTTTTTCCTTGGTTCCTGGTGGCAGTGGGGCCCCTCATTGTCCTGTTCACAGTTCTGCATGTTGTGTCTAGGTAAGCATACCAACTGCTTTAACTAACAGTAGAGATGCTTTGATCTGTCAGTAGGGACGTGTGGTTCTTCAAGTATGCATGCATCAATATAGTGGTTGCATAAGATGGTTGTACATGTTGCTTAAAACTGTTTTCTTTCCTTCCAGAGTCTTTATTCGAGAGCTGAAGCGTCTGGACAACATCACACAATCTCCATTTCTGTCTCACATTACATCTAGCATACAGGGTCTCTCCACAATCCATGCCTATCACAAAGGACAAGAATTCCTGCACAGGTCAGTTCAGATAGCCAGCTAAGAGCAGTGGTGCACAAAGCAGTGTGAGAGAGGTTTACTTGCAGAAAGGTTTATTAGCAGGGTCTGTAGTTGACAGCATATATCGACTCTAATGGTGAAAGTTACTTTTGGGGAAAAATGGAGAGCGAGAGAAAGAGAAGGGAAAGAGAAAACTCCCCAGTGGCTGACCCAGAACAACAGGGGCAGGATCTCATACGAATGGCCTCCTCTGGAGGTTCTCTCCAGTGCAGCATGCAGTTATGATGAATGCACCTCTTTAGCCATAGTTTTCTCTTAGTACTATACACTCTTTCATCAGGACCTGATCATATTTCTTTTTGGTTATTTCTGCATGTAATGCTATTAGCATTTGTGGGAGCATGCTAATTAAACCTCAGTGTTGGTATTGATGAGTTCTTAGGTCTCTATGCACCTCTATAATTGGATAGTACTTATCAAGTGTTTAAGTGACTATTATCTACCTTGTGTATTGTGCTTGGTTTTCTCTAGTATAAACCAAAATCTGCGAAACAAGAAGTGAAAGAAAGTGAGGGGTTTCTCAGGCCAATGGTGGTTGCTTCCCATGAGAATGTGTCATAACAGTATCGGAGTTTTGCAGGTGCAAGGTCATCGGAACAATAGCATGGGAACACAGGGGAAACTGCCACAGCAGCTTAGATAAAAGGTTGCAGAGTTGCAAATAGCAGTCCCTTAGCATAGCTGATGCAGGGGTACTAAGGCCCTTCAGTCATTTGTGCAACTGTGGCTGGTGTGAAACTGTGTTGCGGGATCAGAAAAGCTACTTTGCTGGCTTTGTAAATCTCTCAAGCCATCTCCCTTTAAATGTACATTCTCAGCTTTACAGGGTCATGATTGTAAATCAAATGGTTATTAATGTGTTTTACTTAATTAGTGTCACCAGTCCTATCATGTTTACTGTAACTTTACTTTTACACTTGCGTGTAAAATAGCCCATGTTGTGTTCCTACTCCAATGCTGCTTTTATGTGTGGAGTAATTTCTAGCTATTGAGCGTCCTCAGGAAAATCTTGCGTGGGTTGCATGGTGAAAGTGTCTTGTAATGTCCCTAAATTCTAATTCACTTCTATTAACTTATTGTACACAGGAACTTATTTCTGAGAGTTTGAAATAACTAGATAGCCTACATTATTCTGGAGTGTATGTAAATACATTTATGGCTTGGCTTGAGACTTTTTGCTAAAGACGGACTAGTCTTCCCACTCCAAATTCTGATACTGGAGCAGGGGTGAAAGCAGCTCTATTTGTAGAATTTCAGGCTTGTGGCAGTCTACCAATATCTCCTGTATTTACTCCAGGTATCAGGAGCTGCTAGATGACAATCAGGCACCATTTTACCTGTTCAGCTGTGCAATGCGCTGGCTGGCTGTACGACTGGACATTATCAGCATTGCTCTCATTACAACCACTGGCCTTATGATTGTCTTAATGCATGGCCAGATTCCTCCTGCCTATGCTGGGCTAGCTATCTCATATGCTGTGCAGGTGAGTTTGCCCGTATACTGTATGTATGAGACACACAATGTCTCAATTTAATGTAGTTAACACTAATCAAGTCCCCAGTGAAACTTTCCTTAATGCACTGTAATGGAATAAGATACTGTCAGATCTTTTTGGTAACGGGGCGGGGGAAGCGATTCAGGGTCAGAACCTTTTGCTGGCAGACAGTGACAAATGAGGAGGAGCTAGGTACTTCCGGTTATTGTTTTGGGGAGCTGCCTCTCTCTAAATGCTGAAGGAGGAAGCATGTGAGGCTGTTTATAGCACGTTGCACACTTTTCCTGGGTATTTCCGAAGTTTAGATTCATAGTCCATTAGACATCTGCCAAGCTGATGTCTTAATGCATTCTGGTGTATTGCTTGTGATACAACTACACATCACACAACATCCAGTACCTCAGCCCTGTGGGTTTTTACACTTTGGGGCTCAGCATGCCTTCATTAGATCTGTTGTTTGGCCTTTTCTGCCTCCTGGTGTTAATAAGGAGAAATTGCAAAACTTAGGTTGCTAATATTCTAAGCTGTTTCTTGTGGGAAAGTGTTCTCTAAGCTGCTGGCTTTCCAAATGATTCATAAATTATTATTTTAAAGCTGTTTCAACTTAAGCTGCCTAAAGAAAATCTACTTTGCATGAAGGCATCCAAGTTGTATCAAGTACTGATTAGATTAGTCTCTTTATAAAATAATAAATCCCATCACAGCTCTCTAAACTTTGGTCTGTTTCTTCCCATCACCCCAGTTAACAGGGTTATTCCAGTTTACAGTCAGACTTGCTTCAGAAACAGAAGCTCGCTTCACCTCAGTGGAGAGAATTGATCACTACATCAAGGTATGACAATGATGCATTTGACTGCCTGTTGTAAAATTTCTTGTTGCTGTTTATGTTGCTGGTATAAGGTAAAAGGAAGTTTGCCGTGGTCTGCCTTTGTACAGAAAGTATGTTTCTGATCTTACAATACAGGCAAAAGTGTTGGCAACGCTAGAGTAATTTGTTCTGTGAAATATGTATATAAGCATTGACAGGGTCAATGGCACAACAGTTGGTTGGTAACTAAGCTGACAGAGTTTTTACCTGACATTACTGAAGTTGAATATGGATATTGAAAGTTTGTGGATATTCTTGAGAAAGAGTGGGGGTTGTATGTGAAAGGGGTAACTGGGAATTAAATACAGTATTTTACAATAAAAGAACAGTGTTCTGGCATTTTCACTTTAAATTCCAAACTGAATGGAACTACTTTGCTTAAACACAGTTAACTGTGTTAACTTGCTTTATGTGTAGTTCTGGTTCATCCTAATGAGTCTTTTCACACAGCTGTCTGCTATAACGTGCTTCTGTATTTTTAAAAAGACAAGTCAGATTAGCCTTTACTTAGCATACCGTGTTTGTAAACACGATACATGTGCTAAGCTAACTGCATAGTAAGTTGTTACCCGGGTTATCTGCAGTCCTTTCTCCATGCCTAAGATTTGCGTGTGCAGAAGTGGGTATGGGTGAACAAAGTTGCCTTCAGTAAGGAACGAGTTAATATCATGGGAAAGTCTAGCCAGGAGAAAGCCGTATACTAGATCTGATCTGTAAGGTGGAAGGCTTTTCAGCCTCCCACATGTGCATGTTCCTCCATGGACTCTAGAGGGAAATGTATCCATTTGGTAAATCTGGGCTTTTTAGTAGTCAATATTTGTAGAAGTTTTCTTAAACTGTGCATTTAATAGAGAATAAAACACAAATTTAATTTTAAACAACCCCCCCCCCCATATTGAAATCCTCCTGTGGGCATCTAAGGGGAAAATTTCTACTTACAAAAGATTTGGTGACCACACAAAGTGACACCTGTCGTTTAGGAAATATTGCCTGATATCTCCAATTGTGAGGTGATAGTGTTTACCACTTTCAGTGGCAAAATCGATAGTGGTAGGCTGTTTTACCATCTATGATTATGGCTTACTTATTAAGCAACTCTTTCCACAATTTTTCTTATTTTGGTCTCTAGACAGCTATTTTATTATGAAACAGTGTAAAACTAGTTTGTTTCTAAAATAAAGGGTGGGCAAACAGTGAAACACCCTGCACATTCTGTCTCACCAAGTTCTAGGTTTGGTTTCTTTCACTGTGGGCACAGAGACTGCTTTTGTCAGCACCAAGCTCAAAGAACTGGAGTACTGTTGTAAAGGGTCAGTGTTTCTGTCAAATCTTTGGAGTGCAATTAATCTGCCTCTAACTTCAGATCTTACAGATGTCCATAACTGACCGAGTCCCTGCAGCATCTCTCTATAGTCAGTGCAGGAAATGGGTGCTTCCAAAGGGCAATCCATCTGATCTTTTCTAAATGTTTATATTAGAATGAGGAAAATCACACTCGTGAAATACTAGTTTCTTTATAGTGACTATAAAGGAGTTGGTGGATCTGATTCAGCTGGAGGTGCTTGCTTTGTAGGTGAGCAAAGTTAATCTCATTCTAGTATTTGTTGTTCGCTCGGAGACTGCTGGTGCCAAATATGGGAAAGTGACCTTGACTCTTTTTAAGTAAGCTGAAGATGCATGGTTAATTTTCAGGCTTTTTTTTCCCCTGTTTAATCTGAGCTGCTTAATAAGGAACCTATTAAAGGTCAGTGTAACTGCAAAAGCAAGCTATGCAAGGAGCCAAACTGACTCAATGAGCCAGCAGGACAGGGGACAATGAGAGAGGGAAGGGGGATAGCACTGATACAAAACGACTGCTGTGAAAATGCAACATGTCATGTGGATGCCTATCAGACCTGAGACATGTGACTGTGGCATGGTATAGCAATTGAGACACAGAAATTCTGCAGATAGTGCATCCAGAAGCCATTCAGTCTTGGAAACTCCCACAAACTCTTAAGAATTGTGCTAATAAATAATAGACTTAAGATAGATTTCAAAAGGTATTGCATAAAAACATTGTTGTGAAAGCCATCATCATCATGGCAACAGGAGGGGAATAGTAGTGTGTTGAGCGTAACACAGCAAACCAGTAAGAGATTGGGAAATCCCTTCTGACTCACTGGGCCAGCATCCAGCTACACTGCTAATCAGAAACTGCCATTACACTGACATGGGCTGACTCTCCAGGGAAGAACTCCTGCTGAAAGCCACAGCTGATAATTTTTGCTGTCTGGTGTTTTGTTTACTGGAAAGTGGACTTCTGTTTTTGTTTTAAAGACTCTTTCCTTGGAAGCTCCAGCTCGAATTAAGAATAAAACTCCTCCTCTGGACTGGCCACAGGAAGGTGAAGTTGTTTTTGAAAATGCAGAGATGCGGTACCGAGAGAACCTCCCTCTAGTGCTGAAGAAAGTGTCCTTTACCATCAAACCAAAGGAAAAGATTGGTATTGTGGGACGGACAGGCTCAGGTGAGGAAAAATACTGGGCAGAGTTAAATCACTGCCTTTAGAGAGTGGTAACAGAGCTGGGCTGTTGTAGTGGGTTTTTTTCTGAGTATCTGAAAGAATTGATTGAATTGCTTGTTAACTGCCCAGGAATGGTTCAGCAGTCTGTCAGTGATGGATTCTGTTCACATGCATATATGCGAGCAGGTTTCTCATAAACAATAAAAAAAACCCCCAAGTTTTCATTTAAAGAAGAGAGAAATCCTGCTATGCCTGAGCTAGTATGCTTATAATACTTAACATCCCAAGATGCTGATCAGCACAGAATGCTATCTACAGTAGGCTTGTTGCACTTTAGTTGACTTTCTCAAAGTTGCTTATACAGATGCTGTCAGCTACGTGTGGCTCTAAGATGTCTCGGAAGTCTATAATGTAAAGAATCAAAAAAATAGTACGCGAGATGGTTTAAACCAGCTTCAAAGTGGAGTTTCTAAATGAACAATTAATATGGCTTAGAAGTTTAAATGCTGAACCCCCTTTCCTGTCTAAATTATTTACCAGCATTGTTTGCCATCAACTTTATGATGTTTTAAAACACTTTTAATGTTTCTTACTCCTGCTCCTTTTAAATGCTGTCTCATCTCTATTGGCTGCTATAACTAGTATCTTCTTTTCCTGTCTTATTTTTAGGGAAATCTTCTCTTGGAATGGCACTCTTTCGTCTGGTTGAACTATCTGGAGGCTGTATTAAAATTGATGGAGTGAAGATAAATGACATTGGTTTAGCAGATCTTCGCAGCAAACTCTCAATAATTCCTCAGGAACCTGTGCTGTTCAGTGGCACTGTGAGGTTAGTGAGATTATCAAATAACAAGAATGACAAAAGGGCTACCAGCTCATGCTGAACTCAAATAGTTGCCTGCTGAGATTTGTTAATTTGGACATAGAACATGGGCATTTGAGAGCTATCTGCTCCTGTTCTCCATTTTTGACACAAAAAAGCAGAGGTATATGGTTTAGCTGGCCCAGTGCAGAACTGGATGTGATCATCCTCTAGGGAACCTTTGCTTTTCCTTTAAGCTTGCTTGATATTTTTGCATCTTTCTCTTCCATTTCTCTACTCAGGTGTTGTTTGGCTGCTTTAACTCTAGTGTCCTGGGAGATCTGATTTCCTTGGCAAGATAATTCTTTTAGTGGAGGGCTAGATGTGAGCTGTCCATGTGGATACACACACACTGCAGTTTTGCCATTAATTGCTGAACCAGTACAAATTCTGGTTATGCTTTCTTCTTCCCCCTCTAGGTCAAACTTGGATCCTTTCAATCAGTACAGTGAGGAACAAATCTGGGATGCTTTGGAAAGGACTCACATGAAGGAATGTGTAAGTATGATGTGCCCTGTGAGACATGTTTATGTCTTGGCTTTCAAACATATGTTCCATTGATAGCTACTTCAGAGACATTCAAATAAAGTTCTTTGCACTTTTTTTTTCCCCTTCACTGATTATGCTTAATTTTCTAATACTGATATTGTGAACTTTTTGGAGAAGGTACCATATTTTGCATAGGTACTTCTTCAGCATCTAGCATAGCAGGGTGTTGCTTTATCACAGGGACTCCTAAGGTCTATATTTCAGAAGTGATATTTTCCTGGATGTGCCTTTGTTGATACAAAGGCATACTGTATTCACATTTGTGAGTGTACACATACACACACGTACTGAACTTACAATCTCTCCTTTGTGAGGACAGATATATCTGCCCTCTGCAGCAAGTGTCACTGCAGTGACTTTTCCAACTCTTCTTTTTGTGCAAGTTGAATGGCACAGAGCTGCATGTGTGGCTATAGAATGTAGGCTGTGATTTCTGCAGGGACTAGGTTTGCTCTTTGCTCTCAATAAGAAAGTTGTTGACTTTTTTGTTTTCTTTTTTATTAAAGCAATTGAACATTTTGTAGTTAAGACTGAGCAGGTCTAATGTTGTATTGTTGCTCTAGCATTATTTGCTCACTAATAATTTAACCAACAGAGGAAGAGTGAGATGGACAACAAAGTGTGATGGATATTTTGGAACATGGGCAAAATCAGCTTTGCAGAGGGAGCAACTATTTGTCTCATGCTGTGAAGATGCAGAAAACCTGTGCAATGCTCTAAGCTTCTCCCCTCTGCTTTCCACACAGGTTGCCCAGCTGCCCATGAAACTTGAATCAGAAGTGATGGAAAATGGGGAAAACTTTTCAGTTGGGGAGAGACAGTTACTGTGCATAGCTAGAGCCCTGCTGCGTCGCTGCAAGGTGAGTATATGGATGGAGGAAGTAGCTGGTGATATCAAACAGACAGCACTGAGCAAAGCCTGTTTTCTGTGCTGAATTCCTTCTGTCTGTCAGTGGAATCACACCAACAGTTAGTGCGACTCAAAGAAGGGTGTAGGATTTGGAAGAAGTAGGAAGGCTTCAGTAGCCATCTACCAGCTGCTATAATGTCCTCCCATCGGAAAGGCATTGCTTGTTAGTGTTAATAATTGTATGTCAGACAGACTTAGTGATTTAGCTGTAGTGTCTGTCCTGATACTGATGACCATCAGATTCTTTCCTTCTTTCACCTTTTGTAAATGTCAGTCAAGCACTTTCCTTCTGCTTGGGGTTCCACTAAAATGCAGTTTCCAAGTGGAATTTGGGACCACTCTGTGCCGGTGAAGTTAAAAACGCTTCTCTTGTTTCAGGAGTGGAAGCCAAATAATAACTTCAGTGAAAAAGGACTTTTAGTTGGATTGAGACTTGTCAGGACTCTGAGTTAACCATCCTTTTTTACTTAAAAATGTACCCCATAATATTTTAAGGTTCACTCTGCATCTGTTTTAAAGAACAGTATGGGACAAGCCAAGCTTGCTTAGCAGGAGTTGGTTTTACTCTGTCAGTAGTAGGTGCCCAAAACAAGTCCAGCATAGCTTTGACAACACCACAAAAAGCTTTGTCAAGACAATACTCCAAATCAATGTAGACCTGAGTCAGAGAGGAAAGTTAATTCCTTTCAAACTAAGAAAGCTGTTAAGCCTAATTAGTACTGACTGATTCCAGGAGGAACTGTCACCACTGAAGCTATGTCAGACTAGTTTATCAGCAGCTTAATCTCAAATGCAAATTTTACTGAGTGTAAAACCAAAAATTGGTAGAAGCTTGAGGCCCAGGTTAGAACCCAAATGTCTTATGGCTGCAGGATGTGACTGTAAAATGCAAGTGTGATCCATAGGGTAACTTTGTGGAAGGCAATTACATAAGGAAAACTAAAAGGATGCATTATAAAAACTGCCTTTCTGACTACAGGTCTGTAAGGATTGCCAGTTGTGGCAACTCTTCGCCTTGGTAATTCTGCCCACTCTGCATGTTTTTATGTTCAGGGAGGGAAAGAGTTACTATGGAGTAACAGGCAGGATTATATGCTGCTTTCAGATTTTGATACTGGATGAGGCTACAGCTGCTATGGACACAGAGACCGACTTACTGATTCAGGAGACTATCAGAGAGGCATTCGCAGACTGTACTATGCTAACAATTGCTCATCGCTTGCATACTGTACTGGGCTCCGATCGGATCATGGTGCTAACACAAGGACAGGTAAGCAGAAAAACTCTGTGGCTGCCATTCCTGGTGCGGTCTCTCTGGTGGCGCCATATACGTATGCTGAGCTAAAGGAACAGCTGGTATTGCACTGTAGAAAATCCTCTGTGTTCATTCACATCCTTGGCAATAATTCTCCATCAGAATCAATGCTTATCTCATTGTGACAAGATCAAAGAGGGCAAAATTTCGTTTACACTACGAAAAAGTACCTTTGAGAAACGGTCTCTTTTAAACGGTTTTAAAAATGCCCTGGGTAGATTAATAATGTAAGCATCTCTGCTGGGGCTCAGTGACAGTCTCACATAAATTTTGTGAAGTATGCCTATCAAACGGGCATATGAGAGGTACATCTCCCCCTTTTCCAAGCTTCCACATGGGGCTATAAACTGTTAAAGCAAGTGTAGGAAATTTGGCAAGCCTCTTAAGGGTAGAGAAGGAAACGACCATAGCATCTGCCTCAGTCTGTTTGCCAGGGCCACTGGAGGCTGCTTCCTGCTGGGTAGTCCCAGTGTTTGTCTGATCTAGTTTGAAGCATCCCAGGTATAGTATGTGTGTATAAACACACATTTTTACTGCCTGTTGTGTCATCTAAACAAGACTTTGTCTCAGGAAGCATTTTTCTGAAATACAGTCTAGATATTCTGAATGTACCTCATTCTTGGCAATTATAGCCTGGGCTTTCTTGGTTCCTTTTTGCTGCTTGTATTCTACAGGCATGCAGAGACTTACCGTGCTGTAATAAGGAAGCACAAATTTACTCTTGCATCCTAAGTCAGTAGGAAACTGGGAGCATTAATGCTTTTTCATACTCCGGTTGATGCTGGGAGCCAGTCAGGAGCCATCTTCAGTTTTCCAAGGCTAGAGGGAGAGGAATTGAATTATTTACTAATGAGGGAATTTCTTAAGTTCTCTTAATTGTCCCTATGTGTATTTGTAGAGTGACATAGTGCTCTTTAAGTAGAACATGCTTCTTCCTTTATTTTAAATTAGAAAAAAATTCTTGGTATGCTAATAAAATTACAGGACAACCAAAGCAGATTCCTGGTTTCCCCAAAACAGTATAGCTTTCCAGGACAAAAGCCTATTGCAGCCTGAAGCCATACTCTAAACAAGCTTAGGATAGTATCCACTATATTTTGGCTTCTCTACTACAGTGTCGCAGGTCCAAGGGTGGGAACACATTTTCTGCTGGATTTTACTAATGAACTTTACCTGCCTTGTTTGCTTTTAGGTAGTGGAATTCGACACGCCGTCTGCCCTTCTGGCCAATGAGAACTCACGCTTCTATGCTATGTTTGCTGCTGCGGAGAACAAGGTTGCTGTCAAGGGCTAAAATTCAGGGCAAAGTCACTTTTATTTTGGAGGGCTCCACTCCCTGCCTGTGGCAGGCCAGCTCTTCTTTCTCTTGCTCCTCCAAGCAGATTATTGCCTTCTCATCTTTTAATTTTTAGCACAATGTGTCAAGCCAGAGAGTTTTTAAAACCCTGTCAGAAGAAGAATTCTTCATGGTTTTATTACTGTATTTATTCCATAATCATATTACTAAATTTTTTGTTATTAAATGCACTCTACAAATGGCTCAGGGAGCCATAGTTATAAATGTATCAGAGGCCTATAATGAAGCTTTATACATGTAGCTATATCTATACATAATTCTGTATATAGCCTATATTTACAGTGGAAATGTAAGCTGTTTATTTTATATTAAAATAAGCACTGTATTAATAACAGTGCTATTCTTTTCTATCATTTTTGTACAGTTTACAGTACCAGAGGTCTGGCTTTGTTATCAGACTGTATCAGACGTCATTTTGTCTCTTACAGTTGGTCTTTTCCTAGTGCCAGATTTTCTGCGTGTCTGAGTGGAAGTGAAGCTTTGCAATAGTGTCTTTTATTGTCCCATCATTGTTGTCTAGCGCGGAGGAGAAGAGCTCTGTGGTGTAACTCTATTGCATTGTAATTTATCAAAGCTATTTGGAGCATTGCTAATGTTCACCACGGCAGCAGCTGCTGCCTCCCTGATGCTTTCCCAAAGCAGGGTTTTGGTGATCTCTTGAGTGGTTTAAGGAGACAACCACTTCTGGGTCACATTAAGGCCTCATTTTCTTGGTGTCCTGATACAGTAATACTTACTGTATCAGCAGAGTTTATTTTAAATCAAGAGAACCCAAGCTCTTCTTGCTTCGCTGATCTAACACGCGACCAGAATCTAAATGTTCATGGAATGATCGATAACAAATTAATCATAAGGTTCAAATCATACCCTGTATGCTAGCAGGAAAGCCTTTTCAGAATTGCTCCAGCTGACTGCCTCCTTTATCTTGAATCCGCTAATGCTCCTCAGAGGTTTACGTTGGCTTTCATTGGCATGGGTGACACTAACCTGTTGTTCTGCTCACTTATACTAAGGTTAAATTACATCAATATTTCCTGTTTCTTTATTGCACACTTGTTAAGGAAACAGTTCCCCCACCCCAAGTCTTCTGGAACTTTAAACAGGTTCCTGCTGATCAGGATGTAACACTGGTGTAGGACATTGTTTTCTTACTGTAAAGAGACCTACCTCAGGTTACTGGGTCCTATGTAGTACATTACCATGAATCACTGTACACCATCCCTGTTTTATGGGACCTGTGGCCCAGGTGGGCACGGTCACTACTATAATAGCCGTGACTTACTGAATGGTCAGCGTTGCATGTCTTTGTCAACTTGGACATTTTGTAGCCTTAGCATGTTTGCAAAATGTCTCGTCGAGGCAAAAATCTGAAAGGTAAATAAAACTATTTTGGGTTTTGTAAATTTTATTGGCTTAAGTGGTTTATTTTGGGCACATAAATCACTTCTCGCCTTTCTGAGCCATGGGGAGCAGTTTTTGCAGGCTGAGTTTTTTCCTTGTCTAGGTACTTGGACCTGATTTTTTTCTTCAGAGTAGAAGTGTTTCTTTTAAAGTGTGGTGGGTTTTTTCTGTGCCCTCTGAGATGAGGGTGGCTTGCAATATGTGTATGTTTGTGTTGGACAGGACATGGAGTAATAGTTTATAGTGAAGTACTCAAGCCAAGTAGCAAGAGGGAGGTCAGATGGAATGAAGAAGGTCCTCGTTAGGTCCAGGTTTTTCCACTTTCTTTACCTAGAGCTGTTACTGTTTATGTTATGACACATCTGCAAACTCTCAGTAATAAGTGTAATACTGGAGATCCTGATGGCAACCATTTCTACCTGTCAATACCCCAGGCACATCGAGGCTTTAACAGAGCTTGGGCTGTGGCTTGAAGATAGCAGTGCATGAAGCATCACTTGTTTGTAGTTATCTTTTACTCAGCCTTGTCCCAAGAAAGAACTAACTAGCATAAATCTTACCTTGCTTGTGGGCCTGGCACCAAGTTTACCTTGTGTGTCAGGGACCGGCCACTGTTTTTCTCCATGTTGCTCAATTCAAGGAGCAGAGTGACTGTATACTGTGGTTAGGAAAGGGACAAGTAATAGTCTACCTCCAAAGAACACCCAGCTAAAAAGGAGTTCTTGTTTGCATAAGAACTTGAGGATAAAAAGATGCTGGGAGGAGGCATGAGGGAGCAGGGGTGACAGGCCAAAGAGAGAGAGTCCTGCTTCTTCCCTAAAGGCTGAGCTTTGAATTTGAGGCTAAAGGCTGAATACCCTAAGCAGAGGGAGAGAACATGAGGTGTCTCTTCTTCAGTCTGAAGTTAAAACAGTTCAGTCATCATTAGCAGCTGTGCCAAGGACAAGACTGTCTTGGGCCCTGCAGAACTGAGTTCAGAAACTTCAGTATTTCCCTGGAAAAAGAAAGGGGGTAAAGTACCTGTTGTTCAAGTGCTGCTGTGGTTAGAGGGTTGCTTCATTTTGCAGCTAACCTGAGCTAATAGAAATCCAGGCAAAAAGGAGCCATCCTGATCTTGTCCATCTTCTCCTTCCAGGCTGGGAGTTCCTTCCGCTTCACTGATGCCAGCACTGGCTCTTGCTTGGTCCTGCACTGACCCAGTTCAGAAAGTTAACTGGCAGAAAATTCACCCTCCAAAAGCAGGAATGCTGTACAAAGAAGGGGACAGGAATGCACACCTGGAAGGGAGAAGTGGGGCTGCTCTTTGCAGTAGGTGCTAGCTCTAACACTGGCATAGCTATGACATGAAACTGTGCTCAGGATTCAGTGCACCAAATTGCTGCTTCCCAGTTGCACTCTCCCAAGAAAGGGAATAGTTTTCTCCTGGTTCAGCAAGCTGAAATGGCTCAAGAAGATTTTAAACAAGTGCTGGAGATGGAGCAAGCAAACGGTCCCCTGTGGGCAGCATGGATTAGCTCAACCATTTCATTAAACTTTAGCCGCAGCATTGTTGCTTTGGATATAAGGAGATAGCTTGCCAGAGGAGAATGTTCTGTATGGTGTAATCTCTAACCTGCTTTAGCACTTATCTCACATAGATGGTACAGAAGTATTGTTTCTTACAAGGTAGCACTTACTTTTTACTGGCTTTTGTTCTGAAGCTTGAGAGTAAGGTGAGGCCTGGCCCAGGCCTCTGTGACTGAAGTGGAAGGAAGAAACATCAACATTTACAATGAGACTGAAATATGTTTATCTTTGAAGCGTTCTACAAAGGGCTGATGACAATGGGAACTATCAGGAATTGGATCCTGCTTTCGGATTATAGCATGGTGCCCTGGAGAAGACTTCATCTTGCAAGGGACAGAATGAGACTGTAGGATTGGGCCACGGTGTTTCCTTAATGAGACCCTGCCCAAAATAGCATCATTCTTAGTATATAGCAAAGGACATGGACCAAGACCAACAGATGTGCAGCTGGAGAGAGATGCGGTACTGTTCCTGCCCTTGGGAATTTAGTTGCATCAGTTTTGCTTATTCTGTCCACCTGCAGTGAGTGCAACTGATCCTGCTTTGTTATCATAAGCTTAGAAACTCTTTACTTAAAGAGACTTTGTTCCTGCTTATCTGATCTATTTGATGAGTGGAAACATTGCACTTGTTTGGGACTTCAATCAAAATGCCAGTAGGATTCTTCTAAAATTACCCAGTGGAGTTATTGTGTGTTTAGATAAGTATAATTAAGTTCGAAGTTATACCCTGAAGTTGTGCTAGTTTGAACACATGAGGGACTTCATTTTTATCTGTAGTGAAGATTGCACAAGGTCAGGGCCAGAGGGCCTATGGCTGTGGTCTGCATATTATCCCCAGCTGAAACCCAGAGGGAGATCAAGTGGTCTTTGTACATTGCTGGGAACAGAGTAACTGGGAAAAGTGCAATTACTTCAGAAAGCAAATGGCTTCAACTGAGATCTAAGGAAGGAGGTATTGGGAGGGAAGGAGAAATGGAGAGAATTGGATTTGTAAGAGGAGGATGTGGAGAGAAAAGATGGCAGAACAAAAAGAGTTCTTATTGGGTAGAAGGGGATTGAGTGAGGACAACACATTGCTTCTTGAAGATGCCTCAAAAGAGCAGAGGGAGATGATGCAGGGTGGCTGCAATGCCATAATCAGCCAAATCAGCCTGAATGTTGCCTTGTACGAAGTCATCATTTAGTGCAACTGCAGCATGTGTTCTACTATAAGCAATCACACAAAGGTTTTCCTCATAGTTCCGGCTTCAGGTTGGTTTAGGATAATAGTGTTTTGTCCTTGGTTTGCCCTTGGTTCAGCTGGAGTCAGCAGCTGCATTGTGCAGGTGCCACGGTTTCTGCCTTGAGTATGGCAATACGGTGGAAACTCAACTGGAAAATGATGCAGATGCTGCTGTCACTGGTGTTAGACTTGAGAGGCTTTTTGAATGTACCACTGCAGGTTCATTAAACCCACAACCAGCTAATAATTGTTCCTGTGTCATCCAAAAGATGTGCCTTGGAGACTCGCCACATGGCTGAGGTAGGCATAGTGTAACAGTGAAAATAACTTGCTGAACAGAAGCGTCGGTGCAGGGCACAGATTTCTGTACACTGTCCTTAGGCTGCGTAGGGTTCAGATCACGCTTAGTTCCAGCAAACCTCCTTCCTGCCAGGTTACTGCCTCCTCATGTTACCACACAGAGAAACAAGCAGCCATATAAAGCTGATAATTTTGTGGTTTCTGTCTTTTCCCGGTTTAGGAAGGCAGTTGTGGATGGTGTGTGATTGCCTTTAAGAGGAGGAGGTTTGGGGGAAAGTATGGTATGTCTGAGCTGGGACCTCGGGGCAGGATGGAGCGAGTGTGGGAGCCAGGCAGCGCTGGGCAGCCACAGGGGGAGGGGAGTTCAGAGAAGGGGGTACGGGAGATGCTGGGTGTGGGGAGGCTATTTACAGCTGGATGTGTGGCAGGTATGAAGAGCGTGACCAGGGGCAGGATGAGCTGGAAGAGGCTGGGGAAGGGGCACGTTGCAGAGAGCAGCAGGGCGGAGGCCCCTGGCAGAGGCCCTGGTGGGTGTGAGGGCGGCATGCGCTAGCGCTGCAGGGAGCCACGGGGCGGAGGGTTGGGGCTCTTTGTCTTGGAGCTGGGCGAGGGAAGGTGAAAACGAAGCATTCAGGCTGCGCTCGGAGGAAGCCAGCGCTGGTGGTGAAGCTGCACGAGGGCCAGGGTGAACTAAGCAGGGCATTGTAGCGGTGCCAGTGGCTGGCCCCGGCGTGGGAGCGGCGGGGCCGGTGTGCCCGGGGAACAGAGCAGTGCTTGTGGCAGGAGCCCTGGGCCAGAGAGAGGGGGAAGGCCAGGCAGCGTGCCATGAGCCAGGGCAGGTGAGGGGGCCTGGATAGAGCCGCAAGTGTGCACGGCTGCATGCACAGGCCCCCTGGGTGCGCAGCGTGAACACCCATGCACGAGGCCTGTGTGCCTGCCCTGCGTGTGGGAGGGCACATGGCTGCTTGTGTTGGAAGGGGTGTGGAGCTGCTTGTGTGTATGTGTGTGTTGGAGGAGTGTGCAACCTGTGTGTGCACACGTGTGTGCAGGGCACATGATGTGTGCATGCATGTGCATGGATGTAGTGCGACAGTGCACAGTGTGTGACCTGGGTGTATATATGCGTTTTTATGCATGTGGGTGCCAGGAAGGGGCATGTGCAGGGGGGCTGTACAGCTGAGTGGAGGTGTGTGTACAAGGGGGATGCAGGCCCTGCTTTATGTGGAGGGTGCCAAGCCCCAAGTGTGCATGTAACAGGGGTGTGTGTGTGTGTGTGGGGGGGGACAGGTGTGTATGCATGGGAGATGACCCAATTGTACATGTCTGCAGAAGGTAGGAGGGGGGTCCACAAGGTGCACACCTAGGCAGAGGTGTGCTTGCACAATTTGTGCAAGAACCACAGCTGACCACAGGTATGCATGCATCAGGGAGGAGCACTGCAGCACGCTATGTGCAGGCAGTGCACCTGGCCATGGGGGTGCATGCACAGGGTGCAATACAGGGTGTGCCAGGAGCATATGTGGATAGGGGTGTGCATGCATGGGGTGTGCACAGAGCACACCTGGCCATGGGTGTGCGCACATGGGCTGTGCCAGGAGCGCACCTGGCCGTGGGTGTGCGCGCACGGGCTGCAGCACGCAGCGTACACAGAGTGCACCTGGCCATGGGTGCGCATGCACAGGGTGCGGCAGCGGCTGCACACGCACGCGCAGCAGCGCGGGCCGCGCGCGCAGCACACCTGCCCCAGGCGCGCACGCGCCGCGGGGGTTGGGGGCGGGGGGGGGGGGGGGTCGCCCCCGGTGCGCGCGCAGCAGGCGGGCAGGGCGGGGCCGCGCGGGGAGGGGCTGCCCTCGAGCGCCCCCCGTCGGCGTGGCGTGGCGCGGCGCCGCCTGGCGGCCGTGCCCCGGGGCGGCTGTTCCGGGCCCGGGCCCTGCGCTCCCCTTGGCCGGTGCCGCGCAGGGCCTGCGCGGCCCCTTCCCCCCTCCCCGCCCCGGTCCCTCCGGCCGCCGGGGCCTCCCTCCTCCCCGCCCGCCCATGGATTTCACATAGCAGCAGCAGCGGCCGCCGCCTCCTCCGCCGCTGCCGCTCCATGGCGGCTCCGGCTCCGCGGCCGCCCGGCCTGTGCTGCTGCCGCAAGGGGTCCCCGGCCGGGCCGGAGGCGCCGCCGGCCCCGCCGCCGCCGCCCGAGCCGCCGCCGGACGTGGCGTCGGCCTCCAGCTCGCAGCTCTTCAGCCTCCGCCACCTGCACCTGGGGCTGGAGCTGCGGCCCGAGGCGCGGGCGCTGGCGGGCTGCCTGGTGCTGGAGCTCTGCGCCCTGCGGCCGCAGCCCCGCGCCCTGGTGCTGGACGTCCACCCGGCCTTGCACGTCCTCTCGGCTGCCTACCGCCGCGCCGCGGCCGGGGAAGCGCCCTGCTCCTTCGCCTTCTCGCCCGCCGAGGCCGCCGCTGCCGCCGCCCCGGCCCCGCTGCCTCCGCCGCCCTGCCCGTCGCCGGCGCCGCCGCCCTCCGCGCCGCCCTGCGCCGCCAACCCGCCCTCCACCACCACCTTCCTCTCGGCGCCCTGCATCGCCGCCGGCCCGCTGCCCGCGGGGGAGCCGCCCGCCAGCCCGCCGCCCGCCGCCGACCCGCCGCCGCCGCTGCCCCTCTTCGCCCAGCCGCCGTGCGCCGCCTGCCCGCTCGGCTTCAGGGTGGACCCCTTCACCGACTACGGCTCGTCCCTCACCGTCTCCCTGCCCGCCGCCCTCCAGCCGCACCAGCCCTTCCAGATCATCGTCCGCTACACCACGGCCGACGGCCCCGCCGTGAGTACCGCGCCGCGGGCAGCGCCCCGCGCCGACATGGCGGGAGCCCGGCCCGCCTCAGGGGCCGCCGCCGCCGCCCTCGGGGCTCCCCGCGCCCCTCGGGGCCGCCGCCTCCCTCAGGGGCTGCTGCTGCCGCCCTCGGGGCTCCCTGCGCCCCTCAGGGCCGCCACCGCCCTCCGCGGGGCCCCGGCGGGCTCCCCGGGCGCGAGGGCTGTGGCTGGGGGGGTCTCAGCCCTTGCCGGGCCCCGCGGAGGGGAAGGGGAAGGGGGAAGGGGGTCGCGGGCGGGGGGATGAAGCAGGCCGCGGCGCCCCTGCGTGTCACCCGCCGGCGCTTGCTGACTTTCTTGGTGTGCGGGAAGCGCCTTGGCTCCGCAGCGAAGGCTGCGCTGTTTCTCCGTCGAGTTTCTCCATTTACGTCCCCCCCGCCCCGTCCCCTCTGCTCCCCTCTTCTCTCCTCGCTTGACAGCCAGGCTCGTGCTTGTAAAGCAACATCCATCCCCATCCCGCTGCTGCTACCGCCGCACTCGCTCCATGGGGCCCGTCTGCTACCTGCGATCTTTCTGCTCGCTAAGCGAGGAAGCGTGGCGTCCTGCGGCCCTGCAGGATCGCGAGCCTCCTTCAGGAGTGATGCTTGTGCCCACTAAGCCGCTCGCCCTCCTTTCCCTGCCGCTGGGGCCCTCGAGACCATTTGTCGCTGATCAGGATAGTTATGTTAAAGTTTCCTATCTTTTAAGCGCGTTGGAGTTGGCAAGGAATGTGAAATTTTTACATCTCCTGCCCCATCTGAGTTCTTCAGGACAAGTTACATAATCTGCAAATAAATCAGTTTTCCTGTGTTTTTTTGCCAGATGATTACAAAATCAGGCCTCGTGCACCTCGGTTTACGTTCTAATGAGTAATAGTCAGAAGCTTTTAGAAGAGCAGAGGGAGGTTCCACTTATTTCTACAAGTTATCTGCAGAAAAAAGATGAGAAAAGGTCCCAAACACCCATCTAGATGTGGCCCTGGGAGGTGTTGATTGCCTCTGTTGATTAGCCTTTTTCAGTAGCAAGATACTTTATAAATTCCGTTGCTTACTTTAAATCCCCGATACTTAGAAACACTTCTGACCTTTTTAGATACTGTCTGGTGGATCTTGAGTTCTTAAGAGGTTACGATAGCAAAAATATGAAAGTAAGTGCTGGAACGTTAGCTCTTTTTGTTGCTGGTTGGGAATTAAACTGAAGTGACTTGGTCAGGTGGTTCATGAATCTCTTTCAGGAAACTGTTCCTTTTGCAGACTTTCACAGCTTTGATAGCTCTGTCTCACCTAATGGAATCGACTCTCAGCCTGCTGGTTTGGCATTACCGTTGCGTTGATCCAAACCAGCAAACCGTGTGCGTCTGACTATTACAATTCATTTAAGGAGGGCAAGAATTGAAAATATCAGTATCATGTGGAGTAACCAAATGGCCTGTATATATTAGGCCATGAATTTATGAAGAGGCTGCTGAATAGAACAAGTTTGCCAGATCTTTTTCTATCCAACTTTAATACTATGTTGAAATCCACAAAAGTAATTTAATCTTCAGAATTATCTGGACAGTTTTAATATATTGGCTCAGTTGGAATAGTGATTCCACGTGCAATTTTTTATTGATAAATATTTCCTTTTGTTATAAATATGTTCACCTTTAAAGAGCTGGTCCTTCCTTAAAAAAAGAAAAATGAGATGAAATTCTGACACTTTTAAAATTATAACCCACTTGTTAAGTGAGGATATTGTTTCTTTTTTTACCTCTGTGGAACTCCTTGTCTTACTGTTTTCTTGCACAGTACTTTGCTGTAGTTTTTCTGCACTGAAGAGAGATATTGGAGCTGACCACAATGCACTCAGAAGATTCTGTTCTTTATTCTTGCACAATTTTCTGGAGAAACCTGCTTGTTTTGCCCTCTCCGTGCTTTGTTTATGGTGGGAAGGCTTTAAAGCTGGATGTAGCTGTGCACTGTAGAAGCATTCTTGGTCTGGCTGAGCTGAACCTCCTGCAGCACCTAATACCGTAGTCCCCTCCTCTTGAACGAGTTGTTTTATTTTAGACTGGCCTGTGTTTTGTCCTGGGTTTTGACAGCTCTGTTGACGATTGTCCTGTTTGTATCGAGAAATGATCTCAGTTGTAACTGAATCCTGATCTGAGACTTTGTTTTAAAAGTGATCTGAAAACCACTGGAAGTGCAGAGCGCTGATGTGGTGTTCATTTAGTCTCACCTTGCTTCAGTATGCCGTCTCCTTGACCCTGCAGACAATCCAGTGTGAAGGTTACATATTTGAGGATGCTGGGAGCAAAGCATTTTTTCCATTCCCACTGTTGTTTGTCTTGCTTCCCCTGGATCAAATGTGAACTAGCTATTCTTCATCCTGTCTTTCAAAGTCTTTATTGTACCTTTAATGGCACATACTGCTTCAGTTGAAATGAAGCTACAAGGACTAGTGTCAGAAGATTATTGATGATTACAAAGTCAGGGGCATGCACTGCCCTTTTCAAGTGATACTGAAAAGCAGAGGCAGGCATGCTTGCTGACATAAATTGGGCCACGTTTTCTAGCTTGCACATGTTCTTGTAGATACTGGCAAAATATTTGTTCTTGAGTAGCACCTGTTCTAGCCCTTAACATTTCTTTGAGCTATCTTTTTGGCTCCAAAGCTTTTTGGTGCTATTGCAGTGCTATTTGTCATTGCTGTTTTTTCAGCCTAGTGTTGCCCTTCAATAGGTATGAGTAACCCATGTTTGTGTAAGGGTGGATTGGTTTATATTCACACCTAGGATATTTCCTCACAGTCTCTTTTTCTCTGTACAAATGAAGCAACTTTACAGTGTCAGACCTCTCTCTTCTACAAGTTCTATCTTCTTGGGCCTTTCTCTGAATATGATCTTTTTATGTTTTCTGTGGGACCCTTAGCTTGTGGGACCTATAAAACAGTAAATTAATGTCCACTAAAGACATTACTGGCAGCAAGATCACTAGAGCAGACAGTAGTCTGTTTAAAATTG
Organism: Dromaius novaehollandiae; assembly: GCF_036370855.1. NCBI lineage: Eukaryota > Metazoa > Chordata > Aves > Casuariiformes > Dromaiidae > Dromaius > Dromaius novaehollandiae. The sequence goes on from NC_088106.1 coordinate 12,150,652, forward strand.
GAACCCTGTTGCCTTGATAAACTTGGTTTGAGCCATCTGGATATGCTATTGGACTGCCCATTATTTCTCATGTAGAGGAAGGAGCCAAGATCTTTGGTGTTTGATGGACACTGAGAGACAGCTGAGAGATTAAATCTGCCTTTCACAGAGCATTCCAGCTCCCCATGCTGTTAGGGAACCACATGCTCTGTACATCACCTTTTCACTTCAGAAGACTGTCTTAAACATCGTGTATATCTCATGGTGTGGACTGAAGACACACACTGATCAGGTATATCAGTGAGAGTAGCCCAGCTCCTCCTTCCTCTCCCCTGCCTCTTACTTCTCAGTACTATGGATACTCTTTCATAAGATTTTTTCCTTACCCAGAGAGAAAAATCTGTACGTCTCTCTTCTGTCACTGTGTCATGCCTCTGATTTGGCAATGGATATATTAACACCAGTGATATTTTCTTTCCATGACAACCTTAAATGCAAACCCTGGCCTATTCTGGTAGGAAAAGTGATAGCATTTCCTCATCTTTATGATTTAGCAAGAAGGACAGCCCTTTTTGCAGGGCTGGAAGCTTCCCTGTTGTTCCATTAGAGTTGTCTGGATTCGTCAGTCCTCCTAGAATGACTTGCTCTCTAGGTTTGCCTCTTTTGTCACATCCTCTACATCTCAGATGTGCAGTTTACTTTGTAATCAGGTGGAATGGTCTGTTGTTTTTCACTGGAGTAGACGCTGTGGCATTGCCTATCTTCTGAGGAGCTTGATTCATAACACACAGGTAGTAACAAGGAGAGATTTTAAAATTGATAAGAGCTTAGCCAGTTGCCTTTGGCATTTGCCAGATTTGCATAAAAGATTATCATGTAAGTCAATAAAAAATGATGTTCTAGGTTGGTGCATTATAAATTGTGTGCTGCTGTGCAGTACATGGGCAGGGGGAAACCTGAACTGTCCGAAGCTGCCTTTTTTTCAGCAGAGGGACTAAGAGGTAGTTGTTACCTAGCTGTTCTCATGGGGTATTTTAATGTTTGGAACAGTTACTCTTCTGTATATGTGAAAAACTATATGAAAACGATGAACATCATGATGTGTTCCTAAGGGGAACACAGGAGGGATTTGGCTGTAGAGTAGATGATACGGCCTCAGGTACTGCTTTACCCCCTGAGCAGTTCCTGCTACTTGTACTCCTTTATGAGACACCGCTTCTGCTCATATTCCCCGGTCTGTAGTCCTGCCTTTGTCCGGCAGCTTAGCCTGATCTATTTATATTACAGGTCTATTTATATTGTTTCAGGATAACTTTCATCATTGTTCCAAGTGCATCTGGAAAGAGAGACTGAGGCTTGCTGTGTAGCAGCAGACATTAGGAAACAGGGAAAAAATACTTCATTCTCTGTAAAGCTTTTTTCCTCTTGGCCTGTGGGACTGAGACTGGTGCTTCGTTTAACTTCAACCAAATGTCAAATGAAGGGTGACTGGTTGAAAAGAAAATGTCCCTAATTTATGGAGTTTCTTGTAAACAAGAATCAACTTCTCAGTTCCCTTTTGCTTCCTGCTTATGTTTTCTTCCTGCACTGGTCAGAGAGAACTTCCCCTTTATCTTTCTGCTTTAAAGACATCGTCTGTCAATCCTTTTTCCTTCCTACTCTAGTGTTATAACTTAGTTCTAGTGACATCTTAGCTCTGTTTTCTTTGTTAGCCTTTTCTGTCTCTCAAAAAGCAAAGGAAACAGAACCTTTTGAAGGTGAATGTTCAGCAAAGCCAACAAAACAAATTGTAAATGGTGATGCAAGCACAAAAAGGCTGATCAGAGGAGTATTTCTGAAAGCTGGCAATGGGGCAGATCTTTAACATCATATTTTCAGAGCTTCCTTCCTGGATGCTCAGCTCTCATGGTGTAAGTGAGGCATATGTCTGGCCTGCAGGATTGAAACAGAAGGGGTTATCTTAAAACAAATTCCAAGTAGAGAATGTTGCTCTGAGATTATTTTTACTTTTAGATAAAGTTTTTAAATTTTGTTCATGCCTCTCACTCCCAAAAAGCCATTTCCAAGTGGAAGTGTATACAGAAATTGCATTTTATGTGAATGTATGTTCTGGGCGGAAGCTTTTAGTTTCAAACAGGTGATTTTAGTTAGGCATTTGTCCCCAAACGGCCTGTGGAATAGCTTCCTCCAGTTCCGCAATATCGTATCGTACAGAAGGTGCTTATTGCCATGAAGTGTCGGTATCCATGGAGTGGAAGGTGGTAGCTATGTAGGGCAACTCAGCTGTGATGTAGGGATTTGTCCAGTGATACGCTGAAATACTGCACATGGGTTTGAATAGTCTTACAGTCCTAGCTCTCACGGGTAAGTGAGGCAAGGTATGTCAGGAGAAGGGATGCTTTAAACAGGTCCATTTCTTGTCTGCGGGGTTGAAACAGAAGGGGTAATCTTAAAACAAATTCCAAGTTGAGAATGATGCTCTGAGATTAATTTTGCTTTTAGATAAACATTTTAAATTATGTTGGTGCCTCTCACTCCCAAAAAGCCATTTCCAAGTGGAAGTGTGAGCCTCTATATGAAGACCTGACGGCTGCTGAAAGTAGATTTCCCTTCCATACCTTTTACTGATCCCCAGGGTTTCTGCTGAAACAGATGATTTGGGAGGGGACCACAGTAGCATCTGAGAAGAAGGGTCTAAAGGAAAGGGAAGAAGATAAAGCAGAGTAACCTTGTAGGACAGAGGGAAAGAGAGAAGCCTCTGACTTTTAGAACATGCAGAGGTTAACTGGGGATAGTAGGAGACAGAACTGTAATATGCCATTAAACCGGGAGCTGAGATAATACCCAGGCTTCTCTTTCTAAGTATTTCATTGCTTTCTCTTGGAAATCAGAACTGAACTAGTGTCTGTGCTAACTGCTGTTCCTTAAATTCAGATTTATTGGTTACTTTGATCTAAGAATTTAGCAGACTCAAAAGCTTTATTCCTTGTGCTTGACTGTTGCTAAGACTTCTAGTGGTTCCAGCTTTATGGGAAGTTTCATAATAGTTGATATTTTCCATAAAAGTTCAGCTCCAGAGTTGTAGGATTACAAGGAAATCCTTCTTTAAAGTTGTTCCTACACTTCAAAGTTGAGGGCAGGGAGCAAGTGAAAGCACAAATACATTTGAAATAGAAAAACACAAAAGGCAAATTACTGCACTTTTTCATATTATTCCTAATCTATTCTAATGATTTGCTGAGGGCTCAACTGATTACTTATTTGCTGTTTGATACCAAAAATAGATGTGCTCAGTGACTTTTTTTTTGTGACCACCCAGAACCTCCTTATCCATTCTGTAGAAAGAGGCCTCCAGTGTCACTGACCAGATGTTTCTTACATGTATTGCCTCTTTTGCATAGTGTCAAAATGTTTGGTGCTTCAGCCAGAAGGGCACTGTCAGGGTCAGAGATAATATTATGTACACTGTTCAGCCTTCTTTTCTTTTTTTTCTTTTTTTTGCTTTTTTTTTTTTTTTCCGTAGCCTGCACTACCTGACCTGTACTACTCTTGTTCACATTGAATAATAACATGAAGGTATTCAGGGTACTCCTTCTGAGAAGAAGGGTGCATGGATGTTTGTTAGGGACCTGTTATTAATCAAGCAAATCAGTTTAACAGAAATAGTGGGACCGGGGCTGGAAGATGTTATGTTGTGTGGTACCACTCAGTGTTCAGACAGTGAAAAACTACTCTGAGCCGTCATGGTGAATAAACAGGAGTAGAAGGGTGGCTTCTTAGAAATGGAAATGTGCCCTGTGCTAGGTATGCATCTAGGGAACTAATGGTTAGCTAAACAGTTGGGGAGTCTGTCCTCCCTAGCAATCCTCTTGATTTCAGATTTTTTTTGATAGTTCATCCCTTCCACCTTTGCATTTTGTGCCTTTCCCTCACCTCTTCATACAATGTTCCAACAGATTTGGTGGCTGGATCCAGAACTGACGTATGGCAATGCCAAGCCATTTGTCTTCACGCAGGGCCACTCAGTGTGTAACCGGTCTTTCTTCCCCTGCTTTGACACACCAGCAGTGAAATGTACCTATTCAGCTACTGTTAAGGTAAGTGACTGAATTGATGTAAATGGTTAATTGGGCACTTTGCTGCCTGTATTTTGTGAAAGCATAGTTATGTTGTTTATGTATATGTTATATAAAATGTTGTATTAGTTATGCTATAAAGTGATATAAAAATATGGGATTTTTAGATCCCATAGTCTGGTTCTCCAAACAAAAACAGATTAGTGTCATAAAAGTGACTGTGTTGCCTATCGCACTTGGGTCTTGCATTCTCAGAATTCCACACTGGAAGAATAACCCTGAAATGGATGATAGGAAAGAGAGAATTTGGTTGGTTACTTCCAGTAGTGGTTATTGATAATAATACACACAATTTAAACAGCTGTTTAAAATTTGAATTCAAACAGTTCTCGAGAGGACAAAACACATGTTTATGAAAGCAGCATCAAATAATGTTGCATTTTGAGTAGATGAAATCATTTGATATGAGTGCCCATACAACTGAGCAGTAATATGTTTGGCAGATACATTTTCACAGGGGATAGATTGTGGTACAAAAAACACAGAAATCTTGCATTTTATATGTTATCTAAATGATTGTTTTTTCATCCATTCCTAAAAGGATGTACTTAAAAAAAGAGATCTATGGTATGGTTCCTTAGCGGTGATCATCTAGTGAGCTGGTGTGTATGATATTGGTCTTTCAGGCTCCAGCAGGCATCCAGGTGTTGATGAGTGCCACTCAAAGTACCTACTTAGAAGAGGAAGGTGTATACCAGTTTTACATGGAATATCCAGTTCCTGCCTACCTAGTGGCCCTGGTGGCAGGAGATCTTATACATGCAGACATAGGTCCAAGGTAAGATTTGCAGCCAGTTGATTCTGCTTTTCGAGTCTCTGTGGGGTGCTGCGAGGCTATTTGGGGTAAATACTTTGAGTCACTGATAAGGGAATAGTTGGGACCAAGAGCTGTGACTCTTCAGAGAGCTTGAGCTTTATTTAGATGTAAAGAATTTTACAACATTGCACTGTAAGGTGAAAGAGATCACTCTTTCATAGGTATTTCTTATTGACTCTCTTAGTCATTACAGCTGCTTGCCTTATTGCCTTCAGGCGATTCAAATGATCTTTGAATCAATGATCATCTTCTGCCATGTATGCACAAAGCATTAGCCTAAAGAAGGCCTGACTGAGGTGAGACCTCTTAGCAATATTGTCATACATAGAAGTTTGGTAAGAAGGCAGGCTATTCTGTATGAGAGAGAATTTGGTTCAGGGAAGTATCACGTGATGTTTTCTGTTTTCTGACAGGAGCAGAGTGTGGGCAGAGCCTTGCCTGCTGCCAACAGCCATCAGCAAGCTTTCTGGCATGGTAGAGCGCTGGTTGAGCGCTGCAGAGAGTCTGTATGGCCCATATATATGGGGAAGGTGAGTTTAATAAGTCTCCCAGGATTGTGTAATGGGAACAAAATAAAGTAATTTAAGAAATGATAGTGCATCTTCCCTACATTGGCAATAACAGGAAAATCAGCCTCTCATTGGTGACACTGTAGTAGTCAGAAACAAACTCTGGAGTTTTGGCTTTCTGTTTGGCAGAGGGGAGCATACAAGCAGGGTGGTGTTCTGCTGGGTACGGTGGGCAGAAATTGGAGGTTTCTAAACACTGCACCTTTCCTGAGGAGGGAAGTGGGGGTTTTTTTCTTTCTTTTTTTTTTTTTTTAAACTATAGTGTTTTGTGATGTAGATCCGACACTGGGCTGAACACCATTTAAAGGGTATCGTGGTTTTATTTATTTATTTTTAGCTTTGATCCTTCCATTTGGTACTTGGCATGTGATATGCTTATTGAAATATCCCTGAGGATGTTGAAAACTTGACTCAATACAGATTCATTGCCAGTCTTAATATAAATGATGTTCATAGGGTGTAAAATTAAGCATGACTGTGATTTAATAGCGTTAAAAGAGCATGTTTTTGAGAGATTTTTTTCATTCTCTGGATGTTTATAAAGGCTTCCTGTATTTCTTTCCTAAAGGTAAGTGAGAAGAAAGCGTGTGTGGGGGGTTTTTTGTTTTTTGTTGGCTTTTCTTAACCCCAAAACCAAAACCCACAAAATGTCTGAAATAGTCTGAGAACGAGGCACAGCATGCCAGTGCCGATCATTGGTGGAGAAATGTAGAAAACAAAGTGAACAAGATCGTTACATTCTGAACCAGATGGACTAGAATCATTGTGCTGACCCTACAGGCCCACCAGATCAGTTCAACCACTCTACAGCTTCCCTGCTTCTCTTTTTGCTGGGAGCCTCTGGGGATGGGGCAAAGATCTGTGTATGTATGTGGGCAGTGCATGTGGAGTAAACTTGGTGGTTCTGGCTACTAGACATACAAATTGTGATCAGTTTGCATACATGAAGGGAGCCTGATGCTTCTGGTAACTGTTGGACCTGCAGCACATGAAAAGAATGTCTAGTCTTATGTCCAAAGCTGTGCAGCTCCTTGACCAACAAAATAAAGTCTGCGATCCCCTTATCAGAAGAATTAGGCACCACTGGCCTAGAAGGTTTGTTTCTGGAATCACAAAAACTGTCAGAAGAGCTTTTCCTAAGGAAAAAAAATGATCCAGTGTATGTCTTTTGAAATAGCTGTAATTTACCTATCTCTTCTCTCCCTCTTTCTCTCTCTTTCTCTCTCTCTCTCTCTCTCTCTCTCCCCCTAATTTAGATATGACATTGTTTTTCTTCCTCCATCCTTCCCTATTGTTGCCATGGAAAACCCATGCCTGACCTTCATCATCTCTTCCATTCTGGAGAGCGATGAATTTCTAATTATTGATGTCATTCATGAAGTTGCCCACAGCTGGTTTGGAAACGCAGTCACCAATGCTACTTGGGAAGAGATGTGGCTGAGCGAGGGGCTAGCCACATATGCCCAGCGCCGGATCACCACTGAGACCTATGGTATAGCTGCAGAAGTGTTTTTCCTTACGATGCATCTAATCAGTAATCGAGAGTTGGTTGCACAGAATACTTGCCTTGGGAGCTCCAAAGTCTGTAGAAAGCTGTTTTTCTTTGTTGTTCTGGAGCATGCATGGCCCTAGATTTTGCATTGACCATCTTGGATACTTAGGATATGAGATTTGTTTGGCTTTGGGTGGATTCAATACTTGACATGTAATAGAGGGGTTAGTTGAAATGTGTACGGTGTTATAAGGAGGTTTGTAGGAACTTTGGAATTACTGATACCAGGCAGGGGTTCATCTGTCAGACCAAGGTGAGTAGAGGATGCTTCAGAGAAAGATGTGAGAAATCTTATTATAGTTACATTGTGAAATAACTATCCTCCGAACAAGTATCTTTCTCATACTGGTCAGCTAGTGGTTAGCTGCTGTTGGAAAGAATGATGGTATCAAATAACATGTACACATCTGCCTAGCTAACTCTTTATCTGTCTGAGGCTCTCTGTAGAGTCATAGAACCCAGCCTTTTACAGCTTGTATCAGTGAATTTATAGGTCAGTTGTGTGGTATTGTCTTTAGAATATATAAATCATTCTTTTTGCCTTTCAGTTTAATTGAACTTTTCTTGAAGTGATTAATAGGAATGTACATTTTTCTACTTTTTCCTGACATTTTCTTAAAAGTCTGTGCCATGTGCACTCTTACGTGTTTTCTTAAATGATCTTACTCTATTTCATCTTTCTGAAAATCTTGCAGCAGGAGTGTTTAAAAGCATGCCTTTGTTTATTCATGTATATTGTTTTTGAAGATAAGATGATACTGAAATTGTAGGGAAAGAAGTGCTGTGAATATATATGGAGGCATTACAAAATATAGTCTTTGAAAGCTGTTGTATGCTGAGTAATTCCCAATGTTTAGGACTCTCTTCTATTGAGTTACATTATGTTATACATGACAATGATATGAATAGGTTGAAAGATATCTTTGGGTACACATCCTCTATCCCATCTTAGTCTCTCTCTGGCATAAGATGTAATCCTTGCTGATTTTGGTTTGTTCTCTTGAAATTTGGATCTAGTTATTTCAAAAAGCAATTGTTCAGGAAACTGAGAACTGCCTCTTCCTGTGCCATTCTTCATTTAACTTTTTTTCTGCAATCTGCTTTGTTTCTAGGACAATCCTATGATCTAAATCCTGCCCTTTCTGAAGTCATTTGTGGAGTATCTTCTGCTGCTAGTAGAAAGGCATCTTTGTAATGGTATTGTTTACAGAAATAGGAGTCTAGGGACCACCACAGCTCTTGGATCCTACCTAATCCTCCTCCCTGTTTCTAGCTTGAAATAATTGCCCTAAATACTGTCTTGGTTCTTGCTTCCTCCTGTGAGGCAGATCTTTCCCTTTCTCCCCTATACAGATTCTTCTGTCTTACAGACATACCCTGGTTCTTCATTCCCATTCTGTTTATGTCAACTTCTTAGGTATAGAGTGAGACTCTGAGATCATACCTATGTAACAAGCCCTATCAGTGAAGTTGAAGACTTAGCAAAGAAAGCTGTGTTAAGGGTCCTGGATGTTAGGTATCTTCTAAATCTGAATCCGTTTCCCACACCTTTCTACATCTGCAAGAGTATAATAAAGATCTCTTGACAGCTAGTTTGGCTTGAAAGTAGAAACACTTTTAGCAGCATGGAACACTCTACGGTGCAGTTAGATAGAAGACGAAGAGTAGCCAACCTGGTTGCAGCTACTAAAGAAATCGTGATGAGTGGAAGGTGAAAACTGTATGACGCAATATGGCCAGGATGCTAGATAAAGCTTCAGAAAGATCTGCAGGATCTTTAATAGACTTGCTACATCTAAATCCTTTTCTGTTTGCACCCAAGAGGTGACATTCCCTAAGTAGTATCCCTGACACTGAAAATGGAAGCGTAAGCAAAATATCTACTGTTATACAACTGACTACTTTTTGTAGCACATGGTTGCCCCTTGAAAGTAACCAATACAATAGTTATTCCAATGCTGCTCCGCTTATCTTGCAAGAATTGGTAAGATGATATCAAGGATGTAAATTTTAGCATATTTTTCATGCTGCTTAATTATTTCAGTACAGGCTGCTGCATAATCAGAATGAGTACGTACACTATTTCAGGTTCTGACTTCCGTTACAAATTGCAAGGAATTTTTACAGTCAGTTTCCCTGCCATTACATTTGTGATTCTCTCTTGCTATTGTCTCTTACATTTTCAGTAGTCAGTATTTTGTACATGTGGTAGTTTAGCAGTCATTTTTCCAGAACCGACCTGTTTCTTTCCGGGATAGGAGCTGCCTTCACGTGCTTGGAGACTGCATTCCGCCTTGATGCTCTCCACAGACAAATGAAGCTCCTTGGAGAAGACAACCCCGTCAGCAAGCTTCAGGTTAAACTGGAGCCAGGTATTGCTTTTCCTGGAGCTACAGTACACAGAATTTCTATATACAGATGCTGGAATATGGACAAAAAAAAAAAAGACTAATTTTTACATACCCTTTGTAAAAGAAAGAAAAAAGAAATTTTAGTTAGTAAAACAGTCTAAAAGTAAATGAGGGAACTTGCCTTCAGTGAGCTGCATGTTTTGATTTTCAGTTTTTAAAATATGGATGAAGTTTTCTTCAAAATTTGCTAACTCACCTATATGAATATTCTATTTAAAAACAGAATGTACAGATTCCTTGGGCAGAAATGAAGTGTGAAAAACTTCTGCCTTGAAAGCTGAGTAGCTTTGAACCTGTGAATGTGTAAACTTAGGTAGTTTATAATGAAAATATTTAGAAACATCAGATAATTTTATTTTATTAAATGTTCCTCTTTTTCTGTGTTTGTGTAAGTAATAACTACATTTGTTTACATAAACAGAAACATATGTACTTGCTTTCCTGTTGAGTCAACTATGCAATGTTAGAGGCTGTTTGATTATCTCCTGAGCCAAATATGCTTTTGCATCTTAGCGCTATGTGACTCTTCGTTGATAGTTCTCTAATTTTATCATTATCTGTTTCATTGAAAGTGGATATGGAGCCCCACTCTGTGAAGCTGTCTTCACTCTAGATACATGAAATAAACTAGAATGCACATAGGTATATAACTGGGACTAAGTGGGATGGGAGAGCAAAAGTGTGTTGAAAGTCTCCAAAAAAGGAATATGTAATGCTTTCCTTGTATTGAAATATATGGTGGTTCTCTGAGTTTGGGGCTGAGAAAAGGTTTTGTTTTCAAGTTCCTGGTGTGCTTTCAGTGTCTTCTCATTTGAAGGGACTTGTTCCATAGGGAATTAATATTTAGCCTACAGTCATTGATTTTTTTCAGCTGTATGTTTGGACTGCTTCTCAGATGACACTGAGCAGTAAATTAAGTGTACTGATAACAGGCTTGTTTTGTTTTTAAGTCACTGCACCTCAAGTATGAGATCTCTAGGGGGTCCGCACATTTAGAAGGGCTAGAAACTAGTGTCCTCATTAAACAGTGTCTTGTAATGTTGTTGTTTTTTCCTTTCAGGTGTAAATCCTAGTAATTTAATGAACCTCTTCACCTATGAGAAAGGCTACTGCTTTGTTTACTACCTGTCCCAGCTCTGTGGAGACCCAAGACACTTTGACTCCTTCCTAAGAGTTAGTGTGAATATGTACCTACAATGCCTAAAATGTGCTTCTCTTGAGATTTAGACTTGCTTCGGTTTCAGGTTTTGTCACTGTGACTAATTGTCATGGTGATTAAGGGTGAAGTAGAATACAAGGATGTCTGAGATGGAAGAATAGTGTGGCCCCTTCTGCCACACTGGGATGATTCTCTCAATGCATGACAGGTTTTTCATGAGTTTTCTCTTAAGTGCATGTGCCTATGCTCTTCTTCGATCTCAGATTCTGAGCTTATGAGGTTGCCAAATACAGAGGAGTAATATATTTTTTTATCTCTTGTTCTGTGCTCCAAATAAATTAAAAAGCTGTTCCAACATAGATTAGTTATGGCTGGAATGATGTGACTTTATTCAATACTAAAAATCCTCAACATTTGCTTTTTAAGCTAGAGTGACTGGAAAACCAACTCCCTGCAAAAGGCACAGTTTCCTATATTTGGGGGCAGGTTTGGTATCTTGGAGCACATTTGCAAAATCCTGTAGAAAATTATCTTTATGAACGATTGACTTCTTTTTGAAAAGTGACACAACTCACTGCTTTTTCTTTTTGCTGCATGCATTTTCTCTTTCTTCTCCTCTTCCCATCCATCCCCCGTTCAATCTTTCTCTCCTGTATAGTTATATCAGTATGACTTTAGTCCATAGTCTCAGTGAATAATATGGTAGTCAGGTGTGCTCCTGACTTTCACAAGTGTGAAGTTTGGGGAAACCTTCCTGCCCTTGGTATGTTAGTGTGTCAGTGATCTGGATCAGAAAAAACTTGTACTTAGCTGACAGTATCTTTGCAGCTACCTTCCTTTTTCTTGTTATGGTGCTTTCCTCATCTTATGGTGGAGGGAGAACGTTTTCTTGATTTAAACCCTCACCTGCCTTCCAAATACCTGTTCTCACTCTTTTATCCAGTTTTTTTATTGGCTACAGTGGTTCTCCATCAATCAAAAGCTGTCTTTCTTCTAACCATAATTTATCCTTTATGCTATTTCAGGCCTATATTGAGAAGTACAAATTTACCAGTGTTGTGGCTCAAGATCTTCTGGATTCCTTCCTGAATTTTTTTCCAGAGCTGAAAGAGCAATGTGTTGAGAGCAAAGCAGGTAGGGAGATTTTTTTTTAGCTAACTGCAGAAACTATAGAAACTCTGGATGATAAATTTTGTGCTTGGCTTAGAGAATGCATGAGCAAAAGCTAAGTCTGAGGCAAACAAAATCCTTTGGCAGGAGCCAGATGTTCATGTTAAAATTGGTTGTGATGATTTAGTGTTACTGCCTCTGTGTTGGGGAATGAGAATATCTTAATTTGCCATGCAGTTTCAGCCTTAATCATCTAAGTGCCCCTTGGTGATGTTCTGATTAACTCATTTTTCACTCTGCAGACAGAGTGGTCAGTGTATATGAATGATATTTACACATGTTCAAATGGAAATCATCATGATTACAGGGAGAGGACGATGGGAGCTTACACTGAAATTCCATGTATTTTAATTACAGGAAACATGCTTTGACAACTGTAATGTTCTCAAGATCCTTTTTGCATGTAAACTGTCTTCCACAATGTTTCCTCTCTTGTCATTCTCTCCTTATAACCTCTCCTTGCTGGTGGGTTTGTAAAGATCTATAGTCTACTAGATGTTTATTAGCCTGTTTTCTTAAAGAAATGAGACTACTGTGATCATGCCTTGTGTCCATCCTTACAAATAATCATCAAACTTATGGTCAGTTTAAACCAAATTGGCAGTGGAGTACAGCTCTACTAAGTTTCTACAAGCTTTGTGGAAGCTGCCTGCAGAGACATGTAGATTAGTGCTATTACTGTGGGAAAGGCTGCAGCATGAGCTCAGCACTTCTGTGTTTTGTTTGGCCCAGTAGTTGGCTAATGAGGGAACCACAGTCTGTGCTAACTCTGCTTAGCTAGTATTCAGGGGATTTGGGAGAGAGGAGTTTTAGGGGAGATGGTGTGGAACTGGAAGTCTTGCCAAGGGTAGGAAAGTGCTGAGGTGTTAGAGGGTCAAGCAGGGGCAGCTCTGTTGGAAAACAGGCTCTGTTGGTTCTGCCACTTGTTGAGAAACTTTTTTGATTTTACTTACCAATGGTGTAAATGAATCTAAAATTGCTTATGTTTTTGCTGGTTGGGATAGAAGGGGTTTAGTCAGCCCTCTCACCTCCTTTTCTTATGAAGCAAATTTTCCCTGTTTTTTTCGGAATCATAGACATTTGTCTGCCTGGAAGTCTTGATACTCACTGCAATGATAAGTTCTTGAGAAACGTGTTAAGTACTAGATAACATCACAGTTAAATTTGGCAGAGATTTTGCTGGCACTCTACCAGGTGTAGCATAGGCTACCCTGATGAATCTGCCAAGGCTGATTGGGGCTCTCTCAGGATCTTGCTTCTGGTATGTCACTACAACTATAGGTCGGTCTGACTTGCTGTTGTTAGAACCTCTTTAAAGTGTGCTAGAAGCAGTTCTGAACCTTGAGACAGCCAAGCCACCCATAGAAACTCCTGTTTGACACATTTTGGTGCTCCTTATTCCAGGACTGGAGTTTGAACGTTGGCTTAATGCTACAGGACCTCCGTTAGCTGAGCCAGATTTATCTCAGGGATCCAGTCTGACCAAACCAGTGGAGAATCTCTTCAAACTCTGGACCACCGAGCCGCTGGATTCTGCTGCTGCTGCCAGCAGTGTTGACCTCACTAAATGGAGAACGTTTCAAACCGTGCTTTTCTTGGACAGATTGCTGGATGGGTCACCACTGCCACATGGTGGGTACTCTATCAGGATGGTAGAAAAATATTTCTGGAACGAAGACTTGAATTCTTTAGTTTATTTTGTTCAACTATCACCAAAAACAAAGAAAAAGAAAAAGAAAAGCCCCATTCCAAGTTGAGTTTATCATTCATTATTCTCTAATGACCCTCAAACATGACAAAATATGTCATAATAATATGTTCTTTCTCTGTGTATCTGCTCTCTTCAGTGGTGATAAAAAAGCTTTCGGAATGTTACTCCTCTCAGCTGGACTCCATGAATGCAGAGATCCGTATCCGCTGGTTGCAGATTGTAGTCCGAAATGACTATTATCCAGACCTTTACAAAGTCCGTCGCTTCTTGGAAAACCAGGTACTAACTGCTGGATTAAAATCACTGCACCTCTCAGTGCATGAGACATGTGCATGAGACATGCGACGTGAAAGACCTTGGAACTTCTGCTTCCTGGCCAAGTGTAGACCAGGTGTGTTGCAAAGGGGCCGAGCATGGCTCACCTGCTAGCGGGTGGGGAGGAATGGGCAGATGTAATTTGAATTGCCTACCAATAATCTCTGCTTTTCTAGACTAACTGAATACTCTTGTCCCAGCTCTGCCCAATGCATTTTTTGTGTTGCTTTGTAGCAGCCCTGGCTTTTCTAGAGAAGACTTTTTCACAATACTAAATCATGTTGTTTTTTTTTTTTTCCTGTGAATATTTACATTTCAGGCAAGGCTAGGGCTCATCAAATTGCTTTCAATAGTAGTTTTATTGTGCAGGAGCAAAAGGTTAATGCAGGCATTTGCTGTGGCCTGTTCTCCTCAGCCTTTTAAGTAATTCTGTTATTTGCGGAAATAGCTCAGTCTTAGAGAACAAGTGGGTTTTTTTTTATCATTTGTAAAAATCTTTGTATTAAATTTATTTAGAATAGGCTTGGCTAGGCTATGTTGTGAAGAAATGTGATATTTGTCTCCAACCTGAAGTCATTTAGGGCTATCTCAGTAGTTATAAAATGGCTGAACCTCTTGCCTTTCACTGAAGTGGTATTATCCAGTTCTCCTTTTTTGCAGATGTCTCGGATGTACACAATTCCACTTTATGAGGACCTTTGCACTGGCACCCTGAAGTCTTTTGCCTTAGAAATTTTTTACCAGACCCAAAACCAGCTGCACCCCAATTTGCGGAAAACCATCCAGCAGATCTTATCACAGGGCTTGAATCCACTTCCTGCCATAGACACTACAGCAGTCACTACAGACACACCAGCAATGGTGCTTGAGGACAAAGTCTCAGAGGCCACTAACGGTGCCATTTCACTCAGGGATGTTAATGTGTCTGCTTAGATCACCAGCTCATGCCAGCCATGAAGCTTGAAAGGGGGGACAGGAACAGAGGAAAGATACAAAGTGTCACCTCCTTTCCCTCAGCCCTGCGGCTGCAGTGTATTGTTGTAACTGGATTTCTTTTCCCAAAACACAAAGCAAATGTGCCTTCAAGTACCCAGCATGTGACACTGCCAGGCTTCAGAGATCTCCTTCAGCTGTGGGATGGATATTTTGATTCAGTTTATACTGAGCAGGGACTCCTGGGCAGTTGCTTCTCCAGGGAAAGTGGATAGTTTTCTTTCCTGAGGCTCTTCTGGATGATTTCTCTGAGTTGCTTTTGTTTGAGGCCACTGAGGCACATCCTACTTGCTTTATGTATGGTGCTGGGGAGTGTATATGTATCCAGCTGCCATTATCCTGATATTTGGGCCAGAGTTCTGCAAAGGAGAGACTCAGGAATTTAAAGTGGCAGGAAAATGTTTTCATGTAATGCTTCTTACTGTGACAGAAGTGTTGTGATTTGGGAGATAGGGGACTAATGCTTAAATAATTGAGAAACTAATTTTAAATAGTGCCTGGGTTTTTTCCCCAGTTGGATAAATAATAATGTTTTATATATATATATCTCTATATATATTAATATATAGATGTGTATATATATATATTCATATGTATATGAAGAGCAGGGAAATCTTATAATGGATTTGAAATCCCTCCGTAGTTAACCCTACCCTCAGTTTTTCCTTTGCACTCATTGGGACAAGCAATAATGAAACGTTTAGCCTCGAATTTTCAGAAAAAGTTATATTAGATGCCCAAATGCCATCAATTCTGATAGTGGATGGATGCCTAAATCTTTTTAACTGTTTTGACAAGTCTAGCTGCAACCCTTGTTAGTGTCTAAGGATTTGTAGCACGTGCATTCTTCAGATGCACTGTGGGTTTTCCATTCTGTGCTTTTGGAAGAATTAACAGGATCTTTTATTTAATTTTTTAAAAGATCCTTAGCATGTGTTGGGCCTGGAGATATCCATGCTAAAATTTTATTGCCTTGAATAACAATTGCCTGAATAACAGTTGCTCAGTCATATGATAGTCTGAGGGAAGCACCCTCTTTCTTGATGTGAAATTTTTAAGCCCTGCTTTACCAGAGTCTGTTCTGTGACTCATGGAGGTGGGACGATGCCAATTCATTTACACAGCATGCTATTTCTCTTGATCACTAGCCAGGCACACAGGACGGAGAGATCCTATCTTCTGTCTGTGCCATCTGGTCTTAAAAGTGCTGATGGCAAAGCATTGTTGGGGTTGCTGTTGCAGCCCGAGGGAATCACACAGTACAGGTGATGGTTCTTAGACTCTGTGCCACATTCTTTAAAATGTGGGTCGTTTGTGTGCCTCTTGGTGAGCTCCCAATAATCGTCTCTGAGCTGATGTGTGACCATGATAGTTTGAATAAAAGGTCAAACCTTTGGAAGAGGCTCAGCTAAAGGACATGTGAGAGGGAATTTGTTGCATCCTTTTGGGCAAATTTTAGCACTGCTATGAGGATCTATATAGCACAGGAAGAGGGGAAACTCGGGAGATTTTTTCACCAAAAAATCTGTTTACACCCATGTGTGGATGGGGACTTAGGTGCTGTTACTGGATCTGAATTTTCTGGCTTTAAATTAATTTGGACTTCACTGTAGCCTTAGCCTGGGCTGAACTGGGATAAAGCAATAATAAACTCAGGCCTCCTTAGTGCTTCATTAGGTTTCAAAATGGGCCATCTGCATTGTTGGGCTTGAACTCCAAGCTCTGCTCTTTACTCCTTGAATGGGATTATCTTTTTTGTTCTGTTTTGTTTTCCCAGAGGGGAGGGAGAATCATGTTTTCTGTACAAATCTCTTTCCTTTTTATTTGTTGCTCTGTTGAAAGAGATTCGTGCAAGCTGACTTTCCACTTCCTGAGTTGCCACTGTTGGTGCTGCGTCTCCTAGACCCCACTGCCAGCAGTGGCAGCCTGGCCAAGACCAGTAACCACTAGCATCATTTGGAATCACAGGCCTCCGTTTTAACATGTTTTATTTTGTGGGAGAATGTGTGCGACCCTGGTGGGAATTTTTAATTTACATGGATGCCTTATGATGATTGTCAAATTAAACTAAGCTTTGTGACAAGTTTAGCCTTTTTGGCTGTTTTTCAGTGTCCCTGCTATAGACATATGGAAGAGCTAACTTGGTATGTTGTCTTTTATTTTGTTCTTTTCTGGAGTACAGCACATAACGAGTTTGGAAGCTACTTAAAAGCTGCACAACAAAAAGTTTAAGAGGAGGCAAAAGAAAATAATCAAAAGTAAATATCATTTGTTGTATTACAACTGTCTGAAATACATCAGATCAGCTGTGTGTTTGCATATACATGCATCAGAACAGGGAAATGCTGGCTGAACCTAACAGACTATTTTCTGATTAAAGAATGCAAGATTTAAGTTAGTGTTTTTGTTCTCATCTCTGTGAGATCCCATCAGATGGCTATTTTCATGAGACTTGTTCTCTAAAACACAGAAGTAGAGTAGTAAGATTTGTTGAAAATATTCCACGCTTCTTTATTCAGGTACTTCAGCTCTTCCTATGAACAAGGAATGCATTTTTATTTTGAAGGGATAAAAAATTGGAAGCGTGTTTGTGGAGATAAGCCTTCCTTTCGTTGATACAAAATAAATTAATGCTTCACGCAACTTTCTATCATGATCTGTCATAGACTTT
Organism: Dromaius novaehollandiae; assembly: GCF_036370855.1. Taxonomy (NCBI): domain Eukaryota; kingdom Metazoa; phylum Chordata; class Aves; order Casuariiformes; family Dromaiidae; genus Dromaius; species Dromaius novaehollandiae. The sequence goes on from NC_088106.1 coordinate 12,168,135, forward strand.
ATGTTGACTGGAAAATTAGACTGAGATTAAGTCGAAACTGTTTATGGGCCCTATCTTTGCTAGGTTCATTTCTGATATGTTAAAATAAAATACAGCAAATCAGTTTTATTTAAGCAGATACCAAGAGATAGTTATCTTCCTTTTTCTGAAAATCAAAGCTATTATTTACCTTGTTTATTTCATTGTGGCCTTGAGGAGGGTGATACAGGATCTAGAAATATCACTTGTGGAAAAGCTCTGAAGAGCTAAATGCTTTAATAAAATGGAATATTACTAACTTTATCTTTTTAGCATTTCACAGTCATGTTGGATAATACATTATAATTCCTGTTAGCTGCACGTATTACTCTGTCTAGCTTGTATCAGTAAATATGCTGCTATGGTTATATTACAAAATCCTAACTGTGCAATTTCTATTAACCAAGCGAAATTCTAGCAAGCATCTCAAACATTATGATTTAACCAAAGTTTTGTCACGTTCTCACACTACAGTGACCTTGGCCATTGCCTTTTTTGGATAACAGGCAGCCTTCTGTACTTCTGTGCTAAGCACACTTACTGCACAATTCACTTAGGTCAAGCACACTTCTTCACTGTTTTCTCTGCTTGTATTTGTCCAAAGTTAAAATACCTCAATACGAACAACACTTACACATCACAAGACACTTGTTTTCACACTTTTTATCATAGATTAGTAACAGCTTAAAGTCATTACGACCACAATATCAGACTTTCTGTCTAAAGCAAGCCACAGCAGAAATCACAGTGTAAGATTTATGAAACCACTAATGTCTGAGATACAGAGTTATTTTTTTGTTGTGAAAACCAAATTTAAATGACACTGAATTTGCTGAAGCCCTGGCTAAATTGTTCTAGTTGTTAATTATATGCCTCCTAAAAATGCCTACCTAATTTCTAGTTTGGATTTGTCTAGTTTCAGCTTCCAGGTCTTGGAGCTACTGCCTTGTTTGACAAACATAGGAACTGTTTACTGATAGTAACCTCTTTCCCATGTAAGTACCTCTTAATTCTCAGAGAAGACAAATGGAGTTGTTTAGTCTGTTGCTGCAAGGTATGTTTTCCACACTTCATATATTGCTTTAGTTCTTGTGTGGAGCACGATGTTTCAGCATCCTTTTAAAGTGGAATTGCCAGAACTGCATACCGTTTCTCAAAAATTACCTCAAATGCTGCTGTCTGTATATTCTGCACCAACTTAAAAAGAGATTTTTATTAATGTTGTTGGATGTATGCTGTTCTTTCAGTAATTACAGTCGTAAATTGGGCACTGGTTAGAGTATGTTGTATATTGACCTGGTAACCTTTTCTCTTATACCTGAGGGGTGTAGAGAGAAGTTATTCCATACTCTGGAGGTGACTCTTTTTCTTGTCTACAGAGGAAGACTAGCTAGTTGAGTTAAATTACTGTCCCTGTGTGCATACTGCCCACCACTCCTTCACCACATGCATGCACCTTCTGCACTTGAAAACTCACATCTTATATATCTGATCTCATCAAGAGAGCTAGGATTGTGATCAACATGGTATACTGTGTGCTTCACAAAGATGATATTTTACTACAGCAAAGAGAAATCTCTCTCTAAAATTTAAGAAATGGCATTAATAGGTTTTGCAGAGTATTGGACCCCTTTCCACAAGCATACTTACTGAGATGCTGCGTCTTAAGGAAGAGTGGGAGGTGATATGTAAGGATGGGAGACTGGGGTGTTCTTCATGCCTCTGATTTGGTGGAAGGTGGCACAGGGATTAATGAGCCCAAGTCATAAATGGTTGACATTCTGCATATGACCTATGGAAGCATCAGCTTCTTGCATTGTTTTAATTTTGGTATCTTGCATTATGTTGTTCTTGAGCGCTATTGTAACCAGCATGGAAGCCTGGACCTGTGTTCTGCCTCATGGTGTATCTGAAGTAATGGTGGAAGTCTTTGTCTAGCAGTGGGAGTCTTCCTCAGTCTGAGCTACCCCATCTTTCTAGAAGAAGAGTGAGTTTTCCCACTAGCTGAAGAGAATACTGTATTACCAAGCTGCTTCAGGCTGTCCAAAAACCATCAGGGACTTCTTCCACACTCTCTTGAGCATAAAACTCAAATCCCCTCTCTAAAATCTCCCTTAAGCCACAGAGTGAAATTCTGCGCTATCCCTCTAACCCAGCACTGGCCACTGTCAGCCTAGGAGTATTGCAGGGACTAATAAAGCTCCAAGGACTTTGTGCTTTCCCAATCTTGGTATCGGGATCTAAAGGAATGGAAGAGTTCTCCTGTGTAATTTAAGGATCCTCTGTGTGTCAGAGTTTGCCTGGGTGGTGGGGAGGGAATCTTAGGAAGCAGTCTCATCCATGGGGCAAGTGGATTTTCCTTTTTAGAAGACAGACGTGAGAATATGTGTGAACAGCATTGCTCAGATCACTTTTTACCTGTCTCCCTGTCCTGGAACCATCTGCAGTTGGAGACAAATGACCAATGTGAACACAAGGCTGATGAAACCCAAAGACTGTGGAAAATGATCATGAAAATATCATCAAATACATACCTAACAAAGGATGGTCTTTCACATTGAAATTAGCTTGCTACTTAACCACATGCAAATTCCTTTTAACTGTTTCAATTTCCACAGAAACTGGACTCACCCTCTTGGTGTGTGTTCTCTTCTCTTTTACAAGAAAATATGAAGCACCTATGTGAAGTGCGTTGAGAAACTGACATAAAGGCAAGTGTCATTTTGTCTTAAAATATCCCCTTCAGGACTTGCTGTCTAAATATACTTGTGTTTCTGTCTTCAGGAATAGGTGAATCCAGTAGGATTGCCAGGAGGGCAACAGAGAAAATTCTCTGCTGCCTTTGTTCTGAAGAGCTTTGGGGTTAGTAGAAATAAAACACTGCCTGCTGCATAATGGATGAATTTCACTGCCCACTGCCAGCTTTACAGTCAGGGCAAGCAAAGTATATTAGATATCTTACAGACCAAGAAACTTCCATCTCTTTCCTTCTTCTAACAGAATCATAGATAAATACAGGTAGATGTTTAACTAGTTCACTGATTTACTATATTTACAATGTTAGGTCTCAGCATTCATACTATTTCCTATAATCTGTCCTTCAATAGATTTTTTTACAATTGTCTGTGATTGCTGTTTCCAGAAGAAAGCAGCAAGAGTGAAATCACACAGATGACAGCCTCACTGTTTCTGAGACAGAGCTCTTTTTTTCCTTTCCCTCCCCCAACAGAGACCTATCCTGTGTCAGCACAGCCCATGCAGCTGCAAGTCTATTGCCTGAGCATTAGACAGAGGGGTCCTTATTCTTACTGACGGCAATGTTCCCTTTGCTCCCCAAAGGGTCAGAACTCAAACGTGAGAGGTCTTGTTTGTTGGTTAGATTTGCTGAATGCAGTGGTGTCTGTGAAATGGGCGTATGTAAGGAGCAGAGAGTGTGTTTCTGCATCAATCACGGTCATTGCACAGCTATTGGATCAGCTGTTAGTTACCTGCTAGTGTTTCCATTCTGTTAAGGCTGACGTTTGAGAGAGGAAATTGAGTCATTTCTTTCAGAAATGAATGCAGAAGACTACAGTGCGTTCTATAGATCTCTGTTCTTAAGAGAACATCTCTACACAAGGATCAGGTGATAGTCCTTTGGCCTGCTTCAATATGGCTTTGACCCACCTAAGAAAGCTCAGAACTAGTGGTGGGGTTAGTGAAGGGTGGTCTGGAGGGGGCCTCTTATTCCTGTATTTCTTTCCTTTGTCATTGTCTCCCTTTCTGTGGAAAACTCATATATATATGTGTGTATATATATATATATATATATATATATATATATATATATACACACACACACATACATATATATATAATTTTTATTTCATTAGACAGTGGTGTATCTGTCAAAGTATGGGAATCACCATATTTCCTTTTTCAGCTCAGCCCTTTGACTATTATTTTATGATAAACTATCTCAGGTATTATCTATGCCATTATCTTTAGAAATCACTTCAACAGTGAAGACCAAGAGTTTCTATATCTCTTGGCCCTGCTCTTATCCTGAAGAGTCATAGACATTTGTCTGCCTGGTTTTGTTTTCCTCTGAGACCAAGAGATGTTCAGGTGAATGTTAATCTTCTCCACCTGTGCTCCAGAGAATTTCCACTCTCTTCCAGGTTATCACTGAACATGAAATACCAGTGGGGCTGCTGGTGGCCCCTTCCCACCCCAGAACCTCGTAAACTCAGTGCCTTACACCAGCTCAGGAACAGCTCTAGTAGCAGAGAACCCTTTCCCATAATTCTAAATATTTTTGTAGGCTTGTTTGGGTAGGAGTTTCAGACTGAGGAACGCTTTCCTGTGTGGGTCTGGACCAGCTGCGTGAGCATGTGAAGGCAGGAGCTATGTGTAATGTGCCGGCTGGAGCTAAGCGAGGGGGCCTGGGGTGGTGGGCAGGGAAGACAGGTTATCGCCACGCAGTGAGGCCAGGCCCCGTGTCTGGGGCATCCTCCAGAGCAGCGCGTACTCTCCGCGCCGTCGCGAAGCTTGGTTTTGCTTTCCAGCTCCTGCCTCTTCCAAGCTGCCCTTTGTCTTGCTTCTGGAGAAAGGCTTCACCTCTGCGGCATAAACAGCGGGGCAGCGCGACCACAGCGCCGTCACTAGCTCCTGAATGCCACAAGGACCCGCGCGGGGCAATATGGCCCCCCTCAGCGCCGCGCTGCGCTCCGCACGGACGGGGGGTTGGGTGCTCTCGCCGCCCCTGGGCCTGCCCCAGCGGCCGCGCCCGCCGCGGGGCGTGCTGGGACTTGTCGTTTTCTTGGACCGCAGGGTGCGCTGGCGCCGCTCGGCTGGCTACTGCGGATTGGTCGCGAGGCGGCACGTGCTGGCGTGCCGCCTCTTCATTGGGCGGAGATCCAATCCGCTACCTGTGGGCTGGGCGAGAGGTGGCGCGGGGTGGGCAGAGGGTGTCCGGCGTTGCTGCGGTAACGGCCGGCCGGCCGACCCGGGCATGGCGGCGGGGCGTGCCCCGCGGTGAGGAGGGGGATGGGGGGGGCCGTGAGCGTGGAGAAGGGGGGCGGGGGAAGAGGAGTCCTTGTGGGGGAGACTGTGTGGGGAGGGGGCCTGGTGGAGGCGGTGGCGGTGGCGGGGGCGGGGGAGGGGAGGGGAGGGGAGGGTCCTGTGGGGACGGGGTCTGAGCGGGCTCCTGGGTGTCGTGGCGGAGTAGGTCACCTCTGGGGCCTGGGTGCGCCGGGCAGCGCCAAGGGAAGGTGCCCGGGAGCCGCTTTGTGACTCTCTGAGACCCTTTCCTTTTTTAGCAGAGCAGGGAATTTCAAGGGTACTCTCTGAGGCTGAAAGAAACCGGCAATGGCATGGTTCAAGGCACTACCTAGAAAAAGTGAGAGGCTTTCTATCTACAAATCTCTCCCTCTTGCTTATTTATTTCTCAGTTACAATTCCTCATTAATGCGCGTTTGTATTGTAGGTTGAAGCTTGGGAATACAAAGTCTTGGAAATAGCCAGCAGAAGTACTTGGGGTTGAAAATGCTGGGAGAGAAAAAGCAATTAATTGTGAAAAGAGACCTTTATACAGACCCCACATTTCCAGCTAGTGATACCTCTATATATTTTAATTATTGTACCCCACTTGCACAATTCAGAGGCGAGATCTCATGGTTGAGACCACAGGTGAGTTTTAAGCTACAAAAGCCTGAGATTTTAGCAGAACTGGACTTCAAGATAGTAGATGATAGCATCGAGTGATTGCTTTTGACTGTTTTTATTATTTTTAAATATAGAGATGATAAAAGCAGTGCATGTCAGCATTAGCAATGTAAGTTATGTTTTTTAAGTCTGTGTACTTGTTTGTAAGTTTGGTTTAAATTTTGATGTGGAACTTTTGAGTTCCATGGCATTAATAGCAATTCACATACTTTATCACAGATGTATTTCATTATGCAAATTATCTATGCACAAAGTTAAGAAACAGCATTATGTCATTCTCTACTATTTCCATTTATTGCATAACTGTCTTGAAAGCAGGTAGTTAGATTTTAAAGGTTGTCAGGTTTTTTTTTTTTGCCATTGCTGAGGAGTATTGTGCTTCAATATCAAGAAAGAAAGCTGTATGTTTCTGTTAAGTTTATTACCTGTAATACTGCTTTTAAACTGTTATTGCTGGGTTTGAGAGCAAGCCATGTGAGAGCTGAAAAGTTAAGAATGCATTTCTTCAGTATGTTCTTTGAAAGTGAAGTATTTATGATACTGCCTTAGATGTGTGAAAAAAAATAAGACTATAAAAATATAATGGAGAGAAAAAGTACGTTGTCCCTAGTTGTATTATTTTTCTCCCCTACATCCGCCGATGGTGGTAGAACAGTGATGGAACCACTGGCATACATGTGTTGATTGATGGAACAATAGGTAGCAGAACTACTGAAGAAAAATTAAGCTAATTTTTCTGGTCTCAGTTTGGATCTCATAATTGGATATTGTGAGCAAAATATTTTTTTCAAGCTTTTTTATTTGGCCAGATAGAATTAAAAAGCAAGCAATTTCACAGAGCTCAGCCTGCAACTTTCTGCTTTTCTGCCTTATACCTTGGTCACTCTTGGGGACTTACAGTTAATTCCATCTCTTGTAGTACTTACAGATGTGTGTTGTTCAGGAGTTTACATTTGAAATAATCTTTCACTGCCAAGTAATCTATTTTTATTTGTCCTAGAAAAGATTGTTCTCTTATGGGAATTTTGAACCTTTTTTTAGCTTGTGATATGCAGTGCTATGCTAATGGCCTCAATTCTGTCACTGTCTAATCTCTAACAAGGAGCTGATTAATTATGTCATCTTTTACTTACTTATTGGCCTCTCTGTGGAGGTTGTTCTTGATGGTGGCATCTGTGTACTAAAATCTCTGAGGGAACTAGACTTACCTCTCATAGAGCACTGGCAAAATAGCCACAAGGCAGTAATTTTCTTATTGCCTGCTTGGGCTGTGCCTAAAGAAGAAATGTTCTAGAGGTAAAAGCTCCCTTCATTTGTGAGGAGTCTCTAGAGCCTGCCCGTTCCCTGAAACACAGTCTTGCTTACACCCCCCTTTTTTTCATTTTAGGAAATTTGTTCTACTCCTCGGTTATTTTCAGACAAGCCACAGGACGTGCAAGTGAAACAAGGGATTTTGGGAGACTGTTGGTTCCTTTGTGCCTGTATAGCTTTGCAAAAGAGTAAATACCTACTAAATAAGGTACATAAAGTTTCTTGTTTTGCATCTCAGAAGTTTTCTTAATCTGATTTATGTTTGTATATTTTTCTTGAATCCATAACATCATTTGAACCTAAATTTCCTTATGCTCTGCCTTTACTGCTTCTGTTGTGATATTTTTCTTTCTATGCTTTATTCCAAACATTCATTACATTTTAAAGTGTTGATTTCCTTTATCAAAACAAACAAAAAAAAAATCAGTGTTTGTCTTGACTTTGGCTTGTGTCATCTTTTTCTCCAGGTAATCCCTCCAGGTCAGCCTAGCTGGACGGATGAGTCATATCAAGGCTGTTTCACTTGTCGAGTCTGGCAGTTTGGACAGTGGGTGGAAGTAACTGTTGATGATCGCTTGCCTTGCCTGGGTGGTAAACTCTGCTTTTCCCAATGTCAGACGGAAGATTTGTTTTGGCTTCCACTATTGGAAAAAGCCTATGCGAAGTATGTGAACACTGTTACTGGGGAAGTAAAGGGAGGTAGAATAGCTTACCTTACCTTCCCCTCACTTATTTTATCCAACTATTTTGGAGATACTTAGATTTGCATATAATTCAATATAAGTATTCAGTACAGTGGTTGCCAGTTTTTCCATGCTGGGGTATGTAGATGTCTCTCTTTAAACTAAATCTGCAGGATGTGTTTCTAAATGCCTAGAAGGTAAGATACTTTTACTGAGAGAATGAGGGTGAAAACTAAGAGCTGAAATTAATTATCAGTTTGTGGATTCAAATGATGGTTATTAAGTCACTATCCACTGGTCATCAAATTTATGAAAGTCGAAGATTTTACTAATGCAGTATTTGAAGGCAGCTGAAGGCTCAGTGAAAAGCAGTCAGTCGGCATGTAGATATTTTCACTGAGAGCAACAACATTATACCAGTTTATGCTAGTCAAGGCTCTAGTTGTGAGTGTTTCACTGCTGCTTTTGCTTACTTGGCTTGTGTTTTTAATTTTACAGGAGTTTATTATTTTAAAAACATATGTTAACATGTTTGACAATGTAGCCATTTGATGTTTTATGAAAGGTCTAGCAAAATGCAGATGTTAGTCCAGGCAGACAAAACAAGTTGAAGACAAAACACGCTGGTAAGATAGGCACCAAGTGTCAAAAAGGACTTGAGAGAATGTTCGTGGTTGCCAGCAGAGGGCAGAAAAAGACTTTAAATATGAAGTAATTTCTTTAACTGTAGATATGGTGAGCCTGAGCTGCAAAACAGGTATAGCATGTTAAAGCTTCTCTGTACTGTAAGTGCAAGAGGTAATATTCTTTATTTGCTTGTTTTCTGTAGAATCTTATCATTCTATCTTGGTGGTCTTTCTCTGATCTATTTTGCTCTGTTTTCCAGTCACTGCATCACATAGAATAGTCTTATGATTTACTTAAACTTTTGGAAGGAAACACAAGTTTGGCTGTTTGTGCAGAGTGAACAAAGAATACTTTAAGAAGAGGAAGAACTGTTACTTACTTATACAAAATACAATTATATCATGTAAGATGATGTTATAAGGTACAAGTGACTAGAGCTATAAGCAGTTTCTATATGGGAAGGAAGGAATTTTAATAAGCCCCCCCCCCCAATCAAGCAATTAAATGTCTGATGGCTTACATATTCTTTAGATGTTGTATGCTATAAATAAAATTGTATTTACTTTCTCTTGCCTGCTTGGGCATGAGGTAGGGTAGGAGGTATGAGGTAGTTGTGATTGCAGTATGGAGCAGAATTGAAAATATACAAGAACCACATTTATTTAGTTGTGCTACTCATAAAAACTTTTTTTTTTTTTTTTTAAAGACTGCATGGATCTTATGAACAATTATGGGCAGGACAGGTGGCAGATGCTTTAGTTGATTTGACTGGAGGTATTGCTGAAAGATGGACCCTGAAAAACCCTGGAAGAAACACAGAGAAAGAGAAGACTGGTATGGTTTTGGAGAAGACAGTGTTTAGGAGATTAATGAATCTGAAGGAACAGTGTGTAATAAGCTGCTCAGTCCTCAATTCCAGACAAGGTAATAGTAAAGTTCTAGACATTTGTAAGCTAAATTCTCAATTTAGCAGTATTCAGAGTGCAAGGCTGCCAACAGTTCTGTAGTGCTGATTCTGCTGCCATGTGAGCTTCATGGTGCAATTACATCTAACCCTATATAAATAAAGAATTAAGGATAATGTTCAGGTTGGGGTGGGCGTTATACAAGATGACTGGGAAGCTAATGTGGTCAATCTTCCAATTAAAACAATGAATTTTAGCACCAAGAATTTGTGAACAAAGTTTGAAGTCAAGTCAGTTAATGTATTTTAAAATTCTAAAGTATTCTATTTCTGTGTGGTCACAAATAAAATGAGCTGTTTTTATACTGATTTAATCACTTTCTTTAGCTCAAAATTGCTTTCTTTTGCAAGACAGTTTAACATCTTTCATTGGAAAATATTGAGTAGATTCTTTTGTTTGTCTTCTAATGCTGTGTTATTTTTCTATTCAGGTGCAAGTGAACTAGGAGAATTTCATGCCTTTATTGTGATAGACATGTTGAATCTTTCTAAAGTGTCAGGCAAGGAAATCTTCCTACTACGGATACGAAACCCTTGGGGGAGGCGGTGCTGGAAGGGTCCCTGGTGTGAGGGGTGAGTAGGTTTATTTTTCTTTGGAAAGTCATTTGTGAAAGAGTTCTGAAGCACAAAGCATATCTATGTATTGCAAAGATGATTATTGCTAATACACTGTAGTGGAAGGGAGAGACTTCAGTTTGTATGTAATCTTTTTGAGAATTCAATAACTCATACAACTCTTTGGTTGTAAGACTAAGCATTTTGATGCATTAGTTCTGGTAATCTAAATTTTTTTAATATTGAATAGCTTTTGTTTACCAAAGCATCATACTTTTTTTTAAGAGGTTAACTTACAGGTTTAATATGTTAGTTTTATTTTCTTCAGTCTCCCATTTCTGTTGGACAATTCTTGTCTTTTTTGCTCTGCAGTTGGTGTAAGAATCTTTGCTCAAAAGATGTCTGTGACTTCTAGTCACTCAGCCTTGCTCAGATCTTTTAATTTGATCTTGTCTCAAAGTTGCCAAAGATAAGGAAGAGTGTATGTATGAAACACAAAATGTAGCAGAAGGAAGAATACTTGTGTGTTCTCAAGCTATTGCTGCAGATTAATATGAGTAGAAGAAGCTAGGATTAGTGCAGAGTACACGTAAAGAAGAGATGTTTTAAAGGAAGTGCGGAACTGTTTTTAGTGGTCAAATAGCTTGCAATAACAAGAATGAAAGGGCAGGCCCTACTGGTTTATTTAAAAAGTGTTAAGATGTTTAGACTGTATAAAAGAACATGCAGTTCCTGACCCAAGGACCTTTAAAATATAGTAATGTGATCACAGTAATAATCAGTTTAGAGAATTAGTTTTTTGGTGACTTTAAAAGATAATTTAATCATGTTAACTGAGACTTAATGTATTTTGGTTAATGTATGAGACTTAATGTATTTTGAGCTTTCTTATACATTAAGTCTCTTGTACTAGTTTGATTGCCAAACATAACTTGCCAAACAGTTGAGAGGATTGCATTTTGTTGAGCAGCCTTAGAGCCCAGTCTTAGTCAAATGCAGAACTTCACTTCGTTGTTAGTGAAGCAAATAAAAATGTTGAAAGTACTAGCTCTTAGTGGGCTCTAAATAATTAGTTGTTTAAATTCTTGGTTTATCATGGCTTAGCTAGCAGATTTATAGGGATAACCTTCTGCTTGTTTCATACAAACAGTGTTTTTTGTTCGCTGTACAGCATTAAAAGTCTTTCAGAACAGTCACTGTGCAGTTTGGTTCACTTCTTTCCTCATGTAACAACTGTTACAAATCGCTATTTTGACTCATGCACTTTGGATACTGTACTGTCCATTGTAAGCAAAGTAGCTACTTCAGCTGAAAGTATGCTACTCTATTCCATCTTGTGCTGGATTGATTTGTTTCTGAGTTTTCTTTCAGATACTGTGATTCATACTTTCTGTTGTCCATCTCCCTCACTAGCAGTGTGTATACAGGAAATATTGTATGCCAGTATTTGACAGTAAAATGAAGAAACCTGTTTTTATTGTCCTGCTCCACAGAATATTTGATACAAGACTATTATGGAACTTTATGGGCAAAGAATTAACTTTGACTTCTGTCTTGCTGTGTGCAGTGGTCAAGGATGGAGCCAACTGGATCCTGTAGCTGCCTCAGAACTGCTCTCTCAGATCCAAGAGGGAGAATTCTGGGTTGATGAAGAAGAATTTTTTAGGGAATTTGATGAAATTACCATGGGCTTTCCAATCAATGAGGAAGGACAACTTCAGAGCCTCTATACGGGTATGATATATGAAAAGATCTTTCTTGTACAGATAATTTTGTTTCAATGGGAAAGACTGATTTGAATTGCAAATGCTGTAACCAGACCATAATTTATCTTTCCCACTCTCTCTCTCTCTGTTCCTGACCTGTAGGCCTTTCTTGTCTTTGCTGCTGGAGGAAAAGAGGGACAAGGAATTGCAGATCTTCAGAGGAGTCTTTAATTTTTCTCTGAGATCTAGTTACTTGTTAGTGTGAGAGATTAGTGTTCTCTATCTAGAAGGCTGCTATTTTGGAAAGCCTTGTGTGTTTTTTGGGTTTTTTTTTCTTTGTTTTGAGATGAAAGATAAACTTCAGATTTCTAAAAACAGCTCGCTTGTTACCTCTAAAAATCTTGTCCTCAATCTGCCATTAGCAGTTATGACAGCCATACCTCTCAAATCTTGGTTGTGAATATCTGTTTGGAGAAAGTGTCAAGGTTATCACAGCATTTCTTCCTGGGCTGGGGAATCTCTACAAAAAACCTGTTATATAAAATTAAATCATCTCCAGTGGCTGAAGTCTGCACCATGTTTTTGTTTTTTGTTAGAGAAAGTTCTATTTCACTCTCAGAATCTTTTTGGATCCTGGGTGAGAGGCCAGTCTGCAGGTGGTTGCCGTAACAACAGCAGCTTCCCTACCAATCCTAAATTCTGGCTGAGAGTCTGTGAGAAGAGTGAGGTGTGCATTGCTCTGCTGCAGAAACACAGGAAATACAGTCCTGACTGGGCTGGAAGAATTCAAAATCTGACTCACTTAGCAGAGGAAAATCTATCTTTGGCTGAAGGCATACAAAGGAAGAATTATCAGGCTGTGGGACTGCATGTCTGGAAGGTAATTTGAAAGTGACATTTTTGTTTTTGCAAATGGAAGTTTTAAAACGTTACTGAAATATTGACTAAATCCTTCCTTTTGTATGACAGTAATATGATTCAACTGTTCAGATGTTTTACCTCTCTGATTTATGTTAGAAGGATCCTGTTTATCTCATAAAGCAGATACTGTCTGTACAACCTATTAGTGGACTAATACTTTGTTCTCATCTTTGAGTGCCAAGTAGCAGAACTTTTGGGACTGTTCCAAATTAGCGCATGACATTTCAGGCTAATTTTTCAATGATGTTTCGTAAATTTCCTTCTCCCGAATGTTAACTTTTTCTGTTGCCTCTGATGTTCAGCTTGTTTGCTGATACTCTTTTCCCTACTTGTTCCTTCTTTTATAAGTATGCATGTTTAAAAATGGTTTAAACAATATTTGATCATGTTCAATTTTATACAAGCTCATAATTTTTCCTAAAACACCATGCATCATTATGCATCTATTCTAGGTGGAGAAGAAGCGATTTAACCTTCCAAAGACCCTCTCTGCTCCTCCAGTTGTAGGTACCGTCTGCCATTCCTATGACAGAGAAGTACATGTATGCTGTGACCTTTCCCCTGGGTATTACCTTGTTGTTCCCAGCACTTTTCTGAAGGATGAAGTAGGGCATTTCTTGCTTCGTGTATTTTCAACAGGAAGGATCTCTCTCAGGTAGGTTTTAAAAGAAATAGTGCCATAATTCATATATGTGTTCATGCCAAGAATTTCATGAAATTTTCTATGTGTAAGTGTTCAGAATGGTTTGAAAGTTGTGCAGAGTACTAAATAACAGCGTTGTTTTGTCTTTGAATTCAGGTAAGTAGTCACTATCTCCTTGTTTTTTGCATGAAGCTGCTATTACACTTTGTTAAACACCTCGGAGTACTTCAGGGAGCTGGAAGTAGTCAGATGAGTTGCATCTTGATTCTAGCAATTGTAGCCTAGTATTTTGAGGAAGTGCCTATTTCCTAAAGGAGCTGAGTACTTTTCTGTAGAGCATCTCTCTCCATATGTGGAAGGTCTTTCTTAATGTATGGAAAAATTAAGATGTACCACAGGAGTTAAAAGCTGCTGTTATTACAATCGGTGACAGAAAAGGAGAGCAGTAAGTGTATTATCATGTATGCTGGAAAAAATCTCGGCACACATGCTAACAAAAAAGTGCCTAATACATAACATTGTTGACAGTGAGCAGTACAGCTTCAAATGCCAATGGAACATCAGCAGTGGACATAGAGGAGATAATATTCTCAGCTCATCTTTGCAGGAGAGGTGTGGAAAATAGCACAGACCTTTATGCTGTCTTCTTTAGTTGAATGAAGAATTGGATTTTGAATTAAAGCATTGAACACTGACCGTACAGCTGAACTTCCTAATTGTGAATGCCTGAAGAAGTTTACCAGCATTATGATAAAATGCTTGGAAGGATCACTGCATATTGTGTCCTGTCCAGTCTTTCCTCAGGCTTTTATAATGGACTCAGAACAGTCTTTCTGTATACCAATGTTTGCTGATCCAACAGGAGACATGAGCAATGTCAACCAAATTCTTCTGATTTATTCTGATTTTTTTGACTGTAGCAGCCTACAGAGCTATTTCAACACTTAAGTCAGTTATTCATGACCAATTATATGTTGTTGACCATAGCCTTGAACTAAATGCTTAAGAAGATATAGTGATGACTATTTGTGTGGAATTAGCAAAGTTGTACCTTCTTCCAATAAAACTGAAAAAATCTGAGGTTATCTAGGAGCTTGCACCAGGTAAGCCATATACAGAAGCAAAATGTACTGTTGGCAGCAAGGTTAAAAGATGTTACACTTTCATCAATACACTATCAAATCATACCTCCTTGACAGGGGCTGGGAAATCGTGCTACAAAGCCAGAACATGCATTAATCATTTACTCTGCAGGATTTCGAATCAAGATTTAGACCACATAAAGGTCTGCAAAACTATGATGCTAATTTTGCTGAATGGGTGCAGGACGTGGAGTTTCTGTCATCAATATGTAGTTTCTGGACAAATTGCATCTGTATAGTGTGTAGCACTTTAGGTGATGGGATAAAATTTGCAGTGATGGTGTTAAGTATAGCGGTCTTCCCGAGACTAAAACAGAGATGCCAGCATTGACATGTGTCTAGAATGGACAACCTTAGAACATCAGAACAGCTGTTAACAAGTTCTCAATAAATGTTTCTCTGGAAAATTGGAAATAAGAACAGATTAAATGTTTGAAGTTATGCTCAAGTGTGGTTTCAAACACTGCAGAACTGATACTAAGTAGTTTCTATGGTTGTGAGAAGCAGCGCTGGGCTAAGAGCAAATAATGTTACAAACAGTGATGAAGTCAGCAGGCAAAATGGTGGTCTCCCCTGAGTAAAGATGTAGTGGGTATAAAAAAAGAATAGTTTGTGCTTTAGATTTACTGATGTGCTCGTGTGTACTCAAGACGCTATCAGTTGTGTTGCTTTCAACTATGAAGAACAGCACAAGAGTGCTGAGGAAAATGTGTAAATTGCATTATTGCATGATTGTACAAAAATCTATGTGGCTTTAGGGCAGAGTTTGGGTATGCTATGTTTTCTTTTGGAGTTCTGTGAAATGTCTAAGGGCTCAGAGTTACAGTTCTTTTGTGGGAATTGGAAGTTCAGTCTATTCATGTAAGCTTATGCAGTACTAATTTGTTTTCTGTGAGCTGGGTGCCTAGATTTGTGGATTGAAGTTGCACGCATTTTGTACATTTAGTTCGTTTTTCTCTTTTACATTTGATAGTGAGATAAAACCACCACCCACTGATGCTGCCTTCTGTGAAGAATTCCCAGCAGGTGAATGGGAGACAGTGCAGCTGCAGGGATGCTGGAAAAATGGTCAAAGTGCTGGAGGTAGCAGGAACTTCCCTTCCTTCCATATCAATCCCTGCTTTCCCCTCTCCATTCCTGCAGGACCAGGAAAAAGCAGTGTGAAAGTTACCCTCCGTCAGCACTGTCAAGATAGCAAGTGTCGTCCAATAGGTTTCCATATTTTCCAGGTAAGGCTTCTGGTCAGTTTGATTGCTCATTTGTCAAGTATAAAGGTAAGCCTGTCAGTTAGTTCGTTGCCTCTTGCCCTGGGCAAGAGAAATGCAGCTTCTAGGAAAAATGCAGGCTGACTATGTGAAGTAATGCATGTGAAAATGACTACCTACAGGTTGGAACCAGATATCTGGTTCTGTTGAATCCTTCCAAAATCCTAAATTAGTTTAGAAACAATGAACTCTTGGAGATGGCTTTAGGATTAATGCTATAATTAGTTAATCTTGAACAAGACTATGCAGACAATTTTAAAAAAATTTTGTTTTGTTTTTTCAATTTTTGCACAGATGCAAAGTATTCTCAGTGTCTTACTGACTGAGGACCAAATATTTTGGTAACTCTTTATAAAAAACTTATTCTCTAACAACTGTTTGCTTGTCTATTGGCAAGTGGTGTCTACAGACAAGATCAGAATTCAAAAGGACTTTGGTAGGTTGAAGAGATGATCTGAAGCAAAACTAGATACGATCTAGTATGGACAAGTGCAGGTTGTGCATGTGTGTGCAACTCCGTAAATATAGGCTGGGAAATGTCAGGTTAGTTGGCTGTTTTGACGGGAAAAATCTATAGGCTATAGTGGAGCATGACCTCAGAATGAGTCGATGATATGAGGCTTGGTAAGAAATCAACGAAGATAAAGAAGAAACTTGTATTTAAAACAAGTGATTTTCTTTCTCTTTTTTTCTTTTTTCTTTTTGTTTTACACAGCACAGGTCTGAATTCAGCTAGCTTTATTTTCAGAAAACGTGTTTCAAAAAAGATGTTGCCCAAGCAGAGAGACTGCAGTTGAGCAAGAATGATCATATGTCTAGAATATTATATATGTGAAGAAAGATTGAAAGAATGGCATTTTTTTATAGGAGACTGAAGAGAAGTATAATAAAAGTTTTTACTACAGGAAATGCAACTGGAAAGAGGAAGGGCATAGTTTGTTTACCTGACACATGAGGGGAAGATAAGGGCATTAGGGTGCAGCAAGGAAGAGTGAGGTTAGACTTTCGAAGAAAGTTTTAGAGCTGTATGGGCAGTGTGTTGTATAAACTGTATGCAAGCGTGTTAGGAATGATCTAGCTTTATTTACTACTGTTAGGAATGATCTAGCTTTATTTACTACTGCCTTATGACAGGGAGTGTGAGCTAGAAGATTTCTTGAAGGTGTGTCCCCGTCCCCCCCCCCCCCCCCCCCTGTTTTCTATAGTTGTATATGCAAGGGTGAGCATTTGGAATGGCATGAATGGGGAACATAACACTTTAAACTTGTGAGATCTGAAATATTTGAAAAGATGTGCATGTGTGTGTTCTTTTCTGCAGGTACCTAACAGCAATTGGAAACCACATATTTCCTCTTTCATACACTTGGAGCCACTGGTTAGCTGTGTACCTCACTGCTATTCACAGGAAGTAAGCCAACTTTGCAGACTTCCTGCAGGAAGTTACGTAATTATACCTTCTACGTACTCGCCAAATACGGAAGGCAATTTTACAGTAATCATAGCAACCAAGATAGACAGGTAAAAATATGTTGCCTTCTGTTTGCATTTATACTATTTTTAAGTGCTTCTATTGCAGAATGCGTGGGTACAGTAACTGTAGTAATGTATTCTCACTTTTTATAAAAACACTTTTTAGTCTCTGTATTGCTGTTTCATTCACAAGCACCACTTACAGCTTTGACTGTGTTGGAAGAATGACTGAAAAAGGAAGTATTTGTTAATCTTGCATCAGTTGCTGAGTAACAGGTGCCTAGTGCTGGAGAAGATGGCACTGAAGCAGCAGACTATCAGCTATATCCAGATATTAGGTTATATGTCAAAATTATATTATGTTTTTTAATAAACAGGGTTGTGTTTGAGAAACTGTAACAAGTTGCAAGCCTTATTCCGGGTAGTTCCTCCTGATGTGAATGATAATAGGTCCGAATCAGAATTAGTAGGTTCCCTAACCTTCCCTGTAGGTAAGGTTGTGGAGCAAAGCCTAGGTTTACATTCCGCTGTTTTTGAAGTGGGATAAAGTGATTGATGTTTGTAAAAATCTCCTAGTACTTTGAGTAGAAATAAGTGTGTTTTTGGATTTTGACAGGAAACGCATTCAGAGCCGGGAGACACTTGGACAAGTATTGCAAGAAGTGAGTGATACACTTTCATTTGTTCAGTTGCTCTAAAGGTGATGCAGAGGCATCATCAAGGCTTACATACTAGCTAATATTGAGCGTCATGCACTAGCAAACAGGACTTTAAATGTTTTCACTTACTTGCTGCACACTGGTAATCAGTCAAGCAGTTAATCTTTGTTTTTCTTGGTTTCTCAAGCAGCAAAATAGCAGTTGTTAGCAATGAGCAGACTTTGTCTTCTCACACTACTCAGATATGTGGAAGCTTCTCTTTCACTATTTTCTAAAGTTGTCATTTTCTCCTTTGAGTCCTTCCTCAGCACCTACCCCTGCTGTAATGTCTGTGAGAAATTGAATAATTAGTTATGAGTACATGGTAGTACTTGAATTTTGCATTTGCTTTCAAAAGAATAAACACTCTATGTGTTTGGATATAATTTGATGTATTCATTCTTCTTTGTGACACCATAAATCTGCTTTGCTTTAGTTATATGTTGTGTTCTTCCTCCATCTGGTTGACTGATATTGATTGGGGCTTCTAGGTGTTGGTATTTAGAAATTCCAATGATACTAAAACATTGTAAAGGCTCTAAAAAAACCACAGCAAAAATAAAAGAAAAGGGAAGGGGCAGGCCAAAGACTAGTTTGCACTGTACTGGAATCTCATATTTTATTTACTTTTCCTCACAAGCCTGCACACAAAGTATCCTGTAATTGTAATCCTCGTTGTTGCGTGAACTGTTTTGATAAAGTTAACATAACCTATTTAACATTTCGATGATTGTATTTTGCTCTTTTGGATGTGCATGTAACCTTAAAGGGTTGAATGCAAGTGCTGACTTGTTAACATTCATGGTATTTTTACTTGGTGGAAAGGAGAGCTTCGAGTACGTTATTTTAACAGCTGTTTAAAGGTATCTGATTTGGTTAGTGGATCAAAGCATGGTCTTGAAAATACTCTGCTTATGTGAGGTCAGAACCATCTAGGTACTTGGTCTTTTCTCCCTGAGGCTTTGACTAAAACAAAACAAAATCTTAGGAAAAACTCTCCTTGCTCAAGATTAGAATTGGCTTACTAATTTTCCTGTTCTAGGTCAAGTTGACCAGTGATTACATTTTGTTCTTAAAAACACACAAACAGTATGGATTTTGTGTGCTTCATGGAAACTGGCAAAGACTGTATGTACTTTTCTCATGGTGCCTGTTGTTTTAGTGTTTAGAAGCTAAAGTATGTAATGTAATCCTTGATTACCGTTGTTTTGGAAACAAAACGTTGCAAGGCTATTATTACAGAAGGAAGGATATATGCAAAGATATTTTCTTATATCGGTCCATAAAAGTGGTTGGACTTGGGAAAATGGTGCTTCCTGAATTGTTCGTTCCCTTGATTTCAGCATTCTTCAGGACTTGGAGAATTTGGAAATGGTAGTTGTCCTCATCAGTGACGGATCTTGTTGATCCCTGAATCTAATCTCCAACGAGATAAGGCTTTTCTAAAGACTGGATTTTAAATCATTTGATGCTTTCAGAGGTTTAACCTCTGAAGGGTTTAGGCAGTCTGCCTTACTGAGAAGATGGGCTATTAATGTGCATCAGAGCAGAGCTGGATGTCAGTGGATTTTTCTATAAGTTTGTCTATATGAATTCTAACTACTGAAGTGATGGGATTTATGAGGTATTTTTTAAGCTGTTTCACAGGAAGAGCTTGCATGATGTTATTTGGCCTTAATTTCTAAGTCTTTCTTTTCTCTGCTTTACTTCTTTATGAAATTCTCTTTTTTTTCTTGACATCTGAAAAAAGTTAGCTTGTGTAATAGCTTTTTTTTTTTCTGCCTTGTTGATTTTCTTGTAGGTCTCCTTTACAACTGTGATGAAAAGGTAATCTGGAATTCTCACACTGTCATTTTGGGAAACATTGGAAAACCGAGGAACGCCTCACCTCTTGCTGTTTCCAGTTTTAAATGGAGTGACAAGAAGATCATCTTAACCCAGTTTTTCACTGGTAATAACTGTCAGGCCTACAGTGACTTCTCTGTAAAAAGTACCTCCATAATCATAAGCACTCTGATTATTTTTTAGAACCAGCATTGTACAGCAGGTCTTCATAAGGTACCTCAGTTCTTCACAAATGCAGGTGGAGAATATGTGCATGTTTTAATCTAAGCTACAATTTTAGAAGAAAAACGTAAAAATGTATGTGCATAATGAAATAATACTTGGGAAAAAATACTTGAGCTTACAGAGTAACTTCAGGAGATCGAAGTGGGAACATAGAGGAAAGAAACTGGAGTTTTTTTTTCTGTAGGACATACCTCAAGAATCATCACAATACACTGGAGTAGAGAAAGTTCAAGTTGGTATCCTATACTGCCAGTCATGCTGCTGAGCACTTTATCGTGGGCCCTTTGCTAATCATGCAACTGCTAGGTTGAGAAGGAATATTTTTCGTGAGTTTTTCTTTAATGAGCCACCACACAGGAAAAATACAAGACTTGAAAACTTTTGTTTATGAGCTATCAAGTGGGACTGCTTTTATAAATCTCTAAGAATGGTGTTTTATGCAAGATTTGCCCTTACTGTAAGAAGAACCAAGGTTAAGGGATTTTTTTCTTTATTACTGTTGGGAAGTATTTCTTACTCAAGGAGGGTTTTTTAGATGTTATATTTTCCTCAATAAAAATGGAGTAATGTTATGAACTTTTAAAATGTCTTTTATTAAAAAGGTGAAAACTGCCAATGATGTCTTTGTTTTGTAATAGTAAACTTTGCAATGTGTTGGAGCCCTGGTGTTTTTACCAAATGGGAGATGAACACTGGAAATAGAAGACTTGATTATCCTCTCTAATATTACTAATATTCTACTTTCACTTTTAACTACATCTAAGCATAATTTGCTCTTGGTCCCATTGAACTTTGAAAACTGAAAGCATCTTGCAGCTGAATTTTAAGTGGTCAGATCTTTCCACATCTGTTGTGGAAGGATGAGACAACAAAAGGAAAGACCAGGAGTACCAAATCTCTAGCGTGCGAAGGACTGTATCTGGTGTTTGCTTTAACAAATATTGGCATCTTCTATTATCTTCATTTCTTGAAAGGGTGTTACTCTCACTTTCAAATAGTAAATTATTGAAACAATAGTGTTTCTCAGTAGAAGATAGTCTAGTAAAAGAAGAAAACCTTTGTAAGAAAAGCACCTGGATCCAAGAGATGCAGTAAAATAGGAAACTGATACTGAAGAAGTAGCTGGAAGGTTTTCTAAATGAACTGTCATTGTAATAGGCACTATTTTGCAAACACTTATGCACCTGCTGAAGTTTGTTACAATATATAATGCTCCCAGGGAGTGTGAAAGGAAAAGAAGTCAAAACTGAGTGTATGTACACTGGTAACTTCTGCAAAAAGATACAAGAAAAGAACTGTGAAGAAAATAACTTTTATGAACACAGAGAAGTGAATAACAGCATGTGGAAATAAAATTTTAATTTGTGCATCCTTGCTGCATCAGA
Organism: Dromaius novaehollandiae; assembly: GCF_036370855.1. Taxonomy (NCBI): domain Eukaryota; kingdom Metazoa; phylum Chordata; class Aves; order Casuariiformes; family Dromaiidae; genus Dromaius; species Dromaius novaehollandiae. The sequence goes on from NC_088106.1 coordinate 12,189,299, forward strand.
ACAGTTCTGCTATTTTAAGATAGTCTGGTATCTGATTGAGCACACATGCAGAAAGCTCTGCTTGATGCAGATCACATCTCTAAAATACTACATCTAACTTGTTGCTACTGTGAGTACGTAAATGCTTTATTTTTTTTTCCTAACATACTATTGTGTACTTAAGACATGATTATATGAGCTTTGGCAAGTACATTTATTTTAATTTCAAAAAGCTCGGATGTACAGGGTCAGACCTAAATAAAAACACTTCCATATTAATTTGTTATACTGAGCTACCTAAATGTGAATTCAAATGAGATAGAGATAGATGTTTTTTAAATATTTATGATTATTGACTGGCAGAAGTGCCTCTGCTTTGTAGTATGTTGCAAACTAGCGTGGAATCGCACAGAGTTTATATGGATGTGGCTGCAGTATTGCACCCAAAATATACTCCAAATTGATTTCTTTTACTCCCTCAGGGATCTGGAATGTGAATGCCCGAAGCAGACTGGTAAAGATGATGAACAGTTCAACTCGTGCCATCTGTTCCCCCAAACATACACGCTGTCCTGTAGAAAAGAGGAAAGAGAGCTAGTTGTTTACTGCTAAGTTCTGTAAAAGAATTTCAGAAAAAATTCTACTGAGTTTCATAAATCCCGGTGATTTAAGTTAATTATTCTTTCATATAGAGAAGATAGTTTTGGGGGGGAATATTTACTTTTATTTAATTAAGAAACTATATCTTTGGTGATGCCAACATTCTTTTTTTTCCTCTGTATGTGTGTGTATATATATATTTGTATATATATATATTTTTTTTCTGTTCTGGAGGATATAAAAGATTCTTCCTATTCATTTTTGCTGCTTGTTCTCTGTGTTGTGTTCTGTGACAACCATAAAGAGCTTCTCAGTTAAGCAGCCAGACTTTAAAAGGCGTCATATATATTGGAGTCCTGTCTTTGGGAGTTGAGAGGCAAGAACCAGAACGCTGTGGGATACAGTTCTGAAGATAAGTAGAAGGAAGTAATTAGGCTTATTCTAATGTTGTTAGAAAGTAAGAACTGCTGGATTTGGTCCATATAGCACAATATATTCTCTCTCTGTCCAGGAGCAGATATTTGAGGTAAGGGAATGAAACCTAGGCATATACAGAGCAATGTATAGACTCAACGACTCATTATGGCATATTGTTTTCACAGTGTATTTCAGCATTCACAGATTATGTAAACAGAACTACCACTGAAGCAAGTAAAAAAGAAAATTTCCTATGCCCTGGTTAAAATGGTAACTTAAATTTGTTGTCTTCATTCATGTAAACTGGTGGACATTTGGTGAGCAAAGAAGGTAAGATGCTAAGTTATTTTGCAAATATGGTTTTAGGATTTACAGGCAATTTGGGCAGATGGTTTTGAAAATTGGATTCACTATGTTTAATCTCACTGCTTTGTACATTTTTTAGTGTAGTAATTGCTTTTTTTATCTGCAATAAATGAACAATAGTATAATTTTTCACTATAACATGAAAAGTTCTCAGCTAATATTGGTTTGGGGAGTAAATATGCTTCCAGTGTTTTTATTGTTTAATTTTTATATTCAAATTTTCAGGAAACAATGCCTGCTTCTTGTGTTGTGCTACTTTTCCTTATAACCTGATTATTAGAGAGGCTGATGAGAATACTCTTCAGACTCTTTGTTCTGCTTTTTACTTTTCCTTTGCATCATTGCATTGTAAATTAGGTATTTCTTACTGAACGCTACAATATTGCTTTTGAAAAGTTTTGATTTTTTCCGATTACAAAATAATATTCTACTGAAAAGACTGCGTGTTTCTAGTTTTCTGGAGATACTGGAGAACCTGTTGCTAGACTATTAGTATAGGTTTCTGGAGACAGAGATTCAGTTTCCTGCTATATTATGTATTTCCCGTGTATATTTTGACAAGACATGTTACTTTTGTTTTTGGTTTCCCCGTTTGTAATGTGAGAATAAATCCATTTCCTGATCTGAGGGTGTTAAGAGGATTTAATAGATTAAAGACTGTGGGAAGCTCAGATATCCTGATAGTGGGGGCCATACATATACCAAGAAGATAGCATTATATCTCCCAGCTATAAATGTCCTCTGTTCAAATGTATACAAACATAAAATACAAGATGATATTTGTGGCCCTTGCAGTGGAACACCTGACTTCAAATCTTTGTGTCCAACATTTTATAAAAGTGTTTTTCTCAAGTTGTAGCACTGAGAAATTTAGAAACAGATTAATATTTTTAGTTCTGCCTCCATGACACAGTGAACGAGATTATAATGTCAGGACGTTACCTGCTGAGAAAGGTAAGAATGCTTCTTTGTTTACAAAGTTGCCATCTAAATCAAGGAAATGATCTGGATTGAACTTCCAAGGGGTCTCCCAGTGCTCAGAGTCATACACAACAGAGTGCAAATTCGGTAGTACAAGTGTGCCCTGCAAAAAGAAGCAGAAATTATATTTTCCGTGTGTGATTGAATCCTTGTTGGCCTTTCCTTCTCTGTAGTAGATAATATGCCATCCTGTGTCCGGAGCCCAGTGTTTGGATTCTGCTTTGACTTTTCCTATAGCCTGTACATCCAGGCATAACGAGCCATTGTATCTTCTGTTTCTTGTAATGTATTATGTTTGGCTTTGTCTATACGTTACCTCATGTCAGGGCTACTTAAGTCCCTTCCTTTCCAAGCCAGATTGCAGCTTGGATCATTTTAGATACTCATCAGACTAATCATACCAGGTTCCTTTTTTTTTTTGTACTTCTCGCTGTCTCTTTCAGTTCCACCACATCAAATTCATGCTAACTGTCTTTAGGATACTTGCATCATCTCATTGTGTCTCTTGGATCTGTGTCAGTGTATTGAGCTGTCATTATCTTAAGTGCGTGGTTTTACATTTTTGGGGTTTTTTAGGGATGATCATTGGTAGCTCCAGGTGATGTGTAACTGTTAACTAGCTTGAAATTCATTAAACCCCTTGTCTTCATTGCTCCTTAAAACACATCCTCTGCTTTTATATCCAAACATCAACCCTATTTGGCTACTAGGAAAGGAGACTGCAGTTTTTGTGTTCATTGTTTGCTACTTGTGCCATTAGCCTTCCCCCAAACTTACTTTTGCCTGTCATTTGTAGACTTATCCTTCGTTCAGGGCAGTCAGCTTTGTTTCCTGTCTGTGACGTGCTACCACATGCTTCCAAAGCCAAGTTAGGAATTGCAGGTGATAATGCGATATAAATACTAAATATTAATAAGTGAAAGCTGTAAGAAACATGAATATGCACTCTGTACCTTTTTAATGTGAAAGCCCAGCAAAGTTGTATTTCTCACACATTGTCGAGGGACCCCAACAGAAGTAATGTTGCTGTACCGCAAAGTTTCATGAATTACAGCGTTTGTGTATGGCAGTTTTTTACGGTCTTCGTAGCTGATTAGTTGGGAGGGTTCCAGAACAGCTTCTATCTCTCTTTGAACCCTTTCTGCAGAGGAATGAAAATATTTTACCTTCCTTTGTTCCCAGCAGTTTTTCAGATGTGATCCATGATTGGGGAAAAAAGAAATTGCGTTGCCATAAAATGCCTTGGCATGTGGTTTGACTGCTGTGTCGCTTTCAGTTCAAGGAAGGGCACATACCCAGAGCACAAGATGATCTCTGACTTAAGGCACATCCCACTTGGTGATGAATGTGTTTCCAAAAACAGATTAAACTTTGAAATGACAGATGTCATTCCTCTTTATAAATACATATCAGACTAGGTGCTTTTTTAAAGTTTGTCCACCTTGAAGGTTAGGAAGGGTCTTGGTTACATATGAAATTATGTCTTTAGCTTGCTATTCTGCCTTTGTTTTATCTCACTAGAAGGGGATGGTAGCGGCCTCTGTAAACTTCTGCTTGCATTGCTTCTTAGAGAGCTGGTGGGGAAAATTCATGTTTGTTTCATTGGATAAACTTAGATCTTTAATTTCTTAGATCTCAATTATTGACATAGCACCATTTGTATTATGCATTATTAACAGTTAATTTTGATGTATTTCTAAATGGCTGAACTAATACTTACACTGTAATGATGTTCGTTATGATGTAATGTTGAATGCAGTTCTCTGACAATGTGTTTTGCTCACCTTGTATTTCTGGGTATTTTACCATATAGAGCAGTGCCCAGAGAAGGGTGGTACTTGTTGTTTCTGTCCCTCCCAGCAAAAGATCAACCACAGTCTGAACCATATTGTCTGTATTAAATGTAGAGGTAGGGTCATCTTTGGTCTGTAGGGAATATTCACAAGAAGTGGATGATTTTAGACATACTACTGGTCATGTAGAAATTGGCATCGCTTGATGAAAACAGTGAGCAGCCCACCAAAACATCTTCTGTGCCAAACGAATGAAGTATGCATGTAAAAATTCTATAGCAGTATTTGAACAGCAACTATTTGTAGTAGACACTAAAGCCAAGGAGGGGTTGGTGTGATAAACAGATACTTACTTTTGCTATTTGAGCTAGGTAGAAGTCAATGAGATCCTGTGGATCACCTGCATTCTCTCTCTCATGAATCTGGACCTCATTCATAACTAAATTGTGCATGAAAAGATTGTACGCAAACACTTCCTGATGAGGTCCTGGGAAATGATGCATAAGCCATGGAAAAGCATCATACATCTGTGATTTTGAACAGAAAGAAAAAAACATGAGCTCTTTTAAACTGAGAATGCAGTTCTGATTTCCTGATAATTGTGTGGAATCACTGCAGTGCATGGGCTTCTAATTAGGATAAGAGGCAAAAGATACAAGTTGGAGCATGGGAAGTGCTAAGTAGATGAAAGGGCTTTTATTTGTTTGTTTATTTAACCATGAGAGTGGTCGTGTACTGGAACAGATTGCCCAGAGAGGCTGTGTGGAATTTCCATCCATGGAGGTTTTCAACACCTGACTAAAAAAGTCCTTGAGCAACCCGACCTAGTTGGACTTGCTTTGAGCAGGTTGTTGGACTGGATGATCCTCAGAGGTGCCTTCCAACCTAAATTCTTCTATGTTTTAATGGAGATTATGAAACCTTTACATTGCCCTGTAAATAAACTGGCATTGAAAAAAACTTGTTTAGATTTATTAATGACCTGTTGAAAATATTCACTAGTCTAATTTGTAATGATTATGTTTAGGGTCAATATCCAATCGCCAAACTTTTTTATCTGTAATGAAGAGATTGGAGACTGAATAGTTGTATGGAAGCTGACTTGACCACGCAATCTTAGAAGGGTTTCCTCCAAGAGAGACTGGCAGGTGTATTTCTTAGGGAAAAGCATTTCTTTTCATTTGTTTGTATTGTGTATGTTTTTTTTGTGGATAGACTTCAGTCTGTAGGACTATTGACAAAACTGTTGCTTTATTTATGCTGGTGATGAGGAATCTATTGGCCAGCAAAAACCACGTAACTTCTCCTTCTCCATCATGACTGAAGTGTCAACACCATGTGATGAGTGGATATCAGGTCACAGGAGAGCAGGGAAATGATTATATTTTACTTTTTTGATGAATATCTAATAGTGCAACAGGGGTTTCTGAGAAAGGGTGGTCAGAGTAATCATGAGCAAAATCTGGCTCACAAGCAGGAGGCTTTCCCAACTTTGATTTTTACTTGATTTTTAAGGCATCTCTTTATGGGAATGTTGGAGAGCCTGTTACAGTTGAAACATGCTAACATCCCATATCAGCACGAGCTAAGCGATAGTTAAGCTTTAAAGAACTTCAAAATATTCTTCTGTCATGATAAAATTTTGTGACCTGTGTCTTAGAGAAGTTCAGATTACCTCAGGTCTTGGTGGTAGCATGAAGTGCATTAGAAATAAGATCCCTTCTCAAAAGGATAGGACTTGGAAGGCGTAGTTCTTATTAACTGAACTTTTATATTCTGATGTCTAAATGAAAATTATTAAAATTTACTTTAATTGAGGGTTTAAGAATCTTATGTGCACAATACACTGCAAATGGTTCTTGATTTGAAATACACTGTATATTTTCGAACTCTGCTGAAAACAATAATGATTTAGAATTTGAATTTTAGGACCCATGGGTTACTGACATAAAGAAGGAATATGAGGAAGTCATGAGAGATAGGGGGGTAGATATTAATTTATTGCCACACAGTATTTTGTGGAGCAATGATATGGAAAGGTTTGGGAATAATAGTCACTGGCATTGAATTCATTTGTTTTAACTTGTGAAACACAGATTTACTTTGAAGGAATAAGAACAAGAAAACCAAATTCTTACCCTTCCCCAGATAGTAGCTTGAAAGTAGATCACAAAATGAACAGCTTTGATAAGCTTGCTGAAAGATTCGTCCTCACTGGAGAAGCGATGACCAAAAACAACAGCACAGATTACGTTTGCAATGGCATGGACAATGAAAGTATGGGGGTTGAAAGGTTTGCCTGCGAATATAACAAGCACTAGTGAATATCTCTGAATAGAGCGCAGTGAGAAAAATGAAAGAAGAGGAAGAATTTTTTTGCACTAACAGTGACAGAAGTTCAGAGAATAGAAGCTCACACTACTTCTAGATAAATTTCACACAAGCGAACTCTGGTTTAATAGAAATTAAGTGGAAGGATTATAAATGCAGTGAATCTGTATTTTAAATCTGCTTTTAACTCTTGTAAGATACAGTGAATGTTGGTTTTGAGAAGAGAACTGTTAGGTCTTTTTTTACCCTCTGTCTGACCTGTGGTCTGGGTTGTGTGAAAGCACAAGCAATGGACTGGAACATATGTTCTCAAATCCGAAGGCAGATACTTACAGTTGAACATTAAGCTGTACAAACCTAATCTTTTTTCACAGACTGCAAATGCAAAACTTGCATAATGCTTATTTTAGAGGGTGGAAAACAGCTTCTATGAAAAAGGGTTAAAGCAGCAGTTGTTTACATGCGGAGTTATATAGACATAAAACAATACATGTCTGTATTCATATTTCTAAACATTCTTCACATTTAAGATGTAATTTTTCCATTTTATAAATTCCTACCTTCAATTTAAATTGGTGGAACTTATACAAATCTGTATTGAACACAATAGTGTTTAGGTTTCAAAGTCAAGTACTTAGAAGCTGGAGAAATCCAGAATCAGAGTCATTCCTGTACTGATTTTATTCTCTTCTGTATTCAATCTGAGTGTACCAATGAATGCTATGTAAAGTATCCTGTGGAAAAAAAACTGTCTGAGTAGATAGTTAAAAAGTAGTGTGCTACGTCTGGACTACAAATAGGAATTAGTAACTTCCTAACTTTTGAGTACTTGGTTCTGCAGCCCGAATAACGTCTATCCTGTTTAGTTTGTTTCTTTGAAGCTCTGTTTCATGCAGCAATCCTCTCAACCGCCCTCGTCCTGTCTTCTAGGAAGTGCTGAATTATAAAACCCTGGCTGCACAGCAGACTGCTCCTGTACGAGTGACAGGGCCAATTATTAGAGCTGACAGCAGGCGGGATGGACAATGGGTTTTATATGCTGTTGCTGAAACTAGCCTAAAATCCACATTTTCTTTCTGTTGTGGTGGTGTCTGAACTGTTGAGTTTTAGCTGGCTCTGCATAATGCATCTTATTGACCTTTGTCTTTTCTGCTAAGGTTTGTCCTTTCTTGGCTTAGGACTTTGTTTCTAGGGATTGTGGTGTTACATGTAATGGATGTTTTTCCCTTTTTATTTTCTAGGTGGTATTTTGGTGGATAGTAGATTTAACTTACTGCATATGACAGGCTGTTCTCTGAATTGTCTTAAATGTCCCTATACTTATTGTATTCTTCTGGAATATTTGAGATTATGTGATTCAATTCTTTGAGGTGAAGCTGTTGTTTCTTTGTAAAACTTCATGGTCCGTATCATAAGTGGTTTCATCTTTTTACCTAGAGCATGGAATAGAAATGGTTTAGTTTTATAAGATAGAGTGGTGGATGTTTTGCATAAAACAAGGGGGATTTTTTTTTTTTTTTAAGCTTGTATTTCTAAGAAAATGTGATTATGCTGTCTGTTCATCTGGCATTCCTTTTCCTGGTCTTTAGAAACATTTGAATTGGTTGCCCAGTTTCAACCAGATCTGACAGAGGAGTGAAAAGGTCTCAGAAATACAAAGCTCTCTCACAGGTTTTGTGAAGACTGGCAGCTGTAAATTGAAGCCCAAACACATGCTGCCACAGAGAAAAAGGCCGTTAAAACCCTCTTATCTGTTTCAAGAGGTAGCAAGCAGCTAAGTTAGTTTAACAGCCAGGGTATGAGTTGCCATTTTTATAGCTAAGCAGATGGGTTTAGGAAAGTGAACTGTGGGTTATTGCAAGAGTTATGTGGAAGACATAATCTTCCATATAAATCCATGGAAAACTAGAAACCTACAGAAAAGCTTGTTTTGTGTTTGGGTAGCATGAATAGTCTGGTGAGGTGAAACTGGTCTCTGTGTAGCTCAGTGAACATTATCTGGAAAAACAGAATAGCTAATTTCTCCTGTTGGTGAAGAGAGGGAACTATGTAACTGGGTGTAGAATATAAACTGATTGCAAGACGAAATGAAGCAGCAAACAGGGTCATTTTGGATAGCGTTTAGATGGGGAATGTTATTTCTATTTTTAGGTGTGGTACTTAGTACCATATAGTAGATGTGGATAATGAAATAGAAACATGTAACCCGTTTTTGATGTGCTATGTTTTCTTTGTGTCAAAAGAAAGCAGAGATTTCCAGTGCAAAGCATGCAGGCTAATGGTCAGACTGAAAGGGGAGGTATGTGGTTTGAAAGGATCTAATACCTCTGAAAAATGAAAACTTCTGGACTACTGAATTTGGAGGCAATCCGCAGATGCCATGAGAGGAAGAACTGGCAACAAAGGGTTGTGAAGAGGTAAGGAATCAATGATCTGGATTTTTGTGACCAAATGGGAAATAAAGCCAGGAAATATTTGGTCTAGATGAAAACATCAAATATTTTTTCAGTGAGCTAACTGTAGAAGAGAAGGAACAGAAAAGAAAACTGAGGGGGAGGTATCTGATGACTTTCCTTGCTTTATGAAGCAAGTTGTAATACCAAGAGAGTTTCGTTTCTTCAAGTGACTTAAAAACGCATACAATTCTCATTGCAACTTTATAATAAGAAAAACAGACACAGAGCCAAGGGATAAGAGCGTAGTCCTCTGCCTGGAATGAAAATGAGTTTTAATCAGAAGGCTGTAAAGATGTATGATTTTGGTTGAGAGGTGGCTGCCTATAATGGTGTGCACTGGAGCCAAAAGTTTGATCGCACACAGGGACTATGCAAGTTGAAAATGATTTTAGAGAATTTTAGAAGGCAATTGCAAAAGAAGGAAGTTTGTGTGGTCAGTGTTCTTGGTCAAGGAAGAATAAAAGGCAGAGAATAATAAAGATGAACCATTGGCCTCGCAAGCAGTGAGAAACCGAATGTAACCTTTGTCCAAGTGAAAAATGGGAATACAAAAACCAAAAGACTGTAGTCAGTAAGAATAAAGTTGGAAGCTAACTGGAATATATAGGCAAGAGAGGAGAATAGCTGAATTGAAAAAGTAAGGTTAGAGAGTGAATGAAATGTTAATTTGGCACATTCCAAATAAATTGAATGCATGATAAAGAGTAGGAAGGAAATTTTTGCAGTTTTATAGAGGAGTCTGAGTAACAGAGCTATTGGGGAAATCTAATTAGCAGTTAGTCTTAAGCTATCAGTGATGTTATGACTTGAAGCTGGTTTAAAAAAAAGCTTTTATCCCCCCACAGCTAGTAATAAAACATGAGTAAATCCTTTAAAAAAAAATACAGGTAGAGTATGTATTTGCTACTGTTATAAGGCAAAAGTATTCCATCCTGCACAGTGAAACACTTGTAGATCTCTTCAGGACAAGTATAGATGAATTAATCAAGGATTGAGGGTAGATGGTGGTTCCCATCTTGGTTCAGTGGCAAGATGAAGACAGCAATGAGAAATAAAGAAAAATACTTATTGTATGGAGCAGGGGAAAGGATCAAATAATATCGATATAAACAGGTTACTAAATTTGGAAAGCCAGTGCTAAAAAATGTAAGGAAAAGCACTTTGCTAGGAAGCACAAGGACCTAAAAGCTATATTTGAAACAAGATTCCAGTAATCATAGAGGCCTTCTATATTTAGAAATGTAATGTATTAGGAGGATATACCTTTGCTGCCATTAGTAGCACAGGAGGCTCTATCCTATAGCTGTTCAGAAAGGCCCAACTAACTTGCTGGTGCAGCACCTTCATCATTTAGTCATAGCTGTTTGCTTACCAACATTAACCAGGTGTAAATATTTTGAAATCAATGGGTATGTTGCACCAGGTGGTCCTGAAAGAGCCCACTGAATTTTGTCTCACTTAAAATTTATTAAATCCTGGAGCAGGCAAGAAATTTAAACAATTGGAGAAATACTAATCCTATGCCAAAATGTTACAAGGGAAGATGGGAAGATGTGGATAAATAAAGACTGGCTAACCCAAAGTGAACGTGGGCAAAATTGTGGACAAAGCTGAGACGCTTAACTGATAATTAAAGCATGAAGATATAATTAGTGCCCGTCAACAAAACTATCTTGATTTTTATTTTTCATGAGATAATGAGTTTTGAGGTGTACAAAACCATTTCAATGAAACATGTTTTTAAATGGGTAGGAACTAATTTCCTGACACTCATCATTGCCAGTTTTTGAAGTCTTATCGGTTGAGGACACTTCTACCAGGGCTCCACAGGATTCTTTTCAAAGCCTAACATTTTTAAGGATTTATATTACTAATCTAGCAATAATGGAAAAAGAAAATGGAGAGGTAACTTTGATCACTTGAACAGCTACTTTTATGTAGCTACCATATGTCTTTATGTAAAGAAAATACTGACTCTTAAAGTATCACTTAATCTAACAGAGAAAGGCATAACAAGAACAAATGAACAGAGGCTAAGGACAACTGTTGAACTGTACTACTAAGGAAAGTGGTGTATTATGTATCTCCTTGACTTCAGTCCAACCCTTGTACTCCTTCTTGCAAATACAATTACTTGGTTTAAAACTGGGGAAAGATTGCCTGGAAGGTAAAGAGTTGGGCTGTACAGGCACTCTGACTAGATGGCTTGTTGGTTTCTTGCATCTTAAAGTTTTATGAATATGTTGCTCTCAGAAGAGAGCTTGTTTTGCTGTAACTAGAGCAGGGAGAGTGAGAGAGAGACCTTAGGCAACTTCTGTGCATTTTCTCATCAGTATGGAACATGATGTGGATGAGGGATTTGGCTGTTCAGGATATTTATATTTAGTTGCTTTACTTTGGCATCTTGCTAAAATCTTACTGGTTTCCGTTTCATCCAGATCTCAAAAGAAGTTTTAGACAACTGAATGATAAATTCCTTGTGTTGGAGTTCTTCCTTTGCCAGATCCCAAAGGCCTGCTGCCCTAGAACTACTAGGTCACAATTTTGCAGGTCACAAATTGTGTTTTTATGGAGGAAAACATAGATTGATTTCAATACTTCTTTGGTGGTAGGAATTGCTACCAGCTGTCCCCAAGACTATGTTGATAATAAACATTTTTTCACTATCCTTATTTTAAAAACAATTTTGTATTGCCAACTCAGCAGACAAAACATTTTTTTGTTTTTGGTAAGAATGCAATTAAGAAGCCAGTAAAAGTCCCGCTAATATGAGAAATCGTATCCGTATTGCTCATAAAATGTGTGCTGAGGCTTTCACTCCCAGAATCTACTACATTTCAGAAAAAGCTCTAAGTCTTTTTCTTTTAATGAATTTACCTTTTGTGTTTGCAAAGATGTCCACAAGGTGACAGGCCTCCATTTGTATTTGATGTTCCAAGTTGTTCTTACCAAGTCCCAGGCTTCTTATAATTGTCATGCCAAAGCGTCTTTGTTGCTTCCAGGTGTGGCCACTTGTCAGAAAAATACCTGAAGAAAACACAAATGTTTATTTCATTGCTGGGAAGGGAAATCCTTTCACTGTAGGAGACAAAACTGAATTTGAATGAAGATCTATTTCTGTAACAAAGAGAGTATCATGACTTCAGATATTGACTTTTGGCCTGTAATTGGATTTTTATGACTGCCAATGATATAGTCGCTTATAAATGTGATCCTGAAAACTCAGTGGTAACAGGTTTTTGTAAGGATACCTAAGCTTGTCTATAGGTATCTTTCATAAGAACAATCTTCTGTTTTAGAACTGATACAATTGAAGGGCCACTCCTCTAGACACATGTTCCTTTGAATCCACCAGGAAGAAAAGAAGTCAATGATATGCTGTGTAAGAGGCCAAATTTTTTGGTTTTCACTTTCTTAACATGCTAGCTCTGCATGCAACCTGTTTGCCCAGTTATGTAGTTGTGTAGCAGTAAATCCTGTAAGTGTATGTATAGGAAAAGCATCTTTCTGCTTTACAATGTCATCTTTATTTTTCAGTACTGTAATGTCTTGTACCTTTTTCGCCCATCATATCCGTGTAGAAAGGGGTGAGAGGTCGTCCAGAAAGCTCTTCCGAATGGGTGACTATGCCATCTTTCACCGCTTTGTATCCGTTTAGTATAACCACAGGTGACTGTCCTAGCCACACCGTGTAGATATTTCCATAGATGTTAGTTAACTGGAGAGTTAATAACAGTAATTTAATAAATGTAAAACAGAGACATGCACATAAAAAACCAGACACACGTACATATATACAAATTCCTTTAAAGAGTTTTCTGTAATTGTAACTAAACATGTTGGCCACCATCAAATTGGGTTAAGGATTTCAGCAAAACTTAGCCTTCTGTTGTGGGGTGCTTTGGATACAGAAGATAGTTGCACCTCCTCTTATGGAGAAGACACTAAGGACAACTGTCAAAAGAACATCTTTGAGAAAACACCACAAAAAGAGAAACATCTTATCTGTCAGCTCAGAATCAAAGAACAAATGAACAAAGGCAAAATTCCATGGCTATTTTTTGTTTGTTTTAACTAAAATTATTGTTTTCTTGCCTCTACATCTGAAGAAAGCAAAGAAATGTTTTTGTACTCTTACAGTTTCTCAGCTATCTAGTGATTTTTTTTTCATATTTTTCTCTACTGTCTTTCCTCAAATCATGCTTGTATTTTCCCTCGAAATAGAGTTTTAAGTAAGTTCCTTACTTTTGTAAAGGTAAAATTGGTTTATAACGTAATATTGCTGTGATCCGAACAGGAATCCTGCTCCATTTCAAAAATTATTTGGGTATTGCAAAATTTTGCATGAATAAGCAAAAAGTCAGTTTAGGGTATCTAAAGGAGATCAGACCACTTACAGCCTGGAGACATGCCAGTGACATCAATGTTAGGCAAAGGAAGTTGTACCAGAGATAGTTTACAAGATGGGATATTAACACAAAATATAACAGAGAATAAAACTGTCAATGGAATATTGTGCTGTTGACATTTAGAGCTTGTGATAATGTTATGTAAGGGTGTTACGGTATCCAAAAGAGAAAATAACAATGAATAAAGCAATTAAGATATTTTTTCTCAGAAATATTTTTACCAGTGCAGGGTCTTTGTAATCTTTGAAACTGGCCGATAATTAAACTTGAGGATAATAAAATTATTTTCCATAATATTTTCCATTCCTATGCAATGTATAACTTAAGTTAAAATACATTTTCAGCTGTAGAAATAAATAAATACCTTAGCGAGAGTTTCTCGACGAAGTTCGAAGTCCAGCAGCCACAAGTTTCCAATGATAGGGAGGGGAATTGGTCCCGGAGGAAGCTGGCTACGTATCCATTGCAACTTTAGGAACTGCAAAATCAGGAGAGATGCTACCAGAGCTATAAAAACCTCAATAATTCCCAACATCTTATCAAAGCTTTTGCCTCTCGCTGTTTTTCTTTCTGCATATGATTTCCTCTAAAAATCTGGGGTTGTATAGATGAGTTCACGTCTACTCATGTCTAAAGAATATTTGCCTGCTTTACCACTTGCTTTCACTTGGTCTCTCTGATACAGTTTACAATTTTCCCAAGCTGAAGTCTTTAGAAAACTTTGAAATATGTGATCCCTCGTGGTTAGCCAAGCCACACCTACTCTTTTTTGTGATCTCTTTACTCAACATTTTGTTCCTTTTAGCGTTGATACGGGGCCTAAATGGTAATTAGGGTATCTAAATGGTTATCCAAGGATATCAGATGTCTTGCATAGAAGTAACACCTGTTGTTCCCAGTAGTTAAACAACATTAAAATACTAAGGATGCATTATTTATGACTTGTCTAAAACACTGCAATTGTTATGTGGTTTCTTTTATAGAAGAAGAAACATCTACATGATACTCTGTGTGCAGTCTCTGAAATGAAAAACAATTGAATACCAGCAGCATGACGCTAGTTTAATGTCTTATTTAAGAAAAAATAGGAGAATATCTACTTTCCCCTTTTATTATATTCTAGAAGACTAAGTTATGATATTAAGCTGAATGCAATGGAAAGATTATTATTCTGTCCAATGAATTGTATAGTGTTTTCTAAATGGTATTTTTATGCTAAAGTTTCATATTTCATTGTACTTATTTTGGAGGTGAAAAAATGCACAAGGCCTGTTATATATACTTATAGCAAATTAAAAAAAAAATGAAGGGAAAGGTAGAACTTCAAACCTTTTTTGATTTGTGGACCCCATAAGCTTTGCAAGAGAGGTTTGTACTGTTGTGTAGTAAAGCTTAACTTAAAAAGAGGCTTACTTAGTTGCTGTTCACTGACTTTTTTGATGTAATTCATGGACTATAGTAGGTTACTTTGAAAAATGTGGAATCTCCGCCACTTGAAAACAAACAGTAATGACATAGTTCCAATGTTTTGGGACAAGATGATGGATTTAGATAGTCTCTTTAGGCCTCCTTTCAGATGTTCTTTTTTTCTTTGATTTACTTGGGACAGGGCATCTTATTTTGTATATTTTTCTTAGCCCGTACAATATATTGGATTTTTAAACCGATCAAGAACCTGATAATGTTATTTTATATCTTCAAGTTAGTATAGGAGATTAATGGAATTTTTACAATTTATAAGTTGTCTGTTTTAAACTTTTATCATAATTTCTCTGAGCAGGCATGTTGAATTCTGCGAGCTGCAGTTTTCAGCTTAAGTCTTTTCAGCAAAAGCAGGGCTGTTGATCGGACTCAGTGTGCAATGTGGTCATGAAATATAAAAGTGTAATGCTATCTAGATGGGCTCCCTAAGAACTCCTCTGAATCCTCTTCCAACAACTGTCTGAGTGTTACAGGTATGGCCCTTCATTTCAGTTTGTTTTCTACAGGGTTTGATATCTGGTTGGTTAATAGAAGCAAATGTGTCAGTTATATAGCATCGTGCATTATTCAGTCTTGAAAAATGAGTGGACAAGGATTCCTCTTTTATGTTGGCTTTAGTGGATTTTAATGTCAGGTTCAAGTTTAGTTTTAAGAGGGAGAAGGCAACATTTTCATCAGCATAGTTCTATGAATCTTGCATTTGAAGAGTTAAACATTCAAAAGTGTGTGAGGAGCAATTTGAAGTTACATGCTACTTAGTGTTTTATCAGCCAACCCTGAGAGTTCCAGGATAACTCTTATTTTTGCCCAGAACTGTAGTGTTACTGAGTTACCTTACGGAGCAGTCTTACATCTGCTGTGTTCTTCAGATTTAGATGCTGTCTGGGTCTTTAAAATGAGTAACCTGATGAAGTCATCTAACTAACCTGACTTGCTGCTTGTGTCCATCAGAGTTTTATTTCTTTATTTTAGTATGTTTTTTTTCCCTTTTCCTCCAGCTAAACCACTGTGGTTAAAAGGAATTGAGCTGCAGTCTATTTTTGTTTGTTTCTGAACGTAATTTTTTGCAGAGTTTCCTAATATTACAACTGTGAAAGACCACTGAAGACTGTTCATGGCATGTCTGTGTCAATGAGAATATGATCTATAGACTTCAAAATTACCAGAATTAAACTGAACTGAGTCTTGAAAATACCCACTATATAATAGTGATTGAAATGAAATGTTAAAAAAAAAAAAGAAGAAGAAGAAGGAAAAAAAAAAGCCTAGTGTGATTTTCAGATTCTAGGGTGAGTTTGCACATTGACAGGTTTAAAAACAAAAAATATTCTCCTTTTCTCTCTAATCCCCCCCCCCTTGGTGGTTTTTTTTTTGTTTTTTTTTTTTTTTTTTTTTTTTTAACCTGTTGAGTGCTCAGGTTTGGTGAGAAAGTCAGTGGATGCTCTGAACTGGAAAGAGTGGTACTGTTGTCAGTCAGTTTCAGTGATTTTTTTTTTTTTTTTTTCTTCAGAAAACTTCAGTATAATTTTTACAGGACGTGTCTGCTTTACCTTTTTTATTGATTGGAATTTTTATTTTACTTGGTATTAATTTATAATATATGACCTTACTGTTTTCTGGTTTAATGTTATGTTGAATCCATAGACGGCTGCACCCTAGAACAATCAGAAATGTAAAGCGTTATTATAAATATATTGAGACACTTTCACACAGCTATGCTTGATGCTCATGATACTGAATGAGTAGCTGGTTTCATTTTTGGGGAACAGGTTGTTGGTGTTTAATAATAATGGCATTAATGTGGTACACCGTGTAAATACAGCCTGCAAAGCTCATTGTTTTATATTTGAAGTGAAGATTGTTTTTCCCTCCTTCACATAACTTACTCTATATCTGTCTATGTTGAATTTTATCTCTTACTTAACACTCAGCCACTGAGTCTTGCTGAGTTCTTTCAAAGTTCTTCTGCTATTCTCCAGTTAGCCCTTAACTTTATCATTGCGAATAATTTAGTATCATCAGCAAACTGTAATGTCACTCAGCATGCCTTTGTCAGATCAGATACAGCTCTGTTGAATAGCACTGAACAGATCCCTGCAGAATTTCGCTAGTTGATAACTGAGGTTATCAGAAATAAGAAGATAATTTTTAAAAGAAAGTTGCTCACATCCAGTTGAGGCATAGGGCAAGGCTCAAACTCTGGCAAGCTTGAGGTGAAAACACAGTAAGCCAGTCACTGGTCTTGGAAAACTTTTTTTAATCTTTTGAGTTTGAACATTAAGCCATTTGCAAAAAGCCTCAGCAAATAATAAAATCTTTTTGCCCACATGTACCAGGATTGGGAAACCCACCGGGGAGTCTGTAACCACGTTAGCCTGCTTTTTTCTTTAGCTAGTTTTCTGTAGTAGGTCGTATGCATTTCCTTTCTATGCTTCTCAAAGTAGTCTTTGACAGTTTCTAAAAACTGAATCTCAGCATCATGGCACAGTGTAGTGTTTGTCTAGTTTGCATGGTGTAGTTCAATTCTCCAATTACTGTGACATTTCTTGCCCTTGCAGCCCCTCTGATTATTGTTGTACTAAGTGTTGCCATCTTGCTTGGAGCATGGAGGAGAGGTCACTAGGAGATCTAACACTACATCTTTCATGCTTAAGTCTAGCATTTTACTCTATTTGGATTAATTAATTAATTTTAAAGTTATAAATCTGTGTTCTTATTTGCATGACTAGTTAGTTAATCTGACATAAAGCTTTCATTGACATATAGTGTTTTCCACTACTGGCATGGTCCACTTTATTTTTTCTGTGTACTTTGTGTCGCAGTGTTATGGTGTATCTCACACTGAGTAGTCTTGCTGTTTGCAAAGCGACCTGATCCTTCTGCCTTCAGTCTGCTCTACTGGACCTTTCTGCAGGGTAAGTCTGGCCTGGTCTGGTCTGGCTTTTTCACACTGCGGGCGCTGGGTTCCTGGGACTAGTGATGGGTGAGAGCTGCAAGCACGCTGAGGCCAGGTGAGGCAAGGTTATTTCAAAAAAGTTTAGGATAAAGTCTGCAAGGAAGCAAAAAGCAGGCAAGTTGTTTTAGGGGAAATCAATTATTCTAAAATTTTTGGTATATGCGAGCAGCTCCTCTCCCTGCAAATCTTGCTCATTCTCATCTAGCACATGCTATTGCAAGAGCTCGCCAGTAAAGATGACGGAGGTGTTAAATCTGCTTGTTTTGAACAGGTTAGGCAATCTGCTTTTGTAATGAAGGCTTCAGGCCATTGGAGTGGGAAGTAAAAGCAACAACAGCATAGGGTAGGGAAAGAACAGCATCATCAGAAATGTGTGTATTGTGTGCAGGAGATGCAAAGGGTCATGGGGTGGGCCTCTGCCCAGTGTGTATGTCACCTGCCCTGTTATAAATAGCAGGGTTTGGTTTTTTTTAGTGCAGGTTGCAAAAACAGACCCACTGAGTAGTTAGTTCCATGTTGTGCATATATTGCTTGCAAGGTAGTGTACGTTTGCTGCCTGGCCTGCTGACAAGCTAAACAGAGCAGACAATGAATGGTTAAGCACTCTGCAGGGTGGAGTGTCTCCACTCTTCAGTGGAGACAATAATCTAGATTTTTCAGTTCAGTTGTGTTTTTCCCCCACCGGTAAAACTTCAGAGCTTCACAACTCAGCTTTTAATTGGTCAGTGGAGTCAGAATTTCTCTATGGAAAGGGAATGACAAAGACACAGTATGTTCAGACAAGCACCAAGGGAAGAAGGACGAGTGTTGCTTAGAGCACAGAACTAGTGAAAAAACAGGATTGAAAATGTGAGCAAAGAAAATTCTTGTTCTTTGTTTCTGTTGTGTTCAGAGAAAGAAAACTTTACACATAGGCATTGTAAATAAACAAGACAGTGTACTCTTCCCATTCTTTGGTTTTGCCTCCTATTCTAAACTGTGTTGTTGGGACCTGAATATTGATGAGCTTTTGAGGTCACATATGGGGCAACGGGACTTGAGAGATCCAAAGTTAGTTTCTGTTCATCGCTCGTCTATAAATGTGAGGAATTTACTTTACCTCTCTGGGTCTCATCATCCCTAAAGTTCACTTTTGAAAAGAGCTTTAAGATTCACCGATGAAAGGCAAGTTGTAGATGGCAGCCAGGACAGTTGCTGATGATGCTGTTTTTTCCCCACCTAGCTTTTGCTTCCCACTCCAATGGCCTGAAACCTTCATTACAAAAGCAAATTTCTTCACCTGACTTAACATCTAACTATACTTAACATCTCTGTCATCTTTACTGGTGAGCTCTTGCAATAGTATTTGCCAGATGAGATTTGCACAGAGAGGAGCTGTTCACATATACGAAGATACCAGAATAAGGAAAGTTGAATTCCTGTAGAACAACTTGCTTTTTGCTTCCCTGTAAACTCCTGCCTAACCCTGTTCAGTCCCACCATTACTTAATTTGTATTTTGATCCTTAATTCACAATTCATGCACAAGAACTAAAGGATTCATTTAAATACCATCACTTCAGCATTACAATGAATTGTAACATCCATCACTTTAACTCTTTCTGCTAGTAATAAGACGTCTAGTCATCCCAAAGTAAAATCAGATGTTATTTGTAATATTAGAGAGATGTACTGAGGTTTTCTCAGCATGGAATTGTAATTAACTTATTCATTTTCAGGTATATTTCTGAGGAGGTAGCAGGTTGAGATGATGTGTGTTATGAGCATGCATTGAGAGCAGGGTTAGTGAAAGCTGGAGTGCATATACTAGAGAGGAAAGGGACTGTGGTAACCATTCTTTTTATTTGGTCTTCCATTAATTTTTTTAGTGCAGTGCTGCCTAGAAGGAAGCAAGGCAAACCTTATTCAGGTGCTGTGGCACTGTATGTCATAATGAAGTGGGATGCTAGAGAAGTCTAATGCCCTTCCAGTCTCACTGGCCTGGCAAATGCTGTACAGTCTTGGCAGCACTCTGCAGAGTCAACTGCTGAGGAATTGCAGGAATACAAGAATTTCATAGGCTACATTGTCATGCTTAAGGTCAGTTATCCTATTCCCTCTCATTCATCAGGAAAAAGTCATTAATGTGCAGACAGCCTTCTTTCTGGCATTTCCTAACTTTGGAGTTGGCCTCAACGTTCTTTTCGATGTTTTTTCTGAGCTGTAACTAGTAGCCTAGATGCTGTGTTTGGAAAGCTAGCAGTCATGGACAGAACAGAACATTGGAGATAAGATGCTCTGAAATGGGCATTAGAGTTCTGCTTTTTCCTGAAAGGGGAGCAGTAACCCTGACTTCTACAATGATAGTTAAGAAATGCTGCTTGTGCCTTTTACTTTTTGAGACTGGAAAAAAGGTAACACTGCTCATGCCATTTTCATCCTTATTCAGGAGAAAATCCAGGCTGAAATATTCAATAGTTTCTGACTGCTCAGGACTGGAAAAGGTGCAAACCATTTTCAGCAGTGTGGCAGTGCCCCCCAGATAAAACAGCAGCTCGCAGAGGTATACGTGGTGAGAGAGCATTCAGAAAAGCTAGTGTTTCTCTATATCCTTTATAGTTGAAAAAGACAGAGTATGGCCTTTCAGGGGAGCTCATCTAGGAGCAATTGAAAGGAAAATCCCAACTTGTTATTTTTCTGGGACTTGTTTTGTGCTTGATGATGTTATCTTTGATGATGTTATCTTTCTCCCAGCTATCTTTAGTTCCTTAACTGGATATAACATGGTGAGCAATAGCTGCAGAAATTCTGAAAAACTGAAGAGTAGAAACAAGGAAGTTAAAAACTTGGAGGAAAATATAAGATTTTTGGATAGTGTTCCTTTTCCCCCTTTCAGTGTTAAAAGAATATGAAAAAAATCAATACTGAAAGTCTGTAATTGTTTTAAACAACTATCTTGCAAAAATGCTATTTCAAACCTTATGAAATTGAAATAAATTCAAAATCTTAGTGATTTCCCCCCCCCCCCCCCTTTTTATGACCAGTTGCGTTGTAACCTGCTCTCACTGAGTCACCTTTGTGCAGGCATCTTTTACCATGCAGAGACTCTGCCAGCAGAATATACACAATTTAAAAGTACAAAGCAATTATCTATTGGCTAATGCAATAGCTAGCTATGATTAAATGCTTTTGGCCTAAGCATTAATATCCTTACCACTGCTATTGAGACACTTCATGAGTCTGCTCACCAGATAGCCATCAGGTGGGGAAATAAAAGCTTCTGCTGCTCTTTGGACCTTGTTTGCTTTCGGTGGTACTGAGCTGCTGTTTTCCAATTCTCTGCTTTTTAGGTTTTACTCTTTCCTTGTCAGTACTTTTCCTCATCAATCCTTGAGCTGCTAGCTATTACAACCTCGACGATTATATTTCTGTTTGTTTTTACTTCCTCTGCAGAGTTTCAGGTAATGTACCTTCTTGCACCTAATCTTCTCAGTAAAACTGAGCAGAGGTTGTGCAGCTGTGCTGTCCTAGACTAGGCCTTGGATAACAGCTGAACCCCTGGACCAAGGCTTGCAGCTTGGTGTCACACAGAGTGGAGAGAATGGAGGTTAATGTAATTTCCAAGACTGTTTGCTGCTAGCCATATTGTAGAAAATGCTAGCGTTTGAGACAGGAGAGCTACTAATATTCCAGTCTCAAGGCTGCAGTGTTTGCAGGTTGCCTTTCCACCTGCAGAATTCGTATTATAGGAGCATTCAAACTTTGTTTAGGAAAGGGGACATCCTGGTTCAGAGGATGTTGAGTATGTGATTAGCTTTAGAAGTATATTTACAGTCTGTTGACTTAATTGTGACCCATTGTTTAAATGAACTCTTTGTTCTTTGAACACAGATGCTTTCCAAATGGATTCTCAGTGATAAGTCTGAAAAAAAAAAAAAAAAAAAAAAAAAACAGAGGTGGGGATATGTGTACTAGAACACTTAAGGTCACAGGTTGAGTTGGCTTACTGGTAGGAAGAACAAGTTACAGACTTGTTCATTACAGAGTGTCTGAACTATCTTCCTAATGTTAGATGGAATTTAGGGAAAACATCCTTAAAGGGAATCAATACTGAAGAGTACTGATGAAAGTGCCATGTGATTTTTCTGAGTTTACTTGGGATGAGTAATGTACGGAGATATTACTTTTGAAGTAGGTGCCTTTTTTTTTTTCATACTGTTAAGGAGAGATTCTGCCCCTATCTTCCATGGGGCGGGGGGGGGGGGGGGGGGGGGGGAAGAGATTATCACCTGCAGCCTTTATCAGCAAGGAGACAGAGAGCTTGGGAAGGTTTGCAGAACGTTTAAATTCAGAGAATCTGCACTTGGCTGCTCAGGTAGCTATTGCTTTGCACATGTAAATCCAGTGTTTGTGGGGACAATTGACCATCTTTGCTTTGTGTGCAAATGACCACCTTCAATTGTTCTTTAACAAGAGCATCTACTGGCTTTGGATGAGGCATCTAGGTATAGGACTCTGCTCTGCAGAGCTAGGCTTTGCTAAAGATTTGGTAACTTAAAAACTGCTGAGAATATGTAGTGAAAAGGGCTCTGAGACTGGAAAAAGACATGACACTGAAACAACTAGATGTCATAAGCTAGTTAGAAGTTGCGGCACAGTTTTGGGTGTGCAGTTCACAAATGGAGTATTTCGGTATCTGGAGAAGGCCTGCCTGTTTTCCATCACAGTATTACACTAATGACTATTGCGTTTCTGTTCTGACCCATGCAGCTTTGGTGAACTTTTCTTCCCTGTACTTGCAATTAGTCCTTAAGAAAATTGCTCAGCCCATGTGGCTCTACCTCACAATTTTTTCTCCTGGGTTATCTGAAGGAAAAGTGTTTGTTCTTTAATTGCAACCATGAATCATATTGCCATAGCATGCTGGAAGAGAAAAGTTTATTGAATGTGTTCTAGAGAATAAACTTTCCTAATGGTCTAGGGTTAAAGGAGGCAGAAAGAGAAGGCAGTGAGATACCTATTAATTCTGTATATGACAGGAACTTTTTCAGAAGTGAACTCTTCAGAGCAGAATAAAGTAGCATCAGATGGTACAGCTGTCGCTTCCTTAGTTAAAGCGCTGTTGTAAAACAGAAGTGAAATGTTGCCAGTCAGTGAGGCTGTCCTGACTGTACCGCTCCTAAAATTGCCTTGGGCATATAGATGGTTTCCCCTGGAGTTGACCTCATGCCCTATTCCTGGAAGCCTCAAGCGGGTGAATGCTGCTCATGACATTCTCCATACAGTCTGAATTCATGAACTAATGAGATGCATGTGAAACTAGTACCATTAGCTGGAATGATGAACTGTTACTGCCAGCTAAAAAAAAGAATTTATCCTGACTACTGTAGACCTGAGAATCAAGTTCAAGAGACTGTAAAAGCAGTGGGAGATGATGGCATTCTTTCCCCCTCAGTAACATCTTGGGAAAACCTTATCAGTTATGAAGGGATAAGCCACTTTATAGGAAACTGTAAACTGAACTCCTACCCTTTACTTTTATACAGTTGTGCCAAGGATACTTACCTGCTAAGATAGGTACTATGGAAATGCAGACTAAACACATGGTCCCTGTCCCATTTGTGGACCCATGAGGCAGTGTATTGTGTGACCTGGCATCTGAATTTACTCTGATTTGGACTGTGATATCAGTCACCGTGTTGTGTGAGGAGGTTGAAGCAGAAAACACACCCACACAGCTCTTTAGAATTCTAATTAACTTTACCCAGTTATTTAGTAAAAGATAATACTTCACGTATGGTTGCTGAATCTGCAATAGCAAAATGTGGTGGGTGGCAAATGAAAAAGCATCACTCTTTTCCCTGCTTTAAGGGAAGGGGAGTCCTCTGGAGTTTAAGTAGGGGCACAGGTAAGGCCTGATGTCCTTGACACAGAGTATAGTTGTGTCAGAACTGTGTTTTTTGAGAAGGAAGAGGGGAAAAAAGAATAAAGATTTTGCTTTAAAGCACTTTGGAAAATTTGGAGAGAAGAATTTTGCAGATATTGGTTACTTGTTTCATTTTTAATTGGTCTAAAGACTGAGTAAGAGAACGAATCATGAAGAAGTAATTTTGTTTTCCAGTTTCTCTTTCTGCTTGGGTTTTTAGGAACCTGACAACACTGAATGTGTGCATGAATCCTTCAGGTAAACAAAATTCAGCTGTCATACCTGGCCAGAAACATGGGAAGGGGAAAATATTGCCCTCCATGTGAAAGTGGAGGTGTAGGATATGCCCAGCTGTTACACGAGTGAAAACTGCCCTGTATTTAACTATTGGGCTGAAGTATGCAAAGTCTTCAGCTGTGTTTACAGAAATGGAAACCTGGTTAGAACTAAGAAGTTATTAGATAAAAAGCTGCAAGTGCTTTCAGAAAAGGTGTTTCTTTTTACATTCTTCCAGATGTGGAAATGAACATTGTCAAATACAGTTGTGTATGTCTGGATATGTAGAACACTTCTAAACATTTTTATTGAGACTTTTGATTCTATATCCTTTTGCATTAGAAGTCTAATCAGGATCGCCTATGATGCCTGGCCAGTATTTTATTTTGCAATTCAAGATGAAAGGAAAAAAACAGCATGTTCTTCAGTTGCAATTCTGCTTGCAGATAAAGAAACGATTATGAATCTTTTTTCTTAATCAAAGAGGAGGAGGAATAGTCATACTAGAACATAATCTTCATCCTATCAGTAAAGTGGTTTTATTGCTTTTCAGCTAGCTGTAATGAAATGTGAACATCCTTTATTTAAACAAGATTTGTGGCAGGTAGTAGTTGGCTGTATTTGCAAGATAGTGACATATTAAATGTCCGTCTCTCTCCGCAAAGGCAGAGTGGCCTTTTGAAGTACTAGTGAAATGCTGATGACAAGTGAGACTTCTGTTCCTGTTTCTTTTTAAATAGTTCCTCTGGGGCCAGTCCCATTTCCGATAATTGGAAGCATCTGGCATATAAATTTCAAAGCTGATCAAAAGATCCTGAACAAAGTATGTGTTGCCAGACAGTTCATCTGTGAAGAAATAAGACCAATGTGAACATTAGAATTTTAGGATGTATGAGAAATCTAATGTGGATCAGAATGAAATGACACTGATTATGGTAATTCTGCATTTAAAAAATGTACTTTAAGCACAGTATGAAATTCCTCAGAAAAGCAGCATATTTTCAGATGTTCCACTGTACAAGTATGGTTCTAAGTGTGTGTATTTGTAGGACTGAAGGAGTGGGATCCCTGCCTATCTCCCTTGTTCCACCATGTGAGTGAAGCAAGTGTTCAATGCCTGTGATGAGGCACAAAGCTCTGCTCAGTCACATTTGTCTGAAGACCATTCATGATGGGGCCTGCTGTGTGTAGGAGAAGGGTGGAGGTCTGTGGAGAAGTTCTTTTTGCTAAAACACATACATGTGGAAGTTGCAGGAGACTGGCATTGAGAAGAGTGAAGCTGAGATTTCTGAAACACTGACACTTTCAGAACTAGTTCCGACAACATTCAGTGGGTAGATTTTTAGGCTAGTTTTTTTTTTTTTAATTTTGTGTTTAAAAAAGGAAAAGAAGCCAATAACAGTAACCACTCCAGTAGGAAACTTGCAGCCTTGCAGCAAATGCTGGAAACTTAAGGATCAGGAGAGGGTAATTACTTCCTTCACTTGGTGGTGATGTGTTGGAGAAAACCTAAAATGTGTGATAAAAAACATTTGTTTCAAACTGAAAATTGATCAAAGTGGGTGGTGGTGATGCAAAGAAGCTCTGCTATGCAGTATAAATTAGCAGCAATTATAGTTCTGTAAGGAGCTGATAAGCCAAATCTAGTCCACAGAATAGTTCCGTTTGCATGTGACCTCTTCCTAAGATGAAATAAAAACAAAAAAATCCCCTAAAATCCAGAGACTGTATGCACACAGAGAGCACATGCTCAGAACCAGTTATCAGCTCTAGCCATTAAAGCGATTTCTTTGAAATGCTACCAACAGAGAGATGTGATGATCTCCAAAGAGTTGGCATAAAATTAAGAAGCACAAGCATAGGAAACCCTGAGACCTCCGCAGTGTGCTGTTGAGAAATGTCTGTTGACTGTGAGGAACCTGGTGAGAGACACCATTTAGTTTCTAGGTGGTAGAAACCGAAGCCTACTGTTTGTTGAGGAAAGCTGTCTTTGCCACTCCTGCAGAGGTGATGTGTGATAACATCTGCAAGGGGACACAATGTCCATATGGGGATGTTGACAAACATAGCTTACCGGTAAGTATTAATTTTTTTTAGCAGATTGTGCAAGGTAATAAATGAGATCTTGTAAGAGACTGTGTGAGCTGGGCTCTAACTCTTTCTACGTGAATAAGGATTTACATTTATTCTTGCTCAAAGCATGGGCAAATAAGAGGCAACATGAACCCATGCTGTCTTTGCAACATGGAGGAGGTTGCTGGGTGGTGTTTGAGTAGTGATCACTGTCCTTGAGTACTTCAGAAAGAACAGGACTAGTTTTGGAAGGCAGGTGTAAGGGTCTTGAGGTTTCCTTGGCCCCATCCTCAGGAGGATGTGCCAGTAAAAACTTGTAGAGAAACTGTGTGCAGGTATTGTCACAGAGAAGAAATCAGAATGAGGCTAAAGCTAATGTTTTATATTCTCTGACATGCAGCCTTCACAGCACATTCTATTTCCTTCAGCATGTCAGAGAGTTCAGGGATAAGTAAAGCTGCTGAGGCTGGAAAAAGCTGGAAGAACGTGAAATTTTCATAACCTCTGTATTCAGAATGTACAGTATCACCAAACTATGCATCCCTGTGCTGTTTCTTGGGAAACAGTGCAGGTACTGAAAATGTATAAGGAAATGATCTCAGCTTTTCCACTTTTGATAATGGTGATAAAATCTTGCAAGTTGGGAAGGCTTTTTGCAGGGGTGGGGAAAACAAATGTGGCCTAATGTGGCTCTCCCCTTCATGAGTGGTAGTGTGATAAAAATAAGATTCTTAGTGTATACATTATTTACTATTACGTGAATACTTACATGACATAAAATTGATTCTTGATGGCCAAAGGTATCCCTGTCTCAAATGGGCTCATCTGGAAACATCAGAGACACTTTGGAATTGGAGCTTTCTGAAAACTGGGAATGGGGAATAAAGGAATGGAACATGGAATACAAATGGAAGCTCATTATCTAGGCAACTTCTTTAGAGACACAAATGGTAAGTCATTTACAAAGTGCTTATGAATTACATTCCTGCTTTTGTCATGTCACACAGTCTGCCTGACTCTGAGGGTAAAAGCTGACTATTTTTGCTCCAGAAAAGAATGGCTGCGGTGCATAACCTTGATAACTTAGGGTGCAGTAGAACCTGTATGGACAGTCAGACCTCAGCAACATGTATTTTGGTATCAGCCCCAAGATCAAGATGAAGGAAAAAAAAAAGCAAGGTTGGGAGTTAAAGGCTTGACCTCTTTCTGGCAGGTTCAGAGACTACTGCCACCACTCTAAGATGGGCCCTGCTCTATATGGTGGCTTATCCTGACATCCAGGGTGAGGTGCAGACACAAACGTGGGCAAGTTTCAAGTAGAACAACCATCTGTTACACATTTTTTAAAGATAGTACAGTTTCAAGCTTTGTTTTTAAGAAGCTAGTGAAGCTGAAAACTTCCAGTCAGAGATTCTCAAATAATTACAGGGATGCTCAGCTTCTGATGCTGTATTTCATCTCTTCTTGATTGTTGTCAGACTGTTTCAGTACAGTTGGTGTATAAAACAAGATGCAGTGTGGCTGAAAACACTCAAAGTGAAACAGGAGCTGAAGTTAATGAGACTTTTCTGGTATCCAAGATGTGTAACAAAAATATATGATTTGTGCTTATTAATTGAGGCATCAGTTGTATTTCTGTATGATAAATGTATTCATCCTAATGTATGGGAAGGTTAAATAGAGAAGGAAGAATATGTTAACAGGAAGACAGATGATTTAGGAAATTCTAGATGAAGGGCATAGTCGCACACTATTTTCAAACTGTTTGATGCCTTGATACAGGGCTTTCAGAGGTGAACAACTGCAAAGCCAAGTACGTGCTCTCAGCACTTACATCTAGAGGTACAAAAGAGATATCTGGTTAAGAAACTCTGCCTCGTCAGCTGTGATACCTCCACAAATCCACAATGACATTTTCTTTTTGGCTCTGCACCACAGTTGTGAAGACTGCACTCAGGTTTAGAGCTACACTCTAAATGCTTCTTTTCATACTTTTGGTGCTAGAATGCTAGAAAAACAGAGCCCTGTGCACACACGTACCTTTCAGATTTTAATGAAATTAAAAAACAAACAAAACTTCTTAGATTACTGGCTTATTTTTTAAACCTAAGATTTGAGCCTGAACCCTCTGAGACTGTGTGTAAACTATGTTACTTACTGAAGCATACATAACAGCCAAAAGAGATCAACAGTTAGTGATGGTTAGGTAATGTTACTCTGTTCTAATTCTCAGCATTTACATATATGTATGAGCTCGATACAATGGCTCTCTTGCAACATACTGATTAGTATGCTGTCAGTTTGTATTCAGCCAGAGTAAAAATGATAACTTGAGTAACTGAATCAATATCTCAATAAGGTTACTGTTTTATTTACAGCTCACTGCACTGCCTTTAACTATAAAGCTCAATAAATCTGTTGGGCTTGTGGAAAGGTGATCTGAACATAGAACCTATAAACTAGGAAATATCAGATTATGGTCAAATCATAGCTAAATAGTCATATCGATGTTTTTAGCTGTGGTAAGTATATTTACATATTGTATATATTCATCACTATTGTAATCCTAAAAGCAAATGAAAGGACTCCATTTCATGCAAAACACTGTTTTTCTATTTATAATGGACTTTTTTTGTTTCTTAGAAAAAGTCCAGAAAGAGCTGGATGCTGTGCTGGGTTCATCCCATCTAATCTGCTGTGAGGACTGGAAGAAACTGCGTTACACAAATGCTGTGATTCATGAGATCATGCACTATGGTAGCGTTATTTTAATCACAATTCCTAGACAAGCGGTGAAGAACACAACTATATTGGGATATCAGCTTCCAAACGTACAGCTATCCTACCTACTCCAATATGATCGTTAGTCATTTTATAGCTGTGGAACTCTCTATATCTCTAACCTCTTCTTTCACTGAAGATGACTTAGTAGGAAACAACTTCCAACCTTAATGCAAAATACATTCCTATATGAAAATTTAATTTTTTACTTATAGTTTAGAAAATAGTTCATGTTTATGCAGGTCGCTAAAAAAAAATGCTTTAATTCCAGTGAAATTAACATACTTCAAAAGGTAACTAAAGTCAAGTTCTGAAATGATCTTCTGAGGAAGATATCTAGTAAGTTCCCTTCACCAGAACGTTAGTGCTCACCTTTCTGAAGTGCTGGAACAACCATGTGTTACTTGTTAAAAGCTGTGTCTGTAGGAACAGCTTTGCCTTGCCCTTGAAATCTAAAAAATGCTATGAAATGATGCACATATATGTGTGAAGGTCTTTGGCTCACACTAAACTTAAAGCCAACACTTGAACTGGAAATAGTGGGCCAATGTGCAAGGCCAGAGACCTGGCAGTTCTCAGACTGTTGTGAATAGGCATGAAATACAGAGTGTTGAGTCCTGCTTAGGACTGTTTCCTGAGCATGCCTTGTTCCTGTGAAACTCGGTCCAAGCCAAACCATTTCACTGACTCTTGCCTTCCCCCTTCTCTCACCAACATTTAAGTGCCCCAGACTCCCACCTTCACCCTGAGATTTTCCAGAGACGTGCTGCTCCTTCCTGGTTTGCTGCTATCCCTACGAAGAGGCACATATTCCTCTAGAAGGAGAGAGAGTAAGTTGGGTTTGCAGCAAACAGAGGTAGAGACAGGCAGATGTCAGTGGTGATGCCATCCTATCTCTTAGAGGCAGTGAGATAAACCATTTATGTGTAGCACTCTGCTCTGTTCCCTGTTTTAACAGTCCCTCTTCACTAGCTTAGGACTGGCAAAGGCAGCTGAGCAGCAATCTCTGCACCCAGAACCCAGCATTTGGCATTGGCAAAGTAAAGTTTCTTGTAGTCATCTTCTCCCTCATCTCCTTTTCCGTCCTTAAGGACAGACATAGGTCTTGGCGACAGCACTGGCACATAACACTTTTCCCCTCCCATGCCCTCTAGTCATGCCTGTTTCTCATAGACAGTGAGTGAAAGTGCTTGCCAAAAGCACAATTGCACACCAGTTAAACCTGTGTTCTGCAAGAGTTCTGCATAGTCTTAAGAGAGAACTGAACCACCACCATCTTCCTTGCAGGGTACTCATTATGCCAAACATAGACTCAGCTCTTTTCAACCCTAAATACTGGGACACCCTTCACCAGTTTAACCCTGGTTATTTTTTGGACAAGGATGGAAATTTTGTGGCCAGAGAAGCCTTCCTAGCCTTTTCAGCAGGTAAGTTCACTGACAGCTAAACCCGTTTGTGTGGGTTAGACTATGAGTTTAATGTGATATTATTTTCATTGCAGAAAAGGCCAAACAGAGCATAATCCAAAACTAGGAGCACATGGTTTTCCCAGCCCATGAAAATATTTTGATTAGAAAAGTTGTTTGGCAATTGTGTAGTTCTTTGATCTCTAGATTTTTGTGAAAAAGCAGTGAAGGTAAAAGGATTTTAGAATTGCCAGTAATTTGGGGATTTGAGTCCTTAGCATATGCCAGGCTATGCTATAGTAGCTGTTCTGTGGCAGGATGCTCTGCTGGAGCTGATTTACTTTGTATAAGTAATTCAATAGTCACTGGTACAGGAATTTGAACCTGGATCAAATACATCGCAGATGGCTATGTCATTTCTGGGATGCTTCTGGAGTCACTCTTTCACTGTGTGTGTGTGTCTGTTTGTCTGTAAGTGACACAGCTTCAACAAAAGCTATTGGAGATCAGGCCAGGGTTACGAATAGCCTGGTTGTCAGAGCTCTCAGCTGGTATGTGAAAGTGTCAGGTTCAGGTTCCTGGTCTAGGCTGGGCAGAACAGGAATTTGAACATTGATTTCTCACATCCCAGCTGAAAGGCCTAGCCACTAAGCTTTAGAGTCTGTCATTGTTTTTCTCTGACCAGAAATTATATCCTGGACACAAAGTTAATTGGCAAATTGAGAAACATTCTTTCTTTAACTAGTAGTTTTCTCTGAAAACATCACGTAGGAAATTGTCTAGTCGACTGTAAATTGTCCTCTATTCTGACTTTTCATTGCCATTAGTGAAGAAAAGTTATCTTGTACTTACATAAAGTGGAAGCAGGGAAGAAACCTAAAGATGCTTCCTTGTCATTATCGTTTGATATCAAGAGACTGAAACTGAGTTCATAGTATCAGGAGGTAAAGTATCTCGAGTATCTGTTTCTATGATTCTGGCTAGATCCTGCAAAGAATAATTACAGACATCTCTTCCGTTGTAATTGTTAGTCAGTTCAATCTGAGAAAAAACGTTAAGTCAGCGAAGTCTTTGTTTCCTGATGAGGCTGACTGAAGCTCTTTTGAAAAGGTGAGGAACAAGTGTCTGTTACAGCCCTCTGTGGGGACTAACCTGCTCTTCCCTTTCTCCCTCTGCAGGCCACCGTGTGTGTCTGGGAGAGGTGCTGGCAAGGATGGAGCTTTTCATCATCTTCTGCAACCTGCTGCAGACATTCAAGTTCACCCCACCAGAAGGAGTTAAGGAAGTCACCATGTGGATTATCTTCGGGAGCACAATGAAACCCCATCCGTATAAGATCTGTGCGGTTCTTCTCTAGGTTCCAATGTATCACAGATCGGAGGGAGAGGCGTTTCCACAGGTTTGCTAGTGTGATGATCTTTTGTGTGGCTTTAATGTTCTTCATTTCTAGCACAAATTCAGTGTGAATCTATCCCTGTCATGTCATGTGTCAAAGAAGCAGGCACTGCAAAATACTCTGGCTTCACTTTGCATTTAGAAAATCTCTCTCTCTTTTTCTGTTTTATTGTGAATGAAATAAAGATAGAAAATAATTGCAGTGTCTGGTCTTACTAGAGGCTCAACACAAATCTTGCTAGAGGAGAAGGAACATAAAAGCTAGGCCTTGGAAGTAAGTGGGAGGCGTTCTCAATTCTAGAGCAGGTATAGAAGTATACTTCCGGGAGCTGCTCCTCTGTGTGTTACCAGAGCCCTTCGGTATGTTTACACAGGGGAAGGGAGTTGTGCAGGGATGCCTGAACTGGCTGTGAACTAGTTGGTTTGTCTATGTAGCCCAGAGCCATGTGAAGATGATAGCTTGAATAAGGAAGTGGTAGAGCTGCATCAGTGCAACCCTTCTCTTGAGTGTGTGGCTGGTGACTCAGGCTGAAAGTGAAGGCAAACCCTTCATGTTTCCTCCCCAAGAATCCTGGCAGGGAGCCACAACACTGGTGGATGAAAGGGAACATAAATGGTAAAGGGCCAGGGGGCTGGCCTGAAAATGTTTGTTTTGCCTATATTGTTCTAGCATATTTGAGCGGCATTTCTATTAAAGAGGGAGTTTTGTCACAGAGTGGAGAAAGTTGTATTTATAATGGTGTTCAGTAGTCTAGGCCAGCCATGTCTCTTTAATGATGGCTAAAAATCACAAGGGAACAGCTTGCAGTCTTTTGCAAGTGCCAAGCTTCGCTTCACAAGAGAGACACGCACAATGAATGTATGTAGAATTTTGAATTTTGACAGGTATGTGAGAAGCTTCTTGAGAGCTTTCTGTGAGCACAGGGGCTCTGTGTAGTTTTCAGCATCACACACAGCCTTTCAATAGCTGAGCTAACAGAGACTGTTAGCAGAGCTGCTGGAGTTCAGAGTGCCTGTACTTAAGGCATAGCAGAGGGATGAGCCGTGCAAGATGCAGCTGGCAGAAACAGGAGCAGTGACCAAGCAGGGTTAGCAGGTGCAGCTAGTGAAGAACAGGTGCCAGAAACCACTCACACTTTGAGACAGGCCTTCTTACCCAGCAAGATTTAAAAATCAAAACCAGAGTCAGGGTTACCAGCAGAAGTAGCAAACACTCTGTTGCCCCACCAGTTTCCTTTCCAGAGGAAAAGGCTCTGCAATTGTTATTGTAATTGCACTTCAAGGGTTAGTTATTGCCTTGTTTATCCACCGTGTTACATGTAAACTTTGTTAAAGACTTTGATTCACGTTTGTGAGGGAGATCAGTATCTGAAGTTTTAATACTCTTTTCTTAGGCTTCTTGGCTGGGACTCATGGATACTTTTGTCATGACTCCCTTAAATTTGAACCTGGCTCTTGCCGTTGTCAGCAGTCAAGGATCAGCAGAAGAGATGCGTAAGCTCAATGGCCCAAGCAGATCAAGCTGATGTGGCTCTCCTGCTTTCTAGTCCATGTGTAGCTCTGGTATATCTGCATGATGCTTTATGGCATTGAATTGGTGCAGATTTTGTTGGGAGTGAAGGGTGGGTTGTACCCTACTGCAAAACAAGGATTCATTTTTTCTACAACTACAAAGATGGTGTTGCAAAAGTAGATATGTGTGGTGTTTTGTCTAGCTGGTGTCTGTTGTGTTGATACCCATGTCTCAAGCATCTGTGTGAATATAGGACTTAGAAGACAGTGAATAAAAAGTGAGGTTTGGGAACAGGTGCACAGGATTCAGATAGCTTTAAACCTTTTCTCAGGTGTAGACTCTTAATTTTCTGGTGAAGATACAGATCCTTTAACAGATTTTATACCTGTACGTTGTTGAATAGTATATATGAATTTGCATTTCTTAATCCTCTTTCACCACTTTTTTGAGGACATCTATGGACCCACTGGGGTCTGGAGACAGCAAGTGAAAACTGCTAGCCTGGATTGCATTATTTCTGCTGTCAGTAGCCAGATATTGGAATTTTATCTCCAAAATGGGAAAGTAACTCTGGTAGGCAAAAGGAAGCATTGTAGGTAAAGCAAGAAACTAGCTGACACCAGAAGAGGATTTTCACTCAGAAGTAGTCTGGTCCATTAAACTCTGTGTTTTTAAATGGACTTCCAAATCTTTAGCCCTTTGCTTAGTCTTTTGCTGTGTAGTCTTGACTTAGTGGGGAAAAACTTCAGTAAGGAATAGTTTGGGCTAGCGTCTCTGATTGTCAGCACAACATGATGTGGCTATCTCATTCCTAATTTCTATCCCAAACAGTAATGAGTTTTCGTATTGTTGTTACTGTGCCTGGTATTTTTCTACACTAAAATCCATACTTGTGATTCACAAACTGAGGTCTGTATAGATAGTACTGCTCCTAATTGCATAGTGGCCTGTTCTTTCAGGTTGTTTGTAATGCTGAGAAATGGTTACGAAGAAAAGAAAAGGTATCTCAGTTTAACAACAAACAAGGAAATAAAGAGAAATCAATGTATGAAAAATAAGAAATTGGTAGAAGGGAGAGAGGATCTTGTTTAATCAGGGGCATCTGACAATGAGGGATGCTGCAACTCTCTTCAACCTTTGTGTTCCAAAAGTTAGTAATACAGTGGACACCATGTGAGATTTTTTTCCCCCAGACTCTGGCTAGCTCTGTCTGACAAGCTTTTATGTTCCTTATTAAAGCATAGGATTGAAAAGTTTGAAAAAAATATTTATAAATGACTATAACATTTGTGGCTCATTTGTCAGAAGCAGATTAATACTCCAGTCCGATTCCATTGTATGAGCTGACAGATAAATCTTCGTGCTTCTTCAGCCTTGTCTGGACTGAGGACCTTCTTGACCAGTGTCCTTTAGTAGAGCCTTTCTGCCAACGTGATGGTTCCACATCTCCAAAAGGCATAACTTAAGCTTAACAAATCTCTGTTTGTCAGCAGAATTCTGTCTACAAAAGGGATTTCATTAGTACAGCAATGTCAGCCCTGAGATGAACATTTTCACACCTCAAACCAACAGAGTTAGGTCAGCAAAATTCTGAGTATGTGCTTAAACTGTGCAGATCAGTGTTTGAGCACTTAGTCGTGGTAGGAGTTGTCACATGTAAACAGTGTTAACTGTATTAAAGTACAATGTAGTAAATAGTAAATGGCTTTCATAAACCTCTAATCCAAATTTTTTGAAAGGCTTTATAATTAACTAGACTTTAAGCTGGTCAACAAAGAGACTGAAGTTTTCATGTACAGTCTACTGCCCCCTCTGCCCCAGTGCCCTGGTATTTCTGATAATATCATGATCTTAAATAATTACCATCTTTAATTTGTGATTTAAGTATAGGCTATATTGTTACTGTCTTACTATCAATTTTATTAATCTACCAATTTGTGCAGCAAGTTATGTTCCTTTTTAATCCTCTTCATTTCTGGGTTTTAAAATATTCTCGGTATTAGACATATAAAGTGATCAGAACTTTATAGCTTTGCAAGTAAACTATTATAGCTGAAATATGGTTTTCTAGCTTTCTCACCCAATTGCTTTTAGCTTATAGAAAATTTCAAGTAAGTTTGCTCATTTATTCTGCAGAACAAATGAGGAAAATAAACATTTTTTTGCCCATGTTAAGTACAATTTTTGAAACAGTTTTCATCCTGTTTTGTGTGTAAATCTTCCAAACAACTCCTACATCATCCTTACTGATTCTTGTCCCCTCTAGGGGAGTGCTTGTGAAAGACGCTAGCAAAGATTGTTCTATGTTGTCTTTATTCCTGTTGCAGACAATGCAGTGGGAATTAGCTGGGAGGCAGATGGAAAGGGTGAAGGAATACTGCTTTCTACTTGGTTGTGAAGGCATTGCAGCCTCACCTATGTGCAGCTGAACAAGCTGAGTGTTGTGCCATTATAATTGTCAAACTGTCACCTAACAACAGATTAAGGCCTTTTTTGTTTTACATACTCCAGACATGAAGTTAAAAGGTCTGGCCATCTCCTGAAGAGCTTACAATTTAAACCACACAGAAAAATAAAATGTGAAAGGAATAGGAAACAGGAATCAAGCAATAATATGAGGTGAGTGAAGGAGCAGAGTGCATGGTTGATGCATGCTTTGCAGAGTAATGATGTGTGTGAAGTTTCCAGTAATCCTGCAGTGCTTAGGCGTGTAGCCAACCCTCAGGAAATTAGTCTGGATTTCCCTCTTCTGGCAAGAGGCTCTTTGTAAAACCAGCACTATGGGCAGGGATTTTTGTCACCGCAACTGTCACTGGACATAAAGACATATAATTAACCTCCATTTGGTCTCCCTTGAAAGGCCACGCTTGTCAGATTTGTAGCTGTAATGTAATAGATTGATGTCACATATGCTTAAAAATAAGCATTAACACTTCATTCTCTGGGATCAGGAAGTATAAGGAAGTGATAAAAAGGAAAGGACTGAGGAATACAGAAGCTTGAACATCTTTTTTTTCTTTCAAGGGAGGTACCAGCAAAGCAAGAAAAAACTGGATTTATCCTCTATGTATACAGAAGTTTTTCAGACACAAGGTAGTCTTCTAAATCAGAAGTGAAATGTTAACAATAAGTGTGGCACTCGTACTTTTTGCTGTGTCTCTGCTGTTTATGCAATTTCTGAAACTGCAATGGATATGAAGACGATTTCCTCCTGGACCAATTCCATATCCCTTCTTTGGAAATCTGCTGCAGATGAACTTTCAAATTCATCACGAGGTCCTTAAAAAAGTATGTATTTTCAGGCAGATAACTAGTGGACTCAAAAGCTGATTGAAGAATGAATATAAATTTGATAACAGTCGTCTTTTGAATGTTAAGGAAGAATTTATTATATATTATATTATATATTAATTAACATATGTAATTAATATATAATATATTAATATATTTAATTACAATCACAATTAATTATAATATAGAAATATAGTATATAATGTATATATAATATATATTACATATATTTAAATTGTGTAAGCATGAAAGTTGATGGGGATCATTAAATAGTCTGTTTCTTGGTCTGAAATTTGCCAACTTACTATGAAACATGTCATTGAAACCTTAGCTGCATATGAATAAAATAATACTGATGCTAGTACTTCTATCTGATGAATAGGAAAACAATACATTTCAAAAGACAGACTTTCATACTATGGAGAATTTCAAATGTTTGCTTTTTAACTGTTGTCACATTGGCAGCTTCTAGATTTCCCAAGAAGTAGTGGTGAGTGTATGTGTGCTTTCAGTATAGAAAGGATGAATTTTTTATGCTTACTGAACAGATTTTCAAAAGGTGTTTTAATAAATTTTTGATGACATATGATTTGATCAGATTTTCAAAAGACACCTCAGTCTGCTGAGCTTGGCTGAGCTTTTAAGTAGCTTTTAAGTAGCTGAACTAATTCATTATGTGCCTACACTGGAAATGAACTCTTTTCTATGTCCAGCTGTAGTGCAGAGCACTTCTAGAAATTTTATGCTAATGTTTTATATTCCTAAAATGTATGCGAGGCATTTAACATTTAAATCTGTGAGTAACAGCACCTCACTTTCCCTCCTCATTCTCAGCCTGCTTTTTCCTCTGGTTCTTCCCTGTCCTGGCAGCTCTCTTCTCCTGACTTGAATATTGCAAGGTGAGGTAATTTAACTCACAACACAAAATTATGTGCAACGGTGCATGTTGTGATTTCTTTTATTTTTGATCTCCCAAACCTCAAGAGCAGTACTGCTCATTCCAAGATTTCAAAAGCCATGAATTATTCCCTCCAAAAGTGACGTTCAATCTTAGATAGATACCAAATCTGCAAGCCCATGACATAAATCCTTGCTTAACACATGTATCTGCTCCCTCTTGTTTGTTCACAGGCAGCAAAATTTTGTACTCCTCTAGTCCTGCAGTTCTTAGGATGTTGTGGCAGCTCCCCACTCTTCCCCTTTCCCAACTGCTCACTCTGCCCCACAGACTTGCTACTTTTGACCTACACTCTTGCAGTGCCCTCAGCCTTGTATTCTCTTGCTTTACTATTCCAGCTCCTGATTCTCCAGCCAGGGAAAGGGCTGTTCTGCCTGCCTGCCTTAGTGATGGCTGTGTGCACTGCATAATGGAGACAAGGCTATTGTAGCTGAGCTAGAAAGGAGAGGGGGAATCCTGCTTCACCCACCTCTTCAGATGTTTTTCCTACACTTACCACACAAAGGGAAACCTGTAGATGGTTCATGTAAAAGTCATGGTTCTCACCCATGTTTTTCTGATGCTGCTCTGTTCTACGGGTAGCCAAAAACTCATGGCAGTGTTTTCACGCTATGGTTTTCACACGTTCCTGTTGTTGTTCTGCGAGGGTTCCAGGCTGTGAAGGAGGGTCTGACTGCCCATGCTGAAGAGGTTGCTGGAAGGCCAACAAGCATGGTCATTGAATTGTTGACTGGCGGAAATGGTAATTATTATTTTCACTGATTTTTTTTCTCATGTGCCCCCTTCCTGTTTTTGGAAACTGATTTAGAACCTCAAAATGAGTAATTTGCTGTGGAAAAAAGATAGATATTTGGTGAGTTTTCACGAAACCACTTTTAGGTGAGTACTATCTGAACAGTAATGGCAGAACATAGCTATTGTAAGAGTTCCTATACAGGAGCTAAATGACTAGAACAGAAGAGAGAAAAGAGGAATGTTACAGGACTGCATACAAAAAAACAGAAAAACTGGAATGACAGAAAAGCTTCTTTGAAGCATTAACTAGGTCAAATACTGAGGTGATGTATTAGTGGATGTAGATATGCTGGTGCTACAGATACGCTGGTGATATATAGGAGGGACTGCACCTCAGCACCTGCCTGTAGTTTCTTGAACACAGAACTTTCTTTGCTCTATCTCACCTTCCAAAATGGGAACATCTAAATCTTTCTTAGGTTTGAGTCATTTTTAAATGTCAAACTAAGCTCAAATTGTGACAACATGATAGAAAAACAGAATATGGCTAATATAGTTCAACAAATATGTCTGGAAAACAAGCATACCTTCTAGTGAGCATCTAACACCGATCTGAGCTTTTCAACTCCTTTATTACACCCACTTAACTGATTTCTGAAGATGGCTCCAATTCGTATAATTTTGTGTCACAGAAAGTAGTGAGGAAAACTGGTAAGATTTATTTCACAAATGGGAGATATGAAGACATAGCTCTTACTGTATATGTCACTTTATATTTAATAAATATTGATGAGTCATATAATTGATTCATTATAATCCTAGGTGTAATGTTCTCTAATGGTCATCTCTGGAAGCAACAGAGGCGCTTTGGAATCATAACAATGAGAAAAATGGGAGTAGGAAAAAAAGATCAGGAGTATCGACTACAAGAGGAGGCCTGTCATCTGGTGGAATACTTACAGAAAACAAATGGTATATGCTTTTTAGTAATACTTGTACTTCTTGTGCAAGTCAGTCTGTGCAATGGGTGGAGCAGTGCTGGCTGATTTTACTCAGGAATGGGTCACTTCTAACTTTTGAAATTATTTATTTGATTACCTAAAATGGGTTAAAAGAGTACATGTGGAGTTGAGTCTCAAGAGCCTGTATCTTATGATCTGTGTGAGACATTTCCTTGCAAAAGTGCTGCATGTAAAACCTGACAGTATGAATTTAGAACTGAGACTCCACGGTCCCTGTCTATTAGTGTTATCACTTCTTAGCCAGTTCTACATTACTTATGGTCAAACGAAATATAAAAAGTCTTGGCCAAGGCTACGCAATCCCATGGCTCTGCTCTGTCAAGAGCAGTGGAAAAAGCTGACTTCGTGAGGCTTGTGGCAACTTCTGTAGTTAGAGGAAGTTTGCACTGCTGAAGAGTGGGGTGAATTTATAGCTACTCTCAATTATTCTGTTATTCAAATGTAGGAGATCCCTTTTAAATTCCATTATTCATTCATACACTGTCTCAGCTCACCATTTCTCTATCTGGAGTATTGTCAAACACGAGATCTATTGATACCAAGGTTTTGTGAAATTTGGGTATTTTTGTCACTACTTTTGCTACTTCTGTTCCTATGAGTGGTCTCCTCTTTTCTGAATGGTGGTTTTTTTAGATATCTGAAGTTACATTTTACTTGAGTTTTTTGCTGGTGCAATTTTCCGTGCATCAATCTAATTAACATCAGAAGTGTCTGATAAAATGTTATCTTATCTTTCTGTTCAGGGGGAAAAGCAGGAACAGTAAGCGTTATTCACTGTGTTTACAGGAAAACCTGTGGACCCCACTATGCCTGTTGTTCGTGCTGTCTCAAATGTGATTTGTGCTGTGATTTTTGGACATCGTTTCTCTATAGAAGATGAAAATTTTCACCGCTTCATTGAAGCCATTGATGATATAACAGCATTTGGGAACAGCATGTCCTTTTTTGTGAGGAAAATTATTATTTATGCCTTTTATATGGACAGACCATGAAAAAGGCAACTTTCTAGATAGTTTTATAACAAAAATAAATACCAATGCTCCTGCAATTGCTGGAGTATGTTCGGAACAGTCCTTCCAGAAGCCTACTTCAGAACTTATTTCAATTTCTTATGCCTCATCTTACCATAGAAATCACACATCTCTGGTGGAAAGGGATTGGAAACTCATAGGGTTGCTATGTATTTAGTAGATGTATGAAGGATTTTATTGCAAAAGCACTACCTGTACAACTCCAGTGTTTGAAACTATAACTGAAACTCAGTGGCAAAATATGGGCAAAAAAACCCTGAAAAGCTCTGAAATAGGCTTTTTTTTTTTCTTGATAAAGTGACTTTCTTTACTATATGAAATCATGTGACAGTCAGTAACTATCAAAAGAGTAACATGGCCCTTAACTGCTTCCTTCACTACTGGTTTTTTAACCTTGTAGAAGCTTAAATAGAGCAACTGTTTTGCACAAAGGTAACACATGAAATTGCTTAATAGTGGCACCTTGCTGTATTTTTTGTACCACTTTTGTACCACTGTACCACCTCTGTGCATCCTCATCGGAATTAGTAATGCTCACTGGAAGTTGCTCTCCGTCACCTGGATGATGTTTGCCTCTGTGCAAGACAGCAGTTCCCAACTTCAGACCTGGTCCAATGGACAGAAGAATTTCCTATCTTGCCTTCATGTGACGTTGTGGCTGCTGCTGCAAACATCATGGAACAGACTGCCTCAGAAAATGGCAATTTTATCATTAACAATTTATGAATGGAAACCACAATATTGTGTATAGTCAAGAAGTCAATATACTCACTAGTAAGGCAGCCTGCTTCTTCAGAACTTGCTGGAACGCAGCCAGCATGCATGATTTTCCACTTTTTTCCACCTCTTACTAACTGAAAATTGCTGTATTAGAGCATTCTGGTCCTAGAGAATTTGAGGACTAATTTGATACTTTTGGTAAAAAAAAAAAAAAAATCAAAATGCTTATAATTTTTCTCCCAGAAGATGCAGGTGGAATGATTGTTAAGCTATCATCTAATCAGGGTAAATGCAGGATCAATTATTTTTGAACTACTCTCGATAGATATTTGTATAGCCTGTTCTTCACAGCTATATTAATGAAGTGTCCACAGCCAACCAAAGCGTTATAGTCCAATGTTTAATTCTGTCCTCTTCCCTATAGTGCTTTCATAGCAATGTAAAATCATTTAATGATTTCCTGTTCTAATTTATTTTCCTGGTAAGTGGACAGATAAATGTAAGCAAAATTATGCAGTGGGACAAAGAAGAAACAAATCAGGAATCTGAATACCTTTGTTGGAAGATGAACATTTGTAATCTAGCTGCCATTTAAATAGGTGAGCCCAGGAGTTATAACCTAATGCATAATTTAAGCTGAAGGGTTAATTCTGCCATCTGGAAGGACACTGTGCAGTCTATAAGGGGAACAAACAAAAGGAAATGAAGCACAGGAATGGAATTAATGTAAAAAATATTTTGTCTTTGTACTGCAGAGAGGCATTTTTGTAATAGTATAAGTGAAAGAATGTGAATAGGTTAACAAAAATGAATAAATAGTAGGGAATCTATGTGACCTGATACATTTTTAGATCATAAAGTTGTTCTGCATATCACACAGATGTGATATGTTTGACTATGTTTCTTGTCGAAGAGAAGACATATCTGAGTGAAGTCCCCATGCATTCAATATCCTATATTAAAATACTAAGAAATCTGGGTTTGGATATTTCTATTTTCAGTTGAGCAGATCGGTCCGAGAAACTGCGCCTGGATCTATTTTTTAGTGATGAGAGAGAAATGGTACTGTTGGATAAACTGAGATTAGGGTCATTTTCTGTATGTTGTCTTTACTACTGATGTTCAGCTTAGTAAGGAACTGGGGTACAGAGGAACCTCACTTACCCTTCATACATCATATTGGAAAATCTGTGGCATAAAACTAAGG
This sequence comes from Dromaius novaehollandiae, assembly GCF_036370855.1. Lineage (NCBI taxonomy): Eukaryota > Metazoa > Chordata > Aves > Casuariiformes > Dromaiidae > Dromaius > Dromaius novaehollandiae. The sequence goes on from NC_088106.1 coordinate 12,231,381, forward strand.
AAAATTCTGCTTCAGGAAAAATGGGATTAAGAAAGGTTTTAATGGATCACTGGATAGGCCTTCAATGTAATGATGAAGATATAGTAATCAGAGTCTTTCATTCACTTCTTCCGCTACCCACAGGCCTATGTTAGGATTGAAATTTAGTTTGCTAATCTCAATAATGCACCACATCTCTTAAATCTCTCTTCTGTAGGTATATGAACTGTTTCCCTGGTTTGCAAGCCATTTGCTAGAATCATGCAAGAAGACTTTGTCTGGCATAAGTTTCATGAACACTTTATTAGCAAAAGAGGTTGAAAGACACAAAGAAAAAGGAAAATCAGATGAAAATCAAGATTTTATTGATTTCTATTTGGATCAGATAGCCAAAGTGAGTATCTCTGCTTTCAACTCCTCTTTGGGTCCAGTGCATAACTAGGGATTTTAAGTGCTACTATGATTATGATAGTATCTGATACCAATTAAGAAAAATACAATTTCTGCCTGGAAAAGCTTAGAGATGGATGAATTAAAAAAAAAAAAGCTGAAACTGTTCTATGGAAGGAGGAGGAGGAAATAATAATGTAAGAGGATTTACAGTAGATTACCTATAACCAAGATAATAACAGATCTGCATATGATAAGATACAGGTAGAAATGACTATTACGATGGGACTTGCAGCAAGAGTAGAAAGTAGCTAAGCTCACTAGTTTTGTCACTGCTGAAGAACAAAATGTGCATAAAGATGGGATAAATGTACAATTTAAAAAATTACTATTATTCAAAAAGCTTTATTTTCTAGTTCTCTTTTTTTATCTTTTGAATAGTATCAGTATATATTCTTGTGATGCACTACTTTTTTGTGTGCCTTAACCTCATCTTTTTGATTCGTATCTGCAGACTAAAGGAGATGCTGATGCTACATATGATGAAGAAAACTTGGCTCAGACTACTTTTGACCTCTTTCTGGCAGGTATAGAAACTACAGCCACCACTTTGCGTTGGGCATTGCTTTATATGGTGATTTATCCAGATATTCAAAGTGAGTACCCCCAAACAGTTCTGCAACTTTTTAGAAATTATAAAGGCTCAAATATTAGTAGTGCTTGTTCAAAGAATAGTAGAGGCACTAATTAGTAGCTGATGAATCAGATGAACTGCATCATATGTCCGTTTCTTGCTGTATCTTTCCTGACATGGAGGCTAGTCATTTTAGGTGTCCTTTTTGAAGGGATTCTTATTTTTATAAAATAAAATTTCATTTTGTTGGGTGTTCTTATTACTGTGAAAAGTAATAGGAAAAATGTTGAATATAGAGCTTATAGATTGTCTGTTGTATATTTAAAGATGAATATTTCTTCTTAGAGAAAGTCCAGAAGGAGCTGGACACTGTTCTGGGTCCCTCCCATTTAATTTGCTATGAGGACAGAAAGAAGGTGCCCTACACAAATGCTGTAGTTCATGAGATCCAGCGATACAGTAATATTATCTTAATTGCCCTTCCCAGAAAGAGTGTGAAGGACACAGAGCTGCTGGGATTTCATATTCCAAAGGTACAAAGATGCTTTTTATTTGAATATCTGATTTTTAAATCTTTTAAAAACTGTTTTAATGTGTTTTTTAACTACGGAAGCTACATTAGCTATTGATTCCCAAAACACTGTTCTTTTTTAGTTTCTTTTGTTTTAATTGCTCATTTAGTTGAAAAACATCAATAATTAGGAACCACCAAAGCACTGACATTGATAGGTCTCTGGTATGAAATTATGAAGAACTTACGAAGTTTCATCTAGAAAGCCTTTTGAAGGCTTTTCTGAATGGGGAGATGAACTCTTGTGTTCTCACACTACCCCTAAGATATGACCATCTCTAAAGCTGGCCTAATACAAGGAAATGTGCACTTTGTCTTTACTAATAGTAGCTTCCTAGATCATGACTTCTGCCAATAGAGGACCTGGAAATGATGACTGGAAATAAGCGAATCAATTTCCAGCAAGCTCAGGTCTGTCCTCTGTCAAATGGGCTTATCAGCTTGTGAACAGAGGCAGTCCAAAATTGGAAGAAAAGAGTTTCACTGCAAAACTTGGAAATTTGAAATTATTTTCGTGTCACAAAGTTTCAAATGCAGTATCTTGCAACTAAAGTATTTTTGAGTTTTGTAACTGAAAGATACATTGGAGTTTATTCTCTTATAATTGCTCTTCATTTAGTTTCATTTTTATTTTTTTTCTGGATCTTCTCAAAGCAGGTCTAGTGCTGCAGAAATCACAGTATAACAAAGCAGAAAAATTAAATTCTTATCCATGACTGTATTCAGTATCCATATTCTGTAAGTCAAATGCTGAGTGAATATTAAAAATACAGTGACAAAAGGAAAAATAAAAACATCACATTTTAACAAGGTAAAAATAAAGCCCTAGACATTTATTTTATTGAATTTATTGGTGGCAAATAATGAAAAGAAGAAATCATAACATTCTCAAAAGTTTAAACTTCTTATGAAATATTTCAAAGCTTGCTCTCATTTCAAAAGATGAGACTTTAATTAGGTCTTTAAATTGTTTGCTCCTCTGTCATTATGTGCTTATATGATGAATATGAACTGTAAGACAGAATTGAAGTAGCTGCTTCTTTTTCCAGGACACCATAATTTTATCCAATATTGACTCTGTTCTGTCTGATCCTGAAAAATGGGAGACACCTCATCAGTTCAATCCAGGCCACTTTCTGGATGAAGATGGAAACTTTGTAAACAGAGAAGCATTCTTACCGTTCTCAATAGGTAAGTGCACTAAACAGGGATTTATTTATTCCATGTGATAGTAACTTAAGATTCATTCATTCCTCAACATCAACTGGGGAAGCGTCTATTAGTAGGTATATAAACACATTCCACTCTTTTAAAGGTCTCCAGGAAGAGAAAAGTTTAATTGTTTGCAAAAAGGTAGGAAGAGAAGGAACGATACATAGAAAAGTTTCTTTTAGAAGAGAGGTCCAGTTGTCAAAATAGTAGCAGCAAAATTCATAGTGCTAATAAGCCCATAAATATAAGCTATACAACCTTCGCAATCATTCCTACAGTGTTCTTTCTGCCTCCTGTAAATGCAGATGAAAACTTTCAGAGTGGAAATACAAGCAGCCTTTCGGTTCTGAATCATTAAATGATAAATTCAGTTAATTATGGGGGAAAATGACAAAGTCTGCAGCAAGCAAGCAAGCAAGCAAACAGAAAACTCTTAGCTGTTTGAGAATAAACGATGTTTCTTCTGAAGACTGCAAGCAAGTTAAAAAGTGAGGTATGATAGAAAACCTTAGCTGATTGCCTTTTCCTGTGTTTTTACAGGACACCGTGTATGCATGGGGGAGCTGCTGGCAAGGATGGAGCTCTTTATTATCTTTTCCACCCTGTTACAAGCATTCAAGTTCATCCTGCCAGAAGGAGTGAAAGAATTCATTCTGCTTCCAAAACCAAATTTGGTGTTGAAGCCAGCTCCGCACCAGCTCTGTGCCATTCCTCGGTAGGCAATGATGCCCCACAGATTCAGAGAGTACTTGCTCCGCAAGATTGTTTATGCGTGTGAATTCCTCTTTGCATGTCTTCAGATTTTGCTTTCCTTATCTCAATGTTAATGTCAGTCACTACCCTGACAGACACTTTTCAAACAGTTGCATTCTGAGCATTGTACCTACAAAGAGTTAATCTTTCATTTCTCTTTTCTGCTTGGAAAATCTTAGTAAAATTGTCCTAGTGCATAACAAATAAAGACATAAAGGCAACAGTTAGAACTGGACCTTACTTATTGCTAACTGGAAACAGGATTAATACAGAAAGAATTTAGAACAAAGGCTATAAATTAGAAATCTCTGGATTAAAGATTGGTGTGTTCTTTCTCATAAGTCACAGTTGCATTTGGGGAGAGAGTTTTACAGGCCTTTCAGTCTGTTCTAGAATATTAGTGAGAGGAAGAGCTAAAAAAAAAAAAAAAAAAAAAAAAAAGCTCTTAGGAGAAGCTTTCAAGTGAAGCAGAAAATATTGTCTGAGGTAACTACATTTCCTTAGACTGATCAGGTTCATTGTTATGCAAGCTTGCTGTACAACTCTATCATTACCACCAGGCAAGACAGTTCAGGGTTTCACCCACTAACATGGGTAATATTTCAGTGCTTGGGATGAAAATAAAGGAGTGTTTTCATCAGGTCAGGTGTGGAGAGCCTTTCATAATACAGGGAAGGAGCTGTGTACTGCAAGACAAATGACAGCAGTGAGGAGACAGAAAGTGATGATAAATGGTTCTTTTTATGGTCCCAGTGGTTGACAGCAACATGAGAACGTCTCTTTCATGACAGGTGGTCTACCTGGTGGTGTTAGTGCCAAATCTTTCAATAATTTATTCAGTTTCATTTATTCTTTTCAGTTCTTTAATTGATTTTTTATCAGAGTTAGCTCTCTTGATGCCAGTCAGTGTAAATTAGCATATCAACAGCAATAAGAGATTTGGCACTATTAAAGACTTCTTCAAGTCCCTTATGAGCATGGTCATTAAGTACCTGGCAAATGTGGTTATTCAACTTTTCACTAGTTCAGTTACTGACAGTTAACAAGGAATTTTTTGACAGCATTGGGAGTATGTTTTTCCTGTATGAGATACAAAGTGGATACTGTATGCCCACATTTGAAGGGTTATTTTTATACACTGATTAAGGTGATAGTGCTTTCTGGAGAATTAAAGTCATTATCATCTATATTTGTTTTAAGCACCTCTTCAGATCTTGTATTCTAAAGAACCTCAGTTTAACAGATAAAGATGTGTGAAATCACTAATCTGCACACAAGATGTAAACTAGGTTGCCAGTATTTTCCTCTGCAGGATTACCTTTATGGGTTGGTGCAGCTCTTTTCTCCACCATGGGCTGGATGGCAGCATATCCAGATAGGTAGGAGACTGGTGTGAAGTCCCTCCATGCTGGAACTGCAAACGTCTCCCCCTCAGTAACTCCATGTAGGTAAGAAGGTGCCTCATTTGTATCCAGGTGGACATCAGAAAGAGAGTCAATAACAGCAGCTGTTCCTTGCCTTTAGCGCCAATGTTAATATCACTTAATCCTAAAGTATAGTTGGCAGATACCACTGAGGAGCAGCTGCGGCCAGCTGCATCCAGTTATTATGAAGAAAATGGAGCCTATGAAAACTCATTAATACACTTTCCATCAAATAAAGCAAGATGAATCCCATGCCTTAGACTGTTTCTTTTCCAGGCTGAGAGAACCAAGTTCCAGGCACCATTTTTTAGGTGTCTACTGAACTCAAAATAGGTGAGGTTTGAATCTGTCAAGTGTCAGCTAATGTTTCTGTCCCCACCCTTGCAACAGCTTGGTTCCCTCCAGAACCTCCTCTTTCTCCCCATGATTCTGTCTCACCTCTCCCAAGTCTTCTGTTATCTCTACGGTCTGTACCATCCTTGCAACCTTCCCCATTTTCTCCCCTATCCTAATTTTTCTGCTACTCATTTTTGTCCTGGAGTGCCAGGCTCTCCCTTGCCTACTTTTCTACCAGATGTCATTCAGTTTCATGAGCTGGTGTAGAAAGAATAAAGTCACTCTCACTGTCCTAGAAGGGCTAATAGAAATTGCTGAAATTATAGTTTTGAGCCCAGTCTCCAGACAAGCTATTGAGGTCCTTTAAGAATTAATGATTTTTTCTTTTCAGATTCTTTTAAATCTGCCTTGAATATTTGAACCTTAAGGATCTGCGCAGATTACAAAATATTCCAAGGTATGCTGGGATGTAATCCTTACAGTGTCACCTAATATGAGATAAAAACATAACTGCATACTCTTACGCTGTAGTCATCTGTGGTAAGTGCCTGCTCATACTCCCTAGGGAAAACTACATGTATCAGATTAAATGCAAACATTTCCAAGTGTGAAATTTAGCTTTGAACATGCTTGCCATGCCAGCCGTACATATTGTGGCTCTAAAGGAAGCTCTGCTCCCATTTTAGGAAGGAGAGAAGATGGTGAAATGCCACTATTTCATCTCGTTTGCCTTGGGGCATTCTCTTTCAGTGGCACTTCCCTGGCTGTGTTTTTGGGTGCCTGCTGAAGGAGAGCAGCCAATTGAAGTTACTACAAAAATCATGCAGGCTTCATCTTTCTGCCTTCAGGAGCTGGTGCTATTTGCAAAAGAGTACAGTGCAGAGAGGACCTAACAACTCAAGGTTTTCCAGCTTCCCTGCCTTACCTGGGCTGGGAGGGGATGGAGTCCCCACCAAGCAGAATTCAGAAGGCGCAGGTGTGAGGATGAATGGACATGTGAGAAGGTACTGGCCATCCTATTCTCCACAGACCACTCTACTCTCTTTTACCTGCCTGTATCTTGTCTGTAGTATTCACTTTGGGGGTTCTTTTGCTTGATCTGCCTTCCTGCTTTCAATTTTTGTTCCCAGTTTGGCTGCATTTGGCATCATTCTTTGCCTCAAAAGCTGGTGTGAAATAAGCTTTCAGAGGGCCAAGAGCACTTTGTGTTTGCTGTCCAAATTAGGATTGAAGTACCTTGTGGTATTTCCCAAATGCATATGAAATTGGCTCGCATAATATACGAGATCTCTTTACTGTTTGCCTTTGGAGGGAGCAGCTGCTAGCCAATTTCTGTGAACCTGGCAGAGAACTTAACTCTGACTTTATGCACAAAAAGACTCGTAAGAGAGGGAGAGTTCCTCTTGTCCTCTAATGTAGCTACCTGCTGGTTCAGCACTCTTCTATTCCCTGTGCTTTCTTACCTTCTCACCTTTCAGCTCCTCTGCACATCCCTCCATTCATTTTCTGTCCTCATACAATATCCTCCAAATTATTTAATTTTTTCCTTTGGATATCTTCTAGTCCCATGCTGTCTGCTGTTGCTTCTTACACTTTCCTCGCTGAAATCTCTACATTTATTCTTCTCTTCTCATTCTCTTTTTTTGTAACATATATTTGACAGGTGTTCCTCCTTCTCTTGTCTTCTGTCTTCTTTCTGTCTCTCTTGCATCCTCCTCCTATTTTTTCCCCTTTCCTACATTATGCAGTCTTTTGTCTTACACTGTTCTATGCAGTTTCTTAAATTACATATGGAGCAGCTGTAGTTAGGTCCATAACAGCTTTGCTTTGTATACATTAAGATAATAAGAAGATAACAATATGAGTTGCAGCTGCTTCAGCTCCACATGCAGAAGGTACAAGGGAATAAAGCCATAATTGCAGAAAGCAGCTTGAGGCTTTATTGTCACTACTAGGAATAAGAAAATATCATATTGAAAATGGGGAAAATGTAGGAGGTGGTTGTCAGAAAACCCCAAATAATGGACTGGTAACAGATATCAGCATGGGTAATTCCAGCTTCCTCCTTCGTCTCTTCCCTTTCTTGTTCCCCCCTTAGAAGCACAGCAGAAAACATACAAGACATCGTAGTTGCAAGACTCCTATTGAGATTGATACAGTTTTCCCCAAATACTGCCATATTCTTCCATTTTTTTGCAAACCCATGGAATTTTCCCATAATTTTGTCACAGAAGAACATGCCTATGTGTTTCACAAGATACTAACATGTTTTGCATCATTAGTTGTAATTTAGCTGTGGGAGGTTGTTCCTAATAGCCATGTGTACTGCATGCAGTTTATTGTAAAAATATATTTAATTTTGGAGAATTGTAATAGCCCTCTGAGTACCATCATTTCTGCATAAGAAGCTGAAATTGCTTAGTCCTTGTTTCCTGATTTTCTGAATCTCAGCCCATGCTCCTAGGGCCTTCTGCCTGCCTGGTATTAGATCAAGTCCCTGCTGCTGTTTGTCTCATTGTTCAGGAACTCTCAGTCACCTCAGGAGCATTTTGGTTGCATGCTGGATTCTGTTAACAGGCTTCAAAAAACTTTTATTTAGGTATTACTAAAAAAAAAAAAAAAAGAAACATTACAGATGAGTTATTCTGTTTAATGCATGTGGTGCAAAGATCTGTTCCATCCTAGGGAATATCTGGGGAAAAATTAGTGGACCACCTTGTTTTCTGGGTTCCAAATGTGAAATTCTCAGGGGAACAAAGGTAGTCCCCATGCACCAGTACAGGCTGGGGGCTGCCCTGCTGGAAAGCAGCTCTGCAGAGAAGGACCTGAGAGTCCTGGTGGACAACAAGTTGACCATGAGTCAGTGGTGTGCCCTTGTGGCCAAAAAGGCCAATGGTATCCTGGGCTGCATTAGGAAGGGCACTGCTGCAGGTGGAGGGAGGTGATCCTGCCCCTCTACTCAGCCCTGGTGAGGCTGCGTCTGGAGTGTTGTGTCCAGTTCTGGGCTCCCCAACACAAGAGAGACATGGAGCTCCTGGAGTGAGTCCAGCAGAGGGCTACTAAGATGATGAAGGGACTGGAGCATCTCTCATATGAGGGAAGGCTGAGAGAGCTGGGACTGTTTAGCCTGGAGAAGAGAAGGCTGAGGGGGGGATCTTATCAATATGTATAAATATCTGAAGGGAGGGTGTAAAGAGGATGGGGCCAGGCTCTTCTCACTGGCGCCCAGTGGTAGGATGAGGGGCAACAGGCCCAAACTGAAACATGGGAAGTTCTGTCTGAAAGTAAGGAAAAACTTCTTTGCTGTGAGGGTGACTGAGCACTGGAGCAGGTTGCCCAGAGAGGTTGTGGAGTCTTAATCCTTGGAGATACTCAAAAGCCATCTGGACAGGGTCCTGGGCAACATGTTCTAGGTGACCCTGCTTGAGCAGGGGGGTTGGACTAGATGATCTTCAGAGGTCCCTTCCAACCTCAACCATTCTGTGATTCTGTGAAAGTGGAGATCAAAGCTGGATGCCATAATTTAAACTGGATTTTTATCACCTGCTGTAGCAATATAAAAGGATATATTATTCTATTTTAATAAACCTATCCATAAATTATATCTACCAAATTCTTTTCCATCTATCAACATCTATTGTATCTATTGTATCTATTTTTTATGTTAAAAATTAACAGTATTGCCTGCAAAAGGAGCCAACCCACTAGAAGCCCTGGATCGTAATGCAGTAGCAGGGTGGAGAGAAATGGGAGTCTAACTTGGCTCCTCACAGAAAGGGAAGAGGTGCTCAGTAAACTTAATATGAGACAGAAAGGATCCTGCTGCGCTGCATGCAGGGGAGGGAACCCTCCGGGTAGCCCTTCGACCGGCGTAAAGAAGAAACATGAAGTGAGGCTTCGGGGCCCTCAGGGCTGCCCTGGGGCAAGCCAAACCCATGGGGACCTGCTGCCACGGTGCGGGCAGCTATCCCAGCCTGCGCCACCGCGGAGAAGGGTGGCGCGCGAGGCCAAGTGGCGTGAGGCCTGCGGCCACCTCAGGCAGTGCCAGGGAAGCCATTTTAGGAGCTGGGAGCCGCCATCTTGAGTGGGCAAGGCGGAGGGTGGCCGGGCAGGGCAGCTGTGGCAGAGAGGGCTGGCAAAAGACAAAAAGAAAAAGTGTCTGGACCAAAGCCTGGGACACGACCTGAGGGGAAGGCAGGTGCCTTGCTGACTGTGTAACAGCTTTCGCAACGCTGCTGTCAGCAGCCCTTCGGGGAGGACCGCATGAACCTTGTGACAGAGCAGCTCCCTGCAATGGCTGCCCTGTGCAGGCGGTGGAGGAGGGCCGGGCCGGGCAGTGCCAGCTCGCGCTCGCTCCCTCCTCCATCCCCACTGTGGCTGCGCGTACTGACCTGCTTTCTGCTTGACTCCATTGCCTACCCTTTTATTTTTCCTGACCACTCCTCCCTGCCTGTGGGTAGCTACAGGCGCTCCGTTTTAGATGGGGGAAGGAGGACATGACCGGAGCTTGGGGAGGGCCTTGGCCTCATAGAGGGAAGAAGGCCAAAGTCTGGAAAAGACGGGAAAGCTCCCTCCCGCAGGAAAACATCATCAGGAAAAAGGTTTTAAAGGTTTTAAAGCCAGGGCTGCAGGCGAGGCTGCCTTGGAAGGAGAAACCTTCACCCCAGGGTGGAGTCTGAAGGCTTCTGCCTTCTCTGGGCTGCTGCTGGGAGGAGGCCAAGGCTGAGAAGAGGGAAGAGAGAGGTGCCTTTCAGTAAGCCTGTGTGGTCTGAACATGGCTGGGAGATGTCAAGGTGCCACGCTGAGGTGTTGGTGAGCAGAGCTACAGCCCCTGAGCTCCGAGGAAGAGCCGTGCCCCGGGCTGGCAGTTTCCTTTCAGGATTGTCTGTGGGTTATAAAGTTGGTCTTGCAAATTTGTTACATGGAGCCTGCTGGCTCTGTGGGTAAAAATCCAAATGCATTTATGAGCTCTCTTTACCAGTGCGGTGTGCCTCGTTGCTGGATCTCAAATGCTCTTTGAAAATAGCATTGACTAGTCCCGGGCACCTTCCTTCAGCTTCTACCAAAATAAATCTGTTACTTCACTGAATGGTGAAAGTGTTGGTAAGAGCAAGGGCTGATTCAGCTGTAGTGCTGGGGTGATGCCTGTCAGTGTTAACACCACCCTTAACACTCTAACTCCCTCATGGAAGGCTTCACTGGAAAAACGACTTTTCCTGTTGAGGAAAATCATTCAGATGGACAATGCTTGGATATCTAAAACACCACAGAGGGAACTATATTGATGCCAACTGAAAAATTCTGAGAAACAGGTGGATTTTCAGTAAATTTTGTAAAATTACACTGGATATAGGGCAGGTAAAATAACCCATCAGAATCATTTTTTAAAGAGCAAAATTTTTGCCTGTTGAAGGACAGAGACAGTTAAATTAGAAATGAATGCCTTGAAAAATAAGCTGTGAGGCTTATTCAAATTAATTTCACTTTTTTTTATAAACAAGCAAAGTGTTTGTACAAGAGCAGAAACAGTCCTTTCTCTGTTAATATGCTTAATCAATTGTGTTTCAGTGGTAACGAAGTAGCATGGTTGGAAGCTAATTGACTTCACTGGAAATTGTGGTGTGGTGGTCTCCAGGCTGTTCTTCCTGGACATTGTGTTGCATGTCCTGGAGCCACAAATCCCGTGAACCAAATTTTGTCCCAAAGACAGGGCAGTTGAAAGAATCTAGCAAAAGCCTTCTTGGCAGATTTTCAGAAGATAAGCGAAAATTTATTTCTTTTATTAGTATTTTGCTTTTAGGGAATGATCTTTTTTCATAGAGAAGCATTTACATGTAGCATTTCGGTCTGGAGCTGTAACACAAGACCATAGCTATTGCTATTTGGCACCCAGAATCCTTCTCATGTGGTTTCCTTGTTCTGATGAAAGGCATGTAAATGCCCCGATAATAGATTATTACTTATTGCATGTGCTGAGGCGTGGCAAAGTGGTTTGCTGCATACTGCATTTCTTCTCAAGCAGCCAGGCAGCGCACATTCATGTTCTGACTGGTTTTCACTCCTAATGAAGGGGCCTTTATTTCTGGTTATAGCTCAAGATTCCTAATAGCTTTTTCCTGCACTTTTTCTTCCTGTGTTTCCCACTAGATGTACAACTGCCTGCTGTGTATATACTTTATTCATCTGGCAAGCTTTCTGACAATTGGTTAAAATATCCTTTACAGCATCCACTTTTATGTCAAGATTGAAAGTGGATAATTAATAGAGGCAAGCAAAATCCTCAGTGAAGTTAGCTATTGCAAATAAGTTAGAAAAAAATGAGATTAAATATTAACATACTTATGTTTTGAGTTAAATTTGAAAGCTTAACAACTTTTGCATTGTGTATTGAGCATTAGACACTCATATCTATTTTACGATGAATTTGGGCTTTTAACTTTTATCATACTTGCCATTACTTTTGATCAGTGGCCCTACTGGATATAAATATATATGGAGTATATATACAAAACATTTTTAAAAGTCCAAGATTTAATATCCACTTACAGTTGCAGGCATAATTTGTAGATATGGCTATTGCTTTTCTAAAAGTATTCATGAAGAATTTGTAGGAGCACACACATCTACAATTGTTTCAGAAAACTAGCTGGAAAATTTGCATGTTTTAGGTGTACCTACTTTGCCTGGAAAATCTGGACTATAGTTGATTAACATTCCAGTCCTACAAATTCTGTGATCCATATTTGATAAATATAATCTGAGCGAGAAGGAGAAGGGTATGCCTCAACCTGAAAATGTAATGAGCAGAATGGAAAAGGAGTGGTTAATAATGGAGAGGGAGGGATGGGGGTGGGGAACAAATAGTTACATGAAGTTTCAACTCTCATGAAAAAACTGGTTAAGCAACCAGCCTTAATAGCTTCAATAGACTATTTTCAATAAAGACAAGCTCATAAAAGCAGCAGTTAAAATGTTGACAATAAGTCAAGTTCTTATAGCTTTGGTTGTATTTCTTCTAACTATGCAGTTTTTAAAATTGCAACGAGCACGGAGACGACTTCCTCCTGGACCAATCCCTCTCCCAATTCTTGGAACCTTCCTACAGCTGAACTTTCAGTTTAATTGTGATCTCCTCATGAAGGTATTTATTTTTAGATACTCCTAATTGGTTAACGGTCATGTAATTTCCCATTTCTCACATCGTTTGCTGTGTGAAAACATCCTCTCCCAATAACTGTTAACTGGCCACTGTGAAACTGCTGATTTGGATGACAATATAAGAGAAACTATTTGCAGCATAAAGTAGTTTTCCAGGCTAAGGAAACTTGTATTGAAAGCACCGAATGTGCAAAAATCAATTAGATGCTTAAACCCACCAACTTTTAACACTGCATTTGACACATTCATGTGAAACAATGTTCATTAGGCTTAAATACCTTTAGGGATAATGCATCAGATGTGCAGAGAAGAAAAAGAAATATAATTTTAAAGAAAAACTTTCACAGCATGGATTTTTAACTTCCAGAGCACTGGTGCTTTCTCATTTGGTCAGTAAACAGATACTTAAGATATGCTGTATGTGTATATGCTTGTTGTATTGACAGAATTAAGAAAAAACAAATATTTTGTTACTTGAGTATTTCTGCTTATAAGGCCATCTCTATCTGATTCTGTTGGCTATCATGCTATTTTCATAATTCTCAATAGATAACTTCACAGTCACTTCTGTCATTGCCATTTGGACAAGGCACACCAGTTATTGAGTCCATACTGCAGATTGGGACAGAAAGTAAAACTGCATTGTGAAACAAAATGATCTTATTCAAGTTCCAGTTTTTAAATATGCAGTGGGGGGGAGGGGAATGTGACTCATCCAGTATTTACAACTAGTTATTGTGATGCCTGTATCTTAGAAAATGTGCTAATACTGAGGAAGGCAAAGCATTTAGAAGTTAAATAACTAACAGGTTTTGTGAAGGAGGTGCTATTTTGTCATTTCTCTGATTTTCTTTGTCTTCCTCTTGTGTCGCTCCAGCAGTAGAAATGATGGAAACTTTCTTGAAACAAATTCAGGGGCATGTCTTTGGCATAGAAGATATACTGGATCACACTGGAGGTGGAGAGGGTTCTGGAAGCAGAAATAAAGAGGTTGTTATGAACTGAGTCTTGGCTTGTATACAGTAATAAAAGTTACCTAATGTTTGTTGGCAAAGATTTGTGGCTGTGAAAGCTGGAATACAAAGTTGTTCCAACAGTGAACGCAGGAAACAACATTCATACTTTTTCACAGATAATTGTAATTTAATGGAAAAGATAGGGAACACCATTCCAAGGTTGGGCTGGCCCCGTAATCAGTGTAGGAACAGGTTCATCCTCTGTTTGCTTGAGGCATATGGGATTTCATTGTGCTTTTCTGTCTTCTCTCCCATCTACAGCTGGCAAAAATTCATGGCAACGTGTTCACCTTATGGTTTGGATGGGCCCCAGTGATCATACTGAATGGATTTCAAGCAGTTAAGGATGGTATGACTACACACCCTGAAGATATTTCTGGGAGACTAGTGTCTCCTTTCTTCAGAGCAATGGCCAAAGGAAAAGGTGAGAATTTCCTGCCATAAGTATTGCACAGAAACTTTGTCTTGGCAATTTACAACTCTTCTGTAGCTTAAAGCACTTTTAAAAATACTATAATGTCAGGCTTTGTCTATGAGAAATGACTGCTAGGTGAACTGCAAAGTAGGGAGGGGTGAAATAGCATTTGGACAGTAACAGGAGGAAAGGACCAGTAAAAGAAAAGAAGTCCATAATGCTTTGTGTGAAATATTCACTGAAGCAGACTCAGAAGTGACGTTATGAGGCAGTGGTAGCTTGTGCTACAGAGAAGCAGAAGAAGAGCAAGAAACAACTCTCTCTTGTCCTGCACTCCCTGCCTCCTACCACTACAATTTCAACTAAAGGGCGAGCTTGGTGGTGGGAACTTCTCCCTGTTCCTTTCCCTTCTTTATGAAAATTTCTTACTCTCACACGTTGCATCTTGAAGTTTGGTACCCTTCTGCTTCAACCTTTCTGCAGGTTTCTTACTCCCCGCTCATACTGGAAATTCCCAAGCTCCTGATTCTCTTCTCTCCTACATTATCTCAGACAGCTTACCAGAACAATAGTTAGCCTGGCTGATTGGTAGACTAATCTGAATTTGCTGAGCAGAGAGACTATTTTGAGACTACCAAATATCACGCTCAAAGATTTGCATGTTACAGCTGGCGATGAAGGCTCACTGGCTGCTTTGTTCACCATGTGATTTCTGCAGTTGTACTTGGTATGGCAATACAATAGAGAAAAATGTTTTTCTGGTAACTTCTACTTTGATCAAGACCAATGGCTGGAGAACTCAGTTCTGGGTTTTCTAACTTCTTCCACTGTTCACTGTTATTCATGAAGAGCACAGCCACCTCACTGGTCTGAATTTTTCCTCTTTCGCCCCAGAAAAGCTTATAATAAGCGTATATGTCAGGATATGAGTTTGCTTGTGATGATACCTCAAGTAATTGTAACACCTACATTACAGTTTCCAAATAATTGCAGTTATGAGCGTCTTGCACAACATTCCTGACAGGCTTGTACATCTCCACTTGCAGCAATCCTTTGATATTTAGGAGTGGGAATGTTCCTTGGGGTGAGAGAGTGCCTTAGCTAGCTATATTATTGAAAACCATTCAGAAAATGAAAAAGTAGCTATACAAAAATTTTGCACATTATTGCTATCACAGCATGTGACGCTTACAAATTGCCATAACTAAGTAATTGAGGATAGAGATCCATCCAGCCTAGACTTCTGTCCCCAGCACAGTCAGTCACTCTGTGTGGACTAGTATGTATTGAACGTTGTTATTCATGGGCATCCCTTGGTCCTTCACAGTCACTTCACAGTTTCCTTTTACTCCTTGTTGATGGTTTATGTGGGGACGGGACCTGGTCTTGGATGGGATTGTACCAGCATGACTTGAAATTTGGCACTGGCTCCAAGGATCTGTTTCCCATATAGTGCTCTGCCCTATCGTGCAATACAACCTCAACCTAAGGTAGTATCTGGTGGTGCTGAATGGAGAGAGGTCTGGCTCCATCGAACCCTGACACTGGAAAGCTTTTACAGCTGAGTAAAACAGAATTTTTAAAGCATGTTAAATGCATACATTAAAAGAATGTTCTTTAACAAATTAAGCTAAAAAGTAAAAAAATTTATGAAGTAAAAGATATGAACACATACATTATGAAACAACTTTTATTTGGGACCTCAGATTTATTTAAGTAAATCTAATTCCTTAAATATTTCTAATTTGAATTTGTTTTGTTCCAGCCATTGGTTCTTATATTACATTAAAGATCTCATTAATATATGATGTTTTTCCCCATGAAGATATCTGTTACAAAGCCCCAGCACCAAACTTTTCTACCCTATGAACAGTCAGGAGAACTCTTTCCCCTTCCTCCCTTTGCAAAAATCATTATCCTGGTCATGTGTGCTCCAAGTGTAGAAGAGAGCATGAGGCAAGCATTTCAGAAAGCATCTAGAGAAGCAGCTCTTGAACTTCTTGGGATACGTGGTTGTCCCGAATCTTGCTTAGTCCTGCTAGTCATCTTTTTACACGGTTCAGTTTGTCCCTTTTCACCCTTCCCCTACACTTGCAGCGCCTGCCACAGCTGTTCCTGTTCCTCTTTGTCTTTGTGTTCCTAGGCAATGCAATAGTTTTGTTGTAATGTGTGCTTTAATAAATCTTTTAGCATAGTCTCTCGCTATAATAAGTATTAGCATAATAAAGAGCTCTTTACTGAATGGCCTCAGGGATTATGTTGGCAACTGGTCACACCTGGAAGCAGCAGAGAAGGTTTGCACTGAGGACTCTACGCAACTTGGGTCTGGGGAAGAGAGGCCTTGAGCATCGAGTTCAAGAAGAGGCCTGCTACCTGGTAGAATACTTTGCAAGTATGAAAGGTAACTCTGTGCTAAATATAGAGACTTTTCTATCATTAGTCTGATGTCTTTAGTGTATGAACTTCTCTGTCCTGCTCTGAAATCAAGGGCAGCTTCTGTTCCATAACAGAGTATACAGGGTCTTACAGTGTCTGTATGAATGGACTGAAAATGCAGTGAGCCCCATCCTTTGTTTTCAAACTCAGTGGGAATCTATTCTTGCTCAAAGTTTTTTATAAAACTATTGAAATTGGGAAGCAAAACTGGAGCTGAGCTTGTGTATTATTTATGTCATAGAATCACAGAATGGTTGAGGTTGGAAAGGACCTGTGGAGATTGTCTAGTCAAACCCCATACTCAAAGCAAGGTCAACCAGAACAGGCTGCTCAGGGCCAAGTCCAGTCAGGTTTCAAATATCTCCAAGGATGGAAACTCCACAACCTCTCTGGGCAACTTGTTCCAGAGTTCAATCACCCCTACAGTGAAAAAGTTTGTTCTCAAGTTTAAATGGAATTTCTTGTGTTTCCATTTATGCCTGTTGCCTTTTGTCCTGGCTCTGTCTTCTTTACACCCTCCCGTCAGGTATTGACATATTTCACACATTGATAAGGTCCGCCCCGAGCCTCTTCTTTTCTCCAGGCTAAACAATCTCAGCTCTCTCAGCCTCTCTTGTATGTCAGATGTTCCAGTGCCTTAAGCATCTTCGAGGCCCTTTGCTGGACTCGCTCCAATATGTCCATGTCTTTCTTGCACTGGGGAGCAGAACTGGACCCAGCATTCCAGATGTGCCTCACTAGTGCTGAGTAGAGAGGAAGGATCACCTCCCTTGACCTGCTGACAACGCTTTTCCTTAATGCAGCCCAGGATGCTGTTGGCCACCTTTGCCACAAGGCACATTGCTGGCTCATAAAAGGTGCTGGTGCATGAAGACATGGATACATTATCAGGGCTGATGAATTAAATCTTGTAACACCATTTGCATGGACTCCATAAAGCAGCAACTAGAGTCTTGTCTTCAATTGCAGCATTTTACTCTAGTCAACCTAGTTAGAGATAATTGAGTTATATTATCCAATGTTGACCATTATGCAAAGGCACAGTAAATCAGGACATGCTATGGTTAGCATTGTGTCAGTTAAAAGTGATCAAATCCAATCCAGTCCAATCCCATGTCTTAAGAACTGGGAGAGAAGGAAATGTGACCACATGCACAGGAAAAAAATCTCCTGCAGCCTAGAACAATAAGTTGGTAATCAGAATTGTGCCTTGAGTGTTGGACAGTTGTATCAGTGCATACATAAATACAGTTGTAAACACAGTTATTTTATTTTGGAGTCATAAAATAGTTTTCTTGGGATTAGTGTTTCAAGTAGTTGCTTTAAAACTAGTTATTATTATTGTTGACACAATTAGTTGAAAGTAACTTGTGACATTTTATCTTTCTGGAGGTTCTATTCCCATCTCTAGCAACATCAAACAAAATGTAGTAGCCTTGCAGGCATGTATGTTCTTGCTGAATAAAATTGCCTCTTGTCTCATCGCTGTCCCTTCAGGTTCCCTTCAACCACAGTGTTTTCCGTCATGAATCTGGAGGGAGAGCCATGAGACAAGAAGCAACTTTATTCAAAATGGCTTAAGATCAACTTTGAATTTTCCAGATGGCAAATTTGCATAGAACTATTTTTTTTTTTTTTGACCTCTAAATGTGCTCTATCAAAACAACATGTATTTTACACATCTGGTGTTTCTTTAGGGTGCCACTCATTGCTGAGGTTATAGGATTGCACCATCATTGTGAAGAATCTGTTTGATACTACAGTTTTCTAAGAATGTTGTTTCATCTCTGTGAAATGCAATGCTTTTATATTTAAAGCACTTTGGGTAACCTGTAATACTGTGTCATCTTGTTAAAGCAGAATAGGACATTTTAAGAGTGACTGTTTATTATTATGGTTGCAGAAAAACCTTTGGATCCTTCTTTCCCTCTCTTTCATTCCGTCTCAAATGTAATTTGTGCTGTCGTTTTTGGCCATCGCTTCTCCAGTGAGGATGAAACCTTCCATGAGCTGATTAAAGCCACAGAGTGTATATTCAAATTTGGAGGCAGCTTTATTCATTACGTAAGTAAATAAACTGGGGTCTTTTTTTCTGAATAGCATAGAAAGTGAAAAATGCAAATTCAAGAAGCGTCTGTTAGGCAAAACAGCTTTAGAATCGGTGAGTCATGATACATACAGCTTTACTGAGCACTGCGCTATCTCAAAGTGTGCTGGTAATGTGTCTACCTAGCAACCTTGGTCATTAGTGTTCGTTGTCCTGCAGTTAAGCACCATGATAAGGTGGTTTACTCCTAAATCTTTGTCATAAGACACAAGCTTATGGACTACTACTGGGTCACGTTTGTTATTCAATTGCTCAACCCGTCTGCAACAGATGCCTGCCTTGGGCATCATGATTCTTAAATACCAGGCAGAGTAGGAATGCACGTAATTCAGGCAACCATTTGTAATTAGTCAGACCACAGTTGTTTGTAATGCTTCTGAACACATTTTGAAGGAAAGAAAATACCAGAGATGGATCTAAATGAAAATCATATGAAGTGCAGTATGAATTTACCAAGGATTACTACCCTTCAATGATAAGGTGATAATTAATTGATAATTGGTTGTCTGAAGAGAAGAACTGATTTTCCAAAAAGACAGAAGTATAGCGTATCTAATTCAGCCAGCCTCCAGTGAACATCTAATATAGTGCTTTTGGGGCTATGATTAAAAAAGCACGAAAGATGTAGAGAGAATAAGGAACTGGACATCAGGGAGAGAACAGTCAGTGGGGACAAATCAGGTTAGAAGGAAGTTACTAGGGTTTTTCAAGGCTTTATCTTGAGATGGGTTTTATTTAATTATTTCATTAGTGGCAGAAAAAGGGGGAGCACGGTAAGGAAATTTGTTGATGATTTGTTGACACATCTGGTCATGTCAGCTAATCCTTTCTTTTCTGGAAGACAGCACTTAAAAAGGTCAGGTAGCTGTCTCTCAGTGTTTCTGGGTTTCAGGTGGGCAGTAGATGTTTCAAGTTTTATTAAGGACCTTTGAGAGCTGAGTTGGTAGAGACTGCTTTGGGGAATTGCCAAGTTGGTATACCAGCCTCTGGTAGTCAACCCTCTTTGTGGAATGTATCAATTGCCTTCACACTTCCTGTTGAGGATAGTTTATAGTGCCCTTTCTTCTGCTTTTCCTAGTATTCTCCACTGGAGGGCAGGAGCTCACTTGTTAAATGAGATGAATACAGTCCTGTTAATCATTCTAATTTGAGCTGTGGATAAGCTGAAAGCCTGCATAACTGAATTTTATCACCATTCATCTAAACATTACATACCATGCTGTTTCACAGCTTCAAAATATTAGTACACTCTGACAGAATATTTTACTGCGTCATGCCAAAACACATGCTAACATGAATATTCAACTTCTCTTTCTATTAGATCTAAAATGCTTTCTCTAGCAATAGAGATTTCACAGTACCCCTTGTATGTCATTCTCACAGCTGTACGAAATTTTCCCCTGGCTGATGCATCATCTCCCTGGTCCTCATAAGAAGGCATTGTCCAGCTATGATGCCCTCAGCTCTTTTGCAAGGAGGGAGATCAGAAGGCATAAGGAGAGAGGGGTACGAGACGAACCGCAAGACTTCATTGACTTTTACCTGGCTCATATTGAAAAAGTAAGTGTTTGTTCTGCCTGATCATACGTTCTTTGGGGCGTAAGGTCAAATGGACCATTAAATCATCTAGTCTGACCCCTTCTGTCACAGCCTTCTATCAGTCCTTCTTGTCTTCACTAACTCACCCTTCCCTTCTCCTCTTCTCCTCTGCAGCAGGCCATACTCCTCCTCCTATTTTGCTTGGTGCTGGCAAGAGGAAAGGGGAAGACTGGGGGTTAGAAGGTGAAACTGGCTCAGAGAGCCAGAGGAGATCTCCAGGGTGGGGGTATCTATTCTTGCTGCCACTGAGCGGGGTAGTGACTGCTGCTCCTGAATGGCAGTGCTTCCCTGCTGGGAGAGCCAGTGCCCCCTGTACCATGATCATGTGTTGATCACAGCAACAGAGGGCAGTGCAGGCTGTCAGGCTATAAGCACCCAGCCAGCTTTTGGCACAGCCAAAATACTTCTGCTCTCCTGGACTGCTGCCTGCCTTGTCTACTCCGTTGAGTTGGCTCTGCTGCTGTGCTCAGTCCCACTACACAGACATGCATCTGTGGAAGAATTTCTATTAGCCATTGCTGTCAGATAACCAGCTCTTAAGTCCTTTAACATGCCTCTTATCACTGTTTTGTAGTACTTGATTTTTTATTATGGTATTGTTTTGTGAGGAAAAAAAAAGCAAATACCACGGGGAACTCTAAGTATGTTGCCAGTGTAAAACTGTCATTATTGTCCAAGCTGGTAATTCTCTCAAAGAATCAAATCAGGTCTCTTTGGCAAGATCAGTTTTCTATATCACGATAAATAACATTAATTTGTATTCCTACTTAGTAATTCTTTACTAATTGATTCTCATATCTGATGCTGTGTTATTTCACCCATGGTGGATATCAGCCTAACTGCCTTCTAGTTCCTTGGAACCTCTTTCTTAAATGTTTTTGATACTGGCTCAGGATTAGCACTTGTGGTCTTCTGAAGTCTTTAACTGCTTCTGGAATCTCTAACTGCTATTCCAAGATTTATGAAACATGAACATCAGCTGACCAGAAATTGTTTCAGTTAGCTCTTCTGAGACTCTGCTGGGTGGAAATTATCTAAGTTTATTTATTAAAAAAAATGAACTGTCTGTAGTAGATATGCAAGGGCTGCATAAAAAGGTTAGATGATATTACAGTAGGAAAAAACATTGTCCTTCGGACTTTACAATTGCTCCACTGGCAAAAGAAAAGTTCAAGACCCCTGAGCATAACCTCCCTACATTTAGACAATGGATTCCCCCAAAACTTCAAAAGATTTTTTCATAGTTTCAGCATATACATATATACCCTCACACTTTTAACTGAAAGTATTGTAATAACAGGATTGTTCCCCGACCAGCTGTATGTGAGTCAGCATGGCCTTGTAGATCAGGAGTCTGAAGATCACGGGCTAAAAACTATTACTACAGCTCAATGTTCATCATCTGTTCACTGTATTGCTTGGCAGAACAGCTAAGTGATGGAAATATGACTTGAGGCGTGAAGAATGACATGCTGGTGCACATCTTCAGAGGAACACTTATTTATGAAACATTCCAAATGTTCTGCTATTTTCACAATTAAGCCAACAATTCTCTTCTGTAGAGAACATGTGATTTAGCTTCATTATTAAAAGTAGAGTAAGCATTCCTTGTCCATCTGTGAAATGGTAGCTTTTTTATTGATAATCATCTTTAGTTTTTAGTATTCTTTGTCAGTGTGTTTGCCTATAATACAAAACAGATACACTGCATTTTGAAACCAGTGATAAAATCACATTCACTCTTATTCAGGTTGTCCTAACTTTTATGTTTAAACCTCTGCTGCTTCTTATCACTTGCAGTCCAAAGATGAACCCAGGTCTACATATGATGATGACAATCTGGTTTATTCTATAAATGACCTTTTCTTGGGTGGATCAGAGACAAGTAGTACTACTTTGAACTGGGGACTGCTCTATATGGTGGCAAATCCAGACATTCAAGGTGAGAGTAAGTGGATAAGCATATCACAAGTATCTGTGTTGCAGTATCTGTTGTTGGTTATAACATTTTCATGGATCAGAGATTATTTCTAGACTCTGGTGTGTGGTTAGTGGCACACAGACCTTCTTGTGCTGGTAGATCTGTGCTGGACAACATCAGTAGCTTCGTATTCTCTGTATATAGGCTCTGGCAGTAGGCACAGGCATAAGGCTGTTCCCAGAAAGAGTTACTGCTGGGAGTAGGGATATGTATCAGGGGCTGGGGCTGGCTGAGGCCTTTGTTTGAGGAAATGACGGATTGTGGTAGGATGGTTGATGGAGTCAGAGGACTGGAGTTAGTGTTTGGGGAGCTAGAGGGCTCACCCATGTAATGTTAGTGATGGTACCTGAAGAAACTGAGTTTCATTCTGTCTTAGATAGCAATAAACACAACTGATGGCTGAAAATAATCAACTACAGCCAGGAATTGATGTGCGATGACAGGGCTGTCGCTCTTTGGAAACTTACTTCAATTCAGCTTCATATTGACTGAATACCAGTGATGGAAGCTACAGGGAGTCCTCCCCTTCTTTCTGTAGGTCAGAGAAGAAACAAAGATGATCAACTAAAGGTCGATTGGCAGCTTCTTATTTTTGACGATCAGTCCATTTATGAGCCCATGGTATCAGAGTTCCCACTTAGTTACTCTGTGATGTATCCGAGCTTATTGTAACAGAAATGGCTCTATTTGGGAGGAAAATTTAATGGCTTATCTGTCATGTCTATGTATATTTAAGTAGATTATTTTTAAGTCTAACTTTTAAATAAACATCAATCACTTTCTTAGAATACTAAATAAAAATCAAAGAGAGAATTACCTCTTGTGCAGGGTAAGAGAAACCCTGTTGTGAGATAGCAGAATATGTGCAAATACCCAGAGCAGAACAGGACTGTAACTGGAGGAAGGAGATGAACATAAGAGAAGAATTGCTCTTAGAGGTAGAGGTAGCTGTCAAACAAGGTCTACTTAGTCTTGTATTATTGTGTATTTATTAACACCTATTGTAATTAAGGTTATGAAACTGCTGACTCATCTGCATAGCTTTATTTACAATACCTTGCACATAGTTGGGAAAGCAGGGTGTGTGCAGAATGATCCATCCCTAGCTTCTTGAGTCATGCATTGCACCCAGACTCTCATTATGAACAGCCGCCAGAAGATCTGTCCTCCATTGATTTCTGTCTTACTGAATTCATTTATACTTTTGACTGCATGACACCCAATGACAATGTTGCACCGTTCCATTAAGTGCCATATTGAAAAGTTCTGCCTATTGTTTGTTTAAATCTGTTGCCTGATCATTGAACTGGGTTGTCTCTCTGACACAACTGGAAGAGAGATGTGTATTTACACTTTCGCAGTGACTGATCACTTCTAACTATACTGGATCCCCAAGTAGTTGTGTGTTTGATTTTGCAAGATAGCTGTTCAAAGAACAAAATGTACTTTACCTAAAAATGTTTCTGGACATGTATTTTAAATTCTATAAGGTGCTTAAATCTGTTGTTAGGGCCTAGCTTAACCTGGCTTTGTGAATGACAGCTAGTAGTCACTAACCAGGCTTCATGTGAATGAGCACAAACCCTGATCACTGCAGAAAGTGTGTTGGGAAGGCTTTGCTGCATCTTAATGTTTCTTTAAAGGGCCTCTAACTTGGAGAAAGATTATATCATTTGTTAGAAATTCTAAGGCATTTTTATTGTGTGTGCGCTGCATGTCTTGAAGTTTAAAAAACAATTTTTATACTTCAATTAATGCTTCCAACACCTCTGTGCTGTAAGTTATTTAAATTATGCTATTCTTGATCAAAAGGCAAGTGCCAAGAATCAGATCAATTTTTTTACAAAGGGATTTGGGCATTGTTCTAGTTGGCACCAATTCACTTAACAGATGTCCTGCATAAGATCCATTTCTTTTTAATAGGTTAAATAGGTTTTTAAGACCCAGATTCATCTGGCTTAAATTCCACATAATTATGAGCCAGGTGGTTCTAACTGGCTCTAGGTGTCCTGCCTAAAGAAAATAGAAAGATGAGTTGATTGTTGTATTTAAGCATTAACAGGGCAATGCTTAAAGATGTTTACAATTGTAAGCAACAGATGTTTTGCCTTAAACTACAAGCAAATAATTTCGTACCCAGAAGTAGAGCTTCCATGCGCTTAAGCACCACACTGCCTTTGTTTTCTTTATAGAAGTTATTTATATTTTGGCAGTAATTTTGCTACTGTCATAGTAGTTCCAAACGGAAAATATCTGTGCAAATGGCACTATTGAAAATATTTGATATATTTTTCCATCTGAAATGGTGAATATTTTTCCACAGAGAAAGTGCAGGAGGAGCTGGATGCTGTTTTAGGTCCTTCCCAGTTAATTTGCTACGAGGATCGAAGAAGACTGCCCTATACAAATGCTGTGGTTCATGAAGTCCAGCGCTTCAGCAACATTATCTCAGTTGGCATGCCTAGAGTATGTGTGAGGAACACAACATTGCTGGGCTTTCCCCTCAAAAAGGTATAGAAACAGTTTCTCAGTCATTACAGACCTTTCCTGCATCAGTACAGTGAGATGCAGATTCAAATATATTTGTGCTGGTTTGGATCTGTCCCCTCACCACGGGTTGGATACCCCAATACCTCTTGGGAGAGGGTTATCAGTAGTGAAAGATGCCACTGTCTGGAAGAGGCAATTTTAGCAAGTGTTTCTACAGCCCAATGAGGACAAAATCTCAGAGACTGATACTGGAGGATCCTGTGATTGATTTTGCACTGATAAGGCATGGGAAAAATTTCTGACTGGATTTCTGTCTCCAGGAAGCCTGTAGAAGATTTGTGTAGGGACAAGCATGAAGGTTTTCAACTGGCTTTTGTTGAAGAGACTAAATCACAGAAGCTTCTAGTGTTAGGAGTGAAAGTGGGTTTAGAATCATGCTGTTAGTTTCTGTTGACGTGGCCCCTTCCACTGTCAGGCCTGGACTGACATTTTGAATTAAAAAGACTTCATGCTCCTCACAATTCCTCACTTTCTACTGGTATCATCAAAGACTGAAAGTGAACAGGGACTAACACTAATCTCACCTTTTGGTTTCTGGCTGCTGGAGGAAGATTGACAGCCAGAACTGAGTGAGTGTTTTATTTCTTTCAGGGCAGCATTGTTCTTCCAAATATTGCTTCCTCTTTGTATGATCCAGAGCAGTGGGAAACACCTCGACAGTTCAACCCTGGTCATTTCTTGGATAAGGATGGAAACTTTGTGAGCCAAGAAGCCTTTTTACCATTCTCAATAGGTAAATGGACAGACAGCACAAATGTTAATGGTTTGCATTGGGACTGTAGAATTAAGATGTCTATTAAAAACCTATTGGCTGTTTATTTTAAACCTAGTTGGTGGAAAACAGTGCTAAAATCAACACAATAATTTTCAGCAATATTTCCCAGTCCAACTGTAAACATCTGTTCTTCTGAGCAAATAATAGCATGAAAAAACAGAGACATACTGAATAATGTATACATCTAACTTGTCCTATTTTTGGAAGGAAATTCTCTGCTAATGATTACGGTTATTGATTTTGGGCATATGTTTCAATCCCAGGCATAGATTTGGAAAGCATTTGAAAGCAGCTGTGCTGATGCTTCATGCATATGAAACTGGAGCATGACATCTCTCAGGAAGAACATGTCCTTATCCTTCATTTACATGATTGAATGAATTGCTTTAAAGTTCTCAATCAGATAAAGATGAGATTTTTGAGATAATTGAAGTGAAACTTAGAGCAGAAGGGGCACATTTATCTATAGTGGTAGATAGGGTTTTTAAAGGTAGAATTGCAGGAAGTTTTGTGTCATTGATTGCATTAAGTCCAAAAGAAATTCCAGACTCAGCAAAAGTACCTTTGCTTTGTGGCGAGAATGAATAAGACTCCTTTTGAGGTCAGGGTGATCTGTGCAAATAGCAAATTCCTGGGTGCTCACTGTCTTCCCCTTCTCCCTTCTGCAGGGCACCGTGTGTGTTTGGGGGAGCATCTAGCAAGAACTGAGCTCTTCATTTTCTTTGCCAGCCTGCTGCGGGCATTCACCTTCCAGCTCCCTGAGGGAGTGACAAAGATCAGTACAGAGCCCATTTTTGGGGGTACATTGCAGCCCCACCCATACAGGGTTTGTGCCATTCCACGCTAGGCTGGAGCATGTCACAGACCACCTATTAAGCAATCCTATTTAGTTTTATAAATATCTGTCTTGAATCCATAAAGCTTTTTTTTTCTGGCTCAGATATTAATTTCTGTCTATCCCAGGACTGCTCCAAAAGTCACCTTTGTCTACATCAGATGATTTTGTTTGGACCTTGTTACCTACTCCTGAAGATGATCTCTTTTTTCCCTGTAATTGTTCTTTTGGTCTGCAGCACAACACTGCTCTTAGCTGTGAAGGCACCATGTGGTTGCTGGCTGGCATGGCAGAGTTAGAACCATCTGGTGAGCAGATGTTGATAAAATTGGCTGGCAGACTTCAAAAATGAATTCATTAGCTCTGAGTGATCCTATTGTCAAAAGCAATGGAGTTTGGAAAAACATATCTACAAAATTCTGCCTCTATATATTACTGTCATAATTCATAATATTTCAATCAATTTTTTGTTGATGGTCACTAATAAAAGATATGAAGGAAAAATTATCAACTTGTTTTATTTATGGCTGATTTACAGTTCACTATGAATTTTTAGATTTGACCCAGCAGAATATTTGTAAGGCATCTTTAAATCTGCCAGAGGATATTTGGTGGGAGTAGGACTGAGAAAGGATGCAGGCTGAAACTCTCTTATGGGTGAAGTTACAGACAGAGGATTTCTTTTAGGGAAGATGCTTTTAATGTTTTAAAATACTGCCAAGTTAATTTTTAAAAAGCCCTTTTTAACAGATAAGTGTTTACTGCTGTTCTGTGGATTGACTCCCGTCAGGATCAGCACCGGGCAGTCGCTACTGCAGGTGCAAGGAGATCCTTCATAGAACAATGTGGATTGTGGAGACTGCTAGAATTAGAGAGCTGACTAAATATTGAAAAATATACATGGAAAACACTAGAGAGGTCTTGTAACTCCCTCTGAAGTTAAATGGTATAGCTGAAGCTACAAAGGCTTGTCATGTACACAAAGTACTGGTCAAATGCAATGAAAGAGTCTGTAATAGCAGAAAAGGAAAAAAATGGTTCCCACAGTAAATACAAATTTCTTTATATTGTCTGGAAAAGAATTATAAAACACAAGTGAACTTATCCTTTATTAATATTCCTATCTTGGTGAGAGAGGTTACGACAGCTAACCAGACCATCATCTGTTAAATCAGTCATCACTAGACGTTGGCCACTGTGTGATTAAGAAGTGTTTACGCAGTTTACAATGAATCACAAATTTAGACTTGTCTCATTATTTCTAATTCAATAGCTGATGGAATATGGCATCAAAATAGTAAAGCACTTGATATTTAGCTGTTATTAAATTAAATGGCAGAACAGCACTAGTGAAATATGGAACATCACATCCTGACATTTTATTTGACAGTTTTGCCTGTTAAAAACTGATGTCACAGTCTCTGCAGATTAGCATGTGTGCACGGATAGATAAGGTACACATGCGGAAAGCACTGTGATCTGGGGACACTGGAGCTATCAGCGCTTCTTAAAAATGAAGCTGCAAACAACAGTAGTATTACAAGGATTAACATCAAAACTATGTGATGCTGTCACTCCTAACTGTCCGTCAAGCACTTCCCCAGACATCCTTTCAGAAGGGAAGCTCTGTAGCAGGCCTAAGAAGGATGCTTGCCTGGGAAGGCCCATACACAGCTGCAGCAGGTTGAGTTTCCTAAACCCGTGGGAATGACATTACTCAAAGCAATGGGTGTAATTACAACTTGTCTTGATGCTCAAGAGGAGATGCGCAGGGTGCTTCAGAGGAAAACTATGCCTTGTATGTGAGCAGGTTGTTCATGCGCGGTTGTGCTAATGTGTATTTGCCACACAAAGTGCTCACTGCAGCTTTATAATTCTTTTTTAATAATTCCTTTGCGTGCAGATGCTGAGGGAGAGGATAGCCCAGCACACGAGGTGTGGCAGCAGGACATCAGCAGAGGCTCACGGCAGGGAGATGCAGGACCCAGGTGTTACCCTGGGAGCAGCCACGAGCTACCAGGGTGCAGCAGGTGGGGAAGAGGAGGAATGCTTTGCAAAGTCTTTTTATTTCTCTTCTCTCCTGGCCTATTTTAAAAGTGATTCACTGTAGTTTATGTTCTAATAAAAGCTGCTCTTTTTGAGCTTATTGGCATTTTAAAACCTGGTTGATGTTGCCACAGAAGGCCAACCAAGCTGAGAGTAAAGGCAGCCAATCTGTGACTCGCATGTTCCCCGCTAACTGCCGCTGCTTTGGCTCCATGGTGCTGAGCGGTGTCCCTTCAGGGCTGCTGATCTTAAGGGAAGGCGGTGTCTTGGAGATCTCCACTATATCCTTCATTCCTCTCTCTGCTTTTGTTTATTGCTTCTATGGTATTTCTCAGGCTTTGCTCAGTCTCCCTTTTCAGGATGGAGGAGAGAGCTTGACACCCTTGCTGTCTGTGCTGCGCATCATGGATGCTGACGAGGCTGCTGGTATCAATGCGTAGCTGAGTCTGCTTCTGCTGCTCTTGGATGGTTGTCGTCTTTAGTTTCGCTGTGATGGCTGAGATTAGTCGGTTGCTTTATTTGGTTCCCCCTCCCCTCCATGTCTGCCCTTCAATGTTTCTGTTGCCTGACAAAGGGCAGTAACTCTCAAGACTTCAGCTCTTGTGCGTTATTGCATCACAGCTGAGACATTCCTTGTGGTGTGTCCAGACGGTGACATCATGTGTTTAGAGATTACAGTTCCAGACCTTGGGCAGTGCTACCCTGTAAAGCTGATCACATTTTGGTGCCTGGTTTCTTCGCACTGTGTCTTTTTTAAAGGACTGGTGTTCGCCAGGATCATCACATCAGTGTGTAGGTTGGTCTCTGTCTCACACCTTTTAGATCACAATTCAAAATTTAAATCATTGTAGACAGAACTTCTAAGAATGACAGGGAGCTGGCTTGAGTGACCAGTCAAGGAGCATGGTGTTGTAGGAAGGGGAACTCACTGACCCAGGGTTGGATCAAACTATTTTCCTGGAAGAAGCAGCAAACTGGAAGTTCATTTTAGTTTACAAATATGGGAAGATGGTCAGGCCTTAACACACAGATTTTATCAGACAAAAAACTGTTTGGTTTGTCCTTTGTCACTCTGACCACCCTTCATTGCCAAGCTCTTCCCCTGCAGCTCCCCAGAACAGCATCATGCAACTGCTCAGCAATGCAGCAGAAGATCAGATTATAAAGGAAAAGGTAGAAAATGCAGAGAAGCAAAGTTGAAGCTGTTCAGATAGCACTTGGACAGGCTCAGAGTCTTAAAACACCAGCTTGCTTATCTCCCTCTCCACTGCATTTTGCAAAGCCACTATGAACCCATAGGAATCCTCTGGTGAAGGTGGCTGCACAACTCCTGTCTCTGGAGTAGCTCAGGTCAGCAAGTATGAAATGCTGTGTTCTCCTTATTTATTAAATTGTGGCCAAATTTAAAAAAAATGAGAAAAAGTAAATTGTCTTTGCTCTAAGGGCAGTCGGAGAGATGAAACTATAATAACTATAAATATAATTTTAAGTTATAATTAAAGCAACACATGCAGGTCAGTTTGGTTTTTCCATAATCAAGTGGAATTAAAAGGTTTTCAATAAGAGAAAATATCAGTGTTTTCTGTAAGAGTTTTACTTTGTTAAAATATGATTTTCCTGAAATTAGCATGTAAAATGTTTTTCAAATGCACAGATATTTACTCAGCAGAGGCAAGAATATTTTCTCTGAGGGCCAGGAGGTTAGGAGTAATATATCACTCCTTGCTGCAGAAATCTTGTTAAATACAATTTGGCCTCGCAGTCCTTTTTTTGTCTGGTGAGAATAAAAAAGAATTCTAAGGAATGGAGAAAGATGAGTAAGATAAGCCTTTGCAGTAAGCCTTACTTTGAGATAGTAAGAGGTTAAATTTTCACATTATCAGCTTGGAGACAGATAAAGCAGTAAGGAGATGTGAGGATGGAGCAAATCTTTAGTAGCTTTGGTTACTTTTCTTCTTGTTGTCTGGCTTCTGAACCTATAATGGACCAATGTTACCTTCCTTCTGTATCAATGACAAAACGTGATAATAAATGTCATGACTTGGGAGTATGGAAAAGTATGACTGTGATGGAACAGGGGAAACACATAAAATGCATCACTTTGGTGGTAGGAGAGAGTACACTGAAAAAAAGTATTCAAGCACTTGTATTGAATATTCCTGTTGAGGAGTAGGCAGAGGGTGGCTGCTTAGCTGTACTAGCACATTAGGATGCATGTTCAGTGCCAAGATGTTTGACCACGCTGTAAATGGGCTCATGCACGTGGCAGAAGCAGGCTGGCTCAGCAGTGCCGAGCTCGGAGCAGGGAGCTTGCCCTGGTTCTCCGTGGGGTGGATTAGCCTGGGCAGGATCCTGCCTTTCCATGGTGAGCCCCTGTCTGAGCTCTGAGCTGACTCCTGAAAAGCTCTAGCTCAGACATTTCCAGCCCGCTCTGTGACCCATCCACAGGAAGAAGTGGGCCTTTCCTACCCCTGTAACAGTGAGACAAATGTGGCTCCTATAAAAGACTGAGAGAAGGACAAGGACTAGAAATAGGGTAGGATGGAGTTATTTAATACAGATTCCACGTTAATAGGGAAATATTTCTTGTCCTTGTTTCTTGAGCCTTAAGAAACATTTTCCAGTGTCTGCACAATGTCAGATGTATAATTTAAAGTAAATGCTTCTGCACTGTCTCATTCCTTAAAGAGTTTGCCAGTGAATATTGAGATGAGATGAAAGTTTTGATATCCAGAATTTCTTTATGTGTTCCTTGGAAAATCTGCTCAGTCAGTAAATATTTAAAGTTTGTATACAAAGCATTTGCTTTGTAAGTAAGTATTGCAAGTAATAAAGAGCAGAAATTCTGTATTTCGGTAGTAAAATGAGGACCAAGGGAAGTGCTGGTTTCTTACAGCTGCAGTGTATCAGGAAGACTCTCTATCAAATAGACAATTTAATGCTGCCTTTGGCTTTGCTTGTCCATAGAAATGGCAATGGTGATCTGGAGGATAATGCATTTAACACCAGTGACATTCATGGAAGATTTCTGTCTAGATTAGGAAGAAGAGGTTAGAAAATAATTAGATAAGTTTGATGTTTTCAAATTTGTTGCGCTGATTCATCCTAGGGTACTTAGAACACTATCAACCTCAGAGCAACTGGCAATTATCTATGAGAACCTGTGGAGAATGGGAAAAGGTCAGACTACTTCTTTTGAAGGCCTGTCTTCAAAAGGTAGGAGAAGTTGAAGAGTTATAAATCAGCCAGCCTCATTGCACTTCTTAGATAATCCTGGCAAAAATAATCAAATTGGAAGCACTATGAGGAAAACAGGCAGGTCAAGAGTCACCAAGTAATACCAAACTAACTTAGTTTTCTTTGATGACATAGCAAGAGGTCTGTTGTTAGGAGAGAATCTGTTAATGTAATTTATTTCTCTTTAATGCAGCTTTGACACAATCTCAGTAAGAATCTAGGGATATGTGGAGTACGTGAAGCAAAAACTCAGGGAACACTTACGAATGGTACTCTGTCAAACTGGAAAGATATACTGAATGCGATTCTGTCCTGCATCTAGTACCATCCCCTATTTAATTAAGTACCTTCATGGTTATTATGAACAGCAGGGCCAGGTAAGGCTTGTTTTCTTGATGCTATCAGTTCCCAAGCTGATGACTGCAGCAGGCTGAAAAGCTTATATTCCTAAACTTGTTTTGGTTCACCAATGCTTAAAGGCAAC
This sequence comes from Dromaius novaehollandiae, assembly GCF_036370855.1. NCBI lineage: Eukaryota > Metazoa > Chordata > Aves > Casuariiformes > Dromaiidae > Dromaius > Dromaius novaehollandiae. The sequence goes on from NC_088106.1 coordinate 12,263,319, forward strand.
ACCATTTTATTTGGATTTGTTACTTTATGAAAGCATGAAGGCTGTGAAATAGATTAGTGCCTGGAAAGGATGAGGTAAAAAGAGCGAGACCCAGTCCTAAGACATATTTAACACTGATGTCTCTCCTTACTGGCTCTAATGATAGAAGATGCAGAAGATGGATGGAGAGATGAGGGTGACCGTATTCCAACAGCTCCCTTCCTTCTTTCCTTCTTTCCTTCTTGGGGTGCCCGTTTTCTCTGGGGAGTTTTCTGAGGCTGTATCCTTCCTTTGCTGTTTCTTGAGCATTATGGTTCCCACATAGCAGTAAATTGCAGCAGAAAAACACATTTTGATATTGCAGTGACTCAAAATGCCGCAATATGCCAGAGTATTCCAATTCAAGTTCAGTGTCTGAACTGAAATGTTTTCCTTAGGTTTTCTTGAATAAAAGATGTAGTGGGAAAAATATAAAGTTTTCTTTCACAAAATTCTGAGAGGAGTTATCTGAAACTGTATTTCCATTCAGGTCATCACCCTAGAAAATTCCTAATGAATGGGATTAATTTGGAATAATATCTCAACTGAGTTTGTAACTTTTTTTTTCTCTTAGTGAAAAGTTTATGAACTTGTGCTAATACCTGTGAACAAATCTCAGCCTATGGGATTTTTAGCCAAAACTCCAGGAAGTACTTATTTTTTATCCTGAAGAGTGAGATTCTAATTTTGAAGAAATAACAATAATATAATTGCAGCCCTCTCCCTAAATAGTTTATGGAATACAACAGATGAGACAGAGGACAAGCTAATAATATCAGTACCTTCTGGGCTCAGCTAGTGATACGATGATAAGACTACAGGGAATACATTTTAAGGAGTATTACAGAGCAAATCATTTCACAAATGGTGTTATTCCAGAGCTGCAAGGTAAAGCCATACAATTAAAAGTGGAGAATATCTACTATAGTTTGCAAATATTTTGAAGTAAAACTTTGGACTGTTTTGGATTGTACTCCTTTTGAAAGAACTTTTTGGACTGCTATAAAAATGTTTATTCCGGTGGCATAGTCACATAAGCATGCAGTCTGCCTTTTAAATTTATCTCGAATTGACACCTGCAAACTGTAGATGATTCCAGTTTGTCATATAAGGAAGGTAGCTTCACTCAGCCTACTCTTGTGTAGTTTTAGGCAGGTAAAATATCATAGCAACCACCCTCCATGGATCATTAGGGTGTCATTAGCTTCAGCACTCATGGACAGCAAACTATGTCATATAAAAATGCAGACCATATTGCACTTTTAAAATGATGTTATGTGTTTTAAGATCACTATTGAATTGTGGTACCTGCAGTTAGACATGCATAGGATTCCAGGCTTGCTGGTCTTTGAGACTACTGTGGCATTGGCCTGAGTCATGACGGAAAAGGACACATCTTTGCAGAAATCTGCTGTTTAAATCTGTGTGTTTAGTGGTAATGCATGTATTTGTGGCTGTTTCTGGGCACCATTCAGCCTGCTCAGCAAAAATATGACTGGCAGCTAGAGAGAAGGCTGTTTAGTTCAGTATAGATTAAGTATGAATTCTGCGGGGAAAAAAAAAAGTCTCCACTTCTTGTATTTCAGCAGTGCATCCTCCAGTGAACCAGGCAGAGGGCAACAAAGATCCCTGAAAGGGCTGTTGTCTGCACTGCAAGTGTTGCTGTAAGTAGCCTAGCACAGAGGAAGCTTTAAATGCACCGGTTTCACTATGGTACTCTGGCATTCATTGCATGTTAATTTGCCAGGGATATTAGACTGGTTGAGGATGAGAAGAAACTGCTGTACACAAACACTGAAATTCTAATGCTACAATACAATGTTCTTAATTCTTGGGGACTTTGTGAAAGCACAGTATCTCTGAGGGCCTGTCTGAGTAGGTACATGGATATTATTCACTGTGGAATTCACATTCTTCTGCCCTCTGATCCAGATGAGAGGTCCATATTCTCTCTGTGTTTCTAACCTCTCCCACAAAAGGGAATGCGGGGCACTGGGGAAGCTGACAAATAAATTAGTATGTCTTGCATTAATCCTGATTTTCTCTAGATGAGATAGTGGCATCAGACCAGGCCCAGATGTTGGAAAAACAGAGTAATTATAAAATTTGCAATGTGGGAATTGCATCCATTAGGACTGGAAGTAGAATATTTGTTCCATTTACCCTGCTTCTTTCCTTTATCTGCTGTCAAGTACTGCCAAGGGAAAGGGGAGAACTCTGCTATAAGTAAAACAAAAACAAAAAAACAGGAAATGCTAAATAGAAAAATTCTGGCTGTTGTTCATCAGTTTAGCTCATTGGTGGCTTTTGTACAGTTTTGTATGTGAGCTTCTGTGGAGGGTGTGGGGGTAAAATCAGAACTGAAAATTACTTGCCTTTGATCTTTAAGCTGTGTCTGACAGAAGAAGACTAAGACAGAGCTCACCCAAATAACTCTCTCTGAACAACACCATCATTTGATCAAAGAAAGCCCTCTCCTCCTTGAATCTGAATGGCAGAAGATGTCTCCACAACTCAGCCCAAAGTGTGCAATGAAGGAAGATAGAAAACTACCTTTGCGTCTTGTCTTTCTGAAAGGTCAGTATTGACCATTGACTCCTTAGTGGGTTAGCCTGTAAGCGCAGAAGTTCAAGGGATGATTTTGTGCTAAGGACAGGTCACAGAGAGTGTAATTTAATGGTTCTTTACCAGGATTATTGCTCAATTTTTCCCATGTCTGTTTGTGTGTAACAGTATCTGTCACTCCCTATTGATACCTGCTTGATTGCATATTGCATTATAAATACCTGCGTTGTTATATATGCATAGTGGAATTTTCAAGTGTTAGGGAATTCTGCATTTAAGATTGTTCATGGTCTTAAGTTGGTTTCTTTGTAGATTTGCATTATGAGGCATGCTAAAATTTCATTACTGTTTGTTCACACACAGTCATTCACATGATCCCCATGGGACTGGATGGACATTGCTCTTGGGAAGGGTTGCCCATGTTTTCTTTACAGCCTTGAGTACTATGTACTTTAAGTGAACATATAATTAGCCACCAGATACATCTGAAGGCTAGGGACTGTGACTTGCCCAGCATTACAGAGGCATTCAGGGTGAAAACCCAGCTCTCAAAGTGCTTTTTTGTTGCTCTAGCCAGAAGATTATCTTGCTATTCTCTGCCTCTTCACAACAGCACCAGAATTCTGCATCAGAGACCAAGTCCTGAGGCAAGGGACAAAGTTGCAATGTAATCTGAGTTTGTTCATAGAGCAGGGACTGCCCGGGCAGTGACACAGTGCTGTGGTAGCATGTGTCTCATAATTAATAGTAAGAATTGACTTTTTGCACACTAGGGTCTGAACTGAGCTTTAGCATTGGAAAAACAATCTTTGTTACTAGATGCTGTTGTCCACCTTTCACTGAACTTTAAAAAGAAATTCAGCCTGACATGTGGAATAGTTCAATTAGTTTGAAATTAAAACATGCTAGGATGCTACCTTCCTACATATGCTGCTAGTACTGCTTGTTTTAATACAATTGTACGGAGGCCTACAATAAAGGAGGCATAAGACTTTGTTACAGTGCTTGGCTGACAAGTATTTTTTTCTTGCTATTTCAGCCTTTTGGTCCACCAGTTCTATGCTGTTGCTCAGCCTCAGGTTGAAGTTTAGAGTTTCTGAAAGTTTGACTAAAAAAGAAAATCTATTTTTGAAAACATGATTAAAAGCTTTTCAGCTCTTCTAAAACTTTTTAGACCCTTGTTTTGTATAGTTGCAAGTTCATTCTGTCAGCAAAAGCATTTTCATTTTGTTACCAATTGTAGATGAGATTTTCATGAATACAAGGCTAATTTTTCAAAATCCAGTGTTTGCAATATCTATTTATGGTTTCATTTCTCATTTAGTCATGCAGTTATCTCTTATGCATCCATAAACTGAACATTACAAGGATCTCTGGGGGAAAAACATGTACTCATTAAAAACAGTTGTGAAATTTGTAATGCAGTTGTGACACATTGTTTAGAAGATTTTGCCTTAGTACAGATCAGACAAGGCACGTTTGAGGAGTGATATTTGCTGCGCAGGAGAAATTTGCTTGTGATAATTAATGACATTCTCTTCAGCCTGGAACATGGATTAAAATGTGGGAGAGATGAATGGTAAAAACAGAGTACGTGAACTGCATGTATTTAATGGATTTAAATCTCTGTAGGAAGGACTAGTAGAAAAAAAAGTTTGGCCTTCATATTGTTGCAGACAATTTTTGTACAGACAAGTGAAAATTTTTATACAGACAAAACCAGCCGTGAAATGCTGGAAAAACATCATTCTCTTGCCTTGCGTTGTGTCTGTAAGCTGTACAGTTTCTGGAATTATATGTAAATCAACATTTTCTTCTCATGCTGTTTTGTCTCCTGGTTCTCCTCATGAAAACGCACAGGGAAATATCAAGTTCAGTAATAGAATAAATTATCTGGCTGTTTCTATGAATATTTAATAGAAGAGATGGGGACACGTTCTGTAGTAACAAAGGCTGTGAAGCTCACAGGTCAGTGAAAGGATTGGTTCTTTCTATTTATTCATTGAGGTTTTTTCTAATTTGTGCTTTCTGGGCACTGATCCAGCTGAAACTAGTTATAAATTTGTGGAGGATTTACGTGAGATCATCTTGTCATGGAAACTGCCAGGTGCTACTGAACTGTCTTTTTAGGTGCTTGTTCCTGTTGTTTCCAGCACTGCTGTGTAAATGTTAACAGCCTGTTAGAGCTGCTTAGAGATAATTTCTGCATGTGGCTGCTCTGACAGGAAGGAGTGGTGTGAAATGCAAGAAAAATAAGAGCAAGGGCAAATTGCTGAGGTGAAAGGATGCAGTCTGAGAGAAGCATCTGAAGGCTTCACAGAGCAGGTTCAGACAAGACGTTTTGAGGATGGGTAGCTGATCCTTCAAATACATGTCCCAAGAATGCCTACAAACTGAATGGCTTTTCCAATTAGTGAAATGGTTTATAAGATGTTCTGAAGAAAAATCTTTTGTGAAGGAAATGAGTCTGGAAGAAGCTGTTTCTCCTCCTCTCCACTTTTCCCCACTTGTACAATAGTTCCTCAGCCCTTGAAGGTGCTTCTTCCTCCCTCCCTGTCCCCAGGTTCAGAACTGCTGCCTCATCCTGTCTCCTGCACTCTTAGCATCCCCATTCTCTGCGCGTAACTTCATTCAAGCTGTCTCACAAAAGCAGACACTGTAGAGAAACTGACAGTGACAATATGTAAAAGTGACAGATCATCTATTGTTTGCTGTGGTCAGAGATGGCTTCACCCGTTTATGTCAGAAGTTCTGAAACCTCTCTTAGCAATACTAATGCAAGCAATACTAATGCAAGCAGCAAAATTGCTCATGGCATAATATATATAAGAGGAGCAACAGTTTTGATCTAAAGCAGTATTTCTCAATCTTTTTTAACTCAACGCCCACCAAACATTTTTGAGGGAAAAGGACTATTCTGGACATTGCTACTGTAATGCACAAGCAATAACATAATAATTGGGACAATAAATAAAAATTTGGTCAAACTTGCTTATGTATGGGGACATGTCCATGTACTGCAGTTATTTCAGGTACAACTGATTGAGAAACTCATGTCTTGAGCAATGCATTTTCTTTGCCAGATGCAACTGCTAATCCCTTGCATATGAATTTGCTATATAGCTTGAATGGCTGCCACCCACCTTAGCCTTTGATCCGTAGGTAACTGACAAATACTGAATGCTGCGGAGTATGCTTACCATCTTTCTTGAAAGTCACATTAATTGAATTGCTGGAAATACTGGAAATAGCTGGAAGCTATTTCTCCAAGGCAGGCAGCTGAATGGCAAGCCTGGAAGCAACATCCTCTGAAAGGTTTTTTTTCCAGAGTACGTTCAGATAAACATGGAGTTTAGGCTCTGATGAGCCTTGTCCCTCCCTGCCCTAGACAGGCAGCAGAAAAGCAATAAAGAACCTGACTGAGAAGGATGCAGAGAGGGCAGACTAACAGGGCTTGTTGGGGCACAGTTCACACTGTAAGATCAATCATGAAGGGAATTTCTTCCCACACATGGTGGGTAACCCTCAGTCCCCCTGTTCTTTCATATTAGCACCTTGCAGTGCAAGTTGCCATCATCCAACTCTCCTTGCAGAAGAAAAGCAAGAAGGAAAACCTCCCTGTGCAGGGTAGAAAGACATGAATTGGACTTCTCACCACCACACTTTGTACATGGACTTATTGTTGCATTGCTACTTCAGCAAAACAGATCTCTTCTGTTAGCAACTTAACACAGTTCGTGCTATATTTCAAAAAGATTGTTATCTGTGCCACTATGCTACAGTTTTAGGAGGCACTGTGTGATGGAGGATTATTAAGCTTCTATGCTATTGCTTGATTTTCTTCCCCTTAAGGTACATAAAATTAAATACAGAAATCTCGGCTAAATCTTTTATTCAGACTATTTTTGGAGGCTTAGGTAGACTGCTGAGTCAAGCTGTCAAACCTGAAATTCTGGAGAAAATAGCCCTGCTTGAGAGAAACCCTGTGAGGACAGAAAACAGGACTGTGTGATTGGTGTAATTAAAGACTGAATTGCCAGTCCCAATTGCAGGCTTGGTCAGAGGATGTTTTATCTTCTAGGAGTTACAAGCCATCCTGCCTCTCTGTAACATACATGTGGCTACTTCTGTCTCAGCCTCCCCTTGGTTTCTACCTCCCATTGCTTTATTTCCACACCCTGATTAAAGACTTTGGGGACTTGTAATCACCTGACTGCAAAGGATTTGTAACAGGAAGTGTCAGGTGAATACAGGTAATGGGGGTTGGTATAGCTCCACTTATATTAATCTGGGATGATGTATTGCTACAAGCTGAGTGCAGTAATTACAATATGTTATTCAGTTGGCCTGATCCTGCCTTTTATGTTTCGCAGCTCACTATCATTTAAATTCCTAGCATGTAAATGTAGGGGTATTAATACTTGTCTCATTACCAATTCTGCTCCATTATACGTTGTAAATATCAATAATCTTGTAGCACTGTGTAATTTCTTATCACCATATGTAGGAATAGATATCTTTGCCTTGACAAACCTAAAATCTAGTTAATAATGATAAAGCACCCTGGGCTACTCGATGGGGTAGGAAATAAAGAAAGGAAAGCATTGCTTATCATTCGTATTGTATAAAGTAAATTTCAGTTATAGGTCAGTGCTTATACCTTGAGCTTTTTTTAAAGTGCTTGTTTAGAAGTATACACGTTGTAGACTCCTGTGTATCCTAGTCCTGGTTTTGAACGAGATTCTTGTATTGACTTGACCTTTTCCTTGCTTTCTATTTCCCCTTCCATAAAATGCTGAGAGAATTAAATGGTTCTTTATCTTTTGCATACAATCATTTAAAAACAAAGACTGGGGGGGATTGTTCATGTTAGTCTTGCAGCATTTATTCATTAGCTTGCTTGTTCACTCTAACTTTATATTATTGCAATCTTGTCACCCATTTAATTGTCTCCGGGTCTTCTCCTATTTTAAAGCTACCACAAATTTTGCACCACAGGTATCTCCATACACCTTTATCCCTTCAAAATGTGTGTTTCTTTCATGTGCTCTTTCCCTTTGAGCTTTCTCTACGCACTTCTTTTCTGGAAACTGTGGGTTTTGCATTGCTTTGTTACTGGGGTCGGACAGCCACATTTCTGCCTATATTGTTCCAGGTACCTATCTCCCAAGTTCACTATCCGCAGTCATTATAGTGATGAGTGTGTCAAGAGTGAAAGGCTCATTTGCAACACTCCCCACTGGGTAAGTCAGTCACCTTCATTTTGGATCTAACCAGCCTAAGTAAGTCAGGACCTATCTCAAATGCTCTTATCATTTTCTGTGCTGAAATGATGTAGCTATGTCAATTCAGTGCACGGAGCTGGTGCAGTAAGCTGAGAATGACCATCTCTGCAGTTTATCTATTCTTAGCCTTGAACACGCAGACAGACTGACCAGGTCATTTCAGACTGCTGGATCATGAGCTGGAGGGGGAGAATACCATCCTCAGAGCTGTATTCTAGGACTGGGGCTCTTCTGAGGTCAAAACGCTTGCCTTGGAAGTGCCCACTCTTCTGCTGCAGGGTTCATCTGCCCCTGGCATCTCTCTAGGACGTGTTTATAATCCCTTGGTCAGGCATGCTGAGGCGCGTGTGTCCTCCAACTCCTCTTCTGATCATTGATTCAGTGAGACTGAGACTCATTAATCCTTGGCCTGTGTGTGGCTGAGGCAGGTTTGGTACCAAGACTCTTGTGCTTCATGCAGAGCCCCAGGATATTGCATCTAACTCTAGGTCTTCCCACTTTCCTTGGGGCAAGGTACCTTATATGTTGTGTGGCTTTACATTTGGCTGTACGGAAGCACAGTATTTGTGTATTTGTATTGAGCTGACTCTATGTTTGCCATCTCTGTCAATGATCTGCTGTCTTCAGTTGCACTGTTCTCTCAGTCTTTGTGAGATTTACAAGCTTTATAAATAACATTTTTAGTTTTTCTTAAATTAATGGTTTTAGGTAATTGAAAAACATATTAAGGAATGTAGAGTCAAGAACAGATCTCTCTGAACACTTGAAAAAAACGTGGAAATATGGTTCCTTGCTTACCTTTCAATTAGTCTGTGTCATGTTCAGCTTATTTTGTTCTAGATGCTTAAGCAAAAAGCCCTGTAATACCTGTAATCTTTTCAAATAAAGAAATCAAATAACTTCAATGTGATCTATTTTATGTTGGAGATTGTTTTCTTAAATCTGTGCAATTTTAAGATTGTAGAGGGAATAGTTTTTACCATGTAATGCTGGGTTATTCTTAGGGTGGAAAATACGGGCAGTCACCTTCTGTTCTAGCTTTAACTTTGCCTCATCCAGTTCCTTTATCACACTTACAGTGATACCCTAGAGGTTTTTACCTATCAGTTTTGCTAATTGTTGTAATTGTATCCTTGTTTTTGTATTTAATATAACTTCTGCTGTGTTCCGCTGGCTTTTCCCTGCTCTGATATCAATAAAAATTATTTTTATCTGTGGTCATTACAAGCTTTTAACATTTACCTAGTTATTTGTTCTTTATTTGCAACTTTCTTGGGTTTTTAATGTCTCAATAGCTTTTCACAAAAAGAAAAAAATGATGACATGCACTTTCGGGTGCTTTACGGTGGGAGTCTCTTGTGGAGCTTGTTTGTTCAGCTCCAATTAAAAGTGCTGTGCCACCAGTGTCTTGTCATCACACCTTTCCTTATTCTTGGCAGTCCTTGAGAATGATATGAAGAAATCACTGATGCAGGTTGAGATGGCAAACTGCTTCAGTTGATGACATTAGCATCACATTTTATTGTTTTAGCCAGATATTTGCTACTGCTTTTCTTGGATATTTCTGAAAAGATGGTATTTGTGGGCTTTGAACTTCTTTTAATTTTGTTCACACCAGTCTGTACATCCTCACTTATTTGCTAGCTGCAATAATGCAGTACCTACTAAACAGCAAAAAGGATCCCGATGTGCAAATGTGGATTTCATGTTATTTTGTAAAACAAGAAATCTGTTTTTCTCTTTTATGTTTTAAAATTTATCCTGTAACCTCTTTTTTACCAGTCTTTTCATGTTGATTTTCTTAACCTTTTGGGGAACTCTATGTGCAGCGAATTTGATCCTCAGGCTTGTTACAGGGAAATTATGGATAAGTTTCAGCTATTTTGCATGTTCTTGCATCCTGAAGAATTCATCCAAAACTCATCCATTACACAGAGGAATCATCCACTTTCTGGTGATTTCACTCAGAGAATGTCAAGTTACTCTTTGGCAACCTTTCTGCAAGAAAATTTTGTGCATCAGTTGGGATCTGGGATATCAGACACAGTTCTGTTGTCTTTCCCAGTTTTCATTTTGGACATTAAGGCCACATCCATTGCTTTTTTCTTGCTATTTTTGCTACCTCAAACCTAGCATTAAAGTTCACAGTTACTAGGCAGATGTAAGGCTCGTGAATTTTGCAAGCGTCTGACAGTAACTGTAGGTGATGAGTTAAAAGGCAGTAGCAACGTGTTGTGTAATTTCCATTTCTGTGTATTGAAGCCTCACTTAAATCAGCTGGCTGTTACTCAGTTCCCAGTCTATGAACAGTTCTTGTGCTTTGCAAATCCTAATTCCTGTTACCAAATGTGTTACAGATTGTTCTTAGGATGTAAGTATTGATGGCCAAGAGCTGAAATTAAACATTTGCTTGCTCAAGGATATCAGGATCATGCTTGTTTGGCTGTCGCATTACTCACATAGCTTTACTTTTGCAAGCATCATACTAATCTTTATGCAGCTTACTTCACAGTTTGCTTTTACATTTATCAAAAATTGTACTGAAATCTTTGCTCCCTGATAGCTTTCATTAAAAGCAACTCTTCTTTCCCTTCAGAATCCATTTTTGTGGACGGCTCTTTGCTTGGGTTGCTATCTTTTTGGTAATGGGTTTTCTTGGAGCAGAGGTTAGTAGTTTGTACTCACCTTTTAACCAGGATGACTGGAAGACTTATATAAGACTTTAAAGTCTTATAATTTTCATAAAGAAATGCCCTAATATGAAAAGTTGACTAATGGTTTATTTGAGGAAACTAATGCATAGAATGGGTTGGTTCGAAAGGCTGCATTTCAGTTTGAGTTGAACTGGTCTGAAATGAAATATTTCACCTTCTGCGTTCTGACCAAATTGAAATATTATGGGAAAACTAAAATATTTCTCTGGGAAACTTTGGTTTTATGAAAACTGAGTTTTCTTCCAGAGATATAAATCCAACAAATTTTGTCAACTGTATGTCCAGAAAAGGAGGCATGAGAGAAGAACGCTTTCATGCCAACACAAGCATCATTTTGTCTGGTTTTGTTTTCAATACAGTTTATCCGGTGACATCAGGCACTGGTGTAAGTAGCTGTTCATTCACATGGGTTTCCGAGAGCAGGGAAACTCTGAATACACTGAAAAAGGAAAGGTAGGGGTAGAATCTGGTAGGATAAACTGCTGACAGGCTCATTTGGCTTCATCCTGCTTCTGACACTAATGATTTAATTTCAATTAAATTCAATTCAATTTCTGACCTATGTTCTGAAAAAAAGTGAATTCATTCACAGATGTCAAAATATTATACCAAATATGAAATGTCTAAAACAAAGCAAAAGGATTTTGACCAAACAGACAAGAAATGAATATAATTGTTTAGTCTATTCATTAGATTTATGTAATTCAGCACTTCTCCTGACTTTATCTGCACAAAATTAATTTTCTCTCATTTCTTCAAAATTTTAAACTTGGTATGTTGTTTCGAAGATACTGTTTTTCCTGGTTTTCTGTTTTGCTGATTCCTGTTGCAAATATTTCCAGCTTCACTGTGGGCTGCTATACCTGACTTACACTGGTTTTAGCAGCGCCATGGAACCCGCCTCAGCCCCCTTCCCACACACTCTGCTCGTGATGACCACTTGTCAGTTTTGCACAGATACAGTCCTAATAAAACTACTTTTCCAGACTGTCTTCATTGTATAATGCAGGCTTGTATGTACCTACGATAGCTGCAAAGTTTTGGCCAAGTATGACACTGAGTCACATTACTTAATGCTGCCAGGTTTGCAAAATACTGCACTTATAGACGTGTTGGAGGGTAGGGCAATGTCTTGTTCAGACTTGCACTTCAGTTTTAGTGAAGACACTTTCTCTTTGCAATGCAAGATAGGATTCCCTGATAATTGACACCAAGTACATTCCCCCTTCTGTATTTCCTACGAGGTGTCAATCTCTCGTATATCAGAGACGAGATGTTCAATGTGTGCTGTAAACTTATTCACAGCTGGTCATAACATCCAGGATTTTGAAATTCAGGTCAAAAAGTATGAATTAAACCAAGGCAAATGAAGCCCTTAATTAGGTTACATACTCCAAAAATTTAAAATAATGACAGTTAGAATTTTATATTTAAAAATTTGAATAATAGCATACTTTTATATTCTGATTTCAATTATTTAATTTAATGTGAGCTTTTAACTGTTATCTCCTTGCCATTAATCCTGACTTGATGAAATTGTTATTGTTACTGTCTTACTGAAGAAAAAATTTGACTGAACACTTGAGGCCAGTTTTTCAGAAATTACATGTAACAATTTCCTCTTCCAATTCTATGCCTAGTCCCCACCTACTGCTGTTTTGCCTGCGTGAACCAAGTATTTATGTGTACTGGCAGGCAAATCTGAATTTACAACCACATGTTAAAATAAGCTTTATAATGTTTGCACTTAAATCCATTGCCAGGAAACTCTAATCTATTGCTTACATGTAACTTAAAATCTGAATTTAGTGAGTCTGAGATTAACTGTGTATGGTTTTAAGATTCCCAAGGCAGAGGAAGCTAGGTTTCATTCATAATCAGTGGTCAGCAAGGGCTCACACCTAATACCATACCACGCCAGATCTTCCAATACACAGTGGCAGTTTCCTAACACAAGCCCCAGGACAATTGGCTTAAGCACAAGTGCTTCCACATTTTTATTCTGTGGCTTCTGTAACCAGCTAAGTATGCCTTTAGTTAGGGATCAGCTTGATGCACTTCAGTATGGGAAAGGTATGGAGTGCAGGACAAGGGAAGGCAGTGATAAAGAGGGAGGGACAGAGGGAGGGAAAGGAACCGAGACTCTACAGAACTCAGTCTGCAGAGAGAACTGGTGGAATAAGAACATAGATCAACTTTTCCAAACTCTAGTACATTATTTTAGATAGAGACAAGCTTGTAAATCAGCTCTGAAATGCTGACTATAAGCCAAGCTTTTGTAGCCCTGGTTATTTTTTTGTTAGTTGTTCAGTTTCTAAAATTGAGAAAGGCATGTCAGCAATTGCCTCCTGGACCAACTCCTCTCCCATTGCTTGGAAACTTGGTGCACCTGAACTTTCAGTTTCATCGGGATCTTCTGATGGAGGTATTTCTTTTCAGATACTCCAAATTGGTTAATTTTACTGACAGCTTAAATGAAACTGATATATTAGTAGAAAAGCAAAGTTTTAAGGCTTAGGAAAGTTACAGACAAGATATGGACATATAAAGATCAACTTGATTCCTATATTCAGGTCACGTTCTTATGTGGAATATGACAGCTTCATGAGAAATTCGCTCCCCTTAAGAATCAAATAAACTTGGGGACAGAGTTTCTGACTTGTGATTAAAGTAGGTGAATACCAAATCGAAGGGGTGCTCCCCATTGTTGATAACATCATCTTCATTACTTTTCTAACTTCTGAGGCACTGGCATTGTCTAGTTTGATTACTAAATAAGTAAAACGTGTATGTGTATTTATGCTTGTCATACTGAAAGGGTATAAACTCCTCACCCCTACTTGTCCTCAAAACTATTTGTTTGCCACTTGTTTTTCAAGGGAGTTGCTCCTCCTTGGGCCATCTCAGTCCCTTCCTGTACTCTGGCAGTGATTATTCTAATGGTTTACAGATGACCTCTAATTCAGATCTATAGCTTGAGACAGTACGTACAAGTCATTGGGAGCACAATGCAGACTGACAGGCAGTGATGCTATAAAAGGAAAGAAAAAGCCAGTATCCAAAGGATTATAAGGAGAAGCAAGTGACTAGTGTGATCAATTGGATGTAATTCTGGTGGCACCTTAAACACCTTCTACCACCCCTTTTGTATCATCATGGGTGTGTGGGAGCAGAGTCCAGTTCTTGCTTGAAGCTCTTTTTCTGTGAAGTTCCTCTGTCATACATCTGTCCCTGCTTGAGCACTGCATATTTCTAGCATCTCCGATGGTCAATGTAGTATGAGGAAACCCCACTGGCTCCACTCAGCTGCAGCCCACTGGCACTTCAGGGCTATTGACTAATTCCTGGCTGCATCTCCTCTCCCGGAGTGCACAGAGGGAGCAGGCTTAACTGGTTGGTTTCCTCTTGCAAAGGAAAGGCTGGCTGGAGGCACAGGGCGCCAGAGAGGTGCAGAGCATGTCTGTTGCATTGATGAGGTACAAATGTGGGCACTGGATGCGATGCAACCTAAAATGTGAAGTTCTTCCTTTGCTGTAAGGTTGCAGCAATCTGTGTTTTGAAAGGGAAAATCACTTCCCTGGGGTAAACAAAATTGACTGCTGAAAGCCTAGTTCTTAAGAAAACAAAAGTTTTTTTTTTTCTGCTGCCAGCTATAATTATATCTATAGAGATGATGATCTTGGCACAGAGCTGGCCATTTGGCCAGTCAATAGCAGGTTCATCTTCTGTTTGAGATATGTGGGGTTTCATCTGTACTTTCTGGCACCTTTCCCATCTACAGCTGGCAAAAACTCATGGCAACATATATACTTTGTGGTTCGGGTGGACCCCGGTGATCATACTGAATGGATTTCATGCAGTGAAGGATGGCCTGACCACACACCCTGAAGATGTTTCTGGGAGGATGGTGTCTCCTTTCTTCAGAGCAATGGCCAAAGGAAAAGGTGAGATTTTCCTGCCATAAATAATGCACAGGGATGTTGACTTGGCAAACTACTCCTACATCAGCCTTGTTAGACCTCTACCCTGCCATTCAGAATGCTCTTCCACCAAAATCCCCTATCAGCTTTTGAGAATTGCTTACTATTTGTCATGATCACTTTTGTCCTGAGCTTTCCCATGCTTGGGTAACACTCCAGATCAGGTTGTTTCTAGGTCACCTTTTTGCTGTATTTGAGATGTATGAGATTCCCAGCTCAGAACTCAGCCATGTGCCATCACTTCAGATCTCGTTCTCTTCACAGAATGATCTGTTCTGATGTACGTGGTGGTACTGTATGTTGTTACATAAATGCAAAGTGTGCTTACATGTTTGGCAACCATACATACTATATGGTTGCCAAACAGCTTCCATCATGAGACCTCTAACACCTTCCCCCAGAAGTCTCATAGCTGTGTTTGTAGCCACTCTTAAATGTTTGGTGACATCACATTAAACTCCACTTCTCCTTAGTGTATTTTAACAGTTTGTATGCCTCTCTCTTCCTTCCCTTGTGTTTGCTATGCGAAAACAAACACAGATTGTTTAAGGCCAGGTAAACCATCATCAGTAGTACAGGGCTCTTCAGGTAACCACTAGTGCAATTTAACAACCAGTGGAGTGGTTTCTCTTCCAGAGGAGAAAGAGGATCTAAATGTCACTTGACTCTCACCTTCACCACCCCCGCCTACAAGCATCACATTTGCTGAGCTCCATCCCCATAAACATACCCTGGCCCTGTATATCACCCTGTAGAAATTCACCTGTTTACTCCTTTATTGAGCTCAAATACCTGGGTTTGGCTAAAGCTGATCTTCTAAAAAGGCATCTTAAATTATTTTTTGAAGACTTCAAGAGATGGAGCAGTCAGAAAATCCTTAGATGGCTCTTTTCAAAGATTAACTACAGTCAGTATTAAAAACTTGTCATGTAGTTATAGTTTGGAAATGTTTCAGTATGATTTCTGGTCACTAATAATTTTTCCTCCTAAAGATAATTATATCATAGTGCATTCCCTGATTTATTCTGTGTATTTTATAATATATTTTAAAATCAATAGTTCATGTCTATGGCAAATATTAATATGCCAGGAAATATCCTCAGGTATTATACTGGCAAGCGGTCATTCCTGGAAGCAACAGAGACGCTTTGGTATAATGACTCTCCGCAATCTAGGAATGGGGAAAAAAGGCCTGGAGTATCGGGTGCAAGAGGAGGCCTCTCACTTGGTGCAGTTCTTTGTGAACCTGAAAGGTATGCCTCTGCTAAGAAATCAGATGCTTTTCAAGCCTGGATCCATCTCTTCAGTTATGCAAACTTACATACCCCTTTCTAATCAGGGGTGGGTCCAGAGTGATGTGTCCAAGGAAGTGCAGATAGAGCCCAGTATAAGAAGTGCTAATTTCTTTCCTAAAAACCTGTTTCTGAACCTAATGAAGTTGGGAACTTCTGAAATCCCTCCTCTTTGGGCTTATCATTTAACCATCATTTTCTGTGTGCACAATTTGATGTTACTGAATTGCATAGCCAAGCAGCACTCCGACTGCCCACAGTAGGTAAGTAAGAGTATGCCGAACTTAATCATCTCTCTAATTCTCTACATTCCAATGACATTACGTACTACTCAGCTGAGACCACAATACTATTGACATTCTTGGACCTAACATCAGTCTCTAAATAAAAGGGGATCTAGTGATGTAACTTGATTATTTTCTTAGTTTCTTCAACTGATGAAACCAGCCTTTTCTAGTTAGGTGTTGGCTTTCTTTAGCCTAGGTTCATCTCAGCCAACTCCGGGAAAATATAAAAAGTCTAGCACTTAAGCACCAGTGAGTTACTGTGTGATTGTATACTGTTTGCTGATTCATTGAACAAGGTACAGAATTAAAAAAAAAAATTACAAATTTATCTGTTAAGATTTTGGGAGCGTAGTTAAGGAATTCTCCCATAATGGTGCAGGATATTTTAGTGTCTGTCTGACTAAGTAATTTCTGGCAAGAGAAATCAAAGAAAATAGGAAGGGAGGGGACTTCACTGGATTATCTGGTTCATTCTTGAATCCAAGCCTGGATCACTTCTACCCAAGTCATTTCTGATAGATGTCTATCTCATATCTTTTGAAAAATCATCAGAGAGAGATCTGATGATTTTTTGTTCACAGCTGACACTGTAATCATTTTATTACCTATACCTTGCAGTTCTTTCTATTCTGCCTCTTGAACCTTCCCCAGTCCTTCAGTCTTTCCTTCTAAGTTTTTTACATATTTGAACATTTCTGTCACTCTCTTCTCTTCAGTTAATCTACCTCCTGTGATATTTCTTGCCTTGCACATTGCCTGACTTCTCCAGCACACTTAAGGACAGCAGATTTGATATGATGTCCTCCAATGGATCTTAGCTGTGCAATGTCATTTCAGAGGAAAGGCTGAGATTGTTTTAAGGCTATAAGCTAACAGTTCAACAGTGTCCTTTGCTCTAAAATTGTTTATATTCATGAGTACATATTAATGCCATACGTCATCTCTTTTCACACCCCAGATGGATAAAGAGTGTATTTTACATGATCTCTGATAGTATCTTGTCCTATCTGAATAAAGAACAACCAAAGAAAGAAGTAAGAGTGAATATTAATTACTGTCTTTGCAGGAAGACCTGTGGATCCTTCTTTCCCTCTTATCCATTCTATTTCAAATATAATTTGTGCTCTGGTTTTTGGATATCATTTCTCTGATGAGGACAAAACCTTCC
Source organism: Dromaius novaehollandiae (assembly GCF_036370855.1). Lineage (NCBI taxonomy): Eukaryota > Metazoa > Chordata > Aves > Casuariiformes > Dromaiidae > Dromaius > Dromaius novaehollandiae. Next base: position 12,280,628 of record NC_088106.1, read on the forward strand.
ATGAACTGATCAGCGTCACAGAGAATTTATTCAAATTTGCAGGCAGCTTCACTCATCAGGTGAGTAAATGTGCTATTTTTTTCCAATATAGGTATAATATGGAAGTGCAGATGCAAGAATAGGTTTTCCCTAAATACAGAGCAACTGACAAATGCAAATAGAAAGTTAAGTTTTCATCCCTCTGTTGATGCCTGGCTGTAAGATTATCAGCATTTCTGAGACTGTTAACAGAAGCCTTTAAGCTTATTTTTACACTGGAGTTTCTAATAAATTTGAACTTTACAGTGCTGCTCCTTCCACTTCATTTAGTTCTCTCCTCCAAAAATCAGTAGCATTTAAGTCACTGTTGTGCCTTTTATTACTCTGCAATCTGTGTGCTGACAGATTTCTTTTATTTCCTTCCTCACAAAGAATAAAAATTTCAGTATGAATCTTTCCATTACTTTGTAAAACCTCACAGTTCACACATTACAAAAACAATGTATACATACATTCTCCAACAGTCTCACAATTAAAGTTCTGTCAAAGATTTTTTGGTAGCTGCTTCCCATAACATACCATAAAGGCCAGCTTTGTACCCAAAGTGTCTAAGTTTTCCCTGATAGTTAGATTTTGGGGTTTAGACTCCCAAAGAAGGACAAGCTCAGCAATGGGACTGGAGACAGAATGACAAATCTTCATTTAGAGTTGGTGATCATACTCCCAGAATTTTACAAGTCAAAATTGCTGATGTAGTAGTAAACCTTTTCAACAAATCTATCATATGAGGTTAGCCCTACACAACTTGCTCAGAGGAAAGGTGCCACATATGTTTAATGGGCAGAAGTGAAAAGCCCACAACTCCAGGCCATTAGTCCTCCCTCAGTAGTATACAAGGCCTCAGAAAAGATGTTAAAGGAAAGAAAAGTTGAAGATATGGAGGCAAATGGAAAATGACATAAAATGCAATATTGGTTTACTGGATATGATCTTCTTCACTTGGAATTTTTTAGGAAAAAAAAAAAGTGTAGTCTATGTAGTCTACCAGGACTTCAGTGGAAATTTGATAAGGTAACAGATATAAAATAAATACTTAATTGGAGAACACAGGTTAGTGTTAAGGTTTAAAGAGGGTAAGGAATTCTGAGAGAGGTATAAAGGGATAAAATGAGTGAAAAGTTATCAGTGGAGTTCCTCTAGGCGTGGTCCGGTGGTTTTCTGACTGTAGCTACTCGTTATTCTTGTTGAAGACCTTGGCTGAAAAGCAGGTAAATTTGCTTATGATCAAAGTCAGAAGACCTTATTAATACAGAATAGGGTCAGGATATCCTGCTGCAAGAGCTCGTCAACCTTGTGGACTAAAGTTATAAGAATGGAACAAATTGTAATAATACAAAGTTAAATTATGAATTCTACTAGGAATTAATGAGATGAGCTTCTGCTATGAGCTTAGGACATTCCAATGTAAGGGTTAAGAGGAAAGAGACCCTAGCAGATCACAGGATGAAAAGGCAAACATGAAACTAGAGTGTTTCCAGCACTATTTTCCCTTTAGATCCAGAGACGTGTTAAAGTAGGTTCTGTTGTGTAATGCTTTGTGACCTTTTCTACCTTTTTTCTACCTTACCAAGACCTCTTCTAGGGTCTTGGACACTTTATGTTGTGAATTTGGAGTGAAGCAAGTGCAGAGAAGGGTTAGGAGGATGATGAGCAAACTATCACATAACAAAATTAAAGAACTTTGCTCCTTTGGTCTGACAGAATAAAGGCAAAGAGGAGACAGAAATACTGTTTGCTTGGCAGGGTGGGATGGCAGATGCTGCAAAGAGGGAGCTGACTTTGAATTGACAAGAGCATATATAAATAGGCTCTGAGCAAACTGAAGATGTAATATTTCTAACCATCAGAACAGTTATTAGTCACACAAACAGTTGCAAGGATGAGGAGGAAAATGAAATTCTCTCTTAGAGTGATACTCAGTCACACAGTTCCTTCTGTGAATTCCACAAATACCCCCAGTTACTCGAGGCTGCAGACTTGCTAATTTTAGTAGCCACACAGTATCCAGAAAGAAGGCTTCTATATTTTGATTGTGTGTGGGAGCCTGTGCAGAAACAGGGTCTCCTAGTGATCTGCATTAGTCAAGTAAACTTCCTGCCATGAGCAGAGTGTTGGCAGTACTGCTTGGGCCCCCAGATTCAGGAGTATGCCAAAATTACAAGTAGTGTTTTCCGACATGAGGGCAAAAATGTACACAAAGTAATGAGAGTTTGTTTATCCCACTATCAGTATTTCCAGACAGGATAATTCAGCCTTTTGGTGTTTCTAAAGCATCTTTGTTACTGACAGATAATTCACACTACCTCTTTTATGTCACTCCCGCAGCTGTATGAGATCTTTCCCTGGCTAATGTGCCATCTCCCTGGTCCTCATAAAAAGGCATTGTCTTGCTATGATGTCCTGAGTTCTTTTGCAAGGAAGGAGATCAGAAGACACATGGAGAGAGGAATACCAGATGAACCGCAGGATTTCATTGACTTTTACCTGGCTGAAATTGAGAAAGTAAGTATTTGTTCTGCCTGATCATACATTCATGGGGCATAAATCCAAATAGACATTAAGTAATCCAGTTGGAACCCTTATATTATAGTTGCTTACATTTCATAGGCTTCCTAATGTGAATACAGCAACTTGGAACTTACTAACTCATGTGTCCCAGAAAGGCATCCAGTTTTATGATCTGGTTACATGAATGAGTTACCATAAAGTACATGAGGGTGTGAACTTATGGGCCATCATCTGTTTTCCATAAATATCTATGTGTGTACTTCATTCTGTAGTAAACATGAGACTGTTTCCACCTGCAGGTTACAAAACTTTGGTAGACCATCTCATTTTTCTAGAGCAAGGTACCTCGTATTTACAACAGGATTAAATACATGTGCACAGATAATTGCCCTGAAATAGCTGACATGCGGCTTTGAGTGACTTTCCGTGTGCATCCTAACATTGGCTGTTCTTGTGCCACACAGCTGTGTTGATGCAGAATGCTGGTCTCCCCAAGGAGAGAGGGAAGCCTTTTGAAGAGGATCTTCCCTTTACAGGAAACTATCATTAGGTCCAGGTCTGAGGGATCCTCCACTCATTAGAAGATTCCCAGGCCATTCTGCAATCCCTTGGAATCATTTCTGTGGTATCTAAGAGAAAGCAGTCCTTCCAGCTCCATCCCAGTCTTTTTTAACAGCTGCACCTCAGCATTTCCAGCCTACTCAATCATTTGAGCAACTTTGGAATTGGTACTTTAGGCATCACATATTATTTGTCTGCTTCCTCAGCAGTTAGGTGCTGCCATCAGTAGGTCCTAAATAGGATGTATTTGGGGGTCCCAAGCCTGTTACCTCTCATTTCCCCACAGTTTGGGATGCAGTTGGCCTGTCACTTATATTTAAATTGGAGGATCTGGAAACAGTTGCTCAGAAACACTCAATGCCATAATGCACTGTTCTTTTTCCCTGCCCAGGTGATTCGTTTCCATAGCAGGAGGAGTTAATGAGTCAGAGAGACTCTGTTAAGGGCACCAGAGTTTCTGCTTCAAACTCAGTCATTCTGGGGTACCTTTAGGAGCTAAAGAAAACACCTCTTTCTTAGGGTCGATGAAGCCCATGGAGCTACTACCTTTGCTCATCAGCTTCCAGCCAGTCAGGCCACTGTGTTCTCACAGTGTTGGCTAATGGGCTTTGGAGTTCTGTTGTTCATTAGGTCTGAATCAATACTATATGATTTACTAAAATAAGCATTTTAGAGACAATGATGCAGCTTTTTCTGGTCTCAGCGGTGCAGGTTATTGCAATCTGTGCATTTAAAAATGTTTTTCTCTAATGTATTTCTCTAATTGTTTTTATATTATACTCCCTTATTATAAGAAGAAAATTTTTGGATATCTCTCTCCCACCCGTTTACATCATCCTAAACTGAGAGAGGAAATTACCTCAAGATGTTCTGTTGAGTTCCTTTTATTCAGATGGGTTCTTCTTCAGTATTTACTAGCACTGTTTAATAGCTTACTGGAGAGACCGATTAACTTACAAGACCTGATGAGTGATACATTTGTGAGGCACACATTTAGAACTACATTCTAGGCTATTTTGTAAAACTTCCAGTATGTTTTAAAGTTTTCCCGATTAAGTCAACAGGCCAAAAACAGCCTGTGTTTTATGAAGAACAAATAATTCCACTTCACGAATAAGAGCAAAGCAGACTTGCTATGTCCATTTGGGAAACTATTTATCTCTTAGTACTCATCAATAACTGTAATTTTGAATATTACTTTTGCACATGACAGCTACGGAAATAATGAAGTAGTAACTCTCACACTTATAGAAAATGTCCTAACTTTTATGTTTTAACTTCAACTTCTTATCATCATGTACAGTCTAAAGATGGGCCCACACCCAAGTATGATGAAGACAATTTGGTGTGTGTTATAAATGACCTTTTCCTTGGTGGATCAGAGACTTCAAGCACGACCTTGTACTGGGGGCTGCTCTATATGGTGGTGAATCCAGACATCCAAGGTGAGAGGGAGGCTCACTGTAAAATACTGTGGCTACTACAAATGTTAATGATGGCTAAATATAATGCGTTGCAGGCACAAAAGCCACCAGTTGAGCTTGGCTCTCACTCTCTCAAAGCCCTGAAAAGAGCATGCTGAACTTACAGCACAGAGAAAGCCAGAGTCCCAGCCTCTGACCTGATCAGATCTGGTGGCTGAAGGCACTTGAAGGGAGACAAAAATTTGCTCTTTGCAGTGACATTTCAGTAAGGTGCTCTGTATGGAGTGTTTGCAGGCTGACTGAAGGAAGCAGTAACAGAGATCAGAGCTCTAACAAGATTCCTATCTGCCCTAGACATTGTCCAGGTATGAGAGGGTGCTAACACAGCCTTGCTGTGTTTGCCACACATTTGACCTACCCTCTCTTCCCACTCCTTACAGCTCACCGTCTCCCTTTCAGCTGCTGGGCAAACCTTGGCAGCTTATAAAGGGCTGCAGAATGCCCTAAGGAAGTCATGTGGTCCTGGTAGAGACAACTGTCTCTTCATGTATCCTTCCTGTCAGGAAAAAGGTAGGGAGATACACTAAAGGTAATTCGGCCAGTGCAAATTCAGGAACTCAGTGACTCTTTCCTGTCTTTGCTGAGTGCCTCATACACAAGCCCAGGGAACAGGCACCCATGGAGTACAAGTTGATCTGAGATGGCCTCAGGGTTTCAGTACAACACACAGTACAGTGTGTGTAACCAGCTAGGAGGGACGTGGGGTGGGGTGGAATGTTAGCACCTAATACTTAAATATGGAGCAATGCTTGTTGCAATTTGCTCACACGGCAGGAAACAAACCTTTGGAGAAAAGAAGGGTGAATGTGAAACATGTACAAAGATCAGGGAGACTGCAGAAATAGGAAAAGAAGTTTAATGGGAAGACTGTGGCTGCCTGATATGCAGAGAGGTTGCTTTCAGGCAAGAACTGCTGGCAGTATACAAAGACTGTCCCTGTCTTAGTTAATGCAAAAGAGATTGCTCAACTAATTAACACCAATTCTCGTGAATGCCTCTGTAGATCCAGGCTGAGTTTCCCTCATCCACAGCTGTGTCAGGAAGAGAAAGGATAGGGACAAGGCTTAAGGAGGACTCAGGTACCCCTGGGGCTGGTGGCCTTTCTGTTGTGCTGCAGTGCTGAAAGAGAAGGAGATACCTTCATTCCCACAATGGCTGAAGCCTCTGAAAAGGCTGTGTCACTGACACATTCTCATCCAAGGTTTTAAGCTGATTGAGGTGTTGTTTGTTCAATGTTGCCATAACTTGGACTGACTCTGCTCAACTCCTCCCTTGCACTGGGAGTTAATATCCAAGGCATTTACATCAGTTCTGAAAATAAGATTTTGATTTTGAGATAGACTAAGCTAAGCTGAAGGCACTTGAAGATACCCTGAATACCTTCAAAATCTGGGGCTAAGCGACTCATTCTACACTGACCGAGCATGCAGTGAGATAAATGTCAGAACTGAGATAAAAACACTATAGTCCTTGCTTGTGAATCTGTACTACACTGAGGTGATTTTTTTTTTAATTTACTTTTATTTTTATATATTAAACTCAGGCATTAAATCATATAAAATCATATTAAATCATAGGTTGTAGACTTTATGTACTATGTTGAGATATTAGATTTTCCTATTGCTCCAAGAAAAGAGACCAGTTAAAATATTTGATGTATTTTCCTATCTGAAATAGTGCATATTTCTCCACAGAGAAAGTGCAGAAGGAGCTAGATGCTGTTCTAGGTCCTTCCCAGTTAATTTGCTATGAGGATCGGAGAAAACTGCCTTATACAAACGCTGTGGTTCATGAGATTCAGCGCTTCAGCAACATTGTCTTTGTTGGCATGCCCAGGCTGTGTGTGAGGAACACAACGTTGCTGGGCTTCCCCCTCAAAAAGGTACAGAAACATTTTCAGCCTCTGCTCTTTCTTTAGCAGAGAGATGTTCAGCTTCTATTCCAGTTTTATAACCTATTTTCCATATATAAACCATTCTCCATATAACCCAGGAACACTGTGAGCAGGGAAGAGTTACCATGAATGAAATGTCTCTCACTTAGTGTGTTGATGCTCACACAGCGAATATGAAACCCCTCTCCCTGCCATCAGAGGCTCGAGTTCCTGCCCTGCAGATCAATGGCACAACAGCAGTGACCAGTTCTGCCTGGCTGGGGTTGGACTGAGATGAGACACTGGTTTGCCAAAGCATTGGTTAAGAAATCCCTGTCTCACTCAGCACTGCCCTCGGGATGGAGGAGAGCTTGTAAGAGAATGAGTCTTCTTACAGGGACTCCATGGGCTGAGGAAGGCACAGGGACCTGCCTGATTTTGTGTCAGCTGAGAGGCTGTCAGCTGCAGCTGTGAGGAAGTTGTCCCCAAATGTTGCCTGAGACAAGTGTTCACAGCCAGTAAGGCATTTTGTAGGGTGACATAAGCAATGCTGAATGCCATTTCTCACTGTAAAACATTAATGAGATAAAAGCATTGTTTGCTTTTATTGCAAGAGGTATGGGAGAGGCCAGCAGCATTCCTGCCATCTGGAACTGGCCCCACGTAACTCACTTTGTGGTGAAGGCTTCACACTTTATTCTGTCTGGATCTGACAGCCAGGTGACTAAGGCACAAGAGCTGGTCTGCCAGGAACAACACGCTCTTTACCAATATGGACAAAGCCTGAAGGACTAACGATAAAAGGGGTCAGAGGTTGTTGTCAATGAAGCGAAAAGTATTGTGGGGATTTCTGGATTCATCTCTCTCTCTTAAGCCTGAAAGAGGGTTTCCAAGGCTGGGATCTGAATATCAAGAAAAGAATACTACCAGAGGTGCTATTAAAACTAGTAGCAGAAGTGGTCACATTGCAGTTGTACCATTAGCACCCACTGACATGGCTGCAGAGTTGGGAACTATAATTTCCAAATAAGAAAATGTCCACAGACTTCCATTTTCTGTCTAGGAAAATGGACCTCTAACCACGTGATCTTTGCACATTACAAAGAATTGGCAACAAACAGCAGTCTTATCCATCAGGCAGAAACTGATGGGTGAAAGAATAGCAGGCAGAACTGAATCAACATTCTCCCTTGCAGGGCACCATCATCATGCCAAATATCGCATCTGTCCTGTATGACCCTGAGCAGTGGGAGACACCTCGACAGTTCAACCCTGGCCACTTCCTTGATAAAGATGGAAACTTCATAAACCGAGAAGCTTTCTTACCGTTCTCAGCAGGTAAATGCACTGACAATTCAAACTGTCCCAGTGGATTAGATGAAGAATACAGAAATGTGAGAGTGTGGTATTTCCTCAGGTAACACCTTTATCTCCACTGCTAGATCTTTTAAAGAACAACGCTGGCTTGTATTTGCCAAGGCGTACGTTTCTGTGGTGTCACACCCCAAACTGTTCTTAGCACACTGTGGTGGGAATCCCATCCCAGCTCCTGAACCTTCTAGGCTGTTACAGATTGCAGTAATCCAGAGGTTTTGTCCGTAGCATTCTTCATATGGTTTTTTTTTTTTCCCTGAGAAGGAATGTGCTTTGTGTTTGTTGGAGCTGCTAGCAATCCCTTTTAAAGAAACAAGCTGAAAGAAAAAAGAAAGCATCCTGGTAAACAAAGGATTAAACTCTTGACTACAGAACTGAAAATCCAGTTGCAAAAGAAGGGAAGTAACATAGCAAAGCCCAGTTAGAGCACAGTTAGAGGTCACACTTAGCAGCAAAGTTCCTCCTCCACTGTTTTTGTTTTAGTCTCTACACTGATACAGCAGGCTAGTAACTTGGGTGCCCATCCAGGAGTCATTTCTTAGTGCAAATGGCATAGCTGGCTTTTGTTTTTCATTTATTGGTCTGCTAATCTGGTGATGTGAATGCATTGTTCATCTGTTTCCTCTAGTTTATGTTGGTTTTGTGCTGTTCATGCCATTGGTTCCAGTGAGGAACACTTGGAAATTACCAAGAGGTCTCTTGCTTTGCCTGGAAAGTGAAGAAGCCTTTGTTCAGTTGCAAATACCATTGTTAAGTAATTCTCATTCATTGACTTTAACTCACTGGGAAAGTCAAACAGCTAGCAGATTCTTCAAGTCTGAGCCTGAAGCTCAACATCTCCTACAGGAGGAAAATAACCTTCCACTAGGTCAAGAAAGAAATGATGGCTGGACCTCAGGGATTTCCACTGAGATTTTCACTTGGTGTCTCTTAACCTATGATGTTGGATGGAATCTTTCTGATTCAGGAATTCTGTGGCTTTCCTGGTCCTCACCCTGAGCAAAACCCCCTTTCATTATGGCAAGAATGAACAAAGTGATTATGAAATTAGAACATTCCTGGGTGCTCACTGTCTTCCCCTTCTCCCTTCTGCAGGGCACCGTGTGTGTTTGGGGGAGCATCTAGCAAGAACTGAGCTCTTCATTTTCTTTGCCAACCTGCTGCGGGCATTCACCTTCCAGCTCCCTGAGGGAGTGACAAAGATCAGCACAGAGCCCATTTTTGGGGGTACATTGCAGCCCCACCCATACAAGATTTGTGCCATTCAGCGCTAGGCTGCAACACATCACAGACCAGACTGAGACAGCTGTTTTTACCTCAGTGAATTTCCTCTCAAATGCATAAATCTTCTTTACTAGACTGGATATTGATATTAATCTATCCCAGGACTATTCAGAAAGTGGATGCAAGCTGAGATCCAGACCATGAGTACTTTTGATCTGGTCCTTGTGAAAATCCCAGATCTTAACCATTTTTCTACTCTTGGAGAGCACCTGCAGCAGGCTGCTGTGGTTCCCAGCTGTGAAGACAGTGTGCTGTACCTCCTTGTCAGGATCAGCAGGATTGTCATAGTGCTCACTCCTGAGAAAACCTCAGTAAAATTCAACAGAGGACCTTGCAAGAGCTGAGTAGGGTCATTTCCATGAGCGGTTTGATGGCCTCAAGTCATTTGACTCTGGAAAATGCACCTCCAAGGTCCTACTTCAGTTTTACTTTCCTGAGCTTAGACACTTTAACTGGTTGACAGATTGGAAATAAGAATAAAAAAAAAGACATAAAGGAAACACATTAGAATCTGGGTTTATTAATGTCTGAGTTTGATGTAAACAACTCCCACATATAAGACGAACAGGGTCAATTTAAAGTTGAAGAAAGAAACTTAAATTTGATATTTACTAGCATGTGAGTGCATGACGTAGCAGCCCGATCAATGTTATAATGTATTGTCAGTTTTTTTATTTTTATAAAAATCAGCTTTCTGTGATGTAGAATCATGTTGACTTTAGTTGGGCTCATTAAGAAGCTGAGACCTTTAAATCTGTAATCAGATCTTCCACTTGTGGAATTAATACAGTAACTGGTAGTGTTACAAGACAACCCTGAGAAGCTCAGAAAGAATGTTTGAAGTAGGTAGATTTGGATAACTTCTATCTTAGATAGAATTTGCTTAGCATGAGTAGCCGCACACTTGCTTAGCATGAGTAGCTAAATTTGCTGAAGCCTTAGGCCGCGCTCCTAGTTCGGTAAGAAAGGGCCCCAGAGCTGGTGCAGGCTGGAAAGATAAGGGAGTTACAAGCAGTCTGCATTCCTGTGCCCCACTCTCCGAAAGGGAGGATGTCAAGGCTGTGAAATAAGGCCTGTTTGGGCGCCAGGACCTTGGGAAGCAAAGCCTCCTCTCACTGCTGAAACAGTGCTAATTAAGGGGTCTGGATTATGTCCTCTTCATCAGGACCTTGGGAGATAACATCTACTGACCTAGCTGGGGCAGTGTTAATTGATCAGGACCTTGAGAAGCAGGGGTGGGACCCAGGGAATGAAGAAATCACTAACCAATCAGTGTAAAAGGGAGAGTCGCAAATCTGGCAATTTGTTTGTATAAATGCTACTTGAAAAGTTGGGGGTGTGTGCTCGATTTGTGGGAAACCACCTAGCACCCAGGCTTGCGCAACTCTGAAATAAATAAACAAATGTCTCTCCTGAGTGTGTAATTATTGGCTTATTGCACACCGGGCAACGAATCCGCTTTTCAGACAACAGTAGCAGTAGGGAGCCCATTATCTCTTGCTTGGATGAGGCAAAATGTGGGATTAGATGTTCACTTTCCCAACGGGTTTTGCTGCTAATTGATCGCAGCAGAGGAATGTAGAAACTTTGGAAGGCAGTGTCTAGAGGCTCGGATGTTCCTCAGGCTCTCTGGGCCCTTTTCTTCCTTTACTTCAACCCATACCATGCTTCCTGCCCTCCCTTCAATCTCTTTCCAATCCCTCCCTCCCCAGTTTCAATTCCTACTCTCATCCACTCTCTCCATATAAACTCTTTCAATATTCACCTTCCCTTTGGGTCTCCTGTGCCCCTCTGATCTCCACTGGTCACTTCCTTTCATCATATCAGGCTGCTTGTCTCCTCTTGCTCCTTTCTGCATGAGCATCAGTAGAGGAATCGGTGAAAGTGCTGAGATGAAAACAATGATCAGTGAGTTTTCAGGAGGGAGCTTGAAAGAACTGATTTATTTCTACGTTGAGGCTTCAGACCATGAAGAGAAGAACACAGTAACTATCAAGGATGTACTGGAGGTGGCCCAGCAGGAGAAAAAACATAAACGATGACTTGATGCAGGAATTCTAAAATACCTATTTTTTAATGTAGCTGCTCACTGGCACTGATTGAGCTCAAGACAGAGACAATTTAACTGTACACCTAGATGTGACAGCCAAGTGCAGCTGTGCCTTTGTTAAAGCAAAGCGCTGTAGTATTCTTGAGTCCAGATCACTTTGGGAAAGGATTCAAATGTTGGAGTCAAGTAAAGTTGTCTGCAAGCACTGCTACAAACTTACAGTTAAATATGTGTGAGGATAAAAAGTGCTTCTATGTTGGGCTATAAGCTATTTGTAATTAAGTCATTGTGGTAGATCTAAACTTCCTAAATTTGAAATAGAGAAGAATGTTATTAAAAAGAAATGACAACTGCTGAAAGTCAGGCTGGGTTGGACCAGATTCTGGCATGCCCTGCAGCTCTGGCAGTGTCTGTTCCAGCACAACTGAGTGTCTGCAGGCTTGCTGGGCTGGAAGAGAAATCAGGACAACAGGAGTTTCACAACAGCAATAATTGTCTAATAATCCAGCTTGTTGAATCCACATATCAAGCATATCAAGTACTGTTCCAGGGCCTGCACTGCATCCATTGAGACTGTTGCCATACTTGGTGTCTGTTGATAGACCAGCTTCCCCATGACTAGGTAGGAAGTGAGAGTGGCACAAGGTGGAAAGAAGTGATAACTTAGTGCCTATTTCAGCCCACAGGGACCCTGTTTACCAGACCACTGCCAGGCAGTATAAAGAAGCACATTTGATTTTGAAGAGAGTCTACTAAAAGCCGGGTTGATGAGCAGGAGCCCTCTAGCTCTCCCTCTTGGAGGTAGGGAGCTGACTGAGTCTCCAGATGGTCTTGCAGAACAGTGTTGGCAGGCTTGAGCTGAGAAGCCAATGTGGCATGTGTAGCCTCCTGTGTGGATTAGCTCACATGGGCCAAGTAGCCAGACCCCTTCTTCTGGGCTAGTGTTGTGGTCTGGAAACCTGGGGCAGTAGTTTACACCCATGTATTTCCACAAAGATTTGAACAAAGAGCAGATGGTGGAAAAGAAACAATAACTCAGGAAACCTGATAAAATCTACCCTATTCCTTCTCCCTCCACTCCCCTGGGAAGTTGGTAAATTTTCCTGAACCGGCTGGGAGTGCCTCTGGGATGGAGAACAACTCTGTTTCCTCTCCCGGTGACTACCCTCCTGGCACTTGTCCAGGCTTACAGACCTCCAGCTGCTGGACTGGCTGACCTCTGGCATCTGAGAGAAGTGCAGCTCATAGAGAAGAAGCTGAAGTGATCCCAGCCCAGGTGCTGGTGAGGCAGAACAGCAGAGAGGTGGGATCTGGTAAGGAGTTGCTAGGTTGCACTGAGGATCTCCAACCATCAGTGTTACTTCCTGGCATCCCTGGCCCTGCTACCATCCTCTGGTGTGGTCACTGGCTCCCAGGAGGGACTCCATGGTCCCAAGTGCACTGAGCCATATTTCCCAGTAGTCTTAGAGATGGTTTAACTCTTCTGAGGAAGAACGAGAGGGACAGCAAACCGTGCAGAGATGCTCCTAAATACACTCTCCCTTTTTTCTGTCATGCTGCCCCAGACCTGCACTCCTGGGATCTTGGCTACAGTTTTCTTGTCTGTGTGTTTCCAGCTGTGAGTGTACAGTGACCATTAGAGCCTCGTGCTTTGCTGTCCTCTTACCAAAAAAGAAGTCTGAAGCCAACTCAAAGGAAACCTGGTTGGCTCAACTAGCTTCCCTAGTCTGCTGCCTACAGCCTTCCCTGTCACCCCCCCACCCCCGGTGCTGCTTTCTTTTCTGATCATCACCTTGTCATCACTTTGCTGCCCACTGGTAACAGCCCCAGGCATATGTCTGTATCACGCCATCAAAGAGCTGTCAGATTAAAAGGTACACGCCCTGGTGCTGACTACTGTAGTGATGTAACGTTTCTTTAAAGTGAAGTGACTAACCCTCCACTCCACCTATTTTTTCATTTCCAGCGTAAACCGCAGCCTCAAGTCTCAGAGTTGTGGTGGAATTGTCACCCTTAATATGGTTTAGAAAGGTTTGAAAATGGGTTGCAGCTGTTTATATCAGGGAAAGACTTGTAACTGGGTGTTATTACTTTCTACAGCATTGCAGTTCCTTCACAAAATAGTCAGTTCGTGTCACAGAAATTCAGAGGTGGTTTTTTTTGTTTAATGTAATTTTTGCAGAACAGCAGGAGTCTGTGAAAGAAGAAAGTATTTAAAGTTGATGGAAATGAGAGAAGAGAGGTGCCTAACATTACACGGTGCCCAGCTCTGCTGAGGTTACACTTAAGGAAGATATTGCCAAGTTTTCTGATACTAAGATCCTTGTTAATTATTTTTCTGCTGTTTTTCTTTCTGCTTCATGGTAGAGCTCTTCCAGGTAGTGTCAGGAACAGGAAGGCTGTTTGCCAAACTTCAGACAAACTATTTTATCCTGGAAAAAGGAAAATGCGGAAAGTAGAGACAAAAAGAGCCTTGTGCAAAAGTCTGGTAGATTTTTGCTTTTCAGGGAACTCAGCACAGGAGGTCAATGTACTTCCTACTGAAGGTGCCTTCTCTGAGATCAAATCTTATAAAGCTTATAAAGCCAACACTTTTTTGCCCACATTTTTTTTTTTTAGCAGCTCAAGTGATTTCAAACCCGTTCACAGTCATGATTTATAAAGGAACAGTAATGGACCGGTTTCTGATTCTGTAGGAGTTCTGAGGGTACAATGTGGAGGCCAAGCATAAGCAGCTAGCCAGCTATAGAGAGCTTGTTCAGGGCAACAAACACTACAGCTTCATTTAAGAAAGCCAGTACGCAGAAGCATCACTGACATGCTTGCTTGGTGGTAGACAAAGTCCACGAGTGACTGCAGACTAATTACAAGACAGCATGCCAGGATGTAATTGCTTCCCATGCCCACCAATGCATTCGAGCTGAGTGAACTTTGTAAAAGGTAAGGTTCATGTAACTCAGTTATCAGTGTAATTATTAACAAACTGCCAATTTTTAATCTTCCTTTCTCCTTTCAATAGGGGAGCCTTAATTTTCTGATCGCATCTAATAATCCACTTCCACTGCCCAGCAGGGGTATAACGCAGCTAAAATTTAAGGGGACAGTATTAATGTTGCTCAATTTCTGGTGCTGCTATGTTTGGCCAGAGAAGGGAGATGTGGGGAGCTGCTTCTCAAAGAGGCTTTTCACCACAGCCTGAGCAAGGGTGTGTGTTATATAGCACTGACCAATTTGATCATGAACAGTGGATGAAACAGACAACGGCCAGGCTCCCTGGCTTTGTGTGGTCCTTGTAACGCAGTCTCCTCTGACAGCTTGCAGAAAGGCAATGCCTAAGCAGAGGCAAGGGATGTGGCTTTGCTGCCAAGCCAGGAAGAGCTGAAGAGCAGAGCACTCTTGCTGCTGGTGAAAGCTGACAGTCAACTTGGGCTGGACTGGACTGGGAGTGACCGAGCTGAAAAGCTCTGAGTGGGAAGAGTCTGAGATGGGAAAAGTGGCATCTGTTTACCTGGGACTGAAAGTACTGCTGCCTGAAAGCAAAATGGTTTCCTACACCTGGGGAGAGATGATGGGGTTCAGCGGCTGAGCCTGAGAGCACAAAAAGATGTGCTGGAGGGAGAGAACAGTGTGATGTGTGAGAAGGTTGACAAGAGTTAAAGGGAGAAGGGAGGTGAGTAAAAAAACAGTAAAAGAAAGGAAGAAAACAAGGATCAGGGGAAAAGAGAGAACTGGCCATGATGGCAGAAAGCCAGTACTGCTTTGCTGAAGTTTGGCACCTGGTCAGGAGAGCCTGTAAGGAGCCTGGTTGGGCTGGCTAAGTGTAGTGATACGAGATATGGACTGGTGTTTCTAATCACATGCCCTAATATAGCTAAACAGCAGAGCTGACAGACCTCTTTTTCTAGTCTTGACACATCCCAGTGGAAGCACAGAGTTACAGGTACTTGTCTGTAAGGATGTTATAGGAACTGGTACTTGGTTATTTTTGCATGCTGGTGAAAACTGCCTTTGCTTGCTGCCTGTTCAGCTGTTTGAGGCAAAGGCAATTCCCAACCTCCGCTGCAAAAGCTGCTACCTCAGCTCCCTCCAGAGTTGGGCCTGTGTTCACTGTTCTCCCCTCTCTTGTGAAAGACTTTTTCTTCAGGCTCTGGTGTGGCATCTCTGCTAGCATCAGCTACAATGATATTATTTTTTCAGGGCCATACATGGCCTTGGCAGATCTGCTGTCTAACTTCTTTCCAGTCTGCCAAGCTTTCTCTCCTAGAAAGTCAGCTTTTGGCGTCTCATAAGGGTTGCTGATGCTTTGAGCTTCAGGCAGCTACTGCAAGTCTCAGAATGCTTTTTAATTTTATTCGTTTTTCATGAGTCTTTTACCTTCTCAACTGTCTGTCAAGCTGAGTTTGAACCTGCACCCTTGGGAATTGGTAATGCTATCCACATTTGAGATGCCCCCATGGTATCGTCCTCACAACAGCCTCCATCTTCAGATTCCTTTGGAATATACGCTGCCAGGGCTTCAAGGACATAGTGCATTGGCCAGAAACCTGTGTTGGTCCTTGCAGCAGATCCTTTCAGAGCAATAACTGCTAAGAAGAGCCTCTTGTCATTTAGACACACCTACTTTACTATGTTGAGTGCTATGAAATGGCTTTGTTTTGGCTATTTCATAAAGCTCTATACACACATGGAAAATTAATTTCAATTAGTCTGGATAGTTGCTGAACCCAAGGTGAGGTAAGCTATATTTGCAGGGATGGTACAACGTGATCTATCATTAGGTTTCACTTGATTTAATGTCTTCACTGATGATGTAGAAGAGTAGAACAAATGTTGCAATGTGACATTTTTAAATGATTCTAAATTCCCTGCAGACCCCTAAGAGGAAAAAAGGGTTTATGTTTCTGGATGAACATAAAGATTAAAAAAACAGGAGATAAAAAATAATACATAGAGTCAACCTGGACAAACTCAGGTACAACAAAGCACAAGAAAAATACTCTTAAATTATCTGGATCATTCTCCAAAATGGTCTGAGGAGGCACTATAAATCTGTATGAATGATCTGTTAAGGTGGTTTCACAGTTCCCCGCTACTCAGGAGCAGCTCATATTAGCAGTAGCAAACCAGTGGCTTTACATCCACAACTCCATGGAAACATGTCTTATAAAAATGAAGAAAAACCTTTTATTTTTAAGTATACGTTCCTCCTTGTTCGAGAGACATGAAAGGGAAATAAATTTAAAAACACAGAAGCTGTGAACTCTATTTAGCCCAAGCCAAAGGGATTTCAATTTTAGCAGTTTTCCTCCCTCTGTGTACATGGAATGAAATTTCCATTCAAAATAGCTTTTACAACTCTCCCCTCAGGGGAGAGAGCCAAGTCTTAGTGGGAGAGGAGAGAAGTGGTGGGAGGAAGAAAAGCCTGTCTCCCACTGTTGGAGCAACAGTTCATCTCCCCTTCCCGGTCAGTCTTGAGGACAGATAGGCAGCAGCGAGATGAGGGAGCCTTTAGCAGCTCCTGTTTTTCTTTCCTAGTTTTGCAGAATCTGAGCTGTGATGAGTGAAGAGCCCAGACCCTGTCCCAGCTCTTCTGCCCATCACTGGACACATGCTGTCTGTTGTTTTCGGATGCCAACACAGGCCCCTCCTGGAGGAAGTTGCACAACCTATGCATTTAAAAGTAGTTAGCAGATGAATAACAAAATGATCTAAAGGTGCACTGTAAATGAGGTGTTTTATATGTGGAGTAATGCTCTATCTGCAGTTTATTCTTGAAAAAACCTACATCATAGTCTAAGCCTATGGAAAAATCTGGATTTGGGGGACCCTTCTGAGCCTGAAAGGGAATGAAAATGGAGTGTTAGTGACTCAGCCAAAAGCCAGTTAAGAAAGCAGCATTTTCACCCTCAGAGAAACAAGTCAATTCGAAAGCTGTTAATACTCTGTTGCAAACATAGGCAGCCTAAAGGAGAGATTTCCAAGTTCACATAAAGCTACAGAGGTAAAGTTGTAAGGTATTTAGTGGTGCTGAACTTCCAAAGAAATCCCTAGTGCTACAGACAATAAATACAGATTTATTTAAGCCTCTCCCGTTAAAAAAATACCAGACTAACTTATTATATTTGCTGGCAACCGATACATCTGCTTGTATGCCTCAGTTAAGGACTCACTCTTTCCCAGCCCACCATCCCTTAAGACCTATTGCTCTCCAGTGTGGCCTCACAGATAAGAAATTCTCAGTAAGAAATTCTCTCCTGAATCAAGCAAAACAGGAGAGATTATTTAAAGATGTCATGGAGTGACCTGAGCCCTCAAACTGCCAGAGGAGGAGAGAGTGACTGGTTTGCCATTTAATAGGCTATGTGTTTTGTCTTCTTGGAAATCCAACATCTTGAATCAGAAGTAATCAGAAGTGTTACATAGACAGTATTTTCTCTAATACAAATGTTGTTTGATGTCACAAAGCCATGAGGACTGTTACAGTGAAAGCTGTATCTGGGAGAAGGAGCCATATCATCCTGGCAGAGGAGAAATCAGATAAGCCAGTACTGAGTGATTTTCTAACCAGTTCCCAGGGAAAGAAATCGACAGGTCCGCAGGGGCTGTGCATGTCCAAGAACAACGCACACAGAGACAAGCAGAGAGGACGTTTTCTTTGTGCTCTCCCATGTGCCTGCTGCCAATCCGAGCTGCAAGTGGGGATAAATGTCCTTAAACATATGCAGAAGGAGGACGAATGCAGAGAGCTATTGCCCATAATGAGATCCAGACTGCTGTCAGGTATTGTCACCAGAGCCATGAAGACTCATAACGGAGCTCTGTCTGTACAACAGCTACCTAAGGCAGGACCTGCCCCTGCTGGCTCATAGCTAAGGCAATAAAGAGACAGCCCAGAGAAGACCTGGTGTGAGCCTGCAGTAGGGATCTGTTTCATGTACATTTGCCTACTTCATTTTTTATGTCTGTTTCTAACACTGCAGTCACCAAAATTAACCATTCTTTTCATTTTGAGCTTCTTTGGCAACTGTTCTGCACTTAGGTGAATCAGAGAGGTGCAAAGCTCTGAACGGACAAATCCACACTAGGCAATGTTAAGTACAACCCCTGTGGTATGCCAGCAAGCCAATTTTGTGGGTCCCAGAGGTCCCACTAAATTGCAAGGCATTTTCAGGGATTTTATTACTAAATGCCAGGTAAGATTTGAGAAGTTTCCCCAGTTCCAGTATTGTTCAGTGTCAACAGGCCAGTGTTGGTGAACCTGGGAACAACCTGTACTGTCATACATCAACATTAGAAATTCCTTCAGAGAGGTTTCTTCTATGTAGTTTCTTCTGACATGTTATTTTGTGGCAGAGCATGTAGAGTTGGCCATATCACTGTGGAAGATTTAGGAATGAGAGAAGAAGCTTTTCTGAAAACATAGATTGCAATCATTTAGCAAGGTTATAAAAAAGTGGGCTAAAAGCACATAGATTCTTTTCTATTTAAGAAAAATTCCTTTCTGTTTCCTTGTGATTAGAGTCTTGAACAGCAAATAGTACTATGGAGGCTTACCTGGCTTCCTACCATCTCTTTCCAAAGTTCCCTGGATTACTCTTTCTGTTGTACATGTGCACTATATTTGGTCTGCTTTTCTCTTTCATCACCTTCAGAAGATGCACTGGTACAGCCTTACACAGCACAGCCTGAAAAATACTGACCACTCAGTCTTCTTGCTAGGCACACAACACTTCTTTCTCTGTGAGTATTGTGTAGAGATCAGACATGATACAGAGGAACTGGAAATGTGTTTAATTCGTGAACTGTCTCCCAGTCTACTGTAAAAACCTTTGGTTCTATGCAGCTGTTTCCAGGAGACCCAGTTATAAAGCCACTTAAAGAACATCTGCAGACATAGAAAGGTTAAAACAGAAAAATCCCACAAGGGGAAGAGAAAATGAAAAAATATGAACATCACAAAGGGAGTAATGCTAAATACAAAGAAATTAAAGAATACAATGAATCCAAGTATAAGCTGCAGGGCAAAACATGGAGAGCAGAAAAGGGTGAAAGCGCCTACAGCAGCTGAAAACAGAGCTACAGCAGGTATTAGATCCAAGCTGACGGTATGGCACTGCGGCAAAGTATTTAAAGGGCTTGTCTGTCAGATCAGAAGAAACAGTTTCTTAAGATTTTGCTTTCTTTTAATCTTATTTTTCTTGACACTCAAAGGGTTCTTTTTTTCTAGTCATTCGGGTTAGACGCTGCAGATGTTTCCCAGTGGTGCTCTAGTTGTATATTTTTAGATGCTGGTAATTAGTCCTGAAACTGAATAGGCCTCCTGGTGCCAAAATACATCTCTCAGTATAATTAAATCACTGATCTTACTGCCAAAATTTATCTTGGATACTTTAATAAGTTGCTGTGAATAAGTTGCTTTAATAAGCTGCTATGAATTTAAGTAGGAAGAATAAAGGCAGGTCTGCTGCTCTGTGTGTGTCCCCTATGGGTTTATGACATTTTGCCCTGGCTCATGAACCATCTCCCAGACCTTCACAAGAAGGTATGTGCTTGTCAAGAGCTGGCAGGTTTTGCACATTCTTTTGTAAGGAAGAAAATCAAAACCCATTGACTGAGGGAGCAGAAGAAACACAGGGAAGCAGGATTTTTACAGATTTCTATCTGACTCAGACACAATGAACAGGGTACATGGATGCTGTGCTTTTGGGATTCATTGCTATTCCCCACTATCCTGAACAAGATGGAAACATCTGACATTTCTATCTGTTTCTGGTCATTTGTTTTTCCAGGGAAATGGAGCTGTCTTGGGGTGTCTGTGTTTGGGGGAGCCTCTCCCACCCTGAGACACTTCCTCCAGGTGCAGGGGAAGCCACAACAGTAATTTCCAGGGATGACACATGGCTGTGTCCCTGCAGGATGGCAGGGAAGGATAGTGGTCAGGTAGGGGGACTCTCAAAACTTCTTCTAAAACTTTCAGTGAAAGAAGGAAATCCATGGAGTGTTCTGAATTCAGCAGATCAGCAGATCTCTGAAAGAAACATCTGCTATTGAAAAGCATCCAACTACATCTTTTGCTATCATTCAAAGTACTTCTTAACACTGCTTATGAAACAGGCTACTTCATTCAGACATGAAGAAATGGAAGTATGAGACCTTACTACTATTTCCCACTGCTCTTCACATTTATCTGCTTTGGAAAATCACAGATTCTGCAAACCATGGACTGCTGAAGTCTCTGAGTTACATCAATGGCTGTACATGCTGTACTGTCTGCTGTACTCTACCCTTACCCCTCTGTCTCTTGCAGATAAAGGCAATCCCAGCTCTATGGTTCAAGGAAGACAACCTGGTCTGGGTTCTCTGCAACATCTTTTTGGCAGAAACAGGAACCACAAGGACCACTTTGTGCTTGGCACTGCTCCATATTTTGACTCATCGAAGAGGAGAAGGAGACTAACAAGGTCACATGCACAGCCACTTGGATTGGGCTGTCTCAGAGAACACATGAAGGTCAGCACACCAACATCATCAGGAGGGAAATGCAAAGGTAACTGCACCTCCACACAGGCGAAACTTGTAAAACTGCAGCCAACTGAAATTTCATACTCCTTGTGAGCTGGCAGTAGCTGGCAAACACATCTTTGATTTATTGAGAATCATAGGACTGAACCAGGCCAATTAGCTTCAGTTTCATCACGCTGTCATGTGCTCTGGCAAGAAGTAATTCATTCTTTTTTCCATCCCTTCAGAGTCAGAATAAAAGTAGGGTGAGCTGGGCACATAACAAGCCTTTTACACTCTCTCCTGTCGCGTTCCCATGACAGTGCTGCTGAGCACAGCCAATTGTCCAGGTCTCTCCCAACGTGGTCATGATGAGAGCACAGTGCTGTCAGATGGGCATTCAATAAGAGAGGGAAACTCCCATCCTTAGCATCCAGCTGTCACATGGGATCAAAACCGTTTTTCCTTTACAGGTCACAGCTGTTCTCCCCCAGCACAGCATCTTCTGTCTCCTGAGAAGTGGGAGACACCTTTAAAGTCACTTGCCAGTTAAAAATGGCAATTCTGTCATGAGCCATTCTCAGCAGGGAAATGCAGAAACAAGAGGAAATTTCATATGGGATCCAATGATCCATAGAGAATTAATTCCTCAGCAGTTGAGCCTTGCTCACTAGTAAGTCTTACAGTTTCCTCTAAAATGTTAAAATGGCTTTCGTGCCATTTGCCAGCTAATAATTGATTTCAAAGTGTAGTAGCATGCTTTTATATTGGGAGGATTCCATTACTGCTGTATAATATATTACCATGCGGTGGCTGCTGTTAATATGCCAGTGCTTACCACTACAAGGCTATACCAGGGCTTCTGGGGTTTTTTGTTACTGTTTTTGGTTTATTATTTTCATATGTTTAAAAATGTCTCTATGGGCATTTCAGCAGTAATCAGTCACAGTATATTAACTATTTTTAATGTTAAAAATATTTCAGATGTTTTCATTTGCAATAACACTGACCAGAATAAGTCTTTTATTGTTTTCTCACCCATTTGACACCAATATTGATTTCCCTGGAGTTTCACAGTATGAATTAGCAAAACTTCTTTGCACTCAAATAACAATTCTCAACAAAAACATCTTTTAACTTTTTCAGAAACAGCCACGTGTAAGGCTGTTTCTGACAGCTCAGTTCAAGAGCTCATCCTCCAGTGAGGAGTAGTCTATTTTAGTGCATATGATGGAGAAAGATGCATAATTTTTACAAGAGGAGGGATTTTCCTTTATGTTTGTGGGCCAGTCTGGGGTCAAGCCATCAGAGGAAAGTTCCTGCTGATCACAGCTGGTGTTACTGGTAAGTGGCTGAATCTGCAGAAGGAATGCAGTTATACTTTCTCCTTTAAATGAGAGTATTTTCAGAAACTCTTGGCTAGGAATGTAGTACACAGCTTCAGTGCTGAAAAGGAGTATCATGACTTCCACCTGTCATAGGGATATTGATCAAATTCATACACATTCTTACATTATTAATCAGTTAAGTGAGAGCAGGAGTTTATAACAAGCTGCTTCGATTAACTTGCAGGGTGACAAACTATTTGCTTTACCAGGCATGTTCAAAACAAAGGAAAAATAACTACAATGTTTGCACTTAGAATGGGATAAAACCATAATGGAAATCACTTTCCTCCCCCTGGGACTACTTGCAGATCTTGGAAGGAGGACTTAAATTCTTGATGCCAAAGATAGATGAGATTAACTGATGAATCTCCCAGAAAAAGGCTTGATTTGCATGGACTCTTTTGCACAGACTCTTGAAGCCTTTTGCAATGACTGATTATTTTTCTTGACATTTTTGAAGCAGATCAGATTTAATAGATTTGTTTTCAGTCTTCCGTAAAGTCCTGCCATTATTATGTCTCCCCATCCCCGAGCTCATCCATACACTTGCTACCTATAAAACCTTATTAGGTCATTAGCAAAGAATGTTTCAGTGCATTAGAAAGAAACATTCACCAGAGAGCTTACTATAATTTCTATACAGGTAGTTCTCTGTCTCCTGTCACTGGAGTGGTTAACTGGGAATGTATCTGAAACAGGAACAGTCCTAGGAGCTCAGGTGGTAGGAGGGACTCTGAGGCAGAGAGGATTCAGATGAAGATTCATGCTACATACAGCTAAGGCAATCAAACAGTGAGAGTCTGCCAAAAGCAGTTATCCTGACCTGCTTTGTCCTTGCTGTGTTTTCCCTCTGCTTCTGGTGCATTAGCAAGACAGTGGCCAGGAGGTGAGTGGGTTCAGATTGCTGAGCTAGCAGAAAGCTATTCCTGCAAATAAAAATGAAAGGCTATCCATCAGATCAGTTAGATGAATCTACTCATTCTTTTTCTGTGACCAGTAGATCCAACCCCAGTGAAAGGGAAAATGATGGGGCAGAACTATTCACTTTCAAGGCATCTTGCTTTATGATTATAGACTGGATAGAACATGAAATTGCATGAAGCAGCTTGCCCAGAATTACACAGGAGGTCTGTAGCCCTCAGTCTGATGCTGATGTCCAGACCAGGGCACTAGCCTTGTCCTCACTGTGATACTGAAAAGTGGTTCACCTCAGTTCTCCTGATCTGCTCTTCCTGCTGTGTACAGTGCAAGGGACACACTTCATTACGGCCCGGCTGCATGTGCTCTGGATTGGACATCATGGTTAATTTGCTTGTGCTGTCCTCGTGCTCCAATAGGACTGGTGCCTGAGGAGGTGTGGATCAGGGGGCAATGACTCTCAGGCTGTCAGGTCACAGCAGAAAGCCCTGGGAGTGAAGTGGGAGAGCAATGTTCTCTGGAAGTCAAATTTTTATGGGTATCTTTGTCTTTCTCTTTGTCTGGATTTCTCTGATATTCCTGAACATCCAGAGGGCCCGAAGGAAACTGCCTCCAGGACCAACACCTCTCCCCTTCATTGGCAATCTGGGAACACTGGACTTCCAAATTCATCACGAAACGCTCTTGAAGGTATTGTTACTTTTTATAGTTTTATGATTAGTCCAAGGGCAGACACAGCAAGACTCCTATCATATCCTGGGCTGGTAAGTAAAAGCATCTTTCTGCTTCTTCCTGGCTTCAGTCTGAACTGTGAGCTTTCTAGTCAGAACTTCAAGACATGTGTTTCCCTGTAGGACCTTAAAGAGGATTGGCAGTGAGTGGAGATGGACTGTAGCAACAGTTGCAAATAGCACCAATCACTGAACACTCATACAAGCAAAAGTAACCTCTGTGGGAAGCCTGTCACCAGAGTGCATGCTACAAGGAGGGAGGAAAAGAAACAGGAGGAATAAGCAAAACTCATCAGAGAGAGGCAGAAAGCAAAGCTTATTAGTTTGAGGGACTAACTCCCTCACTGGCTGAATGGCAGAGCTTAAAGGGTTGTGATCAGTGGCACAAAGTCTGGTTGGAGGCCAGCAACCAGTGGTGTAGCCCAGGGATCAATACTGCATCCATTCCTGTTCAGCTTATTCATCAATGACCTGGATGATGGGAAAGAGTGCACCCTTAGCAAGTCTGCTGATGATACAAAACTGAGAGGACTGGCTGATACACCAGAGGGCTGTGCTATCATTCAGAGGGACCTTGACAGGCTGGAGAGATGGGCAGAGAGGAATCTGATGAAGTTCAATAGAGGGAAGTGCAGAGTTCTGCACCTAGGGAGGAATAACTCCATGCACCAGTACAGGCTGCTGGAAAGCAGCTCTGCAGAGAAGGACCTGAGAGTCCTGGTGGACAAGCTGACCATGAGCCAGCAATGTGCCCTTGTGGCCAGAAGGCCAATGGTATCCTGGGCTGCATCAGGAAGGGCACTGCTGCAGGTCGAGGGAGGTGATCCTCCTCCTCTACTCAGCCCTGGTGAGGCCACACCTGGAGTGCTGTGTCCAGTTCTGGACTCCCCAGTATGACAGAGACATGGAGCTCCTAGAGTGAGTCCAGCAGAGGGCTACTAAGATGATGAAGGGAGTGGAGCATCTCTCATATGAGGAAAGGCTGAGAGAGCTGGGACTGTTCATCCTGGAGAAGAGAAGACCGAGAGGGGATCTTATCAATGTGTTTAAATATCTGAAGGGAGGGTGTAAAGAGGATGGGGCCAGACTCTTCTCACTGGTGCTCAGTGATAGGACAAAAGGACATGGGCCCAAATTGAAACACAGGAAGTTCCATCTGAAAACAAGGAAAAACTTCTTTATGTGAGGGTGACTGAGCACTGGCACAGGTTGCCCAGAGAGGTTGTGGAGACTCCTTCCTTGGAGATATTCAAAAGCCGTCTGGACAGCGTCCTGGGCAACCTGCTCTAGGTGACCCTGCTTGGGAAGGGGATTGGACTAGATGGTCTTTAAAGGGCCCTTATAACCTCCTCAACCATCCTGCGATTCTGTGAAATCCTGCAGCCCTTATTTTAGCAATGTTGCCTTTGACTGGTTATGTTTTGGCACAACAAGGCCCTGGAAGGCTTCCTTAGGCAGAGGCCTGTCCTGGCCAATACACAAACAGCCAAGTGGGTGAGTTTACAGTACAGCGAGTTATTACTGCTCCAGGCCAGTCCTTGCTGTTGGGGATAAGAATGAATTAAAATGCTTTTAGGAGAAAGGACAAAGAAAAGCTTTGTTACCTGTGGTGCTAGATTTCGAAGGTTGGGCTGAGACAACAGTTTCTCATCCTCAGAAGTCTGCTTGTTTTGGGAGGGTGTTGCAAGCATTGGTAATCATCAGATATTCACTGCAAAACAACCAAGCAGATAGATTAAAGTCCTAAGCCATTTGGCCACATGAGCAAGCAGCTGCACAGAACTATAGCTAGATGACTTTTTATATACTATTTGGTACAGTAGTGTAACAACATGGTGCTATTCTGGCTTTTTTTTTTTTTTCTTGGACAGTGCAAAGGCATGGAAGGAATGCATTAGCAATGGTGCTGATGTTCCTTCTTGTGGTCCATGCATTGCATCTACCAGACAAGACCCTTTGCTTTCCCCATGTGCTGTTGGAGAATGAGCCAGGAAGGATTCATGCTAAGAATTCACACCATGTCCCTGTCTCTGGCTCTCCTGGGAAACTCTCTTTGCAGCAATGTTGGTGGAAAGGGAAACCAGAAAGTCTGGGAGGTGTGTGAGACAAGATGCATCATCAAGGCTCCCTATTTTCTTGTGTGTAGATGAGAAAACGTGGGCTCTGAAGTTCCCTTGGGTATTGGATGGAATCCAATTCAGGGATTTGTGCAGCTGTTTTTTCTTCCCTCTCCATGTTACTTGGGCTATTAATCATGGCAAAAGACTTGACTTCTGACTGCTGTGGAAACAGTTCTTAAAATTACTCTCCTCACCTGGTCTTTTTGACTTACTGTCCCCTAGAGAAATCATCCATTGCTTACAGTGAGTGGCAGCAACAAGGCACCTGATCATATTTGCATGCATTTGCAACACGGCCAGCATATTTCAGAATTCCTGGCTGCATCTTATTTCCTCCAATATTGATAGAGGAGAGGCCTGCACCCATCTCCAGAGAGATGCAGTCCTGCTTATAGATATTTCTGAACTACGTACGTTGAGTTCAACAACATGACTAGTGGATTCCTAAGAGCAAACTGTAGAAGTCAGGATATGTATGGAAATTGTGCTTAGTCAAACTGTTAACAGCCTTACAGATGACCTGTTTTACCAGTTCCCTGAAAATCGCTGGGGCACAGATATGCCTCTTCAACCTTCGAGTGTCCATCATACATTACTGAAGTGCTGCAACCACTCAGAATAAGGTTGTGCAATATGTATATGTACACACACACACACACACACACATTTATATATAGTTGTGTGTGTGTGTGTGTGTGTGTGTGTGTGTGTGTGTGTATTTAATATATACATATATAATACCAAAAGTATTCAGAATCCTTACCTCTGGTGTCCTCCTATCCCATATAGTCACAGGCTAGCTAGTGTTGTTACTATTTGAACTCCTAATTCCTTGAGCAAGTTAGGACCACCTTGTATTCCTTCCCTGTGTGCAGTTAGGTCGTTCTCAAATATCCAAGGTCAAAGAATTCAAAACTGGTCTCTGATTTCTGAGACTTGATTTGCAGAGCTACTGAGAACCCAAACTCCAGCTGCAATCAGTAGGCTCTGTAGGAGCTCAGCACTTCCCATGCATCTCATGATACCCACCATATCTCAGATGAGGTACCCCAAATCAGTGGCTACACTTGAAAAGTTTGGCTCAACTGCCTCACTGTGCTGCACTGCAAGCACAACGCTCAGTGCAACAGTGAGCAAACATTACCATCTAATGGCTGAGCATGTTTACTACAACTATAATTTCTATTTTAACAACGAAGGCTTTTCCTTGTGTAATTACTGATACACTGAAACAACAACATGTTTAGAAAAAAAATCATGGAAAGATAATAAAAGCAGTATCTATGATTTTGCAGTATCCTTCCATCACCTCTGGTGGGGCGACATAAATGGGAAAAATCTGGTTGAAGTGTTTCTCAGTAACATGACGTGTCTGTTGGCTATATAAACTGCAAATACACAAATAATCAAAGTCATAAATAATAATGCAATGTAGTAATAACAGTGAAAGCCCTTTAAGATTTTAATAGTGAAACATGATTCCATCCTTTTTTATTTCTTGACAGCAGGACAAAATTTCTTCCTTCCCTTTCCTGGGCAATGTTGCAGACAAGCTGCAAACCAGCCCTTGCATAAGAGGAATGGTCTTTGAGCTGTGGTCTAACGGTACCATGGGATGCAGAAGGGAAACACAGCCTCTTTGTAAATTCCTCACGTCTATATGTCATTGTGTGTCTCGTTGTCTCTCTAGGTGGCCAGGGAGTATGGAAATATATACACGCTGTGGCTGGGAAGAACACCGGTGATTGTGCTGAATGGATTCCAAGCGGTGAAGGATGCCTTGATTGGGCACGCTGAAGAATTTGCGGAGAGACCCATCACACCCTTCCTTAGGGATATTGTGGGAGGCCCCTATGGTACTTTCTGTTGTTGTGTACACTGAAGTATTTTTACCATAATAAGCTGTTCAGAGGACAAGGCTGGGTACAATGACTGCATCTACTCTTAATGTCTCTTTTCAAGACGTGCTGCTCTTGTTAGCAAGATGAATGCTGTAGACTCACTGTTCCACATCCTTCTCAAATGCTGGGCCCCAAATGTGCATTCAGTACACAAAATCAGTGGGTTTATACCAACAAGAAAACATTTATATATTGCGTAGCCTGGCCGATTCTTAGTAACTGAGCATGTTACCAAGCTATCTCAGGAAATCTTTGCAGTAAAACGCATTAAGTTGTAGGCATATCAACTAGTACGACTCAGTGTGTGTTGAGTACCACTCTAGGTAAAGAAGTAGAAAAGGAAACACAGATATGGGGTTTATTCCCCACAAAAAGGATCAAGTAGATGTGAAAAACAGCATAAACATCTTTGAGTTCTTATGCTGGGGATCCTTCCAAACTTAGGATGGCGTACGACTCAGTGTGTGTTGAGTACCACTCTAGGTAAAGAAGTAGAAAAGGAAACACAGATATGGGGTTTATTCCCCACAAAAAGGATCAAGTAGATGTGAAAAACAGCATAAACATCTTTGAGTTCTTATGCTGGGGATCCTTCCAAACTTAGGATGGCGTACGACTCAGTGTGTGTTGAGTACCACTCTAGGTAAAGAAGTAGAAAAGGAAACACAGATATGGGGTTTATTCCCCACAAAAAGGATCAAGTAGATGTGAAAAACAGCATAAACATCTTTGAGTTCTTATGCTGGGGATCCTTCCAAACTTAGGATGGCAAGTCTTGGAACCACTGTAATTTCATCAACCCTGCTTATGGGGAAGCCAGTCCCATACTTCTCCCTAGGCATTCTCCATTTCATTGCAGGCATCATCTTTTCCAATGGGCACACCTGGAAACAGCAGAGACGGTTCAGCCTGATGACTCTGCGGAACCTGGGTCTAGGCAAGAAAAGCCTGGAAGCCTGGATCCAGGAGGAAGCCAACTGTCTGATCAAGATCTTTGCCAGACAAAGAGGTGAAATATAGATCTGTATGCGGTCATGACATGGCAAAAACATCTCACTTTCAGTTGAGTGAGTACTGACTCACTGACTGGTGTGTGAAAGAGCTCATTCTCCTTGACTATTTTAAACCCTGGCTTTTCTACTGGAGGTTACCAGTTTCCCCGATATCTGTAAATGACACTTTAACAACTCATTTTGCACTTGGCTGGAACATCACATCTGACTCATTGCTTTCACTCTAACCCTTTACCGGGGAAAGTACTGGGGAAGTACTCCTAAATTGTCCTGGATATGCCCTTTTCTGCAGGATGGAATCCTTCCCTCATTCATTACAAAGGTGCCCAAAGAATGATCTCCCAGTTAGACTCTTGTATCTTGATTCCTGAAAGATCAGTTATTTGTGTAATCCCATGCAAATCAAGAGCAGGCTGCATGGGAGCTCAGCCTAACAATGGGCCATAGCCTGTACGGGAAGTTAATGATACAGTTTTCTCTGTTCATAGGCAGACCTATGGATCCCTCTCTCCCCATCCTCTCTTCCGTCAACAACGTGATTGCTGCTGTGCTTTTTGGACATTGCTTCTCTAGAGAGGCTGAAACATTCCAGAGGCTGCTCAAAGGCTCCCAGGCCATGGCAGAATTCCAAAGCACCTTCTGGCCTCAAGTAAGCAAAGGACTGACCTGTTCCCTCCAACTATATCAAAACCCTATGGCCTTCCTCAGTGAGCTTTAGCATGAAACAGTCATTCTTTGCCAATGCACAATGATAAATAAGAGCTCTTGACTAAATACTGAACTCTGCTAAAAAGAGCACTCACTTCTGTTCCCTTCTTTCTCAATAATGGTTCCTCCACAACCTTTCATGGCTATGTCTGTCCACAGACTCATTGAATCTCCTATACTAGTTCTCTTCGGATAGACTGATTTGACTTTATATTAAGATTATTCAGCATCAAGCCTGCCTCAGGGCCACACTCAGGTTTTTCCTCTTAGCTTTTTCCTTGAAGGTTTCTGTAATAGCCCACATTTCCTGTGTTAGCCTGGGATCATTCCAAACCATCCAGAAAAATACAGCAAGCTAACATCGTTGTGGCTTTGAGAACTACAGCAAAGTGCTGACTTAAGGTGTAAGAGGAAACAGGCAATTAGGGAAAAGCTTCACTTAGAAAGCATAAGAAAAGCTCTATGTAGAGGATTTAAACCCCCTAAATCTGAAAGATACTAGTGCAAATCAGGTAATCTGGAAAGTAACTGTATGCTAATGGTCATCCTTTACACACTTTGTGCCTCCAAAATAGACAATACAAAAAATAAGTGGTCATTTATTTCCTATCATTTAACAAATAATATACCTGGATCATAGACATGGTTAGCCGTGGTTCAGCTGTGAACATTAAGGCTTTAAAGAGTAGCTAAGATGTCATGGTGTTCCCTGTGCTTGTATTTCCATGTGCAGCTCTATTATACTTTCCCATCGCTGTTGAAGCACTTAAGCCCTGTGTTAACAAGATCGCTGGTGGCATTAAAACACTTGCAGGATCTACGTACAGTAATTAAAGATGAGATCAGGAACCACCAGAAGAACTGGGTGCCTGGAGAGCCAGAGGACTTCATTGATGCATACCTAGCTCAGATGTTAAAGGTAACAAATAGCTGTCTTTTGCACAGCTGCAGCATATTTAAAATACTTGTAGGTAAGAGATTTCCAGCTGTATGGCTACCTCCTCTTCTGAGAGATTATTTTGGGGGATATTTGTTTCTTTTAACTCAACCTCAAAAGCAAAATATTTTCTCAAAGTACTAAGGATGTTCCTTGGCAGTCACCACAGAAACAGTAATGTTGCTCCACCCTAGACTGGAAAAAAGTGCATAGCACACTGTTGTTCTCAGTAAGATTTTTTAAACAGATCTACATGGCTGCTAGCTCTCCAGCTTCATCAATTCAGCATGAATCCTCTGGGGCAAAAAGCTCTGTTGCTGGAAATTTGTTATGCTATTAAAACTGTTTTACATCACGTTCTCTGTCTCACATCTGAAGGCAAAGGATGACCCAGCCTCTACATTTAAAGAGACCAACATGGTGCAAGTGATCACAGACCTCTTCATAGCGGGTTCAGACACCACCACTATCACCTTATGCTGGGCTCTCCTCTACATGATGATGTACCCAGAAGTACAAGGTGAGAAATGCATGCACCTGCACTTACACCTGTGACTGTTCTTGCTCATTGCAGAGTAATAGGCAAAATACATTTGACTCCTCTGCCCAAATCCTGCAGCTTAAGGTGTCTTCCGCTCTTTGAGTCTCTGCGTAGAGCCTAAGTATCAACTGCCTTCCTGACTACTCATTACTAGCCTTTTTCTTCTGCAGAACGAGTCCAAGAAGAATTGGATGCTGTCATTGGTCCATCCCGTACAATTGAATATAAGGACCGAGTGATCCTGCCATACACAAACGCAGTTCTGCATGAGATTCTGCGTTATAGCAGCATAAGTGCCGTGGGGGTTATGCGCAAGTGCACCCAGGATACCATTCTACAAGGCTTCCCTATCACTAAGGTATGTTAATGCCACAACATTTCTTGGTGTGATCCTGAGACAAAAAAAGAAAGGCAACAGATTCCTCTTACCTTTTCTTAACACCATACGTTGTGTTTATATTTTGCCCCAGCCAAAGATGAGTTTGAACAACTTGTGAGAAACTCTTCATTGCGAATAGGATGCAGGACATTATCTACATCCTACAACAGAAATAAATTCCTACTCAGCTTCACTCTGCTTTTGAAAAAGATGTTCCTTTTAATGGTTTTTCTACACTGGATTTCAGGAGTTAGATCAGTAGAATTATATCAGTATAATGATCTTGTGCTTCTTTAAAACTGATGCAAGCCAAAGACAAGTAGAAAAAGCACAGAAATTCTTGAATTACAGTGTCCATAGACACAATTTATTGTATATGCAGAACACTTTAGATCCGTGGTCTGCTTTATATATGTGATCTTCCCAATGGATAAGACCTGTGTGGCTCTCAGAGAAGATGCTTTTGAAAAAAATCAAGCCAAAAAGTCAGACGTCTTGGGACAGTGCGAAGCCTTCAGTTCAGCCTTTTTTTCAAAATTTCTGATTATTGTAATCATAATTTTCTTGTTGTAAAATACCATGCTCTGGTACTCTAGAATCAATGTTAAAAATTACCTAATAATTTCTAAACAAGCTATTCTACAGGAGACAGCATAGCATGACCATCATCCCATAATAATTAGCTGGCACTTGCATTGGGCAATTTCAAGAGAGCAACTGGCACCTTGGCAGTTTATGTTATTAGTGCTTAACTTTGTGGAAAAGATTCTTATATGCTCATTTTCTCTTTCTATAGGGCACTTTAATTTTCCCCAACATGTTTTCTGTCCTGTATGACAAAGAGCAATGGGCGACTCCTCGAAAGTTTAACCCTGGTCATTTCCTGGACAAGGATGGAAACTTTGTGAACAGAGAAGCCTTTATGCCATTTGCTGCAGGTAAGAGCAATCCTCAGTATTGCTCACAGCTTTCCTATAGTGATTGTTTCACAGGCCAAACCTTCCGAACATCCGATCTCCTCCCGTGAGTATCTTTGCTCATTCCCATAATAAGGTCTATGCAACAAAAAACAGAGGTGCTGATTTCAGAGACCTGCAGCAGCTTCACTTTTTTGAGGAAAAGAAGCTACGACTGGCTGGTGTTTGAAACTCTCAACGAAATGAACTGCAGTTGTGAGAGTAAGTTAGATTGTGCTTTGGGAAAACAATGACCAATTAAGGATCCCTCAGAAAGCAGGAGATAGAAGCCTGTTTGCTAATTAATAACTGGCTCCTGGAAGGTACTGGAAGTCTTCTACCAATATTGACTCCAGTGGAGACTAAGAGGCCAGCAGATGAAGCTGCTGCATATCAGGTTTATATATAAACAGCATTTATATATGAACAATTTTTAGAATGCATTCTTTCAAAAATATATTTTTAAGCTGCTGGTCTTCTGAGCACAAAGATCCAATTTAGATATAATAGCAAGCACCTAGGAAGTTTTTAAGCTGTTCCTGCTGGTATTTATTTTAAAATATTTTTTGATGTATTCTAAGACTATGAAGGGAGCTCCAGTCATTAGGGTACTTAGCCTAGGACTTGGGAGACCCCCTTCCACTGTTCTGTCACACTTCTCTGATCTCACACACATTGCTGAGACACTCATTGCCTTAGCTTCCAGAGAGTAAAATGGGAATACCAGCATCACGTTGCTGTGCTTTGCAAGGATAGATACTCAGACATTACAGTAACAAAACATGTAGTGCCTTAAGTATGGCAAATACCCTTTTTTCACATTCCTGATCTACAGGTTAAGTAAAGATTTTCTCTGACTCTATCCATGTCACAAGTTGGTGCAGAAATAGAAATTACTTTGGTCAGAAATCCAATCATTAATTGTGCTAGATAACGGAAATTATTGGTCAGAGGTTTGCAAAATGCTATGAGAAGATTCTCCGCTTATGGGGTAACCTGGCAATGGATTCATGTAGTGAGGGGAAGCCAGACGGGGGATTATCTCACTGCCCTCTATGAACTGCCCATTAACCTCTAACACGCCAGGCGCTGCAGGATTTGACTGGTATAGCTTTTCTCTCGTCTTCCCATCTTGGACTCTATTCGTGTCTCAGGTGAGAAACAGTAGAGAAATACAGAGACAGTAGACCTAGGAAGGAGCTGTAGATCTCAACAGATCTGTTCACAGGGTGGCCCAAGATGCATGTCAACAGACCTAGAGCACTTCTCCACTTTCACACCACAGTAAGTGGTTGTGTGTAGGCACTTGAAACCTCTCGTGTTCTTCAGGGCTTCACAGCAGAGATGTGCTCTTGCCCACGCAGGGGTGAGACCCATGCGTGACACATTCTCCTCGCTCCACAGGCCACCGCGTGTGTTTGGGGGAAGGGCTGGCCAGGATGAACCTCTTCATCACCTTCAGCAGCCTGCTGCGGGCATTCACCTTCCGGCTGCCAGAGGGAGTGAAGGAAGCCGACGACCGGCCCATCACAGGGTTCGTTCTCCAGCCGCACCCGTACAAGACCTGCGCCATCCCTCGCTAGACGTGAGGGGGAAGAGGAAGGGATGGTTGCAGGCCGTCTGGCTGAGGAGCTAGCCAGGAATTTCAGGTGTTGAATGGTCACCCTTCATCTACCAGAGACAAATGAGCACTATGAATAAAAGGGGGAGGTCCCTGAGCCCCTCGGGCTGTGTCTCTCCGCACCGGGTGGCGTCGCCGAGGACAGGGCGTCGCGCCTCAGGGCGCCTTCCCGCCTTTGGGGGGGAACCCGACTCATGCCACACCCAACATGGCGGCCATACTCGCCCTCCCTGCCGCACTCAAGATGGCGGTTGCCATACAAGTGGGTCTGGCGCACACTGCCGCATTCAAGATGGCGACTCCCTCCGGAGTCCCGATGAAGTCAGCACTCAAGATGGCGGGGGGGGGGAAGTGGCGCATTCCTTTGTTCTCCGTTCCTTCCGACGTGCGCCGCGCTTATGTCGCCGGGGGGAAGCGCGGCGGTCGGAAGTGGCGGAAAGCCTTGGAGGGAGGACTCGGCAGAGCGGAAGTCGCTGAGGTGGACGGAGGTGGCGGCAGCGAGCGAGGATGAACAACAAATTCGACGCGTGAGTCGGCAGCGGGGCCGTCCCCGACCACCACCCTCCCCGGCCCGGGGTGGCGACGCGGTCCCGCCTCCCCCCCCAGCCCGCCCCGAGGCTCCCCCCAAACGGCGGCGCTGTCCCGGCGCCGTTGAGGCGGGACGCGATGAGTCACGGGGCCGCGCACAGCCCCATTTTGCCCCCTCAGGGCGGCCCGGCCCGGCCCTGCTCGGGGACTCCCGCCTGGCCCTGAGGGGAGCGGGTCCGCGGTGAGGGGGTCTGGCGGCACAAGCCCTTGCTCGTGGCGGGGGGATCCGCCGTGGGGCGGCCCGGCCGCGGGCCGCCTTCTGGCCCCACTTCTCGCTCCCCTTTTCCGGCCCTTCGCAGGGAAGCGGGCGGGCGGGCGGGGAGGCCTGTGGGGTGCGGGGTGCCGCGAGGGACAGCCTCCGCTGGGCTGAGGGGTGTGCGGAGCTGGGTGGCAGAATCAGCAAAACCTCAGTGGATGGCCTCCGTGTCTGCCTCCCAAGTAGTTAGGTTTTTGTGCAGCAGATCTCTGCCCATTACAAAGTGCTCGAGTTTGCCCTAAAAAGGCATTTTGTTGCACACTTCTGCTTAAAAGTGTCTACCTAAGGTGCTAGTGATGGGCTCTAGGCATGCAAAATCCCATCTGTGGCTTTCACTGTGTAGGCTGTCAAGTGTAGATTTCCAGATGCTGGTGGCTCTTGTGTGACATAGGAGCTTAGAAGCAGGGGCTGATGATGAGGCTTCTTGATTGTGAGATACAAGATTTTTTTCTTCATTTTGTTTACCAGTTTGAAAGATGATGATAGTGGAGACCATGACCAGAATGAGGAGAACAACACACAGAAAGACAGTGAGAAGGAAAAGAATGATCGAGAGAAACCACAGAGTAGTACCAAGAGGAAGGTAAGGTGCTGGCACCTGCATTCTGTCACCAGGGCATGATGTGGGAATGCTAGAGTGTTCTCAGTCCAGGAATAAGAAGAATGCATCTTAGAGTGCTGTGGTCACTTAATGTGCTGTTACTGCTGTAATGAAGATGGGGGGCTATGTTAGCATTTGGCTAACTTGACATATCTTTTGGGGATATGTAATCTGTGGAGTGAATGCACCCTTCACAAATGCAGTTAGTACTTTGGCTGGCCTTTGAATAGAAATGAGAAGCAAGGCTTTATTCCCTCCCCCCCCCCCCCCCCCCAAATTATTTAGAGGAGAGGTAGGGGAGTGACTGACTGACAGAGTAGTGGCTTGCAATTGGTTTACCAAGCCATATTTGTGCCATTATTGAAATAATCCTTAAGACAGGATCCGTGTGAATGTAAAGTAGCCTAGTTAGGAATGCAAATGCCTACCTTCTTTTTGTCTTGTGCTTAGGAAAACTCTACTCTCCGAAGTAATGCAGTCCTTGTGCAAGTGGAGTGTAGGCATTTGTGGCACTCGTGACTCTTGGGTAATGGCTTCTCATTTGCCCATTTTATGCTCATTAGAAACTTTTTTTTATTGCAAATGGATGGAGGCTGGAAAGAGATCACTGCCTACTGGTAGCAGTGGGTTCTGCCAAAGCTGATGTAACAAGTTCTGAGACAGTCTAATCCTCCCAGAGTCTTAGGGTGTTGGTTGCTTAGGGGAGTTGCTGTCACCAGGGAGTTATAATTGCTTTTGAATCATGGTTCAGTGTAAATGGGTTTTGCTCTTCTCAGGGAATGAGAATGGCTTTTTTTTTTCCCCTTTAATTAAAACATTAAGCTCTTATACTGCCCTTTTAGTCGGTCTGTCTGTTTACTTTGAGACAGTCACAGTCAAGGACTAAAACTTAGTATTACTGCTTTTATTTAAGATGAGGGTTGCTTTGTGTGACACTTCCTCAAGCATAAGTTATTGTTTCCTTAGCCATCCCTGTACTCCAAATTCCTAATGTTCTTTTGAAATAGTTAGCTGCTATTAACCTCATGGCCCATCTTAGACAGTTAACAGAGATGATATTTTTCTGTGAAAATGAGGATGAGTTGTTTGCTTTACACTCAGTGAGGGCAGGAACATGTGGACTGCTGATGCCGTGGATGTAACTTCTCTCATTGCCCTTTAGAGGAGCGAATAAGGAATAAGCAAGCTTTTTTGTTCTGCAGGCTGTTGTCCCAGGGCCAGCTGAGCACCCCCTGCAGTATAATTACACTTTTTGGTACTCCAGACGAACACCTGGGAGGCCTACCAGCTCGCAGAGTTACGAACAGAACATCAAACAGATCGGCACCTTCGCCTCAGTGAGTATATTCCTGTTATCCTTGTGTCACCTGGGCATGGTGTGGTCACCGTGGCTGGCTTAACTCCCTGTGCTCTTACCGTTGGGCAGCAGAGTGATGTGCCATAATTTGCAGGTGGATTTTGAACTGCGTACAGCAGGTGACATGTCTAAAGCAGTTGTCTAAAGCAGTTCTCCTTTGCCCTGTGCTGGACATTAGCGCGTGCAGTAATGGTGGAAGCTGGAATAATAATAGCAAGTGAAAAGAACTCCTATTTAGCTTAAATCAGATAGCTGGAGCAGAACTTGACAGGTAAGCAAAGAGAAGAAGGGAACAGCTTCTCCTGTGTGTGGGATTTGAATGCAGTATAGTTGTGAGGCAAAGACTGTTGTACGGCCCATTTTTTGTCTGTATCTCCACCACAAGTAATGTATTTGGAACAGGCATCTGGTCTGCTATACATACAAGTGGCTGACGGTCTTGTGTCTTTTGGCTGTCTGAAAGCGATGACTGAGGTGTGGTTTGGTATTGCAGTGAAGTTTGTTAAAAGGTGAACTGCTGTTCCTTCTCCCTCCCACTATTTTGATGGTTTGTTCCTAGAATAATTTGAACATATCTTGAAAGGCCAGTGCTGGGTTGTTGCATGGTGCTGGCAATCTGAAATTGTTATTAAAATCTCAAGAGACACGGGGAAAAAAATGTGTCCTTAGTTGTGCAGGCACCAAATATAATATTGTTCTCAAGTCCATTGGCTGCTTGGTGTCTGCTTGGGTTATTTCAGAAACTTTATTGTCAGGACAAAGAGGAATTACTTTTTAAAAAAATCTTATATTTTCTTCAGATTTTCCAGGGTCCCTTGCAAATGTTAATTTTGCCCACTGGTAAATCTTTCTTCTGCAGTCCTGGAATTTGTAAAGATATTCCTCTATCCCTTCTGGAGGCTGCAAAAACATGCCTGTCCCAGCAGCTAGCCTGTGTTATTGCATCTACACAGGATAAGAGTAGGAAGAATAGTTCTAAGCATGTTGAATCACAGGTAGCTCCTGCTCCTGTTCTCCTGTGTTATCCATTATTTTTGCTTTAGTGAATGAACAATTTATGTATGTATTCTCCCAGCTGTCATGGGAGCAAGCCCAAATTGCTTGGACTGAGTGTGGCTGCTGTATGATGATCTGGCAGTTACTTTTCAGTCTGTTTTTTAAATCAATATAGACTTAAAATTGATTTTTAGCTCCTCAGAGGACAAGCTTCACACATTCTGTTGTCTGCCCTTTCCTGCAAAGAATTTGTGGTTGCTGTTGTGGGCTAGAAATGCTTGATTTCAGTTAGGATGGGGGGCACTGGCCAGAGGGTCTGTAAATGTGTTTGATTCCAAATGTTCTGTTAAAGAAGAAGAGAAAAAAGGTTTCAGAAAGAAGTGTCTGAGGCTAAATCTGGTTCAGATTTATTCTTTGCTTTTGATTAGAATGCCCTCAAAGCTTTTAAACATTAACCACTAGAGGGCATATTCTCTCAGTGTAAGAATTTAATTTCTATACTGCATTTGGATGTGTCTGACAAAAATAGATTGCTTCTGACCCTACCTCAGTCTTGGTTCATAATTATATTGCCTGTAAAGGGAAATTCCTGCTTGGATGGTAGAGATCAGAGACTGGAGCAGAATTCCAAGTGGTGACCAAGTCATCAGGGTCTCTCTGATAAAGTACTCAGGATGGTTTCTAACCCCTGTGGCTTCACTGCTGGTCTGCTTA
This sequence comes from Dromaius novaehollandiae, assembly GCF_036370855.1. Classification (NCBI taxonomy): domain Eukaryota; kingdom Metazoa; phylum Chordata; class Aves; order Casuariiformes; family Dromaiidae; genus Dromaius; species Dromaius novaehollandiae. The sequence continues at coordinate 12,319,027 of NC_088106.1, forward strand.
ATAGCTATTGTCTTACTGAGTACAATCCTCTTCTAATGTGGAAATTACTAGAATCTTTCCCTGGTGCCTTGTTTTGTTTTAAAGATCCAGCCTCTCTAAAATTCTTTCTCATTCAGAGAATCTCAAAGGATAAATATTTTATTTTTAAGAATTAAAAAAGGTAATTCCCTTGCCTTCAGGCCAGACTGCTTGAAGTGGGTATGGAGATGTTGTGATGAAAACTGGTGTTTTTGAAGTGGTCAAAGCGTACTGTGACAGATTTAAATGCCTCTTATTTCCTTTTACAATAAAAGCTTTAGGTGATGCCTCTAAAATCTTCAACCAGAACTAGAATGTGTTCGTTGTATTTAAAACCTGGGTACAGTAAAATCAAATATGAAATATGTCTCATTTGGAGGCTCAGTTTCTGCAGTCCCCGTTATGGCAGAGAACATGGTTAATGCAGGGCTGATGTAATCTTGTATGTGTAAAGAGGCTTGGTTGTAGCCGACGCACTTGGCATGTCCACTAATCGAAACTTTGGGAGGTAGGATTTACAAGACACTGTTCTTCAGAGCAGTGGTTGTCCCAGCGTAGATTTCTTCAGACAAGAACGAAGTAGCTTGCGGAAGCATCTGTTGAAAATTTCACATGGTTATCTGCCAGTCAGAAACAGCTCCCATCCCACGACTGCCTTCTGGGTGTCCTGATCAAGACATTGTGACAAGGAAGCAGAATACAAGAGGGGAAGGTGGCTCTGTTCAGCTGATACAGAACACAGAGTCTGTTTCCTTAAGAGTCTTAGCTCTGAACAGCATGGGCAGCCTGATTGCATGGTTTGTGTCATTGCAGGTGGAGCAGTTCTGGCGGTTTTACAGTCATATGGTACGTCCTGGGGACCTGACAGGCCATAGTGACTTCCATCTTTTCAAAGAGGGGATCAAACCCATGTGGGAGGTGAGTTGGAGCTCTCATTTCTGCCTTGATATTTTCCAAGAGTATTCTGGAAGAAACTTTCTGCAGAGAAGGGACTCTTGTCATTAAATGGCATGCCAGACTTCTCCTGGATGCAACCTTTCTTTTGAGTTGCCCTTAAACCTGTCCTCGGAGCTCTGTCCCATCTAACCTGGCAGATCCATGAGCTGCTGGCAGGGAAGAGGGTAAATGCAGAGGGGTGCTAGCAGCACTCCTCCGAAGGCTGCAGAGCTGCCTTTGTTTGTGGATTCTGGAGGATCTCTGGGCAGCACTGCCTGAGGGATCCCGGCTAAGCTCTGTGCTTCCTAGATATTGACATCTGCCTCTTCTTATAGCTTCCTCCAATGACAGCAGTGCGGGGCTTTCCTCTAAAAGGGCTGAGCCTCTGTAAGTGGAATTCGATAAACGTAAGAAACCAGTCTTCCTTCTTCAGATGAAGGAAGGAAAAGGTGCATGTGGTTAAAAGCCCTGCAACTGTATGTAGAGCTGAGGATGAAAAGAAGGCTTAGTCCTTCATTCCCTTTCTGTTTCCAAGGCACTTGGTTTGTGTCTGTTCGCTCATATCCAAATCTATTAAAAGGAAAAAAAAACTTTGCCCAACGAATCATTCTTCTGGTACCTGGCCTGCTTCCAGCAATGACCAATACCATTCACGATATGAGAATTTTATGTGTTGCTCTGAAGTACCTAATTATGCTGCTTGGTCCTGAGAAATTTATATATGACCCTAGTTGGCAATTATTTTAAGCAAGGTGTTTTATAGCCAGTTACTGCAAATACAATTTATATAAAATATTTAACCCCCTTTGGACTCCTAGTGAGCTAGCTGCTCTGATAATATGTCAACCAGAGATTCCACAAGTTAATGATACCAGAATTTCTATAAAGCTTAATCCTGTAGCCATTTTAAGATTTTTGGGGTGTTTTTTTTTGTTTTTTTTTTTTTGTTTTTTTTTAAAAAAAAAAGCTCTGGTCTCATTCCCTTCTTGTGTGTTTGTATTTGGAGAAGAGAACCTGGGATCTTGGTGCTGGCCTTTTCTTTGCTCCTTGCTTTGTAGGGCTTTCTTTGTTTATGCTCCTTTCTCTTCCAAACTAATCCTACTTACTGTCATCCTTGTAGGTGCATATATGAGGAGCCATTCCCACACATAAATTCTGTATGTGGCTCTGATCTTTTTCTGGATCCATCTCTGCCTTTTCTGGGTAAAGTCAGAAGCACTAAGCATTATGTTCCCGTGTGATTTACTGTGCTGCAGATCATTATTATTCTGGTAAAGGGAAATCAAATGCTTGACTGAACCGAAGCTTGTTTAACCTGGAAGAAAACTAACAATAACCATAAAACACACAATACAGCATCTGTCTCCCAAATACAGTTCTTTTTCTAGCTCTGAGCCTGCTTAAACCACCTTTGAAGTATTTGGAGCAATAGCATTTTCTCTTCTGACTTTTCTATCTCCATCAGTCAGTGTGGAAAGTCTTTGGAGGAGTTAAACCCAACTCCTCGTTTAAAGGCTGAAGTCTAGATGGCTAAATTCTTAAGACTGGGATGTTAATAACTTGGAAAACAAGGATACTTAATCAGAATATGGTTTGCATCTGTTGGGGATCTGCCACATTCCTAGAACTTGTGTTGATTTGGATTCTTCACCTTGCATGGGGCTGCTGTCATGCTTCAAGGTTCTGCCTGGAGCTGACACCTTCTCCTTTCAGAATGGGTTTTGGCACATACCTGGAAACCTGGGGTCTGATGGCTGCTGCTGTTATGCTGTCACTTCTGTGTTTGTTTGGTTTGCTTCATTAGGACTTCTCTTTGAAAGCACTCAGTTTTTTAATTTTATCTGAGCCCTAAAGAAGCTTCAAGGCTAGAATGAAGTCTTTTTTTTTTTTTTTTCTTTTTTCATTATGATGTAAATACTTGGGCTGTCTGACCTAGAATGTTTAAAGTATATCCCAGATTGGGAGAGGGGATTGCTGATGATTTGGCTAGGGACATCCTGTGTTGTGCAGTCTCCTCTGAATTCTCCTCTGTTTTTTCCTGTTTCTGCCCTAGACTTGTCATTGTCTTCCCTTCCTAACTGCCATCTCTTTGACTTGTTCCTACCTCTCTCCCTTCTGATTTTGATGGAATTAACACCCTTCTTGCCTTGTAAGACTTCCCAGTTACAATGCCGTACAAGGGAATGCCACTATATTCTGCAGATAGGAACTGCCATTTGATGTGGATATGTATGCTTTGATGCAGGGTGGTTTGTAGTAGTTTTCAGTTCTTTTTCAGGTGCAACATATGAAATCTCGAGGTAACAAATTTAATGCTTAGCCTAAATTTGTCCCTTCTTCCTTCTCCCCCACTTTGGGGGTTGCCTTGGGCCACCACAATCTGGACCAAACCTTCAGCTGTATGTGTGACAAAACCAGTGGCTCCCAGAAAAAGGACTGATTCTGTGTTTGTACTACTTGTGAGCAAAAGAACTTGAATTTGAATGGACTTTGCTGGAAATGTGGAAGGAAAGCGTTTCTGCAATTTGCTTTTAAATAGTACTTTGCAAAGTGTTTCCTTGCTTTCCATGTTCTCTGATGAGGGATGTTCCTGTTTTACAAGTAGAATCATTCATACAGGGGAGTGACTTCACTTTAGACAGAGGGAGAGTCAGTCTCGGGTTGAGTTTAATGGTTGTTGTCTTCTGGTTTTGTGTGCAGACTGGTAGGCCTAGGGTAGAGTCTTTTTTTAGTGGAGTAAAACACTAGAGCTCACATTTTCAGTGCATAAAGCTTTCTCTGGAAAGCTGAAAGTCATTGTTTCAAATACTTTGTATTCAAAATAAGTGGTACACCTCCCTCTCTGCTTGTGTGGTGGAGAAATAATAATGCTGTAGCTTGAAAATACCTTCATTCTGTCCCTAGTGCCCCACCCAATCAATATCTGCTCCCATCTGTGGCTCTGCTGTCTTGTGGAAAGCAGAAAAATAGCTAGAAGAAAACAAATTGATTTCTTGCCCTTCTTCCTAGGATGATGCCAACAAAAATGGTGGTAAATGGATTATCCGTCTGCGGAAGGGCTTAGCGTCACGATGTTGGGAGAATCTCATCCTGGCAATGCTGGGAGAACAGTTTATGGTGGGGGAAGAAATCTGTGGGGCAGTCGTCTCTGTCCGGTTCCAGGTAAGCTGTTATGAGGACTGGCACCTACTTCCATTTGGCAGGGTGACAAAAAATGCCATCTGCTTACCCCTTACATGCTATTCTGTAGGAGGATATTATCTCGATATGGAACAAGACAGCCAGCGACCAAGCCACGACAGCCCGGATACGTGACACGTTACGAAGAGTGCTAAACCTACCTCCCAACACCATCATGGAATATAAAACGCACACCGACAGCATCAAGTACGTGTGGTGTGGCGGGGGAGGGCCCGCTGCTGGTTGCATGCGTGCTTGAGCGATTTAACGCAAATCGCAAGAACTGAGAGAACCGCTTGTGTGTGTTGGGGCTGTTCACTGCAAACAGTAATACGAACAGCAGCAGTTGTTGCCAGCACGCTTGCAAAGCCAAATATCTGTGTCATTATCAAGCTGTTGTTAGGGACATTGGGTTCTAATAGTAAAGCCTTAATTTCTTGAATGATATAGTCCTGGGCTTTGCTAGCAATCCACCTAGCCTGTCACTTAGTAGCTGGGCAGCCCAGTGTGGAACTGTAGCTTGATGTATTCAAAGATGAGATTGCAGTGGGGGGACGAGATCATTTGAATGAACAGAGATTCTGGGGAATAAAGTGCGGAAGCTAACAGGGATTTATAGTGCCATTAGACTTATAAATGATCTTGGGAAAGTGCTGTGTGAATTTACAGTGCTGTACAAATGATTTCTAATCATAATAAACGCCGTATATTAAGTCTTCCAGGACCTGGTGACCGAGGCTCTTTAACAACACTAGAAGTTCATGGTACACAGAGAGGACAGCTGTATTTTTAAATAAACCCATTATAGCTTACCATACCAAGCTATTCAGGGTGACTTTTATTTCCCACAAAGTGACAAAGAATTGCATATATAGGTGTTGGTTATAAGGAAAAAAAAAAAAAAGATTTACATTATTCACTTAAGTGTATTATAAACCAATACACTGATTAGGTCATGTTGTTTAGATTAACACTTGGAAAGGTGTACAATGGAAAAGAAGTGTAACAAATTAATAAGGCGTTGATAGACCAATGAGCTTTCCAATGCAGCCTATAATCAGGGTGCAAGTACCTTTCATGATTTCTTTTCTTTACGCTGGCTTGTCCTTTCCCCATGGTCACCCTCTCTTCAGTGCTCTCTCAAACGGTTTTGTGAGCTCAATAATCCTGTTTTTGGCAGAAAAGTAGGTTCTAGTTGCTGCCCATTTTCAGTGTGGGTCACTCTAGCAATAATACAAAGGGCTTGTTGAAGCGCCTTTAGGCATTCTAATGCTCCATATGGCCTCCCCTCCTGTGCGCATGGGAAAGAGAAGGGGAAATTATTGTTATTAAACCAAATCTTTCCCATGCAGGTTCAGTTTCTACAAGTTTTCACTTACTTCTACTGTTGAAATCTCTTACTCATGATTTTGTAGTAGCATTTCTCATGCACTTGTTGCCAGGAGAGGGCACTATTCACTCTGTCCATGTTTTGACATTGCCAAGCGCTCATGCGAATGCACGCCCGGCTGTTTTACTTCTGTTCAGCAGTAGCAGACTGCGGACTGTGATGATGAGGCTTCGTGTGAGGAAGGAGAAGTTTCTGTTCTCCCAGGTTCTCTAAGGAAAGCTGTGTCATAAACCAGTGTTCCAGCTGTGGTGTTGGTTTTGTGTAGCAAGGTTTCTGTGGAAATGATGTGGCCTTTCCCATATACGCTATCCCCTTCGGACTTGCTAGGACAGAGAATGCTGCTATTACAGTGCTCGTAACTGGTTTTGCTATGGCTGTGAGAATTGTTGCATGGTGGTGCGTCTGGTCTCCTGGTCTTATTTCCCTGCAATAGTGTAATATGCCATGCTTGTGGCGCTCTCCAACACGGCATAAGAGCTTCGTTTTGTTCTGCTGACGTATGGTATGAGATGAGCTTGTTCAAGAATAACAGATGTTTGAGGAAGCAAGTTGAGTAGCTCAGATTACAGCTGGGAACAATTCCTGAACAGGAGCAGGTTGGCTTGTCTCCCACTTGTTCTTCTGTGAGATGGAGTGATAGTCAGAAGTTGGTTTGATGGCTTCCTAGTAAAGTAGATCTAAGCAATTAACTTTGAGTCATGTAGGGAATCATGAGAACTCCCCCCTGCCCTTCCCCATTTCCTTGCTTGAGCTGCACCAGTCTGATTTCAGTGCTGTCCAACATTTCCTTCTAATGGCACTGGTGTAAATTCAGAGCAGAACTGCTTGTCAGTAAAGTCTCTGTGTAGTGATGCATGGAACAACGTATTGTGCCCTTCTCGCCTGGTACCAGTGCTAGTATGGAGGAATTGCAGGCAGCAAGCAGCGGTGGCTGCAGAGAGGTGACAGTGCCTGCTGTGTTGACAGAAGAGAGCAGGACAGCCCCAGCTTTCAGTCTGACTCTGCTTGGCTATGCTTTTTATCATTAGGGTTTTCTCACTAATGAAAAATCTCTTGTGTAACTAGTTTCATCTTCCATAAAGTCTGGCTCCTTTTCTTCACCCATCTATCAAGCCCTGTTGAAATACTGTCCGTCATGAATAAACTCCACTTATGCTGCACATGCACCATGTGATTTATGACTCGGGAGGGCTTTCTAGCCAGCACTTTCTATTCACACTCTGCCTGTGTTTTATGAAAGACTCTAATGGAAGAGCCGTGCTGTAGGCTTTGTCAGTGCTGCCTTTCGAGAGGGCCTGTGGCATTTTTCATTTGTATGGGCTGCATCTCTCCACTAGAGCTCTGCTCATGTGCAGGGTTTGATTGGCATTGATTGTGCTTCAGGGAAGGGAGCACGCTTAGCAAGAAAAGAACAGGCGTTTCTCAAAACCTTGACTTTGGGTAGTGAATTGACCTGGATTAGCTTTTGACACACTGTAAATGAACGTTTCTGTAGAAATTACTAGTGTGCCCCTCACTGGGGAACCTGCACACTGTCGTTCAGGTTTTATACGTTCCTTTTGTGATGTTGCATTTCACATTAACTCATTTTTAGACACCATTTTTCATGAGTTGTCAGTGAGGCTGCAGACCCCTTTGTTTCGGAAAGTGGTAGTGCTGCCAAGCTGCATTTGAAAAGTATCTGTTGCTTCACAGCTATTCCAAGAAGCTATTCTGCATTCTGTCCTTCCTGCTCTTGGTGGTGGGGCTTGCGCATTTAGCTAGATAAGCAGATCTTTCATTGCAATTTTCCTGTGTTCGTCCTTTCTCATGCTTGTGGTATTGACAAGCTGCCCGAATCCCAGCGAGTGGAAGGGTCAGCCTAGTCTGTTTGAATTGCCAATCTCTCTAGAAGAGCTAGAGCAATCTCTTGGACTCTGCTGAATTCCAGGGGGTTTATAGTACCTTAGGTGTTAGAGTGCTGGGCACCTGAAAAGAACATGTGACACTTTGTGGGCTACTCTCTTTCAACAGCTGGAGAGAAACCTCTTCTCTTTGTTCCCTCAGAGGTCATCCTTTAGACTGTTCTTAAACCTCTGCAGCTCTGAAGCTGGAAATCTAGGGAACTTGTAATAATGCTTCTGTTGCACTGAGATGTAGTGAAACACTTAATATCTTCTGCTCATCTGTGTTGTTAGTCTTGGAGGTGACATAGTCCAGTAGTGCTATGGGTTAGACGGTGGCAGTCCTGTGGTTTGGGGAGTGTGTGTGGGGGTTGTTGTTTTTTTTAAAAAAACAAAAACAAAAAAACCACACAGCCTCTTACTTTTGCTGTTGTGGGGTGTACACTGTGCTTTTTTGAAAGCAGAGTGTCCCTGGCCCCAGCCCAGTCATGTCTCACTGAAGCCACCAAAAACATTTAGGTATCTGAATGAACTGCAGTTGGGAGAGGGGTTGAGGGAAGTGATTGCTGTAAAGTTTGATGTGAAGAGCTTGGCTGTCTCGCATAACCCTTTGCTCTGCTTGGGGTTATCGGCCTTTCTTTTCTGCTCTGCTAAGTGTGTGGTCAGTGACAATCTCCTGTGCTGAGAGCTCCCACCTGCAGTGCCATCCAGGAAGCCTAGGCAAATTCAACAATGTTGCTTCGTATGCCCAGAGAAACCAGACGCTCATTATGTGGCCATACAGCAGGCTTCCACTGAGCTAGCTGGTCTGGAAGTATTTTGCTTGCTGTGTGACTTTATGGATCGTCCTGTCAGCTTTAAAGCAAGCTGCTTTTTCTGAAAACAAAGCTTCAGTTATTTGTAAGTGCCTGCTGCAGTGAGAGCTGAGCAGAGTATAAAACTCTCCCTTCCTTTCAGAGTCGCCACTGATAACTAATGGGATGGCTTGAGTAAATGAGAAGAATGGTTGATCTTAATAGGGCTGGCACTGGGTTCATTTCACTGCAGGCAGCTGGAGAAAATGACCTTGGACTATATTTTAGCTGGGAAACAAGCAGATATCCTCTGGAGGGAATACGGGTATGCACTGTAAGGAAAGCAAAGGGGGAAGGTTCTTTGGACAAAAAAAAAGTGGGGAAAGAGATCTTGAATTTTAAGTGAAACGGATGAAAAGAGAAATCCTCACGGAAGTGGTGGGTGTTTGCCGAGAAGATCAGTGTCTGCGAGACAGTAAGCTGGTGGTTGCGTGCTTGTGAGGAGTCTTCTTTGTTGTTACATCAGAGTTCAGCCAATTCTGCAACCTACTGTGTTCCTGTGGCACCAGTTCCCATTTGCTTGCTATTTGCTTGCATTAGGAAGTGATATTCCTCATTTCCTCCTACAGTTGTGTTTGTGTCGTCTTTATCTTTGACTGTACCTTAAATGGTGCAGGCAGGGTTAACCTTTTTCAAAGTTAGATGGTTTGCAAATGGGACCCGTACACACTGTCTGATGCCTGTCAGAATCGCAGGTTGTCTTGGGTCCTGCCATCTCTGGAGAGCTGCGTTGCTTCACGCTCATTCCATCAAGTCTGAGAGTAGGCATAAAAGCTAGAGGAGAGCAGTGAGGTTCCAAATCTGATAGCTGTCCTCTTCTGAGTCTCTGCAATTCTGCCTTAATTCATTTATCACTCCATTCTCCAATTTCAGTAACATTTCCAGTGGTTGGTGCAAGTCTAAGAGCACTTCCTTAAACCTGGGCTTTGAAACGATGGATTCATTGATTCATTCTCTGTCACTGCAGAATGCTTTATTCAAAGTGTCTGTGACTTTGTAAGGCTCCCTTATCTTGGTGGCCTGTCTCTTGCCAAAGAAGTGGCTATAACTTGTGTAATTCATGTTTCTTTTCTAGGAGGTCAGTTCAGATGTGTTCATTTCAAAGTCAAGATAGCCTCCCTATTTGCCTTTGCTACAGATGCTGCCACATATTTGAAAGGATTATTTTAAGCTGAGAGAAAAATATCCCAGGTCTTTTAAAGCTGTCTGGTTTTAGGCCTGTCACAAGTTCTTGTCTGGCTTTGGACATGCTTTAAGCACAGTTACTCTGATAGAGCACCCCGGAAGAGGCTGTGTTGCACTGGACACCATACCTGCAGAGTGCAGTGGGTGATCGGTGTGCTGAGAGGTTGCACACACGGTGGTGGAAGGGGCAGGCCTTGGTGAGTGTTGAGACAGTAGCATGCACTACGATAGCTTTCTGTCTCCTTTTTTAGCTGGGGAAGGAGATGGTGAGGAAGCAGGGCTGCCTAGAAAAGCACTGAAGGGGAACTGCTAGGGTTTAGAGATTGAGGGCGGTGTGGAGAAAACAGCTGGTGCTGCTTGCACGGTCCTGACTTTGGAAAGTCCCTTGAAGCAGCAGTGGCTTTTCTTCCTCTTTTTGGTGGAGTCTTAGGTGGTGGCTACTTTTTATGTATTTTCTCCAACTTTCCTGATGGGAGAAAGGGTGCCTTTCCTGGGTCCTGTTCCTGGGCAGTGGGGGAGGGAGTGGGAAGTTTCAACAGTTGTGGGTCAGGAATGAGAGCGGAAGAAAAGCTCTGGCTGGCTTTATTTAGCCTGCTAATGTTTCCATTTCCCATCTGTTCAATGGGAATAACCTAAGTGTCGAGGATCAATTCGCCGAGTATCTGATGGCCACACAGACAGTATAGCAATAAGGTACTAAAAACGTCTATACATAAAAATAACCTCTCTGGCACTGTGCCTTTGGCACATCACAGGTCGTAAAGATTCTGCCAGCTGAAATTAACTGGCAGCCTCGTTCAGCGCGAAATAGAGTGCAGTTTGCTCTGCTAGTGCAGTTTAGGTACATTAGGGCAAACACATCCTGGTGGATTTTTTCAGTTGAGTCAGCAGATAGTTGGAGTAATTAGTACTATAATATGTATGAGGGTCTTAGCTAAAAAAAGTCTTGGCTGGAAGAGCTTTTGCTGTATATCTGTGAGAAGGACTTGGCAGCTGAAGGACTGTGTGCATGATGTTATTGGGATGTTGGAACACAGAACTCCTTATTTTGAAAGAGTAAACGATAATTATGTTGATGAATAATCTACCTTGTGTCCCTTCTGCAGACAAAAGTCACAAGTTTGGGGAGGAGTGTGAGAGAGGAAAGAAAAGATGCAGTTAAGGGTGATGGAAATGTGGAAGTACAAAGCATGGATGGTTGGAGGGAAGATATGAAGGTAGAGAGACTTTGACTATGCTGGAGGTATGGACAGCTTTCCACCTTGTGTTTGGCAGCTAAGAGGGATTCTTTCAAAAGAGGGGTTTGCTGTCCTGCATTCTAGGAAGACAGTGTCACAAAATCCAAGGTGGGCACCACAATGACAAGCTTCTTGCTTGTGCCCTCTTTGTTTGGTTCCCAGCAAGAATGTATGTGAGATACACTCTTTCAGAGTACACGTGACACAAACTCTGCTTGTGGCTATAACTTTGGTGGGAATAACTTTGGGCTATAACTTTGCTGGGAAAGAGCATATGATAACTGAGCTGCTTTTGCACAAGTGCTGAATGGGTGCTTGACTCTGAGGCATAGGTAGGAGCCAGGCTGTGGGTCTGTTTGAGGCACAGATGATGACTAATACAGCACATCCATTTCTGAACTCTCCTGTCATGTTGCAGTGGCCTGATGAGGCAGTTCAGAAAAGATGTGAGGCAGCTGGCAAGTACCAGCAACAAAATCTGTGGGACAGCCTGGGTTTATGACTGACTTGGGTTCCCTTTAAGCTCTGTCCAGCTCTGCAGGAGCTTTTGGGTTCCGTAAATGGCTTGGTGTATGCTGTAAGCACCAACACTGTGTTGCTGGGCACAGAGAACTATGAGTTTTTGCATGTCTTTGATCCCAGAAGATAATAGTCGTGCTCACATTAACCTCAGCATCTTTTCCCTGAGAGGGCTTTCAGTATGCTGCTTTCGTAAAACAGACAGCAATTTTTCAGTCTGCTGGCTTCGTCCGTCAGTAACAGATTCTCCACCAGGGAATGCAACGTTAGGCCTGTCCCTCTAACTTATCTAAAAACATTTTCATTTCAAATAGCTGTAGTGTTTTTATTGTGGTTGTCATTAACAATGCAGGTTTACAATAGGAAATGAGACTTTCTAATAACAATTGGATTCTGCTGCCTGATTGAAGAATGGCCTAATAACTAAGCTGTGTGGCATGGAAAAAAAAGTGCCTTTTGGGGGGGATTGCTACGTATGCAGGTATGTGGTAAAGTGTGAGGCCAGTAACTGGCTGAGTTTAACCAGCCAAAGAATGTGATAATCCAGAAATATGTAACATCAGCTATTTTATTAAGAATAGGAAATAGATATTCCATTTGTGCCTGGGAAGGTCATACCTGTCTCGGGGTATTAATGTGGCTATATCACCAGCAGCCAGTGGGAACGCTTCATGTCTGCGCAGAACTTTAAAGCTGCCTTGTGCTGTCAGATGTTTGGCTGGGTTTTAAGGATGCTTCTATCCACTAGGGCTATCAGAGAATATTGCCTTGCTCTCTGAAGACAAGTGCCTTTCAAACGCCATTGAATGTTTCTGCTCTCGTTAAAAGTTAAGAAGCCTTTGATCTGAAGTGCTGTTTTTTGTTTTTTGTTTTTTTTTCATTTTTTTTTCCCTCTGGCTTGCCAGGGCCTGGGAGGAGTTTCATGGCCTGGTGAACAGCAGTGGCCGCTGATCGAACGCTCCCCTTCCCTCTGTCACACCCAGGGTAGGGCCTCATCTTTCTTCCTATGTGACTTCATGGCATACCTCTCAGCTTCCGACCCTCTTCCTGTGGGCTGGCACATTCTCCTCTTGCCTTGTGGGCCCGTTCTGTTGCTGGCTCTTTCCCAAAGGTCGAAATGATTCTTTGGACCAAAGACACCAACATTCATAGTGGTGTCCATTCACTCAGCATTTTTTTTTTTTGTTGCGATGCTGAGTGCTGTTTTGATAATGTGTCCTCCTTCTGTGAAGGGCAGTTGTGTCCCAGACCTGGTCCCAGGAGGCTGAGAGGTATGTCTTCAGCTTGGGTCTGTTGTCTAGGGTTAACTGTTAGCAGATATAGAGTGGTAAATGGTTAAGCACATCCCCGTGATGGACACTGAGAGAGATGCCTAGAGCTTGGCATGCGTGCCTTTGCTCTTGACAGTGGGCTGGGGCAGAATAAATTAGTCTGTCAATAAAAACTTGTTCAGGAAGGGCACACAGTAGCTACTGTGTTTAAAAATAATAATGCTGTGGCTAACGAGATGAAACCACCCGCTACTTCTGTTAACGGCAACCAACCACATACAGAGAAAATAGCTGAGGTGAACTCAGTGCTATTGTAAGCCTTGCAGCCTAGATTGTTTTTTCACCTCTAATACCCACTTACCTGATGGCAGGCCCCTTCCTTTAAAAGGGCTAGCACAAGGCCTAGCTATGAGAGTTGTGTTTTGGTTGTAGCTCAGTGGGACTGCTCCATTGCTGAGTACCAGAGCACAGGAGGGAGGGTTGCATTGCCCTGTTCCCACCCCATGGTGGTATGTAGCTGCTCCAACGCGGCTGAGCTCTGAGGAGCCACTGGGAATCAAGTGCTCCCCAAACCTCCCTCCGCAGCTTTGGGCAAGCAGCGCTCCTATTAACTCGCTCTGAAGTCATAGGTGGAAATAACATCTTTCTTTCCTCACCAGATTGGCTTTTTGTGAGGATTAATGGTTACAAAATGTTACACAAGCAGCTATTAGTGTTTTTATTGTTAGATGACATTCAAGTGACCTTCCAGTAGAGAAAGCCAACTCACTTTATGAAATACCAGTCCTAAAAGGCAGTAAATGTGCCAAGTTTATTGGTTGACAGTGACAGGATTCGTTTGGCTTTCAACTGTATTGGGTTACCTATGCTAACCAGGGAGAGTAGTGATGAGCAGAGGGGGCTGGAGAACCCTGATAAAGGCAGAAGAAGGGGAAATGCAGGAATCTGTCCAAGATAGAGGTAACCAGAGTATGCTGTCCTTCCAAGGTGGATGGCACAGGTGAAAGCACAGCATGGGATGAGAAACCGAACCACTGTTGCAGATTAACTGAAATGCAGTTAATGAATCCTGAATCATGTTCCCAAATTGCAGTACAGCCTACTTTGCTCACAAGTACAAAGGTGATTCCCAGTCTTCTGCAGATAACCCCCAGACTGGGTTTTGCTGTCAAATAATAGCAGAGTAACTTAGTTAACTCCCTAAGGTGCTTTCGACTTCTGCTCCTTCAACTCTCCAGCCTGCCTCCTGGAGATGTTCCAGCATGCACTGTGCTGTGATGTCGCAGCTACCACGTGGCTCTTAGTGGCAGGGTCAATGTTTTAAGCAGGATTTCTACAGTTCTACAGTCTGTTTTATTTCCAAAGCTATGAGCTGCCTTCGTTCTCCAGCCAAGCTCTGCTGATTTGGTTTGATGTGTGCTGGGGCATCCCTGGGTGATTGGTTTACTGCCCTGTCCCTGTTAGGGGAAGGGATGCATAGTTGGACAGCTGCCAAAGCCATCCTCTCAAAATAATTGTGATCTCATGTTATTCCATTTTTGGGTTAAAAAGAAGAAAAAAACCTTTTTATTAATGTGTAAATATGCCTTACCTATTGCTGCTGCTCACAGGCTAGCAGTAAGCACCGAACAGAGGTTTCTGTAACCTGCCCCATCTTCAATCACTGCTGTCTGTTGCAAGACTATAGAAATGAAGGTTGTGGACCAGCAGTCCTTTCTGTGTCAGTAACCCTTGTGACTCACATGGCAGTACTTATGTGAGTAAAAGCTGCTGGAAAATCTCTTCTATTTAAACTCGGGGAAAATGTCCGTATCAGATTAAATGTTCTTTTAAGGTAGGAGAAACCAGATGCCTAAACTTGTTAACAGCATGACACAGGAGCCTAGATAGGAGGGACAAGAGGCAGGAGAGGTTGCACTGCCAGTATGTGCTCCAAGTAGAGTCCCTGAGGACAACTGTTTGGGAAGGAAGAGGCCTTGTGAGTTGTTTAAGATACATCAAGGAGGTTTATCAGTGCCTATCATATCCTTTACTCACAGGGAATACTACTTTTTGCTTACTGATGGATGGGGATGAACCAGGATCTCCTTGTGTTCCAGGTGTTCTGGAATAGCAGATTGGCTTAAGTGGAAAGTCTCCAGATAGAAAGTAGATCTGCTCAGGAGGTTTAACTAGCATAGATTTGGGTGACAGCACTAGGATGGCAACACATAGTGGCTAACGGGTGGAATGGGGGGCACTGTCATCTGAAGGAAAGCGCATCTTTAACCTTTGTCTTCCCTCTCTTTTCAGGGATAATTCAAGCTTTCGAAATACAAAAATCACATTGTGAGAACAAGAGTTGGCACTAAGCTCCTCTCTCCGTGTTGAAAGCACTGAGAGGTCTCCACCAGTGCCCACCGACCTCTGAAGGGACTCATGGGCCACTCTCTTGCACTCCTCTTTGGAGGAAGGATCCATCCAACGCCCTCCAGCAGCGGTGATAATAGAGGCTGATCTTGTCATACACAAACTTTTTTTAGCAGCGGGGCGGGAGGCCAACCTTTCAATTAGCAGCGTGCCCTTGGGGCCGCATCTTGCAGCACTTTCCTGTCTTTCTCTACATGGCATGCAGGATCTCTGGGATTCTGCCTTGATGTCAGAGCCTTTTGCTGAGGGATACCAGTATTAAAAATCTCTCTGCAGCTGGGAGGAGCTTCCCAGTTGAGAGTCAGCCCCATGGTTTGCAAATGCACCCCTTTCAGCTCTGCCAATAAATTATTGGGTCTCTTTGTTTCTTTCAGTCTCTCTTTTTTTGCTTTGTCTAAAAATCAGTGTGATGGTATTTCTGTAGTCTGTGGTAAGGCTTCAGGTCTGCTTCTGCTAGTTCCATGAGGCATCTTCCCCTGAGCTGCCACCTACATGGCTCCTCTGAAGCAGCAAAGCACCACAAGTGCCTGTATTGACCTAACTCCACAGTGTTTGTGGAATTATTTGGGCACAAGAGTGATGGATACACCGGCTTGCTTAAAAAGGTACTTTCTTTGCTCCCACCCCTTATTTGTGCTCTGTGGTTAATAGGGTTGTGTACCCAGCCCTTCTTGCTGGAGAGAGGGGTGCAAGCTGCTTTTAAACTAGGACAAGGAGGTGTTTGGTGTCACTTAATTGCCTTGACTTCTGAACCAACAGCTCTGCCTGGTGTTGGGTCCACGGAAAGGTGGAATGCAGGGCCATGAGTGCTTGTGTGGGTGGGCTGAGTTGTGATGCACTGTCCTGAGGTTTGCAAGTCCTCAACCATCTGGGAAACTGGCTGCCCCAGTGGCTGTAGCAGAAGAGGGTGATGGCCCAGGCTTTGTCACTTATAGCTGTGTGAAAGCTATGATGAGAATCAGAAGGGGGACAGCAAGTGACCCCCTGTCTCCTGTCCTCCAGGGCAAGGCTAGATTGATGGGTTGTTGCCTGGAAAGCCAGCATGTCTGCAATTGAGATGCCACAGAAACAATAGGAGCTAATTATTTCCTCTGATTGTGTTCAACTACAACGCTAATTGTACTCATTAACAGCTCTAGCCTTTTCCCCTCTTCCTTGGGGAATTGTGCAGTCGCTTTTCATTTTTAATAGAGCCTTTGCACTGGGTGGGAGGGGGCACCTGCAGCCAGAGCTGGGGCACAACTCCTGCCCTGTGCGTTCTGCACAGTCCCCTGGGCGAAGGGCTGCTTGGGCCAATTTGGTAGCAACCGCAGAACTGGCAGCCTGTGTCTGGGACAATTACCAGCCTTGGGGACCAGGGGACTTTCAGCCGCATGACTCTGACTGCAAATTCCCCACATTATTGGAGTCCAGACTGAAAGCAGCCAGGACAGTCTGACACATTCACAGCCCTCTGACGGGCTCGTTTTCCCTCATCCCATTGGGGATGTCAGTCCTAGGGCATCTCTAGAAATGTCCAGCACGGTGAGTGATTACTAACTGCTCCCCATGGTCAGGCAGTTTGTGCCTGCTGGCGGGTGGCTGGGCAGGGTGGCAGGGCACAGCTTCCCTCGCTGTAGCATCCCTCTTCATGATTCTTGAGACCTCACTGCCCCATTCCTCTCCTTGCCACTTGTTTGCCACCAGCTTTCAACCAAATGCTCTATTACAGGCACGGTTTGTTTTTCCTGCTGTGATCAGGTACTACTATGGCTGCTACTTAAAATTCTTTTTAAATACAGCTCTCCCCTGCTGCTCTCTGATATTTGTTAGGGGGATTTAGTTGTAATTACATTTTGGCAATCTAAGCAAAAATAGCTTGCAAGGCAAGACTGAAATACTAGCTGCAGGCTCCTTTTATCCACAGCGCGTTTAGCTTCTTGCAGATGACATCACTTAGGACTTTAGTCCTGTTGTTGTGCCCAGCTGTGCGTCATGTCCACCTCTGCTATTTCATGTTCTCACCCACTTTTCCCCTCTGATGCCTTGCATCTAAGCTGGTGCAGATGAGTGCAGGCTTGCTATTAAATCTGAAAATGCTGTGGTCCTGCTGTGTTCACCTTTAAGTGCTCCTTGTGAGTGAGCTGTGGAAGAGCCCTTCCATGGAGGACTGTTCCTGTCTTCCTGCTGCTGTGGTTGGGATTCAGAGCCCTCAGCACTGCTTCCTCTTGTTCTGTTTGAGGGGAGCGAGCTGTCTGGGTTATGGAGCTTGTCCTCTTTAATGCTATGACTTTTCTTGAGGTCAGAAGAAAAATGGTGTTTGATCAGTGCAAAGCATGAGGTTTAGTGCCTTCCTGGGGCTGGAGAAGGATGGAACAAGACTGTTTTTTGAGCAGGGCTTTTGGGTGGTGGTTTACTGTGTCCTGCTAATGAGGGTGATGAAAAGATGGCTGTGGGCTGTTCTGGGAGGGGAGAGGGCCTCTGTCATGCCCTAGAGAAAGGTTTCAGATCCTTTTCCTTCAGGAAGCAAGCCTGGATCCACTGGAGCCCCAAATCTACTGTGAGTCATGACCTGCCCTGCTCCACCTGTCCTGAAGGCTTTGCCCACCCTTAAACTTGCTCAAATCCCTGCCTAGCAGCCTCAGGGAAACCAGCAGAGCTTTAAACTCTTTTTGGCTCTAGCATCCAGCCCTAGGGCATTTCTTTCCCCAGGGGATCCTGGCTGAGTCAGGCTGGTGAGTCCTGGGTGCCTGTGGTTACTGCTGGCCAAACTTTGGCTGCTGATGGCTAGGTTGGGCTTGGCCAGGGGGTTCATGGAGTGATGGTCATGGTGCTGTGGGTGTATCTGAGCTGGCAGGAGATCTGCCACCCAGCCCAGGCAGACAGAGTCACCAGTTTTGAGAGGGGAGCAGGGGGGGATGATTGCAGGGGCTGTTGTCCCCTGTTAGCACTCCTCAATGTGAGGTGGGTACACAGGGACTTATGCCAGGATGGGATGACTTTTCTCACTGCAGCTCACCCTGCCTCTCTCCAGCACCCTTCCAGCTCCAGTTGGAGCGACCTGCAAGGCGGTCCCCTCTCCCTGGTTCCTGTAGGATGCATCTATTACCCAAGACCCATGGCATCCTGGCCAAAGCTTTTGTTGTCTTGTCTGTGGTGCGATGATAAACCCTGAGGTCTTTGGAGGGCAGGTAAAATCACTTCGAGGTGGTGGAGCACATGGTTTCTTAGCATGCCCACAAATGGGGGCTCCTGCTGGGCTGGAAGAGCTTTCCAATTGTGTGGTATGGATGTGCCAACGACTTTGCTTGTCCGCAAGAAGATGAACTTCTACAGAGGGAGAAGAAGTGGGGGGGCAGTCTCTGGCCCTGTTTAGAGTCATCATCCCCTGATAGTGGGGTGTGGGGGAACCAGGAATCAATGGGAAATGGCTGGGCAAAAGCAGCTTGGAGCTGATTGATTCTGCATCTAGTGCCCTTTTCGGGGGGGGGAACCCAGGGTCTGTGAACATGCCCTGTGCTACCCACTGTCTGTGTGCACATGAGCGGCTGGGGCATTTCCAGTGCCTTCCTGGCACCCAGCCCCCTCCTGATGGGCACCCTGGGCCTGCGGCCCCAGGATTGCAGTGTGGTGGGAGGTAGCCTAACTTATGACTGGAGGGGGAACCTGCCTTCCTGGGCTTGGGGCTGTGGGCAGGGGTCCCAGGCTATGCCACCCACATGGAAGGCATGGGAGCTGCTCCCTCCACCCCCGAGAAACTCATGGTCCATTTTGCTATCCTCACAGAACCCTGGTTATCTCTTACAGATACTGGGGCTGCCTGTGTGGGATGTGACCTGGGCAGTGGGGCAGGAGGTACCACCTCTGTCAGGGCACTGGGTGCTTGGCCAGCTCCTCTGCACACCCATGCCCAGGTAGGTGGGCACCATCTCTGCCCTCTCTGAGGCACTGACCTGGAGCAGCAGGGCTGGTGGCCCAGGTGCCCTGGATCCACATGGTCTCTGCACTGTGGGCATCATGTCTTGCAGAGACGGGGTAGGAAAAGTCACCTTGCAGAGAGCAAGGAGCTGGGTGGTATGGCCAGAGACATGGCTCCTGGCCGCAACCAGGAGCATCCGAGAGGGGATGGCTTGGCTGCTGTTTGCTTCTCCCCTCTTTCCTTGCCTGTGGTGCCTCGGCTCTGGCAGACAGTGCTCAGGAGCTGGTTGCTGGCAGTAAAGACTCTCATCCTCTCCCAGCAGCAGCTGAGGCACTGAGATGGAGATGCAGCACATCCCAGAGCTGAATGCAGGCAGTGTGAGCTGGACTGCAGAGGTGCAGGCACAGGCAGCTGGCCTCCACTGTGGGGTAAAGCAGAGGGGGGGACTGCTGTGCTGGGACCCTCACCCCAATGCGGGCTGTGTCCCAGGCACGTGGCCAAGCCAGGAGCGACTTGTCCGCTCCATGGCTCCATCCCCCAGCCCGAGGGGGCAAGTTTAGGGGGTGGAGAGCTGCGATGCCCAGTAACCTTCAGCAGCAACCACCATCATCTCACCCCACAGTGTAGGTTCCTGGGGGTCCTGTGTCAGCTCTGCGGAGGTCAGAGTGCCAGGCAAGCCCTGTGCTGCCCACCACCCTGGCAGTGCCAGCCAAGACCACTGTGGGTCACAGTTGGGGCTGTTTGCAGCCTTCCTCCTGCCATGTAGCAAGAACCACTTGGTGCCCAGCAAACCCTGGCCCAGGCCTGTGGGCTACTAGTAACCCCCTTCACTCCCCTCAGTGGCACACCCCACAAAATGAGGCAATCTCCCTGCATCACTCAGCTCTGGCAGTGATGTGCACTGGGGCAGTGCTGCCTGGAGCTTGGGGTGCAGGGTGATGTCATCAGGCACCAGCCAAGGGATGTGGTCCCTCCTACCTGGGCAGTAAAGCACCATGGCTGCAGTCAGCTGGTCTGGCAGCCCCTCAGCCTCCCTGCCCTGCCCGCAGAGCCCCGCTGCCCGCTGGCACTCCTCTGCTGACCTCCTGCATCTCCCCCACCAGGCAGGACAAAGCTGGGGGGTGCTGGGCCCAGAGATCAGTGAGGGGCATGGGGGGACACAGCATTGCTGGGGGGAAAGTACCCATCCCTGAGGCCCAGGCTCTTCCCCACCCCAAGCCACTTGCCTGAGCTCACCGGGCAGCTGCCCCTGGGAGCTGTGACTGGGGGTCTTCGAGCTGGCAGGGGATAAATGAGGGAGGAATTATCTGCCCTACATCCCATCTGTGGCTCTGCTGCTGCCCTGGGATTGGGTTGTATCCATGATTCCTGCCCCACCATTGTCATGGCAAGGGATAGCGGGGGCCACATTTGCCTTGGGGTTGAATCTGTGATTGTGTATCTGGGGAATGTGGCCCTCGCTGCCAGCGCTGGTGCACTGCCCACCAGATGCCTGACTCGGCTCTTGTTCGCCCCTTGTTCCATCTCGCAGCATCCTCGTGGGGTGCTGGGGAAGGGTGGCAGGCGTGCACGGTGCCTGTCCTCAGCCATGTGCCAGCCCTTCGTGTATGCAGGGGAAACAGTCTGGCTGCGCGAGAGGGATGACCCAAGCAGGGCTGATCGGTGGGCATGCAGCAAAGACACCACATAGGTCCATGAGAGCACCACGGGGTTTACTTCCACGTTCAGCACAAGCATGGCCACCCCACACTCCGCCCTTCTGTACCACCACCGCTGCTGGGAGCCCTGTGACCTCCAGCTCCTCCCAGTGCTGTGTGTGGCACCAGGAGCTGCTGTGCCTGCAGAGATCTCAGCTGGGCAGGCTGGTCTGCAGGTGCCCAGCCCCTGGCATTGGTTGTGGGCTCCTCCTCGGACAGTCCCCACAGCGGGAGGGCTGGCAGGCACATGCGGGCATCACTATGGCAGGTACTTTTTGGGATCACCAGGGAAGGGCAGGGCGGGTGCTTGGTTGAAGCGAGCCATGAGGAAGATGCCAATGGTGCCACACACAAAGAGGGAGGCCATGATGAAGAAGCAGACGCGGTCGATCACCCGCCCCACCAAGATCCACTCTTCATTCTCCTGCAGGAGGCACAGGGAGTGGTGAGGGGCTGCCGGGGGTGTCCCCCACATGGCAGCGTGGTGCTGGCCCTGGATGCCCTCCCGAGCTGCCCCATCCCCAACTCACACTGCTGAAATCGTTCTGCTCCCGGGTGGCGTTGGCGATGTGGTTGCAGGCGTCCACGCAGGCGCGGATCTCAGGGCCTGCCTCCTCCAGGCTGTGGCAGAAATCTTGGGCAGAGCCACTCTCCAGGCCACGTCCTGCAGGCAGGAGGGACAGCCCAGCAGTCACCAGCAGGTGCCCAGGTAGCTTGGAGCATTGGCTGGCCTGGCAGGAAGATGCCAGCCTGCCCCGGGCACCTGGGGCACTCACCAATCTTTTCCAGCACGGTTTTCATCAGCCCATCCCTCTCCTTCTGCTTTTCGAAGAGCAGCTCAGTGCGGGCTTTCCAGAGCATGTACTCGTCGGCTTTCACCATGAGCCCCAGGGAGCTGCGCCTGCGGGCGGCCTGCGGGGACCCCGCCGCCTCCTCGCGCCGCATGTGCATGCCCAGGTAGCGGGGCAGGTGGTGCAGGCACACCTGGGCACAGTGTCACCCACGGGGCCAGCAGGCAGGGACCTCACCCCCCTCTGCTTCCCGAGTCACCCGGTGGGTGCGATCAGGTGCCCCCCACATTGCCCAGGGCATCCCCATGTGCTAGTGGGATGCCAGGCTATGTGTCCTTGGTAATGGCCTGGTGGCTCAGTGTGGTCCCTTGGGGACATCTAGGGCCCCTCTTTTGCCAGGACTTGCTCTCAGACTAAGGCGCGCCACCACCCTGCTCCATGAGGGGGACCACCCTCTGTCCTCAGATACCCACCCTGCCCCATGAATAAGAGGGCTGGGATAGAGGCAGGTACCTGGCGCACTCTCTGGGACATGGAGTGAGTGTTGGGCGTTCTCAGCGAGACGTTGAGGACGATGACGGCATTCACCACAATCACCACAGTCACCACCATGAGGAAGGTCAGGTACCTGGAATGGGGCATGGGGCCACGCTAGCTGTGGGGCTGTTGGGGCCTCAAGCTGTGGGCATGCAACACCTGGCTTGGTGTCCTCCCAAGGTGGAAATTCAGAGTCCAACCAACAGTGGGACATGGGCATTTGGTAGCCTTGTACCAGCCCTATGTGTGGAGGGATGGGACGTGGCTGCCTGTGTCCCCTACTCTGCTGCCCCTTGCTCGGGGGGGGGGGGGGGGGCTGGCAGGGCCGGCACCCCATCCCTGTGTGGGTGCTGGCGTCCGTCACTTACTTCCCAATGAGGGGCACAGCCTGGGACGTCTCAGGCACCTTCTGGGCAATGAGGAAGAGGAAGACGGTCTGGGCCAAGAGGACGTTGATGGAGACGGTGCATTTCTGCCCTCCCGCTGTTGAGGAGGGGCAAAGGCAGAAGTTGGCCCAGGGCAGTGGTGCAGGCATGGCCCTCCTTTGGCAAAGGGCCTGCCCCGACCCCAGCCCCAAAGCTGAACCAGCCAAATCCTGATACAGAAGTTTAACCCTGAGGTATCTGGAAATTCATCCCCCCCACCCAAATATTGCAGGATGAGAGGGGCACCTGCATGCCCAGCCACACCAGCAGTGGGAGTGAGATGGCACGGGCGATCCCCAAATGCGAGGGGACTGATGGCCTTTCCTCACCCAGTGCTGCCTCCCTTGCCCACACAGTGCCCACCGTGGGCATGGCGCCAGCATGTACCTTTGGCAGGCAGAAAGTAGACCAGCACAGCCATGGAGGAGATGAGGACGCAGGGCACAATGATGTTGATGATGTAGAAGAGTGGCTTGCGTTGGATGATGAGGTAGAAGACAACCTGCTGGTACTGGATGTCATCTGGGGTGAAGTGCCCTGCGTTGATGATCTTCCGAGCGGGACGGTGCTTTATGGCCCATTCGCCGTTCTCTGCCATGCAGCGGTGCTGCGTGAGTCCCCGTGCCGCGCTGGGGGCTGCTGGCCCCTGTCCCAGTGCCAGGAGGAGGGCAAGCCTGGTGCTCGATATGGGCACCACGTTGGGCATGGCTCAGGGCTGGTTTGGGGAATGGGGCTAGAGCCATTTCGGGGAGGCAGAGGAGGGAGATGAGCACGGAGCAGTGGGCCAGGGTACCAGGGCATAATATCCTTGAAAGAGTTAAGAAGGGGCAGCTGGGCACCCACAGGGCACGTTGGGCACCGCGGGGTTGGGGGCTCCCAGGGCAAGATGCCCACGGGGCTGGGAGTCCCCCCGGCGCCTCACTGCCAGGGAGCCACAGGGGGAAGTCGAGCACGACACTTGATTACGGCGCGTTGTTTCCCCCCCACTGTCAGCGGGAGCAATAGATTTTTCCCAATCAAGATCACTGCTCGGGCCAGTAATGAAAAAATAAATCTCGCTGCCCGAAAAGCATTTTGTTCCTTCAATATGCAATTAAAATGTGATGGAAAACGTCATCGTTTGGCCGTGACAGCTACATTCCCAGCATCAATCAAGCTCCCAGGAGCAGCGCTCTCTGGGAGAGATTGCCAGGCGGTGAGAGCCCGAGACAGGGGGGTTAGCAAAACAAATCTCACCCGCATTCCCGCTTTGACTAATAACTTAAGTGCCGGTGTAATGGCAAGAGCTGCTAATAGCTCCCTGCAGCCCTACTTTTGGCAGCCACCAACCTCACCCCAGGCCTGCTCCATGCCCACCACACCGGGATGCTCTTCCTCGTGCCGCGGAGGTGGCCCGACCTGGTGCCCGGCAGTGGCGTTACCTGTGAAAGCCTCGGGGTCGATGGCGATCCACTCCACCGTCCGGCCGTCCTCCTCCGTCAGCAGCAGGTTGATTTCGTTGGCGCTGTAGGTCTGGGACCTGGGGAGGGATGAGGGGTGGCTGAGGCTGGTGCCAGCAGGGTATGCACCGTGCCGCCCCGGGAAAGGGGGCCGGCAGGGTCCTGGAGCCCACCCATGGCCCCAGCTCAGCCACGGTGCCCTGTGCAGCCGATGGACCATGGGATGCCAGGGACTTGTCAGTGGTGCTTGCCCGCCCCAGGGCTCGTTGCAGGATTCGGGGGTGGGGGGGGGGGTGCATGCTGTCCTTTTCCTCGTGTCCCAGCAAGATCTTCCACATCGCCCGCCCCATGCTCACTGGAAGACCAGGGTGCAGTTCTGCCAGTCGAAGGGGAAGTAGGTGACATGGATGGCGCAGGAGCTGCGGTAGATGGCAGGGGGCAGCCAGTAGATGCAGCCATCGGGGGACACCAGCACGTTGGTGTAGAGGGTGATTTCGAATGTCCCGTCGATGCTGGGCAGAAAGGGCAGGATCAGTCCCAAACCATGTCCCCCACAGCCCACCAGCTCCAGCACGGGGAAATGCCCCCAGCACCTGCTGCAGGGAGCCCTGCCCAGCCTCACTTGTTCTCCAGGACAACGTCGGGCAGCCAGACCATGGTGGAGGGCACCCGCAGCAGCTCGATGTTGTCATACTTCTTGGGGTCCCACCGCAGGCGGTAATCACACCATTGCTGGGGTAAGGGGAGCAGACGGGGGGGGTCACTGAGCCCCTCTTGGCCTCTCTCACCCACTCCGGGCTAGGAGCACTCGTAAGCCTCCCAGCCCGTGCTGCCCCCTGCAGCTGGGGGGCACCCATGAAAGGGGGTTTCAGTGCCAGCCTGCTATGGGGTGCCACCCTGAGGGGCAAGGTGGCCTGGGGCTCCTGCCCGGGGACAGGCACCACCTCAGGCCTCACCATCTCGATCCAGACGTTGGTGGTGAGGGTCTCCTCCCGCTCATTCTGGGAAGGAAGAGGGGAGACAGCAGCATTAGCACCCTGCCCACCTCTGCCCCATGGTCACCTGCTGCCCCCTGGCACGGGGGCAAAGGCAAAGCCTCTCCCATGCAGTGCCCGGATGCCGGGGCTCCTCTGCAGCATCACCCCAGCACCCCGGTGGCACAGGATGGGGCCATGGTGGCCCCGGGCACCCGCCTTGGGGTGGCCCTGCTCTCATAAAGGGTGGCTGGTGCAGGCAGCAGGGGCTGGTGCAGGGGGTATCTCACCAGGGAGATGAGGTTGGTGAGGGTGAGCTTGAGGGTGACATTGATGAGCTGGTCTCCACGCAGTGCTGGGCGCAGGTGGCGGTTGTAGTTGGCCATGAGGTCCTGGAGCAGCTTCTCCTCCTGGTTCCTGCAGCTCACGCCTGGGGAGGGTACGCACTGTGGGGCACCCCGGGGTGGAGGCACGGGGGCACTCGCAGGGCTACCTGGAGTCTGCTATCCCCAGGAGGTGCTGGCATGGCTGGGGGGGTGTCGTGGTGTGTGTGTGTGTGTGTGTGTGTGTGTGTGTGTGTGTGTGTGTGGCTACATGTGTGCACAGATGCCCAAGTGTGCCTGACGGCGTGCATCGGTGTCCCGGTGTGCAAGCATGCGTGTGTGGGAGCGGCCGTGCACGTGCAGCGTATGAGCGCAGCGCCGGTGTGCTTGCACACCCATGGGCGTGGGAGTCTGTGCCTCAGCGGTGCTGTGCACCCGCGTACAACCCCACACACCCCAGGGACCCCACCGGGGCAGGACACAGGGGCTGCAGGCTGTCGGCACAGGGACCACCCCCCCCCCCCAGGGTGGCGGTGCACATCGCTGTGCGCCCCGGGCGACAAACCCCCAAGAACTGCCCAGGCCGAGGGAAAGGGGGAAGACTGGGTGCCCCCTCCGGGCCTCTCCCCCAGGGTGGGCACCCCTTACCTGCCAGGGCGCAGAGGGCCAGGAGGAGACCGGGGCAGCGCATGGCGGGGGCCGCAGAGTGGCAGGGCCTCGGCTCCGCTCGGCGCCCGCACAGAGCTATTCTGGGCCTGGCGCCTGGGCGGCCTGGACAGCCCAGCTGTCCTCACCGCCCTCAGCTGTTCCCAAAAACAATGCGGGCCGGGGCGGGACAGGCAGGGGCCAGACCCCCGCAACCCCCCGACTGGCTGATGCCAGTTTGCTGGAAAGCGCCTGGTGACACCTTGTGCCCCGGGGGGGGGGGGGGGGGGGGGTGTTGGTATCTGCTGCAGGGCTGGGAGGCAAATGTTCTCTGTACCTCAGTTTCCCCATCCCCCAAGCAGAGGGGTGCATCTCCCCGCCGCACGCCTGTGGGACCGGCGGAAAGCCCTGCACCCATGGGTCACGGAAAAGAGGCAGGTGCTGCGAATGCCTCAGCAGTGCCCTGTGCCTCCCAGCGGTGCCTATTTGCCCCCCGGTTCAGGCAGAGCCCAGGGAGTGATGCCCATCTGGGTAGTGCTGGTGGGAGAGGGGGCTGCGCCCCCCTGAGCACCTCCCTCTGGGGCAGGAGTTCAAATCCCACCAGAGCCTGTGAGAGGGAGGTGGATTCCTGGCTCGGCGGAGAGGATGTGACAGCTGTCCCAGGCCACCGCCAGTGGGGGGACGTCAGCCATGCCTGTTGTAACCGGAGCCCTGGCCTCCTGCTGCCAAGTTGGGGACAGAAACACTCCCATCCCCTCCAGCCTGGCGCTGCGGGATGGGGCATGCCGGGAGGGAGATGCTGGTGCCTCTGGGCTGGGAGAGGAGGGTCTCGTTTCCCTGGCGGGCATGGGGATGGGACGTGGCACTGATGGCACTTCTCCGACTGGCTGGGTTGGCAGGTGTCATGTGGGGGGCTTGTCCCCTTTTCCAGCCCTTCCTGGCACAAGTGCTTGATCCACTGCACTACCCAGGGCTGCTGCTGCTGTGCCCTGAAGGGAAACTCCACTTCCCCCTTCACTGACCACAGCTGAGGACCCCCATGCTCAGGACACCTAACACTGCAGATGGGGCATGGTGGGTGCCCAGCACCCACCCTTTCCCTGGGCACCCTCCGGACCTGGCATTGCCCTCCCCAGTGTGTGCGTGGTGTGCTTAGGGGAGCCCTGTGCCCAGGGACACCGAGAGCAGCCACCAACTCAGCCCCCTGTGGCAAGAAAAGCTCAGCTTTATTTTCCCAGCTGGCAACACCACACCAAGGCAGCTGAGTGGGAAGGGCAGTTTCCCCCCCCACCACCCTCCCCCCCACCCTAGATGTAGCGCTTGTTCTTTTCGCAGTAGTCGTAGGGGTCTCCGGCGAAGGGCAGCGGCGGCGGGTGGTTGTAGATGCCCATGAGGAAGATCCAGAGGGTGCCCACCACCAGCATGGGCGTGATGAGGAAGAGGCAGAGCCGGTCCACGGTGCGGGCCACGCGGTACCAGTTGTCCTTCTCCTAGGGAAGGTGGGCAGCGGATGGCACGGCAGGCATGGGGAGTCCCCATAAGCAAGGAGGGAGAAGCTGTGGGCATCATCTGCCCCCGCTGTGCCCACGGCACCCACCTCGTTGTAGCTGTTCTTCTCCCGCATGTGCTGCACGATGAAGTTGGCGCTGTCGACGGCCGGCTTCAGCTGCTCGTAGACCTGGTCGTGGCCAGCATCTGTGCCAGGCAGTGCCAAGCCTGGGGGCATGGGAGCCATGAGATAGGTCCCCGGGACAAGGCGCTCCAAAAGGTGGCCCCAAAGGGGAGGTGACCCTTGCTGGGCACCCTGGCTCTGCCACCCCCAATGCCCCCCCAGTCCTCACAGGCAGGGGTGATGCGGCTGGCCAGCCCGTGCCGCTCCGACTGCTTCTCGAACATGAGCTCGCTGCGGGACTTGACGCTGAAGTACTCCTCTGCCTTGGCGATGTAGCCGGCTGAGCTGCAGCGCCGGATGCGTGGGGCACCCGCTGGGCTCTCGGCTGGCTGCGACATGTGCAGCAGACGGGGCAGGGTCTCCAGGAAGACCTGGGACACAGGACCAAGGCGTCACAGCTGGGCATGGCACCCAGTGCCATGCTGACCCTGGGGTGGGCACCTCGTCCTCACCCTCCAGCCCCAACCAGGTGTGCAGCAGAAGACACCGAGCCCTTTGTGGTGGTGCAGATGGGGGACTCTGATGCTGTGCCAGGGCAGTGATGCCCCATACCCTCCATGGGGCATGGTGCCACCCCTGCTGCTTCACCCACCAAGCCTGCTAATCCATGGCTATTCTTCCTCAGGGGCACCCCAGCACCCCACTCACCTCTTTGACCCAGTCAGACATGATGTGGGTGCTGGGAGTGCGGAAATGGAAGTTGAGTACCACAACGCAGATCACCACCACAGCTGTCACCAGCAGCATGATGAAAAGCAGGTACCTGGGGGGGGGGGGGACAGACCACTCAGCCCTGTTCTCCTCCACTACAGGGCTGGCATCACCATTGGAGGTGGGCACAGACAGAGTCACCCTCTGCCACCCCTCAGGCTCCAAGATGCCAGGTGGTGGCCAGGACTCACTTGCCGATGAGGGGGATGGCGTGGGAGGTGGCAGGCAGGCGCTGGGAGACAAGCAGGAGAAAGACGGACTGGGCCAGGAGCACAGAGATCACCAGCGTCATCTTCTCACCACCTGGAGAGCAGGTGAGCTCAGGGCAATCCCTGCCTCTGGTCCCCCTCCCAGTCACCCCAGTGCCGTGATCCCTCCCAGTGTCCCCTGTGCTGGGATACCCTCCCAGTGTCCCACCCCAGGATACAGTGCCCCGTGTAGGGTGCTCTGGTTTAGGGGTGCCCTACATGGGGTATCCTGTGCCCTGCTCAGGGTGTCCCCTGCCAAGGTGTCCATCCAGGATGATGGGTTCCTCATCCCTTGTCTGGGGTGTCCTGGTGCCAGGGTGCCCCTGAGGTGTCCCTGTGCCAGGGTGCCTTGTGCTGGGTGTTGGGATGTCCCTATGCCCCAAAGCCTTGTGTGGGTTATGGGGGTGTCCCAGTGCCCTGTGTGGGGTGTCCCCATGTCCCAGGGTCCAGTGCAGGTGTGGGATGTGGGGTGCCCCATGGGGTGTCCCCGTGCCCAGCACAGGTGCCGAGGGGCTCGCTCACTGTCGGCAGGCAAGTAGAAGACGAGGATGACCATGAAGGCAATGAGGACGCAGGGTGTAACAATGTTGATGACGTAGAAGAGCGGCTTGCGCTTGATGATGAGGTAGAAGGTGATGTCCTGGTGCTCGCTGCTCTCGGGGGGGTTGTTGGGGTGGATGTTCTTGCGGGCTGGGCGGTGGATGATTTCCCATTCTCCGTTTTCTGCCAGGGCACACGGGATGGCAAGTGGCAGGGGGGAAACCCAGCCATGCCTGTCCTCCCCAAGCCCAGCCCACCTGGGGCCTCACCATCCTTGAGAGCAGCACCCGTCCTCCCTGCCCCACATAGGGATAGTGTCAAACCTGGCGGGATGGGTGCCAGGGCACCAAAGCCCTGCATACCAGGGTGTCCTGGTGGTGGGCTGCCCCTGTGCCCCATATGGGGCTCCCCCGTGCCCTGTACGAGGTGTCCTGGTGGTGGAGCACCCCAGAGCCCTGTACAAGGTGTCCTGCTGCCATAGGCCATGGAAGGAGGTGCATACGTTACCTGTGAAGCCTTCGGGGTCGATGATGATCCACTCCACCCGGTAATACTTGCCCGTCTCCATGTCACTCTCCTCCTTCAAGTGCATGCTGATCTCTCGAGCGTTGTATGCCAGCGAGCTGGCCCAGAGGACAGGCGGTGAGGGTCTGTGCCCACTGCCGCATCCTTGCCACCCACCTGCCCCAGCCTCTGGCATGATACCAAGGGCCCCCCTGAGCCACTCCACAGAGCCCTGCCTGGCTGCACCCGGACCTGCACCCGGGAGAGGCATCCACCCCAGGGCACACTGGGGGCTGGCACTGCCCAGATCCTCACTGCAGAGGGCACACGTGTGCAGTGACATTTTGGATGCAGTGGGAGGGGTATCTGGGCACCCCAGGGTGCAGCACCCCTACCCCGGGCTCTTCTCCTCACTCCCATAACTCAAACGTGTGCCGCTTGCTTGGGGACCAAAACTCTTTTTTGGGACTGTGCTGGCAGTGGGGGAGCCTGGTGCCCTGCTGCCCTCCTGCCTGCGCTGGCCCGGCCCCTGCCAGCCCAATGGCACCTGAATTTGAGGGTGCAATTCTGCCAGTCGAAGGGGAAGAAGTCGACGTTGATGGGGCAGGTGCTGCGGAAGATGGCGGGCGGCAGCCAGTAGACATAGCCCGTGCTGTAGACGAGCACGTTGCAGTAGTAAGCGATCTGGAAGAGCCCGTCATTGCTGCACCGAGAGAGAGCGAGGTGGGCACCAGGGCCGGCTGGCAGCGCAGGGTGGCCCCCCTTGGCATTGCGGATGGCTTGACCGCTCTGACCAAGGATGCCGGTCACCCCACCGCAGGTGGCTGGAGGTCTTGGCCAGCCCAGGGTGGGGGTGCAGAAGAGGAAACTGAGGCACAGCTCACTTGTTCTCCAGGACGATCTCTGGCAGCCACAGCATGTCCGGTGGCAGGCGAAGCACCTTGACGTCCCCAAACTCAGACTCGTTCCACTGCAGGCGGTAATCAGTCCAGCCCTGGGAGGGGCAAGCCCCATGTCACCCCTCACCACACCAGGCTGCTCCGTTCCCATGCCCCAGGGCACAGCTGATGCCCTGGTGTCCCCCTGGCCAGTGTGCCATGGCAGGGGACAGCTGCCATGGCATGCTGCGAGGCTGCTGCCCAGGGCAGGGGGCTGTGGAAGAGGGAAGCAGGCAGGAATTTGGTAGTGCCAGACCCTGGCACACGCACCCCCTACTCACATGTTCAATCCACAGGTTGGTGGTGAGTGTCTCATCCGCTTCTTTCTGCAACGACAGCACGGTGCAGTGAGATGGCAGAGCCATACAGCTCGGCATTGTCCCGGCCTGGCCACTGGGACCCCCGGGTCACTGCCAGCCAGGGCATCTGAGGGAGAGACCCTTGGGATGAGGTGAGGCTGGAGGGGCCCTGAGGTGGCAGGTGCTGCCTGCTGGGGACTCACCAGCGAGACCAGGTTGGAGAGGGTGAGGGCCAGGTAGACGTCCACGGTCTGGTCGATGGAAACGACGGGGCGCACCTCCTTGTCGTAGCCCTTCTCCTCAAAGAGGTAGTGGATAAGCCGTTCCTCCTGGTTCACGCAGAGCCCACCTGGGGGATGCAGGGTCAGGCCCTGTCCCGTCTTGGGGGGTTACTGGGCTACCCAGTGCTGCCCCATGGGGATGCTTGGCAAGGGCAGGGTGGCGTAAGGATGGGGGAACGGGAACAGACCAGGGCGCTGCCGTGCCTGTGGCATACAGGGGCACAGAGGTAGACGTGCAGGAATGCACACATGCATGGGGCATGTGGGCACATCTGGCCAGGGACATGTGGCCAGGGACACAGACATGAGCACAGACATGCAGTGACACATGGACACACAGATATTGACTCCACGTGCACAGGGACAGAAGACACGCAGGGGGACAGCCAGGGTGGCACTGTGCACGTAGATGCACACACAGAGGCACAGACACACCGGACATGGATGTAGTGGCACCATGCATGCAGACAGATGGACACACACACACACACACACACACACACACACACACACACAGGGACACACAGATGCAGTGGCACAGTGTACACACACACACACACACACACGCATGGCTCAGGCAGGGACCCGGCTCTGGCAGTACAGGCAGGATGACGGTGAAGGCGATACTCAGCCATGCAACTCTGCTGGGTGATGCACATCAGCAGGACGTGGGGGCACTTGTGCCCAGCGGGGTCCTGCCAGCATCGCCCCAGCCCTGACCCCCATCAAGGGGCCTCAGAACCCCCCCACCAACAGGGCACCCCCCAGCCCTATGCTCACCCGCCAGCACCAGTGCCCAGAGCAGGGCCAGCCGTGCCGGGAGGCTCTCCATGCGGTGCCCGTGGTGCCCTCCCGCTCCGCGCCGTGCCGGGCCCCCTGCCACCTCCCTGCGTGCTGTCAGGGGACGGATGTCCGGCTGCAGGCAGGAGAGGGGAGATGGATGGTGCCAGGTGCTGAGCGGGAAGAGGGACAAGACCGGATACCAGCTCTGGCCCCCCCTCTTCCGGCACCCCGGGGACGGAGAAGGGGAGATGGGCAGGCGCAGCTGGTGTCGGCTGGCTGGATTGCGGTGTTCACCCCACCGCCCCTTGCCCGACACCTCTCCCGTGCCTGCTCCAGGACTTGCACCGCCGAGCGCTTGGAGGAGTGAGGTCCCTTCCTGCTGCTCAGCAGGTCCAGGGACACTGCTTGGGGGTCAGTGGGCACCGAGGGGCAATGTCGGGGCCCAGGCTCTCCGAAAGCAGGGAGGCAGAGATTTTGGCACCCATCAGTGCCCAAGGGCAGGGTTTTCCTGGCTGGGCACTGTCCCATCCCACACTGGTGGGCAAGGACACGCTTGGCCCTCCACCGGGCAGGAGGTTTCACACGGGTCCCCGAAGGGGATGGCACCGCGGTGGGCACTGGTTGCTGTGCTGAGAGGCACGGGGGTGCTTCCCCACGGCCCCTTCCCATGGTGGCTCAGACCCCTGGCACCGCACAGAAGCCCAGGGCTCTCCAGCTTGGCTGGGCAGAAGGACTGGGCAGGACCCCGCAGGCGCTGGTGCCAGCCCCCTCCTGCCTGCCCAGCAGTGCCCGAGGGCTGGGGGGCCAGGACCCTTGCAGAAACCAGGACCCTTACACGACCCCCCAGGCTGGGGGGCTGGAGCACAGCATCGATGCCAGGGGGTGTAAACTGACCCGGGGGGGGGCACTGCTCATGGGGATGGGGTGACGGGAAGGGAGAGGCAGCGGGCTGCTGTGTCACGCGCAGAAAGGCCCCCCCGGCGCCTGTCCTGCTGGCACCACGCGGCACAGCACTGCCCTCAGACTCGTGAGCTACTGCAAAATAGAGCCCTTCTTTATTGAAAAATAAACCCTTTTCTGTACAAATAAATAACAGCCCGGGTGATGCTGGGGAAACCGGAGTGGGGGAAGGGTCTGGCCAAGGCAGGGCTCCCAGGGGCGAGGAGTGCTGCAATCCCTGGCCGAGATGCTCCATTGCCCTGGGGAGGTCGGGCAGTGCTGGCAGCGAGAGGGAAACCGAGGCAAGACGTGGAACAAGAGCGTGGAATTGCCTGAGCCTGGGGGCAGTGGGGCTTGGAGGACATGAGAGACCCCTGCCTCAGTCCGTGTCCCCATGCTGGCATGGTGCCCCAGGGCACAGCGAGCACCGTTAGGTTTTCAAGGCCTCGAGCGCCAAGGCCACCAGTCCGGGCATGCTGCGGGCCAGCGAGTCGCTCTCCAGGCCCACGAGGCCAGCGAAAGCCGTGGGGCGGCCCCCCACCGTGGCTCGCACCTGCGCCCGGTACAGCCCCTTGGAGTTTTTGGAGCCCAAGTCCACCAGGATCTGCGAGGAGAGGAAAACACCATGAGGCCCAGGGTGGCCGCGCTGCTGGGTGGGGGGGCACGGCGGGGTGGCACCTGGCAAGCTGCAGGGCGGGCATCGCCTGGCTCCCCAAGGGGGACTCGAACCGGCACCTGGCTGCCAGCTGAGCCCCCAGGGTTTCACAGCCGGGCGGGCAGCGGGAGAGCCAGGCTGGGACGAGGCACTCACCTCCTGGAAGGTCATGGCCAGGTCCGGCTCGGGCACCCGCAGCACCCAGGCGTACAGCTCTCGCACCGCGCTGACCCTCACCGCCGACTCATTGAGGCCGGGGCAGCCTGGAGCCCAGGGGCGGGTGGGAGGGAGACGGGGATTTTGAGGGACGGTGGAGCAGTGGCACGAGGTGCCGGGCTGTGCCGGGGCACCCTGCTGTGACCAGGAACGCCTGGGCTCTTTCCTGGCCACCTCGGTAAGCCGAGGCAATGGTAGGAGAGGACCTCCAGGGATGTGGGAGATCTGTCATGACGCACAGGCTAAGCAGCCCCGGGACCAGGGTGCAAAGCCGAGACCAGGCTTGCCACCATCCCCATGGCCAGGGGCAGCACGTGACCTGGTGCAGGTCCTTCTGGGTGTGCTGGCACCCATTCCTGCAGTGGCCGGGGTGCTTACCTCGTCCCTCACCTGCCTCCTCCTCCTCCACCCTGGCCAACGTGGGCACCAGGTCGCGTTTCTCTCTCGGGCGCCCACCCGCTGCAGACCCTGCCACGGAGAGAGGTGTGAAAACCCCAGCAGGGACGCAGTTGCCGAGCACGAAGCCGGGCAGTGAAAGCCAACCCCAGTGGCCCGTCGTCCCCAACCTGCCTGCCTCCCGGGGCTCACGGCTCGGCACAGTGGTCCCTGCCGGGTCTCCGAGCGCTTGTCGTGGCTCCGTGGCTTCAAGGTGGGTGCCGAGGCCCAGCTCTGCCCGGAGCTGGGTGAGGAAGGCTCTGCCCTGGCCCACCAGCTCCTCCACCGCCTCCTCGCCCTGCTGAAGGGGACGGAGGAGCAGAGCAGGCCATGGGGCCCCCGTGGGGCGCCCGTGGGCACTGCCCGAGGCAGAGTGCAGGACACGGCAGGACTGGTGTCTGATGGGTTTTCAGGGACGTGCGTAGCTGCCTCGTGGCCACTTTGGGTCAAAGCCAAAGCTGTGGGGTCAGATCCATGTCTGTGGGGTTGGACCGATGACTGTGGGGTTGGAAACATGACTGAGAGGTTGGACCCATGGCTACGGGGTTGGACCCAAAGCTGGCTCTGCAGTGGTTGGACTGGGAGTACTGGTTTCAGCTGGGGAGGGCAAGACGCTCCCTCCGTGGTGGTGGAGATGGGGGTGCCACCCCCATGGGTGCCAAGGAATATCAGGGCCAAGGGACATTGGGAGGGACATGGGGGACTGCATGGTCTTGGTCCCCGCTGACACCGCCACCAGAGGGGCAGGGGGTCCCCCCAGCCCATCCCTTTCCAAATACCTGCAGGAAGAGCCACGTCTCCCCAGGCAGCTGCTCCCCATCTGGGGTGGGTGCCAGAGGGCTGCCCCCTGCCATGGCCCTCAGCGCCTCCACCCAGTCCTGCAGCCGGGGCCCCACAGCCTGGAAGAGCCCGGCGAAGGGGGGCGGCCACCCGGCCCCCTGCCTGCAAGCACAGCAGGGCCAGCTCAGGCGTGTGCCTGGCATCCCCAGGTGGCATCTGTCCCCCGGGCAGTGCCACCTGCCTCAGGACCCCCCGGCAGCCCTGGGTGCTCCAGGGGGCTGTGCCCACCTCCCTCCAGATGTGCCCAGGTTAGGGGGACCCCAACGCTTTGGGCAGGCCCATGGTGATGCCCACGGGCATCTCACCCACCTCCCCAAACCCTTCAGCCCCCTGCGGCCAGCCGTGCTCTGGTTTCCCCCCTTACTTGGTGAGGGGGGTCCGGGGTCCTGGTGCACCCTCCGCCGTGGGGCTGGGCTGGCCCCCCACCACGGCTGGGCCTGTTGGGACAACAAGGAGCGGGGCAGCAAGGGGGTAGGGGAGCCCAGTGGCGGTGCCGGGGTGGGCAGCTGGCACTCAGCGTGCCCCCGGCACCGGCCTGGAAGGGACTGAGGCAGCATGGTGGCACGTCCCCAGGCGGCCCGGGGAGGGTACCTGGGGCATCCCTGCGGACGCGGGCAGGGAAGAGGTGCCTGTAGATCCTGCCCACGAGCTGGGGCAGGGCGCGGGTGAGGAAGGAGAAGTCGAGCTGATTTCGGAGGAAGTCCCCGGCCCGGCGCAGGAGATCCACCAAGGTCTGGGCGTAGGCGTGCAGCTCTGCGGGCGCAGCGGGTGAGCCGCGTCCCTGGCCGCAAACGGGCCCTAAACCCGGCGCGGGGCACCGCCGACTCACCGCACCGCCGCCTCCTGGCGCCGCACGTCTCCTCGGCGAGGCCGGCGCAGGCGGCCCGGCCCAGTGGTGCCGGGCAGGCGCCGGCGTAGAAGGCGCAGAGGCGGGCGCGCTCGGTGGGCTGCCGCTCGGGGGGCAGCTGGGCCAGCGCCAGCAGGTCGAAGCAGCTGGGCTCCCGGCTGGCGTGGGAGGCTGCGGGGGCACCGGGGCTGGCGTGAGGCACCGGCTGCTCCGCTGCCATCGCCCGCGGGTATCCCTCCCGTAGCTGTCCTGTGCCCCTCGGCCGCCTCCAGCGGGCACTCACGGTCCATCTGGAGGCTGAGCCAGTCGGTGAAGGCGGCGACGCGGGTGTAGACGCCCGGCTTGCCCCGCTCGCCGCACCCGTCTCCCCACGAGGTGATGCCGTAGAGCACGAAGCGGTGCGAGGAGGGGTCCTGGCACGCCAGCGGGCCCCCCGAGTCGCCCTGCGGGAGGGACGCCCTGTGTCGGCCGGTGTCCGGCAGCCCCGGCACCCCCGACCAGGGCTGCCCAACACCCCCCCCCGTCGTTACCTGGCAGGAGTCGATGCCGCCAGATAAGTACCCGGCGCAGAACATGGCGCTGGTGACCAGGTCCTTGCCCAGGGCGCCGCGGCACGTCTCCTGGCTGAGCAGCGGCACCCGCGCTTCCATCACCACCTCGGCCGACGGCCCCTCTGCCGGGGCGAGTCGCCCGTCACCTCGGCCTCCCGGCTTCGCCAGCACCCAGGGCCGCTGGGAAGGGGCCCCAGGGCGCAGCGCCCAGCCGAGGGGGCCGCCCCCGCGGGCACCCACCTTCATAGAGGGAGCCCCAGCCGGCGATGTAGCAGGCGGTGCCGGGGCCGGGCTCGCCAGGGCCGCTGGGCAGGCACACGGGGCTCGCGGCGGGCGACGGCGCCAGCGGCACCGCCAGCTCCAGCAGCGCCAGGTCCCCGTGAAACGTCTTGGGGTTGAACTGGAAGGAAAAGGGGTGGCATAGCGGGGAGGGGGGGGCAGCAGGGGAAGGCCCGGGGGGGGCACCCACCTCCACCTACCTTGGGGTGAGGCAGGATGCGCCGGACAGGCACGGCCCGCTCGCCCGCGTCGGGCTTGCTCAGCTCGTGGTCGCCCACCACCACTGTCCACGCCAGCTCGGTCTGGTGCCTGCCGGGGGCGGCGGGGACGTTAGCGGGGCGCGGTGGCCCACCCCGTCGCCGTGACCCCCCTCCCCCCCCGCCGTACCCGGCGAAGCAGTGGGCGGCGGTGAGGACCCAGGCGTGCCCCACCAGCACCCCGCCGCACATCAGCTCCCCGTGCAGCCGCACCGACACCAGCCAGGGCCATGCCCCCCGTGCCGCCGCGCCGCCGCCCATGATGCGTCCTCGGGGGGCCGTGGCGTTGGCGCGGGGGCCTGCTCGGCGCCCGCAGGTCCCTGCGGCGGGGGGGACACACAAAGTGGGGGTGAGGTGATGCCCCGCGCGCGGCAGGGTGGCAGGGCACGGCGGCGATGGCGGGAGACGGCGCGCGGCCCCCAGGGCTGGGGGGCAGGCCAGGCCGGGCGCGCTGTCAAGCCTCATCGTGCTCACGGAGGCGAGCGGGCGGCGGGCCGGGGGCGCCCCGCGGCCTGGCAGCTGCCGACGCTAACCTCTGCCCCCCGGCCCAGCAGGCAGCCGGGGGGCCGGGGGGCGCCCGCGGCGCCGAGGGGGTGGAGGAGGGGGGGTGGCGTGAGCGCTGCCGGGCCGCACCGGCTCACCTGGTGTCGCTGCCTCCGCCGGTGCGTCGGGGACCGGGGCAGCGGCCGCCAGCCCTGCGGGAACAGGCCGTCACGGCACGCGGGGATCCCCGCCACCATCCCCACCCCGAGTCCCCAGCGCCCCCAAATCCCCCTCACACGCCCCCAATTCCTCCCAGTGCCCATGACGTCCCCATCCCCTCAACCTCCCCATCCCACCCCAGATGTCCCTGTGAGCCCCCCCAGTGCCCCTGTCCCACCCCAGGTCCCTCCACCCTGCAATGCCCCATGCCCCAAGCCCCCCATCCCACCCCAGGTGCCCCCATCCTCCCCAATGCCCCCACCCCCCTAATCTCCTCTATCACCCCAGACTCCTCGATTGCCTGCCCCCCCAATGCCCCCATCCCACCCCAGATCCCCTCAGCCCCTCGCAATGCCCCATCCCCCCAGTATCCCACCCCAGAGTCCCCATCACCACCAATGGCCCTGTTTGCCCACTCTTCCCATCCCACCACAGTTCACCCGTCACCCTGCAATGCCCCCATCACCCCACCCTCTGTGCCTGGCCCCAGATCCCCCCATTGCCCCTGTCCCTCAATCTCCTCATCACCCCCCAATGCCTCCATCCCCCCAGTCTCCCCATCCCACCCCAGGCTGCTGTCACCACCAATGCCCCATCCTCCCCATCTCCCCTTCTCATCCCAGATCCACCACCACTAATGCCCCTGGCCCCCCAGTCTTCCCATCCCACTCCCGTTCCCCCATCACCCCTCAATGCCTCCATCCCCCCAATTTCCCCATCCCACCCCAGATCACCTCATCCTCCATCCCCCCCATGCCCTGCCATCCCCAATCTCCCCATCTTACCCCACCACTCCCTGCCCCCACCATGCTCCATTCCTCCCCCCAGGCAATGACCCGCCCACCAGGACACCCCATTTGTTGTCATAGGGCTCCCCTCTTTGGGGGGAGCCATGGGAGCCCGGAGGGGCAATGCGGGTGCCCACTCACGGCACTCCTGGAGGCGGCGGCGGCAGTGCCCGGCGCTGAGCGGGGTGCAGGCAGCCCCCTGGGCCCCCTCGGGTGGGCACAGGCGCTGGTAGGGGGCACACGCCTGGCTCAGCGCCCAGTTGCGCTGGGGCAGCTCGGGCAGCGCCTGGGCGTCGAGCAGGGCCTGGCAGCTGGGGGGCACGGCGGGGGGCACAGCTGGCGCTGTGGGACAGCGGGGCCATCGGCATCCCTCCGCCATCCTTGCCCACCTCCCACCCTGGCCATCCTGGGCTCCACTTTGGGATGGATGGGGAGGGGGGCACGGTGGGGCTCTGAGGTGGCATGTTTTGGTAGGGCCTCCAGGGTGCTGGGTCTGTTTGGGGAGGGTCTCTGGGGAACAGAGAGGGGGTCAGGCAGTGTTTGGGGAGGCTCTACAGGAGATGGGGCACTGTTTGGTTAAGGTGTGCAGGTGATATTTGGGTAGGGTCTCAAGGAGATGGGGCGGTGATTTGTTAGGGTTTCCCAGCAGCGTTTGGGTAGGGACTTGATGGTTTTTCAGCAGGTAGGGCAATGTTTGGGGAGGGTCTCTGGGGAGTCTTTTGGGAGTCTATAGGGGAGAGGGCAGTGTTTGGGTAGGGTCGTAGGGTGGTGTTTTGGTAGGGTCTCATGGGAATGGGACAGTGGTTGGGTAGGGACCCTGGGCAGTGTTTGGGCAGGGTCTCCAGGGGATGGGGTGGTATCTGGGTAGGGACCCCGGGGCGGTGTTTGGGCAGGGTCTCCAGGGGTTGGGGTGGGTTTGGGTAGGGACCCTGGGGAAGCGCTTGGGCAGGGTCTCCAGGGGATGGGGTGGGTTTGGGTAGGGACCCCAGGGTGGTGTTTGGGCAGGGTCTCCAGGGCATGGGGTGGGTTTGGGTGGGGACCCCAGGGCAGTGTGCTGCCGGGGCCATGACTCACGTGGGCAGCGGCGGGTGAGGTTGGCACAGGGTGGGAAGAGGCAGGGGGCACAGAGCCCGCAGGTGCCCCGCTGCCGCTGGTGCTCAGCCAGGGCCCCCTCCAGCGCCAGCAGGGCACTCCTCAGTGCTGCCTCCAGCACCAGCGTCCCCCGGCTCGACAGCGCTGGCAGGCGCGTGGCAGGGCGCTCAGACCCCCGGGCACCCCCAGCACCTCAGAGCGCCCCCCCAGTGCCCATGCCCCCCGCTGTGTGCTGACCTGCCCTGGGCACCAGCTGCAGCGGCACCTCCACAGCGGGTGCCAGGCTGGGGACAGCCCAGTGCAGCCCGGGCACGGACTCCAGCACCCCGCCAGCATTGCCTGGGGTGACGGGCACGGCTGTCCCCAGCACACGGGGTGGCAGCTGGGGTGGCACGGGGAGGGTGTTTTCCCGGGGCCTGTGTGTGCCCAGCTGCACAGGGTGCCCTCGTGAGCACACGTGGGTGCAAACGTGGGTGTGCAGGGGTGTCCGTGCCAGGCAGGTGCATCCATGTCCGTGCACCCATGTTTGCACATGTACCCATGCCTGTGCCTGCTGGTACCCCTCCATCGCCACTCTCCTGCTCCCAGTGCCCCCCGGCCGAGGGGCCCGTGGGGCTGGCACAGGTACCCAGGATGGGGGGAAGAGCTCACCGGGCACAGGGCACAAACCATGCCCAGCTGCAACCCCGTTTCCCCCTCACGTTCCTCGGGCAGCGCTTGCCACCCGCCTTGGGCAGCAAGGGCATCTCCCAGGGGTCGGGGAGGCTTGTCCTCTCCCAGGACAGGGACCCAGGCATCCCGCTCGCTCACCCCTCCCCAGAGAGAGAACCCCAAAGTCCTGGTTCCCGCAGCCTCGCCCCCTCCTTGGCAGCCAAAACTCTCCCGCAGAGTTTCCCCCATCCCCACGCCCCATCGCCGAGGCGGGCACTGACCTTGCAGGACGCCGGGGGGCATGGGGTAGAGAGCCGGGCCCAGCGGGGCCCCCCCCGCCAGCTGCAGCAGGTGCAGGAGAAGCAGGAGCGCCGCGGGCCGCAGGTGGGCACCGGGGCGGACGGCAGGGACAGCCGGCCCCGTCCTCTTCGCTCCTCGCTCCATCCCCGGCGGGCGAGGGGGGCGGCAGGGGGGACCCCCGAAGTGCCCGAGGCAGGCGAGGAGAGGCAGATATATACGGTGCCCCCCGGGCGGTGGGAGGAGAGAGGGGCCAGGGGAGCGCAAACAGGCGAGTTCATTAATGTCGCGCCAAGATGCCAGCTCGGGGGGGCGCGGGGGCAGCGGAGGGGGGGGGGCGCAGCCGCGGCCTCAATGCCGCCTTTGTTCGACGGGGCCTCCGGGCGGGCGGCATCAGACGGGCGCTGCGCTCCGGCGCTGCCCGCGGCCCTTGATCATTTTCACGCCAATCTCGGCCGCGCCACCCTCCCTCCTCCCCTGCCCGCTGCCCGGCCGCCCGTGCCCCCCTCGCCGGCCGCGGGCCCCGGGGAGGGGGCCAGCTGGGAGCGGGGCCGGCCAAGGCGGGGGGGCTTGGGGGGGGAGAGGAGAGGGGGCAGGAGGTGGCGTCAGGCGAGTGGGAACGCACCGGCGTTGCTCGGGGCGCGAGGGGCCTCGGGGAGGGCACGGGCTGCGCCGGGCGCTTCAAAGGCGGGCGAGCGGGCGAGAAGTGGCGAGGCAGAGATTGCGGGAAGGGGGGTGCTGGGGGGGGGGGTAGGGGTCTGGGGGGGGGGGTCGGGGGGCTCTGGTGCCATGACGCCCTGGGCTATGGGGACTCTAGGAAGTGGGGTGCCACGCAGCCGGAGAGGGTCCCCCCCCACACTTTTAGGGGTGCCCATGTCTCCCTCTTGCCCCCCTTGCCCACGTGCCCGTCCTCGGCTCCTTTTGAGGGGTGGGGGGTGCCTGGGACCCCACAGCCTCTTTGGGGACCCACGTCCCTGTTTCCCCCCTTGTTAGGGAGTGTCCGTGTGCCTGTGCCCGTCTCGGGGGCAGGAGGTGCCCACGCCGCTCTCCGTCCCCATTAGAGGGCAGGGGGTGCCCGGGTCCCCGTGCCCGTTTGGGGGACGGGGGTGCTCATGCCTCCATCTATCCCTGCTATGGGGCAGGGGGTCCCCGTGTCCCCATCCCCACCCCGCGTGGGAGCAAGGGGGGGGGCCGCGCGCCGGCCGCGCTCCCCTGC
Source organism: Dromaius novaehollandiae (assembly GCF_036370855.1). NCBI lineage: Eukaryota > Metazoa > Chordata > Aves > Casuariiformes > Dromaiidae > Dromaius > Dromaius novaehollandiae. The sequence continues at coordinate 12,360,380 of NC_088106.1, forward strand.
CCGCGCCCCCCCCGGCCCCCCGGTGCCGGCGGGCTGGCAGTGCCGCCGCAGCGGCACATCAAAGGCGCAGCGCTGGCCGCGGGCGCCCGCTGGCACCGCGACAGGCCCCGGCCGAGATGAAAGGAAGCCCCGGCCCGCGCCGCGCTCCCACCTCGGCCCCCCGCCTCCGCCGCCCCTCGCCGCCCCGCCGCCGCGGGCACCCTGCCCGCTTGCCTTGGCCCCGCCGGGCCCCCAGGGGACGGGGAAGCGGGTGGGGGGGGAGCAGGTGCCACCATGCCCTGGGCAGCATCCCCATGCCCGGTTCCCTCCGGGCCCGGTGGCACTGCCCCGATTGTCCCCCTCCGGCCAGGCGACGCGGGCACAGGCCACGGGGCCAACTTTTCGGCTAAGCGAAGCCGGCGCCGGCTGACGGAGATGCCCAGGCCGGCGGGGTCGCCCGCTCCGTCCCCCCCTCGCCGCGTGACGCCAGCGGGACACTCGCCCCCGGTCCCACGGCACCGCCTGTGCCACCCCCGCCCCGGCCCCCGGCGCCCGTGCCAACCCCATTAACCTAATTGGCGAGGCTGTCAGCCGGCCGGGCCGCCGGCGGCAGTGGGACCCCGGGGCCCCGGCGGATCCCAGCCGGTGGCCCGGGGACGGCGGCACGGGGGGCGCCCGGCCGCCCCGATTGTCCCGTAATTGGCGCGGGCACCGGCGCGGGGGGGCTGCCCTGGGAACCGGCCCGGGGCACCGGTCCCGCTCGTGGCCCCCCGCCCACGCTGCTGGGGCGCCCGTGGTGGAGGGGGGTCGGGGTGCTGGGGTGGGGGGTGCGGGAGCCCTCCAAGGGTGGTGGGGTGATGCGGCGCCTCGCCACGCTGGGGGGGTCCAGGGCACGGGGCCGGTTCGGGGTGCAAGGGGTCAGTGTGGGGGTGCGGGCTGACCCCGCGGTATCAGGGTGCCTGGGGTTTGGGGTGCCGGGGGGGTGCAGGGCAGTCAGCACCGGGGTGTCCGGGGTCGGTGTAGGGGTCAGTGTTGGGGTGCCGCTATGGGGCGACTCGGGGGGGGGGGTCAGCGGAGCGGGGGATGTGGGGTCACCGCCGGGGTGCCAGGGTGTGGGGTGTGTTTGGGGGTGCAGGGGCCAGGCCGGGGGTGTCAGGTCTGGAGGTGCGGGCTGCAGCCTCGGGGTATCCGGCTGCGGGGTGACTGGGGCTGGGGTCGGCGGGGGGGGCGGTCTCGGGGGCGGGGCCAAGCCAAGGGGGCGGGACGATCCGGGGGGCGGAGCACGCGGATGGGGCGGGGCCAATCCAACGGGGCGGGGCGGCCTCGGGGGCGGAGCACGCGGCGGGGGCGGAGCACGCGGCCGGGGCGGGGGGCGGGGCCAGGCCGGCGGGGGCGGGGCGGGGCGGGGCGGGGCGGGCGGGCCCGGGTCGGCGGCGGGCGGCGGGGCCGGGCGCGTTTCGGGAGCGGGGCTGGGGCCGCAGCGGGCCGGGCCGGGCCGGGCCATGGCGAGCTCGGAGCGGAGCGCGCTGCTCACGTACCGCCTGTGCGGCGGCTCGGGCGAGGAGGAGCGGGGCCGGGAGCGGGCCAGCGGCCGGGCCCGCGCCGCTGCTGCCGCCGCCGTCGCCGCCCCCCGCAAGCTGCCCACCTTCCTGGGCGTCGTGGTGCCCACGCTGCTCTCCATGTTCAGCGTCGTCCTCTTCCTGCGCCTCGGTGAGTGCCGCCGGCACCCGGCCCGCCCCGGCCTCCCAGGCTGCGGCCCCCCCAGCTCCCCCCTCCGCGGCCCGGTGCTGCCCCGTCTGCCGCCCCCTGGCCTCCCAGTGCCCCTCCCGAGCCGGCCAGTCTGGAGCCCAGAGGCCTCCCAGTATCCTCCCAGTGACCCCCCCCCGGCCTCCCAGTCTAGAGTCTGAGCGCCCCCAGTCTGGGGCCCTGGGATCCTCCCCATGCCCCCCCTGCCTGAGCCTCCCAGTCCAGAGTACCAGTGCCCCCCAAGTGCCCCCCAGTCTGGGGGCCTGGGATCCTCCCAGTGCCCCCCTCAAGCATCCCAGGCCGAGTCCCAGTGCCCTCCTGATGCCCGGCCTCAGAGTCCCTCCAGTGCCCCTCGACATGGGCCCAGTGCCCCCATGCCCTCACCCTGGTCTGGAGACCAGGTGCCCTCTCAGTGCCCCCCCCCCCAGATCCCCCTCCAGTGTGGGGTCCCAGTGCCCCCTCAGATCCCTCCAGTCTGGGGCTCTGGGGCTCCTGCTGGCTGCCCAGGGCTGGACCCCAGCGAGGCATCCCAGTGACCTCCCAGTGCCTTCCCAGTGTGGGATCCCAGTGCACTCTCTGTCCCCCCCGAAACCCTTGCACCCTCCCTGGGCAGGACCCTGCTGCTCCCCAGGCATCCCACGCCTGCACCCCAGTGCAGGACCCCATCTGGGACCTGTGTGCCTTCCCTGTTTCCCCCAGTCTGGGACCCGGCTGGTGACCCCTCCTCCCCCGGCCCTCTGCTGCCCTCTTGTTCAGAGGCACCGTTTGGGGACAGGCTAGGACCCAGCCGACTCCCAGTCTGTGCTATGGGTCTGTTACTGGGCAGCCTGGGAGACCTGGGGGGAGAGAGGGGCAGCTGGGCATGGCCTGGGGAAGGTGGGGGTCTTTCGAGGGACCCTGGGAGGGGGGATGCCCCCGGCCTGGCCTGGGGCGGGCAGAGGCCCCGGGGCGGGCAGCGTCCGCCTGGCATCTCGGGAATGGGGAAGGCTTTTCCTCTTTCGCTTCCGCCCACCGAAAGCCTGGGGCGGGAGCTGGCTGCGTGCCCGGGCGGGCTGGGGGGCCTGGGCAGGCCCTGGGGGGCCATAAACCCCCTTCCCCATCCCCGGGGGACACCCTGAGCTGGGGGGTGGGGGCACAGCTTGCCCTTGGCATCGTTTACCCCCTTTACACCCCCGGCCCTGTCCCGGTTTGGGTCCTGGCAGAAGCTTTGCCCTTGCCCCTACCCCGCAGCATGCCGGGGGTCCCCCCACCCACCAGCCGTGGCCCCCCGCGCCGGGGCTGCCGTCGCCCCCGGGGCCGGGGCAGGAAGGGAAGTGCAGAGCCGAGGGGGAGGGGAGCTGCCGGGAAGAGGAACCGGCCCGCCGTGGGGTGGGGAAGGCCGCGGCGCCAAACCAGCAGGGCTACGTGGGCAGCTCCCCGCCCCCGCGGCATCCCTCAGCCCTGCCAGCACGCCTTGAGCGCATCCTCCACCTCCTGGTCCCCCGGCTTGGCTTTGCCTGGCTCCCCCCTTCATCCCTCCACCCCCCTCCAGGTGCCTGGACACCCTCCCGCCAGAGGTGCCCCAAAATCCAGCCCGCTCGGCGGTCCGGTAGCTCTGCAGAGGGCCGGCTCCGCGAGGGCTCGCTGGGGCACGCGTTGGCCGCGGGCGCCCGCCCGCCGCGGAGAACTCTGCGGCTGTTCTTGTGGCCGAGATAGGGCATCTTGCGACAGCCTCGGGCAGCTCCTTCCTGCCCGCCGCCCTCGCCGGGCCTGGCTCGCTTCCCACAACGCTGTCGCTGCCCCGGGCAAGGCCGTTGGCAGGCCAGGGGCTGCCCTGCTTGGGGGCCGGCCGCGGGGCCTCCGAGCACCCTGCCGTGCCTGGGGGGCTCAGGGTGGGCTGGGAAGCGGGGCCCCGACTGGCGCCCAGGGCTGCTTTTGCTTCCTGCTTTGCGGCAGGCAAACAAGGAGTGCAAAACTCGGCAGTGCTAAGCGCCTGCTGCCCGGTCGGGCTGTGCCTGGAGCTGGAGTGTGGCTTGGTGCCAGGGGGTACCAAGTGCCCTCTTCCCCCTGTGAAACAGACCCCCAAAATTAGAGGCTTGCTTGTGATGCCAGGGCACAGGGAGAGCAGGGGTGCGTGCCCACGGTGCATCTCTCCAGCCCTGTGCCACGCTCCAGTGCTGCCCTCTGGCTCTCTGTGGTCCCGTGTCCTTGGGGGAGGGCACCCACCGGTCCCTGTGGGCTTGTCCTGATCCCGCTTTACCCCCATCGCCACCATGTGCTGAAGCCGGGGAGAGGGTGAAGGACCCGCTGCCCACCAAGGTTGGGACACAGGGGTCCCTGCCTTCCCCCAGCAGCACCCCGGGACTGCTGCAGGTGCCCCTGCCCCATGCCAGCCTGCCACCTCCTCTCTGCCTGTTTGTGTGCCCAGCTCTGAGCTGCCTGTGGAGAGTACACCAGGCCCTGATCCTGGCATGGCAGGAGGGTAGGAAAGGGCAAGGTGGAGGGCACAGACAACCCGGGGCGCCAGGAGGGCTGGCCATGGGTGCCACCATGGGTGAGAGGCTGGCAGAGCAAGCATGGGCATCCATCTGTGGGCATTGCAGCTGCCTGCTGCCCCATCTCCCAGCTGATCTTCTTCCGCAGCCTCCCTGCGGGCTGGTGCACCATGCCCAGGCTGGCGCGTCGTGGAGCCAGGTCACGGCTGGCACACGCATGTCGTGGAGCAGCTGTGCCCCCTGGTGCACACCTGCCCCACCATGGGATGCCCACGGTGGCACAGGGTGAGGAAATCCCAGCCCCGGCAGGGAAGGGGTGGAATGACTGAGGGGGAGATGTGGGCACAGAGATGGGAGCAGCCCGTGTGCCTCCACAGATGCCAGGTCTGGGGGATGGCTGTGCCTGCAGGCCCTGGCTCTGCCGGGGAGGTTATGGGGTGGTCTCTGCCCAGCTAACAAAGGTGTTGGTCTCTACTTGGTCTTTGGCAGGGTTTGTGGTGGGTCACGCTGGATTGTACCAAGCTCTGGCCATGTTTGCAGTAGCCTACTTCATCATTGGCATGACGGTGCTGTCTGTGTGTGCCATCGCCACCAACGGGGCGCTGGATGCTGGAGGAGCCTACTGTATCCTTTGTGGTGGGTGTTGCTGGGGCAGGGGCACGAGCCAAAATTGGATGACAGCCCAGAGATGGCTGTGGGGTGCTGCACTGGGACTGCAACTGCTCTGGCCTGGGGGTGGTAGGGAGACCCAAGGGTGCCTGTGGGCATTGGTTTGGGTTGCTGGCATCTTCCCTTGACTTAGGCAAGATATGATCAGCCGTGCCCTGGGCCCAGAATTTGGAGGCAGCATTGGGATCATGTTTTTCCTGGCCAACGTGTGTGGCAGCGCCCTTTACGTGCTGGGGCTGGTGGAGGCAGTCGTGGACAGCTTTGGGGTGCCACCTGGTAAGTACCCGGGTGCGTGGTGGCAGGGGGCAGTGGGGATCCCTTCTCTGAGCAGCTCCAGCACCCTGCCAGGCTTGCCAAGGTGGCTGCATGGCACAGAGTCGGGGCATGGTGCCATATGTAGCTGGCATAGCTCACCCAGCCCTCTGCCCCTGGCTGTTCAGTTGGTGCCCCTTATGCATGGCATGAAGCTGGTGGCTCTCAGCTCCAGGTGATGACTGCTCTGAGCCCTGCTGACCTTGGCTCATCTCTCTGCCCAGGGCAAAAAGTGGGCACAGGCGTCCATGTCCTGCCCCAGAGCTACTGGTACGAGCTGCTCTACGGCACCGTCCTGCTTGCCCTGTGCCTCGTGGTGTGCCTCGTGGGCGCCTCCATCTACGCCAAAGCCACCTTCCTCATCTTCCTGATCGTTGCGGGTGTGCTGGGCACCATCCTCATCAGCTTCTTCACCACGCGGCCCATTGGGGTGCCCATCCGCCTGCCGCACTTCAACGGCTCAGAGACCGAGAATGGCTCCTTCACAGGCTTCTCACTCGCTACCCTGCGAGATAACCTGGGTGGTGAGGAATGGCTTTCCCCAGCCCTGGCTGTGACATGTGTGCCCCAACCCTACCTGCCGGAGAGGAGTGGCACTGTCCCATGGCCTGGCACCTCTGTGTTAGCAGGGACACGCAGGAGGGTGGGGAGAGCTTTTGGGCTCAAAGCAGGTGCCAGAGGTAGTTTACTCCATGGTGGCTGTTGTCTGGGCACAGGGAACACTGAGGGGAGGGTATATGGCAGGGCTGTGCCACCCCAAACAGCTCATTGCAGCCTGTACCCATGTGTCCTGCAGGTGGGTACGGAGTGGACTACACCACGGGGCAGATCATGAGTTTCAGCTCTGTCTTTGCGGTGATGTTCAACGGCTGCACTGGCATCATGGCAGGCTCCAACATGTCAGGTAAGGAGAGGGAAGGTGTCAGGGCTGGGTGGTACCAGGGGCAAGGAGTGGGAGCCGCGGCTGGGCAGAGGAGGTTGGAGGAGAGCAAGGGGTGCTGTGCCTGCAGGGTGCTAATGCTGCCCACTCCTGCCCGCAGGGGACCTGAAGCGCCCGAGCTACTCCATCCCACGGGGCACCATCTCCGCCGTGCTCTTCACCTACCTCGTCTACAACCTGTTGGCTTTCCTCATGTGTGCCACCTGCAACAGGTACGGCTGCCTGTCCCCTCATTGAGGTCATTGGTGCCCAGGTATGCCCAGTGCCAGGGCATGCTGGCATGGGCTGACATGGGTGCCAGCATGTGCATGTCCCTCTCCAGGACCCTCCTGCAAAAAGATTATGGCTTCCTGCGTGACATCAGTATCTTCCCACCCCTGGTCACGGTGGGCATCTACGCTGCTACCCTCTCTGCGGCCATGAGCAACCTCATCGGGGCATCCCGCATCCTCTATGCCCTGGCCCGGGATGATCTCTTCGGTGAGTGCCCAGGGCACGCTGGCACCTGCCAGAGCCCACCCAGAAAGTTGACATTGACTGGGACCAGTCCTGGGACCAGGAAGTCCCCTTCCTGGTTTGGGGGTGACGTTTCGTGGGTTGGCATGTGCCCATTCTGGGGGATATAGGGTCTGGGGTCCTGAGCCTGGGCTTGCCGTTGCCCCATTTCCCCCTGGCGATGCCCAGTCCCCGCTGCGTTACACGGGTGCAGGGCTGGCTACTTTGCTCTTCATGCCCAGGGTGTCTTATTTGCGGCACCCGGAGCGGGGGCACCACGGTAGGCTGGACTGGCACCCCATGGCACTGCTGTTTGTCCCTGAGGGAGGTGGTACAGGGGTGCCAGATGCCAACTGTACCTACCCCCTGATCAGCAGTCTGGGGAGCACCCACTGGCATCATCAGCTTGGGTGTATGCCCACACGCCAGCCGGGCTGCAGAGATGCAGGCAGTTGGGTTATCTGTATGCCCTGGTGTTGGTGCCCAGTGTGGGGGCAGGACTCCTGGCTTGTGGCTCAGGTGGTACGAGTGCCCGTTGGTGCCTGCCTTGCCTCAGCTCCACTTCCCCCTTTGTCCACAGGCCGGGCGCTGGCACTCGCCAAGAAGACGTCTGCCAGTGGGAACCCCATCATGGCCGTGATCCTCTCCTGGCTGGTGGTGCAGGTGAGTTTGTCCGGCACGGTGCCTGCTCACGTGGGTCCTGCCTACCGCAGAGGTGCCCTGCGATGCTCCTTTTCCCAGTGCCACCAGGTGAAGGTGGGTTGGCTCCTGGGCTGGGCATTGCAGAGCCAGAGCCTGGCACTGCCAGTGTTGCTGGGCACGTGCCCCCCAGCCAAGCTGCGTTGTCGAGCAAGGGGGGAGCTGCCCCTACCCCAGGGCTGTGCCTGCAGCCTGGTGCCTCTGCTCCCTGATAGCCCCATGCTCTGTGGTGGGGCTGGGAGCAGCCTGTGCCCAGGGCAGGCGTGGCGGAGCTGAGGGGCAGCTGAAGGATGGGGTACTGGGCAGACTGGAGGGTAGGAGTGGGGAGCACTGCGTGGCTGCTGGAGGACATGGGACAAGAGGGGCATAACTGCCCAGCTTTGGGGAGGCATTTGGGGCAAGATTGGTGGAGTGCTGCCCTCCGGGGGGCACCTCCAGGGCTGGAAGGGGGAGCTGAGAGCTGCTGGTTTGCCCCCATGCCCTGGGGGCCCCCAGGAAACCCCCCAGCCCTATGCCCGCGTGCCCTGCCTGTGGTGACCTTTTCCTCCCTGAGCCGATGACTGAAGGATAAATCACAGCAAATGGCTGAGTGCGGGGGCGGGCGCGGGGGGCTGCGAGCGTTTGTTGTGGGGGATCCATTACCGCTGAGCCATGCTGTTAACTCCCAGTGAGCCAGAAGCCGCCTGGCTGCCATCAGCAGCCCATGGCCACCGGGGACATAGTTGGGCACCCGGGCACTGCACGGGCACCCTGTCCACCTTCTGCGCTGGGCTGTCCCCTCCTGGCGTGGGAGATTCACGCCCAGCGTGGCGTTGTCCCTGCCCTTTCCTGGCTGCATGGAAATGCCTGCTCCGCGCCAGTCCCAGGGCTCGCTCCTGGGGGAGCTGTGCCACGGTGGCGGCGAGCAGGTTGCTCCTGTGCACCTCTGTGCTGGCTGCTGGCAAGGGGGTGCAGGGCACAGCGGGCACAAAGTGATGCCCACCTCTGTGGAGGTGAGGTCTGGTGCTTGGTGCCCTGGGAGGCTGGCAGGGTGGGCAGCGAGGCTGCTGCGGGGCACGCTGGGCCGGCAGGGCTGGCTCGGGTGTGTGCCACGGATGCACTGGCTGCATTCACGCTGTGCCCCCCTGTGCTCTCTGCAGCTGGTGCTCTTCTCTGGGAAGCTCAACACCATTGCGGGGGTCGTCACCACCTTCTTCCTCCTGGTTTATGCTACCGTCAACCTGGCCTGCCTGGCGCTGGAGTGGGCATCGGCCCCCAACTTCAGGTACCCACTGGTGCGGGGGAGGGAGGCCGCTCTGAGATGCTGGGTGGGCACCTGTCCATCCATCAGTCCATCTGTCTGCAGCTCCACTGCCATCGCACCATGACCACTGCCCCTCAGTGGGACAGAGATGCAGAGCAGCCCTTCTCCTGGGCATAACAGAAGGGCAGAGATGCCCCCTTCCCTTGGGACGGAGAAGGGAGCGTGGCACTGGCTTGGCACCATCCCCCTGCCCTTGCACTGCGTTATCGAGGAGGTATCGATGCATCCAGCACCCCCCGGGTACCACCCGCCCCCTCCCCCTACGCTTTCCGGAGGTAATTTATAGCTCGTGCCCGCCCGGCATCCCCCGGGCAGCTTGCCAAGCAGTGATGGAGCCCACTTTCCATTAGTGCTAATTAAACTAACAGGGAAGGGAGGGAGGGGGATCCTGGGCGGGGGGAGGAGAGGAGAGATCTTCCAGGAAGGATGGATGTGTGTGTGTGACAGGCAGCCCGAATCTGGGGGGGCCCAGGGCCACCCAGAGGGGATGGGGCCATGCCAGTTCCTGCCCGTGGGACCAGTGTCGTGCCTGCTGCCCGAGGTGCGTGGCAGCGTTCGTCCAAAGCGAATCCCGGAGGTGGGGGCAGAGGTGGTGCCAAGCAGGGCTGGGTGGCTCTGCCTTAGGGTGCAGCAGGGCAGCGTGTCCCTGAGAGTGCCCCGGTCCCAAGGGAGAGCTGGTGTCTGTGCCGGGTCGGGGCTTGGCCTCCCCAGCTGCCCCGTTGGCCAGGCACGGATGGGGCACGAACGGTGCCCAGTGTGGAGGAGGATGCTGCAGCTGGGTGGCAAAGGGTGCCTTTGCCCACCCCGCTCTCTAATGGCCCCCACTGTGCCCACCCCCTGCCCCCCCCACGCTGAGGTCTCCATCAAGCACAGCGGAAAAGGATTTTAATTACCTTTCAGCAAAAACAACAATTAGAGAAAATAACAGCTTCTCGCCTCCCCGCCTCCGCCTCCCTGTGCCAGGCTGAGCCGCTGCGCCCGGCTGCTGGTGCTGCCCCGCGCTCCCCAACACCACCCTGCTCCTCCGGGCCGTGCCAGTCACCAGACCCCGTCCCCATGACCATCACCCCTGCCTCAGGTTACCCCGTTTTGCCAGGATGGGTAGCGAGGGGGTGCCCAGTGCCCCCGGGGTAGGTACCACCTTGTCTCCGTGCCCCGCTGGCACAGAGTGTTTGCCCTACAGCGGAGGGGTACGCTGTGCCCACCACCCTCTGCACCCCCTGTGCCTTCCTCCAACCCCGTTGCTCTGTGCCACCAACCCTGTCCCCAGCTGCCCTCGGAGAGGCACGGGGAGCTCGGTGCCCCCGCCGGGGTGGGGGGGGCATGGTGCGGTGTTGCCAGGCTGCGGGCTCCGCTGCCAGCAGTGACGGCACGGGGAAGGGGGCTGATTGAGATGGAAATTGCCATTTCCCTGCCTGGCCCTAATGCATGCCGTGATGAAGTGCCATCAGGAGAGGGGGGAAGGCGGGCGCAGGGGGGAAGGCGTGCAGCAGGCCTGCCGGAGAGCGGTGCTGCTGGGAGCCCTTTCCTCCGTGTGCCGGCTCTGCTGGGATGCCCTGGGCACAGCATGGAGAGCGGTGCTGCCAGGGCTGGCTGCCCTCAGTGGGCAGAGGGGCTCCAGAAAGCAGCCCTGGCACCGTGCGGTGTACCTGTGCCACCCCGCGACATGGCATGGGACAGCTGGGTTGCAGGATTAGCTGGCTGTGATGGGAAGCGTTTCCTTGTCGTTACGCCCAGGGTAATTAGCTAACGATCCCCTCTGGAGCCTGGCACTCCCCTTGGGAGATTCCGCTGCTAGCCGAGCGTGGTCGAATGCCAGGAGCTTTGTACCCACCGGTGCCACCGAGGACGGAGGCAATGCCAGCTCCCTGTGCCTGTGTGTCCACTGTGGTTTGCCCATAGCCCATCTGTGTGGCTGGCGTGAAATGGATGGCATGAAGCCCTGTGCCAGGGGCTTCGTTTTCGCTAGGCTCCTGCCTGCGAGGTGCCTGTTAGCTGTGGCCCCTGCTCTGCTAACGAGAGACATCAGGCCCTGTTCCCAGTTGCTTTCAGCCAGCAGCACTGGAGCAGCCAGTTCCCGATGGGTACTGCAGCAGTGCCTAGACTGGGGGGTATCAGGCAGGGCTGTGCCCTCTGCCACAGGCATCTGGGGTGCCCAACATGCCCTGGGTTGGCACAACAGCGTTCACTGGGGGTGCCTGGTCTGACCTTGGCACGGCCTCCTGCCACTTCTGCTGTTGCTGTGCCCACCCTGCAGCTGATGTGGGGCCCGGGCAATAGCGGGTGCCTTTTCTCCTTGCTCCAGGCCCACCTTCCGGTACTTCACCTGGCACACGTGCCTGCTGGGCATCGCCGGCTGCTGCGTCATGATGTTCCTCATCAGCCCCGTGTCGGCCTCGGCGAGCCTGGGCTTCCTCCTCCTCCTCCTCCTCGCCCTGCACTACCTCTCACCCAGCAGCACCTGGGGCTACATCAGCCAGGCCCTCATCTTCCACCAGGTGAGCTGGGCCAGCCGTGCCCCCTGCCTTGCCCTCCTCTGCTGGCCCCTTTGCCAGCCTTGCGCCCTGTGTGGCAGAGAGCTGGCAACACCAGGGCTTGTGTCCCCTGGGTGTCTGCCCAGCGCTTGTCTTTGGGGTGGCAACACCCTCCTGCCAGCTCTTCCTCGAGTGGCATTTCCTCGGGGTTGGCGTCCCTGTGGTGCGGGTTGTTAAAGAAAGCAGGGCTCCTTAACGCCGCCACTCCAGCACGGTGCGTGCTCCTGACGCCCCTGCCCTCCCTCTGGCCAGGTGCGGAAGTACCTGCTGATGCTGGATGTGCGGAAGGACCACGTCAAGTTCTGGCGCCCGCAGATGCTGCTGATGGTGCAGAACCCGCGGGGCAGCGCCCGCCTCATCGACTTTGTCAACGACCTCAAGAAGAGCGGCCTCTACGTCCTGGGCCACGTGGAGCTGCAGGACTTAGGTGAGGGCTTGCCCCTTCCCCTGGGGCTGCCAGCCGTGTGCCACCCCCGTGGTGTCCCAAAGTGCCCAGGGCAGCAGGGCCCGGCTGGGTGCAGCACAGTGGGTGATGCCCCCCTTTGGGTGCTCACTGCTGCCATGAATAAGGGCAGGTGGGACCGTGCCCATCCTTCCCACCTCTGGGCAGGGGGACTGAGGTTGGGATCATTTCCCAGGTGCTGGGGTGACACTGGTGCCCATCTGTGGGCACAAGGGAGAAATATCAGCACTTTGGGCACCCCTGTGGCACCCTGGGCTTGGCACAGCATGGTGGATGTAGGTGGCTTGTGTCTCTCCCAGGCCTCACGCATACAAGTATACACACGTGCTTGCACGTGCGTGTGCTCCCACATCAATCCCCCCGTGTGCACGCACCCGGCGCCTGCACCCCTGGCCCTTTGAGCCCCCACGCAGCTCAGCTCCGTGTGCACAAGCGAATGCCTGCACATGCCTAGCACGTGCACACACTCAGCACCGCCTTGCACATGCGTGTGCCTGTGCACGTCCTCGCTGCGTGCCCATAGAGGTGCTTTGGGTGCGGTTGCACCCCATTGCGTGTTCATTTGCACACGCGTGTTCCCTCGCCCTGCCGTGGCCATCCCCACCCCCCAGCGGATGCACAGGCTCTGCTCCCCCCTTGCCGTTGCCGTGGTGACTAATGGCCTGAAATTGGGGGGGGTGGAGCTGTCTGGGTATGTTTTTTTTATGTATTTATGTGTAATTTCATCTCTCTGGCTGGAAGCACCCAATTCCACCTCCCCCCCGCCATGGGTGCTGGGTATGGGCACAGGGCTTGGCATGGGGCTAGACACTGGTACGGGGGGGTGCTGGGGATGCTCAGCGCCCTGCCAGGGTGCTGCAGGGAAGGCAGCGAGATCCCCGGCCCCCTTGGCGTGGGGTGCCCGCCTGCCCCTTTGACGCCCCTCTCGCCCCCGGCACAGACGCGCTGCCCTCGGACCCGCTGCAGGCCCAGCAGGACTCGTGGCTGGGCTTGGTGGACAAGCTGAACGTCAAGGCTTTCGTCAGCCTCACCCTGGCCCCCTCGGTGCGGCACGGCGTCCGGCAGCTCCTCTTCACCTCCGGCCTCGGTGAGTGGCGCCCGCGGCAGCCCCAGGCCCCCTGCTTTGCCCCCTGGGGTGGGCGCAGACGGGGGTCAACCCCGCTGCCTCCGTGGGGTGGGCAGTGCCAAGGCCAAATCGGCTGGCAGGGCCCTCTTCTTGCCCTCCGCTCACCCCGGGCTGGCGCGGTGTCTCCGGCAGGCGGGATGCGGCCCAACACGCTCGTGCTGGGCTTCTACGACGACGCGGCGCCCCAGGACGGGCTGGCCCAGCACCCGGCCTTCACCAGCGCCCGCGAGGAGGTGCCGCTGGGCTTCCCCCCGGTGCGGGCACCCGCGGCGCCCAAGCTCCTCTCGGCCCGCGAGTACGTGGGCATCGTGGCTGACGCCCTGAAGATGCTGCGCAACGTCCTGCTGGCCCGGCACCTGGAGAGCCTGGACAAGGCCTGGGAGCTCCGGCGGGCCGCCGGCTCCCCGCCCTCCATCCACGTGTGGCCCGTCAACCTCCTGCGCCCCGACAGCGCCCGCTACGCCGACACGTGCAGCCTCTTCCTGCTGCAGATGGCCTGTGTGCTGAACATGACGCGGGCCTGGCGCCGTGCCCGCCTCCGCCTCTTCCTCTGCGTGGAGGCGGGCGCCATGCCCCACGCCCAGGAGGACAAGTTGCGCCAACTGCTCAAAGACTTGCGCATCCAGGCCCAAATCCAGCTGGTGCCCTGGGACGCGGTGGTCAGCCTGCACTGGCAAGCCCAGCGGGCGCCCCCGGGGGGGCCGGCGCTGGCCGAGGAGGAGAGCGCCGTGAACTTCCCGGCCAACGCCACCCAAGTCTCGGATGAGTACGTCTGCGCCGCCAACAAACTCATCCTGGAGCAGAGTCCCGCGCCGGCTGTGCGCTTCCTCTACCTGCCCCGGCCGCCCGCCGACACCAGCCTGTACCCGCTCTACCTGCACCACCTGGATTTGCTCACCCGGGACCTGGGCCCCACGGTGCTGGTGCACGGGGTGAGTGCTGTCACCAGCACCCAGCTCTAGGGGACACTGGGGGACCCCGTCCCCAGCACTCGCAGCTCAGGGATGGGCACCGTGCCCGCTCCGGACTCCTGGGTTCTCATTCAGCCAGTGCCTTTAGCAGCCCGAGGCTGGGCGCCGGGGCAGGGGGGTGGGTGCCCCCCGCCGTGGGTGCCCCCCGGCTGGCAGTGACTCCTGCCCGGCTTAGGTGAGCCAGCTGGAGGAGCCAGCACCCTGCCCCGGCGGTGCCAAGGGCTGGCAGTGTGGACGTGGGGGGGGTCGGGGGGGACTCTTGCGTGTACCAAGACCCTGGTAGGTGGCACAGAATTAAAAGTTGCCCTGGCAGGACCTGGGCACAGCCCTGGCACCGGCCGGGCAAGTCAGTGCATTGGCGGTGCATCTTCTTTGGTGTGGCAATGAGGTGTTTGTGGGGCACAGGGGGCCCCCGGGTCCTGGGGGGAGACAGCGGGGTCCTGGGGGGGAGCGGGCACTGGGTGCATCGGTTTCCCAATCGGAGCTGGGAGCTGAGTTTGGGAAGGGAGAGGGTGGCGGGGCCATAACACCGAGGCTGCCCCCCGGGGCATGGCCCCCCGGCAGCCCCCGCGCCTTCCTCCCACCTGCCCCCCCCCTGCTCCTCCGCCGGCTCCTCCAGGCGCCTTGCCAGCAGCGGGGATTGATTAAAGGCAGCCTCGACCTCGGTGCCCCGGCTGCCCGCCATCCCCGGTGCCTTTCATTAGGGAAAATTAAATGGGAAGCGGGGGGAGCCCGGACCGCTGAGCTCCCTGGGGGGAGGGGGAGCAAGGTGGGTGCTGGCACCGCCAGCTATGGCCCCCCCGACCTTCCCCACTGCCCCGGTGCTGCTTGTCTGCAGGGCCCCTGGGGGGGGGGTCCCGGGCCCCTCGCCTTGCCCGAAATGGGGGGGAGCGATGCTGGGAGGGGATGCCGGGATCCCTGGTCCTTGTGCCGGGCTCTGCCTCATGGGGCACCCCCAGGGCGGCTTTCCCCCTGCCCCCCCCCCCCCCCCATACAGGGGACAGCGATGCAGCTAGCATTGTCCTGGATCCCCCCCCCCCCCGGCTGCTGCCCCCCCTCTGCCCCGCGGTATTGATTAGGGGAGGGCAGGAAATTGCCTGGGTGACGGGCGATAAATCTATTAGGTGCCTGGCAGGCGGGCAGCGCGCCCGGGCGCTGCGTGATGGATCGCTTCCTATTAGCCCCGGTGCGGGGGGAGAAGCGCTGGGGGCCCCGCGGTGGGGCGGGGGGGGGGAAGCGCCCAGGCCCTCGGCAGTGCCGGCTCATGGCATCCGCAGGGGGAGAAGAGCCCAGGCGTCCGGGTGCCGCCGGAGGGAAATAGCGGGGTGTCCTCCATCCCCACCTCTCGCAGGGGGTTGCAGCAGTGCCAGCGTCCCCTCAATGCCCAAATTCCCACCCTCGGGAGGGGTTTCGGCCTGGTGGGGGGGCGGGGGGGGGCCAGTGCCAGCCTGGCTCAGCACGGCCCCCCTCCAGGCTGGGGGCCCCCCCATCAGAAAGGAAGCGCACTGCCCCGACCCTGCCCGCCGCGGCCCGGTGGTTTTATTTACAAACAGGCGGGAGCTGGCACGGGGCAGCCGGGCACCAGCGGGACCCGGCGGCCTATAATGTTAATTATCACCGCGTAATTAAAAGCCCATAAAAAGCCTCACACTTCATTAAATTAAAGCTTCCGTGTGCAGCACAGCCCGGGCGCTGGCGGAGTTAACCTCAGCTGTGCCAGGCCTGGGCCCGGGCAGCCTGTGCCCACACCAGCTGGGCCGCAGCCGGCGGCGTGCAGCCCCGTGCGCGCGGGGCGTCGCGCTGCGATGGGGTGTTGCGCTGCGATGCCTTCGGGTGCCGACCAGGCTGGGGCAGCGCCGGGCAAGGCGGGTGCCAGAGAGGTGGCAGGGAGTGGGGTAAGGGCACGCTGCCCTGTGCCCCCCGGGCTCTGCCTGCCCCCCCTTTGCCTCAGGTTCCCAACAGGCTGGGCTGCGCCAGGCTGGCCCCCAGCGTGCTGAGGGGTCCCGGGGGGCTGCATGGGGTGCCCTGGGTCACTGGGGGCTGCACTGGGGGTGTGATGTGGGCCCCCCCAACCAGGGGTTTGGGCATGGTGGTGTGTGTGTGTGTGTGTGTGTGCATGCACGCAAGGGGAGATATGTATGCACAAGGGGAGATGTGCATCCCCAAGGAGGGTGTGTGTGTGTTTGTGCATATAGGTGTATGCATGGGGTGTAAGCATGTACAGGCACAAGGAGGGGGTGTGTGTGTGCACATACATGTGTGCGTGCATGTGCACAAAGGTCCTTGTGTACCTGCACAAGGGGTATATGTTTGTGTGTTTGTGTGTGTGCATGTATGGGGGTGTGTGTGCATACATGAAGGGGTTATGTGGATGCACAGGGTGGGTGTACACGCACAACGGGGTGTGTGTGTGCACAAGGCTCTGTGTCTGTATGCACGCACAAGGAAGGGAGTGTATACACACACACGGCTGCTTGTGTGTATGAAGTGTGCAGTGTCCAAAACTGTAGTGCAGAGCTCAGGGGTGTGTGTGTGCATGTGATGTGCTAATCCGTGCACCCCCCTCGAGGAAGGGTGTGAGCCAGGGGTGTCCACCAAACCGTGCATGCTCACGCACACCCCGGGGCGTGCGAGCCGGCACACGCGCGTGCCTGGTGTGCCCGGGCGAGCGGGCACCGCCGTTGAGCCGATGCCAAGCCGGCCACGGGCAACGGGGGCCAGGCGGGGGGCCAGCGCTGGCGGGTGCCGGTGGCCCCGGCCCGCGGGGGCGGCAGACAATGGGGACTTGGCTATTTCTTGGAAATTTCTCAGCATTCATTTCAGAGCAAATAAAAGCTGTCATTGCCAGAGAGATGATACTGATCGGGGTCTGAAAAGACAGCAAATTACCCGCCTGAAAATGCACCGCTGGAAAAAAATGCATATTAAACACACAAAAAGGCACTTTGCCATCAGCGGCGCTTCCCCCGCCGCTCCAGAATAACCACACTTTACATAATTCTCCCTCTCCACCTCCGAATTAATTTCACAGACAGCGGCAGAGGCAACCCTGCAACAATAGTGGAGGGGGAGTGGTGGCGGCGGGAGCCGGGCCAGGGGCTGCTGGCGGCTCCGGGTGGGCTGCGGCGGTGCGGGGCGGCAGCAGGGGCTGGCATGGGGGGGACTGGGGACGCCGGGAGGGTGAGGCCCCGGCGAGAGGACAGGGCTGTGGGGTGCTGGGTGGTTGCGCCCAGCTCCCATCCTTGCCCCCCCGGAGGGGCATTCGGGGTGGGGTGCGTGGGGCAGTTGCTTGCCCTGAGGGGCAGCTCTCGGGCTGCCCTTTTCCCACAAGGGACAAACCCTCGCCGGGCTATTGCCAGGTGCAAATCCCCAGTGTTGGCCAGGACCGGCACCCAGCGGGGCGCCTCAGCACCCTCCTGCTGCCCCCTTCTCCCACCCGGTGCCCAGCAGCCACCGGTGCCCGCGGACCCCAAGAACATGCCCACTAGTGCCACCTGGAGCGAGAGGGCACCCATTCCTCTGCCCAGCACCGCCAACTGGGGAGCAACTGGTTTGATGGGTGGTGGCCATGGTGGAGGGACATTGGCCAGTCGAAGGACTGGCACGGAGGGGCTGGTGGGGTGGGGGGTGGGGGTGGCAGAAGTTGGCACCGCGCTGCTTTGCATTTTCAATGACAGCCCCATGCCGGGTGCTCGGGAGAGCGGAAAAATCTTATTTGTCACCTGCTGGCGGTGTGCGGAGGCTCCTGCGCCGCCGCTAATCGCGGGGAAAATGAGGCTGCCGGCGGGGTGGCCCGCGGGACGGGCAGGGTGGCGCGGGCTGGGCGCCGCGGTGGGCACCCACCGGGCCCCGCTGTGGGCTAGGGTTGCGGGCCTGGGGTGTCCCTGGGGTGGGCACCCATGGAGGTGTTGCAGAAGCCTGGCTCCTGCGTCCACCCCCCCCTGTGCTGGCACCGGGGCGCGTGGCACGGATCCTGCCCGCCGTGCCGGGCTGAGCGCTGCTCCAGCCTGCGCTTCGCACGACCTCGCGCCTCTCTGCACGTGCCCGGGCTCCACGATGCTAGGCCCAGAGGCTGCCGCTGCCCCCGTGTCCCCTGCCCGGGGCACTCGCGAGAGATTTAAGGGGGGGACCAGAGGGAATGGGGTGCAGGCGCTGCCCGGCCCCACCTCTGCCCGCAGGTGCCCGTCCCACGCCCACCCTGCCCGGGCTCCTCGAGGCGCCAGCCCCAGTGGGACGCCGCAGCGCTCTGCGGCCGGCGCAGATTTATCCCTTATTTTATATCCACACGCCTTTAATTTTTACAGCCCTGCTCGAGCAATACCCAGGGCTGTTAATAACGCCAGCGCCCACCTCTCCCCCTCAATCACCCACCACCACCCCCAGCAGGGCTGGGTGCCCCATGCACTGCTGGGGCGGGTGATGCCCAGGTGGACAGGGTGCCCGTGTCGGGATGTCCCTGCGCGGGGGGGGCGCAGAGCCCAGAGCGGGTGGTGTGGCTTTTTTTTGCCCCATGCAAACGCTTCGACATGAGTATGGCAGCGTGTGAACGAGTGCGTGAGCACGAAGGTATTGGTGGCGGTGCCCATTGGTCTGCAGGGCACAGCCTGGCACGCGCTGCATGAGTCACCCATCGCCATGCCAGGGGGGCTCCCCGGGGCTCCCACCCCCGGGCGGCACCGAGCACCCGCCGAGGCACCCGGGGCCAAGCAGGCGAGGCGGGCGAGCGCGGCAGGGCACCCGCGAGCGTGGCGAGGAGGGCGGCCGAGGTGGGCCGGGGCACACGCACGGCTGCCACGCAGGGCCGCCGCGGGCGGTGGGAATTGATGGGTTATAAATCTCCTTGCTGGGCCCCCCCGTGGCAGAGCGGCTCACGATATTTATGTTGGGGATTTATCTGCAATGCAGTTTAATATTCCCGGACCTTCGCCTGCGTGCGTGTATGTGCGTGCATGTCCCCCTCCCCACGCCCCCTCCCCACGCCCCCCCCCGCCCACCCCATCACCCGGAGCAGCCCGAGCTCCGTGTCCCCCCCACCCCGCAGCCCTGCACCTTGCACCCTGCACCCACCCCGGCAGGATGGGGCCGGGCAGAGCCCCACAGGTGCCCAGGCAGGGTGAGGGGTGCCCCGCAGCTGGGCTGCTCCCGGCACAAGGGCCAGCCGGGCCCCAAGCGCCCCTGCCTGGTGCCAGGCTGCTCGGGGGGACGGCAAGGTGCCGGGCCGGGGGACGCTGGGGGGCGCGGGGACCCCCTGCGCTGCCTCCCCCGCCGGCGGGGATGAGGTAAGGCTGCCGGGCGGCACCGGGCTGCTCCATTTGCATAATAATCTCGTTAATGGAGCCCGGCCTGCGGGAGAGCCGGGCTGGAGACGCCACCCCCTTCCCGCCCCGCTGCCTCCCTCCGGCCCCGCCGCTCCGGCAGCCGAGCGCGGGGCGCGCAGCCGGACGGGCGCCGCCGCGCCGGCCCGCCGGCTCCCCGGGCAGCCTGCCGAGCACCCCGAGCAGCGCGGTGAGCACCCCCGAGCACCTCCGCAGCCTCCCGGGGTTGCACCCCCGAGCACCCCCGCGGCCTCCCGGCCGGCACCCCCGAGCACCCCCGCAGCCTCCCCCGAGGCTCCCGGGGAGCAACTGGGCGAGCGACGCCCGAGCACCCCGCGGGGATCTGGGTAGCATCGCGGGCAGCAGCCCCCGAGCAGCCCGGGAAGCAGCCCGGGGAGCCCCCTCCTCCCCCCCCAGCATCCCCCGAGCATCACGGTGAGCTCTCCCTGAGCATCCCGGTGAGCACCTCCTCAGCATCCCCCGAGCTTCCCGCTGAGCTCTCCCCGAGCATCCCGACGAGCATCCCGGCGAGCATCCCCCGAGCATTCCCCGAGCTTCCCGCTGAGCATCCCCCGAGCGCCGACGAGCATTCCGCTGAGCATCCCCCCGAGCAGCCCGGCAGCCCCCCCGAGCAGCCTGGCAGCCCGGCAGCTCCCCGAGCATCCCGGCAGCCCCCCCGAGCATCCCGGCCGCCCCCCGCGCACCCCCGCGGCCCCTCGCCCGCCGCGCCGTGCCCGCCACCGGCCCCGCAAACTTTCCGCTGCCGCCGCAGCGGCTCCTCCCGGCGCGGCGCAGCCCGGCGGCGGCGGCGGCAGCGGCGACACAACTTTGCCCAAGTTGAGGCGGGAGCGGGGCCGCGGGGCTCCGCCGTGCCCCGGGGTGGGGGGGCCTCGCTGCGGAGGTACCGCCCCCCCCCCGCGGCTCCGTGTCCCCGGCGCGTCCTCCCCCACCGCCAAATTCGGGCGCTCCCAAGGGCGTCGCTGAGCGGGGACTGGGGGCCCCTTTTGAAGCCCCCCCGAACCCATCCATCCCTCCCTGCTCCAGCTTCCCCACGGACAGACCCCTCTTCTCCCCGGCACAGCCCCCCTGCGCCCGCTGCAGCGGCACCCGCTGCTGGAGGGAGGGTGGGGGGTCGCGGTGAGACGCCCGTCGGGCCGGGGGTCCCCGGGCTGAGCTGGCTTTGCACGCACACAGCACGGTGCAACGCGGTTTGGCACCGCGCGATGCAGCACGACC
The DNA here is from genome assembly GCF_036370855.1 of Dromaius novaehollandiae. Classification (NCBI taxonomy): domain Eukaryota; kingdom Metazoa; phylum Chordata; class Aves; order Casuariiformes; family Dromaiidae; genus Dromaius; species Dromaius novaehollandiae. The sequence goes on from NC_088106.1 coordinate 12,380,642, forward strand.
CACCCCAGCACCACGCAACGCGCCCCGGCCCGAGCGAGTGCGACCCGAGGAGCCCAACCCAACCCAACCCAACCCAGCCCAACGCAGCGACATGCAGCGCAGCACGGTGCAACACGGCGCCGCGCACCGCGCCGCGACCCAGCACTCCCCAAAACCCTGCTCAGCATCCCCAGTCCAACCCAGCACAACGTCTCCTGCTCAAACTCCTCAACAGCCCCCCTTCCCCAAGCTGCCCCCCCCCCAAACCCCTACCAGAGATGCTGGGAGCCCTGTGCCCCCCCCAGCCCGGGAAGGGGGGGGAGGGTCACAGTGTGGTGTGGGACTTGGTGCTCTGGTCCACCCCAGAGCAGATGCTCTCCTGGGCACCCTGGGGTGGGTGTGCTGAGACAGTGATGTGCCAGAGGGTGACACCCGGTCAGGACCAGGCAGGTGGGAGCCTGCCCTGGGCACTGGGGGGGCTGGCAAAGAGGCAGCTGGGGGAGAGGGCTGCCACTGAGCTCCTGGCACTGCAGCCAGTCCCAGTGCCACCAGCGGGGCATAGAGGCAGGGACTGGGATGCGGGCAGTGATGACGGCAAGCAGCAATCTCCTCCTCGCTCCTCCCAAAACACCCCTAAATCATATCATCTGCCTTTTCCAGGAGCTTTCTGACTCACCCGGGCACCGGCCACCACCTCCTCGGAGCAGGCATGGCTCCGGCATGAACCGCAGGGCGCCCGCGCCTGCACCCCGCCTGCCCTGAGCCCCCCGGCGCCGTGCACGGCGAGCCCCGGCACCCAGCCATGGAGAAGACCTACTCGCTGACGGCCCACTACGATGAGTTTCAGGAGGTGAAGTACGTGAGCAAGTACCAGAGCGGCACCCTGCCCAACGGCTTCGCCCTCCAGCTGGGCACCGGGGCCAAGAAGCGCCGCGGGGGGCTGCCGCGCTGGAGCCGCCGGGAGATCTGCCTCCTCTCGGGGCTGGTGTTTGCCGCAGGGCTCTGCGTCATCTTGACGTGCATGTTGGTCCTCAAGTACCTGGCGGCTGAAGGGGACAGCTACTGCCTGGAGGGCTGCCAGGAGAAGAAGGCCTTCTTGCGGGCGTCCCGCTTCCTCAGCGCCAACATGGATGCCACCATCGACCCGTGCCAGGATTTCTACTCGTTCGCTTGCGGCGGGTGGCTCCGGCGGCACGGCATCCCCGAGGACAAGCTGGTGTACGGCACCATCGGGGCCATCGCGGAGCAGAACGAGGCCAAGCTGCGGGCGCTGCTGAGCAGCCCGGTGCGGCGGCGCGCCCGCGCCTCGGCCGAGAGGAAAGTCAAGGAGTTTTTCCGCTCGTGCCTGGACCGGGCTGAGATCGACCGGCTGGGCCCGCGGCCCATGCTGGAGGTGATCGGCGAGTGCGGCGGCTGGGACGCCACGCCCGGCCGCGGCGACCTCAACGAGCTGCTCTACAAGACGCAGGGGGTCTACAGCGCCGCGGTGCTCTTCTCGCTTACCGTCAGCCTGGACGACAGGAACACCTCGCGCTACGTCATCCGGGTGAGGGGTGCCAGCACCCTGCTCGCCGCGGGGGCTCGTGCCGGGGCCCCTCCGGGTCACCTGCCTGTGCCCATGTGGCTGGCATTGCTGCCGTCCTCGCCGTGGGTGGCGCGGGGATGGGGACAGCCTGGGGTGTCCTGGTGCCACTGCCCGGAGCTGGTGCCCCCCATCTTCCCACCGCGGGACCCCAGTGCCAGGCTGCCCTTGGTGCGGGCGGTGGGGTGCCGTGCTGGGGGGGGGGGGTTGTCACCTCTCGGATGGGTGGGAGGCGACACCAACAAGGGGCATAAGGAGTGGAGCAGTGCCGCCCACCTTGGTGCTGGTAGGAAAGCCCCTTGGGGTGCCCTGAGTGCCCTGCAACCGAGCCCCTCACCCTGGCATCCCAGCAGTCAGCTGCACCCCGGGGGGGGGGGGGGAGGGCAAGCCCAGAGCCATGCCAGGGAGTTTCCCCACGGCTCTGCCAGCCCCCCCTGCTGCCGCCAGCCCACATCCCTCACCCCGCGGTGCCACTGGGGGCACGAACGGGCTTCGTCTGGGCAGGCGAGTGGCTGGCACCCTCCGGGGGCACAGGCTCACGGGGGTGGGTGCAGTGGGGACATGGTGGCGGGTGCAGCAGGGGCACAGCGGGGGCACGGTGATGGACACAGTGGGGGCACAGCGGTGACACGATGGCAGTGGGCACAGCTGGGGCATGGCGGTGGGGGCACAGCGGTGGCACCATGGTGGGCACAGCAGGGGCACAGTGATGGGCATGGCTGGGACATAGTGGTGGCACAGCAGGGATGCAACTGTGCACAGCGGGGACACAGTGGCAGGCACGGTGGGGACGTGGTGGGGGACTTGGTGATGGCACAACTGTGGGCATGGCAGGGACACGGCGATGGCACAGGGGGGACATCATGGGGGACATGGTGGTGGGCACAGCGGGGACACGGCAATGGCACAGTGGGGACATGATGGGGGACGTGGTGGTGGGCACAGCTGGGGCACCCTGTCCCCCTGCCTGTTCCCTGTGAGCCTGTGGTGGTGGGGCTGAGGGGGTGTGTGCGTGTGCATGTGTGCATGTGTGTGTGTGTGAGAGAGACGGGTGTTTGTGGGGGGGTGAGAAGGAGAAAGGGTGTGATGGGGGGTGTGTGTGGGTGTGTGTACACTAGAGGGAGCATGTGTCAAAGAGAAAGGTTTTGTGTGTACGGCGGGGCGTGAGCGGGAGGGAGCAGGTGTGAGATGGGTGTGATAGGGTGTGGGGGGGTACGAGATGGGTGTGACAGCGAGGTTTTGTGGGCGAGAGAGATGAGTGTGACAGGTTGTGTATGTGCGTGTGAGAAGGGGTGTGTGAGAGATGAGGGTTGTGATGGGGGGGTGTGCGTGCGTGTGTGTGTGTGTGTGTGTGTGCGCATGTGTGCGCATGTGTGCACATGTGTGCGTGCATGTGCATGGAGAGGGTGTAAGGCAGCTGGTATGTCTATGTGTGCAGTTGTGATGGGGGTGTGAGAAGGCACAGAGGGGTGTGTGTGTGTGTGTGTGTGTGTGTGTGTGTGTGTGTGTGTGTGTGTGTTACCAGGGGTGTGCTTTGCAGCTCGGGTGTGTATGTGATACAGTGTGCATGTGCATGTGTGTTCACATGTGGGTATGTGCTAATGTGCCCATGCCTAGGTGACAGCAGGGTTTGTGTGTGTGTGTGAGTGTGTGTGTGCGTGTGCGTGTGCGCATGAAGAGCCTTGTGTGCACACATGTGCAGTAAAGATGTGTGTACGGCTGTGTGCAGGGGGTGTGAACGGTGGAAGGGTGTGTGCCTGGGGGCTGTGGGCCATCCCTGCTGATCCCCATGGGGCAGGCAGGGACCAGACTGTGGGGCAGGCATGGGGCAGGTCACTTGGAGCACCCAGCACTCCAAGGTCATTGCAGGCTGCCCCTTACAGCTGCAGCACCATCTAGCAGGAGGGAAACTGAGGCACCGGGCCGGGGGGGGGGGGGTGCAACAGCCTGCTCATGCCTGGGACTGACGCATAGCACCGCCACCCCATGGCACCCTGAAATACAAGGCTGGGGGGTGCTGCTGGGGCACGCGGGAAGCTGCCCACCCCAATGGTGGGCTTGGGTCTCACCGCCATTACCTGACTGCTTCTGCATCCTTGGTGGCAAGGAGGGGGACAGCCACAGGCCCACGGCAGGGAGCTGGGGCCCACTGGTGTCTGTGCTGGGGAGGAGGCACCCAGGGGTGCTCTTGTGCTATGGGAAGGTCCCCAGGGTGCTATTTTGGGGTCTCTGCTGTGTGCAGCCCTGCAATACCCCAGCGCCTTGGCCAGCACGGCACCCACCCTGGGGTGCCCCGGCCCCTGCCCCAGGGCTCTGCTCACCCACTGCCCCCGTCTCCCCCTGCAGATCGACCAGGATGGGCTGACGCTGCCTGAACGGACCCTGTATCTGGGGCAGGATGAGGAGAGTGAGAAGGTGAGATGGGCACCCAGGGCTCGGTGAGGGCCTGGGCACCCAGCGTGGGGTGGGGGCTGCCAGAGGGCACCCTGCCATTGGCTTGCGGCAGCACCCGCAGCGATGCCAAGGGGCCGGGGTGCCTGCCAGCGATGCAGGGTGGCACTCACCGGCCCCTCCGTTGGCACAGATCCTGGCGGCGTACCGGGTGTTCATGGAGAGGCTGCTCACCCTCCTGGGGGCTGAGCACGTGGAACAAAAGGCCCAGGAGATCCTCCAGCTGGAGCAGCACCTCGCCAACGTGAGGCGGGGGCCCCTGGGCTTTCGGAGCCTCTGCCCAGCCCTTGGGGACCCCAGTCCCACTCACCGGGGCACTCACTCCAGCCCCTTGTGGACCCCCTATGTCCAAGGGAGGGGACGCCTGCCCCGTCCCTTGCGGACTCGCTACGTCCAGCCCTTGACGCAATCACCTCAGCCCTTTGGGGACCCTCATACCCAGGCCTTGGGGACACCAGCCCCTGGAGACCCCCATATCCAGCCATCAAGGACCACAGCTGTTGGGAACGCCCATGACCAGCCCTTTGGGGACCCCCGCACCCAGCCCTTGAGGACCCACATGCCCAGCCCTCAGGGACACCAGCTCTTGGGGACCCCCACCCTAGCCCTCAGGGACCCCAGCTCCTTGGGCACCCCATGCCCAGCTCTCGGGAACCCCAGCCCTAGCTTTTGGGGCACTGCTGGCAGCACAGAGGGGCATGGGGCAGTGAGCCGGGAGGGATGTGGGTCAGCAGCCCCTTTTGCCCCAGAGCTGTGCCTCCCCCGATTGCACAGCAGTGATGGCCATGCTCACCCTGTGCAGATCACAGTGTCTGAGTACGACGATGTGCGGAGGGACGTCAGCACCACGTACCACAAAGTGACCCTGGGCGAGCTGCAGCGCATCACCCCCACTGTGAGCACTCTTGCACCCACCCTGCCACCCCATGTCCCCCACCTGCCCCATACCCTGCAGCTGCCCCTGTACCCACTCCATGTCCTGCTCTACTGTCAATCCTGTGACACCCAGTGCTGCCCCATAGCCTGAGTAACGCAGCACAGCCCCCAACCCAGTACCTCAGTGCCCCTAGAAATGCCCCCTCTGGCCCAGCTGCCCCCCCATCAGTCTGCTCTGGAGGGCCAAAAATCCATCCTGGGCTATCCTGAGTGCCAGGGGCAGCTCGAGGCCCAGGCTTTGCTCCTGGGGGAAGGGGTGGTGGGAGGTTGGAAAGCCCGGAGTGGTCTTGCTGGGGGTGATATGGGGGGGGGGGGTCCCCATGCCTGCACTGATGGTGCCCCTCGCCCGCCCTGCCAGCTCAAGTGGAAACGCTTGCTGGACCGCATCTTCCATGACAACTTCTCGGAGGACGAGGAGGTGGTGCTGCTGGCCACTGACTACATGCACAAGGTGTCCGACCTCATCCGTGTGACACCCAGCAGGTGAGGGGCACTGATACCCCCTGTGCCCTGGGGCCACCCCACACTGGGACCGCTGGCATCACCCTGCCTGGCTGTGGGACCCTCAGGTGGCAGCCTCTTGCCCTGGCTCAGCAATAACCCCCCCTTGCACCACCGCCCCCCCCCCCCCAGATGCCAGGCTGTGCCCCAAATGCCTCTGTTGCATGGATCCCACCACCACTTATGGACAACCCTGGGCAGAAGACTGGCACTGGCGCTGCTTTGCCCCAATATTTGGGGTCTCCCTGCTGCAGGCTGTAGGGCGGGTAGGGTCGTGGGGTGGCACCCCTGCTCAGCCTGGCAGGGTCATGGCAATGGGGAGATATAGTGGGGGGAGGCTGACTGGTCCCTCCATCACCTCCATCCCAGGGAGGCTGGGTCTGGCTTGGGGATCCCAGCAAAGCTCCTGGCAGAGGCACCATCATGGGCCCCACGGCAGCCTGGTAATGGCCAGCTGCCCACCAAAACCCCCCCATGCTGCTGATCACTAAATTCATCACACAGTGGTGCCTGCTGTGAGGAGATACATGGTGCCAACCTGTTCCTGGGCACCCATGGGATGTGACCACCCCCGTGGCCTCTGTGGGCCCCAAGCAGCTAGGTTGGGTGATGTGCCCCTGGCAAGCACTCCCCATGTGGTGTCTGCATGCCCACCAAGGTGCCTAGCTGAAGGGGCCTGATCCTGCCCCCCTTGGCCAGGATCCTGCACAACTACATGCTGTGGCGCATCGTGGTGGTGCTGAGCGAGCACCTCTCAACACCCTTCCGTGACGCCATCCACGAGCTCTCCAAGGAGATGGAGGGCAATGAGAAGCAGCTCGAGCGGGGCAAGATCTGCCTGAGTCAGGCCAATAAGCACTTCGGCATGGCCCTGGGTGCCCTCTTCGTCGAGGAGTACTTCTCCTCTGCCAGCAAGGCCAAGGTAGGTGGTGCTGCCCATGGACATGGAGCTGTGTTCCCTCACCAAGGTGGCCACCACCATCCTGCACCCCAAGATGGCTGGCGCACTGTGAATGCTTGGGCTCGTGTCCCCGGCTTGGGACCGGGGTGACTTGCTCAGGGCAATGCCCTCCAGCAACACCAGCAGGCACCCCCAGACACCATGGCAGTGACCTGGCTGTGGGCATGGGGGTGACAGGTGGCAAAGATGCTGTAGCTGCACCCATGGTGACCTGCCACGGGTCCCGCTATAGGTGCAGCAGCTGGTGGAGGACATCAAGTACATCCTGGACCAGCGCTTGGATGAGCTGGACTGGATGGATGAGGAGACACGCAAAGCGGCCAGGGCCAAGGTACCAGCTGCAGGCAGGGGGCACGGAGGCCTCTTGTGCCTCAACCATGAGCACATACCCCCATCCTTGCCCGCCCCCCCCCACCAGCTCCAGGGCACCAGGGTTGGGGGTCCCAACCCAGCTGCCCGCTCTCCTCACAGCTCCAGTACATGATGGTGATGATCGGCTACCCTGATTTCCTGCTGACGCCGGAGGCCATTGACAAGGAGTATGAGGCAAGGGGTGGCCCAGGGCCACATGGGGGCATGGGAACATGGTGGGGGTGGGGGGGGCGTGGTAGATGGGCTCCACATCTGCTTTGGTGCGGTGCAGCTGTGGGACCCAGGACAATCAGGATGGGGAGGCTCTGCCCCTAAACAAGCCATTCTTCACTAGCTCACCATGCCCAACTCGCATGGCCATGGCCACATGGGCAGTGTCACGCTGTTCTGGGGTCCAAGCTGAAGTCCCCTTCCGCACACCCAGGGCTCAGCTCCATCCTCACCATAGGGCTGGGGGTGCCCCTACCCCTGCGTGGCCCAGGGACCCCAGGGAGGCAGGGGAGATGTAGCAGCCCACAAGGGCACTGCCGTGGAGGGTGGTGGCATGGGGACATGCCGATGCCCATGGTGCATGGACCCTTCCCTCCAGGGACAGGGGACACACACATACACATGTGCCATGTGCAGCCCATGGCCACAATCCCACATCCTGTCCTCAAATCTCCTGGGGGTGGGGGGGACGACACCCTAGCACTGCTCCCCACACCCAGGAGTTTGGGGACAGGGGTCCCCCTGACATGGCTGTGCCCTGCACCCCCACAGTTCGAGGTGGACGAGAAGACCTATTTCAAGAACATCCTGAACAGCATTGCCTTCGGCATCAAGCTCTCGGTGAAGAAGATCCGGCAGGAGGTGGACAAGTCTGCGTGGGTATCGCTGTGTCTGGGGGGATGCGGGTGGAAAAGACGCGGGGCATGGCACAGCCCCACTGATGCCCCCATGGCTGGTGCCCACAGGGCAGCACTGCACAGGGCATACGCAGGAAGGCACAGTGCGAGCCCCCCGGCTACGCAAAGGGGTGGCATTTCCCGCACCCCTGGGTGCCCGCACAGCCTGGCACCTCTGTCTCTCCTTGCAGGTGGCTGCTGCCCCCCCAGGCGCTGAACGCCTACTACCTGCCCAACAAGAACCAGATGGGTAAGGAAGGCACTGCCACCCAGCCGTGCCCGCCTGGGGCCTGGCACAGGGGCCACCAGCCAGCTGGGCTCAGCCCCCCTGCAGGAGGGAGACGTGGGGTGCCCTGACTGTGGGGCAGGGAGGAGGGCAGTGGGGGTGGGCACGGCGCAGGGGGCCCCAGCGTGGGCCATGCTGTGGGTGGGCAGGGGGCAGAGTGCCCCCTCCCTGCCATGCTTTCCTGTGTCCCCAGTGTTCCCCGCTGGCATCCTGCAGCCAACCCTCTACGACCCCGAATTCCCGCAGTGAGTAGAGGACTGGGGCAGGGGCATGGGTGGGGGGTGCCAGGGCAGGGTATGGGGCTGGGGGTGGGGGGGCACCATCCTGGGGGAACCGCCAGCATCGTGCCCTCCACTATCTCCGCGCTCCCCACCACCAACAGGTCGCTGAACTACGGCGGGATTGGCACCATCATCGGGCATGAGCTGACCCATGGCTATGACGACTGGGGTGAGCAACCCCCACCCCCTTCCCCCCCCGCCCCCGTCCTGGGGCAGGAGGTGGGTGGCAGGACACCTGGGTCCCTTGGCATGACCGGGGGTGGTGGTTGCCTTGGTAGGGGGACAGTACGACCGGCATGGGAACCTGGTGCACTGGTGGACAGAGACGTCGTACAGCAAGTTCCTGAAGAAAGCACAGTGCATCGTCAATCTCTACGACAACTTCACCGTCTACAACCAGCGGGTGAGACCCCCCCCCCCTCACCTGCCAGGCATTGCCCTGGCACACTGCCTGGCTTTGGGGGTCCCCACTGCAGAGGGCTCGCTCCCTCCCTAGAGCCAGGTGCCCACAAAGAGAGTTTGCTTGTGTCCAGCTCTGAGACCCAACAACTCATCACACCTCAGCTGGGAAATTCCTTGGGCCCCTGGATGGGGCAAACTGAGGCACCACCTTGGTGCCAGCATGATGGGGGGGGGGAGGGCCTGTCTTGAGGCCATCTCTGCTCACCCCGTGTCTCTCCTCTCCTGGCAGGTGAATGGCAAGCACACGCTGGGGGAGAACATCGCCGACATGGGGGGGCTCAAACTTGCCTACTACGTAAGTCCCCCCCCGGGGGCAGAACAGCCCCGGCAGAGCTGTGGGGCTGCTCCCCGCTGCAAGGAGCAGGCCTGATCCTGCTGGCGGGGGTGCAGGGGGGTGGGGGGCAGGTTTGGGGTGGTACCCATGCCGTGCCCTTGCTCTCCAGGCCTACCAGAAGTGGGTGCGGGAGCACGGCCCCGAGCACCCCCTGCACCACCTGAAATACACCCACGACCAGCTCTTCTTCATCGCCTTCGCCCAGGTGAGCCTGCACCCAAGGGGGGCACAAGGCAAGTGCCAGGATGGGAGGGGGTCATCCCCATGGGAGAGGGCAAGGAGACACTGACGCCCTGGGCCCCATGGGCACAGCAGCCCACCCTCCCAGGAGCCCCCACATTAACAAACAGCCCCATGCTCTCCCAACCCATCTACACCAAACGCATGCAGACCCTGAGCTCACAGGAGACCCTACAATAACAAGCACAACCAGGGGATCATTGCCCTGACCCCCATGGGGCGCCCCCCCACCAGCTCACCCCCCCCCCCTCCCCCGGGGCCCTTCTTCCCCTGCAGAACTGGTGCATCAAGCGGCGCTCCCAGTCCATCTACCTGCAGGTGCTGACAGACAAGCACGCCCCGGAGCACTACAGGTACCGGCCCGAAACGCGGGCAAAACATGTGCTGCTGCAGACTGGGGGGGGGGTGGGGGCGAATTGCCCCCTTTTGGGTGCTGGGGAGAGCAGGAGAGGGTTAAACCTGCAGGTGTGGGGTGGGCATCACTGGGGCAGGGGGCTTGGTGGGGAGGCAAGGCGGGTGGGATGGGGATGGCAGCCGGGCACCTCCTTCCCAGAGCTGGGTGTGTGGCCGGGGCTGGGGGTGCCCAGCTCTGAGTCCCCCCCGCCTCTCCGTCTCCCGGCAGGGTCCTGGGCAGCGTCTCGCAGTTCGAGGAGTTCGGCCGGGTTTTCCACTGCCCCAAGAACTCGCCCATGAACCCGGCTCACAAGTGCTCGGTGTGGTGAGGAGGAACCCCCGGCAGGCTGGCACCCCCCGCCGTCCGTGCCACCCCGCGCCCGCTCCCCTCCCGTTCCCTGTGCCTGTCCCCCCCCCCTGCTTTACGGGCAAAGAGGGGCACCCCCAGCCAGCGCAGGGGGTCGTTCCCCCGGAGAGAGGCTGGATGGGGGCAGGGGGAGGCGCTTGGGGTTGGTGCCAGCTCCTCCCCAGAGCCATCTGCCTCCTGCCTGCTCTCTTCCCAGCCAGTACCCAAGGATCATGCAGGAGGGAGCTGCGTCCTGGGCTCCCCATGGAGGATGGGGGCAGAGGCAGGGCACCCGCTTTTCCATCCGCCCACCCCAGACCCTTCTCCAGGCCCTAAAACACCCGGCACAGCCCTGGGCTCAGCACCGCGGTCCTCTCCGGTCAGCGCAGGGAAAGCGTACCAGACTCCTTGGGGCCACCCAGTGCCAAAAGCCCCCCCTGTTCTCTGCCCAGCTCCTCTCCCCAGGGAAAACCCCATGCCAGCCCCGTCCTGCCCCCCGAGCAGCCCTGCTGCCTGGGGTGGGCATGGTCCAGCAGGGCTTCGGGCCGGGGCGATGCCAGCCTGCCCTGGAACGTGGGGAGCCGGAGGAGGGGGCCGTGGTGCTTGCACACGGATGCGCGCTGTATTTTTTGCTGCTGTTTCTGATCAATAAAGCACTGGATGTACAGGGCGGGTGGCTGGGGCTGTGCCCGGGTGCCGCGCGGGGCAGGGGGCCTGAGCGGTGGGCAGTGCTCATACCTGGCCGTGCATGATGGAGAGACACACATGCAAATGGCACGACCCCCCCCATCCATGCGGCACTGGCCCTTGGTGCCTTGCAACACATCTCTCCAGCTGCTGGTCGTCACAGCCCATATTTATTGAACCCCGAGCTCCCCGCACGGGGAGCAGCCACCTCCTCCGGACCGGGGATGCTCCGAAGAGCCACAGGCACCGCATCTGGAGGGGCAGGCGGAGGCACCGCTGGGCCATGGGGCTAGCAGAAAAGGGGCAGGAGGAGAAGAGGAGCCATGAGCAGGACCAGGGGGCCGGTGCGGGTGCTGGGGGCCGAGCTCCGCTGGCGGCACGAGCTGTAGGGCTCGAGGCAGGCGGCGTAGGCCATGGCGTGGGCCACGTAGGTCTGCTCCTGCACGCCGTGGAAGAGGTGGGCCATGGGGCCCTTGGCCAGGATGGCCACGTCCTCACCGCCGTGGGTCTCGGAGCTGAGGGGCACAGCCGCCTGCTGCTGGTAGTCGAACAGCTCTGGGCAGGGGAGAAGGGGGGGGTGAGGGGAGGGCGGCGGCAGCCCTCGGCCCCATCCTGCCGCCATGCTGCAGCCCCCACGCCCTCACCGGCTGTGTTGCTGTTCACATCGTCCCGGCTGGCAGCCTCCACATAGCCGGGCCCGTTCCCGTAGAGGATGGACGTGTAGTTCTTCAGGTCAGAGGCTTTGCTGGGGGCCAGGCCTGCGGAGGGGAGATTGGGGGGGATCAGTCAAGAACCACCCCCCCACACCCCCGATGACCTCCCTGGGCACAGCCAACATGCCCCCGAGCAGGCAGTGCCCAGCACCAGGCCATATCCTGCTCTCAGCATCACTCCAAGGCCTTGGAGAGACAAAATGGAGCTTCCCAGGTGTCCCCGCGCCCCGCCCACTGCCTACCGAAGATGGAGCTGCCGCGCAGCGTGTAGCCACCGAAGGAGAAGACGTGCGAGTGGTCGGCGGTGACCACGGTGAGGGTCTGGGCCTCGTCCGTCAGGGCGCCCGCCCGCTCGATGGCGTCGTCGAACTCCACCGCCTCCGTCAGTGCCTTGTGGGCCGTGCCCTCGTGGTGGCCGTGGTCGATCCTGCCACCTGCAGATGGGCACCGCTGGTGGGCTGAGGGCCACTGTCATCGCCCCACCACCAGGTCCAGTTCTCCCAGTAGCACCAGCACTGGGAGGCCGTCCGGCGGCTGCCAGGTGGGATGAGGCCGCCCTGCTCCCACATCCCACCCCCTGGCCCCGACTTATCTTCCACAAAGAGGTAGAAGCCATTGGGGTTCCTGCTCAGGATCGTGATGGCCGCCTCCGTCATCTCGCTGAGCGAGGGGTCCAGGGTGGTGTTGTGCGTCATGTTGTACTTCAGGTCTCTGGGCTCAAACAGCCCTGGGAGGCGGTGGGGGGGACACGGAGGGGACGGGCTCACCCACACGGCTGAGCACCACCGGGTGCCAGGGCTGGGGGGTGGGGGTGGGGGGTGGAGGGGGTCATTACCCATCAAGTAATTCACATCGGGGTCCGCGGCCGCCTCCAGCATCTCCGTCCTGTTCCAGACATAGCGGGCGCCCTGTGGGCAAAGCCTGGGGGGTTAGCGGGCGCCAAGGCCCCCCCCTCCCCGCCCCGGGGTGGCCATCTCCGGAGTGTCTCACCCACCGGCCTGGTTGCCAGCCACACGTCGATGAGGTTGAGCCCATCCTGGCGCACCCCGCTGGCATTGGAGTAGGTGGGATACTCAGGGTCCGGCGTCCCCGTGGGGGTCATGTACTGCCGGCCGCCGCCGAGGATCACCTGGGGGAGGAGAGCGGCCCTGCATCAGGGGGTGCCATGGGAGGAAGGGGGTGAGGGGGCCCACGGCGGCGATGCACTCACGTTGATGTCGACGTTGTGGACGAGCTGCCAGGCGATGTCCTTGCAGCCCTGGCTCAGGGCGTCCTGCGGCATGCTGGCGTCGGCGTACCAGTTGCGGTTCACCACGTGGGCGTAGGTGCCCGAGGGCGAGGCGTGCTGCACCCGCGTCGTCGTCACGATGCCCACGGCCTTCCCTGCCGCCCGCCGTCAGGCCGCATGCTGAGCCCCCGGCCTGTGGGAGCCCGGTGGCGGGATGCCCCTTCTCCCTGCCAGCCACCCCCCCGTCCCCTCCGTTACCGGCTTTGCGGGCTCGCTTCAGCACCGAGACCACCTCGTTGCCCGCCGTGGTGTTGCACTGCGAGTAGCGGGCGGCCGCGCTCAGCCCCACCGTCTGGTAGTTGCCCTTCACCCCGCAGAGGTACGCCGTGGCCGTGCCCGCGCTGTCGGGCACCTGCCGGTCCACGTTGTAGGTCTGCCAAGGCCACGGGGGATGGATCAGGATTAGGAGGCCGCCGCAGGAGGTGCCCCCGACCCCAGCTCTGCTGGCAAATGGGGTGGCACCCTTTGCTGTGCCCATGGGGCAAAGCCTTGTGCCTGCGGCCCCCATGGCCCCACGGGCACCACAGTGCCTGGGGTGGAGAGGATTTACCTTGGAGAGAGCCACGTAGGGGAAAGCGTCCAGGGCGAGGGGTGTCTCGGGGCCCAGCTTCCCCTGCATTTGCCCCTTTAGGATGCGGGTGGCCGTGATGGTTGGGATCCCGAAGCCTGGGCGAGGAGAGAGGCCCCCAGTCGCCCTCCGGACCGGGCGCCCTCCCCGCACCTGGGCTCCACAGGGCGTTGGCCGTGCCCACCGAGAGGTGCCCGGCAGCACTCACCGTCCCCGAGGAAGAGGATGAGGTTTTTGGCTTGGCTCAGCTTGGGCTGCAGCTGGAAGGAGGCTTCGATGGCATCGGCTGCCTGCTTGTTCCAGAAGGCCGGCTCCTCCTCCTCCGCTGCCAAAGGGCGGCTTCCCTCAGACCCGGCACCCACTCCCGGGGGCACCCCACATCCCTGGGCTCCCACCCATGGGAAAACACAGCGGGGGGTGAAAAGCCACAGGAACCAAGTGGGATGGGGGCCAAAGCCATGGGGGAGGGCTACAGGCACCTCACATCCCCCCCCCCCCACCCCAAAATCTTAATCCCTTTGGGAAAAAAGCCCAAGATCCCCAGAAAAGCAGGGATGCTCCCAGCACCCAGTAACCCTCCCAGAGCTGTGCAGGCCCTGCTCCTTCCCCCCCTCCCCCCCCAGCTCCACCCCAGCTCCACCCCCCATGGCCTGCCAGGTGCCCCCCCAGGGAAAGCGCCCCAGGCCCATTCCTGCCTGGGATGACGGCGCTGCCCAGCCCAGCCCAGAGGCCCAGGCAGAGCGCGAAGGGTGCCAGGTGCTGCATGGTGGTATCTGGGCACCCGACACGGCGGGCAGAGCCTCCAGCGCTGGCAGAGCCTGCAGTGGGGGGGACTTTGGACTCAGATGAGCGGGGTGCGTGGCGGGGTGTGGAGGAGCCAGGCCTTTCCCTGATAGCTTGGTGTCACGCTGGGCAGTCAGCGCAAAGGCCATGGGGATGGGCTACGAACGCCTTTTCATCAGTCCGGCTAGTCGCTGGCACTGGGGAGAAGGGTGGTGGATTTGGGGCTGCAGACAGATGCTAGTGGGGTGGGAGAATGGGCAGTGCCTGGCAGGGATCGTCCAGCTCCCTGGACATGGTGCTGCAGGGACAGGTGAGGAGGGGACAGGGTCCTGCGTGCCGGGGATGCTCTGGCCAGGGGAGTGCAGCAGGCAGGGCTGAGCGCTGGACCTGGGTCTGAGAGGGCATCCGGAGAGCTTTTTGGAGGGGTCACCTGTGCACTGACCAGCTTTTCTCTCTGCCCCACACTTCCCCAAGCACAAAATCCACTCACGTGGGCTAAACGTCCCTGCTCGGCCCTTGCCAGGATGGTGCCAGCTGCTGTGCCAGGCTGCACCCCAGCCTGGTGCAGCAGCTCAAAGCCCCACAAGCTCCGTGCAACCATCCTGCAGTGCAGGGGCTCCCAGCATCCAGGGCTGAGGTTGGAGGGAACAGGGCCTCCCCTTGTTCATCTTCTGCTTCATCCTGATGCCTCCAGTGTTGTAGGCATCCTGGCAGGGCCATGAGCCATGACCAACAGGGGAAACTGAGGCATGGGTGGCTCCTGAAGAGGTGGCCACAGCTGCAAACCCCCAGAGGGGAAATGAAGTTGAGTGACCTGAGTTTTATTGCATTCCCTGAGGCTGGCCACAGTGGGGACCTGGCCATGCAGACGGCAGACTGGGAGAGAGGCAGCTGGGTTGAAGCATGGTTCTCAGCCGCCTGCCAGGTGGGAGGCCACGCAGAGGGCCAGGAGAGTCAGCAGGGGCTGCGAGGAGCACCGGGGGCTGTGGGACGCCCTGCGGGACTCCCCGCAGGCGGGCTCGGCTGCATAGGGCTCGAGGCAGGCGGCGTAGGCCAGGACGTGGGCGATGTAGTGCTGCTCCTGCACGCCATGGAAGAGGTGGGCCATGGGGCCCTTGGCCAGCACGGCCACGTCCTCGCCGCTGTGGGTCTCTGACTCCAGGGGCACAGCTGCCTGCTGCCGGTAGTCCTTGTCCTCTGCAAGGGAGCAGGAAATATGGGGCTGGGGGGGGGCAGCATGCTTCCCAACCTGTCGTGGGGGAGTAGCTCCCTTTGCCTTGGTTTTGGGACCATTCCTGCCCCAGTGGTACTGGGACCTCACATGGCCATGGTGGCCATGGCTGCAGGATGCTGTCCCCAGCCTCCCTGTCTTTCTGTGCCCTCCTCCAGTCCCCGGCAGGCTCCTACCTGCAGCTGGGAGGCTGGCAGCCGGGCGGCCCCCATCACGGATGCTGTAGCCAGGCCCATTGCCGTAGAGGATGCTGGTGTAGGCTCGCTTGTCCTTGGCTTTCTTTGGGGCAAGTCCTGCCACCAGGTGGGGAAGAAGCACAGTAACCCCTGTGCCTCTCCCCAGCACCCTGGCTTGGCTGGCTTAGCCTCCAGTGGGAGGAAAATGGGGGTGCCAAAGCAGGGAGACTCGCTGCCCCTTGCCAGTACCCACCGAAGATGGAGCTGCCACGCAGCGTGTTGCCCCCGAAGCTGAAGACATGGGAGTGATCGGCTGTGACCACAGTGAGGGTGTCAGAGGGGTCCGTGAGCTCGCCTGCCCGTGCCACGGCCCGGTCCAGCATGATGGTCTCCATCAGTGCCTGCTTCGCCCGGCCGCTGTGGTGGCCATGGTCGATCCTGCCACCTGCATGGGCACTGCAGCCATCACGGCCTCACTCACCGCACCAGGCCCTGGGGACGCCCACCTGCCACCTGGGACCCACATCCCACCCTGCATCTCTTGGACACCCGCCCACCGCCTGGGACCCACACCCTGCGCTCTCTGCCCCGGCTGAGGCTGCCTGGGGCTACTCAACTTCCACGAAGAGGAAGAAGCCGTTGGGGTTCCTGCGGAGGATGCGAATAGCCTTTTCCGTCATCTCCACGATGGAAGGGTCCGTGGAGGTGTTGCGGTTCAGCTCGTACTTCATGTCCTTGGGCTCAAAGAGGCCTGGGGGAGTGAAGCAGGGGACAGTAGCAGGGTGGCATGTCACAGTGCCTGGACCAGCTTGTGCCCTGCAGTGGGGTCCACACTGGACCCGCTTTGTGCCATGGCAGCACCCCCAGAGCAGGGACAGAAGGCATTGCCCATGATGAATGCAGTGATGCTCTTACCCATGAGGTGGCTCACGGAGTCATCCTCAACCTCATCCAGGCCCTTCTTGTCCCAGACATAGCGTGCGCCCTGCCAGTGAGAGCAGACATGGTGCCGATGGCTCACACCCACCCTGCAGCGCTCAGCGCCGGCTCCCCTCCGCCCTGGCTCAGGTACCTCTTTGGAGCCGAGCCACTCGGCGATCAGATCGAGGCCATCTTTCCTGACGCCGTTCTGTGCCGGGTCATCCGGGTACTCGGGGTCTGGAGTCTGCTTGGGGGTCATGTATATCCGCCCACCGCCCAGGATCACCTGGCAGGAGACCGGGGAGCTGTGACCCACACTGCCACTACTTGGAGGTCCCAGCGCCAACGGGTCCCAGCCCTGCAGCTCAACAGATCCCCTCCATATGTCCCTGGGTCACCCGTGTCCCCTGTGGGGGCACTGGCCCGGCCTTGCCATGCTGTGGTGCACCCACTCCCCAGCTCACATTGATGTCCGTGTTGTGCACCAGCTGGTAGGCAATGTCCTTGCAGCCCTCCCGCAGGGCATCTTTGGGCATGTTGGCATCAGCATACCAGCTCCGGCTGACCGAGTGGGCGTAGGTGGCCCCAGGGGATGCGTGCTGCACACGTGTGGTTGTCACGATGCCCACGGACTTGCCTGCAACATGGGTCAGGGTTTACAGCCAGGCTGCACGGGGAGCCTGTCTGGCCCACCGAGGCACGGGATGTCCCTGCCATGGGCTGGGCTCTCCGATGGGGGCACCCCACTGTCCTGTACCTGCCAGCCTGGCCCGGTGCAGGATGGAGTCCACTTCATTGCCGAAAGTGGTGTGGCATTTGCCATAGACAGCTGCTCCGCTCAGCCCCAGTGTCTTGGCATTGGCCTTCACCCCGCACAGGTAGGCAGTGCCCGTGCCAGCGCTGTCGGGCACCTGCCGGTCGATGGTGTAGGTCTGCAAGCCAGCGGGGGGTGAGGGCTTTGGGCAGCAGGCAGCACGGGCACCGCCACCAGCACTGCCCCACTTACTTACCTTGGCCAGGGCCACGTGGGGGAAGGTCTCCATGGCCAGGACATTGTCCTCGCCCGAGCCACCGGCGAGCTGCCCCTGGTAGATCCGAGCTGCAGAGACTGTGGGCAGCCCCATGCCTGTAGGCACAGCAGAGCCACGGGGTGGCAAAGGGCCAGGATCAAGGCCTGACCTTGCCCAAGGCCAGCAGGGGACAACCTGCATGGGGCAGGAGGGGACCTTGCAGCAGGACCACCCCAGGCTGGGCAATGCCCTTCTTGTGCCACCACAGAGACACTGCTGGGGGAGATGTCCCCCATCCCTCAGGCTGCAGAGCACCAGCTGTGCCCTCTCGCCAGCCACTTCAGGGCACAGCTTTGTCTTCTCTCCATCCAGCTTCTGCTTCCCCACTGATACTTAGAGTTGCCGAATGGCCCTGGACACTGCTGTGCCCATGAGCCAAGGGGCTTGGCAGAGACCCATGTCCCCACCCCGTAAGACACAGTTGGGCTGACCCAGCACCCAGTGTCCTGGTGTCACCATCCCCACAGCTCTGAGCTACCAGCCTCCAAGAAGGGCTGAGCAATGGCCCCAGGCACTGAGGCCCTGTCTAGGGCCAAGGCCCAAAGACTGGGACAGCCGAGAGGAAGGAGTAGAGGAAAGGGAAGGAAGTGTTGGATAGGGAACAGCCCTATTCACAGGGAACAGGTCATGAGGGAACTGGGGAATGAGTAAGATCCCCCCCTTCCCCCCCCCCCCCCAAGGCTCAGACATGCTCCAGCCTCCTTGAGGATCCCAGGGACCAACTCGCCCCTCATCACACCGGAAACCCCTTGTAAGAGCAAGCTGCCCAGCAGGCCGTTGGGGAAACTGAGGCTTGGGCTTGGATGATGAGTTTGGGACCATGCCATGGGTCACATCTATGGATACACCTTGCTAGGGCCCATCTCTAGGCTGGTTCTGTGTGTCAGCTCCCAGCTGGGTGCCAGGAGGGTGCCTGAGACACCCCAGGTCCCTGATCTGGGGGACTCACCATCACCCATGAAGAGAATGATGTTTTTGGCTCGCCGCGCCACAGGCTGCAAAGCCAGGGCCAACTCCAGCCTCCTCCTGGCCCCCTCGTTCCAGTAGCCTGGTGTCTTCTCGGTGCCTGGAAGGGAGCAGGGGGATGCAGGGGTCGGGGCTGTGCCCAGCACCGTAGGCACAGCCGTGAGCACCACATGGCCCTGGGCACCCTGAGGGTCCTCAGGAGCTAATCCCCTTGGGGGACCAGGGTGGGCATCCCCACCCAAATGAATTTAGCCCAAGTCCTATTCTGCAGGAGCCTTGGAGGGGCCAGGAGCCATTTGGGGATCAGCCAGGCCTTTGGCAACCCCAGTGCTGTCCTGTGTCTGTCTGCAGAGGGGGAAACTGAGGCATGGTTTGGCTGGGAAGTGCCTCATGCATCTCCACCAAGGGCACTGGCTACCCAAGTGTCAGCCCCACACAGTAAGTGTGCTAAATACGGAAATCGCAGTTGGCCATGGCTATCAATTTGCTTCATCCAAAACAAGCTGGCAAGCAGCACTGCTGGGGACATGAAGGGACAGCAGGGCTGGGGACAGCTGGGGACAGGGCATGGCTCAGTCAGGGTGATGCAAACCGCCTCAAAGGCTGGGGTCCCAAACCACCCTGAGGCTCTTGACACAGCTAGGAGGGCTTGTCCGCACTGGGTGCGTGGGGCTAAGCCCCTGCCGTGGGGAAGGATAGTCCCATCCTGCTGGAGATCAGTCCCCTGGGGAGGTGACAGGCTGCCCCAGGGAAGCGGCATGGGCTCCAGCACCCCCCTGCCTGGGGTTCCCACCCCCCCACCCCCCACGGCCCCCGTTCGCGCTCTCACCTGAGGCCGCAGCAGAGAGCCGGGCGAGGAGGCAGAGGAGGAGGCAGCTCTCCAGGGAGAGCGGCTGCTCCATGCTGCCTGCGCTGGGGTCCCTCCCTGAATGCCGCCTGCGTCCCCGGGCAGGGGGGCAGCCCTTTATGGCCCTTCCCTGTCCTGCTGGAGGGCTGAGCCCCGCTGCAGGCGAGACGACGGCTGATAACATTCAGGGACTGTCTCCCAGCCCTGCCCAGGACCCTCCCAGTGTCTCCAGCCTTCCCTGGGACCATCCCCCCCCCCCAGGGCTGAAGGACCTCCAGCCTGTCTCTGGGGCAGGTAGGGCCCCTGAAGCTGTCTGGGGGGGTCCTGGGGCCCCCAGGCTCCCGTGCAGGCCAGGCTGCCGTCTGCAGGGACCCCCAGGGAGGTAGGGAGGGCGCAGGGCAAAGTGCTGTTATTGCAGATATGCTGAGCCTGGGAGCTGGACTGGGCTGGATTTGACTGGTTTCCCTGGAGAGACAAATGCACAGCCCCAAGGATGGGGGACACTGGGCTGACGGGCAGGAGAAGGACATCTCACCTTTGGTATCGATGTCCTCAGGTCCCCTCTCCCAGGGGACACAATTACACACAAGCCTGTCAGGGCCTGGGAACAGCCCGTGCCCATCTCACTGCCCCCTGCCAGAGGGCACATTGGGGCAGCATGACCTCTCCTGGGGGTGACTGGGGTACCAGCTCTCGTCTCACATTGGGAAATACCTGCTGTGGGGCATGGGAAGAGCTCTGGTTCACCAAAGCCAGGTAAATAGCAGGAAACCCACGGAGGAGCAGGCTGGTTTGACCCTCTCCCTTGTCTGAAGTTTGAGAGGTGACGTCCCACGCTGAGCACAGCCAGAGCACAGGAATACCAGGCCATGGCACACGGAGCCACATGTGATTGCTAAAGGTCACCTGGAAGGATACTGCCAGCAGCACAAGCCACGGGGACTGCTGGTGACCATGAGAGCTTTTCCAGATCACCGGCTCTCGGGGAATGTGTTGTAGACAGCCCTGAATCATCACAGAGCCAAAAACCTGTTCCTGAGCAGGGCAGTCTGGTTTGACCAGTTCCTCATTGCTGCAAAGGGCAGAGGCATCTATGCTGAAGCCACATTTGTCACCATGAACAAGCCAGAGTGAAGCACGGCCCCTGTGCTCCTCTCCCTGCCTGGCGTGATGGATCCACCCCCTCATGCCAGAAGTCAATCCCTCCATCAGCCCTCGCTCATGGTTGCTTGGCCCTGCAGGGATGATGAAGCGAGGCAGCGAGTTTTTCATCCCCAAGGACATCCTGACAGCAGGGCTAAGCACCCTGTGAAGGGCCGTCCCCACTGGACGTGACTACAGCTCCCCAGGCTGCCTTGAGTGCCCCAAAAGGGGCTGGATCCTGCCCTCCACAGAGGGAGAGCCCAGCCTGCTCCATGACACCATGTTTCCAGGCTGCCTTCACCCCGGGCCAGGCTGGCACAGAGGCCTGCCAGGAGGTGCCTGAGCCAGGAAGAAAGGGAAATGACCGAAGGGAGTCAAAGACCTGTTCTTGCTTGTTGGGAAGGACTTGGTCTCCTCTCACCCACGTGCCCATGCTGCAGCCTAGTGCCAGCCTGGGACCATGGTGAGCATCAGCTCTGGTGGCAGCTGGGCATGAGGGCTGGTGTGGGACAAAGCAGACGGGGGACACGGGGACAGGCAGATGGGAATGGTCCTGGGTGAAGGGCTGGACGCTTGCTCTCTTGAGTGGAAGAGAGAAACGAGGATGTGGCACGTGTTTTTCGGTGTCCCGGGATGATCTGTGCGTGAATGCCAAAACAGGCCCTCTCTGTGGCCGGCAAAGTGCAGCCCTGGGGCGGACCCAGAGCCTGGGACAGCCCCATCTCCGGCAGGAGGGTCCCTGAGCGGGATTAGGCTGGAGGCCAAGGTGCGAGCAGCTGGAGCAGACACCCAGAGGCTCCTGGTAAAGGATCAGACTGAGGGATTAGCTGCTGGAGCACGAGTTGGGAGCACACGTCTACCTGATTCCCCCCCACACACCCTGCGGCTGAGCAAATACGGGGCTGGGGGGAGGCAGGCGACGCGGCTTGGATTTCACAACCGCCTGGGCAGCAGCAAGCAGGGGAAGG
Organism: Dromaius novaehollandiae; assembly: GCF_036370855.1. Lineage (NCBI taxonomy): Eukaryota > Metazoa > Chordata > Aves > Casuariiformes > Dromaiidae > Dromaius > Dromaius novaehollandiae. Next base: position 12,402,014 of record NC_088106.1, read on the forward strand.
CACAGGGCTGCCCGGGAAATGAGTTATTGCTAGGATTCCTGGCTGGGGAACATGGAGGAGACAAAATAAAACCTGCACGCAGTCCCCCATGTGGCTGCTGACCCGGCTTTTATTACATGATATGCAACCCAGCACGAAACCCTCTTGCACGGCCCCTCGGCCTCCTCCCACGTCAACCCACCCAGGAACATGGAGCCGAGCATAAAGCGTGGCAGCCCCTCTCTTCTCCCAGGGGATGCATGTCCCCGCTCAGCCCCTGCCGCAGGCACCCAAGGTGGCAAGGGATGGTCACCCGCTGCCTTAAAAAAAAAAAAAAAGCAAAGCTAAAAATATCTGAGAGTAGAAATGCTCTGTCCAGGGGCAGGTTCAGGCCCTGAGCCGTGCTCCCAGTCTGACAGGCCAAGTTAAAATCCAAACCAGAAATAAAATGACGTTGGTTTAAAAATCAAAACCCTGAACTCCTTGTCAGTCCTCTCCATCCCCCATGGGTGTCAGTGCGGCATGTAAGGCCTGGGTGGTGACAAACTGCTGGCAGCAGGGAGCAAGTGGAGGCCAGACGCACTCACTTCTCTGAGCCCGGTCTCTTGATCACGGCGCTGTACCTGAGCGGGACACCATCCGACTTCAGCGTGACCTCCACCAGCGTGAAAATGGTGATCACCTTCAGTGGGGGCAGAGAGAGAGAGAAGGGGGTTTCTCAGGTGGGTTGGCACCACCTGGGGTTTGGTTAGAGCCATGCTGGCTTTGGCTGCCTCTGCTGCAACATCCCCCAAGGACCAGGGCAAGGGAGCAGGACAGCTTAAAACAGCTCTGCTGGGATGGAGGGTGCTCACAGGGCTGGGACCGGAGCAGGTCTGCGCCACTGTGGCTCCTATTTGCCTGCACAGCTTCTTCAAGGGTGACACCGCAGGGCAGACCCAGCCGTGTCTGGGCTGTGCCACCAAGCCGACCAGGGAAACCAAACCAACTGAAATGAGCCTTACAAACTACATCCGCACTTACACCAGCCTGATCAGGCCCCTGGTCTTCTTCTCTGCATGGTCACAGAAGGAGGGTGGGAGATTGTGCCCTTGGCTTTAGGTCCCAGTCTCCCCTAAAGCCCGTCTGTGTCTCATTTCCATCCAGAAAATGCAGAACATCACTTAATAAAGTAACTTGGCAAAGCGCCAAAGCAGAGCAGCCATGAGAAGGGTTTTCCAAATGATCTTAGACATTTTCTCAGCATCCCCACAATGAGGTAATGACCTCTCCTGACTGTATAGCAAGAGGGGACCCGGGCAGGGAGCATATCGGATGAGACACAAGGGAATAAAGACTCCAGAAAATCAATTCCTCCTGCTCAGGAATGCACTGCTGCCTGCCACTGCCTCCCCTGCCCTCTGAATGAATCTGTGCATGCAATTGTGCAGATTAGAAACCTGAGGCATCGATCAGATCTACTCACAACAGCTAACGGGCTGGCTGGGACATCAGGGAAGGGGCTGCCTGCAGCCTCTTCTGCAGAGGTCACAGGATTTTCTCCACCCAGAGAGGGAGAAAGAGGCAGCCACATCCCAGCCAGCTCAGCTCAGCTCAACAGCATCACCACTGCCTTTGGGAGTGCCTGCTCCTTTAAATCCCAAACTCCAACAGGTTTGTGGCCGTGAACAGGCCATGGGGACTACTGCAGGGCCATGGCCTGGCATTTGCAGGATCAGCCTCTTTTCTTGATATCTGCGTTATCTAGGACCACCTCCCCAAGTCTTGCTCTGCAGCAGCGCTCCAATGGGGCCATCTGCTCAGGGCTGTTATGAAGGAGAAGCAGGCGTGGAGCCACCCAGGGTAACCTTGTCAAATCCTTCCCAGCTCATCCAGCTCCTGCCAGTCCAGATTAACCATTCAGAGCAGGACAATCTCATTAAGACTTAAATGTATCAAAGTGGCCAGCGACAAGCAAGCTACGGGGAAATCCTTTTGCAGACAGCTCCCCAGACAGCTGCCAGGCTGGCCAGCTCAAACAGGACCCTGCTGCAGCAGCAACCAGCCCCCTGCCTGCCCCAGCATGTGCATGGGGGCTGACCATGGGGCAGGCCCCCAAGCCTGGAGGAGTCAAATGAGGACCATGCCTCCACCATGGCTCTCCTGCAGGGATCCTGCCTCATTCCTTCGCTGAACTGCCAGGGAACAGCCTGATCCCACATCGAACCCTTTGACTCTTAGATCCACTTCAGATTCAAGCCCTGAGTAATGATTGCTAATATCCTGACAACATCCTGGAGCTGGGGGAGGGATGGGGGGCTAATGTGTGGGGCAGGGGCCCACACCTCCTCTCCACAGCAGGGCTGGCCAGCCCAGACCCCAGCACGCTGCACGGCTTTCCGCAAACAGCCTTCCCAGATGTTCCCACTGCTGGCTGGGTTCAGCCAAACTGGGAAGCGGACGTCAAGTGCGGAGGCCAGGCGGGGAGAAGGGGTGCTCTGCACCACGGGACGTCAGAGTGACATTTCTCGCTGGTTCAGCACAACTCTCGGAGGGTCTGGCTGGTCCCGGGGTTGGAGATTTATTGACTCAGGGATCTGTTGGCTCAGAGGACAGCTCAGAGCGTGCTCCCAGGAGAGGGCTCCAGTGTTTTCTTAGGAGGTGTGGAGGATTCGTGGAGGAGTTTCCTCCATCACCAAATGTTTACTTAACCAAAATGGGCCCTGCTCACGCTGGGGCATCATTTTTCATGCATGTCCCTGCTAGAGTGTAAGTGATACCAGCTCCTGTAGGAAAGGAGGAACCAAGGCCACTTCGGGATATGTGCAGGGGGCTTCCCTGAGTCAAGCAAGATTAGAAAGGAAAGCTCAGCTCCAAAGGGAGGCCAGTCCTGCAGAAAGGCCTTCAGCAGCTGAGGAGCTCTGCTGACTCCGACTCCTCCGAGCCTGCAAGATCTCCCTTGGAAAGGAAGGGATTTCCCAGGACATACATCATATCAGCTGGAAGAGTCAGCCTGGCCCTGTGTTGAGAGTCCCTTTCATCCAGCCCTGCGTGGAGAGCCTGCGGGTCCGGCCAGAGCTGACACCTGGCTCTGCACCTGGTGGTCTGCAGCCATAATCAGAAGCAAGGATGGGTTTTGCTGGGCATAGGAGATGGGGTTCAAACTCAGACCTGTCCAGAGCATGGATCCGTGCAGGGACAGGTTTGGATTGAAACTTCCTGTCCCCACCAGGCACCAAGCAGAGATCACCAGCAATCAACACAGCTGTGGTTTTACAGCAACACCAGACAAAAGTTGGCAAAGAGGCACCACTTAATCAAGCCAGACAAATGTGATTGCTCCCTTTGATTGAGTTACCGAGTTAATATATGACAGAGACACAAGAGAGAGATATCCAGATGATGTTAAACTGTTTGACACCACAACACAGGAAGTTTGACTTAAAAAAATTCCTCCTAATTGGGCCTCAGCCCTGTCACACAGATGGAAACCTGATGGAAGGGCCATGCCACTGAGGGGGGAAAGAAATGCCAGAATAAGGGGAAGGGCCTAGACAGGAGCTGCCTTAGGCCTGATCTTATTTAACATCTTAATTGATGATCTGGAAGAGGGAAGTAAACAGCATGTTAATTAAATTCATGAAAGAAACTAAATTGGGAGGCAGTGCACACAGCAGGCAAGGCAGAGTCTGAAGGCCACGGAGGGGTCAGGCACAGGCCAGCCACGGGATGGAGCAGGGCTGGGTGTAAGCCCTGCCGGGAGGGGAAAGGCCAAGGTCAGGCTTGCTGAGGAGGGGCAGCGGGACCCCACAGCCTGGGAGGTGATCAGGCCTCCCAGATCCAGCCTTGTGGAGAGCATGGGATCCACATGTCGGACGCAGCCTCCACCCCTGCCTCCAGTGCTGTGAGCCCTTCCCGCAGCCTTACCTGGGACACAGCCTCCTGCTCCGGCCTCTCGGGCTCCCACAGGAGCGTCAGCTCCGGCTTCCTCCCCACCTTCTGGAACTGGAAGCCCAGCAAGGGCAGTGCCTGCGGGAAGGGAGCGCGTTGGGAACAGCCTGTGCCCCCGGCACCCCCTGCTCTGCTCCCCCAGCGACGTCCCCCCACCCCACTGTCCCCCACTTTGACTGCGGATGGGGATGACGCTGCTTTTGCCCAGCACACTGCATAAAGTCCTCTGCAGCTCTACAACAGCCAGGGTGCAGCAGCCCAGGAGTCTGAGCTGAGCACGTAAATCAGGGGCTGCTATGATACACAAACTGCCCATACATCACGCTATATGTCCTGTTTAAAGATGTCATTGCCAGCCGTATAACCAGGTTATTAAGAGAAGATGCTGTCACTAACTGCAGGTGCTGGCCTACAGCGGAGCTGTCATGGCCCTAGATATACTGTGTGATTAAATGAAATGAAAACCAGCTTTGTTCCCTTTCCTCATTTTAGACCTGTGTTCATCTCTGTCCCCGCAAACTTGCCTTTATTTCCTTTTACCTGGACTAGATAACCCACAAAACATAGTGGGGAGAACCTGGTCTCAGAGACTGGGCTGCTCCAGACCTCTCTGGTTCCTCGCGCTCTGCCAGCAGCAGGCTGGGGAAACACCAGGCAGAGCCAACACGGGCGTTTCTGCCTGGACTCTCTTCCCAGAGGCTGTAGCTCCCTCACCCTGTCCCTTGGCTCCCACCCCTCTGGCTGGCCCGGCTCAGGAGCAGCTCTGGGGCAGCGGGGCTCACCCAGAGGAGCACCAGGACACCCACTGCCTGCTCCAACAACCCAGGGTGTTGCCAATTTTGCTGCGGCTGTCTCCGGTGAGGCAGCATTGGCGTGTGAGACAGGCAGTTAGGGTGAGGCACTTACATTGCAGTAAATGCGCTTCTGCACTCCAAACTTCAGCACCAGGACGTCAAAGGCCTCATTCAGGACACCCATCACCATGGCCTCTGACTCCAGCGGACCACACTCCTGCCAAGAAACAGTGCTGTCACTACACCAGCACCCCACATTCAGCTGTCCCCATGGAGAGCCCCATCTCAGCACTATGCCAATGTCTTGGGTTCCCAGGAGCTCTACTGGTGACGGTGGCTGTGTCCCCTCTCCGTTTGCCTTTCCCCAGGCCCAGCTGGGGAGCCAAGCAGCCACACAGGCCACTGCCCTGTGATGGTCTAGGCTGGGCCTTCATGGGGAAACCCAGAGGTGCCTTGGGGAATTTGCAGCTCTTACCCTAACAAAGATGGCAAAGAAGAGGTCAGCACTGAGCTCCTGCACCCTCTTGGAAGCCATCTTCCGGTCGTTGCAGTGGTCTGCCTGTTGCTGGATGGCGTCCTTCTCCATCTTGATGGGACAGCTGGTGCCTGGGAGAGAGACAGGCGATGGTGAAGGGCCCATGCTCCCTCCCACTCCAGAGCTGCCCCATAGCAGCCTGGACGTTGATGCCCAGCTCTCCCCTGTCCCCCTGCCAGGTCGAGGGCAACACCATGCCAGGGAGCTGCCCATGTGGAAAGCAGACTCCAAGCATCCTGCAGCTGTGGTGGGCAAGGTAGGAACCCAAGAGTCCTGCCAGTGCCAGGCAGAGCTGCCTCCTCCCCTCACAGTGCCTGGAGCTGCCATGCAGTGGTGGGTGCTGGACACATGGCACAGAGTGGCCCCACAGCACTCACCGAGTGAGGCAGAGAGGAGTCGGTGCACGATGATATCTGCATAGCGGCGGATGGGTGAGGTGAAGTGCGTGTAGAAGGGCACGTTGAGGGCATAGTGGTGGAAGAGGGTCTCGTCCTCCAGGACTCCAGTGCAGAAGTACAGAGCCATCTGAAAGTGGTGAGAAGCAAGGGAAGGGTGTGAGCATGGATGCAAACCTTCCTGGATCCTCATGTGCAGCAGCTCTGCTGGGCATCGAGAGCCAGGAGGGTTTCACAGTGCTGCGGAGAACTTGTCCTCCTACCCCTGAGCCATGGCACGGATCTGTTTCTGTCCTAAGAGATGCTGGCCCGGCATTGCTGATGACACATCAGCCTGCTCGTCCTTATGCTCCCAGCTGTGCTGTCCTGCCACACCTTCCTGGAGGAGCAAGATGGAGAGATGGTGGCAGGTCTCTGCACAAGCCTGCAGAGATCTGTGTCTGCGAGAGGGGCTAACAGGGGATCCCAGCTGCTCCAAGCCAAGCAGCTGATGGTCCTCCACCCACTGCCCCGTTCGGGCTGCACAGACACAAGGCAAGTGCTGCAGCAGCCAGGTAAACAGGGAAGGGGGTAAATTTGTCTGCAGGGAGCTCCTGGCTGCCAAGCTACCGGTTGGTCCGCATGCCCTGTGCTCCCCTTGCAGTGCCCAGCACCTGGGGAGACTTTGCTCCAGGTAGCCCCAAGGACTGCACTGACTTTCACATCATGCTTGGGTTTAAGCAGCCTCTTAAATCTGCTCAGGTTTTGGGGCCCGTTCGCCACCCAACTGCTTTCTGCAGAGGAGCAGATGGGAAGGGGAGAGCCCAGCCTGTCTCATGCCTGTGACGACGGATGCTCTCCTGACAAGCAGGAACCCAAAGCAGATCCCGCCCCAGGCTCTTTTCTGGTCCTGGGTGAGGCCGCAGCTTCTGCACACCGATCATCCCTTCTTGGAGAGCACCAGCGGCCAGGACGAGCAGCTCATCCGCTTGCCTCCGAAGAGGAGCCAGCCCCGCTGCGATCCCCACTGCTCCTTCCACAGCAGCAGCTGGGAAGCCGAGCGGCTGGACGACCCAGCTACATCAACACCCGGCCTGCGCTGGCCCCGTGCTTCCCAGCAGCCTCTTCAATGGAAACCTCGCTTGGCTGCGCCACCCCTGTTATCACACATGTTACAGCTTTTATTTTTACATCTGTGAAACACCAGCCCTCAGGGCTGGGAAAACAACAGGGCCAGAGCCCAAGCGGGGAGAGGAGGGTGGGCAGGTCAGAGGGGTTGCAGTGGGGTCATGGCACAGTGGCAATTGAATGAACTCGTTTAAAAATAAGAGCAAAAGATTTAAAAACAACAGGAGTAGCTGGCTCTGATTACAGAGCTGTCCTGGGATACACGGTTTGGGCAGCTGTCTCCTCCGCTCTCCAGCCCAGCAGCACAGCCAGCTCCTGCTGAGCAGCAACGCACTGATCCGGGCAAGTAAATAGAGCAGGTTAAAAAATGCAGCATCGGTCCCAGCCTTATTATGAGACCCAAGAGCTGGGATAGGAGCTCTGATGGCTGCCAATTTCCACAACCCAGAACTAAATTGTTTCTGATGGACTCCACAAAGTACGATCTCCACTCAATTAGCTCAGCTCCCACTGAACAAGGCTCTGCGCGGTTGCGCAGGGAGACACGCTAAGCTCCCAGCACTGGGCTTCCTCGCTTTGGAGGCTGGCGCAGGAGAAGATGAGTGTCTTGTGCTTACAGAAAGCATAACATTACAGGGGGGTTTATGGGTACTGAAGGCAGGCTCCTGGGCAGGAGGATGCCTGGCTAGTGAAGGAAGGTCCCTGCAGTGCCAGGCAGGTAGAGAGGGGCATCCAGGCTTGACAGCAGAGCATGCAAGTCTGATGGTGCAAGGTTGACTTAGATCAAAGTCGTTATAAGAGAAAGCCACAAGGAAGGGCTCATATCTTCCCCTGTGTCCAGGAGCACAAGGCAACCCCCCATCTTTCAAGTTACCAAGATGCCAAATGTCTCATACTGCTTGCTGTTGTCTGGGCAACTTCTTCTAGATGGATGTGCTGACCAAACTCAGCTGCTTTTGGGTCCAGGACCCCTTTTGATGCCCTGTTGGCAGGTCGTGACCCTCACAGAGGTTGGAAACAGCTTAGTTATCATTGCAAAAATACTTCTTCAGCTGTGGCAAAGTTACATAATGCAAGGAGTCCAGTCTGACACCTCTCTGATAGCTGCCCTTGCCACCATGATAGCACCAGTGACACCAGCCTGATGTAAAGCAGATGTTTTCTCATTAACAGCTTCAACTGACAAGTGGTCTCAAATCCTCGGGGTCTGACTGCTGCAGTCCCCAGGAGAAATGCAAGGAGCCTGGAAATAAATAAGCCCCAACCAACCAGGGCCGACTTTGCTCTTACAGACAGATTGAATCCCCGAGTGACTGAGCCCCTGAAAAATGATATGTCACTGCTCCTTCATCTGTTACGAAACTCCTGGCATGGTAATCCAAGCGCTCCTGCAGACACACGTTACCAGTTGCTCCCCAGCTCCCTCTGTCTCCAAGAGGTTGATGTCTTGACCACCAATATACAGCAAAGATGGAAGATGGTCACTTGGTGTGAGCATGGCTAGGGACAGCTTGTTTTGGCTGATTTGTCTGCAACCTTGTTCCTGAAATGCAAGCTTTATCACTGAGACCTGAAATGTGTGCAGGGATAAGGGTCATTCCTCAGCGCCCTGGGCCTAGATGGTCTCTAGACACCATCTGTCAGAGCGACAGCCCAGCCCTCGACACCGGCACGGCGCCCTTGTCTGGTGCGTGGCCTTGCTCTGCAGCTGCCAGCGCTCAGAGCTGCGCTCTGACTGCGACGCCCAGGCAGATGGGCAGGATGGGGGTGACTTCCATCTGCTCTGTCTGTACTGGGACAAGTGGCAGACAGTAAAAAGTTGTCCTCCCAGGGAAAGCTCTTTCCACTTGGTAGCACTCCGTCCTTTCCTAGGGGCACTGACAGGGGTTTGCACTACCCATCCTCTGCATTTAGCAGTAGGAACAACGGTGCGAATCTAAACTGCTCAGGATTTTGGCAAGCTGTGGCCATTCACCTGCTGGCCCAGCACGCAGCGAGTGTGATCAGGGGACAAACAGAGAGTGCAGAGAACAACACTGACATCTCTCACCTCAGCAGCTCTGTGATCCTTCCCGACAAATCGTAGGTCAAATGTACACACTGCTGCATGTGTGTGCTGGATCACATCACAAAATGACCCTGAAGGTGGGAGGGTGTGTGCGTTCACCTGGCTGGTGGCTTTTAGCAAGTCTGAAATTTCATTTACAAGCTCAGCAATGATTCAGCTGATGGTCGATTGCATAAGCTCATCCTAGGATCAAAATGGATTTCAACTTCTTCTGGTTCACACACCATTCTCAACAACGAGAGTATCCCATCACACATATCTGCACCATCCTGCCAGGAAATGCTGAAGGGAACGCCACTCACCACCCAGAGACAGGCTGGCCTGCAGGGCCAACAGGAGCTCAGCAGTAAACTGGGCCCATTGCTTCTGCAGGTTGCAATGTTGAGTGTGCACAGACAGCACGTTTGCAGGCAGGAGTGGACTGCTTTAGCACAGCACACCTGAACACAAGCGCACCCTGACCTTCTGAGGATGGTATGCCACCACTGCATTCACCCATCAGCACCTTCCTTCAGAAAAGGAAGAGGAGACAGAAGGGACTAGGGCAAGCCAAAGCAGGACACAGGATCGTTATGTGGGGCAACACGGTGCACTCCAGAGAATGCTGCCTGCTCTTTGGGAAGCAGCACTACTGAGCTAAACACATTTTACCACATGGCTTCCGCCCCCAAATCCACTTGCAAACAAGCATTAAGCCACAAAAGTACAGCAGGACTTCAGGCAACTGCTAATGAGTAAATGGAGCAAATGAGCTAATTAGAAGAGTGACAGTCAAATGAGCGATGTTAGGAAGATAATTCATTCCTGCAGCGATAAGCAGGCCACAGCAGAGAGACCATTTCAGGAACATGCTCCTTCTCCCTGTGGGGTAGGAATTCCCTCAGAAGAGGCTGTGTTGTGCCCCGATGCAAATGTAAAAACACAGATGTTTCATATAAACTTTTTTTGATGTTGATAAGCACCCAAATAAGTGTCCTGAGCTGCAGACGCATCAAACACAGCAATCAGTGTGAGCAGCACAAGACTCCATCACAGAGACTTTCACAGAAGGTCTCTTGGCTTGGAGGGAAACCAAGGGTTTTCAGAGCATCATTGCTTATAAGAGCATGAGCCTGAGGGCCAGACTGCACTTCATGACCAGTTGCACAACCCTGCATCGTCCTGACTCCTTATTCCTTCTTTGCACAAGAAACCAGTTTGGATACTATGACTTGAGGAGCTGGCATGAACGCAAGCCCTGGAGTCTGTCACCAGCTACTTGTGGAGCAGGCTGGGTCCCTGTGAGTCTGCCAACATACCCTGTACACAACTTGAAGTGTGAAACACCCCAAGTGGTAATTGTAGGGTTGGGATGGGAAGGCTCACCCAGCAAAGCTCTGCTGCACCAGGAATTCAGCATGGGGTTGAAACACTGCGTGGGAGCCGCTGGGAGCCCCACAACACCATGTTCAGTGTCCATTCATCCTCCCTTTACGTAACAACCAGCTACAACAATGCAGAGGGACCCCATGGGTGAAGATGGAGTCACAGCAGGCAGCTACAACCAGACGTGTCTGACAGCACGGTGCCATCCTTACCTGCATGGGCCTGGAGAACATGTTGGTCAGCACTTCTTTCCTGGCTTCGGAGTATCTGTCAGTACCAAATGTTTCATTTAAGCTTTTCTGGAAGAGAAAAGAGAGATTTCAGTGTTGGCAAGCAGTGGTGGCCAGGGGACCCAGACAGACCTTACTGGGACAAACAGGCAGCTTGTCAGAGCAAATTGCTCTTTTCCCTGCAAATCCCCTTGAAAAGTGCAGAAAGTGCGTGTGGAGCTGGGTTCTGGCTGCAGCAGCCAGCTCACCCTGGCAAGATTGCGCGCACAGCACTGCCAAGTGCTGACCCACCTCCTAGGGTCAAATGCAGCGAGCGCAGAGGGCACAGAGACCGCTGGCTCTGTCCCCAGACGTGCAGCACGCAGGCACACCCGTAAGCCCTCTCCCTGACCTGTGCCTGGCTCCTGTCCAGACACTGAGAGCTTCAGTGCATGGACTAACAGGACTCCGGGGAGATGCAGATACGAGAGGTCACTGCCCGGGGCTAGCAGCGAGGAAAAGATGAGAGAGTTCAAAGTGCAGAAGAGAAGCTGAGTGCACAGTCCTGCATCTGCTGACTTAGCCTCAGCACAGCCAGCAAGAGGGGAAAGCAGTCCCAGCTGATGGAGTGGTATGAGGGAGGCCAGCGGGGATAGGATTAATGGAGGATTATCCACAGTCCGGGGCAGTGGGGAAAGAAAATCCTGGAACCTGTGCAGTGCTGTTCAGCTCGAGTTCAGTCTCAGGACATGCTCAGGAGAGGATCGGTTCGATACCTCCCGCACTGGCTGCATCTGACCTTTCCCAGCACCGCTCTCCAGTCCTTCCCAGTCTCCATTCCCCACCCTTCCCACCCTGAGGCCTTCAGCAGCCCAGACAGAAACATCCCCTTTCAGGGCTACTTTTCCTGCGATACAGAGCAAGCGACTGGCCCAGGACCTCCTGCAAAGGCAGGGAAAGGAAATCTGGATGCCCAGGGAGTGCCCTGTCCTGGGACATGCTTCCTATTGCCCTGCTTCACAGGGAGAGCAGTAACTTGGGTCACCTTCAAGGTCTCCCAGACCCTGCTCTGAGCTTTGGGCACAGTACAGCCAGCCGGGACAGGCTGGGCTACCCTTGCCCAGTGCAGTGGAGTCAAGCGCTGGGAAGGCAGGTGTTTCATTTCGGTACGGACTAGCTGTCCACCTTGCCTGGGCAGAGGCTGGGGCGACTGCACTGCTGCTGTTCGTCCTGAAAGCTGCAAAGGCCTGACTGGCTTTTGGACCCTCTCCTCCCTTCCCTTTCCTCGGCAGCAGTCTTCTCCCACCTGGGCTGCAGGGATTGGAGAGATGGCAGCCTCTCCACTACCCCTCATATGTGCGCCTTGAAGCTCCAATAGTTTTGTAAGCCCTAAAGAGCATCGCCCTGCCTCTGCACAGCCGACACACGGCCCTTACAGGCCGGAGGACAGAGCAGCCTAGCCAGAGGGGCTGGCTCCCGCGGGCCTTAGGAGACATCCTGCACTTTCCACCCAAGGGGCTAAGGAGACAGTGAAGAGTTGCGCTCTTCTGTGTCCCGAAAGCCTCTGTGCTGCCTCAGGGATCACACTCACTCTGCGCCCCATGTCAGGGGACTGCTCCTTCCCCACCAGCAGTGCTGGGGAACCCAGCACATTCCCTGCATCTGCTGCTGCCCCCAGACCTCACCCCAAAAAGAGCAGGGGGCGCAATGCAGGGAATAAACCCCCCGCTGCTGCGAGCGCAACGCAGCCACACCGCTGCCCGCCCCTCGCCCCCACGTCCCTGGTGCGCTCACGTGCAGGGCCCCGGCGCTGCTGAAGTCCACGTCGAGGCCCACTTGGTCGCAGAACTCCACGAGGTCGTTGAGCAGCTTGCTCTGGGGCGGCGGGTGGCGGCGCAGCAGGGCCTGCTCGGGGAAGGAGCGGTAGATCTGATGGGCCACGGCCATGTTCGCGAGCAGCATGAACTCTTCCACCAGCCTGCAGCAGAGAAGAACAGCCCCGGCCCCCCAGTCAGAGCGGAGCGCGCCCCGGGAAGCAAAGTGGTACATTCGCTACCGGCCGCTCCAGCCAGTACGTAGCGATGGGAGCTAGTACTACGCAGGAGGGAGAACAGCCTCGAGTTGCTGTTATAAAAGCAGATTAGACCTGAAACTGCAGCAAATCCCCCCCCCCAATATTCTCATTTTCCAGCTGAGGCATCCCTATGGACTCGGAGAAGGCCATCCTACTAGTGCAGACAGGCAGAAGTCAAGGATAAACTGACAGCTTAATTTAAGATAAAATAATCTCCTTTTAGGTCATTTTATCTCCTGAAATGCTCGACAAGCATAACAAACGCTGTGCAAGAGATATCACGGAAAACAAACACGCATCGCTGTCTTCCTGGGCCAGAGAAAACAGCGTCTCACTTGCTCCCCCATCCTGAGATCGACATGTGTGGTCAGGCCCAGCCGCACAGCCCTGCCTTCGCGCCGGCTTCCTCCGAGAGCAAAACGCGGAGTGGTCCCCGGCAAGGCAAGTGTCCCGCTTGGCTCGCCGCAGGGCTGCCTCCGGGATCGAGGCGCTACCAGGACTCTCCACGGCTTCACGCCCCTGCAGCCTGCTCTGCTGCGGAGATGGCTGGGCTAACCCGGGCTGGGGCGAGCAGCCCTCTTCTTGCTCTAAAACACACAGCCGCTGAGCGGAAACCTCCCGGGCTATCCGTCACAAAGAGAAGCAGTATCCACACTAGACATCATCTTTGGTGCATTATCAGTTATGCTACCAGCTGTAGGGCTGTGTCACAGGAGACCTGTTTAACTGGGCTTAGATAAGCAGCGAGATGTGCTTAACTGGGCTTCCCGCTACTTGCGGCATGTATTCCCTGTGGCTCCTAACTAGTGCTAATTGTCAAAAAAGATAATAGAGCTACAAAAGTAGCCTCATGCTCCAAGCAACGCCCGAGCAAGCTGCCACCGATTATGCTGGCACAGCCCCACCGCTCCTGCGCAGCAAGTGGCAGCTTTGGGGGCCGGCTGGGGGCACCGGGGATGGAGACCGGGAACCCACAGCTCTCGCCGTGGCTGTTGGCAGACAGGTTGGCCAGGGCAGATGAGCAGGGCCCTGCGTTCCCGGGGCACTTGCTACGGCAGCGATGCGTTCCCAGCCGTGGAGACTTGCCAAGAACTCAAAAGAGAAAGGAAATAATTAAAGGCAAGCCCAGAGGAGGAACAAGCACATGACAGTTGTAATCAGCAGTGGAAATGTTCATCTTTACAAGGAAGGAGCGCTGTCGAGAAGAGCTTCGCGGAGGCTCCAGGGCAGCGAGTGTATTGCCCTGAAGAGGCCAAGGCTTCAAACCTGCGGGGAAGGCAGGACAGACGCTGTCGCAGAGGCAGTGCAAAGAAAGGCGTGAGGAACAGGGCAGCCCAAGACGGGATGGGAACGGGCCACCGATCCTGCCTCCTGAAATACCCGCTGAACAAGCAGATGCTGCTGGGAGACCAATGGATCAGTCAGCAGGGTGTGACGTCCACCCGCGGCCCAGCGCAGGAGTGACAAGGGCTGTGGGTAACGCAGCAGGGTCCAGACACACTCATGACAGCCCATTTCCCAAAGGCTGAGCGCAGAACTTGCTGCTCCTGTGCAGCTGAGCCAGCAGATGGCAACAGCGGTCCCTCTATGGCCACCGGCACCAGGGGCTGCAGGACAGCACGGCCCGAGGGTGCTGGGCACGCAGGCTGGCTCTGCCTTAGGACACCTCTCCTTGGGTTTCGGTGCAAAGAGAAAGGGAGACGTTTCCAGCGCTAGCCCTGGCTACGCGGATGCACACGCGGGCGAAGGCCAGCCACAGAGTCCCTCTGCCTCCCTTGAAACATGGCAGGGATCAGGACCTTCGGAGTGAGTTGTAAAACCTTTTTAAAGAAAAAGCAATAAGCACACCCGTGAACAATATTGCCTCTTTGTTGCAGGTGAGCGTGTTTATCTCATGTCCTAGACACAAAGACTGTAACTGAGAGTTCAGGCAGCTCCTGCGATTCATCTTGTTCCTGCTGCTCACAAAAGCATAAGGCTTTTAGCTTGTATCTCCAGCGACTCTTTGGGCTGGATGCAATTTCCACCAGATTATTAAATTCTGCTTTCTGTTTTGCCATGTGGGGGGTTTTGGCCTTTGAATTTTCCTGGGGCTAGTCTTGTTCTGATGTTGCAGGTAGCACTGAATTGAAGCCCATGCCTGAGAGCATTCCTGCCAGAGGTGTTTTTACACCTGAAAAAACCCTGCACACTTCCCACACACTGCAAAATCACATCCTCTTCCTCTTCCACAGGTCCACACCTGGAGGGAACACCAGCCCCAGAAACCCTGCATCAAGGAGAGCTATCTGACACACGGATGAATTGGCAACACGGACAGGAAAATCTTATGAAGAGCTTTACACCCATAACAGGGTGCAGGATGTGACCCTAGATGCTCAGAGCTCAAAAGCTACTTGTATCACTCACTGCACCCAAACCCAAGCTAGGAACGCTGCAGAAGAGGAATGGGTTTGAGGGCATTGCCCTGTCGTGGAGAAACCCTCCAAAAGCCGACGGCTCCAACAGTTGGTCCCCTTACCAGATCAGCTTCCAGAGGAAACCCTGGGGCAAAAGAGACAGTCGTCGTCCCTCACCCCGAGCACACAGCTTTGTTTTGTGCTTCCAAGAGTGGACAACACAGATGAGGTTGGACACCATGTTATACCTATATCCAGGCAGGAAAAGAAGCCCCAGGACCCCGATGGGGTCAGTTCATATCAGCGCAGGTTAACGAATAACAGTGATCTGGGGAGACTGCAATGCCCTGGGGGTCAATGCCAAAATGTCCTGCAGACGCAGAGGGTCCTTCCCAGCTCCCAGTCCCATGGGAGTTGCAGAGCTACTCCCCACACGCGCCCCATTTGAGCAGCCCAGACAGTCAGTGCTGCACTGCAGGCGCAAAAGGGAGGAACAAGATAGGGTTGTTCTGTGATAGCTCCTAGGGAGGTTTGTTTTAAACATCATTCCCCAAGATTTAGTCCCCATGGAGAGGAAAACACCCCCTTGCACGGCAGCTTTCAGAAGAGAACGGTCACAGCTAGGCTAATCCAGAGCATGTGAGAGTCTGACGGGGTCTGCGGGAAGGGGCTGGGACAGCACCCAAGCTGGCACCTGCACCCGGAGTTAAGCCAGGTCACCTACTCCCGCAAAGAAAGGGGGTCTGTGGTTCAGCTCCCTCAGGACACAAGGAGGGAGGCTGCAATCTGCAAAGAACAGCTGAATGCGGAGGTCTAACTGCATCTAAAAAGAAAACCATATCCCCCTGCGGGGCTCGCAGCGAGACTCTGCACAGGACGCGAGACTCGGGGGGACGAGCCCAGGGCTCGGACGGCAGGCAAAGCCAGCACAGCTTCGGCTGCTCAGGAGCAGCAGAGCACGGCAAAGTCGCTGCCCTCTCGCCCTCCCCAGGTAGCCTTCCCCACTGCCGTCCCACGCCGGGACAGGTTGTTGGGAGCCCCACTGAGCTCTCGAGCTCAGGATACTCTCACGTTTTCACTAGCCCATTTTAAAAGTCAGCTGCCACGCGCTGCACTTCGAGCGAGCGTCCTCGCCAGGGTTTCAACTCGGCAAGCGCTACTCTGCGGCTCGGAAAAAAGAAATGGATCATCAGGCAGCCTGGAGCTGAAGCCTGGCTGGCAGCGGCCGGCGGCCAGATGAGCGCCTGGCGCTATCGTTACTGGGAGCAGCGCTGAAACCCTGCTAGCTCGTCGGCAGGTCAAACGACAAGAAGGTTTTTTTTTTTTTTCTTCTTTTTTTCTTAAAACAGCCTGGCTTGGAGCTTGGCTCGGTGTGGCTGGCAGAGAGGAGCGCAAAGAAAAATATTTCATGGCTAAAAAAATGGAGACAGAGAGACTAGTCCATCTGAAAGTGCACTGAATGAATCCCATGTGAAATGCATTCTAACGCCATCGCTACAGTTTCCTCTGGATTAGCTGAGCTATCCTTGGCTCCCAGCTACAAAAAATCCCATAAACAATATGATCTGAACTTTTGCCCTTTCAGCGCTCCTGCAAGGCTTCCTCTGCTGTCCCGCAGACCGAGGTGGGGGCTAGCAGGTGGCCCTGCCTCCCGTAGGTGCTCGCAGGTACCAGCTGTCCTGCTCGCCGGGGCTGCACGAGGGAGCGCTTCCAAACCTGTTCAATGCATCATTTAGCACGTGTACATGCGAGAGGGAGGCGAGGGAGAGGCAGGACGGCTTGAGAGGTCTGTAACATGCGTAAGCATCTTCTGCCGGCTCTTTCAATACCTAGATTTTGCTTATGAGTTATGGGCTTGGTGCAGGAGTTAGCGGGTGAAATTCTATAGCCTGCCTTATGCAAGAGGTCAGGCAGAGGGTAGGGTTTTCAAAAGCGCTCGCCTCCTAGTTTCAAATGTGATTGTGGCATGTCAGCTTCTAAATCCCACCGACTGCTGGGGAGATTTCAGGCTCCTGAGATGCTCTTAGACTTGCTGCTTTTCAAAGTACCTTAAATGGTGGTCATTGCTGCTGCACACAAAGAATAACCATCTTGGAAACCATCCAGCCGAGGGGGACTGATAATGCCCTGATGGCTGCCCCAAATGCAAGCTGCTGGGCTGTAACTCTTCTCACACAGCTCCCACCCAGAGCCAAACGTCTGTGGGACACGGGAAGAGAAGCTAGACAGTCAGACTCTGGAACTGCTTTAGTAACAGCGATACCATTTGCTCCGTAAAAGGTTAGCAAAACCCTTCCTGATCTCTTTACAGCAACCTTGAAAAACTATTCACATCCCCAGCAAGTTGTTTTGTTGATGGCAAATAAAATATTGGGTTTTCATGCCAAATCTCAGCAGAGCAAAGCAGGCAAGTAACACGTCTGTTTGGCTGCTGTGTTTCCATGGCAACGCGGCCCGGCTATACAATAGCCATCTAAGTGCCCACTCTCCCTGATTAACTTGACAAATGACATTAGCAAATCAAGGTTTGCTGCACAGGGAGAGACAAGAAGTACTTTGTTTGCAATCTAGTAAGTGCAGGAACAAGGCAGGCAGCTTGGTTAAAGCAAAGACACATTAAAACATTCCACCAGCCTAACAGACCCATAAGCTTCAGAGCAAATGACAGCGAGGTATGGCCAAATAGATGAGCACAGCTCTTTCCCCATGCCTTCTCATTCACCTCTATTGCCTCCTGGAAGATGTAACCGGCGGGAGTATCCCAGGCATTGAAGTGTTTTCATAGCTGAGGCATAGACACAGAGGTCAAGTCCCAAACACCATGTAGCTCTCCCATGGCTGGATTTTCCGTGCTTTTGACACGCTGGAGAAGTCAGTCTCCTCTTTGCCTTTTGTTCATTGGGGCAATCTGCTCACAACGGGACAGAGCTGAACCACCCTGAGCTGGAGCCAGAGCTTTCCTTCCAACGGGTTGTCCATCCAGTTGGGTGAGCTGGCACAATTTAAAGCTTCCCAGCATCTCAGACTTGAGCCAGGTATGACTGAAGCATTTCTGCAAAGGCTACCACATTTCCTTCCCCTACCCCTTTACAGAATCCTATCCACTCATCTCCATCCTGCCTCCCTCTCACAGCACTTGCTCCCCCCTGCAAAAAAAACAAACCTTTTGCTGTTCAACCTCCTTCCCAAGCTTTGGTTGACTGTGCAGATGGGTTTACGTTCCCTGCTCAGCACAGGTCTGTGCTTTGCCTAGCAGGCAGGGCCTGCTCTGGTTTCTCAGCCCATAGCTATGTGTCTGTCTCAGGTGTCCAGCTCTGTGCTGGATCCAAATAGGGATAGGGCAGAAGAGCTTTGAAGGCATCAAACTTGGCCTGTGGTCGAATCAAGTGGTACCATGAGGAGCTAGCACTGAGAAAAGGAAGCCCTGGCCTGATGAACAGCACTGCCTTTCCTGGCAGACAGCACCACACAGAGCTTGGCCACTAAAACCCAACGGCACTTTCTGGTGTTAGAGCATCTCCTTCCTCATGCTTTGAGCGATGGGCACAGTCAGGCTTTAGGAGCTCTGCAGGGCAACCAGCGTTTCTGAGCACGCCTGAGAAGGCTGTACAGACACTGACAGATACATATCCCCTTGCTAAGGGCAGTACGTAGCTGAGAGCCTTAGCTCTCTGCTGACTTGGAAGGGATTATCACTGCAGAGCAATCTCATAACAAAAAGAGACCTACAGCCACCTCCAGGGAACAGGCTAAATCCTGCTGCACTCGCCTTCCACAAAAGGATGCAAACACTACAGTGCATGGTGGCAGGCCCAACAGCAGCAGCAGTAGTAACAGTTGAAGGACAACAGTAAGGAAAACAGCCCTGCAGTTTAACCAATATACTCTCTCCAAAGAGTTAAGTCCAAAGACTTCGTCTACTGCCCTGGATATGGTGCGACTTTTTCTTCTTTTCTTTAAATCAAGTACGTTTATTTTTGATTACAGCCCTTCCATGAAGCAAAGGAACTCTGGAGGTTTCTATAAAAGCTCTTCTAAAAGCAACATTAGCTAACCCCATGTCTCTTGAGAGTGCAGCCAATGACAGAATCATGCTCTTTGGCCAGTAGCCGGAATGGAGCTTGTGATGGCCCTTTTCCATGCAAAATCCTGCAAGAAAGATGAACTGCCTTCCTGGGGACACTATGCCAGTCCAACGGACATGAGCATCTTCAGCCATGCCCTCCGGAAGAGGACTGCTTCTTGAAGAGTTACGAATATTAAACCCTCTGTTATCCAAAAATTGGATGGCACTGTTATATATGAGCTTTGCATTACTGGTGTGGAGCTCCCTTTGCCAAAGACAGTTGCCAAATGTCCAAAAGCCCTACTTTTTTTGAAAGAAAAAGTAGTAAAAGGCAAGAACACTGGTGGTTCCTGGCTTAATGAAAGTCATTTGTGCACCTTTTGCAGCTAGCAGTAGCTTTACAAAGCCGAGATGAATAATGGAATTAGTCCACTTTCTGAGATTGTTCAATTAGCCCTTGGTTAAAACTGTTAACATTGAAACTTGATGAGAATAGCAGCTTTGAGGCAGTTTCAGATTCATTTCTTACTAAGCTAGACTGGCTTTTCTCTCTAATGAACTCCCTTTCTGGGGTATAATGAATGCCCTTTTTATTAGCTTTGCTGCCTTCCCAGTAATAGATGCCTACAACACAAATGCATGGGAGATTTTTCTGAATTCAAATGTCATTTACTGGCCACTCTTGCACCTTTAGGCTGGAAATGTCATGATACCACTTTCTTCACTTTATCCAAATTAAGTGCGGTACAGTGGAAAACTGTTTAAGCTCTCAATACTAAAGCTGGGCTACTGAAGGCATTCGGCATGATTAGGAATTAATTGCTTAAAGCCTGATGTACTTGGTTTGCACATGGGGATTTACACCGCTAGAAAAACCTCAACCATTTGCCTAAGTTCCTTTGAAATTATTGACGCCACTTTGCAGCGCTGTTATGTAACAGAGCTGACTTAATCTGGCAGAACAACGTCAGGTCAGACGTTGAAGCGCTGAGGACAGCACAAGCAGCGCTAGGGCCCTCAGCTGCTTGGCTGCATGGATGGCAAATGTTCCCCTCCTGGCCTGGGAGCTCTTCAACCTCACCTGTGGTTTGTATTAAGGAGATAAAGGCAAAGCCTGCCCGTCCCATCACCCCATGTCCCATCTTGATCCAGGCAGCAAAGCAAATGTCATCGAATTGAAAAGAGAGACTGTTGCAGAGGACGCAGCCTCCACGGGCTGCGCCTTTTCATTAAATGTTAATATGACTGCAGTCTGCTCCTTTTCATGCAAATTGGCGGCAACCTTCAGACTCCTGGCAGGATGCTAAAGTGCCCCTCTGTGCCAAAATGGCATCTTCAGCTGCCATGGGCCAGGGATGAAAGCCTAGACCGGCACCCACACACTCATCCACAGATGACACGGAGGCACAACTTCAGCAGACTCCCTTGATCCCAGCTGCAGCATCCTCCAAAATTTTCTTGGGACTATCAAATTTTTGAGCCCAAGGCAGAAGACATCACTCCCCGCATGACAGACACAGGCAGCTCTCCCTCCATGAATGGGCTCGCTGAGCGAGAAAACCTCTTTTCTACACTTCTCCCAGGGGTCCCAAAGCTGCCTTCAGAGTGCCATTTGCTCAGCATAGGCACGGAGCCTCACAATTACACCATAACCTAGAAATGCCTCCAGCAGCCAGGGCTGCTCCGGTCTCCCTGGTTGTGCTGGATGTCAGCACAGAAGTAGCAGCACTTTTTGAAAGTCCTTCTTTGAAACACAACTTCCTCACCCTGCCTGAGCACTTCTCTATGACCAAGAAGACGTAGCTTCATAAAGGGTTTGAGATCATTGCAGACAGCTCCAGGAGCTGCTCTGCTTGCAATCCCAGCCCTGCTCCTGCGGACCCCTATCAGATCCATTT
Organism: Dromaius novaehollandiae; assembly: GCF_036370855.1. Lineage (NCBI taxonomy): Eukaryota > Metazoa > Chordata > Aves > Casuariiformes > Dromaiidae > Dromaius > Dromaius novaehollandiae. The sequence continues at coordinate 12,422,833 of NC_088106.1, forward strand.
TGTCATTCCAGAGAGCCACCAGCTCACGGAGACATCGTCTCTCTGAGGGAGCTATGAGATGAAGGTCAAGGTCCCACTCACTCTCTGCAGAGCCGCAGGGCAGGGACAGGCAGTGACCACTACTGCCCAGACCAAAACGGTGTGTTCAAACTAAAGGCACTCAGCTGGGGCATCACCGCCTGCCTGGGCTGTGAAGCCTCGCTTTGGGGAACCACGTTAGGAGGCTCTCGAGCAGGGGTGCTGCATGGCAGCCTGGGGCCAGAACAGGTACCCAAAACAGTTTTCTCTGGCCCATGAGAATCCCGGTGGGCAAGAGAGCCCAGAGCCAAGCCAGGTCCGAGAGAGTGCGTAGGACAGGGGAAATACCCTGCAAACAGAGCTCCCAAAGCAGAGATTGGCAGTCCATGTTCCCAGGATTACAGCCTGATACGCAACTGGCTCCGAAAGCAGGGCTTACGACAAGAATATTCTCCTAGACACATAGTATTAGTGTCATCCAGAGTCCAGCTAAGAGGGGAATGGAAAGAATTCCTGAAGAAATGCAGACAGCCTCTCTCCTGACGTGCAAGTCTCCGGCCCCACACATCAGGACAGCACTGCCTCATATCAGACGGCATTTCCCACTAAAATGAGGAAACAGGAATGACAGGCACTTTTCCTTGCAGTTAAAGTTTACGCAAGTGATTTATAGGTCAGAAAAATTAGCAAGCCCGTAGCTGAGTGCTCCATACAACAGCATGTGTTACATGGCTGCTGACCACAAATGCCAAGACCCATTAGGTGGAAGCAAAGGGCAGCACGATGGAGAGTTAAAGATGCTTTTTGCCCATTTAATTAATTAGTTAGGTCTCTTTTCCATCCCCTGCAGCCTTCATTAATGTAACATTGAAGTGAAGGAATATTAACAATTCAGACAACACATTAATATTAACACAACACCTGCAAAATGCAAATGCAAGTCCATTAGGTAAACAGATGATCCTAAGCCATCAAGGCAGAAACAACATTCTGACATTTCTTAGCAGGAGTATCCTGTGGAGATACTGTCCATCGCTTCCGCTCCATTATAATGCCATGGCCCTTGTAAGTAGGGGGTCCTCATCTGTTACTAGTCCCTGAAAGAATGACAAAAACTTACATTTTCATTAAAGTATTTGCCAGTTTCATATGGAAAGTGTCTTTCTAAAGCCATGTCATGAACCAGAAAGATCAGAAAGGATTTTTTAAAAGGATTTTATCTCCGCACTAGTGAAGGATGGAGATAAAATCGAAGCTGATAGCTTGTACATATTAACCTGCACTTGGGATTGCTTCAGAAGCTGAGCTTTTGGTTAAGATTAATCTGAGACAAGCTTCCTATATGGCAGAAACAAACAGTTAATCGCCCAGAGAACTGACAGTGCCATAGGGACCCACAGAGCTGCGAGAACTGTCCTTCATGTGCCACGTTCCTCCACCAGCTGGCTAAAGCTGTCCCAGCTAAGGAGACTTTCACATCCTGCGTGCATTTCTCCCTTGAGTTTTTGGCTTTGCTACTTCCAGCTTACCTGGCATTGGAGAGTTGATTACTTCTAAAGTGGGAGATAAATTCATGGACAAAGCAGAAATAACAAAGGGAAGAACTTCCCAGACTGGGAGCGTGAGATGACCAATGACTGAGGAGAGCATCCATCTACCAACCCAGACGTGACCCTGAGACAAACAAACAGGAGCGTGCAGAAGCTCGCAAAGACAGGAACAACAAAAGCCAGCTAAAAAAGTAAAGTAGTGCATGGAGAGTAACCTAAATAATCCAGCAACCAAAGGCAGCAGTGGCAGGACAACCCAATATCTACCCCATGACATCCATGAAATGAAAGCTGGGCAGTGGTTTGCTAAGTAATGCCTTCTTTCTCTGGTAGTCCCTAGTCCAAACTCCTGCTCAAAGCAGCATAACCTCAAAGCTAGATCAGGTTGGCCTTCTCCAGCTGAGCTCTGGAAATCATCAAGGATAAATAGTCACACCACAGCCCCTCTGAGTCCCTGTTCTAGTTCTTAACCACTCTCATAGTGGAGAGCAGTGGTAGCCAGAGTGTTGTTTGGGCTCTTAGGAAGAGGGCTGCAGGAGAAGCACTCAGACTGACCAGCCTTTAGAAAGGGCCTTGCTGGAGAAGCATGTCTCTGGAGAAAGTGGCTGAAGATCAAGGGAATTGGAGCCAGCACCAGGAACACTGGGTCTGAGAAGATGCATGTCAGGCAAACACATTTCAACTTAGCAAAGATCCTAGTGGACACCCAAATCCAGCTGGTTTCTGGCCTGGGATGCTCTGCTGAGGGTGCTTTCCAGGTGGGGCTGTGGCTGTGGAGCAAGGATCACAGCGCTGTCCATCACTGCACCACTTCAAACTCAGATTTTCAGTTGTAGCACTGAGTGTGGGCAGGTTAAGGGGAATAGTTGTATCAATACGGAGTGAGGGATCCAGCTGGCTCCAACTATATTATTCTTGGTCTGAAATTATTGTGAAGCACAACACATGAAAGTTCTGGTTACCAAGACTTTCAAAGACATGGAAACCCTAGGGGGAGGGGAGCAAGGTATGAGGGACAGGGACAGCAGATCGGGGTTAAAACAACCAATAAAAGTTGGCAAGGAGATGAAAGGGAAAAGGGCAAAACAGCATTTGGGGGTGCTGTTTTCTAAATAAGGACTACTGAAATAGTCTGGATAGTTTCTGCTTTCAGGCAGCCTTTTGGCAGATTAAAATGTCCCAGAAGATTTTTTATCCAGCTCTTACAATCTTAAACTAAACATTAGGTGAGAAAAACATGCCTCTAAAGAAAAGAGTCAGGCATAGCCCTGAGTGAAAAACAATGAGCAGGAGAACGAACGTATCAGATTTGTTGAACATACAATCAACAGCAGGTTTTTCCCCCCCCTAAAAATAAAGCCAAGGGAATGAAATGCAAAGAGATGAGCAGGGTGGAAAAGCTGTAGGAAATTTAGGCAATCTGCTCCCACTTCGAGTTTTCCCCAAACACGACGATCACCCTGCATGGCCTCAGCAGGCAGGCTGGGACTACTCCTGGAGTTACGCCGTAAATTCCTGACGCTGCCTCGCCCCCTTTGCAGCAGGACAGACTAAAGGTACAGCAGGTCTTTTCCATCTGTAACTTCTCCCTCTTGACTTTTATGTGCATTGATTCAAAAGCTATTTGATTTACTGGCATAAGGCTCTGAAGAGTCTGGTTTGGTCTAAGGACAGCCTGAGGTTAAAGACAGAAACGCAGTTTCACCACCCTGTCCATTACAAGAAAATGTTCAGGCCTGGATTTACAGTCATGTTCCAGCAAGCCCACACATCACGTCAGGCTGAAATTAGCCTCGTTTACGCAATGGGATTGAGAAGAATCACCTAAACATTGTACCAAGTTCAGCACACAACAGAGAAAGCCAAACAGTGTGAGAGCAGGCGTTTAACAGCACACTTGCTTCCAGAGAAGTGCAAAAGGAGGGTGTACAGTTGTAGCGACAGAGGTTTGTTCACCTCCAACTGGAGCTAAGTACAAACAGTCAGCCAAATGAAGAGAGATAAGGATAGATAAGCTTCAATGGACCATGACAGATAAGGATGGGTGGTCTAGCTGTAAGCTAGGAAGAACTTTGTCCCTAAAGCCCAGAGGTGGATATGATGACTCTCCAGAGCTGGCTTAGCAAGAGAGGACTTTGCTTCTCATCACGCTGCCAAGACTGTAGAAAAGAAAGAACAAGCTCTGTTCACACTGAGGTCTACAAAACCTCACACACTGCTGGGTGAAGCTAGCAAGTGTGTCAATCTCTGGCTATCACAACACGAGGTCTAACCTGGTTACTTCTGCTAGTTCCTCCACCGACTTTTATAAGCCCTTCGCTATGACATTCTGAAAGCGCTCCTTTGGGACAGAGTTTTACTGAATCAAGAAAAGCTTGACTGAAGTGAAAGACACAAGTTTGATGAAAGAGAGACCTTGCAATGCTACCTTCCAACCTTTGAACCGGGAGTCGCAACTGGAGTTCAGCAGCACAAGTCAGCCTTCTACAAATATCTACCACCACCAAAAAAACAGACATGAAGATCTCTCAGCACATTTGCGTTGCTAAAACCAGCAGACCTCAGCACTGGATCCCAATAAGATCTGCAACATTGTCATCTTGGCAGAGCTATGTGCCTTTTAATCCTTGGAAAAAGAGCATTTCAGGCACTGATTCTTGTCTTTGCATTTGAGCGTTGCAAAGCCAAAACAACAACCTCTTTTGGAGCATGGGGCATATCCTAAGATGCCCTGGAGTCTTCTTGTCCTACAGACACTAAGTAGTAATCTCCATATGACAAAGCTGAAATAAAACCATATATCCTCATACCTTGGTGAGCCTCCAGTCCAAGCCTGACAGATACTTGGCCCTGGGTGCTGCATCTCCCAGACAGTTGAATGAACCGGGCACCTCTGTACATTTAAAAGCAGGAAGCACAACATTAAATCTTTGATATCAAAATCACCATACTGGACTGGACTGCAATGCTCTCTTCTTTCCTAATGCCTGTGTCTGTCAGTCTATGATGGGAATCATCAGGGAAAGTCATCTGCAAAGACCCTGGTGTTGAAATTGCAATGGTGGCTCCAGCCCTAGCACAGCAGGACCTCAGCACTACAAACCACTAGGTGAGTGACTCAGACTCTCATGGTGGCTGGATTCCAACCAGCCATATTCCTTCCTGGCAACCTGGCTTGTCATGCCTTCATACTCGGCAGTCAAGTGTGAATGACTCAGGTCCTAGATCTCTGGCCGTCAGATCTACATGCTGGGCTGACCCTTTCCAAATCTGAGAGTGCCAGCCTAAAACAGCTCATGTGACAAGTTCACTGCAACCTCAGAGCTCAGATACAGCTGACAGATACTTTCTCCTCCCCAAACCCTGAAAACACTGTGGGATGGGAGAAGAGCAAGTGGCCATGATGACTGCTACCTCCTAGCAGAACTCTGAAGCTCAGGTCGCACAAGTGGGAACACATGGAGGTCACTTGGGGAATGGAAATGCAGTGTCCTGTTTCTCTTAGTCTGACACCAAGATAGCTGGAGTGGGGCTGTCCGGCCCTGTACGATGAGTTGTTCAGCAAGGTCAGAGTAAAAGGTTTGGGAGCTTCCTCCAAATGATCAGCTTGTTAAATCCAGACAGCTGCAGAGGAGGCCAGTCAAGCTGAGCTTCCATCAGAAGCCCTTCACTGACCAATTCCAGCAGGCAGCAAAGCCACTAAGAACCACTGCCTGCAGCAGCAACACGGCTGTGCCAAGAGGTGCAAAGAGAAAAGGAACACATGCACACCAGTTAAAACATACAATCCAAGTGCCACAGAAGGGGCATGGATTATGTGAATGGTAACGCACACCAGGAGGTACAACAGCTTCTGTTATTGCCCACATTTCATTGGCTCGCTTACTGCTGTCCAGATGTATATCAGCAGCTTCTGCAAGTGCTTGTGGGAGCGGGTCCCTCCGCAGCGGGAGCAGTACCGAGCCCATTTCTGCCTGACCTTGCACCGTAACATACTGAGATAAATCCCATACTGCAGTTCAGGAGCAATGCATGGAGCAATCAGCCTCAATGTCAAGGCATGGGAAATGCAGCTTACGGTATGCGCAACCCAAGCACATTACACCCTCTTTGAAAGCCACTCTCCCATTGTTACTTAACATCCTGCAAAGCTTCAGCCAGAGACACTCTCTCTTCCATCCGTGCTCTGAACTGGCCTGAGAATGGCTGGGAAGAAGAATGGGAGCTTGAAATGAACTGTGGAAAGATTTAAGTGCTTTAACTGCTGCTTTCCAATACAATTTTCCACTTGGGGCAGGGGAAGGGAAGGAGGAGAGCCTGACAGCAGTTTAGAGCCAGTCACAATTGTGACAGGTTCTTCTTTTCTATTTCCAACCAACTCACAGAGAGAAGGAGTACTTTAACCTCTGTTAATTATCACAGCCTTATTCCAGCCCAGGGTTTCAGAGCAGCAGTGACAAACTCTTAGGACCAGTTATGAGCAGGTTCTGTCTCAAACTGTGCCATTCAGCTCAGTGCAGTAAAACTGCCATGCACGAAACCAAGAGCTAGTGCAACTCTTACTACAGTACTCAGTTTGCAGCTAAGGGCCATCTCCCACCAGCAGTATCAATACTGCCAGAGAAGAGGATTACAGAAATGACTTCTTGCACGCCAGAGTCTGAGAACAGGTTAAGGCCATTTAACAGATACATCTGTTGTACATCCGGGCCATATGCACACAAAAAAGGGGGCTTAACAGATGAATGCATCACTTCTGTTTTTTCTCTCTGGCTACCAGAGAATCCTTCTGTAACACTACTCCCACTGTCCCATGATGGAATTTATTGCATTTATCAGCACTGATCATTGAATATGCAGCTTGAAAGTGTGAATGTGTTCTTAAGAGACAAGAACAGCTTGAATATACACAGCCCTCATGAAATGGCTTCTCACATAGCCATATGCTGTTCTGCTTCCTTACAAACTACCAAAGGGGGCTCAGCATCCCCCAGCTCAGCATTGCAGCCTGCACCCCACCACCCTGTGTTCCTGGACCTGACACCAGCCGATTGCATTCCTGCTCAAGTCCCAAAGGGCCTGACCCATTCTCACCCAATCTTCCCTGCAAAGACCTGGCCCCAGCTCCCACCCATGTGGTACATTCCCAGCACCCGGCTACAGAAACCATCCCTTCGTGCTTAGCAATGACAACGTGCGTCATTCTCCTTTCCCTGGTGACACAAGACCTGTGCAGAGCTGTCCCCTCTGACACTGCTGCCTTGCCGCTGTTCACAGGTATTTTTAGGATTACCCTTTGGCAGTGAATAATACAGCTGGGGAGGCAATGCTGCAGTAACAGCTCTTCCTGGCTGCCCTGCAGTCACAAGAGGAGGTGCAGGTGAGCAGCCGTGGCACAGTGCAGGCACTTTGGGGCTACGGGCTGAGAAGCAGCTCAATTATGAGCAGGGCTGCTGTCACCCCTATTTCACCGCCCTGAACAGCTGATGGCTCCAACCGTGACAAGTTTACCAGTACACAGCCTGTAAGAAAAAAGGCAGTGTGGCTGTGTGCATACAGACACATTGTAAAGGAGGAAGCAGGACTGGCGGCAAATCCAAATTTACAGTGATTTGGACAGATCATCCAGGGATGCTGAGATTCACACACCAGCAGCCGTCAGCAGCTCCACATTGAGCTCTGAGTCACACAGGAACCAGCCTGGAGAGCAATCACTATCGCGCAAATGCTCTTGAGCTGCAACAAAAGGGACAGAGAGGAGTTTCCCACTGAAAATCCTTGAAGTCTTTATCTCCCTTATGTAGCTTGGGAGGGTACTTCCTCCTGCTTAGACAAGTGAAGCCACAGCAAAGCGTCTTGCAGCAGCTGGAGATACTGGGGAGGAAACGCCCAGCAACGTTAATCAACGGGGAGCAGCAGTCACGGCAGTACGGGACATCCACCCCGCCAGCATCACCATGCTCCCCGTGCTGGCACTTGCGACTGCTCTGTGCTCTGCTGTGAACAAGTTCTTCCTCAAATTCAGCCCTTCTGATTCCTCTGTTAAAGATTTTCCTGAAATTGTCTGTGGCTTTGACTAGCCAAATCTATTTTTAAAGTTGACTTCGGCCCTGCGACTGCCACTCACAAGCTTTCTACACCTACGACTGCTCGCTTGAGTGGAGGCTCGGGATCTGCTGGCAGCTCCCTGCTAGAGAAGAACAGCCCTCGCCCCCACTGGCAGCCAAATCTCAGAGCAGGACACCACCGCGTACAGCAAGACCAACCCATGCATCTTGGTGACGAACAAACTCCTCTAGTTAATCCCCTTGTCACGGTGGCACTGTGACACTTGCCTGGACACCGGGCTATCTGCAGAAGCCAAAGTCACTTCATTGCCTCGCCCTCCCCGCTGGCTCTCACTCCCGGTGAGCACCAACTGCATTCGCTTCACAGCAAGACACATCCGTTCATTCATTCTGACCCTTTTTTCTTTTTTTTTTTCTTTTTTTTTTTTTAATGAAATGTGTTTCCCATAGTCATTCCCAGTCTTGGCCCAAGTTCCACCTGCTAATTTTGGTTTGGCCCTGTTTCAAAGGGTTTAAGCCTGTATCTGCTGGTGAAAGACTCCTGTGGCCTGTACAGTGGAGGCAGCGAGACAGCGGTACAAAGTGTCACCCGGCCACCAGGGACACAGCACTGGCACCGCACTGCTCCCTGCAAGTCTGGTCTATGCTGCTTAGGGCCATGAGGGCAGGAGGAATTCCCTGCACCACAAGCCACTCTGGAAACCAAGCCTGCAGCACTAAAACTGCCCATGCTCAAATCCTCCTCCCCCCCCCGCCATGAGCTTTTTATTCCAGGAGCCCTATGTGCTACTCTAAGACTGAAAGGTAAAAGACAGCAGCAGTGCATACCTAGATTTTCATTTTGTATGTGCTGACAGTCTCTCTTTAATCCTACTTTCCACGTTTAAGGCGTTAATGGGAACCTTGATGCATTTCAGAGGGAACAGGCACAGATAGAAGATAGATGTGCGAGTCTAAAGCCCTGTTCCCAGATTTCACATCAAGTGCCTGATCTGTTTATATCCATATGATACAATCTCCATAAAAGCAATCAACCACCACCAAAAGGAGATGTTTCAATATCTGCACAGCCTTCACACAGACTAGGCATTAGGTTTGCTTTTATGATGCAGAGTAATATAATGGATTCCTTCCACAAGTTCCCAAATGTTGTTATTAAGTATTGCATCTCTAATAAAATATGCTGCAACATACGGTAGTACATGATGTGGCATTTACACAAGTCTTTTCTCTATATAGGACTTGCTGGCTTTTAAACAAATCTGTCTCTTCTATACACTACAGAAGCACAAGATGAATAATTATCTTCTCTGCTTAATAATGTTTTTGCACTGGCCAATTTAACAGCTAATCTTCACAAACCTCTGAGATAGTCCCCCAGCAGCTACATTTGCATGTTGTAATCAAGTCTTGCTATTAAATCATACTTTGCAACAATAGCTGAGCTGTCAAGTATAAACAGCGGCTTTTGCGCTGGCACTGTGCAGATGAAAGCTGCGGATAAACATGCGCAAAGCCACGCCACGCTGCCAGCTCAGAGGACATCCGCTCACACTTTGGGGAGCTCCAGGATGGCTGCACCCACTGCAGATCTTGGGACAAGCATCCTTTGTCTCTGCCTGCTTTGTGGAGCTGCCAGGCAGCTCACAGTTGTTTTCTCTGGGCCTGCACCTTGTTCTCCACAGTAGTGAAAGTCTGCTGGTTTCGCCCCTGTGCTGTGTCTTACTCCTCAAGCTGCTTTCTACAGTGTCCTTGAAAAACTGAGCACTCCTGATGCAAAAGGGACATCCCTTTGTCGCAAAGGTCTCTCCCTTGGCTGCGTGGGCAGAGCAGCTTGTGGAGCTGCGCTGTGAACCAGACTGCTGAACTCTTTGGGGTTAGCAGCCCTCCTTGAAAACATGCTGCCCTGTTTTCCGACTGAGCCTCTTTGCTGTCCCAGCTGATGACAGTAGAGCAGGAAGACGTGGCTGTGAGAGGGGACAGGCCAGCACTCCTTCAGCCAAGCATTACAGCTGGTGTCATCGTAATTTGGCTGCACAGCCCGGGAATGGTTGGTGTGACACAGCACAACAGTGGAGGTTTGATCTTCCTCTGCCTGCTTTCACGAGGGACTGACCCCCTGCTCCTCACTGTCCTATTCACCCTTCCGAAAGCTCATCCCCCAAAAGATATATTAACACCAGCTTAGCTCAGCACCATACTCCTGCTCATGTGTCTTCACTGAAGCAACATATCCCTTCTCCTCTGCCTTCCTGTGACCTCAGTTTTCTCTTGACTGGGAGAGGGACTGTGAAGATGTGAGCAACCCAATTACATCTATCAAACAACCGCACCAAGAGGTACTTCCTACGAGCTCCCTGCTGCACACCTCACTGCACCGGTCCAGCTTGCTATCAGTGCTGAAAGCTTTTACTCTGAATCAGCTTCTGCTTCCCTGCACTCCCCTGCAACCTGCTGCAAGTGCGCAATAAATAGCAGAGGCCTTGCTGAATTCTGCCTTTTGCAGTAGGAGTACCACGGGGCGAGCGTGCAGGGACAGCCTGCCACACAGCCTCTGCAGGCTTTACGCTGCAAACAACTCACACTGCTCCACATCTCTTCCAAGTATTGTGGACTTTGCCTGCTCCCCTGAAAACTGGACACTTGGGCCCAGCCACAGGTTGCCAGGTAAGTGTCGCGCCACCAGTGCTTGTCTGGCAGTGAGACTGCAAGCGTGCACTGAGCATAAGCGAAGCACGAAGAACTCATTAATAAGACGACTTCTCCAACAGCTGCCGTGTTTCACTGCATGAGAGGTGCCTCGACACGTCTCTAGGTCCCATCTGACCACCAAGTCTTTCCCAGGTGCATTTCCGTGCCTTAGACACCAGCATGCCTAGTCGTGTCACAAGGACATGCACTGAGGACAGCAGCCCTTCAAATGCTCTGTTGGTGCAAATGCCCAATCCAACTCACCACCTGCTGCTCTGGGGACTGCTATGCACCCCTGACTGTGTCCTTCTGAAAGCTGACAGCTCTCAGCCCCCTCAAATCTGTTCTTCAATATGAAATACCACTGGATGTCACCAGGTCACAGTCTTCAGAAGCTGGAAAGGTCTGACCTGGAGATGGATCAGTCCTTCCCCTGTTCTTACACACCTTCCCGATCATCCATTCCTGCCTGTTGTCAGAAGGCAGATATTGGACTAAACAGATGTTTGGGTCAAGCCAATGTGGCCTTTCTTACGTGCCAGGACAACTGCATATGTAGCTGCTCCCTAACCTGATTACATTGAGATGAGTGGGGTTTGCATCAACTCTTTCTCTACATCAGGCTGTTTAACCTGGACTGTCTGAGCAAAACCAGGTTATGCCAGAGAACCAATGTGTATAAGAGACCTGCCAAGGCTGGCTTCCAACCAGAGGGATGGGAGATATGATGAGCAGCTAGAGACATAAGTCTCTGCTCAACTTGCCAGAGGCAGAACAAAACATCTACCTGCAGCCCAGAATGAGGCAAGAGCTCTACTGAATAAGGCACAAACAAGCAGTGATCTGATCAGCTAGAGATGCTCAGTAACAAAATTAATGACTGCTGTCTTCAACAGCCCAAAAGCTAACAGAGGAGCAGGAGGGCAGAGAGCAAGCAGAGAGGGAAGAGGAACAGCAGACAGAGCTGCTCACCAGACCAGTGCCATGGATGGCCCCACAGCAGTAGCAATGCTGCACAAGACCTTACCCAGACTGTGCCCTGCACCACACACTGGCAGGCAGGACTACCTGTATGAGACAAACGAAGTGTGGCAGGTAATCGCATCTGAGGTAGCAGAGCTGAACACTCCCTCTTTGTAGTAACTGAGACGAGTAGCAACGATAAAAGTTCACTTTCCTCTATTCCCTCCTGCTCGACGATTGCAAAGTGCTTTATAAATGCTCATAAAATAAAGTCCCACAGGATTCTTGGGCTCAGTTCTGCTTTACAGATAGAGGTGGAGCAGAGACAGGCTACGTGACTTATCAGAGACCATTCAAGAGAGAGCCACTAACCTGGGAGGAGACCCTGGACCTCGAGCCCTGAGGAACATGGTGAGTGGCCCAGTGGGATCAACAGGTCTCCAGGGAACTGGACATTCCCAGAGAAATCAATGGAGGCCCAAACACTTGCAGCGTTTCTTGGCCAATAATGATGCTGTTCATTTAAGAACACTTCTGCTTAGCCCCATTTTAGATGAGGCAAGTGAAGGATACAAGATTAAAGGTGTTCAAAGCTGATCTGAGGACTTTAGAGCCATTTCCCATTAAAATTATGGAACATTAATGCAAAGTATGCTGAGATCCTTAAGCAGGTTCTACTCCTCTTGCGATCTTTCCATTAACTTGAAAGGAAGTTGCGCCCAAATCCTCTTACACTGCCGTGAACCTCTCAGATGATTCAGGCAAAGCCAGGTTACAAATCCATTAGGCTCCAGATTGACTAATGCATGGCAAATTAAAAGCGGTGAAAGAGCTAAGCTGTAATGGGAACCCTATCCCAGGTGAGTGTGACACTGTGA